>NC_137457.1:102738758-105138758 GCF_964235325.1 Thermobia domestica
AACAAATTTTAGCTAGTGACACATCACGGGTCTATATTTTTTTTATCGTGTGCAGAGTAAGAATTAAATGAAAGCTTAGCTGCTAGTATTCAAAATTCGGTTTAAACTACGCTGGAAATCGTGCATGCAAATAGTAACAGAGCAGTACTCGGTGAAACTACACTTTGCCTTTCCTGGATTACTATAGTACGAAAGATATAACATCATTGGCTTCCCGCGGAAAAGATTTAGAGACGTTTATGAGGAGTTTCCAGCTTGGTTACTGATGGCTCACTAAGCGCGGTGAATTGTAGCTGGTGATTGGCTATCCTCTTACCACACCCCCAGTGACGAGCATGTCCAAGTGCGGGAAGTGAATGACGTTATACCAAGAAAATGAGCAATTGGTGTTAACCAACTTACCTGGTTACATTAAGCAAGAGGAACAATTGTACGGTTTTGCGGTAACCATAACCGCCTCTTCTTTGTAATTGCTCATTGCACTTAATTATTGCCGGGCACTTGAGCTGTTGTAGACAATTAGCTATTTTAACCCCTCTTCCTTGGTTATAGGACTCGGTTATTCAGGATAAATTAGCACGTCTCAATTGATCTTTCTTTTTGAGTATCGAAATTCTTATATAATATAAGTTAGCTGTAGTATGGGATATTTCGAAGTACATTTTTTTGTTAACAGTTTCAAACATTCTCAGATATGCTGGTTGTCATTGTCGTGTATGCGATGCACTAAGCGAGTTTGTATTTGTAACAGTCCAAAAAAACTACCGTCCTCTCAGTCTTCCCCCAAAGAAAAGTACCATCACCATCTCAGATATTGTTGAAAATTTTTATAGTAACTAGACATGTTTTTAAATGACCCATATATTTTGTTTTGTCGGAAAAAAAAATCCCACCAAGTAATGGGCCATCAAAGATGGGGAGTAGAATTTATGAATTTTAGGAAACAAGTAATATGGTCAACTTCGCAGCCCCACCATTCAGCTATATAGACAGATAGTTATAATTCTTATTGTGGTATCTACATAGTGATATAAATAAACTATATTTTATTATAGTTTCTTTCGCGCATGCGTATCGTTTTGTACATATTTTGACAAATGAACGTCAATTTATGTGAAAAGTCGAAGCTTGCGATTTTTTTCGAACACTTCTGGTTCGAATTTTGAAATTCTATTTGCACTCGCTTTCCGAAGAAAACTGCATTGCTCTTTGTGCAGCCGTTTTGTTGCAAAAAAATTCAAGAAATCGTCATATTTACAAAAATCGTCATTTCTGGGCGCCATTTTCTCGAAAACACCATAATCTAAAGATGTGAAATTTCGTCAGATGGTTCTACTTTACACGAGTAATAAACACACCAAATAGCATTCTCGACCAATGCTTCATGAATTTACTACAGCCTTTTGAAGTTACCGATGTTTCATTAACTTTAATATCACAGTTGGCAACACTGAAAACAATGACAGTGCAACAATTTGATAACGTTTGTGATTCGCATTCATTAAATAAAGAACAAAAGTTTTATCCTGGCTGCTTTTTATTCTTTTGATCAAAATGACTCTCTGAAACGGTAAAATGAACCTCCCTCTACTCCTCTTCCATTTTCTTAAGCCGATGTAATCAGAGATGAAAATTATGATTACGAAACACACAAATTTTAAACTTACTTACTTAAAATGGTTTTCGAAAACAAAGTTTCAAAGATTTTTTCAGACTGAAGTAATTATTTGCTTACTTAGTGTCTTCTTCGCTAATACCATATAACCGTGCAGATGCTCCTATAGGTGTCACTCCAACTAGTAGTGTCCTATAGTGCACTCACAACTGTTAGCACGTTGTCGATATTTACAAAACACTTATTTTCACTTCTCTTATGCCTTTCTGGAAATCTGTACCCGGTTGAAGGTATATGTGGAAGTATAAAGAACACTTCAACTTCATGTAATTCATGATTTATTGATAACACTTTTTCTTTCCATCACTAGTTATCATGTATGCATGTAACAAAACTTCATTTTTGCAGATTTCTTAAATTTACACTTTGAATTACAAAAGCTCGATTTTGGGGAAAGCACGAAGTTAGTCCATGGTGACCCGTTACTGCCATAAAAGCCAAAGATGACTTCGTCGAATACCAGTTACCGGTCGCACACTTTACCATTCTTACTTTTTTAAAAAAATTATCGAATTCGGTTTCTGACAACAAAACGAGAGTAATACCCGGGGTTTGTACTTGCACTATACTCTCGAATTCTTCTGCAGTTTTAATATTGTGAATCTGTTCTTGCATAAGGTTATGCCGTGTTGCCAAATTCTTTATACCCCCCCACACCCACAATACCGTTAAAGAGTCCCTTTCCACGACCGGTTTCACTGAAAAGCCACTGCTTTATCGGATCTGCCTGCGTCTCGAACAACTAAAAGTAATTTTTAAAGTGGAACGCAGCACCATTAGAAATTACTGAAACGGTTTGGCAAATAGTAGTCACTTATCTTCACGTATTCGAACCTTTTCCTAAAATCTATATTTTCGCTTTTCTTCGAGTACTTTTAGAATCTTATCCATGGCTATGAGTACGAGCGGAATCGTGTGTTTTTTCGTCGCCTATTACAGCAAAACTGTCAGTTGTTTCATGATAATAAACCACTGCCGTAAAAATGGAGATTTGATCGTTTTTTAGTGATGACTCAGAATTTCACTTTGCAGAATAACAGTCCAGTTTTCAACGAAGTTCACATGCAGTAAAATAGAATTTGTGTCTTAAAATTTTAC
Source organism: Thermobia domestica (assembly GCF_964235325.1). NCBI lineage: Eukaryota > Metazoa > Arthropoda > Insecta > Zygentoma > Lepismatidae > Thermobia > Thermobia domestica. Next base: position 102,741,532 of record NC_137457.1, read on the forward strand.
ACGATGCTTTTTGCTAGCAATTAATTCTCAGAAAGTTTCAGTTTTTTTTAACGAGATCATTATTTTCCCATATGGCATACGTAATATTTTAATTTTCAACAGGATTAATAACTAAAGACTCCACACTTACTCCTTCCGCTCCAGGACAAGCACCACATTAGCTGTCAGCTGTCATTTTCTACAAACCATAGGTCACTCATGAAGGCTTCAATACATGCTGTTCCTTTGATTTGTTACAACACAGTAGCAGATAAGTTAAAATTTGCACAAAACATAAACACCTCCCTCGCAGGTTGCGGACTGACCCACTTTGGTCGAATACTATAAAATTTCGAGTGAACCATTTTTATGCTGGGATTGATCTGTTTAAACAGCCTGTAAATTTCTTTGATAGAATGCGTAAGAAAATCTTTCGATATTTTTAAAACTTTTTTCCATTTTCGATCACTGTAATGACATCGCACTTATTGGGATTTTGTCTGGAGCATTCCAGTTCTTCACTGATGTAATAGTGCAGGCTGTTTGTAGATCATCAGGATCTATTGGATGGCCGTTTCAAGTATACTTAAAATTTGTGAGTTTCATAATCGTAATTTCCATCTCAGATTAGATCGAATTAAGAAGACGGACGAGTAAGCGGGAGGCTCATTTGACCATTTCAGAGAGCCATTTTGATCAAAGTAATAAAAAGCAGCCACTGAAACGTTTTATTCTTTATTTAATGAATGTGTACCAAAAGCATCATTAAATTGTTGCATTTTCATTGTTTGCAGTGCTGCCAACTGTGACATCAAAGTTAACGAATCTTCGCTAACTTCAAAAGGCTGTAATTAATTCATGAAGCAATGGTCGAGAATGCTATTTGGTGTGTTTATTATTCATGTAAAGTTGAACCATTGACAAAATTTCACAATTTTAAATTATGGTGTTTTCGAGAAAATGGCGCCCAAAAATGGCATTTTTTAAAAATTTGACGATTTCTCGATTTTTTTGCGACAAAACGGTTGCACACATTAGCTACGCATTGTCTTTTCGGAAAGTGGGTAATTAGATCTCACTAATCGTGAAAACAGAATTTTAAAATTTGAACCGGAAGTGCTCGAAACAATCGCAAACCTTGACTTTTTAGATAAACTGAAGTTCATTTAAAACTTATATACAGAAAGATACGCATGAGCGAACAAAATTATAATAAAATATATTTATTTATATCCCTATGTACATACCACAACAAGAATTATACCACAACTCTATATGTCTCCATAGCTGAATGGTGGTGCTCCGAAGTTGACCATTTCCATTTTTTTCTAAAAGTCATAAATTCCCACCCCCACTAGAAGAGTGATACATATCCAAAAATGGCGATTTTGAGATAAACCTATAATCTAGTAAAGAAAAGGGTGCTCTTTCGCCTGTATAAAATTTATAATGTTATTTCGTCTGTTTTCCGTTTGGGAGCCTTAATACCGGTCCTCGGTTTTGGGAAAATGACAGGCTACGACTGTCTAGTAGCGTTACATCATTATATAGTTCAGTAGTGAGAGAACTTCCGAAGGGTGAACGTCGCTGGTGACAGTTACATATAAGTTGCAACTGTATTCGGCTGAAGTTAAGTCAATTTCTGAATTCTCTTTAACAGACGACTGTTACATATTCAAATGAAACTATATTCGTCCTATATTGTTAATTGTTTAATGGATTGCATTTTGTAGAACAATGCTGTTTATATAGATACACCCATATTCGACTTCTCGGAAACAATATTTATTTTCCATTTCACTCTTTAAATAATCTAATCTTATGTAACATACATCTTTTGTAAGGATATTGATGTTTCTAATAATGTAGGGGAAGCTGTTGTACCATGGAACACTTTCTGCGTTTTTCAAGATATAATATTACCAACAGTTATTTCAGCAATTTAAGCTTGGATGTTTTCTGAATGAAATTGTGTCATTATTTAAGTTCTTATTTCTGTTCTTCGTTATGTTTTTAAGCTTTCAAAAATTCCCAAGAAAGTGTTCCATGGTACAAATACTCATGTACCTTGGAACACAGCCTCATGTACCTTGAAACATATATTTCTAATATGGTAATTCACAGAAAGAAAGACACAAATAATTATTCTAAGATTTATTTTGTATATCCAGATTTGTTGCTTTTGATATTCAAAAGCGTCTGAAAAAAAAGAATGGACATTTTAATACTTACTCTAATCAGGCAAGCTTTTACCTTCATATTGAACCTATTGTTAATCGGAAGGTTAACCTTATTTATTTATTGAAAGATTCGTAAACCTAGCAATAACTAAAGTATGAAAAGAACACTATAACAATATTCTATTTGTTATTCTATTCTTAAAATCATGAAGAAACATACAAAGAACAAAGGCTCTAAAACTGTTACAAAATTGATCATATGTTGGGTATACTATGTTCTAATTCTTTCAACGTAAAGTAGACAGGCCTATAAAATAATGTCCAGTTCTGTAACATGTTACAGAAGTAACCACATGTTCTAAGCAACCTTCTGTTCTGTTCTTCTAAGCAAGTTCTGAGCATGTTCTTAAGCAACCACAAGTATCACATTGAAGGAATGAGTGTAATTATTTACTTTAATAGTAATACAAAAGTCTGTTTGCATACAGAAGAAGTGGTTTTCTCAAGGGTTGATTTTTTTTGGACAATTGTCTCAGTAATAACTGAGACAAATTTGTTCTAATTTCAGTAAAAATATTTTCTGTAATAATCTTACAATATGGTAAAATTCGCTTGTTCCGAAAAGAAAAATCCAAAAGAGATAGTTTAGTTTGACAGTGAAATTTTTCCCGACGATTTGCTTAAAAATTACTCGATATACTGTCAAAATTACAGATAGAAGAGTTTGCCTTTGGTAAGCTTTTCCCGATGACCTTCCTAAAAACTTTTTGCATAATTTTCTCAGAAATTACTCAGACGCTTTTGCTTATAGTTCACATACAATTATATCCTTTATAATTCTAATATATGGATCAAGTTATTTCTAAAGGAAATATGACCAATGGGTACTTTACTTTTGAGCCTGAAGTTTCTTCTAGCAAAGTTTTCCAAAACATTATTTTATTCCCAATTTCCCAAATAAATGTTTAAATAACAGTTGCAGCCTAACATTAGTCAGTGTAAAAAATTCGAGCGAGAAAGTACAGTGTGTTTACTCCGTACCCTTTCTTAAATATATTTTTAAATGTTACACCTAATCACAATTTTCCGAACAAAATCGAAACTTCTTTTTAAATGTGCCTTGTTATGATCAAATGGTTCACGTGCAATGGTTCTGGATTTGATTTCCAATGAGAGCTAGTGTCCAAGAGATGTGACACGTCGGTGCAAAGAAAAAAGTGTTTAAATCAACCTAACCAAGCTAATCAACAAAAGAACTAATACAATGTTACGAAATTATCGTAGAAACGTTGTTAATATTAGGTAGGTTCGACTGGAATGTCCAAACAATTGTCAATTCCAAAGGTCTTCGTTTTCGTCCGGCGGGAGCTCATGTGGTTCGGATTTCACGTTAATCAGTAGGTCCACGTCTCATATAGCCTCGCTGCTGAAAGGGACGATAAACTCAAAATCACATCACACATCGTTGTTTTCGCCTTTGTTTTAGCTCATAAATGTCTCTGTTCATAAGCTCCTTAGTGGTTAGCGTACGCGCCTTTGGAAGACCCGGCTTCGATTCCCGGCGAGAGCTTACGTGGTTCGAAGTCCACGTTAATCAGTAGGCCGACGTCTCATATAGCTTCGTTGCTGAACGAGACGTTAAACTCAAACTCAATGTCTTTGTTCATAAATGTCTTTGTGTATGGTTTTGCATATACGTGGCATGGACATTAAATTTTGATTTCTACGCCATATGTATCTAATTACATACACACCTATAGAACGAACACAACAAACTTGGAATATCTACATTGTTTGCGTATGGAAAATAATCACGCTCTACTGTACAGGACAGCCGTGTGTATAGAATTCCATACACATGGCAATCAACGTATTAAGAAATGTATAATAATAAGAATTATTATTAATAATAATAATAATAATAATAATAATAATAATAATAATAAACAGAAAACGATACGATCACTTACATAATTTATAAATATAACTTAACATTTAATAAGCATATAACTGCAATGGAATTAAGTTGTTTCTCTCTCTCCCTGAACGCTACAACCCTTATTGTTCTAAGGCGTAGAAGAGAACTTGTGCCATCCACGATTTGGGGTGGTGTGTGGACATAACTTGGTATCCCTTTGTTGTTAGTCCTAGCTTTCTAGACGGATGCAGTTATTACCGGTAGAATATACAAGCAAACAGACTTTTGTATTACTATTAAAGTAAATAATTACACTCATTCCTTCAATGTGATACTTGTGGTTGCTTAAGAACATGCTCAGAACTTGCTTAGAAGAACAGAACAGAAGGTTGCTTAGAACATGTGGTTACTTCTGTAACATGTTATAGAACTGGACATTATTTTATAGGCCTGTCTACTTTACGTTGAAAGAATTAGAACATAGTATACCCAACATATGATCAATTTTGTAACAGTTTTAGAGCCTTTGTTCTTTGTATGTTTCTTCAAGATTTTAAGAATAGAATAACAAATAGAATATTGTTATAGTGTTCTTTTCATACTTTAGTTATTGCTAGGTTTACGAATCTTTCAATAAATAAATAAGGTTAACCTTCCGATTAACAATAGGTTCAATAGGAAGGTAAAAGCTTGCCTGATTAGAGTAAGTATTAAAATGTCCATTCTCTTTTTTTCAGACGCTTTTGAATATCAAAAGCAACAAATCTGGATATACAAAATAAATCTTAGAATAATTATATGTGTCTTTGTTTCTGTGAATTACCATATTAGAAATATATGTTTCAAGGTACATGAGGCTGTGTTCCAAGGTAGATGAGTATTTGTACCATGGAACACTTTCTTGGGAATTTTTGAAAGCTTAAAAACATAACGAAGAACAGAAATAAGAACTTAAATAATGACACAATTTCATTCAGAAAACATCCAAGCTTAAATTGCAGAAATAACTGTTGGTAATATTATATCTTGAAAAACGCAGAAAGTGTTCCATGGTACAACAGTTTCCCCTACATTATTAGAAACATCAATATCCTTATAAAAGATTATGTTACATAAGGTTAGATTATTTAAAGAGTGAAATGGAAAATAAATATTGTTTCCGAGAAGTCGAATATGGGTGTATCTATATAAACAGCATTGTTCTACAAAATGCAATCCATTAAACAATTAACAATATAGGACGAATATAGTTTCATTTGAATATGTAACAGTCGTCTGTTAAAGAGAATTCAGAAATTGACTTAACTTCAGCCGAATACAGTTGCAACTTATATGTAACTGTCACCAGCGACGTTCACCCTTCGGAAGTTCTCTCACTACTGAACTATATAATGATGTAACGCTACTAGACAGACGTAGCCTGTCATTTTCCCAAAACCGAGGACCGGTATTAAGGCTCCCAAACGGAAAACAGACGAAATAACATTATAAATTTTATACAGGCGAAAGAGCACCATTTTCTTTACTGGATTATAGGTTTATCTCAAAATCGCCATTTTTTTAAATGTATCACTCTTCTAGTGGGGGTAGGAATTTATGAATTTTAGTAAAAAATTGAAATGGTCAACTTCGGAGCACCGCCATTCAGCTATGGAGACATATAGAGTTGTGGTATAATTCTTGTTGTGGTATGTACATAGGGATATAAATAAATATTATAATTTTGTTCGCTCATGCGTATCTTCCTGTATATAAGTTACAAATGAACTTCAGTTTATCTAAAAAGTCAAGGTTTGCGATTGTTTCGAGCACTTCCGGTTCAAATTTTAAAATTCTATTTTCACGATTAGTGAGACCTAATTACCCACTTTCCGAGAAGACAATGCATAGCTAATGTGTGCAACCGTTTTGTCGCAAAAAAATTCGAGAAATCGTCAATTTTTTAAAAAATGCCATTTTTGGGCGCCATTTTCTCGAAAACACCATAATTTAAAATTGTGAAATTTTGTTAATGGTTCAACTTTACATGAATATTAAACACACCAAATAGCATTCTCGACCATTGCTTCATAAATTAATTACAGCCTTTTGAAGTTAGCGAAGATTCGTTAACTTTGATGTCACAGTTGGCAGCACTGCAAACAATGAAAATGCAACAATTTAATGATGCTTTTGGTACACATTCATTAAATAAAGAATAAAACGTTTCAGTGGCTGCTTTTTATTACTTTGATCAAAATGGCTCTCTGAAATGGTCAAATGAGCCTCCCGCTTACTCGTCCGTCTTCTTAATTCGATCTAATCTGAGATGGAAATTACGATTATGAAACTCACAAATTTTAAGTTTACTTGAAACGGCCATCCAATAGATCCTGATGATCTACAAACAGCCTGCACTATTACATCAGTGAGGAACTGGAATGCTCCAGACAAAATCCCAGTAAGTGCGATGTCATTACAGTGATCGAAAATGGAAAAAAGTTTTAAAAATATCGAAAGATTTTCTTACGCATTCTATCAAAGAAATTTACGGGCTGTTTTAACAGATCAATCCCAGCATAAAAATGGTTCACTCGAAATTTTATAGTATTCGACCAAAGTGGGTCAGTCGGCAACCTGCGAGGGAGGTGTTTGTGTTTTGTGCAAATTTTAACTTATCTGCTACTGTGTTGTAACAAATCAAAGGAACAACATGTATTGAAGCCATCATGAGTGACCTATGGTTTGTAGAAAATGACAGCTGTCTTCTTCAGTAATGTGGTGCTTGTCCTGAAGCGGAAGGAGTAAATGTGGAGTATTTAGTTATTGATCCTGTTGAAAATGAAAATATTACGTATGTCATATGGGAAAATAATGATCTCGTTAAAAAAACTGAAACTTTCTGTTTCCGTGTAGTACGTTGCTGGTTAAAACTAACAATTTTAAATCATGAGTACACCGAGAAAATCCAAAGAGAATTAATTGCTAGCAAAAAGCATCGTGTAAAATTTTAAGACACAAATTTTATTTTACTGCATGTGAACTTCGTTGAAAACTGGACTGTTATTCTGCAAAGTGAATTTCTAATGGTGCTGCATTCCACTTTAAAAATTACTTTTAGATGTTCGAGACGCAGGCAGATCCGATAAAGCAGTGGCTTTTCAGTGAAACCGGTCGTGGAAAGGGACTCTTTAACGGTATTGGGGGTGTGGGGGGAAAGGTATAAAGAATTTGGCAACACGGCATAACCTTAGGCAAGAACAGATTCACAATATTAAAACTGCAGAAGAATTCGAGAGTATAGTGCAAGTACAAACCCCGGGTATTACTCTCGTTTTGTTGTCAGAAACCGAATTCGATAATTTTTTAAAAAAAGTAAGAATGGTAAAGTGTGCGACCGGTAACTGGTATTCGACGAAGTCATCTTTGGATTTATGGCAGTAACGGGTCACCATGGACTAACTTCGTGCTTTCCCCAAAATCGAGCTTTTGTAATTCAAAGTGTAAATTTAAGAAATCTGCAAAAATGAAGTTTTGTTACATGCATACATGATAACTAGTGATGGAAAGAAAAAGTGTTATCAATAAATCATGAATTACATGAAGTTGAAGTGTTCTTTATACTTCCACATATACCTTCAACCGGGTACAGATTTCCAGAAAGGCATAAGAGAAGTGAAAATAAGTGTTTTGTAAATATCGACAACGTGCTAACAGTTGTGAGTGCACTATAGGACACTACTAGTTGGAGTGACACCTATAGGAGCATCTGCACGGTTATATGGTATTAGCGAAGAAGACACTAAGTAAGCAAATAATTACTTCAGTCTGAAAAAATCTGTGAAACTTTGTTTTCGAAAACCATTTTAAGTAAGTAAGTTTAAAATTTGTGTGTTTAATAATCATAATTTTCATCTCTGATTACATCGGCTTAAGAAAATGGAAGAGGAGTAGAGGGAGGTTCATTTTACCATTTCAGAGAGTCATTTTGATCAAAAGAATAAAAAGCAGCCAGGATAAAACTTTTGTTCTTTATTTAATGAATTCGAATCACAAACGTCATCAAATTGTTGCACTGTCATTGTTTTCAGAGTTGCCAACTGTGATATTAAAGTTAATGAAACATCGGTAACTTCAAAAGGCTGTAGTAAATTCATGAAGCTTTGGCCGAGAATGCTATTTGGTGTGTTTATTACTCGTGTAAAGTAGAACCATCTGACGAAATTTCACATCTTTAGATTATAATGTTTTCGAGGAAATGGCGCCCAGAAATGACGATTTTTGTAAATTTGACGATTTCTTGAATTTTTTTGCAACAAAACGGCTGCACAAAAAGCAATGCAGTTTTCTTCGGAAAGCGAGTGGAAATAGAATTTCAAAATTCGAACCAGAAGTGCTCGAAAAAAATCGCAAGCTTCGACTTTTCACATAAATTGACGTTCATTTGTCAAAATATGTACAAAACGATACGCTTGCGCGAACCAAACTATAATAAAATATAGTTTATTTATATCACTTTGTAGATACCACAATAAGAATTATAACTATCTGTCTATATAGCTGAATGGTGGGGCTGCGAAGTTGACCATATTCCATGTTTCCTAAAATTCATAAATTGTACTCCCCATCTTTGATGGCCCATTACTTGGTGGGAAATTTTTTTCCGACAAAACAAAATATAAGGGTCATTTAAAAACATGTCTAGTTACTATACAAATTTTCAACAATATCTGAGATGGTGATGGTACTTTTCTTTGGGGGAAGACTGAGAGGACGGTAGTTTTTTTGGACTGTTACAAATACAAAAATATACCTAAACTATAAAAACTTACTCTTTTCTTTATAAAGCCCTATCTTATTCTAGATTCCTCGCTCTACTAAATCAGGATTGAAACTTATGAAAGATCAATAAAAACTGTATTCTAAAACCACAGCCGCCCGCTGTAGTAAATAGTTGCTTTCCCCATGGATTTTCAGAATACATATCAAAATTTTAAATTTTCTAATTCACACACAACAGTTAGTGAAGTTAGCAGTGAATGTAAATAATTGTTTTTTACATTAAATATTATATGGTTCTAAGTATCTGTATTCGTGACTTCCCTTGTATGTCGGTCCTTTTCACCCCACCCCCTGTAAAAATCGTGTGGGTGTTACTATGTCTAAATTTCCCTTTAAAATTAGTTTATATAATACTTATAAATCTATATAGCAACTACTTTTTAATAAAGATGAAAATATTTATGACTACACAAACGAAAACGAATTAATTAATCGCGAATCGTAATTAGGAGACACTACTTTACTCGGTTAGTGCATCGCATACACGACAATGACAACCAGCATATCTGAGAATGTTTGAAACTGTTAACAAAAAATTTTGCTTCGAAATATCCCATACTACAGCTAACTTATATTATATAAGAATTTCGATACTCAAAAAGAAAGATCAATTGAGACGTGCTAATTTATCCTGAATAACCGAGTCCTGTAACCAAGGAAGAGGGGTTAAAATAGCTAATTGTCTACAACAGCTCAAGTGCCCAGCAATATTTAAGTGCAATGAGCAATTACAAAGAAGAGGCGGTTATGGTTACCGCAAAACCGTACAATTGTTCCTCTTGCTTAATGTAACCAGGTAAGTTGGTTAACACCAATTGCTCATTTTCTTGGTATAACGTCATTCACTTCCCGCACTTGGACATGCTCGTCACTGGGGGTGTGGTAAGAGGATAGCCAATCACCAGCTACAATTCACCGCGCTCAGCGAGCCATGAGTAACCAAGCTGAAAATTCCTCATAAACGTCTCTAAATCTTTTCCGCGGGAAGCCAATGATGTTATATCTTTCGTACTATAGTAATCCAGGAAAGGCAAAGTGTAGTTTCACCGAGTACTGCTCTGTTACTATTTGCATGCACGATTTCAAGCGTAGTTTAAACCGAATTTTGAATACTAGCAGCTAAGCTTTCATTTAATTCTTACTCTGCACACGATAAAAAAAATATAGACCCGTGATGTGTCACTAGTTAAAATTTGTTGGTAATTAGTTATAGTTTCAGACAATGCTTTTCTTTTCAAAACAAGACAATACTGCTTAAATTCTAAGGGGAGAATTGACACCAGTGCTTACAGTGTAAGTCTTCGTACATATACATATAAGCTTTAAGACAGCCTTTCCCAACCTGGGGCCCGCAATCCAATCTGAGAAAGGCACACATATACACAGTAGTGAGAAATACACCATTTTAAGTGAATGATCGAATTAATAATGACAAATCAATCTCCAAAAGGGTGCCACGAAACCTAATGCCGTTTGTCACGACATACCGTTCTGAATCAACGTTTTCTACTCTTTCTTATCTGAAGAATAAGAACAGGATCAGACTTCATAAAAAATGAAATTTGTAAGTTTTACGTCCCACGTTTATGCCGGTTACGGCCCCCAAGCACAGGAGGTCTACCACGAACACACCACAACCCTGGATTAGACTTGATGGTGAGGCAGATCGTCGCTTAAAAGTTTCTTCGTTTGATCCTGACATTTCCAAGTTAGTGGCTGAAAGATAACACCAACCATCACATTAATAAAGTTGTGTACCTCGGCGAGTCATACACTTAGTGTCAGGTTAATTTGTTGAGTTTAATACATTTTATATTTTTCAAGAAAAAAAAATACTTTTTTCTATACTGGACGGGTAGGCTGTTGTGGTTTTGTATTGTTTACGTACTGGATTCATTTGCAACATCTTAGTCAAGATATCCGGCCGGAGATTTGAAACCAAGGACCACCTGATTACGCGGTTGGCACCATACAGCTCTAACATGATTATACCACTGCAAAGAAAAACAAACATGCCCATATATGCAGTAACATCGGGAAAATATAAATACTAACCATACATTATTGCAAGGGGTCATTCACATGCATTGTAGAGTCTAAAGGTGGCCGCAGTGTGGAAAAGGTTAGGAAAGGCTCCTCAACGATATCAAGGGTTGCGGTGGCTCAGTGATATAGCGTTCACCTCTGGTGCATAGGCTCCTAGGTTCGATGCCAACTAAAGCTATATGAACTTTGTGGTGAACAAACACTATCTGCGTGGGTTTTCCCGCTTCCCCCCAATGTATTCATTTCACCCTTTCGGTCATTATCATCATCATCGTGAGATTTCTATGATATCAAATAAAGAACATATCAATTAAATAAATTTCCGGTACATCACATTACAATTGTTAGCATATATAGGGGGCAAATTTTTCCTTTGATTCGGACAGTGACTGCAACCAATTCACCTGAAGTGGAATCACAGTGAAGTTTCTACACCAGGTCGTGATGTAAGGTCATGTGGTATTATCATGAGGTAAAAGTGGAATAAAACGAGCCCTGCGGGACTTCTAACCCAATTTGCTCGCTAACGCTCGCTCAGCTACATTTCGTTGAGTAAGCAAATCACTTTTTTTATCAATAAATTTGCGTTCGCAAAGGGGAGCGCCAAAGGCATGAACAATTCCAACAAGTGACTGAGGTACAAAACATTTCCAGGAAGTGACTGAACCTATAAAAACTTATTGAAGTTACTGTCCGACTCAAAGTAAAATCTTGCCTATTGGGTCTATTCGAGCAGACGGTTCTAATAAATTTTGACATATTTCTTGTATCTTATTTTAAGGTTAGGTAAGCGTTCACTAAATGAGAAGCTCCATTAGTACTAGCAGATTCACTTATATATAAATACAGTGTGGACGTATGTCATAAAATGTACAGTTCATAAAACACGAACCAACTTGTGCTATGTGGACATTAAAACCCAAACATACTATCTAACCGAGTCAGAGCAGGAGTGAAGCAGGGGCAAGCGTCAGCGAGGGGTGAGTTCGTAGAGAGCAGGCGGGTCAGCGGAAATGAAGATAGTGGAAGAGCACACTTACACATACAATACTTTCACTATCACTCAAAATTCATTTCAATATACTGTGCACTGACGGTAATTACTTATATACATACTCGCATCCCTTCACGAGAAATGTTTCACATAGTAGCTTACCTTTAAATTTTCTATTTGCTAGAACCGTCTACTGAGTGAACCTTATGTCGGCTTTTTGTGGCCCAACATTTTTTGTAAAAATATTACATTGTTAAAAATTGACGGATTATGATTACAAGAAGGGGTACAGAAGCATGTAAAAATCACAAAATTTATAGGAGAAGTGGATAGTGCACGTATTTAGACGTAACAACGTGACCAAATCTAGCATAACCTAACCTAAACTAACCTAATATTAGTAGAAATAAGCGAAATTATATCATTTTTTGGAAAATTATGCTGGATCCGAAGGATGGCATTTAATATCTCCCCCAATTAGTTTCATGGTTCCACAACCGACTACCTCGTTTTTTGTCTAAATTTTGACAAAGGTAAAAGTACAAGGGCCCTGGGGGCTTCTACCTACCTTCACTAGGTGTCCCCAGGTGAGCTATATAAAGTAAAGTAAGTAACACATTGTAAATTTTGTATGTGAAAGATTGGGGGAGATTTTAAATATCAGCCGACCCCTATACTAAGATAATATAATATAAACTAACCTAACCTAACCTAATGGGAACAGAAATTACTCAAATCGTGACATGTTTTTAGAAAAAAATAGCTGTTTCCCTTCTGCTAAACATAGGCCCTCAAAGTTGTACAAATTGAAAATTTATAGGTCTAATACGATGTTAAACATTTTTTGTGAAGTAATGTCAATGTGAATATAACCAATTACTGTCACTGCATAGCATATTGAAATGAATTTAACTAACAGCGAAAGCACTGTATGTATTAGTTTGTGTGCTCTTCCACTATCTTTGTTTATGCGCATAACCCCCGTCGCTGACGTGCCTGCTCCTTACGGACGCACCCTCTTGTCGCTCGGGTTTCCGTGCTGCAAATCCTGCCCTCACTCAGTTAGGGAGCATTCGTGGTTCTCAGTGGCAACACGTAAAACTAGTTCGTGTTTTATGCACTGTAGTTTTTATGCCCTACATCCACGCCGTACTAGTACTGACCTCTCCTGATGTGAATCTGCAAGTAGTAATGGAGCTCCTCATTTAATGCATGCTCTTTTAATAGCAATACAAAGCTCTACCCTAACCTGAAAATGGAAGAAATGTGTCAAAATTTTTTACAACCGACTTCTCGAGTAATGCCATTAATCTTCTCAAAATTACTTCAACTCTTCACTTTGTCCAGCGTCACCTACTTTCAATTGTTTGCGTGTGGATGACAGTTTATCATTTTAGTAACTTCTTATTATTTCGGAACACCTCACTTCTGCGTCTCCATTGTATTCACTTCACAACTTTTTCACACATCAATTACGCTTCCAAAGCACGTGCCTTCCATTTCAACTCAGGCAAAAAAAATATATAATTGTACCATCACCATCTTAGATATTGTTGAAGCTTTTTTATAGCAAGTAGATATGTTTCTAAGAGAACCATATTTTTTGTTTTGTCGAAAAAAATTTCCCGCCAAGTAATGGGCCATCAAAGACGGGGAGTACAATTTATGAATTGTAGAAGACGTGGAAAATGGTCAACTTCGGAGCCTCACCATTCGGCTATGGAGACAGGTAGAGTTATAATTCTTGTTGTGGTATGTACTCCCATGCGCAAAAAAAATTGCGCGTATACTGTAACTCACGATTTTTCGCAATTTATTCACTTTGCATATGTTTATGGGTAAAATTTAGTTATTAGTAAGTGGAGATAATAGAAAGGAATCCATGTAAGGAGATATTTCCAAAAAATATAACAAAATAATAAAAATATAGGAAAAAACAAAATTATGTTCGGTTTTGTGTATACTGGCAATAATGTTTTCGAGGGAATTTTTGGAGTAGCACAGCACGATTGCAGAGGGAATAACAAGATTAGTAGGAGAAGAACTGAACCAAGGAACTGGAAATTGGAGGAGAATATAGCATTTATTGGCTTAAATCTAGGGTGTAAATTGTCTGCCAAATATAAATTAGCATTCTGTAATCAAGATGTTGTACGGAAATATATAAACAAAGAGAAAAACTGTTGTCTTAAGTTTGGAAGTGACATGCTCTATAGCCATGAGCATTTATTTCTTAAGAAAAAGATAGGCAACAAAAGAAAATATGTGTGGTCAAGTAGGTAGAGTGACGGACTAGTAATCCTTATACTGTTTTGACACCAGATCGAATCCTATCCGGTACTGTTCAATTTTTTTTCTTTACAAAACATTGTACAAAGTGTATAATTTTTATGTTAATAAAACTGAAACAATACAATTAGGAAATAACTTTTTGTTTCCTCCGATGACGTATTTATTTAGAATTAGTGTACTATTAGTAATACCGATTGCTTTCAGTTTATGGTGTTGTATAGCTTCCTTTATCATCCTCTTTTCTTAAAAAAAATTGTCTCCAATAAAGTATGAAAAATATATATAGTCAGAAACAGACATCTTAGTATCAAACGTCATTTATCGTGATGAAATAAACAAGTTTCCCGTTATTAGAAAAGAAAACTATAGAAAACCATTGAATTTGGTCTTAAGGTTTTTATTATACTATATATATTCTTTATAAGACTATACTTTATAAGGCAAGATGAGCGATCATACCCTCAAGTTGAGCTAGTGAGTGAAAGATGTTTTCGGCACAAATATTTTACAGGTTTAGGTGCATGAAACACCAATATGCCATGGTCTTGACCTTCGTTTATTTCACATTATTATCCGACATATCATAGCAGGTAAAAAGCAGGAGCAGGATCAATCGGCAAGAAGAACTGCAAGTTGTGGTCTTGATGCTCCGGACTCGATCGCCTAGCACGCTTGTCTATACCTTGACTCATACGTCTATCATTCAGTGCAGGTACATATCCAGCTTTTCTTTTCGGAGGGGACCCGACACGAATCCTCGTAAGCACGTAATTCTAATGTTTCAAAAATATGAATAATAATAATAATAATAATAATAATAATAATAATAATAATAATGCAACAGTTCTGTATTTCTCTTAAACGTTTCTTACTTGTCACTTATGAACCGGTCAAACTTAATTCTAACTCACACGAAATCAAAAAATATTTTCTAGAGACATGTAAGGAAAACTGTCTGCTACGTATATCACATAACAAAAATAGCAAATGGCAATGAGTGTATCGTTCTAATACAGTAATGTTATAAACAGACCGGAAACGAAATTGTAATCGCATTTAAAAGTGTTCTTTAATTCCACCTCGTATGAATGGCATTACGGTATATTCTTACAAGTAACACTTCCCAAGTGTAACACTCCGATTTTCATAAAATTTGACAGGCAGATACTACACATAAAATAAACGAATACATGTTTTTTATTTTCTGCGGAAAAACTGTTTTACGGGGGCAAAAGCACTCACCCAAAATTTTGAAAATTGACGCCCGAAAGACAAAAACAAGTGGACCAAAGTGTACGAAATTGTGCACAGATATGGCAGACGTAAAATGAAGGAATGCGTGTTTTGTATTTTCCTGGAAAAAACGGTTAGGTTGGACGCAGACCCCTCCAAACCTTTGATCATGAAATATCAAAAGTGCTAGTAATAATATGTCTGATGTGTGTAAAGGACGAAGAATTCCGATGACACTTTGTGTATGGACAATACGCAAAAACTAAACGAATGCCTGTTTTAGGGGACAAAATCCCCCATCCAAAATGATGAAAGTTGACGCCCGAAAGACAAGAAGAAGAAGTGAACCGAAATTAATGAAATTGTGCACAGATATTGTAGACGAAAAATGAGGGAATATGGGTTCCGTATTTTCCTGAAAAAAAAGAAAAACGTTTCGGTGGGACACAGGCCCCTCCAAAACTTTGTTCGTGAAATATCAAAAGTGCTAATGACAGTATGTCAGAAGTGCTTAAAGGACATGAGGAATTGGAACGACACATTGTGTAGGGACAATACGCAAAAAAAAAAAATACGGGTTTATTTTCTGCGAAAAATTGATTTTAGGGGACAGAATTCCCCACCCAAAATTTTGAAATCGTGCACAGATATTGTAGACGTAAATTGAGGTAATTGTGTTTCGTATTTTCCTGGAAAAAAGCGATTGAGTGGGGCTCGGACCTTCTAAGCTGTTGATTAGGAAATATCAAAAGTGCAAATAAGTATGTACACGTCAGAAGTTCCTTAAGACATCCATATTATCCGGCGTTCTGCCTGCCTGTTTTATGTCGGATAAGCGAAACTCTACTGTATTTTCAGACAGCATATACACAGGAGCTAGAGGTCTGCACGAGCCGAAATTTTTAGAACGGACCCGGCCCGTCCCCTTTAATTTATAATCTAGAGTCATTAGCGGATTAAGGCCGGAGCCAATGGAGCCCAGGGCCCCCAGCTCAGGGGGCTATTTAAAATACTTACGCTCGCAGTATCGTTAGTTTTAAGTCTTTGCATCAGCAGCATTTACCTGTCAATAATGAATGCAATTATTTAATTGTTAATAATGAAAAAAATGAAATGAAATCTTTATGTTTAACGTCCCACGGTTATGCCGGTTAGGCTAAAGGAGACGGTGATAATGAGAAATGAGTGAAATGGTGGAATGAAGAAAGTGGGAGAAGACGGGAGAACCCCGAGAAAACCCACGAGCACGGTGTTTGTCCACCACAAAGTTTTAATAATGAATTTAACTAAACTAATAATTGTAAACTTGGAGCACATTCAAATATTACAGCATAGTTCTCGGTGGTTCCATAAGTAATTTCAGAGACCACGGTGTTTCAGTGGTAGAGCGTTCACCTTTGGTGCATTGAGTCCTTGGTTCGATCTATGCTCGCGCCAAGTGAACCTTGTGCTGGACAAACACTGTGTGCGTGGGTTTTCTCGAGGTTCTCCCGTTTTATCCCACTTTTTTCATTCCACCATTTCATTCATTTCTTATCATCACTGTCTCCTTTAGCCTATCCGGCATAATTGTGGGAAGTAAAACTTAAAAATTTCATTTCAAATCATTTCAATCAAAAAACACTTGCAGGAAGTATGTAATTTCGAATAAAACAAAGTACTATATACAATTCTGAGTATATTATTCTTTTATGAAATTCTCGCGAACCTTATTTCTAAATTGAAGGGTAACAAGACTAAATTCATTCTCTTATTATTATAGATCCATTTCAATTGAAGCAGTTGGAATAGTTGAAAAAAATTTAAAAAAAAAACATACCCTACATTCCAGTGTGCCACAATCGGTATAACGCGCCACATTGGTGTGTCCAGCAAAGTGATCAGTGTGACGCAAACTTTTTCCTATTATTTGCAAGAATATTTGACGAGTTCCTGTTATTTATTATTATTATTATTATTATTATTATTATTATTATTATTATTATTATTATTATTATTATTATTATTATTATTATTATTATTAACGATTTTTCCATGGATCAGCTGTCTGTCCATGAAAACATGTTATAGAATAGAAAGTCCATGAAAACATAAAAGAAGTTTTGTTGATTTTAGATTAATTTGGAAGTATAATTTATCGTTTCGCGATAAAAAAAAACTTAGCCGTCCAAAAGCGTGGATGAACACATGCTATGGAAGACATACTTTGTAGCGATATGTAAACAAGGTGTAACAATTCACGCGTTTCAAAAAAGATAACGTATTTTCCCAGCTTACATAAAGAGATTCTATGAAACACAAATTCCTCATATATTTTAAGATATTTCAAAGACATACTCTATACTAAATTATAATAAAAAGTAAAAAAAAAAAAACTTTTAGATCAGTATCACAGAAAACATCGCCAACAGTGACTTTCTTCGTAAATGATTATTACTTACATACTTAACAGTAACGGGAAATAATAGAATGTACTTACGAAGACATATGTCTGTAATAGGGAGGGGGCATATTACAATATAAATATTTTAAATTTAGCGAGGGACGAACACTACATTACTATATGGCATATATTATAATTATTTTGATCTCTTTAAAAACGACTACCTATATTTATAAATATTGACAATTCATCATTTTCGTAAATTAGGGTAAGCACAGTAAAAGTAAATGCTGCTTATCGACTGATAAATATTTTCATAAAACAGACAAGGATTTTAATAAGGAATTATATTATATTTCTCTTTGTGAAGACAAAAATAAATGAAATGTTTCTTTGCCCGGCTTATTCCATACTTTGTAATAAGAAATATTCGCAAGATACATGGCACTATCTACCAAATTAATGACAACTGCAAGAATATAATTAAACAAGACGCTCTTATTAGCTGAAAGTCAAAATAATTATTGCATACAAAGTACGTATAATGCTAACCTCTTTCTACGATATTTCAGAATATATACATATACTATACAGGATATATAAGAACAACAATGAAAACTATTGGGGAAGGTATCGGCCGGGGCCTCTTTAGTAGCTACCATCCCGACATTTGCCTGGTACGACTGAGGGAGCCCTGGAAAACCCTAGCCAGGATGAAATCGAAAAAAAGACCTGCCAAATACGAAGACAATGCTCTACCACCTGAGCTGATTCGCTCTGTAATATATATCTAGTTCTCGAATATTCTGTGTTCAGTGTGTTGTTTGTGTGTTTTTTTGTGTCTAAGTGTGTATGTGTCTATTGATGGGAAGATGATAGGAATCACCCAGTCTGAAGTCGTGCTGGTGAACTCTATATTATCCCGATTAGAACAAGAATGAATAAGTAACATTCCTCTTTATGAGTGTTCACTTATTAGCGGCAGCATGATTTTTCCTAACTCCAATAATTCAAGTTCCAACTTCCATTGCAGCCTAAGCAGTTAGACTCCGTCATGGGTTCTACGGGTTCGGAGATCATAAACAAACGGCAGATCAGAACGAACACCAAGATAAGTGCCCAGGTATTTTTTGTAAGTCCTTGCACTATTAGATTATCTAACCTAGAGCAGAGGGTAGCATATGGCTTAAAGTAAAAAGGCAAATTATGTTGCCTAAATTTAGTACAACGTAAGAAAGATTATAAACAATGGAATATACAAAGAAACTACAAAGCTTCTCATAACAAAGTTACAACTATAATTCATAACTTCATCATATAAGATCACCCCAACTTCACTGACCGAGAAATAATACTGCTGCAACGTGAAGCCCAAGTTGAAAGTTTCTTTTTTCAAACTCGACGTTGGGAAAATATAACGGAAAAATGAAAGAAAAAAACCTCCGAATGTAGACGACTACCCTCTTTGCAGTAGTCATGCTGCTAAGTCTCGAACGAGCAGCTGCCTTATATTCACCGCATCACAGATCTAAATTCATTTTTTTAAAGAACATACATGAACTATGCTTGCAGGAGCAAAGTGACTGATAGCGGCATATCCATCGCCGAAGCTTGCTGTGGCATCCAGCGGTGACAAACCAATCCGATCTTGTTGTTGACTCTTGATTATGTAGTCAGCGTCGCCCATATTTTGTGCTCCTACATTGACGTTTTCTCTTGTTCTCAAATCAAATACAACCTTGCATTATACCAAAGAAAGCAGGGAGAAAATAGTGCGCTCGGGATGTTGTATCCCACCGAATTCTACACTGAGAAAAAAAATGTAGTTGGCATACTTAAAAACGTAGGTTACATTCGTAATTCCTGTAGTTTCCGGACTTAACGTACAACCGTATATAACATCCTGCAGCAAACATATAGCTGAAAAAGTATGTATTATACATACTGTCTGCATAAGTGCAATGACGTCATTCGTGTGACGTCATCTGCAGTAACAAGTATATACGGAGGTAATATCTAGCTTTGTGACGTCACGATCGTATGTAGCATGTGGGTTAATAATGACGACACTCACTGACTATCAGGACGGAGCATAATTTCAAGAAGTATTGTGAACGTCACATGATCTGTGTTATAAGATGATTTGCATATTTAAATTTTTCGTGAAATTATGAATATTATTTCAATTTAATTAGGAATTTGCATATAAAGAATTTTGAGATTTAAATAATTACCAGCGGGAGCATATAACTTTTATTAATATTTCTATGTATATTTATGGTTTATTGTGTTATGTAAATGAATAGTAATGAACAACAGGGCAGGACTTAAGCGAGAAGCAATGAGAATTTGATATTAATTAATATTAACGTCTAAGAAGATAGCGAATTTTGTATTTTGATATGCTAGTTTGCATGGATAGAGGCAGAGAAAGCTTCCCAGAGAAAAAAAAAACTCAAAGAAAGCATGTGTACTTAACGGAGCGTTGGACACCCAAGTTGAGAAGATTTTTGAAATCAATATAACCATCTGAATAAGGATAGAAAACCTATGAGATTCAGATTTTGCTTAGATGTATTGCTAGTTGAATTTCTTAGTGTTGTTATAGGAAGTAGCATACACTATCACTACCGAGACACAGATCCTACGGAGGCAATACTTGAAAAATCATAAAATTTTTAGCATGTCTATGAGAGAAATCCGAATACAAAGAGGTGTTATTTTTTTAAAACACGCCCATTTTTAGCGTGTTCGACTCTTGAAGCGTCGTTTTGCCAACGGAACATTCTCAGAGAAAGAGAAGTTGACTATTTTAAAATTATTGACGAGTCCACTTGAACTAGAGGGGAAGCTGTCTAGAACGTTGTTTGTAATGGTTCCATGACATCCGCTAGATGTCTCTGTAAAAATATAGTTATCGTCTGCACCGCTGATATGATTTGAATGATAATATGTGTTATGTTATGTAAATAAACTTTCTGGGTGTTCCCGTAGTATTAGACATATGTAGTTCGATATATATATTTTGTTTTGTCAAATTGGCTTGTACTAATACAAGTTTTAGGCCTAGTTTGTGGTTGTGGAAGGTATGCAGGGAGACTAACACATACCTTTGTTTTTTTTTTAAATATAACCGAGAAGGCAATACTGTTGCAAAAGAAAAGCGACCTTCCAATCAGTAATATTATGTTGTTTATCATGTGTCAGGCTACTTCAGCCTTATCTAGAGTCATTTTAATTTGTTTGCATTTTGCATAGTTCATTTAATTTGTTTAATTAACATCATTAATTTGTTCAGAAACCAAATCCTTCAATGCATCCGTTTCTGTAATTCATCATATTCAATGTCACTTGTTCAAGCAGTTCCTGGTGTCGCCGATAGGTGGTGTCACCTGACAAAGGTGTTTAAGTAAACATGTCAAGTGACGGAGTTTAAATAATGTTGGTGTTTGTGTTAATATTTCTCGTAATTACGGCACAGTGTGTGTGCGTAACAGATGCTAAATTGAAGCTTGATTATTAAGCAAGTTAACAAACATAGTGACAGACAACGATGCCATTGAAGTGATCGACAAAGTGGAAAAGAACATGAACAAGTGTGCTTTTTTAAAGTTATTTAGGTCACTGGAAACTCGCAGGTGAGGGATGCACCTTCACCCCTATTCCAGTGGAGCGGGCTACTTTGGTTCGGCCCAACCCAGCAGTTGAAAGAAACAATGAAACTGCAAAGGAATATAACAGTACTCGGGACAACCAAAAAGTCAGTTATTGCTAAATCGCGAGACAGTGCATATCAAGCACTGCAAGTCGTAATCGTGTTGACCGTCAGCTATTTGGAACTCTGACCATTCAGAGATGTGTGTACAAGAATAGTGCGTTAGTTACACACTGATATTCTGTGCGTGTGTGCTGTAGAATGGGCAATCATAGCTAGTTTACTTTCAGTATTTCCTCGTGTTCTCCGGACTAACATTCTCGTGGTGGAATGGGAGAGTAGGAGATACCGATTATATATATATATATAGAAGTGTGTTTTCACAAAAGTGATATGAGACAAAGTGCGACATATATCACCATTTACTAGTGGGAAGAGACAAAGCTTTACATCATATTTCGTAAAGTGCTTCGCACCAGTATCAATTTTGTGCCATGTTTACGTCACACGCTATATCACTTGTTCACGCTACTAACAGTGAAATCGAAAGCGAGTAACATTCTTAGTGAAGAAAACGCATTGCCGTGTTCTGTAGGAAATCTCCAATGCTATCGTATAGTATAGTTTAATTAAAACCCATTAAATACAAGAACTGAGTTATTTTTGCTTGTATTAAGTAGGCGGGTTTCGTGCAAGAGAACGTCATGAGAACTTTCGTCAAATAACAAATGTATTTTATAGTTGTATCACACCAAGGACTACCCAGTTGAACCGCCTCTGGTGTTTACTGAAATTCCATGGCAGAGGAAACCTGACGGTTAGCAGAACCTAGGAAGAGGATGGTCCACAACTTTGGAAGAAACTCGACCCGGAAGTGCATTCAATCGTGAAACTAGAGACACTTCATGAAAGAAGAGCGCGGCGTGATAAATACAAAAGTGCACAAACAGTAATAATTGCGAGCTCAAAGTGTGAGAAAGAAATATTAAAAGAAATATTTTTTTTCTTCTTTTGCTCAGGTCTCTTAGCGAGACCACGCGCGCGAGTGCTTTTGTAAATATAATTTCTGTGTGCTCTGGAATTACGGAAGTGGTGCATTAAATCAGGATTACCACTGGAATGTTGACTTCTTTTATTGTTGCAGTTGGCCGCAAGGTAATGTGTTACCCTTTTGTCTTTCTTGTTTGCTTTTCAGGCCGGAAGCTGGGTCTATCAATGGATCGTAATTGCGATGAGCATATTGTGAGTATCTTTCGGATACAGGATGGGTGTTAAAACCATATTAACCTGTAAATTAGAGTGTCATGCTTAACAGGAATCTTATTTTTTTTCTTTTTCAAAATTTTAACTTTTATTCATTCTAAGACTCTACCGACTGACTAAATTCACTAAATTAACTTTGTGGCAGGAGGTTACAGTAATTTAAAGTAAATATCAGTTTAAATATTAAGATTCCTCCCACATTTGCATTTTTGCATATTAATGATTTTAGTAATTTATTCATATTATGCAAACTCACAGTCCTCCGTTCACAAAGAACTTGGCTGCCTTGCGCGTGGGGCACGACACACACACCATCCTGGATGTATGTTTTGTTTTAGAAATGTCCTTTGCTAAAATTTGCTTTTGATAGTAAATCTTGTGGCAAGAGAAATAAAGTAAAGTCTTGTTTTCTTTTTCATTTTCTGGTCAGTAAAGAATGTTGCCACAAGAAATGAAAGATACCCAACGTTTTTACGATATTTAGTGCAAGCCAGACGCGGGTAGCAGTAGATGTGTTTTTTCTTTCAGGTTGTCGCGCTGCCATCCAGAAAGTTTATTATTTCTGTGTGTAATATTGTTGTGTTATATGCATTTATTTTGTTGAAGTGTATTGCCAAATTTTAAACCTTTTTGGAGGGGAATAACAATTAGCGAATCAAGTTTAGGCATTTTAGAGAACCTAGTTAATTATTTAGAGTTCATAATCACTTGATGGTAGTAACGCGAAGTCAAGCTAAAGCGATGGAAGGCTTTGTAGGCGACAACATTATTGACGATCAATTTGCGCAAATAATGGAATTTCCATCGGAGTCTCAGGACACCGGAAGCGATTCAGTAGGAAATGTAAACACCTCTCTCCAGGAAGTAGTTCCGCCTGGAGAAGGTACAGTTAGTAATGAGAGGGCTAATGAATCGGAGCAGGTTAGGGAACCGGTTCCTAGCACCTCAGCGCAAGTCACATCTGTATCTGACCCGTGTCTCGCGTCATTATTTAGCATGTTGAAAGAAATAGCAGGCAAGTTAGAAAATCAAGAAAAGAAGCAAGAGAGAACATTATTAGAAATTTCAGAAAAACAAGAGAAATCATTAAATGACATTTCGAGTAAATTAGAAACCCAAGAAAAGACACATCAGAGAACCTTATCGGAATTAGCAAGTAGGCAGGAGAACGCTAGCAGAACCATGCTAGATAGGTTAGAGGCTGTTCAAGAGCAGATCACTGCCAGTTTCCGGCATGAGATGCTCGAAAATGTGACAGAGCTAGAAGCAAGGATCGATTCCTCAGCGGAGGCTCTGGAATCCAAGATAACAGCATCCTGCCAGGAACTAAAATCATCAGTTGAGGCAACAGAGAATAAAATTAGTGAATTAGAGGCTCACACTGAAAACAGGATAGGCGAGATATCAGAGGTCCTTGGTTCAGACCTCGCTCAGGTCTCTCGTGATGTCAACCATCTACGTGGTGACATGGAGAGAGTGTGGGAGAATGTAGCCGCCGTTTCTACTGAAATAGATAGAGTAAAAGCAACAGTAGATAGTTCGGTGGGCCACTTACAATCTAAGTTGCGTAGAGCAGAACTGAGATGGGAGGAACAGCTGGAACTGTTAAAGGAGTCGGTGCGAGAAAACAGTTCCAGTTGTCAAAACACAGCCTCTGTCTCGCATGAGAGAATCGAAACGCCGGTCGCTGGACCGAGCCATGCGGGACAGTTCCCTGAGCTTCCCAGGCGTGAGAACTCAGACGAGCAGGCTGCCCCTCCCCCTCAAAACATAAACAACGTCAGCAGTAGCAATAGTAGTGTTGCGAATTGCCAGGTAGCGTCAGCCTTAGGGCTATTACATCGAGATCTGTCACTTCCTGTTTTTACAGGAGTTGAATCAGAAATACAGGCCCATAATTTTCTAGTTGAGCTAGATAATTATTTCGATTTAACGGGTGTACCAGAAGAGAGACGGTTGGCCTTTTCCTCCCACTGCTTCCGTGGCATCTCACGCCAGTGGATGCAGGTGACTTTGAAGAAATGCTCTAATTACCAAGATCTCGTTAGACATTTCAAGAACGCCTATCTTAGCGAGGAGAAACTTGCTAATCTCCGTGCCTCTATTTTGACGTCACGCTTCGAGACACGGGGAAGCAAGAAACCGACAGAATACTTGTTGGAATTACTGCATACCAACAGTATTCTAGACCCCCCGTTACCGCCCCAGGTACTTTTGCGAGTTCTTCCACGGCAATTGCCATTCTCCATCTATAGATGTATTGTGTCATCTAAACCTCGATCTATAGATGAATTGTTGAACATTGTTGGTGAGCTTCAGTCCACCTATCAGCCACCAAGTAACAACAATACTAGGAGGGGAATAAATACACTGACTGTAGAAGAAGAAGAAGAAGATGTAGGACGATCTTCCCCCCCCACGAAACAGTAGGCCGAGTAACCCCACCAGAGACAGGAGGTTCCACAGGGACAATGGGCCTTATTATAATAGGGGTTCACGAAGAGGCAATGTAAACAGAAATGGAAATAATAATGGCAATTGGCGTTCAAGAAATTCCAGTGGTCAGGAGCGTGACACTGGAGATTCTCGAACGAGAAATCAAAACAATCGAGGACAACGACGTGGAAGGAATAGGGGTCGTGCACAAACTCGCAATAATAATAATAGAAATAGTGACTATGCTGCGGAGGTTAATGAGCTCCGAGTTCATAACGATAGGACTGAACAGTCCACGAGACAAGTCTCGTCTCGTGGGAATTCACGTGCAAACAGCCCTGGAACTAGTCAACGCCACTGAGAACTGTCCGCATGTTCTCAGAGCGGTGTCTTGAATACTGGAGTACTGAATATTCAGGGTAAACCGGCGAAATGTATTTCTGAGGATATGCGTAATTGTGTTATTGCATGCAACAATGTTTTAGAAGAAGAAAAAGAAGAAAGTAGTGAAACATTTGTAAAGACTTTAGAGACACTTGAGAATGGGGATTGTGAAACTTGTAGACGTATAATCAGCACGACACATTTCGATCGTGAAGGAAATAACGACATTCGTCAGCCCGAGATCATGCTATTACAGAGAAATGGGGACAAAATTAAAATAAACAAAAAGTTGTTTGAAGAGACGAATGCGATCTTTAGGAACCTTTTAGATAGTTCGACCGAAAAGCTACCCAATAACAATTTAGTAACACTTCCGGAGGTAGAAGTAGGTCTATTTAATAGCAAAATTCTGGCATCATTGGACAGTGGCGCGAGCATCTCGGCTATCTCACTGCAATGTTGGGAAGAAATACGTAAGCGAGACCCCCCACCAGCGTTCATTAAGTCAGCGAACATTAGAGTTAGTTCAGCGTTCGGTCGCGCCGTTGCTTCAATCATCGGTCAAGTATTGTTAGAGTTAGTGATTGCAGAAAAGGAGTACTATACTTCAGCAATAGTAGTGAAAGGGCTGAACCGGGAACTCATTTTGGGTTCACAGTTCTTTGTAGAAAGTAGAGCGATCCTAGATTATGAGAGAAACGTCCTTTCGCTTAACCATCCCCACCATATAGAAGTTTCTTTTCGAGACATCGAAATAGAGGAAGAAGACCTTTTCATAAGAAAATTATCCTGGGAGTTCGAAGAGGATGTGGTTGATTGTGAGAATCCCACACTTAGTAGTATGTGCGTGTCGAGGAGAGGACCGCTGACTACAGAGCAGTTCGAGCGAGCGTCAGCAGGCGGAGGCCACCAGGGAGAGTTGGCTACCCTGCGCAGCCAGTTGGACGATGGGAAGTTCCCAACTGCAGCCGAACTTGCAAACGTCGTTTACTCGCCACAGGAATGGGCGAAGGTTCGAACCCAGGCTACCCCAGAAGAAATCAGAGATCATGTCGAAAAGTATACTGATTTGAGTGGGGAGGAAAAGCAAAAGTTGTACGACGTGATCTACAAACATCGAAGCATATTTGACGAGAAGCCCGGTACCATTAGGGATTATCAGCATTCCAATGAAGTGACCGATGATCAAACCATAAAAACGAGGATGTATCTTTACCCTCTGTGACCTAGATCCGCCGCTAATAATACGTTTAGTTGATAGATGACATGGGATTAGTACCGAAGAATACCACTTCGTTTTAGAGTCCGCTGGTTGAGTGCGAAAGTAGAAGGAATTATTGCACCACTGTAATAGAAGAAATTAGCCAGTAAAAATTAAGTTTCCTTGCACGATAGCATAGCGTAGAAAATTGAAGAAATCGTTAAGAGCTTGAAGCCGCGGTGAGCTTCGCTCGTGTGTGTGCCTCTCAACCATCCTGGTTGATGAGTAAAGAAAGTGTCAACAAAATATATCGGAAAATTAAGTCATAGTAGCTCCTCACAAATGAATATCATCAACGCATTTTCGTCGGTTATGCGCAAAGTTCAGTACGCAGTATTCGAGAAAGCATTGCTGTAAGATAAACGATCCTGAGACTAGAGAAGCATTGATGAAGAGAAACGTGTTCCACCTGAAAAATACGTTCAGCGTGAAGCCACGCCTCCTCAGGACACAGCTGACCTGATGACGTAGGAAAGGCAGGAAATAAACACAGCACGTCATACAGGATGGAGAGCTGAAGAAGAAAGAAACACTCCCAGACGCACCTCTCTACGTCTGGCCTTCAAGAGAGTAGTTGCGCGGAGTGTAATACAACAGCTGAATCAGGATATTACAAAAGAGATGAATTTAGTATAGAATGATGAGTATAAAGTGATTAAAACATGTTAGGGATTATTATTTGTTTGTTATTAGTGCTTAGTTTACCATTTTATTATTGCTATGATATACTGATGTGTTTAGGGAAATCTTGTATAAAGTTAGTATATACGGAATATGTATGTGATTTACGGAAAGTATGTTGGTATCTCTTCTGAGAAAATGCAACGATTAAGCGATTAACGGTTGCATTTCCTTAGGAGGGGAATAAATGTGAACGTCACATGATCTGTGTTATAAGATGATTTGCATATTTAAATTTTTCGTGAAATTATGAATATTATTTCAATTTAATTAGGAATTTGCATATAAAGAATTTTGAGATTTAAATAATTACCAGCGGGAGCATATAACTTTTATTAATATTTCTATGTATATTTATGGTTTATTGTGTTATGTAAATGAATATTAATTAACAACAGGGCAGGACTTAAGCGAGAAGCAATGAGAATTTGATATTAATTAATATTAACGTCTAAGAAGATAGCGAATTTTGTATTTTGATATGCTAGTTTGCATGGATAGAGGCAGAGAAAGCTTCCCAGAGAAAAAAAAAACTCAAAGAAAGCATGTGTACTTAACGGAGCGTTGGACACCCAAGTTGAGAAGATTTTTGAAATCAATATAACCATCTGAATAAGGATAGAAAACCTATGAGATTCAGATTTTGCTTAGATGTATTGCTAGTTGAATTTCTTAGTGTTGTTATAGGAAGTAGCATACACTATCACTACCGAGACACAGATCCTACGGAGGCAATACTTGAAAAATCATAAAATTTTTAGCATGTCTATGAGAGAAATCCGAATACAAAGAGGTGTTATTTTTTTAAAACACGCCCATTTTTAGCGTGTTCGACTCTTGAAGCGTCGTTTTGCCAACGGAACATTCTCAGAGAAAGAGAAGTTGACTATTTTAAAATTATTGACGAGTCCACTTGAACTAGAGGGGAAGCTGTCTAGAACGTTGTTTGTAATGGTTCCATGACATCCGCTAGATGTCTCTGTAAAAATATAGTTATCGTCTGCACCGCTGATATGATTTGAATGATAATATGTGTTATGTTATGTAAATAAACTTTCTGGGTGTTCCCGTAGTATTAGACATATGTAGTTCGATATATATATTTTGTTTTGTCAAATTGGCTTGTACTAATACAAGTTTTAGGCCTAGTTTGTGGTTGTGGAAGGTATGCAGGGAGACTAACACATACCTTTGTTTTTTTTTAAATATAACCGAGAAGGCAATACTGTTGCAAAAGAAAAGCGACCTTCCAATCAGTAATATTATGTTGTTTATCATGTGTCAGGCTACTTCAGCCTTATCTAGAGTCATTTTAATTTGTTTGCATTTTGCATAGTTCATTTAATTTGTTTAATTAACATCATTAATTTGTTCAGAAACCAAATCCTTCAATGCATCCGTTTCTGTAATTCATCATATTCAATGTCACTTGTTCAAGCAGTTCCTGGTGTCGCCGATAGGTGGTGTCACCTGACAAAGGTGTTTAAGTAAACATGTCAAGTGACGGAGTTTAAATAATGTTGGTGTTTGTGTTAATATTTCTCGTAATTACGGCACAGTGTGTGTGCGTAACAGATGCTAAATTGAAGCTTGATTATTAAGCAAGTTAACAAACATAGTGACAGACAACGATGCCATTGAAGTGATCGACAAAGTGGAAAAGAACATGAACAAGTGTGTTTTTTTTTAAGTTATTTTGGTCACTGGAAACTCGCAGGTGAGGGATGCACCTTCACCCCTATTCCAGTGGAGCGGGCTACTTTGGTTCGGCCCAACCCAGCAGTTGAAAGAAACAATGAAACTGCAAAGGAATATAACAGTACTCGGGACAACCAAAAAGTCAGTTATTGCTAAATCGCGAGACAGTGCATATCAAGCACTGCAAGTCGTAATCGTGTTGACCGTCAGCTATTTGGAACTCTGACCATTCAGAGATGTGTGTACAAGAATAGTGCGTTAGTTACACACTGATATTCTGTGCGTGTGTGCTGTAGAATGGGCAATCATAGCTAGTTTACTTTCAGTATTTCCTCGTGTTCTCCGGACTAACATTCTCGTGGTGGAATGGGAGAGTAGGAGATACCGATTATATATATATATATAGAAGTGTGTTTTCACAAAAGTGATATGAGACAAAGTGCGACATATATCACCATTTACTAGTGGGAAGAGACAAAGCTTTACATCATATTTCGTAAAGTGCTTCGCACCAGTATCAATTTTGTGCCATGTTTACGTCACACGCTATATCACTTGTTCACGCTACTAACAGTGAAATCGAAAGCGAGTAACATTCTTAGTGAAGAAAACGCATTGCCGTGTTCTGTAGGAAATCTCCAATGCTATCGTATAGTATAGTTTAATTAAAACCCATTAAATACAAGAACTGAGTTATTTTTGCTTGTATTAAGTAGGCGGGTTTCGTGCAAGAGAACGTCATGAGAACTTTCGTCAAATAACAAATGTATTTTATAGTTGTATCACACCAAGGACTACCCAGTTGAACCGCCTCTGGTGTTTACTGAAATTCCATGGCAGAGGAAACCTGACGGTTAGCAGAACCTAGGAAGAGGATGGTCCACAACTTTGGAAGAAACTCGACCCGGAAGTGCATTCAATCGTGAAACTAGAGACACTTCAAGAAAGAAGAGCGCGGCGTGATAAATACAAAAGTGCACAAACAGTAATAATTGCGAGCTCAAAGTGTGAGAAAGAAATATTAAAAGAAATATTTTTTTTCTTCTTTTGCTCAGGTCTCTTAGCGAGACCACGCGCGCGAGTGCTTTTGTAAATATAATTTCTGTGTGCTCTGGAATTACGGAAGTGGTGCATTAAATCAGGATTACCACTGGAATGTTGACTTCTTTTATTGTTGCAGTTGGCCGCAAGGTAATGTGTTACCCTTTTGTCTTTCTTGTTTGCTTTTCAGGCCGGAAGCTGGGTCTATCAATGGATCGTAATTGCGATGAGCATATTGTGGGTATCTTTCGCATACAGGATGGGTGTTAAAACCATATTAACCTGTAAATTAGAGTGTCATGCTTAACAGGAATCTTATTTTTTTTCCTTTTCAAAATTTTAACTTTTATTCATTCTAAGACTCTACCGACTGACTAAATTCACTAAATTAACTTTGTGGCAGGAGGTTACAGTAATTTAAAGTAAATATCAGTTTAAATATTAAGATTCCTCCCACATTTGCATTTTTGCATATTAATGATTTTAGTAATTTATTCATATTATGCAAACTCACAGTCCTCCGCTCACAGTATGCAATATACGTTCTGTACGTGTGTTTCTTGCGTTCAACCCCGAGGCAGCATCTATATTGTACTTGTGCCCCGTACGTACGACTAGATACAGTATGCGTCATGTACGTATGTATTATACAGATTTTCCTTATGTCGCACACAGCTTGTCTCGATACAGCATACAGAATATCCGTATGCACCATACAGAGTGCACATATGCAGCTTACAGACTGTGTGCATGCAGCATATAGATTATACGTATGTCGCGTACAGGCTGGCCATATGTAATGTATGGATTGGACATATTCAGGATCTAGATTGTACGTATAGTGCACTGTTTTTGAAGTGCTGCAACATACTGAGAAATGCATGATACATTCTTACTGTAATGTTGTCACATATTGTTTTTCTCTGTATGGAAATAAAAATAGCTTAAAATATGGTTGATCTCCTTTGTGCCAATAATAATAAAATTAAAAATACTATACTTTTCAATCTTAGTTCGGAGCCGTAAAATGTCCAGAGAAATGTATTTACCTGCAGGGTGTAAGTTTGGACTTCTGCTAATTCGTTGGAAAGCTACTGCAAAGCCAAGGTTGAAAAGTGGCACAAGCGTTAATTTTAAAATTATTGGCACAAAGGAGGTTAACCATATGTTAAACTATTTTAGTTTTCATACAGAGTAAATCAATATGTGACAATATTACTGTAAGAATTTATCATACCTTTTGCAATAACTTAGTTGCAGCACTTCAATAATAATGCAAAATGCACAGCCATGTACAATCCTATGTTCAAACTCAAACAAACTTACGTACAGTCATTTATTAAGCCGTTATCATCCATTGCTTGTACAGTCACGAAATTAAATATTCTTCAGTTGACAAAATTTGTTTTCCTAAAAACTCAACAATAAATTAACCTATTAGAGTACCGACTTTGGCAGGCTGTCAAGCTATAACTATTCGAAGAATAACAACAAAAAGATCCAAATAAAATCATTTGTTCCCGAGCTATTGGCAAAAGAAAATTCGTCAACTGTCAAATACTTTCTTTTCCGTGTGTACTATATAAAGACGACTTTACCTCATACTTTTCCTTAATAATATCCTCTTCCAAAATGCAGAAGTTGTTACCACAAGAGGCGTGAATAGGATTTTCCAGAAATAACTTCTCTGCACATTTTAATTAACAGATAAGTTATTTTTTAAATGACGCTATAATTAAAAACATGGTGTCAGCTGAAAACGTGTTCCCTCACAAGATGATTCCTACACAGTACTCGCCATTAAAAATGCAACTTCAGGAAGACAGGGTAGCTACGCCAAAGTTCCCAAGCCGATATCTAATAGTAAGTGTCGAATATGCTTAACCCTTACCATACCAAGCGGGGGTACTCTAGGGACCCCAGAGAGTGATATTTAGTGATACTGCCGCAATCATAAGAATCAATTTATTCTCAATTTTTATATGTATCCTGCAACCCTTTGAGATATTAATTACATGATTAGATCAACGACTCGTTTCTTTAAAAAATACAAAAAATAAAAACACACTTGAAAATGTAAAAACTCCATTGTTAAACCTGTATTTCAGATTTACGAACACAAAAATATAAATTTGTATGAAGAACTGAATAGTGCTCAAATATACATAATATTTGATGTCAACAATGTTCATTTAACTTAAGTATGCTTCTAGACATCCAAAAAATAATAGTTGGAGTAACCCTCTGCAATACTATGTTGAGAAATTAAAATAATACTTGGGGTCTCCAGAAGACTTCAGCTTGATAAACAACTTTGACGACTTTGGCTTGGTACGTTAAGGGTTAAACTTACCGCTGTTTTCGCTGTGTGACAACGTGGTGACAAAGGAGCAGAACTGACCCAATATTGACAACCAGAACGACTGTAACACAGCGAGACATCGAGAGGATGTTCTCTTCTGGTATGGTAAGCCATGCGTCTTACGATCCAATGCCACAGCTCATCAACTGTAGCTGGCGGAGTTCACAGGTATGAGAAGCTGTGCAGCCATCGACCAAACATATTTATCCTTCCCTGCTTTATACATTCTGCAAATTTGGACTTCCCTGGATGTATCCTTCTTAGTTCAACATTTTAAGTAACGAGCAGTGTAATAGTCTCATACATTATTTAAAGAAAGAGCGATGATTCTCAGAACTACTCGGAAGTTTCTAGTTTACAATTTTATAATATATATATATATATATATATATATATATATATATATATATATATATATATATATATATATATATATATATAGAGAGAGAGAGAGAGAGAGAGAGAGAGATAGATAGATAGATAGATAGATAGATAGATAGATAGATATAGATATACAATAATTTAAAACGGTTATATCAAAGTTTGCAATTCAGAGTGCAAAAAGAAGTATAGCTCTCGGAACACTGATTATAGCCAGATAATACCACTAGTAAACTCAACCACACTCAGTACCGTTAGTTGCTTGGTATTGTCTATGAGACAAAGATCATCGTATCTCATTGCGTGTAGATTTTTGTATTTGTTTAACGCTAAAAATTGTTTGTCGCTAATCGAACCCAGTAACATATATATACCGACAGGGCGTACGTTAGTCACAAGGTTACATGAGTGAAACACTAAATTATTCGATTGACACTTGCGGCCTTGTCAACACTAGAGAAAGGTACAAAGTGATTAAATATTAAATAAATACGAAACATAGTTCATACAAAATATAGCGATGTATGAAGTCTCCTTTTCATACGATTTGGATAAAGGATACATCTGTAGAGAGAAACATAAATGATTTCTCTGGATAATTTGGATTAGTCCAGAATTCGAATAAAAATAATTTTGAAATTCGTTGTTAAGTCCAACATTTTTTCTTTCTTTCTTCGGATTCTCAATAAAGTTGACTACTGAAAAGCTGAGTTACAGATTTTATGTTAAAACATGTTCACTATACCATTGCCTTATTCACAGAACAATACATTAGTTATTAATGTATGTCTGAAATAATAGTGCTTCGTGCAGATACTTTATCCAATCGGAATTGCACAATGATAAAAAAAATGTTGCAAGGTATAATGTTCTTATTTACAGAGAAAAAGAGTTGAAAGGACTTAACGCTAACAAACATTTTCTTTAAACAGACATACATTTATTCTAATTTATGGAAGAAAGAAATAATTTGTGGAGCAGTATATTTATTAAGGTTACATATTCGTACAAAAGAATGTAAATATAATCGGGTCTGTCTTCAGAAAGGACGTGCATTTAGCCACAAATTACACTGCTTCTTTTCGCTGTCTTTCATGCAGAATCCTGGTTTTGTTTTGATGCATGAAATACCTGAAACAAAAATCCAAAAAATATTTAAAATGTTACATTTTAAAATATTTAACATTTTTTAAAATTAAATGGACAAAATCTGTTCAGTCAGGTATGGACTTTTAGGTTTCTGGTAGAAAAACGATTAATTAAAAAAAGTGTTTATTGATGCTGAACAACTCGAAATGTATTACTATGCAAAAGTAAATGGGTACCCAATGGCGTTCGAGGTATTATGGGGTACCTAATGTCTGCATTTTTAGATATGTGGAAATATATGTCTCTAAAATGTAAAGAACTGATATCTGTTTAGTACAGAAAACCGCAACTCGGTAAGCCTTATGGATACCGAGGTATGGGAAAATAAAGAACAACACCATAGAAGTGTGAGGTTTGCGTACCAGATTGTGCAGTTTCGAAAACGTAATTACTGAGAGCTAACAACAACCTCAAAAGTAGTTTCAATTCAATACACTACACACACGTCCTTATGGGGGTTTTCGGGTACTATGGCATTCACAGACCTCCCATTTCTAAACATTCTAAAATATATCTTAATAAACTTATAAAGAACGTTACAGGTGTGTGTTTACCGAAACCGCAAGTCGGTACGTTTAACAGTTACCGAAATATGGTGAAATAAATAGGAACACCATAGGTATGTGGGGCTTCCATACTTGACAGTACAGTTTAGAAAATTAATGAAAATATGACTAATGGCTATCAAGATATTGTCAAATAAAGGGAGGACCCACACAGTTATGGGGTTTTGGTGTTAGGTGGTAAAATTTCCGAAACCGGTCATGAGATCTGAATAAGCACCAGTAGCAATTTCATCCTAAAGTAACTGGGTATTTCCATGGGGTTTTAGAACATCATGGGTCTAAAAAGATTAAGTTTTAAAAGCTTTGGAAAATATAATTTGACATTTGTAAAGAGTATTAGAAAAGAGAATAGAGTTACCCAAAACTTCCAGCCAGTACATCTTACAGCTAGAGAGACACCGTGAAATAAAAGAGTATTAGATCTTGAAATTTCATAAAACAACTTTTGATCTTAATAAAAGTTAAATAAGATGGTACTTATATGTGTGAAGTGAGTACCTCACACTCGTCAGGGCAATTCCGATCGAAAGATTAATTCAGCTCGAAGTTTTCTTCGGGTAAATCCAAGCGTGATAATTCCTAGCGTACAAAAAGAATGAAAATTCTTTGTCAATATCTAATATAGCAACCGAGATATAAGGAATTATGTATTTTATGACGTCGTAAAAATGGAGACCCACATGGATTTGTACTGTTGAGTCTTTGCTGTAAGAAGAAGAAATTTCAGAAAATTACCGTATATACCTTAATAGACAATTAAATGGGT
This sequence comes from Thermobia domestica, assembly GCF_964235325.1. Classification (NCBI taxonomy): domain Eukaryota; kingdom Metazoa; phylum Arthropoda; class Insecta; order Zygentoma; family Lepismatidae; genus Thermobia; species Thermobia domestica. Next base: position 102,777,021 of record NC_137457.1, read on the forward strand.
GCAGGCACGGTGGCTTAGTGGTAGAGTGCGTACCTTTGGTGTATTGGGTCCCTGGTTCGATCCGCGGCCAAGTCAGTTTGTAGTCGACATCGTATTCGTGGGTATTCTCGGGGTACTCCCGTTTCCTCCCACATTTGCACTCCATCAATTCTATCATCAACATTCATTTGCCTTAATTTCATTTTAAAATTAAATGGGCAGTTAAGTGTGATCGTATCTCTGTGGATTAAGAGAATACTCCAGTGTAGTTTCTGCAAAACATACTAGGTAAACACCCCACCACGAAGTTACTGTGTCCTCACTGATTTAATTGTCTATTAAGGTATATACAGTAGGTTTTTGAATTTCTTTCTTATAGCAAAGACCCAGAAGTACAAATCCTAAAAGATCTCTATTTTTACGTCATAAAACATATGACTCGTCATATTTTGGTTACTATTCACAGGGAATTTTCACTATCTTACACAGCTCGATGAACCTTTGGAACTGCCTGAAGAAAACCTAGAACTAATCTTTCCATCGAAATTGTAATGAGGTACTCACTTAACCCATAGAAGTACCATCTTATTTAATTTTGTTGGGACCAATAATTTTTCCGAAGTTTCAACATCTAATACTCTTTTATTTTACGGTGTTTCTCTATATGTTAGATGTACTGGCTGGAAGTTTTAGCTAAACATATTTATACTTACATATTTCTAATACTCTTTACAAATGTCAAGTTATATTTTCAAAAGCTTTTAAAATTTAATCTTAGTAGACTGTAAGATGTTCTAACACCCCATGGAAATATCTAATTACTTGAAGATGGAATTGCTACTGGTGCTTATTAACTTTCCATGACCGGTTTCGGAAATTTTATCTTCTAACACGAAAATCCCATACTTGTATTGGTCCTTCCTTTATTTGACATTATCTTGAAAGTCTTAGTCATATTTTAATTCATTTTCCAAATTGTACCTTCAAGTATGCAAGCCCCAAGCCCCACATACATATCGTGTCGCTCTTTATTTTCCCATATCTCGGTATCCGTAAGGCTTACCGAGTTGCAGTTTTCAGTAAACAAATATCAGTTCTTTACATTTTAGACACATGCATTTCCATATATCTAAAATGCAGAAATTAGAACCGCATTGGAACCCCTTTGGAGTACCCACTTACTTTTGCATAGCAGGGTAAAAACGCCAGTGGTTCTCACTTTAAGGTTGAAAACATACTATTTTGTCTCTTCTCTGAGCATCGTGAATCTGTCGGAGCTGTATCATAGTTGGAAAGACTCGCTGATCTTTCCTATAATGAGCATGTAGTCAGAATTCAAAAAGGAGTAGCCGTTGAAGGAAAAACAATATTTTAAAATCCTTGCACCAGTAGTCGTCAGCTTAAAATCAAAATGTTCCAGTAGTAGTCAGAATTTTCTACCAGTGTTCGTCACTCAAATAACTTGACATAATTTATTCAGAAACGCACTGTTTATCAGCTTAAAATTAAGAATATAGTGTAAAGTACTAATGTTAATAACTGTATATCACTTTTGGCACTCAAGAAAGAAAATAAAAACGTTTTTACATACTTTTTTTGGCAATTTCAGTAAGAAAAATGTTAACTGAATTCAAAAGTTAACTGTATATTATTTTAACGTTAAGAGTACAATATTAAATACTATGTTTATTAACTATAGTGACTTTAAGCACTCAAGAATGAAAATAAACATGTTTGTACATACATTTTTAAAACAATTTGAGAAACAAAAAAAGTTAACCGAATTCAAAACTTAATTATACATCACCTTAAGATTAAGAATGGACTATAAAATACTGAGGTTAATAATAATGCATTACTGAAGAATGAAAACAAAAATGTTTTTAACTACCTATATTGTATTTACATGTTGTTATTTCTCATTAACATGCTTTTTGATAACGCACGATATGGGCTAGGGGTGCGCACGAGAAATGATTTGAGACTGTCACCTCTCGCAAAGATGTCGCGAAAGTTGTCTCCTCTCGAAATCTGCATCTGTTTCTATTGGAAGAGCTATGTCTCGTCTCGAATTTCGTAACAAAAATTCTGTCTAGTCTCGTGCCGTGCGCAACCCTAATCAGGCCATAGACAAAACCTTCATTTCGGAGGGGTTTCGATAGGGCTTTGTGATATCCAAATTTTGAAATAGATAATCGATATTGAAATACTATTGAAACTTGTTCGAAATATAAAAAAATACAGCAATATCAAAATATAAGCAATATCAAAATCGAAAATATAGAAATTGATAAAGATCAAAAACATCGATATATCGGTCAAAAATTTCGATATCGATAGTTTGATATTTGAAAATATTAATTGTTCGATCGAAATATCACACATCCCTTGGCTCCAACTGTTACCACCTTGAAAAAGAATGTGAAAATTGCTAACTACCTAGGTAATCTGTAAGTACCTTAAGACGGGGTTACTTTGCACTTCAGGGTTAACTTCGCACAAAATACGAAAAAAGTTACACAGTCTTCCGTCGGTAAACCCATGAACTGTAAAGAGAAAGTTTCAACTGCCACCGTAAGATAGAACATCTAACTGGATTTTGGCTATAATGTTGGCGGTTAACTTCAGTTCTAATCACCTGAAGGGTTTGTTGTTGTAGAGGTATGGAAAGCACTCACTGTAAATGCAGATAAAATTTGGAAGATATCACCTACAAGAATTTCCGTCAAAGTTAAGTCGGTTTCGTAGAATTCTACTGTGTATGATGGGACTTCCAAGCAATAGTTGAAACTGAAGGATGAAACATTGTAAAGTCATAGAATAAATAACACTGGGAGAAGGCTGTTTTGAGCCTCAAATCGTGGTTACTTTGCACCGGGTCAACGTAACCCCTTAAATGGGAAATTCTTATTACTGGCACCTCCTCCCGTCTAACTTTAGGAAAATTTCCTCTTTAGGTAGATGCCGAAATGGATTTCTTGTTGGAAAATAAATTACGAACAGCGGCGGATTCAGAAGAATAGTTTGAGAGGGACTTCACACAGAAATACTTCGTTTATTTAGAAATCACTAGACTTTTTGAAGGGCTTGACGGGCATACGCATATGAATGACTAAATTAGATTTTTTAAAAAAGAAATCCTGCAATTTGGGTGGGCTTCAGCCTGAAAGCCCCAAATCCCGTAAATCTTCCACTGATTACGGTTGAGATGATATTCTTGGATATAAAGAGCAACCAAGGCAAATCTTTTCACGGAGATTTTTTCTGTTTTTCAGTTGCCATTTTTGTGGGTCATGCTAAACTATCAGAATGTGGCTCCTATTTCGGTACCAGAAAATACATAATTTTCTTTACAAATATCGATAATTCATACTAAGTACTGTTACCGTTACCATAATTCCAACATCAATATTTGTAGACTGCATGCAGTTTTGTGTAAAAAGTGAAATGTATAAATACAGGAGAGAAAACATTGCAGACAAACATTATGTTAGTATGTTGAACATACTTTTTTGTATGTGGTGCAAAATATCTTCATCTATGAAGTTACTTTGCACCAAAGTTTATATGAAATGAAATCTTTGAGTTTTACGTTCCACGATTTTGCCGGGTATGCTAAAGGAGACGGTGATGATGAGTAATGAATGAAATGGTGGAATGAAAAAAGTGGGAGGAAACGGGACAACCCCGAGAACACACGGTGTTTGTCCACAACAAAGTTCACTTGGCGGGGACTGGGATCGAACCCGGGACCCGAAGCACCAGAGGTGAACGCTCTACCACTGAGCCACCGCGGCCCCTCATATAGAGTACAAGTAACAATATGTTGTAAAAAACAAATGGCCCGCCTGGAGGTCATGTAAGCTAAACACCAATACAATTGTTACAGATTTATTTACTAGCACTGTTTAATTATCTACGGTGCTGAACATCGCAACACCAATATCATTATGTCACATCCTTTCAAAACTATGCTAACTGCAAAGTAGACCTGCTTTGCTTCGTAATGTCCAAATAGTTGGTTACTGTGCTCAAATGCAGGCAAGTAGAATACAAATTTATGATGTTGAAGGCGTTATTTTTCACAGCTATGAAGAAGACATGAAAACGAAAAATAAAAATAAATCTTTGTTTTACGTCCTACGGTTATACTGTGTATGCTGACAGTCACAAATAAGTATTGAAAATTGATGATCTTGGAATACGATTTGGTGGAATAATGAGGGGGAAAAATAGACATTGATTAAATATAAAATTGAAAAGAAATAAGGGCCTGACGCTCAAATATTTATCTATCTGGCAGCCATCTTGATCCTTCTAAAATATCATGAAGTACTTGATTGATTCTAAACCCAATAATAGTAATAGTAATTATAACAATAAACACAGAATATACCTAGATATAATTTACGCACCTTGAAGTCTAGAAATTAATAATTGCAATCCACAGTATTCCAATAGAACTTTGGTTTCTCCAAATGAAGATTCGGACATCGGTTTTCTTCTCAAGCAATAAGGGGGTACAATAATAATCAGTTGCACTCCAAAGCCAAGTCACTAAGCATGAATATAAAAGATTTTGTGTTAAATATTTCAATGTAAATTTCATGAAATACAATTCATTAGTTAGTTACATACAAACTCTTACGCATGTAAGTCAGAATCTATTGTAATAACTTGTAAATTTAAACAAAATTATACTACAGTTATAGGGACATCAAACATATATTCCATAAGATATATAGGGTGTCTCAAAAGTTCCCTGACATAAAGTAACTCGGTTATTATCAGAGTTACAACAAAATGTAATTGGGAAACCGTCTCCAAATATGATGTTTCCAATGTAAGTTGAAGGAATTTTCGAAATCGGATGAGTCGTTTGGCTGTACACTTTTTATGCGTCCAATGTTAAATGAAAATGCAACGTTGCCATTTACCTGGACCCACAACATAAGTGAATGAAGTTACTGTCATTTACGTTAACATATCGATGGTCCATTTCAAACAGTAACTTCATTCACATATGCTGTGGGTTCAGGTAAATGGTAACATTGCATTTTCATTCCACATTGGGCGCATAAAGAGTACAGCCCAAACGGCTCCTCCGATTTAAAAAGTGTTCACTTTAGATTGAAAACAACATATTTAGAAATGGTTTTTCCTCTTACATTTTGTTGTAACTCTGATAACAGAGTTACTCTGTCAGGGGACTTTCGAAACACCCTGTATACATCATACGAAGTTCCTTTCTAAATTCTACACGGGTGTAGTTTAACTGAATGTGAGATGGATGATACATTAGGCCGTTTGGGAATACTCACACAAATGGCCGCCATTTTGGATTAAATTTGTTATAAATTGGTGGGTAATGTGATATATATATATATATATATATATATATATATATATATGGCCACGGGCTAGAATTTTCTCAGTATGTCAAATATGCAATCAGATTCCATGGAGCTTAATTTGGTGAAAAGTTATTGCCAATTGAACGTTGTATTTACCTCTTTCTTCTAGATGTAGAACCACACCGTTAGAACGTGAGGAATGTATCGAAATATTCAAACTGTGGGGCGGGAGGAGTGCCTGTGCAGTGGTTACCGATTGCAAACAGAATCATCCACAATGTGACTGTGTTACATGTTGCAGTGTCACAGTAATTAACTAAATTTGAGGAGACGGGCACATTCGTGGACATACGTCGTAGCGGACGATCGTAGACAGCTACAGATGAAGCAACGCCTACGGCAGTGCTGACTTCCTTCTTGATGTGGCCCCAAAGGAGCACACGTCATTTATTAATGCAATGTGGGTTGAGTCATAGTGTCTGCGCGTGTATAAGTGCATCCGTACAAGGTTCAAATGAAGCAACATCTCCACGAGAACGATCTTGGTCGCCAAGTGCAGTTTTGTGACCGAGTTATCGAGTAATTATGGTTAAACTCTAATATTTTTATGCAAATACTCTTTTCAGATGAAGCTGACCTCTACGTAAATAGGAAGGTTAATAGGCAGAACATGCACAATTGGTCACCTGACAACCCCGCGTGCAAGACCCCTCCAACATGACCAGCGCAAAGAAAATTAATTATGGTGTTGGCAGATAAATGACGAATACGTCTAATCAGTCACTTTTTCATTCCATAAAATTAACTGCGGAATAATACCTCACGCTCGTACAGGGATAGATATTGCGAGCTGCGATGCCCGAGGATGGTACATTCTCGCAGTTTTTTCAACAACATGGCGCTTTCTTCATTATGGATTCGTGGTGCGTCACTACTTGAACAATTCCCTAAAACATGGGTTGATCGACGAGAGGCAGTTGAATGACTGCCCGATCACCGGACCTAACGCTGTTCAATTTCTGGCTTTGTGGACATGTTAAGCCTATGGTTTGTGCAGTAAATATTCATAATTTTTATCATCTAGAACAAAGTATTGCCATCGTCTTTGCACGAATTTGACCCTATATCCTACTTTGTGTCCACATTAATTGGAAGAAGCTTCTGCAAATGTTTATTGCTCAGTAGGAACATGTGGAACATATACTATAACCAGGGGTAAAAGTGGACCTGAAAAGGTGGGGGGACGGTAGGTAGCGGCATCACTCCACGCCGTTCCTCCTGCCTATCTTTGCCCATTGTACCATTTTAGGGTCCGGGAGACGCTGTAAATGTTTTTTGAGGTGAGGAACTGTGTCCCCCGCGTCCCCCCTCGCTTTTACCCCTGACTATAACAGGGAAATGTGTTCGAAGTGGGAACAATTAGAGGCGGTGCGTTTTATTACGATTTTGACTCGACATATCGGCTATCTAAATGTTCAAATGCAGTGAAGTGTGAAGCCTAAAAGATTGCATTTCTATTTACATAATGTCTGGAAACCACTGGTAAGCCTCTTTAGTTACGGAGAAAAATGGAGAGACTGATCCATCCATCGTGAACAACTTTCTGAAAAAAAAATAAATAAAAATAGCCCCTTACCTTGTATCAGAGAATTATACACGAAAGTGCTCAAAACCGACTTTTAATATTAACAATTTCCAGCGGGAAAACTCCTGGACCACACACTCGAATGAGGGGTATTTCAAACTCCCATAAGATTCGCCCCCACTGCTATCCCGTAAATCCGCCCACGCTCAAACCACGACGCTTATAAGACTTCAGACAAGACGACACATACCAACATACGAAAGAAACAATTCAATATGGCACATCTAAATATAAACTAATGAACTTCTTTGAAAATACCTCATTTTACAAACAAAAGGTAGAAAAAGGTAAAAAAATGTCAGTATTGTCAACTTAGAAGTTACTTCTACATGAGAAATAAAATCTTTGTCAATATATAAAAATGGATTTATTACAGGTATTTAGCATTTATTCTTCCCTGAAGGTATATCTTGATCACTAAAAAACCATAAACGGTATGTCTCTATCACTGGAAAAAAAAACAGAAGGGTATGACATACCACTACATATAGTCTCACTTGGTTCACTGCCAATAACATTTCACCAGAATAAGTTAAATGATATCTGATTGCACATTTGACATCCTCAGAACATTTTACTGCATGGCCATGTATCACACTACAGTAGTATAGATTTAGTGTGGTATCCATCAAAAGACTTGCGACAGTTGATAAGAGATAGTTTATCATTTGTTTAATTAAGGATAAGGGGAGTATCGAAGGAGGTGATGAAATTGGGTCAGGTTTTTTTTCCTGGAGATAGATGACGAAAGGAAAGGTTGAATGACCACTACGAAGGTCACAGTGGATGCTCCCTATTGCATGGTCCCTGTGCAGGACCACAGCGAATGACCCCTGGAAATGGCCCCCATGCAGGACCCATACGAACAGTATGTGAGCATATATATATATATATATATATAATTTATTAGAAGCTAGCTGTTAAAAAGGTGGGAGTAGATAAAAGGAAATAGTCCCTGGTTCCCAGCACCATAGTGGATGACCCCTGGAAAATGACCCCAGGACCCATGGCCCCTACGCTTCATTAGAAGCTACCTGTTAAAAAGCAAATAAAAGGAAATGGTTTCCTTCCCTGCTTGCAGGGACAGTGAATGACCCCAACCCATGGCCCTTGAAGATTGCCCCCTGTGCAGGAACCATGGCCCCTATGCAGGACCCATACGAACAGTATGTGAGAAGTGAAAAATATAACAAGCTATACTCATACACTATGTGTGTGAGCAGATAAAAGGAAATGGCACCTGGTTTCCAGGCCCACAGTGGATGGTCCCTGGAAATGGCGCCCCTGTGCAGGACTTATGGCCCCTGTGCAGGACCCAAACGAACAGTATGTGAGCATATTTTAATGTTTCGTATGGCAAGCCATACTCCTTGCTAAAAAGGTGGGAGCAGATAAAAGGAAATGGTCCCTGTGCAGGACCCATACGAACAGCATGTGAGAAATTAAAAATAAGCCCCTCCCCCTACTACAAGTATACTATGAAAAGGGTAATATTTATTAAAACATTATTCTTACTTGTGAGCTGAAGACTAAGTGGCATAGACATCCTTCCTCTAGAGCCGTTGAAATTGAAATGAACGAGCGAAAAGCCGTTTGGCTTGGCTTTAGTGACGTCAAGATTAACTTTGTACCGTATCAGAATGATCAAACTGATTAACCTATATCATTATAGACTACTTATTTACAAGAAACAGAGATTACTTGCAATCATCTACAAACATTTGTATGATTTGAACTTAATCAGAACTCTGAATAACAATCACGTGCAAGGTTAAAAACCTTTATTATTGACAAGCATGAGTGATATCTAACAGAGTTAATCACAGATGGATCACGAGTTTATGTGTCCGAGCTTAATTGATACTAATGATAGAGAAAAAATAAAGCGATAATCACGAGAACTGATGGGTTATTGAACGCTTGCCCTATCACAACTGACGTATATAGTTTGAATCATGAGAAACTCATTTGATTACATGCAACTTAATTAGAAAACGAAGAAAGAAAAAAAAGCCAGTATTTAGCTGAAATATACATGTACTTTTTCACCATCTTTACCCTTAGGTTAACGAAATTTTGTATTTTATATGTAGGTTAATTGCTTGATTGTACCGTTAGCAGCGAAGCTATTTGAAACGTGGACCTACGTGGAATTAAACCCGGACCTTTTATGCCAAAAGGTGTGTGTGCTATTCACTTAACCACAGAGGAGCTCTTATATGTAAAACAATGAGAAATTATGCGCTTAACAGAATATTTCCTATGCACTTTAACTGTAATAAACTAATTAAAGATAAAATTTGATTATTTCATACATGTTTATATAAATCCATGTACAATAAACGATTTATTATTTTAGTACCATTATACTGTTTTGCATGAGTTGCCACTTGAAAAAAACGATAGTTATATAACTAAATGCCTGGCATATTCGTTAATTTTAAATTGAATTGTTTTTATTGTATACTTTTCTAATGAATTAGTTGGAGCAAGTTATTTTACGGATTGATTGCTAAGCAAGCTCAGAACACTTACAGTGTGAACCTACACATATTTAAAAAAATTGCATAGACTTGTTGAAGAATTGTAACGATAAAAGAGGAACCTCCAGTGGTATAGTTTCTATGTAAGATTCGAATATTTTCTATAGTAAAGTCCGTTTGCATGACCCATGCGAACAGTATGTGAGAATATATAATTGATTAGAAGCTACCTGTTAAAAAGATGTAAGCATATATAACTGATTACAAGCTACCTATTAAAAAGGTGGGAGCAGATAAAAGGAAATGGTTCCTGGTGTCCAGGACTACAGTGGATAGCCCCTGGAATTGAACCCTAGGACCCATGGACCCCCCATGCAGGACCCATACGAACAGCACGTGAGAACATTACAAGCTACCTAATAAAAAAGGTGGGAGCAGATAAAAGGAAATGGCCCCCAGGACCACAGCGAATGACCCCCCCTCCCTTCCCTGCCTTGCAGGGACAGTGAATAGCTCCAATGCAGGACCCACACGAACTGTATGTGAGAATATATAATTGATTAGAAGCTACCTGTTAAAAAAGATGTGAGAATATATAATTCATTAGAAGCTATCTGTTAAAAAGATGTGAGTATATATAATTTAATAGAAGCTTGTTGGTAAAAAATAGGACCCATATGAACAGCATGTGAGCATTCCTCGACTTGAACAACGTGAAAAGTTAAAAAGCTTTTTTTTGTTAAAAATATGACCCTTATGCAGGACCCCCTAGCCTTACGAATAAAATATTTATGATTATATTAACATTTTGCTTGAATCAAATTATATTTATATGAAACCTTTAAAAGGAAACAACTTTATTTTAAAGCTGAAACGTTGTTTGGAGCACTGGCTGTAGTGATCTTTTCTTCACATGCTTTGAAACGAGACTGACTTTTGCGATAGAGATGCTGGCTGGCGATATTATGACGTCATATGAGCATTGTTTTAACCGATTGCCACGACAGAGTTAATCATAGAATGATCACGCGGTGTACGTACATGAACCAAAGTTGAAATTAACTTTAGAGATTATTTAGACAGATAAGCTAATGTTTCACAGGGAACGAACTCATGTGTTGTTACCCCCCTACCCTGTGATATTAGCTTAACTTATGATGACATTGTTTACGCTTTAGCAACAAGAATTTTAATTGGCGCATATAGCCTGACTTATGAGAAACTCATCTGATTCAATGTAACTTAACTGGGAAACGAAGAAAGAAAAAAATCAATATTTACCCGCGATATACATGGACTTTTCCGCCTTCCCCCATGTTTGAGAAATTATGTGCTTAATGACTTTATTTGTAATAAACTATTGTACAAACTAACCAAAGTTAAAATTTGAACAGACTATCTGTATTTAAATGCTTCCCATACGCCATTGATTTAATGTGATATTTTCTAACCAATTGAAGCTCAATAAACTTTTAAACTCAACCCAAAGTTATAATTTTCCTATAATGTATGTATAAAGTAACCCCTCCCTTCATTAATTAAATGCTTATATATAATTCTTTGTACAACAATTGCTCTATTATTTTTACTTTGTAGCAGCATTATACTGATTTGTGTGCTACATCCATTGATTGTTGATTGACCTGGTTTTTTGAAAAAAAACGTAAGTTTTTCAACTAATTGCTTAGTTAACTTAACGGGTTTTACACATTAAAATGTATAATAATATATTTATTGTGTTTTGAACAGTAAGGCTATGTGAGACGTGAACCTACAGCTTAATGTTAAATGTAAATTTTACGCCACTGCAGAAGAATGATTTGTATAATAATACCATATTTACAGCGTCTTTTAACAGTAAGGCTATGTGAAACGTAAAACGTAAACGGATTTAATTCACACGAGTTTATTAGGGGAACGGAAACTAACTTTTAACAGTAAAAACTATAATAAATTTATGAGGCACGTTAACATAGGTTGAACATTTTATACTTTTTAATAAATTATTTGGAGCAACTTACGCGGAAATAATTTTTTGTTTTGTTTTGGAAAAGACCCGTGTACCCTAAGTTACTGACGCGCCCAGTTAACATAGGTTGTTTATAATTAAACATTTTATACTTTTTAATAAATTAGTGGGAGCAACTTACGCGGAAATAATTTTTTGTTTTGTTTTGGAAAAGACCCGTGTACCCTAAGTTACTGACGCGCCCAGTTAACATAGGTTGTTTACGGTTGAACATTTTATACCCTTATAATAAATTAGTCGGAGCAACTTACGCGGAAATAATTTTTTGTTTTGTTTTGGAAAAGACCCGTGTACCCTAAGTTACTGACGCGCCCAGTTAACATAGGTTGTTTACGGTTGAACATTTTATACCCTTATAATAAATTAGTCGGAGCAACTTACGCGGAAATAATTTTTTTGTTTTGTTTTGGAAAAGACCCGTGTACCCTTAGTTACTGACGCGCCCAGTTAACATAGGTTGTTTATAATTAAACATTTTATACTTTTTAATAAATTAGTGGGAGCAACTTATTTTACGGATTGATTGCTAAGCAAGCACAAAACACTTACAGTATGAACCTACATGCGTTTTCCGCTTAGAATTGAGCCGTAACGTTAATGCTGTGTACGTTATTTGCTTGGCCATAAATGAACTGTAACAATTTTTAATTAACGTGGATTTACATTGATTTTTTAGTATTATGAGTGTTATATCTTTGAAAAGGTTTCTTTGTAATATAGAAATGGATATTCCAATTATATGAATTGTCGTTAAAAGAAAATTATTGTAAGAAAGAAACATGTTAGTTACCCCTAGATTTGCATTAGTAATGATTTTTCCCTAGATAATTTACGCAAAGCGAACGGTTTCACTAACATAGGAAATTATTATTATTAGTATTCTTAGGTAGTACACGTATACTTTTTCCATTAATGAAGATTATTTTAGATGTTTTTTAATTCAAAGCAGATATTTAACCCATACTTAAATTATAGAACTAACTTCCAATGGTTGAAATAATTTTTAAAACATACGAGCCTATTAAAATGTTTTAATATTATAGGAACAACAGAGAAAATTTGACATGTGTATCCCTTTAATTATTAACTAATGGTTAAGAAAAGAAATATAACATTTATTGAAATAAATAATAGTATACATTACCTTAAAATTAAAGAGAGATTGCTTATTATTATTGTAGAAGAGTTTGTTGTGTACTAAATCCTATTTCAGAATTTTTACCTAAAGGTTTCACGACTAGCACCAATTTATTATAGTAATACTATTAAAATAATAAGTATTTCTTGAAAGAAATAGATGCATGTATTATTGCATTTAATATATATATATATTGTGTTTGTTCAGTTGAGGGTGGAATTAAAATTGAAGTATAGAGCGTAAACATATGAAGCGAATGCGTTTTTTTAATAATTGATTTTGTGTAAATAGTGTTAGGAAAATAATTTGAGTTGTTTGACTTTTGGAATAGTATTGAAAATTGTTTAACGGATTATTTTTGAGGGGTGAGAAGGAGGCGGTTGTATCCTATAGTATTTTATAAGAAAAAAACAATTATACTGTGAATTTTAGTTTATTTACACGGACGTTAGATAGTAAAACACGTAATGTGACATCATAGTTTTACCCGGAGTGTTTATTTATACTAAGCTTTAGCTATTATTAAAAGCGATGTGAGCGCTAGTTTATGTATTGCAAATTGAATTTGCGCGTGCTTGCACAGGCTTTAATGAATACGTTATGTGTAAGCAATTGGGAATTGAAGTATAATACCGTTTACAGCAAATGAAAAAAAACATGACATACGAGTTGTGGGCAATAAATAATTGTTGTTGTATTACACTATAAACTACCATTGTTTGGAAAGTAAAATAATGTTTTACTTATTAGGAATTAAATTAATACTTTTAATGTACTTTTTGACCGTAAATGCAGGCGTTAGGAATTAGACTCGCGTTTGCTGCTACCGGGAATTAAATTTGCGCACGGTTGCGCTGGGAATTAAACCCGCGGGCGTTAGGAATTAGATTCGCGTTTGCTGCTAACGCGCACGGCTGCGCTGGGAATTAAATTTGCGGGCGTTTGATTGTATTAGTTTGCGTTTGGAAATTAAAAGCGTGAATTAACATACCATTTATTGACATGGTTATTATTTTAAAATAATCAATAATGCATAATTCATATAAATAAATACAGTGTGTGTGTGTGTGCTCAAAAGAATTCGAGGTAAAAGAAAGAAAAAAACTACATGAAAAATTAGAATTTTCCGCTAAATAGGAACGTTTGTTTGTTTGGAGGTTATTTTACCCTACTTTTTTGGAGGTAGTAAAGTTTAACATAGTCCTCATACTGATTTTGATTAGTTATAATCCATTTTTATTGACCATAAGAAGATATAGCCGTATATAGATTTTTTGGTTAAGGATTTCCAAAGACGGATTTAATTTTGAGTTTTAAAATTTTGAAATTGAGCTTAAGCAAGTTTTTTTAGTGTTAATTATCCGTATTTTCTTAAGGTTGTGTTGTTAGACTTTGTTTATTGAAATATTTCTAAAACCGACTTGGAACCGTTGCACTAAAGGGGTGTATGTTAGGTAAAAGCATTAGAAATTGAGCCCAAAATGAAGGGTACGATAGGAGAATTTTCTAGGAATTTAACAAAAGTTGAGAGCATTAATGACTATTCTAGGGGAACAAATTGAGTACAGGGATTGCTTGCATTAATTATGGAAATATGATTGATTGAGTTTTATACGTGAGAATAAATATTACAGATTTTTTTATTTAAAAGCATGGAAGCTTAATTTAAGCAAGCGTTTAGAATATTATTTATTTTTGTGAGAAATTCCATGTATGCTTATTGCAAAACGATTTCCGAAGTGTTTCACGGAAAGGGAAAAAAACAAAAGAATTTTTGTACAATGTTAGCTTTGTTTAGCACCGTGGCTATACGTAACTATTAGTTTACCATAACCAACAGTTGAACATTGGGGATTGCTAGCACCGAACATTAAAATATTAGCGCCTGAATTTTTTACGTGGTAGATGTTATTTATAATCATATTACTGACAGCTTAATTTTAGTTAACCAAACGTTTAGCAGCAATCCTATATGACACATGGCCCTACACAAAGTTTAATTTTTTAAAAGTTTAAATAGATATATAAAGAAGTTTTTAGGTGCAATAAATTAACTTAGATTTGATAGTACAAGCTAGAAATATATACATATTTTGTATATTAAGAAAAAAATAATTATAATTGATACTAATTACAGTTTTTTATTTTTTATTTTAGAAAAATGGAAGCACAGCTGTCCACGTCATTTGCCCCCTCCTTATCATTGAGCCACGCCCAAGGGCTGCACAAAATGGACAAATTTAAATCTGAAGCATACACGGCAAATGAGTACTGCAGTGAAAAATAAAAAACCGTGCCAGTCGTAAAGCATATTTCTTGTCATATGCTTGTCCGGAAAATAAAAAAAAACCTAAAAAATGACATACATGCGATATGTGTATAAATGTGTACTTGTTGGAAATTATGATAAATAAACCTAAAAAAGAAGTAAATCCAGAAATTATATTAGGACTACCGTGGGAGTTGGCGGAGCGGGCAAAAGAAATCAGAAAAAAACAGCAGGAAGAAGAAGAAATTAGGAAAAGACATAAAGAAGAAGAAAAAATGGCAAAAGAAGACAAAGAAATGTGGGATGAAGGGGAAGTAATTTTGGGTATATAGTTTTTGTAAGTAATTGTAAATAAATATATATATAAATATATTGTGAAATAAATGTGTATTTTGGGTAAAATGGGAAATTTTGAGTTTTCTTTCCTTTGAATTTTTTAAACCTACCTAACAAAGGTTATAAATGACTGATTTTTTCTTTCCTGGATATATTGAACTTATATCGCAATATATTGTCTAATGATCCATATAAATATCTTATTAACAACAACGTTTTAAAAAAAAACGCTTTTCAATGTTCATGGTTTTCAGCACTATGCACTATTTAGTTAACCCCCAGCAATAAAAAGTTTTTTTTAAAAAAAATTTGATGCAATGTCTACCACAACTAATATGGTTTCCCTTATTTTTTAAAATTACACTTGAGTTTTGATGATATCTACTTTGTTTTCTTCTTATTTTTTGACCAATATACATATTTGTAGGGTGAGAAAAACTCATTGAGATAATTGCTTGTTTGCATAAATAAGAATTAAAACAAGGTTGTCGTTTACTATTTAGTCTGTTCTTAAAAAAATGACCGAACCTAAGAATTTCAAGAAATTTTATGCAGCGAAGTGAAAAGAATTTCAAAACTTTTTTTTTCTGTTAATAGTAAAATTTACTTGGTGGTAGGGAACACGCATTGAATGTCTTGAATAATTAACTAGGTATTTCTTTTTGGGCCAAGCTATTTCACATGAAATCTTGTGCAAAAAACACGAAATTATCCAGCTATTTAAGGTAAAAATGACAAAGTATAACCTGTATATTAATTCAGATACCATTTACCCACTTTGAATTCAAGAAAAATGATATGGAGATTCACTACAGTTAGGCTACGATGAATTGCTGTATAGCTTTTATAAAAGCTCTTTAAAATTTTTAGAAAGCAGCCCTGAAAAACACAGCCATACAGTGTTTTAACCACCACAAAATCCAAAACTTAATAATTGTCATAAATTGATCAAATAATTAGAGTAATTTCAAGCACCAGTGGTGCCAAGGTATAATTGCCAAAAAAACTTCAGTTCACTTGAAATACTTATTGCTGCCACAGCAGTTTTTTAAAAAAAATCATATTATTTGAATTAAACTTTGAATATTTGTGAAAAATAAATAGAATAATATTTTTAGCATTAATGCCACGCCTCTGTTGAAATGCTATTAATGTTGCGCGCTTACACAAAGTTTTATTTTTTAATTATAGCAAGCATTCCCCTATCACATGTTGGTTGTACTTTTTAAAATTGCACTAACGCAAAAGCGAAATAAAAATTTCTGTGTTCACCTAACACATGTTGGTTGTACTTTTTAAAATTGCACTAACGCGAAAGCGAAATAAAAAAATTACTGTGTTCACCTAACACATTTTGAATGTACTTTTTAAAATTGCACTAACGCGAAAGCGAAATAAAAATTAATGTGTACACCTAGCACATATTGGTTGTACTTTATAAAATAGTTCGTGTTATATATAACTTCCGCGGACAAATTAGTTGCCTAGCACAAAAATTAAATTGCCTATCTATTATAATATTTATTTGTGCTCTTTTTACTAAGGTAACCTAAGATGTTTATATTTGCTAACGCGCCTTTACTGGAAAACCACATGATTTTTACTAAGTTAAACTAAGATGCATATAGTTGCTAACGCGCCTTTACTGGAAAACGATATGGTTCTTTACTAAACTAACCTAAACTGGTTATACTTGCTAACGAACACCTATGGTAACGTAACCATCGGTAACGCGCCTTTATTTTAACGCAGTAATATTTACCTTTGATAATAATGTATAAAATAATTATTATTTTGTTTTAACTTGTTGCTACGCGTTTGCTAATACTGAATAATTGCTTGAAAATAACTTAAATGCACACCGGCTCTGCCCTCCCTTGAACCACTTGTTTGCGCGGTGGTTTTACCCAGCCCTGAACCACATGGTTGCGCGATGGTTTTACCCTGCCCTAAACCACATGGTTGCGCCTATGCTTTACCCTGCCCTGCCCTGCACACTTGTTGCCGCGGATGTTTTTTTATATAGATTAAGCGCAACTGCTATGTATATACCCTAATTTTATTTGTGAAAATAACTTAAATGTATACTTGCTTTACACTGCCCCGCCCACATGATGGCGCGCAAGGTTCTTTTTTTGTATAATTGGACATCGACTGCCACGGCTTTAAAAACTAATTAATGTAATTATTGTACGCATGCTTCCGTATAAATGCAGGCACGTTTTTTCACATGTACACCGATTGCAACGCCTTAAACTATTTATTGTACACATGCTTCCGTATAAATGCAAGTATTTTTTCCGAATGGACTTTTACTGTTACACGTTTAAAACTAATAAATGTAATTAATGCATGCATGCTTCCGTATAAATGCAGGCACGTTTTTCCACATGGACATCGACTGTTATGCATTAACATTAATAAAGGTACGATTGCGTCCGTATAAATGCACGCACGTTTTTCCACATGGACACCATTTGCCACGCTTTTAAATTTAATCACTGCTATATTTTTATGCACCTACATTAATAAATACGAAATATATTTCATTTTTAAAACAAGGAAAACAAGAACAACCTGCAATCGGCTAACATTCACATGGCGGAAATACATTTAAATAGTGTAACCTAACATCATTTGCTTAATACATACAAAAATTAAGTTTATATTTTAATAATAAATTAAGCACACGTAAAAAATAAATATCAAATAAATTTACGAACAAAAAAAGGTTTACCTGTTAAGAAACCTAACTTTAATTCATTTTTTGATCTGGAACGAAATCACATGCAGCATCATGACTCAGACAACAGAATAATAACTTACGATTATACCCACTAGGAGGCACCACTAATGACGCGTTGCGATACCGTATCTATCTTTTTGCGATTTGCAAGTGTCCTTAGTATTTGAAATAACTTATTAATAAATGAAATAACTTATTAATAATTGTGTTTTTACTAAGAAATGGTAATTTTTATATTATAATTTTAGTATATGTAGGAAAAAAGTATATGTCTTGCCTAGTTTCTAAAATAAAAATAACTGAAAATATTGCGTTAACGCAAACCAAGATGGAAAGTGCAATACTGCATTGTGAATAATTATTGCGTTTAAAATTGCGAATGGACCCTTTCAGTTAACTTTATAGATTATTGCAATATTTATTTTATACACAAAATAGAAAACCACGGCTGTTATTATGGACCATTTGCCTTTGTATCTACCATTTTATGCCCCACCTATGATTTTTTGTACAATGTATTGCAATCCTTGTAATATTTATTCAAACAGTATGTAAGACACATTGTGTTAGTAACAGACAACTTAGTAAGAAGCATTGTGTTAGTAAGAGAGAAAAAAGGGGGCAAACTAAGAATAGTCAAGGGGGCAAACTAAGAATAGTTAAGGACTATTTGGGGGGTAATCAGGGGTTAGTTAAAGGATACTAAAGATGGTCAGGGACTATTTAGGGAATAATCAAAGGGGGCAATCTAAGAATAGTCAAAGGGTGTATACTAAAAATAGTCAAGGGGTAGTTACGGGATACTAAAGATAGGCAGGGGCTAATTAGGGTATACTAAAGATAATCAAGGGGTAGTTACGGAATACTAAATATGGTCAGCGACTATTTAGGGGATAATCAAAGGTTAGTTAGCCCATACTAAGGATATTCAAGACTATTAGGGAATATTTAAAGACTAGTTAGCCCATAGTAAGGATATTCAAGGAATAATCAAGGGATACTTAAAGGGTAGTTAGCCCATAGTAAGGATATTCAAGGAATAATCAGGGGATACTTAAAGGGTAGCTAGCCCATACTAAGGATATTCACGGACTATTTAGGGGATACTTAAAGGGTAGTTATCCCATAGTAAGGATATTCAAGGAATAATCAGGGGATACTTAAATGGTAGCTAGCCCATACTAAGGATATTCACGGACTATTTAGAGGATACTTAAAGGGTAGTTATCCCATAGTAAGGATATTCAAGAAATAATCAGGGGATATTAAAAATCCTTAAAGGGTAGCTAGCCCATACTAAGGATATTCACGGACTATTTAGGGGAAAGCTTAATTATAAAGTACGGAATGAGGGTCTTTTCTTTTTTGCTATACTTAGTTTAAAAATGAATATTGCGATGGACAGAATATGCGTTCGGCTATTTTACAATTGCAATAAGGACACATACATGTGTACTGTTAACGAAAATGCCTATAGAATGGGTTTTAGGGTATTTTACAATTGGAATAAGGCTACATACAGGTGTACTGTTAACGCAAATGCGTATGGAATGGATTTTAGGGTATTTCAGAATTGGAATAAGGCTACATAGATGTATACTGTTAACGGAAACGTGTATACAATGTACCTTATGATATTTCAAAATTGGAATAAGGCTACATAAATGTATACTGTTAACGTAAATGCGTATAAAATGGGTTTTAGGGTATTTTACAATTGGAATAATGCTACATACAGGTGTACTGTCAAGGCAAATACGTATAGCATGGATTTTAGGGTATTTCAGAATTGGAATAAGGCTACATAGATGTATACTGTTAATGGAAACGTGTATAGAATGTACCTTATGATATTTCAAAATTGGAACAATACCACATAGATATGTACTGTTAATGCAAATGCATATAAAATGGGAATTGGAAAAAAAATGCGCAGAGACCTGTTATTTTATGAACCCATTTGCAGACGGCTTAACACTATTCTGAATGCTTTTGAATAAGACCGCTAAGTGGCAATACTTACCACATAATTGCGTCAAAACATGCGTAAACTTGTTTAATGTAATGACATATATAATAATATAATATAATATTTCGTTTTAATATCATTTTATTGTACTCGTCCTTGACGTAATTAAAATAATTATTACTAGTGCTAGTGGTAGTAGTAGTAGTATTGAATTGAAAATATAACATTTAGTGAAAAATATTATTACTGTTTTACAGTGTGTGGACCCTGCAGTTGCAAAATAAACATTAGCGAGGCCATTTTTACCAAGAACAACTAAGAATTAGAAGGTGAGTGTATTTCATAATAATAATTAATATATTTAATGAGCATTTCTTTAGCTGTGGTTGTTTTTATCCATTAATTATTTAACCACCAATTAGTAAACAAAACATTTTAAAACCAAGTCCTTGAACATTTCTTTAGCTGAGCTTGTTTTTTTAACCAATAATTAATAAGCAAGTTTCTTTTATAGTTTTTCAAAGCAAATTAATGATTATTGCCTGTTTTGCTAGATTTTTCTTTATTTCATAGAACTCAAAATTTTTTTCTTTTTTTGTTTTAGATGGATTTCCTGTGTTCCAATGGTGAGTTCAATATGATTAATGAACTTTTCTTGCACGAAGTTTTGTGCGGTTTTCAGTACGTGGAAGGCAATATTAAAGTTACAAAGAATAGGACATTGAGCCAGTTAGTAATAGTAATAGTGTAAACTACATAGAATAAAGTTTTTGTAAACTGATACTGCAGAAAGCATAAACAAGAATGAAAATGATTGGTTGCTTAAATTTAAGTGGGCGTTTCCACTAAGATTGCTCAATGACATTACAGCAATATATATAAATACAGCGTTAAAATGAAGAGATCTACTCAATACCTTAGTTTTGGGTATATATGTAAAAGACTTACTTGAAAATTTTGTTTCTACGTACTGCTAAATCATGGCGGATACCAGGTGTCAATGCATAAATAATGAAATTAACATTCAATGTTTAATAAAAACCTTTCAATTGTGGGAGCCCAAGAGAAGAACTTTGTTAGTGTGTGTTCTGTGTTCAGACAAATATAAGCAAAGTATTAACCGTGAATATCTGGTCATACACAAAGATATTTTAAAAACAAGTGTCTTATGTTTAATTACTAATATGGACATCCAAGATGAGATTTTACTACAGTTTCAGAAATCCCATGGAAAAACATTTACAACATTACAACAATTTTTTAATATATATGAAAATGCAATTGAAAATGAAGAATTTATTAATGAACTAATAAAAATATTCCTAGAAAAGGACTTTAAAAGGCATATACTTGAAAATGTTGTATGTATGTAATTAAAACTTGAAATAATGTGAAACTGTTATCAATGAATCACAAAAAATGTAATGTGCACTGCTGTGAACTATTATTAAACAATTTTTTTCAGTATGCATACGTTTCGAAGAAGTGACTTTTTTATAGTGCTAATAATAACAGGTAATTCTCCGCAAATGTTAACAGTTTTCTTAAAATACAATATAATTGGAAAAGTATATTCTTCCAACTATTTTACATGACATTAACTTTGTATAAGAAATATATAAAAAATAGTATTCATTGTCATGTGTTACTTAAACTATGTATTAATAAATAGTATAATTATAGTAAACAGTAAGCGTTAATAGATATACTTGTTTATAATAAATATTATTATTATTATTTTTAACATCCCAAAAATAGTGTTCCACGGTGTTGTTTACCCAGTTTTACTACTACATCAATTGTACAGTCAATACTAATAATATAATTTCGCGACAAATACCTTTGAGTTTAATTCTTAAATAAAAATTGAATCTTTAAATATTGCTGTGTTTATGCTTTTAATAGTAGTAGTAGTAGTAGTAGTCACCATGTACATATTTAAACTTGCACATGATATTTATGCACTAGTGTCTTACAAAAACATACTTATATAAATTTTATATTTTAACTAATACTTTCGCTAAAACTTTTATCATATACTTCAATTGTTTTGTTATACTTATACTTTTTACAACTATATGTCTTTATTCTTTTATTTAAAAAAATGATTTTTCTTTTGTCTCACTCCTTTGCATGTACTAAATTATAAAAAAATGTTCAAAATTAATTTTCCCCTGATTTTGTATACATAATTTAGTTTTTACCCTTCCAAAACTTTATTGGTTAGCTCTCCCAGGTAGGAACCCAACGTAAACTTAGGTTATTCATTGCGCCGCTAAACATAATACTATCGGTGTCACAGTTGTCAACAAATCGTAAAGCTTTAGCCGCGCCCATAATGTAATGAACGCAGCAAGTACAACGTTTGAAAACTTTAACGGCTTAATTTTATTTTCAACATTTTTATATGTAATAACATCATGTTTTCCCCAATGAATAGTACGCTTTGTACTTCGTACTGCGGTGCCCATAGGTAGCCGTAAAGCTTTTCTGACGTGCTAACAACCACTGATTGCGACAAACCATTTTTTCCCCATTTGCCGTAGAGCAAATTGATGAATAGCTTGGCTATGTACCTCAAGCCAGGGTTTAATCCAATATTTTTCTCATCTAACTGTATGCCTTCGTGGACATAACATTCTGCAATATATTTATTTTTATCTCCTTTGCTTGCACATAAAATAAAAATGTTTCATTTAAAGAATTCTGCAATAAACTATGTAATCCTTTTACACTTCTTTTATTTTAATTATATATAATGTATAGCCTTATGCACTGCAAAACGCTCAATATTAGTTTTAACCTTTAAATGTATGAACATATTCCTATACATTGTATCCTTTACCTTGTCTTTAAAAGTTTAATAATATATGGTTTAATGTTTTATAAGTATAATAATTATATATCATGTAATTTATTATAAAATGTCTATTTTCACATATAAAACAAAATCCAATGTATGTAAAAATTAAATATGTTAATGCGCAATCTTCTGCGCAGGTTTGGAATTATAAATGAGGTCATGGCTTATACTAATATAAAGCGGATTCTACCGTGATAAGATGTACAGTCAAAGGCCGTCTGTTTCCGCTAGTTCAAAACGAAAAAGAAATACATCACTACATATACAACCATTTTCAACTTCTCATAATAAAAAACAAAAAGGTGAAATTCAAACTAATCTTTTATTATCCAAAAGTAATACTGTAGACTCTAAGTATATTTCTCCACGTGAAAAACAGTTTCAACTTGAAAAACAAAAGAAAATTATACTTGTCAATCCAAATGATTCTGAAATTCCAAGAAGAAGATGATACATGTCGCATAATATTTCCAACACAGGAGCCAATACCCGAACAAGTCTATAGAAGAAGTTTCAGAGAATCAACTGAAATACCATTTCAAGAGGAAGTAACAAGTCAAGATACAATTTCTAATAATAATGTTATATTCAACGAAGTAAAGTATAATTGTACTCCTAATAACTTAAGTGAAATTTGTGTAAAACAATTACTAGAAAATTATAAACTTTCTGAACATTTACTTTGTGAAGGTTGTGCAAATCGTAGTGAAAATAAAACTGTGCATAAATGTTTAACTGAAACCGATGAGGAATTAAATTTGTGTGGAATTTCCTAATTAAAAAATCAACACGTGATCAAATATTAAAATAATATTTGAAAATTCATGTAAAATATATAAATACCAACAATATTCTAAATCTTATAAACAAATTTAACTATACATATCAGGAAATTACATTGAATGATTATCAAATTTTTGATTTAAGAAAAGCATATCTGGAAAAGGACAAAAATGTGTTTCAAAAATCGTTATTGTAAACATCGTTGTATTTTCCTAAATAGATACGAGGAATGCGAATATCATTGTTCTTCTTTTTCTATAAAAGAACACTGTGTGTTAATGTGTATTGCCCGTTGTAAACCACATCGAGAACTTTTGTGTTACGGATGTTTTCAAAACAGAAGCAAAATAGAAGAACACGATTGTATTACGTCGGACTATAATATGTTATGCTATAATGCATGGCGTACAATGGTAAGCGCACAAACTTTTGATGAATTATATGAACAATTTGCAAGAGTGCATTCTGATACTGAAATTGATGATTGGGAATTTACATGGACATTATATAACATATTATTAAACAAAGACAACATTGAATTAATTACCAAATTATTTTTACAAAAAGATTTACTATATAATCCGCATTTTAAAAAGTTGTAATGGAAACTCTTCTGTTAATAAATTACAAATAATAAAACAATGTATATAAATTAGTGAAAAACTGTCCAATATGTAAATGTGCATATACTAATATAAATCTTGAATGTATTAAACAATATATCAAAGAATGTTAACATTATTAAAAATACAAATGTATCTGTGTGTATACCTTATTGTGAATAAAATTTTATCAGTGTGTATTACTTGTTTTCATTTTTTATTATTTCCTTAAATGTATTTTTGTTTTGTGTAAATGCGTTTTACATTATACTTAAACTATTCTGTGAAAATTAATTCATGCAAGGAAAAAGAAAAGCTTTAACATGTGCATATAACAAGACAAAATTCACATGTCATAAAATTTACTTGTGCATTTTATAATGCAAGCATGCGAGAAACCTTTTTTTTAGTTTGCGTTTTTTTTGCATTTAGTTTTTAAACTTGAATTTTTATTTTCATTTTCATTTTGTTTTAAACTTGTTTTGAAATTTTTATACCATATGTATATGCAAAAAGTTTTTAGTTTTCATATTGCATTTCTGATTAACGTATAACTTTTTATAATTTACAATTTGTGTATTTGAAAAATTAGTTTCTTCAAATTAAAGCTCATTGTAAATACCAAATCTTATACCCAATAATAGTATATTACCTATTTTTATTATTATTCAGGAAAAGTTTTTAATAATAAATAAAAATCAAAAATAAAATTTTGGTTAAATATTTATTTCACTAACAGAAAAATATATACAAGCAAAATAATAATAATACAAAGAAATAATATGTGTACAAAACAAAATATGTATACAAAAATCATGCTTTAAATGTTACATTTCTGTCTTTCTTCAATAGTATATTGGGTAAATCCTCAATATATTTCGGATTTTGTAATAATTCATTATATTGTTTGTTAAACAATTGTTCATTAACATACATATTAGCATGTGAAATCAAATAATTAATATAAACGTCGTTTCTTACATTTTCACTTGACATAATAAGCCATGCTTCCGCCTCGAATGACAGTTGGTTAGCCAGCAAACAATGATGTCCAAGCTGATTGTAATAATTAAAGGCGCAGCCTTGACACAACAATACACTTTCAGGTTTCCAATTTAAAATACTTTTATGTACACAGTTTTTGTCAACAATATCAAAACTGCACTCACAGTTTTCTTTTCGTTGCACTGATAAATCCACTGGCTCCGTTTGTGGTAATGGTGTAACACTTGCATTTGGTGTATCAGGTTTAAAATCGTCCAACTCCTCAAATAAACGAAGAATTTCTTCTTCTTCCACTGCACTAAATAAGTCTGGCGATGAGGGCCTTACTTCTTCTCCCTCCTCCACATATATCAATGGTTGTTGTTGTGGTGGTGTTCCTTCTCCATCCTTCACATATATCAATGGTAGTTGTGGTGGTGTTCTTCCTTCTTCCTCCTTCACATATATCAATGGTGGATGTTGTGGTGGTGTTCCTTCTCCCTCCTCCAAATATATCAATGGTGGTTTTGCTGGTGGTGTTGCTTTTCCCTCCTTTACATATATCAATGGTAGTTGTGGTGGTGTTCTTCCTTCTTCCTCCTCTTCAATAAATAAATCTGGCGATGGGGGTCTTGTTTCCTCCTCATCCACATATAACAATGGTTGTTGTTGTGCTGGTGTTCTTCCTTCTTCCTCCTCTTCAATAAATAAATCTGGCGATGGGGGTTTTGCTTCCTCAAAATACACATATATCGATGGTGGT
This sequence comes from Thermobia domestica, assembly GCF_964235325.1. Taxonomy (NCBI): domain Eukaryota; kingdom Metazoa; phylum Arthropoda; class Insecta; order Zygentoma; family Lepismatidae; genus Thermobia; species Thermobia domestica. The sequence continues at coordinate 102,802,964 of NC_137457.1, forward strand.
GGTGGTGGTCTTGCTTCTTCTTCTTCCTCAGCATCTGGCGTTAAGGTCCATTTCATTGCTGGTACTTTTAATACTGTACCAAACAATGGTCCAGTATTTGATGCTCCCAATAATGAAGGTGATCCCACTGAAGATGTTGGAATTAAAACCGGTTCATCTCTAAGATCAATAATCTCCTCCTCAATAATTATTTCTGGAGATTGCGGAGCGTCTATAAAAATTTCAGAAAAATAGCCTGAAGACTTAAACTTCTTCATTGCCGGTTCAATATTAAAATACGACGAATTACAATCCATCTCAAATCTGCCTCTCTACTTAACTCTTAATCGTCTCTACAGCGTTGATGACTCTATGAACAACTCTTCAAACCCCAGTATATAAGGAAACATTTTATCACCAACGTCATATCACATGATCATTATATTTTTTCAAATATAATTTCAAAAACAACCCGTGATCATAAGCACATGATATACGGAAAACATGTAAACAATATGTTATCATGTTGTACTCAAACCACATGATATTTTAAACCGACCTATTAAAACAAATATTATTTCGAAAACAACAAGTTTTCAAAGTTCAAAACATCTATAATGTTAAATTCAGTTTTATTTATCATTGGTAATCTCTCGCTTGTGTATTCAACGCTCTGCCAATCTTAATTAGTGACAAGGTTCTTTAATCATATAAGTTCAATACCCTATCTATCTTATTTCGTAGTACGTCAACAGTTTCTTTTATAATATCTTATCATAGCGTTCCCATCACATGTTCACAATATGTGAAATCAACATTACTTGTGGCAGTGTCATATAATGCTTATTCATGTGTTGCTGTGCATCCCATCACGTGTTCACCTTATGCATAATCAAACGTGGATAATTATCAATCACATGTTACTTATTCGTACGGTTGAACCTACAATTACTTATCATACGTCAATGACCCCAATTACTTATCACATAATGTTTAATCACGTATCAAGGAATTAAATTACTCATCGTCACATGATGTTTAGTCATGTATCAACGGTCAAAATTACTCATCGTCACATGATGTTTCGTCGTTCAACAAGTTTATCTAATCGTACAAAGGTCAATTCATCCGGGTTTTCCAAGCGCGCAAAACCTCAATTCATGTATTAAGTTCTTCGGTGATGGATGTGCAAGAACAAGACTCCGTCATTAGTACAAGCACCAAATATGGCTAAATAATGCAATAAAATAAAATAAAGTTATTTCCTATTAAAGGGACAATTCCTGTGTCCACATAAATATAATTTCATATTTTTTAAAATTCATTAAACAGGGGCAGGGTGTACCTATACAGGGGTCAATCTTGGGTCCTGGGGGCCATTTCCAGGGGTCATCCACTGTGACCTTCGTAGTGGTCAATCAACCTTTCCTTTCGTCATCTATCATTGTGAAACATATCACGTGTTCTTTATCAATCAATTGACCTTTCCCCCCTTTCCTAACCCTATTGCATCACCTCCTTCGATACTCCCCTTATCCTTAATTAAACAATTGATAAACTATATCTTATCAACTGTCGCAAGTCTTTTGATGGATACCACACTAAATCTATACTACTCACTACCCACTTATCATCCGTATTACAATTTCGAATCTAAGGTGGCGACCGTCCGCGTGATGTAATCCGAAAGTATCCCTCTGGGCCTAATGTGTATCTCTTATCTCGCATTCAATGAAACTACATCCCTGTAGTTTTCAGAAAGGATGACAAGGGACTTCTGATGCATCCTGTATATAATAGTTGTATCAATAATGAAGTTGGAAGTATGTGATCTAGATCGTTGTTTCCAATTTAACCTAATGTCTTGCTGAAAAGGGAATATTTGTTGAAATCTGAGTTTTACGTGCGACGGGTATACCGGCTAGGCTAAAGGAGACGCTGATGATGATATAATGAATGAAATGGTGGAATGAAGAAAGTGGGAGGAAACGGGAGAACCCCGAGAAAACCCACTCACACGGTGTTTGTCCACCACAAAGTTTACTTGGCGCGAGCTGGGACCAAATCAAAGACCCCAAACACCAGAGGTGAACGCTCTACCACTGAGCCATCGAGGCCCGACAGGAATATTTGTTGAAGTCTACTGTCTTCTTCACTACCAAGGTTACACAAAAATGAGCCTATGGTTTGATGGAATTCGAACCAACATTATATGTATACTCTCTCAGCGAGAATCAAAGCTGGCACCAAGTTTACATATGCGCGCGCATTGTATGTTACTTATATAGCTCACAGAGCTATGGGCGAGCAAGCAAGGCACGTGCCCCGGGCGCGTGGTTGGAGGTGCTATTAAAAGAAAGGTTATATATTAGTACTTTTCCGTTTTGGTGTTTAATACTTTTCATCAGAGTGCGAAATCATGAAATCAAAGTGCGGGAGACTGAAGGACTGAAGAGAGCGAGAGAAAGGAAAAAACAAAAAAAAGCTGTGCAGTTTTACACTTCAAAGAATTGTAGTGAAATGAGAAGGTCAGAATTCAAGATGACATTCGGATGCTTGGCACGAAGAAAAACATTGCAAGCAATTAAAAAAAAACTTTAATAATGTGATATATTTTGTAGGCTTTGGATATGTATGTTTCAGATGGCATCAACAATTATTGGTGTGTTTTGTCACAATTGACAGTTTAGCGAAAGACTAGGCTAACTGACAATTTTAACTTTCTGAAAGAAAAAGAAACAAATGAAAACAGCACGTTACAAAGGATACGTCTGATATTCATAGTTTGGCTTAGTGTACAACAGGGGTGGATCCAGGATGGACTACTGGGGGGCGGTGGGTTGTAATGCCACTACTTACAAGCTATCGCTACTTTTAAGAGAGTCAACTCTGGGTGGATTTTATTTTATATTGAAATACACAGTTTTCTCTTCTTGGGGGCGATAGACCCTCCCTGGATCCGCCCCTAACTCAGGACAAGCTACACCGACAAGTGGTTGAGGCAAAGGTCAATTAATGACATTGGTATGCTGTTCCGTCAAAATCTCAATCTTGACCTGGATGTAGGTTAGCCTGGTCCTCACTGAACCCCTCAATTGAATGTTTAATATGTAAATTAGGCACTCCTACATCACAAACAGTAAATATAATCTACCTTATTCTACGTTTTTAAATGCAGTTCTACAACTGATTGTAACTTTAAAGGTTCTCGTGAAGATTAGCTGGCGGAGGTTACCTAACATAGCCATGAGTTATCAAATTAACAGTTGTGCATCGTGGGTGATGATAATGATCCTGAGGTTAGATGTTAAACTGGACTCGAGAGCGGAACAAGGGCTGATGTTATTCGTGTCTCAGACAGGACATGGAATGGAACGAATATGAAAATAAGTTTCCTGTAATAGTTTTCAACAGGGTTTGTAAGATTTTCGAAACACTTAGCAATTTTTTTTATCAAGACTTGACATTTTTTAAAAAAAGAAACCAAGACTTGGCAATTTCAAGTTTCATCCCCCTCCCAATCTTGTAATGCTCGCTACGCCGCTGTAAGCAATACATATTTTCGACAATATTCGTTGTTCATCCGTTTCCGCTGGGTTACAACGTGGTAAGCTGCATATGGGACTTTTAATAGTGTTGTTATAATGAGAAAGAATTGCAAATTATGTTGATGTTTCTAAAAGAGGGAAATTGAAAGAGAAATTAAATTAAAAATAAATAAGGGAGAGAAAAGTAATTACTTGAAAATAAAAATAAAGTCTTTGAGTTTAATGTCCCACGATTATGCTGTTAGGCTAAGGGAGACGGTGATTAAAGCATGTTAATGGCTATGGAATATTTGGTGGAATGAGAAAGTGGGAGGAAACCAAGTCCCCGAGAAAACCTACAAGCACGTATATGAAAATGAAGTAAAACATACACTGGACTATGCTTTCTTTGTCTAGCAGAGTCATAGTTTGGAATCGAAAATGTGTTTTGAATCCTTGTATTTAGAGATTGAGAGTGTAAGTAACGAAATCACTTAATACATCCATTAAGATTTCGGAAAGCGAAATCTAAATTTAGGTAAGCTAACTAGATGTACTAACTGCTTGCATCCGCTTCGTACATTGTTCGAAGGGTCACGAAGCAAATCACCTCATTTAGTCTACACATACCTAGTACTAGTGTTAATTACCTGCTTCGTTTGGGTTCGATCATTCTAAACTATTTTATTGGTAGCATATATTCGTTCGTTTAGCCATGATTTCGTAATGGAAGGGGGTGCGTGACTTGAAATACTGTGGTTACAACACCAGGGGATCGATCAATCTAAACTATTTTACTGACAACATATCCATATTGATTTGTTAGGACAATAAAATGAGGATATGTTAGTAAGTATTTTAATTAAAGAATTATGAAGAAATCTTGCGTAAAAGAATAGAAAAAAGTATTAACAAAGACATAGTCTTCCGAGGTCATTCGAACTCGGTTCTTCTCGTCTTCTTTCTATTTCTCTTATCTTAGTTTAATGCCGTCAAGAATAGCAACGAGATCTCTTTCGGGAGTAAAGACATCCTATAAAATGGATTAGTGCTGCCGCGAAATTCAAAATGGTTCATATTAATGGTAATTCTGGGCATTGCTTAAGTTCTAACTGACAGGCTATCTGAAAGAACCAGTTTATCGATCGTCATTTTAGTCCATAGGGTTACCGGCGCAAATCCCGGGGGGATGAGGACATGTCCCCTCCAATCTTAGAACTGGGGGGGACTTTCCCCTCAATAATCCGATTTGAAATGCGTTTTTGGGGGAGAAATGTGATAATTTGTGTCCGATTGCCACAAAGGAAAGTAAGATGAAATGATGTCCCCACCCCAGAATAAGCCTTCAATCTGCCCGCCTCACAATTTTGAAGACAACTCTGTTCCCCTGATCCTCCGCAACATTGTTTTTCAACTTCATAAATATTTTGAACATCTTTAAAAAAATTATGAGAACTGTCTTACGCGTCCCTCTCAATGTTGAAGACAGATTTGCGCCGCTGCATAGGGTTAACATGGAGCTAGATGGAATTCGGAATGTTCCGTTACAATAATATCCAATTTCAACTTGACCCCCCCCCCGTTTCCTCCACACAAAGCTCCTCGTAAGAAAGAGTAACCAAACGCTTCTTGTAGCTTTATATTTTTGAGGCTGATTCATCTGTTTCATCTCTCCTTAATATTTTTCATTTCTGGATCCAAAGGGGGGGTTTGGACCCACCCCTCGGCTACGTTCCTGCTTCCCGTAAAAAGCTTCATTCGAACCCTGAATCAAACAACTCCATCTGTAAAGCAGTGCTGAGTTGATTTTAATATCCTTTTATGCAACGAGGCTGTATGAGACGTGGACTTACTGATTAACATTGACTCCGAACCACTGCCGGCGGGAGTCGAACGCGGGTCTCCCACACCAAAGGCGCGTACGCTAACCACTTAGCCATGAAGGAGCTCATCTCTAAAGCAGTGTAAGCAACAACAACAACAAAAAAAGAAACAAACACATACACACACACACACACACACACACACACACACATATATATATATATATATATATATATATATATATATATATACATACATACATACATACATACATATACTAGAAGTTTGCGCAATTGGGGATCAAAACGTTCTCAATGAAGTATGAGAAATAGTAAACGTCAATCAAAGTGGGCTTCTGCTTATTATTTACTTCGTTAATACTTAATTCCTTCTAGAAATAGTGAAACAATACTATGAAGTCACAGTACTTAAACATAATCGAAAGAATAAGACAAGGAAACAGAGTAATTTCCGACTGATTAAACTAGTCATATATACTATACCTAACTGTTACATTGTATTTCTTACCATATTACGAAAGCGATATAACTTTTTACCAGCGACATAAGCTGGACGCAATCCAATACTGCAATTTAGACGCTGTAACGAAAGCTGCAAGTCAAACGCCTGACACTCCTAACTCTTCAAGCTGTGTAGTAGCTGTTTCAAGCGGTCTGCAACTTATGACCTTGAAACTAAGTGCTAGTAACCAAATTAATGCCAAGGTACGATACAAACACCCCAACTTGCCAATGACGTCAACACAAGGAAAAAAAGAAAAACATCTAATTTTTGGTTCCAAAATTATGAAACAATAATAATAATGTTTTAATTCTCAGTAACTCAAACATTAGTTAACTAGAGAACATAACAAGCAAAACAAACAAAAAAAGAACTGACTGCTGTTTTTAAATTTCAGTGAGGCTGTAAGATATGTTTTGTTTTATTGTTAAAAAACAAAAAGAAAAAGAAAAATAAACAAAGAAATGAAATAAATTTTGTTGCAAATATCCTAGTAAAAATAAATTTTCTAGACACAAGTGGCTCCGCGTAGCGTAGTTGCTAACGCTCTCGCCTTCGCTACGAGCGGATCCAGGTTCGATTCCGGTAGGGGCACACGGTCGAAAAAGTATCAAAAGCTTTTAAGTCCAGCCATCCTGAATGAGGCTTTCTTGGGTTTTCATCATTTCACACCAGGCAAATGCCGGGTGGTACCCAACATATAGGTCCCAGGCCGTTTGCTTCCTTCCCTTTCCCCGGATAGTGTGCTCACCGAGGGACGTCATAACTCACATGTGACGGGCTAACAAGGTCATTGATGCCGAAAGCCCAGAAATCTAAATCCTAAATCTTCATTCACTACACAAGAAAATGTTCGCGCTGAAAACGGTTTCTTAGCAATTATGTTAAGCAGTCCTGTAGTAAATCTCCATCAAGTAATAAACCGTCAAATATAAAAAGGAATGAATAAACACATAACATTCATTTTGAGTACATTGAAATGTAAAAAGTTACAAGACATTAATATTTAAAGATTTCTCAAAATTCAGATTAACCCATTCCTTTCTCCTCAACCATTAACGAGTTACAATAGTAAGAATTGTAGTCATAAATCGCATTACTTGTTTAGTACTATATTAAAGCAAGTTATACTAAAGGAATATATAATTAATGGAATATTTAACTAAAGTGATAGTTTACTATTGCACTTACCCAGGCTTTTGTTTCCTTCCACTCTTCTTTTCCGTTTGTAAACAACCTCGTTTATAAGCCAACTCGCAAGCGAACGACCGTTGTTTCATGACGTCATCTATGGTGCAAGAAAGAGGTGTCTATAGGAGGTCAGGACCTCACACACAGATGGACGTATATAACATATAGCTGAAGTATTTAACATACGTATACGTATGTAAAATACAGAAGATTGTTAGACGTCAGACATCCTGCAGCGAAATGATGTAATATCTAAGCGGGTAAAAGGCAATACCTGTGTAGCATATGGACAAAGTACGCTCCGTACAGATTTCCTTAGTAAACATAACGAATCCTTGTATTTGTACAATATACCGCTGTCCGGATAATGGATTTTTCTCAGTGTAGCATGTGTTGATTTGCTCATCATGCCGTTTTAGTCTTTCATTTTATGCTATTTACATTTTATATTTATTTCGATTATTTATTTATTTTTTTTCTACTCGTGTTAGACTGTTGATTTTAGACTTTATTACATAGAACTAATCCGGAATCCGTCTCTGTGATTTCGGAAATCAAAATGCCAGGGCTAAATTAACAACACGTGCCTTTTGCTCAGTGTTCCGAAGTGGCTAATTATCAGTTCAATTAGCAGTCCGAGTAACTTGTTTGTTTTCCCTGTTCTACGCAGGAGGGAAAGCGAGTCACATGAGGAGAACGTAAGGCGACTATAGTTCTACACCGAGTCCGGCCTTAGAATATTACAGACCTAATCAGTGTCAAAGATTACTCCTCGAGCTCGTACAAAAACAAAAGGAAACAAAGAAAAAATGAAAAATAAACTATAAATAGAGTTGTCTTTCTAACTTGTAATTTTTTTTTCAGGTTCAAGTTGGCTTCGGTACTGTAGTGTTCAAATAGCGAGAAGACTTTATTTATTAGAAAATTCCCTTTCAGTGACTATAAATGATAAGAATTACTATGCGGGAGTATGAGATTTCATTTTAAATATAATTGTTTTTTACTTGTAAGAACAATCTTGATTGAGTAATGTGAACAAATTGCATTTAAGGGTTTCAGTAAATGTTAACATAATAATGGATGTTGAGTTCTCATTTTACCGATCTACCGGTAGTTGCGTAATTACCATGAAAAGAGTCATTTTTAATATGAAAATAAAAACTAGCAATCAATCTACCTTTCTAGCAGGTTAGCCTAGAACACATTACTGGTCAAAGAAATACGCGTTATTTCTTATGAGTGTCAGCTTGTTTAACGAAAATGAACTGTAACGAAAAAGGGAACAGGATTTATACAAGAAACAACAAAATTGTACTAGCAACACTGAGTTAAAGATACATTTCGGATACAAATTATTCTTTGGCTTGATTACAAAATACATTTAGAACTATTATTTGACCTAACTCTTCTTTGGATACACAAATACTTTGTTTTGATAGAGAAACGTTACCTTTGTTACTAATAATTATGACAAGACCAACAAGTTCAAAGTACATACTAGAGTACATTCGAAGTATATGGACCAAAGATAATGTCATGGGCCTTTAATAAAAGGTAACATATTGATATGTAATAAAACCAGTCAACCTCACTACTCAGAGTTGGCGTTATATTTACTGTTCTTTGATGACCGTTAAAGGTTTATTTCACGATTTAAGTGGAAATAATGGACACCTTTTTGAACTTAACATCATAATTCACGTTAGTTATCTTTAAAAAAAATTACAATTTATTATATTCAATCTAATGCAAAGCGAAAGTCAATATTGCAATTGTTTTCATAAATCTACAATATCTATTACATATAACACAATAAAATGACACATATAAAGATCGTTCAGAACAAATTGATTAAATGCAAATATGTAAATCCTACTTAGGGGGTATTATTTTCTAAATCTAGCGGATAAGTGTTTACAATCGCACCGGCATATGGTTAGTAAACGGTTCACAATATTAGGTATGTGTTACATGTAACGAACAATACAGTGAAACACTGGGTTTAATCTAATGATACACTCGTATTAAGAATATTAAAATTGACGTTTGGAATATTACATCCTGCGTGGTACGCAATACGATATACACAGTGAGTAATACTCGCAGCACCTGATAGTGTTTTGGACTATGACCCCGACATTTGTGACGTAATAGGCCAAAGGTCAATGACCTGGGCCCATGGTCAATGACCTGGGCGTACTTAGCACCCTCCTCTAGGTTTTGGCAGGGGTAACTTGGCCCACCTCCTAAATTTTGGCATATGTACATAGGACCACCACCCTTAAATTTCGGAAAATGCAAATTCTAAAAATTGGGTATGGTGGCATAGGACCATGGTTTGTACCTCTATGAGTATTGGGGTCTATGTCGTTCCCTTTTATGAGTAAAAAATAGCCAAAAAATCAAATTTTTGGGGTTTTATGACCTAATTTATCTCCTGTGATGAGGTGTTATTACCCTATATAGTTACATGGACGTATACAGAGGTCCATTACCTTTCACAAGATATAGGTACATTAATGCACCCATGAAATTTTTGGAAGGGGTACCTTGGCCCTCCTCTTAAATTTTGGAAAATGTCTAATTTAGACATTCGATATAATAGTATAGAACCCTAGTATGTATCACTATAAATTTGGGTGGTCCATATTGTTCCCTTTCATGGGTGAAAAATTGCCAATAAAGTTAAATTTCATGAGGTTTTGACGTAATTTTTCACCTTTGATAAGTGTTATAACCTTATATAGTTGTATGGGGTATAGAGGGGTCCATTCCCTTTCATAAGATACGGGTATATTAGTGCACTCCTTTATAAATTTGAGAGGGATATATTGGCCCACTCCTTAAATTTTGGAAACTGCCCAATTTAAACTTTTGGTTTTATAGTATAGGACCGTAATATAGATCACTATAAATTTGGGTGGTCCACCTTGTTCCCATTTAGGGGTATAAAATTGCCAAATTATAAACGCAAGCAATACGTTGTACCAAGTGTTTGATTTTTGACCTAATTTATCCCCTTGGATGAGGTCTTACTACCTTACATTGTTATATGGTCATGTGTAGGAGTCCATTCCCTATCATAAGACATAGGTACATTTGTGCACCCCTTTAAATTTTTGGGAGGAGTACCTTGGCCCACCCCTTTAGCTTTGAAAATTGCCCATTTTAAACATTTGGTATTATAGTACAACACCCTAAAATAGACTACTATAAATTTGGGTGGTCCAGCTCGTTCCCTTTTAGGGGCACAAAATTGCCAAATTTTAGTACAGCCACGTGTTTCGCTTTGGCCCAATTTATCCCCTTGGCTGAGGCCTTATTACCTTATATGGTTATATGGTTATGTATATTGGTTCATTCCCTATCATAATACATAGGTATATTGATGCACCCCTTTAAATATTTGGGAGGAGTACACTGGTCCACCCCTTTATTTTTGAAATTTTCCAATTTAAGCATTCGGTATCATCGCCAAAATAAATCGGCAAAAGAAATCGCCAAAATATAAACATAAGCAATATGTTGTACCACGTGTTTGTTTTTTGGCCCAATTTATACCGTTTGATGCGGTCTTATTACCTTATATGGTTATATGGTCAGGTATATAGGATCATTTTCTAGCATAACACATGGACACATTGATGCACTTTGTGATGGTTGTCAACATCATTCATGGGTGTATTTGTAAACAGTTTATTTGTGATCAAATGGACATTGAGTTGACAACAATTGACATTGCAATAGACCTTAAAAGAATTCAGTTGGAATTAAAATTATACGCTACAGACAAACTAGTGCTAGAAGTTCAAATACATTGTATCGACAATATCCAGATCCTTTATCAGGTATGGATGTATATGATTAATCAGTACAGTGTAATAAATGATCCACTTCAATGATTTGTGTTTTTTTCATTTCAAGTACAACCCCATGTTCTGACGTGTAGTATTGCATCATGATAAATAGTATTAGCAGATGTATTTGTTCGAAAAAGTTGCGGTTCTTTATCAATGACTGCACATACTTATAAATTTCAAACCAAAATTTTCAAACCAAAGACTTCAACTGAAAGAATTTCAGGTTCCACGGTTAACTTTCAAACATTATCCGGTTTTAACTGATTAATAAATTAACGGTTTTGATCATACTTATCGGTGAGTACAAAATGTTGAACGCAACCAAGATTTTTAAATGTTAAAGAAAACTTAAAACTGAATGCAGCGAAGATTTGAAAATCATCAGCCAATGAGATTGCACGAAAGATAGTGATCAACTAATCAGATTGCATGAAATATAATGATCAACCAATCAAATTGCATCAACAATAACATTGCCAGTGTCAGATTACATCACCTTGTGATTAAATTTCAAAGTTTTGTAGCATGTATTGCCTTTCGTCTATAAGTCATAAGATTCAATAAGGTACCTATCATATTTCTGAAAACTCAAGGTTACTTCAACCACCACCAATGATCTTAGACTATGAGCTTAACTAAAGTTCAAAGTATTGTTTCAAATTTCGCGCCTCATACTAAAATTTTGTTTATCACAATTCCCAAATTTAAAGAATACCTCTCTCTATTTACCTACGTCGACCCAAGAATCCTTTGTAACAGTTCCAGTATTTAATAAATGTAGCAGTTCTTCTTGTTTTTTTGCTTTTATGTGTAAATATCTTCCTGGTAAAATTATATTCTCATCATTTTCAAGCTTCACTACGATTCTTAATCCAAACTTTGTATGGAATATTTGGTTAGCTAAGATTCTATAAGGTACATTCTGTTGTAAATCAGTAATCTTGGTAAATGATTTCATCACATCACGTGTGTTTAGAAACTGCAGACAAGTAGCCATGATGACGTTCTCTCGAACGATGATGCAAAACTGATGACGTTGCATTATCATTTTCTGACGTGTACTATTGAATCATGAAAAAACATTGCTGCCAGATGTTTTTGTTCGAAACAGTTCCAGTTCTTTACTAATGAGTGCACAAACTTAAAAAAATGTCAAACCAAACTAAAATTCCAAACACAAAATTTTCAAGAAAATGCCAACAAATTTCTAACGAAAAATTTTCAAAAAATTGAAAAAAATACATAAAAAAGAAACGAAAAAAATTCAAACAAAAATTTTTTAAACAAAATTTTGAAACAAGAATGATCAAGCAAAATTTTGAAACATAACATTTCACAAATTAAAAAAAAACAAACAAAATTTTGAAACGAAATAATTTTCAAAAAAAATTTTGAATCGAAAATTTTCAAACAAAATTTTGAAACAAAATTTTCAAACAAAATTTTGAATCAAAAATTTTCAAACAAAATTTTGAAACAAAAATTTCTAACAAAATTTTGAAACGAAAAATTTTCATATAAAATTTGGAATTGAAAAAATTTTTCAAAAAAAATTTCATTAAAAATTTCAAACATTTGGAAACAAAATTTTCAAACAAAAATTATACGTTTCAGCTTAACGGCTAACGTATAACTATTCGATTTCGTGATTCACGCTTAACCGTCAAACATTGTCCGGTTTTTAACTATTCTATTAACAAATAAACGATTAACAAATATTTATCACTGAGTACAAAATGTTGAACAAAACCATGAATTCTACACGTAAATAAAACTTAAAGCTGAATGCAGCAAAATTTTGAAAGTCATCAACCAATCAGATTGCATGAAGGATAGTAATCAACCAATCAAATTGCATCAACAATAACTTTGCCAGTGTCAGTGTCATCTTATGATTAAATTTCAAAGTGTTGTAGCATATATTGTCTTTCGTCTATGAGTCATAAAATTCAATAAGATTACCTATCAGATTTCTGAAAACTCAAGGTTAATTCAACTACCAGCAATCATCTTAGACTATGATCTTAACTAAAGTTCATAGTATTGTTTCAAAATTTTTGCCTCATACGAAAGTTTTGTTTATTACAATTTCCAAATTTAAAGAATACCACTCTTGATATAATTAAGTCTTAGAAATAATCATATAATTACATGTTGTAGTTAGGTCTCAATTAGGGCAATTATTTATCTTAGCGGAACCAACTGTTGTCTAGAAACGTGTTATTTGATAACTTCCACGAATTTTGAAAAGAAAGTGAATCCCTGTACACTACCTCATCAAGGTCAATCACATGGTACACCGTGTTGCTTACATTTATAATTGGCGGGAATAATCAAAACCAATAACGTAATTCCATTTTGACAATTCTCAAATTATTATACAAAGTTTAAATTTACCCATGTCCTGGACAGCTAATCCCATCATAGATCAATAACAGATCACGAGACCATACTCATATTTGATAACAATTTACCCAAAAGAAGGAGATACCACCCAATTCCAAGAACAATTATTAATTTAATAATAAGAAATGTACCCCTCCCAAAATGTAAGATTGGTACATAAATACACATGTGTCTTATGAAAAAGCAATAAATCATGTACTCATTCAATAACAAAGCCAGTCAGTAACCTTTAAATTTGAATAGTTGGCCATAAGAGAGACATAAATGCATCATAGAAAGTGTTTACCGAATTTTGTTATTTATTAATATCCAAATTTAAAAGGGTAAATAAATATATAAGGATAATAAACCTCTGTACACACCCATATAACGTGCTAAATCCTTATCAAAAGGGTCAATAACCTCCAAATTTGATTTTTTGTAGTTTTTCTCCATGAAATTTAATTCAAATTTATAGTGGTACATATTAAAGTCCTGTACTATGGTACCAAATGCTTATTTTAAAAAAAATTCTAAAACCGAGTGGAGGACCAGGATGACCCTCCCAAAATTTTAAAGGGTGCATCAATGTACCCATGTATTATGATAAAAAATGAATCCATATACATAATCATATAACCATATAAGGTAATAATACCACATAAAACGGGATAAATTGGGCCAAAAAACAAACACGTGGTACAACATATTGCTTGAGTTTATATTTTGGCAATTTTTGCTCATGAAAGGGAACAAGGTGGAACACCCAAATTTATCATGATACATGTTGAGTTCATGTACTTGCTTAGATCTGAAAATTTCCAAATATTAAGGGGTTGGCCATGGCACCCCTCCCAAAAATTTAAAGGGTGCATCAATATACCCATTGCTTAGGATAGAGAATGGACCAATATACATGACCTTATAACCATATGGGGTAATAAAACCTCATCAAAGGGTATAAATTGGGCCAAAAACCAAACACGTGTTTGGACTAATATTTGGTAATTTTGTACCCCTAAAAGAGAACGATGTGGACCATCCTAATTTGTAGTGATCTATATTAGGATCCTATACAATAATACCAAATTCATGTGGTTCGGATTCCACGTTAATCAGTAGGTCCACGTCTCATATAGCCTCGTTACTAAACGCGACGTTAAACCCAAAATCAACTCAACTCACTAATGCCAAATGTTTAAAATGGGCAATTTACAAAATTAAAGGGGTGGGCCAAGGCAATCCTCCCAAAAATATAAAGAGGTGCACAAATGAAGCTACGTTTTATGATAGGAAGTGAACTTTTATATATATGACCATATAACTATATAAGATAATATGACTTCATCCAAGGAGACAAATTAGGTCGAAACACAAACACGTGGTACAACGTATTGCTTACGTTTATATTTTGGCAATTTTGTACCCCTAAAAGGTAACGAGATGGACCACCAAAATTTATAGTGATCTATATTATGGTCCTATACTATAATACCAAATGTTTAAATTAGGCAATTTCTAAAGTTTAACGGTGGGCAAATGTACCCCTCGCAAATTTTTAAAGGGGGTGCACCAATATACCCATATCTTATGAAAGGGAATGGACCCCTATACATTAGGGTGGGCCGAAAAAATCGAAACTTGATGAATCGACTTCCGATAGTGTGGTAAACTTGCCTCATGACCTCAAAACAACGTCTGCGAGATTTCAACCAAATCGTTTAATATCTTGAGATTCCTCAGAGCTGCCAAAAATTTGAAAATTATTCAAAACACTTTTTTTGAAATATTTCTTAAACGTTTTACACTAAACAACTTCTGACAGCAATTAAAATTCACTTTTAATAGTCTTTAGCAACAGTAAAAAAAAATCAGCTATATCAATGAATATCTTTAGGTTCCTCAGAACTGCCAAAAACGACAAAATTTCACTAAAATCCTACTTATTTGATGATCTTTACAATATTTAGTTATGCCCATAAAACAAATTCTGATTTTTTAAGATAATTTGCCAATTATTCAGTTGGCAACACTGTACGTAGTAAAGAGTAAACTAGTTGGATCTGGTAATTGTTAGCAAGCGGCTGAGAAGAGTGTTGTACGTACGAATCAGAAACAATCAATACGTGGCGTTCAATGTGAGGTTAAAAGTTTTGATTTTATTTTGGTGCAGTTAGATATTATTTATTAAACCAACATTAAAATAAAACGTTTTGATCTGTTCCATTTTTTTTGAACGCAAGCTAAGGAATTGAGGTAAAAAATTTTGTTATTTTAGTACAGTAAGAAATTAAAGTTAACTTCGAAATGGCCTCCTGCAAGCCAGTAGACAAGAACGAGTCTGTGACCCCTAGGCCAAAGCCAAGCAAAGGATAATGGAGTGTCCGATAATCGGACCGTCAAAGGATTTGAATTCTTGCCAACTTCCAAATATCCTCGATGTATTGCGATGTTGCTTAGAAGAGAGGTTCAACATTATAAATGCTACAGGCAACAAGAAAGACACACATTTTTCTGCTATTGCCGAAACAGTTGCAGTAAAATTTGAGAAATTGTACCAGAAGTGTTCCATCTCATTTGTTAGTCATGAGTTATCAAGATGATTAAAGGTTTCCACGTGAAGTATCAAGCACTAAAAAGGAACTACAAACGTGATAATGAGAAACAGCAATATGCCGCTAAACTGGATGAATTCATCAGGGGAGCTGGGAGAAACCTTTATGTCACAGCTGCTTGCAAGTGCTAGGATTTCAAAACCTGCACTTGTGAAAAAATGAAAGATATTCCTCCACTTGAGCAACCCTTACTTTTGGACCAGAGGACTGCGAAGAAAGGGAAGATTGGATCCGTGGACAGGAATGAAACTAAAAGGATTCAGCGTAGAGATTCCCTAACTGAATACACAGAAGGAACCGTGATTCCATAAGAAAAGAGAGTACTCTGCGAAAGGAGGCTACCGATCAGCCGGACTTCGAATGCGAAACTATGCAGATGCAGGAAGACGATTCAGATTCAGATTCAGAGGAGATGCAGAGAATGGATCTGTCTGAGGCACTAACAGTAAGCGAGCAAAGTGACGACCAGCGCTGCTCTTCTGCCAGCACCGCTACAATCACCCGCACGAACAGTCCCACAATACAAAATATATCGTCATCGATATCACAAATGCGCTTCCATCTGGCGAAAACAACTTTGGCTAGCGACAGGTTCGGCGTTTCGGACCGTGCCACGGCAGCTATTGCCACAAGTGTTCTGCAAGATCTAAAGCTCGTGAAACCAGGTGAAACAGTACTTGTAATCGATAAGAATAAGATTAGAAGGGAGAAGATGAAAGTGAGAGGTTCGCTTCAAGCTGGGAACGACACCATGGTGAAAAGTCTTTACTTTGACGAAAGGAAAAACAAAACTATATACATTGAGAAAGAAGAGTCTAAATCATATCGGAAGAGCAAGACTGAAGAGCACATTTCTATTATCGAGGAGCCAGGATCGAAGTATGTCGGCCACGTTTCATCCTCATCTGGCTCAGCTGATAGCATTTTCAGAAGCATAACTGCTTATATAGTGGATATTGGGGACGATCTGGAACACCTTATCGCTGTAGGTTGTGGTGGTACGGCTATCAACACAGGTTTGAAAGGTGGGATCTTCGCCGCCTGGAAGAGAAGCTTAACAGACTCCTTCAGTGGCTGATATGCCTTCTGTACCTAAACGAGCTACCGTTGAGGCATTTGTTTGTGTACTTGGATGGTGCAACCAGAGGTCCACGATTCTATGAAGGTGAGATTGGTCAGCAACTGGAGGGATGGCAGAGCCAGGGAGTAACGACCTTCGAAGCCATAGATTACGAGCTACTTAACGCCAATGCGAATGACCTTAGCTCTGACCAAAAGTACCTGCTAGAAATCCGGAGTTTGCAGTGACGATTTGACCAGGCGTTTTCCAGGGCACTTGTCACACCCGATGACTTACGACAGCAAACCGCATTCTCCATTTATACATAGCAACAGAGAATCGAACACCTCAGTTGAAGACACTGCGAGAGTTCGTCATGAAGTGCTACGTACCCGGATGGTTCACAATCAAGTGAAATTATTTAATAAAAGACGGAGCCCGTAATCTCTGGAACATCATTCAGACCAGTAGATATTTGCCAATGAACCTGAAGAACGTAGGAATAAGGTCATCTCCCGAAACGCGTTCTTTGCTCATCCGGAAAACATTATTCTCTCCATCGTGACCGACAATAGGGCGCACATTCGAGAGTTGGGTCTTAGAAGAATTCTGAAAGCAAGGGAGCAAGGGGAGAGTGTCATCAGAGTGTTTGAAGTTCCTAAAATCAATTTTGATAGAACAAATTATGTGGATATTATTGACTTTATGAACTGCAAATTTACCTCGCCTCCAGTCATGCAGAATGACAGACACAGTAATGACACGTAATCATGTAATTAAGTGGATTGTATATGTGTTATTACTCTTATATTGTCTTGTTATCTATTTGTATCATTGTATTTCTCTATAGCAGTAAAGCAAAGTTCAATATCATAATGAGTCTGTCTTCTAGTTTACATCATTAAGAGCCCCATGTTATGTTCATCGGGACTGAACCCGAAACTTCCCATATATGCATCACTAACCACTATGTCAGTATGCATATAAATTAGTGATTATAACCGATGATTGTAGGTACTCTGTTTTTCAAGCTGGTATATTAAGGGATAAAAGACGAAAATTTTAGATTATAATGTATATTGTAATTTTTAATGTGGCAATGTTATAAAAATAAGTATCTTCAAAAGGGTATTTTGTCAACTTGTTGTGTAACAGCTAGTCGATGAAGCGGAGACACTAGACCCTGTTTGTAAGCACTGTTTCCGCACAACAAAGATATGTATTGCTGTAACAAAGCGAAATTTCCTGCTAGCTTGAATAAGCCACAAGAACAGAAGTTTAATCTTGTTTTTGATTTTTGTTCTTTTTCTTTTGTCATGCGAGAGAATCACCTTGAAACCGAACCCCGGACTTACAAGCGGGTATTCCTTCCCACAGTGCTTACTGATGGAAAACATAAATTAATAACAAGCACTAATCATACGCTGCGGCCGCCTAGTTATCAACAGTCTCGGTCGCGGGTTCGAAGCTGATTCACTCGTATGCGCCATGTAGTATTACTCAGCTTTCATTAAAAATAACAATGCATTGAAAACTCAATCATCATCACTCATCCTCGCCCTATTGGGATCTTATTATTATTGTCTTGTAGACTTAAATTTAAAAGAATCCTTGTTGAGCCTAGGACTTGAATTGTTAAAGGAGGAATCCATTAATTCGTTAATCGATTCCATCTCACTACACCTATAAGGTGTTAATACAAAAATTATCCCGACATGAAAACAACTAATAGTTTAATGTAAGTGTTAACAATTTCTCTCAAACATCGAATTCTTTTACGGTAACTTGAACTCAGCACTGTTCAGAATACTAATGAGGTTCGAAGTCGAACAGCTATAATAAGATAAATAAGGTTATATGATTATCTAAGCGACTAGTGATTGAAAGCATGGAAATGTTCTGTTCGGCCACTACTCGTATGATTCAATACACTTGCTTTTGAAAATCTTATCATAATACGGTACTTAGTTTTATTCAACCTATGTATAACTTGAAAGTTAACTGTAAAGCGGATCACCCGCCTAACAGTATCATTCATACAGAGCCACACCTCCTTTATAACTGAATTTCGTAAAGCAGTATTGCAAACTAAACATCATACCATCTACCAGCGGTATGATGTATTGTAATCTTAAAATGTCAACATTCAGAAAACTTAGTAGAACTTATACGAATAATTATGCATTATAATAACCATCGTAATGTTCATCGGAAGTCACTGTTTGTCATGTCTCCCCTTTCCTAAGGGGACAAAGATTTTTTGTCATGTCTATCAATACACATTCATACCCAAGCAGTAGCATTAATCAAATACATTGATATAATTGGTTTCAAGTTACATTCTAATGTTCAATTCTTATCACAAGGGTCATAGTATCACTTATTGTCTCAGTGTAACCAAAGAAGAAATTAACCTCTTCTAATTGTAATTCTAAAACTTTTAATTGTCGCTAACAACGATGCTCTTGGTTATGTTACCAAAGGTATATATAGCCTAATTCAAGAAATATAAAAATATTTAATATCCTCTTCCCTCAATTTATGTAAAACAAAATTATAGTGTAATGATGTAAGAGTTTCGATACATGACCTTCAGGTAATAAGTTTGCGTGTCTCGTCCCAGTGTACATTATGTTTGACCTCTCAACTCCACGACTGCTCCGAGGTAGAAAATAAATGTGTACATACCACATAACAAGCATTAAGTTTGATATGTTTTAATCTGGTTTCAAGTATACTTGATTATAAAGTTTTGATGCACTACATCAAGGAGTTATGTAACTTTCTGAAGTAACACCAGTTGTTCATTATTAACGGCAATTAATTTTTTTGTAAGAAGTTTGGTACGTCGCTAATTAAAAAAAATTAAGAAAAATATTGTTCTAATGAATCGTACAAAGTTGTTTTAAGTGTTTTTATTTTGTTTGGGGCTTGCCAGCCAGTTTAACTCTTTGACGCCGCATGTGCGTGTGGGAAAAAATCTTCCATATAAGAATAAAGTTTGAATATTTTACTGTTTTCTTTAAAGAAAGTTTCATGAAAATGTTTTACATTTACAGTAGCTGGTAACCCTGATAGCCGGGTTTCGATTCTATGGTTTGGAATGGGATCGAGAGGCGGACGGATAGTGACGGGAGGCATAGGAGAAAATATTCTTTCGGGAATGATTTATTTAAACTCTGCCTGGCTAAACTGTGTTTCTGGCTTTTGTTGGCTGTAAAACCTCAGAGCTGCGAACAGAAATATAAGAGACGAAACGAAGAAGGTCTTGTGCTATCCAGGACGGCAGAACGAGAACCAGTTGTAAAGAAAGAAATGAAATTAAAAAATATAAATAAAAAATATATACATATAAAATAAAATAAGTTTCAATAAACATAAGGATTTCGCCGCGTGGTTTATGGCCTAGTATGGGCTAGTGCCACAGGTTGGTCTCTAGGGCAACTTCAATGCTACTTGTACTTTACTTCCTGAAACGTGTCAATATTCTGCCCATACGCTCAATGAAAGGTGCTTGATTGACTTTGGCTATCTGCCCACGTGCTCCTTCGGGGTGAGATAGAGGTCGTAAAGACAGTAGAAAGAAGCTAGATTGGCCTCGACTATCCGTCCACGCGTGGTACAATATGGTGTAATATGATGCAATAAGGTGAAATACGTGAAGTGGTGCAATAGGATGAAACACGGTGAAATCTGATGAAATAGCCACCGCCCCGAGAGTACGAAAGAGGTGAGTCCGACCTTGCCATGATCCTGTCTTGGACGCGCAGCCCTCCTGTGTTGGTTCCAGCCGTACTACGACTTAAGACTCAGGTATGCTGCCGAACTTAGAAATTATTTCTAAGTTCGTTATCAACATGTTTTAACTTAGAAGAGATAACATGCCGAGCACGCCAAGGGTTATGCAAGCATTAACACTTTACTTGCTGGTCGAATCCAAGTAATTCTTGAACTTCTCCTTTTTATTCTTTTCTTCTCTTCACACATTTTTGCAAAAGATAGAAATTTTGTGAGTACTTCGCGAACTGAGGAGCACTCTGTAGGCTCTAAACATATATGTAATGTAATACAATTACAGTTAAACATGATGGAATACTATAAACGGTCTGGTTAGTCTGTATGTAACTCTCTTGTACTTCTCTTCTTTTTGAGTTCTTTTCTAACAAATCCTTTTTATTATGGAACTCTTATTTATTCATTTATTGATCTATATGACTCACCTAATGATTTAGGTACAAGCTGAACACTTGTACTGGACGATTCAGCTACAGACTCAATGTTAAGCCTCTGAGTTCCGAACATCTATGATACTTCTCTTCCAACAAGGGACCAGTTACTTAAGTCCCATACTAGCGGCCTAAGAGGGGTTCCGCTCGAGGTTAATTGTCGATAATTACAAAATCCGTCGGCTAGGAGGAAAAACACGATGAAGAGATAAGCTATAATATAAATCGCCCATACAAGAGGGCGTTCTCTGAAGTCTTTCTTTAATTCTGAAATGTATAGGTTCATTCCATTGAACATTTCCTAACCAAAACTCACACACCAACACAATACACACAGTAACAGGTTTTGATGCTCAGGTGCCGAGTACGCTTAGAGCCTGAACATCCCAACCAACCAAACGACGTAACAATATATATACAACTGATGTATTTGAAAGTAATTATTTTACATAATTTTCATGCATTGAAAAAAATAGAATACGAAACAAAAAACTTTGACCCAGATGGGAATCGAACTTAGAACCTTACGATTTGAAATCTAACGACTTATCGCTGAGCTAGCAGAAGCATTTTTGGTAACATGATCCTAGCAATGTATAGCGAACTGGCTCTCAAGACAATAACATTCGTATCCAGCCCAAACGCCGTTTTGGTTCCACTTTATTTAAGAACTCAGGCAAGAATTATGTTCCATGTCTTAACTTTAAGCATTCATTTACATATGGAAAGATTTCTTTACGTATCTAAATGGTCTTTTACGTATGAAAAGCTAAATGATAATCAAGTATATGCTGACATTGAATACATGGTCTCGAAATATTATATCATGGTAAGTATTACAATGTTGTTTCTTCTACACTTGGTATCAAGTCTTCTTATGTAAAAATAAAAAAACATCCTTTTTTAATTGCAAAGGTTGTCCTGGCGGTTGTCACAATTCTCGGTATCGCGATCAGAATGTTTCCTGTATCTATTAGCTATAATAGTTAAAAAGGAAACAAAATGTGACCTCGAGTGACTTAACCACACCTGCACTGAGAAAAATCCATTATCCGGACAGCGGTATATTGTACAAATACAAGGATTCGTTATGTTTACTAAGGAAATCTGTACGGAGCGTACTTTATCAATATACTACATAGGTACTGCCTTTTACCCGCTTAGATATTACATCATGTCGCTGCAGGATGTCTGACATCTAACAATCTTCCGTATTTTACATACGTATACGTATGTTAAATACTTCAGCTATATGTTAAATACGTCCATCTGTGTGTGAGATCCAGGCCGCCTATAGACACCTCTTTCTTTCGCCATGGCTGACGTCATTGAACTACCGTCTTTTGCTTGCGAAACGAGGTTGTTTACAAACGGAAAAGAAGAGAGGAAGGAAACAACTGTTTGGGTAAGTACACTAGTTAACTATTACTTTAGTTAAATATTCCATTAATTATATATTCCTTTAGTGTAACTTGCTTTAATATAGTACTAAGTAAGTAATGTAGTTTATGAATACAATTCTTACTATTGTAAAACTCGTTAATGATTGAGGACAATGGAATGGGTGAATCTGAATTTTGAGAAATCTTTGAATATTAATGTTTTGAAACATTTTACATTTCAAGGTAGCAAAATGAATGTCATGTGTTTATTCATTCCGTTTTATATGTGACGATTTATTACTTGGTGCAGATTTACTACAGGGCTGCTTAACATAATTGCTAATAAACCGTTTTCAGCGCGAAAATTCCCTTGTGTAGTGAAGATTTAGATTTCTGGGCTTTCGGCATCAATGGCCTTGTTAGCCCGTCGCATATGAGGGATGACTTCCCTCGGTGATCACACTATCCGGGGAAAGGAAGGGAAGAATGGATTGGGGAAAAATGGGGCCGCGGTGGCTCAGTGGTAGAGCTTTCACCTCTGGTGCTTGGGGTCCCGGGTTCGATCCCAGCTCCCGCCAAGTGAACTTTGTGGTGGACAAACACCGTGTGCGTATGTTTTCTCGGGGTTCTCCCGTTTCCTCCCACTTTCTTCATTCCACCATTTCATACATTACTCATCATCACCGTCTCCTTTAGCCTAACCGGCATAACCGTGGGACGTAAAACTCAAAGGTTTCATTTTCATTTTTGGATTTGGGAAGGAAGAAAACGGCCTGGGACCTATATGTTAGGTACCACTCCGGCATTTGCCTGCTGTGAATGAGGAAAAGCCAAGGAAACCTCATTCAGGATGGCTGGACTTAAAATCTTTTGATACTTTTTCGACCGAGTTCCCCCACCGGGATCGAACCCGGGACCGTTCGCACCGAAGGCGAGAGCGTTAGCGAATACGCTACGCGGGGCCACTAGTGTAGTTTAGAAAACTCATTTTTACTAGGATATTTGAAAGATTTTTTTTCTTTTAGTTTAACGCCCCATGATTGTACATCAATGTAAGAGAGAAGGTGACGATGAGATACATGATAATGGTGGAATCAAGAAAATGTAAGGAAACTGGAAAGTCTTAAGAATAACCACACCTACAGTGTTCACCAAAAGCCTATTTGTCGGGAGCAGGAATCGAGAGGTAAGCGCTCTCAGAGCTTTCTTTTGTTTAAAGAACTTGTTTAGAATGAAATATATATATATATATATATATATATATATATATATATATATATATATATATATATATATATATATATATATTACGAAGATATTGACATATTTTACAGCCTTACTGAAATTTAAAAAAAAAAGTAGTCAGGGAGAGCTTACTTGTCAGGTTTTTATTTTTTAATTTAATTTATTTTTATTTATTTATTTTTGCTTTGTTATGTTCCCTAGTTAATTAATGTTTGGGTTACTGAAAATTAAAACCTTTTTAGTATTATTGTTATGTCATCACTTTGGAACCAAAACGTTAGATTTTTTTCCTGTGTTTTCATATAGGAAGTTGGTGAGTTTGTGCCTTAGCACTGGTTTGGTTTCTAGAACGTAATTGAAGGTCATGTTGAGTTGAGTCTTGGTGGGTTTGAGTTCGTGAAGTGTCAGGCACTGCTTGTGCCCCTGTCTTCTGTTTGTGATGTTTCCTGGCTTTGGGCTGTGACGTATTTATGTTGAGGAGTACCAACGCAGGCCGCGTGATATACAGGTAGCTACAACACAGCTTCAACAGTTACGAATGCCAGGCCTTTGAATTTCAGCTTTCGTTACGGCGTGACTAATGCAGTATAGTGCTTGGTTGAAATTCTATGGGTGGTAAAAACGGTATGGTAAGAAATACAACGTAATTGTTATTAGTTTAATTAGTGTTTCTTCATAGTATTGTTTCACTATTTCTAGAAGGAATTAAGTATTAACGAAGTAATGAATAAGCAAAAGCACACATTGATTGACGTTTACTATTTCTCATACTCCATTGAGAATGTTTTGATCCTCAGTTGCGCAAACATCCAGTGTGCGTTTATTTTCTTTCTTTTTTGGGGGGTTTACACTGCCTCACAGATGAGCTCCCTCGTGGCTAAGTGGTTAGTGAACACGCCTTTGGCGTGGGACACCCGGGTTCGATTCCCGGCCGGGGGCCGCGGTGACTCAGTGGTAGAGCGTTCACCTCTGGTGCTTGGGGTCCCGGATTCGATCCTAGCCCCGCCAAGTGAACCTTGTGGTGGACAAACACCGTGTGCGTGGGTTTTCTCGGGGTTCTCCCATTTCCTCCCACTTACTTCATTCCACCATTTAATTCATTGCTCATCATCAGCGTCTCCCTTAGCCTAACCGGCATAACTGTGGGACGTAAAACTCAAAGGTTTCATTTCATTTTTTCTTAATCTCTTGCACCGACCGACCGATCTCGATCAAATTTCCAACGTAGATGCGGTTCTGGCCTGGGAGTGTTTTTAGCTATTTACTTTGACAGTAGAACTTAGGGGAGGGGGAGGAGGGGGACAGAAAAAATAAATGACTTAATTTACTTTGAAGTGTAAAAGTGCGAGCGTTTTCTTCTCTCTCTCTCTCTCTCTCTCTCTCTCTCTCTCTGTCTCTCTCTCTCTCTCTTCACTTCTCCAGTCTCCTCTCACTTTTAGGGCCGCGGTGGCTCAGTGGTAGAGCGTTCACCTCTGGTGCTTGGGGTCACGGATTCGATCCTAGCCCCGCCAAGTGAACCTTGTGGTGGACAAACACCGTGTGCGTGGGTTTTCTCGGGGTTCTCCCATTTCCTCCCACTTACTTCATTCCACCATTTCATTCATTTCTCATAATCACCGTCTCCTTTAGCCTAACCGGCATAACCGTGGGACGTAAAACTCAAAGATTTCATTTCATTTTTTCCTCTCACTTTGATTTCATGATTTCGCACTCTGATGAAAAGTATTAAATACCGCAAAGAAAAGTACTAATATATAACCTCTCTTTTAGGCGCCCCTCCAACCACGCGCCCGGGACACGTGCTTTGCTTGCTCGCCCATAGCTGCGGCTCTGTGAGCTACATAAGTAACATACAATGCTTACGTAATACTTTGGGTCATAAGTACTATTAAGAAAGGAAGAATTGCATTTTTTTAACTTTGGGAAAGGAGCTACTATGGGATTAAAGATAAGGTAGGAAAGGCAACACATTCCAGTCTATGCTTTCACCCAGCAGACATATTGTTTGGAACCAAAAAAATGTGACTTTTGGAATCTTGTACTTAGGTTCATAGCGGAAGCGACGAAATAACTTGAATCATCCATTGTAGCTCTCCCCGCAGCCAGTTTCTAAAATGTTGGCAATAAGTTTGCGAAACGAGAGGTGACGACTCCAATTTTGGGTGAAAAGTCGCTATAAGAAATAATCGAGAAATTCATTGTCTATAAGCATTGTAAAAGTTGTAGATGTAAACTAAACAATATGTTCTACTCACTGGCGCAAATCCCGGGGGGGGGGATGACGGATACATGTCCCCTCCAATCTTGGAACTGAGGGGGACTTCTCCCAAATAATCCGATTTGAAATGTGTTTTTTGGGAGAAATTTGATGATTTTTGTCCGATTGCTACAAAGGAACGTGAGATGTCCCCCAGAATAAGCCTCAAATCTGCAGCCTCCTAACGCTAAAGACAACTCTGATCCTCCACAACATTGTTTTTGAACTTCATAAGTATTTTGGACATCGCCAAAAAAAGTATGGTAACGGTTTTACCCTCCCCTCCCCCCCTTAATGTTGAAGACAGATTTGCGCCGCTGGTTCTATTCACATCTTTGTAAACTGGGCGCAACCAATCCTTTAATTCAGGGATCATTTCAGGTTGTTTCGGGTACTTTTGTTCATGTTGTGGTCAAAATAGTTCCGAAATAATTAACACTACAGTACTTACGTTAAGCGATTTTTTGTAAAAGAAAAAGTGCAGAATAATTAAAAGACCCCAGAGGACAAATATAACAAACACCTTCTTCGCCTTTTTTCACGCATCTATAGCTAATCTTGTTGCTATCGGTAATGATGTATTACGTGTGTCTCTCAACGGAAACTCTGCGAACTAAAGGACATCAAGTTTGTAGTTATTCTTCGTTAGAGGGCAAGGGTAACATAACAATGCAGGATTGTGGAGTAGTGAGTACGCTGTATTTCCAAACTCTTCATCACTTGCGCTGATTAAAACAAACAAACAGAAAAAAATAACGTAAAAACTTTTTTGAACTAATAATGCTTCTCTACAGATGAACATTTTGTTTGCAGCAAAAAGTCGCTAAATGTGTAAGTAGGTAAATCGTCATTTAAAAATCACCCAAAAAAGTCTCCAATCGGAATTTTTTTTTGTCGTTATCGTAGGGCGACCATACGTCCCGTTTTGACCGGGACAGTCCCGTTTTAGGGGCGTGTCGCGGCCGTCCCGTCAGTAGATGGAAAAAAGTAGTATTCGTCCCGTTTTATGTAAATGAAAGAAGTAAATAACAAACCCAGTACCTTTACTCCTTTTAAAAGTATTAATAATAACAAAGCGGCAAAAATTGAACTGAAAATCCCTATATTAAACATACTCTATAGTTCGCAGTACTGCTCGAAAGGCAGCAGAGGTTTTAGCAGTTGGTTGTGTGTTAAACAAACTTCAACGTGTCTTTCCTTTTTCATAAGTACCCGCTCTGTAACGAAGAGAGAGAGGGGGAACTCTGATATGAAGGCACTGATAAGAACAAAGGTAGATCTAAAAGTCTAGTGTTGCAAGAACCTGTCCCGTTTTTAACTGAAAATTTTATGGTCACCCTAGGCTATCGTTGAGGTCGAATTCCCCTTATTTAGCGACTTTACCCAAAATTGGCAACATTGACCCCCACCGAACAACACCCCGTCATCTTGAGCCTAGCCAGCATAATAGTGGGACGTAAAACTTAAAGATTTCATTTCGAACAACACTCCCAGAAACCTACTGTTATACTATTCTCAAACCACCCTTTCGTACAGTTCTCCCTATTCGAAAAAAAAAATTGTAAATAGCAGTGTTCATACATAAATATGGAACTCAATTTCCCTGAATTTTGCAGGTTTTCCAGGTATTAATTTTGCAATTTCCAGGTCTAGTGGAAGAAACTAAAAGTACGAGAACACATAAATTTTAAGAATACTATATTTATATATTTGAGAATGGCCACCCTTCTCCCCAATGAACGATTGCAATTAAATATTGAGTCACAAGAAAATAAATAATTAAAATAAATAAAATTTAAGTTGAAAAATATTAAGTTGAGAAGCCTACTAAGGGAATTATATAATACTTTTGTTCCATACTTGAATACATTCAAAATATACAAAAAAATATTGGCTTGGGGAAGAAAAAAGGGCCCGCGAGATTTTAACTGATTCTTGTAGTACTCGACGACAGAAATAGATTACTGAAAGAATTTTCAAAATCGGCACAGGCAAACATGAAGAAAATCGCATTTTCAGGTACCGGTTCAAAATGAGAAGAAAAAAGGACCGCGAGATTTTAACTGATTCTTGTAGTACTCGACGAGAGAAATCGATTAGTGAAGGAGTGTTCAAAATCGGCACAGGCAAGCATGAAAAAACATCCCACTTTCATGTACCGGTTCAAAATGGGGAAGAAAAAAGGGCCCGCGAGATTTTAACTGATTCTTGTAGTACTCGACGACAGAAATAGATTACTGAAAGAATTTTCAAAATCGGCACAGGCAAACATGAAGAAAATCGCATTTTCAGGTACCGGTTCAAAATGGGAAGAAAAAAGGGCCCGCGAGATTTTAACTGATTCTTGTAGTACTCGTCGAGAGAAATCGACTAGTGAAGGAATTTTCAAAATCGGCGCAGGCAAGCATGAAGAAAATTGCATTTTCATGTACCGGTTCAAAATGGGAAGAAAAAAGGACCGCGAGATTTTAACTGATTCTTGTAGTACTCGACGAGAGAAATCGATTAGTGAAGGAATGTTCAAGATCGGCGCAGGCAAGCATGAAGAAAATCGCATTTTCATGTACCGGTTCAAAATGGGGAAGAAAAAAGGGCCCGCGAGATTTTAACTGATTCTTGTAGTACTCGACGACAGAAATAGATTACTGAAAGAATTTTCAAAATCGGCACAGGCAAACATGAAGAAAATCGCATTTTCAGGTACCGGTTCAAAATGGGAAGAAAAAAGGACCGCGAGATTTTAACTGATTCTTGTAGTACTCGTCGAGAGAAATCGACTAGTGAAGGAATTTTCAAAATCGGCGCAGGCAAGCATGAAAAAAAATCGCACTTTCATGTACCGGTTCAAAATGGGGAAGAATAAAGGGCCCGCGAGATTTTAACTGGTTCTTGTAGTACTCAACGGGAGAAATCGATTAGTGAAAGAATTTTCAAAATCGGCGCAGGCAAACATGGAGTAAATGGCATTTTCATGTACCGGTTCAAAATGGGGAAGGAACAAGGTCCCGCGAGTTTGAACCGCTACGATGTATGTTCACGAATGTGCCCGTCTTCTCAAATTTAGTTAATTACTGTGACACTGAAACATGTGACACAGAGTCACATTGTGGATGACTCTGCAATCGGCAACCACTGCACATATACTCCTCCCGCCCCACAGTTTGATTATTTCGATCCATTCCTCACGTGCTAACGGCATGGTTCAACATCTGCAAGAAAGAGGTAAATGTAACGTTCAATTGGCAATAGCTTTTCACCAAATTAAGCTGCATGAAATCTGATTGCATATTTGACATACTGAGAAAATTCTAGCCCGTGGCCATATGTATCACATATCCCACCAGTTCATAAAAATTTTGAACACAAAATTACGGTCGTCCGTGTGACGTACTCCCAAAAGGCCTAATGTGTATCACCCACCTCACATTCAATGAAACCACATCCGTGTAGAATTAAGAAAGGAACCTCTTATGATGTATACAGGATGTCTCAAACGTTCCCTGACATAGGGTAACTCTGTTATTATCAGAGTTACGACAATATGTAAGAGGAAAAACATCTCGAAATATGACGTTTTCAATCTAAAGTGAACACTTTTTTAAAAAATCGGACAAGATGAATGTGCTGTATACTCTTTATGCACCCAATTTTAAATGAAAATGCAACGTTGTCATTTACCTGGACCCACGACATAAGTGAATGAAGTTACTGTTTGAAACGGGGGCTGGCCATCGACATGTTAGCGTAAAAGACAGTAACTTCACTCACTTCTGTTGTGGGTCCAGGTAAATGGCAACGTTGCATTTTCATTTCACATTGGGCGCATAGAGAGTGTACAGCGCAAACGGGTCATCCGATTTTAAAAATTCCTTCACTTTAGATTGAAAACATCATAATTGGATATGCTTTTCCCTCCTACATTCTGTTGTAACTCTGATAATAACAGAGTTACCCTATGTCAGGGGACTTTTGAGACACCCTGTATACCTTATTTAATGTATGTTTGATGTCCCTATAACTGTAGTATAATTTAGTTTGTTTAAATTTACAATTTAATACAAGTAGATTCGGATTTACATGCGTAGGATTTTGTATGCATCTAACTAATGAATTCTTTTATTTTTCTGCTTAACTTAGTGACTTGGCTTTGGACTGCAACTGATTATTGTAACCCATTATTGCTTGAGAAGAAACAAGATATCCGAATCTTCATTTGGAGAAATCAAAGGTCTATTGGAAAGCTGGGGATTACAATCATTAATTTCTACATTTCAAGGTGCGTAGTAAATTATATATTGTGTTTATTGTTAAATTACTATTATTGGGTTTAGAATCAATGAAGCACTTCATGATATTTTATGGGGATCAAGATGGGTGCCGGATAGATAAGTATTTGAGCGTCAGGTTCTTATTTCTTTTCAATTTAATATTTAATCAATGATTATTTTTCTCCCTCATTATTCCACCAAATCGTATTCCAAGATCATATATCCATTTTTGTTCGATATATCCATATTTTTGATCTCTTTCATATTTCTATATTTTCGATTTTTGATATTGTTTATATTTCGATATTGCTGTATTTTTCGATATTTCGAACAAGTTTCGATAGTTTGTCGACATCGATTATCTATATCTAAATTCGGATATCCCAAAGCCCTATCGAGCACCCTCCGAAATGAAGTTTTTGGCTATGGACCTGATTAGGGATGCGCACGAGACAAGACGAGACAATTTTTGTTACGAAATTCGAGACAAGATAGAGCTTTTCCAATAGAAACGGATCCAGTTTTCGAGACGAGACAACTTTCGCGGCACCTTTTCGAGAGGAGACAACCTCAAATCTTTTCTCTTGCGCATCCCTAGACTTGATCATGAGTTATCAAAAAAAAAATGTTAATGAGAAATAACATGTAAATACAATATAGGTAGCTAAAACATTTTTGTTTTCATTCTTCAGTAATGCATTGTTATTAATCTCAGGGGGGGCGGTGGCTCAGTGGTAGAGCGTTCACCTCCGGTGCTTGGGGTCCCTGGTTCGATCCCAACTCGCGCCGTGTGGACTTTGTGGTGGACAAACACCTTGCTCGTGGGTTTTCTCGGGGTTCTCCCGTTTCCTCCCACTTTGTTCATTCCACCATTTCACTCATTTCTCATTATCACCGTCTCCTTATCCTAACCGGCATAACCGTGGGACGTTAAACTTAAAGATTTCATTTTTTATTAATCTCAGCATTTTATAGTGTATTCTTAAGCTTAAGGTGATGTATAATTAAATTTTGAATTCAGTTAACTTATTTTGTTTCTCAGATTGTTTTTAAAATGTATGTACAATTGTTTATGTTCATTCTCGAGAGTTTAAAGTGACGTATAGTTATTAAACATAGTATTTAATATTGTACTCTTAACGTGGAAGTGATATACAGTTAACTTTTGAATTCAGTTAACATTTTTCTTTCTGAAATTGCTTTAAAAAGTATGTAAAAACGTTTTTATTTTCTTTCTTGAGTGCTAAAAGTGATGCAAAGTTATTAAGCTTACTACTTTATATTGTATTCTCAACCCTAAACTGATACACAGTGCGTTTTTGAATAAATTGTCAAGTTATTTGAGTGATGAACACTGGTAGAAAATCCTGACTACTACTGGAACATTTTGATTTTAAGGTGACGACTACTGGTGCAAGGATTTTAAAATATTGTTTTTCCTTCAAGGGCTACTCCTTTTTGAATTCTGACTACATGGTCACTATAGGAAGGATCAGTGAGTCTTTCCAACTATGGTACAGCTCCGACAGATTCACGATGTTCAGAGAAGAGACAAAATAGTATGTTTTCAAACTTAAAGTGAGAACCACTGGCGTTTTTACCTTGCTATGCAAAAGTAAGTGAGTACTCCAATGGGGTTCCAATGCGGTACCTAATTTCTGCATTTTAGATATATGGAAATACATGTCTCTAAAATGTAAAGAACTGATTTCTTTAGGGGGGGGAATAAACTATAGGTATGTGGGGCTTGCATACTTGACGCTACAATTCGGAAATGGAATTAAAATATGACTAACGGCTATCAAGATGTTGTCAAATAAAGGGAGGACCAACACAGTTAAGGGGTTTTCGTGTTAGATGCTAAAATTTCCGAAATCGGTCATGGAAAGTTAATAAACACCAGTAGCAATTTCATCTTAAAGTAATTAGATATCTTCATGGGGTGTTAGAACATCATGGAGTCTACCAAAATTAAATTTTAAAAGCTTTTGAAAATATAATCTGACATTTGTAAACAGTATTTGAAATATGTATTTACCCAAAACTTCCAGCTAGTACATCTAACATCTGGAGAAACACTGTGAAATAAAAGCTTGAAATTTCGGAAACAATTATTGGTCGCAACAAAATTAAATAAGATGGTACTTCTATGGGTTAAATCAGTACCTCAGTACAATTTCGATCGAAAGATTAGTTCAGTCCTAGGTTTTCTTCAGGCAATTCCAAGGGTTCATCGAGCTGTGCAAAAGAATGAAAATTCGCTGTCAATATCTAAGATAGTAAATAAGATATAAGGAATTATATATTTTATGACGTGAAAATAGAGATCTTTATGGATTTGTACTTTTGGGTCTTTCCTATAAGAAAAAAATTCAGAAAACTACTGTATATACCTTAATAGACAATTCAGTGGGCGGGGACACAGTAGCTTAGTGGTAGGGTATTTAACTAATCTTTTTTTTTTTTTGCAGAAACTATTGGAGTATTCACTTAACCCATAGAAATACGATCATACTTAACTCCCTATTTAATTTTAAAATTAAATAAAAGGAAATATTTCAGTGTAGCGACCCACGATTATGCATTTTAGTCTCAGGGAGATTATGATTAAAGCAAGTGAATGTTGTTGACAGAATTGATGGAATGCAAAGGTGGGAGGAGAGTACCCCGAGAAAACCCACGAATACGATGTCCACTACAAACTGACTTGGCCGTGGATCGAACCAAGAACCCAATACACCAGAGGTAAGCACTCTACCACTAAGCCACTGTGCCCCCGCCCATTTAATTGTCTATTAAGGTATATACGGTTGTTTTCTGAAATTTCTTCTTCTTACAGCAAATACTCAAAAGTACAAATCCATGTGGGTCTCTATTTTTACGACGTCATAAAATACATAATTCCTTATATCTCGCTTGCTATATTAGATATTGACAAAAAATGTTCACTTTATTTCAGAGCCCGATGAACGCTTGGAATTGTCCAAAGAAAATTTAGAGCTGAATTAATCTTTCGATCGAAATTATACTGACGAGTCTGAGGTTCTCACTTAACCCATATAAGTACCATCTTATTTAACTTTTGTTAGGATCAATAATTGTTTTCTGAAATTTCAAGATCTAATACGCTTTTATTGTATGGTGTCTCTCTAGCTGCTAGATGTACTAGCTGGAACTTTTAGGTAAATACATATTTCTAATACTCTTTACAAATGTCAAAATATATTTTACAAAACTTTTAAAATTTAATCTTGGTAGACCCCATGATGTTCTTAAACTCCATGGAAATACCTAATTATTTTAAGATGAAATTGCTACTGATGCTTATTAATTTTACATGACCGGTTTCGGAAATTTTACCACCTAACACGAAAACCCCATAACTATATGGATCCTCCCTTTATTTGACAATATCTTGATAGTCATACTTTAATTAATTTTCTAAATTGTACTGTCTAATATGCAAGCTCCACGTACCTATGGTGTCGCTTTTTATTTCACCATATTTCGGTAACTGTTAGGCGTACCGACTTGCGGTTTCGGTAAACACAGACCTCTAACGTTCTTTAAAACGTTATTAAGACATATTTTAGAATATTTAGAAATGAGAGTTCTGGGAATATCATGGTACCCGAAAACCCCCATCAGTGCGTGTGTGTAGTGTATTTAATTGAAACTACTTTTGAGGTTGTTGTAAGCCCTCGTAATTACGTTTCCGAAACTGCACCATCTAGTACGCAAACTCCACAGTTCTGTAGTGTCGCTCTTTATTTTCCCATATCTCGATATCCATAAGGCTTACCGAGTTGAGGTTTTCGGTAAACAGATGTCAGTTCCTTACATTTTAGAGACATATATTTTCATATATCTAAAAAATACAGACATTAGGTACCCCATGGTAGCCCGAACACCATTGAGGTACCCACTTACTTTTGAATGGTAATACATTTTGAGTTGTTGTTCAGCATCAATAAACACTTCATAGTTTTTCTACGTGCAACCCAAAAGTCCATACCTGACCGAACAGATTTTGTCCATTTAATCTCAAAAATGTTAAGATACTTTGTATTGTTAAGTACAACCAAATTAATCACACTGAATATAACATTTTAAATATTTTCTGATTTTTGTTGCAGGTATTTCGTGCATCAAACCAGGATTCTGCTTGAAAGACAGTCAAAAGAAGCAGTGTAGGTTGTGGCTAAAAGTACGCCCTTTCTGAAGACAGACTCAGTTGTACTTACATTATTTTGTACGAATATATAACCCTAATAAAGATACTGTACTACAAATTATTTCTTTCTTCCATAAATTATAATAAAATATTATCTCTGTTTAAAGAAAATGATTGTTAATGTTAAGTCATTTTAATTCTTTTTCTCTGTAATAAGAACATTATCCCTAGCAATATTTTTTATCTTTGTGCTATTGCGATTGGATGAAGTAAAATTCTATACGAAGCACTATTATTTCAGACATGCATTAATAACTAATGTATTGTTCTGTATGTAAGACAATGTGTATACTGAACATGTCTAGCGAAGGTGTTGTTTTAATACAGAATCTATAACTCAGCTTTTCAGTAGTCAACTTTATTGGGAATCCGAAGAAAGAAGTTAAAAAAAAATGTTGGACTTACCAGCGTGTGTGTGTTCGAATTCTGGACTAATCCAAATTATCCAGAGAAATCATTATATATTTCTTTGTTGCTATTTCAGATGTATCCTTTATCCAAGTCGTATGAAACGGAGACTTCATACATCGCTATACTTTGCATGAACTATGTTCCGTATTTACTTAATCACTTTGTAACTTTCTCTAGTGTTGACAAGGCCGCAGGTGTCAATCGAATAGTTTAGTGTTTCACTCATGTCACCTTGTGACTAAGGTACGTCCTGTCGGTATATATATGGTACTGGGTTCAATTAGC
Source organism: Thermobia domestica (assembly GCF_964235325.1). Taxonomy (NCBI): domain Eukaryota; kingdom Metazoa; phylum Arthropoda; class Insecta; order Zygentoma; family Lepismatidae; genus Thermobia; species Thermobia domestica. The sequence continues at coordinate 102,838,235 of NC_137457.1, forward strand.
GATAAAATACATTTTTAGCGTTAAACAAATGCAAAAATCTACACGAAATGAGATACCGTGATCTCTGACTTACGGATAACACCAAGCAACTAATGGTACTGAGTGTGATTGAGTTTACTAATTACTATTTGGCTAAAATCAGTGTTCCTTTATCTATAGTTCTTTTCGTGCTTTGAATTGCAAAGTTTGAAATAACCGTTTTAAATTATTGTGTATATATATCTTCCGAGTAATTCTGAGAATCATTGCTCTTTCTTTAAGCAATGTATGGGACTGTTAAATTGCTCTTTCCTTAAAATGTTGCACTAAGAAGGATGCATCCAGGAAAGTCCAAATTTGCAGAATGTCTATAGCAGGGAAGAATAAATATGTTTAGTCGATGGCTGCACAACGCCTCCGCTGTCACCACGTTGTCACACAGCGAATACAGCGAACGTTTAAGAGTATTCTGCACTTACTATTAGGTATCGGCCTGGGAACTTTGACGCATCTACCCAGTCTCCTTCTTGGTGTTTCATTTTTAATGGCGAGTACTGAGTAGGAATAATATTGTAAGCGAATGCGTTTCCGGCTGACACCACACTTTTAATTATTGCGACATTAAAAAAAAAATACCTGTTAATTAAAAAGTAGAGAGAAGTTATTTCTGGAAAATTCTATTCAGGCCTCTTGTGGTAACAACTGCACTTTAGTAGAAGATACTATTAAGGAAAAGAATGAGGTAAAATAATCTTTATATCGTACAAGCAATGGATGATAACAGCTTAATAAATGATTGTACGTAAATCTTGTTTGAGTTTGAATATAGGATTGTATAAGGCTGTGCATTTTGCATTATTATTGAGGTGCTGCAACTAACTAACTGCAAACCATATGATAAATTCTTACAGTAATATCACATATTGATTTACTCTGTATGGAAACGAAAATAGTTTAATATATGGTTAACCTCCTTTGTGCCCATAATTTTAAAATTAACGCTTGTGTCACTTTTCAACACTTGACTTTGCAGTAGCTTTCCAACGAATTAGCAGGAAGCCCAAACTTATAGGACACCCTGCAGGTAAATACATTTCTTTGGACAGTTTCACTGCTCCACACTAAGATTTGAAAAGTGTAGTATTGTTAATTTTATTATTATTGGCACAAAGGAGATCAACCATATTTTAAGCTATTTTTGTTTTCATACAGAGTAAAACAATATTTGACAACATTACAGTAAGAATGTATCATGCACTTTGCAGTATGTTGCAGCACTTTAATAATGGTGCACTATACGTACACTCTAGATCCTGCATATGTCCGATCCATACATTACAAGAAGGCAATACGTATTCGATACAGGTAAAATCTGTATATTTCATATGGACAACCTATTAGCTATATACATCCAATCTATACATTACATATGGCCAACCTGTACGCGACATACGTATAATCTATATGCTGCATGCAGACAGTCTGTAAGCTACATATGTGCACTCTGTATGGTGCATACGGATATTCTGTATGCTGTATCTGGACAAGCTGTGTGCGACATAAGGAAAATCTGTGTAATACATACGTACAATACGTATACTGTATCTAGTCGTACGTATGGGGCACAAGTACAATATAGATGCTGTCTCGGGGTTGAACGCAAGAAACATACGTACAGAACGTATATTGCATACTTCTTGAAATCATGCTCCGTCCTGATAGTCAGTGTATGTCGTCATTATTAACCCACATGCTACATACGACCCTGACGTCACAAAGCTAGATATTACCTCCGTATATACTTGTTACTGCAGATAACGTCACACGAATGACGTCATTGCACTTGTGCAGACAGTACGTATAATACATACTTTTTTAGCTATACGTTTGCTGCAGGATGTTATATACGGTTGTACGTTAAGTCCAGAAACTACAGGAATTACGAATGTAACCTACGTTTTTAAGTATGCCACCTACATTTTTTTTCTCAGTGTGATTGGACAAAACCTGTAATAAAGATATTATTAAAGCAAGCAAATTACAACTAGGTATCATTCACATGAGCACACAATCTTAACACCTAAAGTGAGTGAAAGTGGGTGATTACAGTCACAGATTTATTTAAAGAAATTCCAGAACTGTTAAATTAAAATATTTAATGAAGTTCAGATTTCCTTCAAAACAATTATAACAAATGATTAATTTCCAAAATTCTTTCTTCAGATCCTTAATAGATCCTTAATTTCGAAGGTGGTGTTCAAAAATTTAATAGAGAATCCTTTACTCTAACAATTTCAGTTAATTTCGCAAGACAGAGATCATTTACAGTAATTTAAATCAAGAACAAAGACAACACTATCAAAACTCTTAAATCATCAAAATTTAATGTTAAATTGAATTCTATAATTTAAAAAACAGCAAAATAACAACCACGTCAATTAATTTATCTCACTGTAACAAACAGGTATCGCGATTTTTGAAACTAGCCTCGTATATTTATTAACAATTTACTTCCTGAACTGTTTATCTATTTATCTTAATTAAGATATTTTCGCTGTGATGGTGCTACTTAAATACTATTTAACTAACTACTGTCCTTTCACTAGTATTAATACTTCACACTTACCTTAACTCAGCAGGAGAAACTAGTTACAGAAAGACAGAGGTAGTTACCATTCTCATATTCAGAACCTCTTAGTTCTAGTGACTGGTCCTTTACAATACTATACCATACAATGCAGTGCACGCGAATATTTCAATCATTTCAAAATTTAGGAAAAAAATTTATTCGGACGGACGGTATGTTCTAATTTTAATAAAAATTTATTTCAAATTTACATTCGAAATCTAGGCGAAAAATCCAAGAAAAATAATATCACAGTAAATGCAGTTAACTGCAAGTAATTAGTTAATTAGTTAACTAATGACGTTTTCAGTAACAGCACTGTAAGATAATTAAAATATTTCCACAGCAGGAAATACATATTTCTAATTTATTTTAGTTCCTGAGAAACTGTTATGCCTTTAAGAAAGGAAACCCAGATTAATTAAACCCTATCTTAATTACGATAATTAACAAACATTTTTACTAAATTACTTTAGTCTTTCAATAACTATCATCACGTCATTAGACTCGGTTTAGATTTTAAAATTTAATTGACTATTTTCAAAGTGAACGAAAACTGAACTAATTAGAAATTTTAGTTACCGTTAATTAGCCACGTAGTTTAATAATGAACAAAAAGAAATTAAAGAAATCCTTCTCATATTAGTTATCACGAGAGTAGGCAATTTTAGGGTGGAATTAAAACACTTGATTTTACGTTTTACTTTTTCCCCCTTTTTATAGTTACCCAGTTAAATTTCTCACTCGACCTCCAATGACACAACGAAAGCAAGACAAGCACTAGACACGCTGCCTCATTACACCTGTTCCGTCTTTCACATAACTCCATAGGAAGTTAACGTATTTTTGAGCATTTAAAAGGGTTTAGTACAGAAGTCTTTTTAAAGAATTAGTCCTCTTTAATTTCATTTCATTCACTTGTAAAATAATTCTTCTTTAACACTACTTCACACACTTGAAACACGGAAAATACAAGTAACTTTATCACTTTTAAACTGATTCAACTTCAGAGAACGTAATTAGACTCTTAATTTAAATTAAGCCTTTTAAAACTCTGAGTAATTTAGCACTAAGTTTAGAAGCACAGTTATAATTAAGGCACTCTTCACAAATAATACGAGGCACAGTTACATCGGACACTTGACCACGTTTTTTATTTTACTTTTTTCTAAAAAGAACAACTTTCGGCGCGAAGTAATGTAGGTCGAATACTTGAGTCCAACCCGTGTTGGCTCAATAAACTACGAAACAGTTATGAGGCGCAGCGGATCAGAATGGCATATATAAGAGCAAGACTCTCGCTACTGCGCAGAGCCCAACTCATTACATACGTCACTTTAGAATACTGCGCTAAATTGAAGTGGTTGTGAATGTTAAAAAAAATTGATTCTCTGCCGTATTATAAGTATTTCTAAGTTAACATATAGACATATATATATATATATATATATATATATATATATATATATATATATATATATATATATATATATATATATATATAATTTTAAAGCTTTTTTAACGATTTTTGCAATGAAAGTATTCTCAATTCAATATAACAATTTATAACAAAATTATTCTTCAAAAACAATTCTTTTTAACTTTTGTTACTTTTTTAAAAAAGAAAACAAAAAGAGTAATTTCATAATGAACATATTAACAAAAATGTAACCATTTTTTCCTTAATTTATCTCACTGTAACAAACAGGTATCGTGACTTTCGAAGTAGTCTCGTATATTAATTAACAATTTACTTTTTGAACTATTTATCTCTTTATTTCTTAATTAGAGTATATGCTCCGTGATAGTGCTACTAAAATACTATTCAACTAACTACAGTACATTTAACTAGTATTAATACTTCACACTTACCATAACTCAGCAGGAAATAATAGTTACAGAAAAGCAGAGGTAGTTACCATTCTCATATCCAGATCCTCTTGGGTCTTATTGACTGGTCCATTACAACACCATACAATACAGTGCAGTGCACGCGAGTATTTCATTCAATTCAAAAAATAAAAAATAAAAAAAACATTTGGACCGACGAAATTTTAATCAAAATTTTTATTTATTTTGTTTCAAATTTACATTCGAAACCTAGCCGAAAAATCCAAGAAAACTAATATAAAAGTAAATGCATTTAACATAAATTAATTAGTTAATTAGTTAACTAATGACGTTTTCAGTAACAGCACTGTAAGATAATTAAAATATTTCCACAGCAGGAAATACATATTTCTAATTTATTTTAGTTCTTGAGAAACTGTTACACCTTTAAGAAAGGAAACCCAGATTAATTAAACCCTATCTTAATTACGGTAATTACGGTAATTAACAAACATTTTTACTAAATTACTTTAATCCTTCAATAACTATCATCACGTCATTAGACTCGGTTTAGATTTTAAAATTTAATCGACTATTTTCAAAGTGAACGAAAACTGAACTAATTAGAAATTTAATATATCGTTAATTAGCCATGTAGTTTAATAATGAACAGAAAAAAGTTAAAGAAATCCTTCTTATATTAGTTACCACGAGAGTATGCATTTTAAGGGTGTCATTATAACAGTTGATTTTACATTTTACTTCCCCCTCATAAAGTATGTTCGCACTCTTTATTGCTGTTTTGATGCAAAGATTTTCTAAGTTCAAATTCACGTATCTTCGAAAAAGGTAAACCAAGTTCGAACCTGCAAACGAACCTTTGCAATCGGGAAAAGTTGTGCGAAAGTGCTTTTTCATCCTTCAAATATAACAAAACTTATTAGGTGAGTGTAGCAAAATGCAACATTGTTTGAAATATTTATATAATACAATATTTCGAAACAATGTCTTAATGTCAGGATATCCTTGTTTGTCGTTTAGCTTTCAATGTGTAAAGAATATCTAATTATGTAAAGGAACATTTCCAACGAAAACAAACACAGAGAGCACAGTTCTTGCATCGATAGTAAAGTTAAAAACAGAAAGGAGAAAGAAAACTACAGAAATTAAATAAAATTTTTGAGTTATACGTTTCATGGCAATGTCGGTTAGGCTAAAGGGGGCAATGATAATGAGAGATGAATGAAATGGAGCAATGAAGAAAGTGGAAGGAAATGGGAGTACGCCCAGAAATAGCACGCATACGGTGTTTGTACACCACAAAGTTCACTTGGCTGGAGCAGGGTTGAACCCGAGACCCCAAACAGCAGAAGTAAATGCTCTACCACTGAAACACCGCGACCCTAGAAAGCGAGAGAATTTCCATTTTTGTATGAAATTCTATTTTCGTCAATATATGAAAATATATAAAATAATTACAATAATTTAAATCAGTTGTTGATATATATATATATATATATATATATATGCTCATTTCAGAGGATAAGTGATTGTTATTTTTAAAGATTATTGTCTGAGTTTTGGGAGGTGTTGCATAATGTAGGTATATATCAATATTAAATACAAATTAAGAAAATCGTGTAATAGCAAATAAGTAAGCTGTGCAGTGTATTTATCTGCAAATACTTCTCATACGGAGGATACTTCTCAATACTCTCATCACAGCAAGTTATTTACGTTCTTGAAAGGTAAAGAATACATGCAATTATTAACAGAAACGAGTACAAAATCGAACACACACAAAACTCAGGAATCCCAAAATCATGTAAACAGGAAATCTAGGAAAACGAATTAATGTCTAAGAGACTTACTTATACTTTAGAAAGAATGCTGAATAGGATATTTTTCCAGACCCGCAGTCAAAAGCTAATTTGTGGCTACGCGTGCAGCATGCACACTTTCGCCATGGGAGACCTAGGATCGTCCACCAGCCAAACCTCGTTGGTTCAGATTTCACGTTAATTAGTAGGTCCATGTCTCATATTGACTCACTGCGGAACGGTCAAGGTCAAGTCAATCGATTCTAACATAATCGTCATGGCCGGCGATGAATATGAAAATAAAATGTCTCAAGTGGCTTGCATTAGTGCCTAATCCATTGTTTGCATTCATCAAGCTAATACAATGCCATTTTTGGCATGACCGTATATATCACCTGGATTTTGAATTTTCAGTGGCAGGATTGAAGGCGTTGCTCAAATAGCTCTAAATATTTTAATGTATGTATCAGTGTATATTCCAGCGAAACCCCGGAATGTCTGGAACAACTTTTTATTTAACGTGGGGGACGTATTACTTTCAATCTAAGAAAACTATATTGTGGAAGTCAGATACCCCAAGGAATAGAAGTTGGGAGGAGTGACATGTTAACATAGTGTAAAACGGGTGATCGTAGGGTGTTATCGATAGTCTTCTAGGTCGTAGAGATGAATAGTAACGCACTCAATGGCGTTTACACCAAATGCACAGGGAGAGGTGCTGGGATTTATGACCAATAAAATGTAAACAATTAGGAAAATATTTCTGCAATTGTTAGTTTTCGGGGTCGAAAAAGCGTTTCTAATAACTTTGGAAAGTAGTCTGTTCCCACTTCTAGTTGGTGTTTTTAATCGTACCAATTTTGCACCTTAAGATGAAGTGATCTTCTTAACTCGTATATGTACCAAGCCAATCTTCCAAATCGGAAAAAAATTGTGAAATGTATGTTTCATTTTTTACATGTTAAAATTAGAGATGGAGTCGGTCAGTGGTTCAAATGACTTAATATTTGTGAGTGTGTCTGTGGATCGTAGGTCATTAAGACGTGACCCACTGCTAACACCACTCACTGAGACTCACACTGATCCAACAATCCTATCTTCTCACTGCCTTGTAGACAGCATGTGAACATTGGTGAGTTTGTCCACGTTTTACTTTCACGATCTCCATTTTTCTTCTTGATTCGATTGGTTCTAATGAAGAAGAACTTCAGGCTCTTTTCGGATTTTTATATTTTAGTTTGTAAAGATAGCAATATTACTACTTCTTTGGTTTTGAGATGTAGCCTGTGAGTTTTAAAGGAGCTAAATATTGAAAAAAAACGTGTATTTACAAGTATAATCCATTTAGTCAACAAAGAGTATGGCGTGGATCAAGGATCAGAGGTAATGTTGATGGGTTTTACTGAGTTGTAGTTGGTCACAATGAGTCAGAGTGGTTCAATGTTGGTGGTGGTTCAGAGTGAGTCTCGATGGATCAATGGGTCACGTTGGGTGGTAAGGCATTGTGGAACATGATTGAAGTGGGTCACAATGTGTGGTGTTCAGTGTGTTTTTGATCATTGATCCACGCCATCTCTGGTTATCATTGTACAAATGAGGAGACGCTACAAACGTGCGCATAAACGAATTTTCTAAAATTTTGCACATAGATAGCACCCAAACAGAAAGCAATAGATCTGAAACATTTAACGATGCCACCTCATGGAACTCGAGGCAGAGGGATTTTTTTTTCGATTGGCTAAATGAAGACCTTAACTATTCATTCTTCTACAATACAGATTTTCTTCATTGTTTGCGTGGGAAAGGCGGAAAAATTCGCGACTAGTAAACTTATGTTTAAAGTTTCTGCACCCACCTCTTTGTTCGTGATTTTCTCAGTGATTTTTGTACTCATCACAATTTAAACAAATCATGGCGATTTAACATATCCTAGCCAAGCAGAGATATACAGTTATGTCATGTAAGGTTATATTTCATTATAATCAAAAGTGCACTTATGGTAAAAAGAATTACACTCATTTGGACCTTTATATAGTAATGAGGGCTGAACAATTATGAAATTTGTAGTAGTTTGTTTTACAAAATATTAGACTCAGGCTGAGGACGGTACTACGATACCAAATATTTATTAAAGTGATCTACTATCAATTAATCAAATACTTTGTTAGTTACGTGGAGCCATACTAATATTGATTTTTTCGTACTCTGATATCATTTCTAGTTATTGTTCAAAATTTCATTTATGAACATTTTAGCTTAGTTACTATAGCTTTATAATCCAATATGATATTTAAGTTCATGCACGTAGATTTAGCATAAGACTAGCTGTTATGATTTACTTCTGGTCTGTACCACATTTATTTGGAACCAATGAAGGGGCTAGAACCACCTCTATATAATGTAAATTTAATTATATGACACAAAGTCAGTCATACACATTATCGTAATTTCTACATTGTTACTACCACTACGCCACTGCAGTAGTAATTGTTAATTCATCACTGTGCGACTGCCTTCTGCAGAAGTCAAACTACTATTTAAATTTTGTTTGTACTCACACAATTAGGATATTGTTGAAGTAACACGAGTAAGACGAGTATATCTGTGGGACGTTAAACACGAGTAAGAAAAGCATTAAATCGCTCTATCACTCACGCACGGAGAAGTTCTTAACTGACAGTTCATCGCAATTACAAATAAGATTATAGGATACACTCAGTGCTATACGGGGGTGTCATTTATATAAATAAATATACACAGGAATAAATAATCAATCATATAAATAACAAATATATAAATGAATGAACAGATACCGGGAGCCGGGATAAATAGAAGAAACTGAAACCAGTAAGTTGGATCGCCAAAAAATCAATAAATAAATTAATTCACGTGAAAATAATTCAGTGATGAAATAACCACAAATTTAGAGGACAGAAAAAAAGTTAGCGCCGTATGCTGAGTCCCGTCTGCTCGTTAAAAGTTCGTGTAAAATCAACTCCATCAAAGATTCCGTAACGAAGGAAGTCTGGATAAATCTAAGTTAAAAGAACAAAACTGTAAAATATAAGTCATTATCGTTTAAAAATTGTGTGGCCCCCCTCAACAAGCGGCCTTGCCTATTTAATTGGGAAGCATCATTACTCAGAGGTGTATGGCACTACATATATGTATTGCTTCAAAGTCCAAATTTTCCATCCTAATGTTATTCAAGAATGTGCCGTGTTCCTTCGAACCTTTGGAACCATTTAAGAAATATATATAAAATGGAAGTAACGCATATCAAAATTCAAAGTTTGGTAGAATGTCAATTATCTTAATGTAGCCTTCAAGGAAAAAATCAAAGGGTCATGAATAGTTCTTGCAAGCGTGTCTCGTTTCAGCTATCCGAACTCGGAGACACTACCTCTTAAACGGTTTCATTATTTAACTCAGCTCATACATATAGAATCATTTATAAATTGTGTGCTATATTTGTAAGTTCAACACTTTCGGGCGAGCCATAATGCAATAAAAATAAGTGGAAATGGGAATAATTTCAAACAAAATTATAATAATGAATAATCAAGTAAAAAATGACCGTATGTAGATAATTAATTTAATCGAGTGTATGTAAACTAGTTTTACTCCAACGTACTTTCGTTGAACCAATTTCGATATAGGGGTGAATCTCGTACGGTCGATAAATCCTATATGTGATTAGACAATTTGTAATTTCGGGTATCAAACCGGAGGTCGTTTTTAATCTGTTGACTGAATGTCACCATAGTGTAATTGCCCTCTCAAATGTGAAGATAGATTAAGTAGCATCTTTTTTTTTTTTTTTTTTTACTTTTAACGAGCAGACGGGACTCAGCATTCGGCGCTAACATTTTTTCAATCCTCTAAGTTTGTGGTTATTTCATCACTAAATTATTTTCACGTGAATTAATTTATTTATTGATTTTTTGGCGATCCACCTCACTGGTTTCAGTTTCTTCTATTTATCCCGGCTCCCGGAATCTTTTCATTCATTTATATATTTGTTATTTATATAATTGATTATTTATTCCTGTGTATATTTATGTATATAAATAACATCTCCGTATTGCACTGTGTGTATCCTATACTCTTATTTGTAACTGAAATGAACTGCCAGTTAAGAACTTCTCCGTGCGTGACTGATAGAGCGATTTAATGCTTTTCTTACTCGTGTTTAATGTCCCACGGGTATACTTGTCTTACTCGTGTTACTTCAATAATACCCTAATTGTGTGAGTACAAACAAAACTTAAATAGTAGTTTGACTTCTACAGAAGGCAGTCGCACAGTGATGAATTAACAATTACTACCGTAGTGGCGTAGTGGTAGCAACATTGTAGGAATTACGATAATGTGTGTGAATGACTTTGTTTCATAGTATTAAATTTACATTATATAGAGATGGTTGTAGCCCTTCATCGGATCCAAAAAAATGTGGTACAAATTTACCCTTAACTTCCTTATTTAGTACACATTACAGCACTTAAATCTAAAATTTTTAATATATATCCTTTTTGCCACAAATAAATCATAGCAGCTAGTCTTATGCTAAATCTACGTGCATGAATTTAAATATCATATTGGATTATAAAGCTATAGTAACTAAGCTAAAATGTTCAGAAATGAAATTTTGAACAACTAGAAATGATATCAGAGTACGAAAAAATCAATAATAGTATGGCTCCACGTAACTAACAATGGATTTGACTAATTGATAGTAGATCACTTTAATAGATATGTGCTATCGTAGTACCATCCTCAGCCTGAGTCTACATAATTGTTCAGCCATCATTACTATATAAAAGTCCAAATGAGTGTAGTTCTTTTTTACGATAAGTGCACTTTTGATTATAATGAAATGTAACCTTACATGACATAACTGCAAATCTTTGCTGGGCTAGGATATGTTAAATCGCCATGATTTGTTTAAATTGTGATGAGTACAAAAATAACTGAGAAAATCACGAACCCAGAGGTGTGCGCAGAAACTTTAAACATAAGTTTACTAGTCGCGAATTTTTCCGCCTTTCCCACGCAAACAATGAAGAAAATCTGTATTGTAGAAGAATGAATTGTTGAGGTCTTCATTTAGCCAATCGAAAAAATCCCTCTGCCTCGAGTTCCATGAGGTGGTACCGTGAAATGTTTCAGATCTATTGCTTTCTGTTTGGGTGCTTTCTATGTGCAAAATTTGAGGAAAATTCCACATTTATAGCATCTCCTCATTAGTACAATGATAACCAGAGATGGCTTGGATCAATTACCAAAAACACGTGACCCATTCATCCATCGTGACCCACTCTGAACCACCAACTACAATGAACCACTATGACACGCTATGACAGTAGTACTGGCGTCACCCTATCTCAATCTTGACTATACATTTTGGGCCCCATGGGGTTAATGTGAATGCGTTAGAAGTGCCTTGGATTGCATCACCTATTGAAATTTTGTATATGTTTACTTAGGGGCCAGGGAATGTATAGGATCACTAAGGACACATAAGATCACATTGATTCACATCGGGAGTTGGGGGGGGGCGTATAGGACCTCGTTGCCTTTGATGAGTATAAAAATATTTATTTTGGAAGTTTTTTTAACTTATTTTTTATTATTTTTCGTGAGACATTTTTCGTTATATGATTCACTAAAAGTGCAATGGTTCACTTTTTAAATTTGGGAGTCATCTATTTCTCTTTGATAAGTATCAATGATTGATTTTGGGGCTTTATTACGTTATATGATTATATGGAGGTACACTTAAGATTATTTACTGAAATTTGATATGTACTTCGTGATCCATTTCGATCCATCTCAGTAATGAACATGGATACCTTAAAATTGTATCCTTCACCCTTACCAATTTTAAGTTAATGTAAAACCTTGTGACTCATATCGTTTTACTTGTATAATGATTGATTACTATGTTATCGACAATGTAATGGTCCCGAGTTCGATTCTTGGTGCTAGTTTTAATGGTGCCATGCTCTAAATTCACTGAGGATCTGGTCAAAAGTTCAAGAACGTCTGAAATAACAACACACTTGCGCTGGTTCTGATATTGTTTGTACAGTTTCTGGTTTGTATCTTTATATTTTTCAACCCAATAGCAATCGCAATCACATAAGCCAAACATTCCTTGTAGGTGTTTTTTACACGTAAAATGGCATTTTTGCGTTTAAGTAACTCGTCGTTTGATAAATGACCTCGACGCACTCTTCCAGGACCACGGGACACATCCACATGATGAAAATGTACAATGAACGGTTCCTTCATGCGAAAACTATCGTTACTTTGAAGGATGCATTCGAAGAAAGCCCATAAAGTCTCCAGCGTCAAATTACTTGCACGCCAAAAAGATAAATAAAACGGTTTGTTCTTTTCGTCGTGAGATAAAATAGATAATCCAAACATCGATGATTCACCGACATTATCCAATAAATAATCCAACATATGTTGAAAGTAGGTTTGAACAAACTCAACAATATCGGTTTCACTTTTGAGAGTATTGATTTGAATTTCAAGCATACGTCCTTCTTTATTAAAACGCCGATAATGTCTATTAATTTCCCGCAATACAGTAAACCCAGAAAGACCGTATTCAAACAAGAAAAGGCAAGGTAAAACTAAAATGAATGGCAAAGAAAACAAATATCTAAAACGAGAGAGAAAGAAAAAGCACAAATTAAAAACGTTTCCCAATCAGAGATTACTAACACTTTTATAGGTATCAAAAAGACTACACGATCAATCCTAAAAAAATTATCATATCTCAAATAGTCCTACTGCTGAAACGTTTTATTGATATCATACTGGAAATCAAACTCAGGACCAACATCAAGATGTAACTGACCAACGATTCTGTTGTAATAAAAAGAATGAATGAAATTGTTTGTAACTGTGCTGAAAGAATCATTGTAGTAAGCATTTTTCTCCTCACACTGAACTTTGAAACGTATGACTAACATGAAACGGAAACAAAATCTCATGCGTCTGAGCTAAGCTGTTAGACAAGGAAGACTTGAATTCGATTCTGGGCGGGAGATCAGATCCCACTTTAAACTGTAGGTCCGCGTCTCACTGTTAAAAGATAAGTTTTAGGGGAACAAAATCGTGCGTAGTATTTTTAAAAAACTCAATTTTTTTAATTTAAAAATTACATTAATGGTAACTTTCAGAGTTTGAGCTTCCTCATAGCTAAGTTATTAGCATATGCCCCTTGCTCAGGTTCAATACCCAGTATGCGCTAAGACTCAATATTAAGCTCTGTTCCTAGCCTCACTACTGGAGGGAAGCTATACCAAAATCGACAAACCATGTCATTTCTCCTGCTTCTAATGTGTGGGGTTCCTGATACGACCACCGGTCAAGTAAGTGAGGGTACTCCCACTAATTATTCCATTTGCTCTCTCATACACTAAATATTTCATACTAAAAATTAAACAGTGACAACAAAGTAATAATACACAGTAACACACTGAGCAAGGCTATGTGAAAATATATTAAAAAAAAACAGTATCACGTAACAGATTCAACACAATAACTGTGTCTTCATGAGACTTCCACTCCTTCTGGCTGCTTGGGAGTTGGTCATCACTTATATATACTTTCCGGAAATCAAATTTTAATTAGGCTCCGCCCGTTCATTAAAGAGTAACACTTGTGTGGTTTTCACTTTCACTTTTTAGCTGCACACGTGTCCACTTAAAGGTTTACTTTTTTCGCTGGATGCATTCTGTCCTACAATTACCATTATTTTCCTTGTTATTTTTTCTCTTTCTTTCTTCTTCCTTTTCATTTTTTCTTTAAGCAGAATCTTTTCCCACTCTTTATTTATCGAGAATCCTGCATTCCTATTCATCATCTTTTCTCCTGCCTTCATAATCTCCCTGGCTTCCTTCCATTTCCTCCCCAGAGTTATGTTCTCTACTTCTATGACCTCTGCTCCTTCCCACCCTTTCCTGTGGTTTGTCTCTTTCTGATGCTTGTATTCGCATTGTTGCCCTTTTCAATCATGCATCATCCTGGTGTTGTTTAATCCTTTCTTGCATTTTCTTTTTTGTTTCTCCTATGTAAACTTTGTTATACTCCGCTCATCTTACTCTATATATTACTCCCCTTTGATCTTTGTCCACTATATCTTCTCTCTTGCTTCTCCTGACTAGTTTAATTATTCTGCTTCTTTGCTTCCTGTACGTCCTAATTCCTGCTTTCCGAAGCATTCTCTTTATCTTCTCTGTTTCTTTGCCTAGGATTTCAATTCCAAACCTTTTTTTTCTTGTCATCTTCCGCTTTCTTTCTCTCTCTTGCTGTGTCTCTTGTCACCCTATCCTATTCGTTGTATCTATTTCTCCTTAGTTCTGTGCAGAACTTCCTTAAATCTGTTTTCCTGTGTTCTTCATTTGTGTTTAGGTCCCTTATTCTTTCTTCCATCCTTTTTATGAAATTCTTCTTTCTACCCTCATTCACATCACTTCGTTTGTGGCAATACACTCCCGCTTCACACTCTTTTTGCTACCAGGATGTAATAAACTCTCATCCTTACGACTTCTTTATTTTCATATCTAAATAGTTTATCTCCTTGTCTGCTTTGTGCCGACGTCTTGTATTAATTTAGACGCCGTGGTGCAGGGTATAGAAGCCACACAATTTATTAAAAAAAAACAAAAGTCATTATAATGGAATTTGGGTGAGTGCGTTAGAAAATATGAAAAACATGGTGACGATAGAGATGTCAAAATTTTAATGTAATTTTGCACAAATATCACTAAATCCATTAGTACACTAAAACGTAGAATGATTTTATTCAAAAACCACACTAGAGTATATAATATTGTAGTAACTCAAACAGCAAATTCTGATTATATAATCCATCGATGAATCATGGTAAATACCGTTAAATGTTCCCTTGAATCACTCGTAGCCATGTATCAAAAGTTCATTCAGGTAATACTTTTGGAAATTAATAAAAATCTTCACTATCACTAGTATTATTACATAGTCAATCAAAACAGGAATTGAAATTGCAAACTTCATACGTAGATATTATAACACAAAAAATGCCTCGTAAGAGTATTCAGATTAGACTCCTATTCAACTTCAACAGATCTTACTATTCACTTTTAAGAAAATAGTATAAATACTTATCGAGATTATGTCGAATATATCACAATTCACGAAGTTATAAACTCGTTGAAGACAAAGTTCTGAACTTTCTATTAAAATTACACCATTTCCGACGATTAACCAGAGCATGTGCTCTCCGTCGTTTATTCAATTTTCCAATGACCAAAAGGTGGTCAGTTAACTACGTCCAGAATAATACTACTTCCTATTTTCACCACCCATTAAAAGTGGCGCTAGTTTTAAATGACTTTTTTAGTAATCTTACAACATGCTACAACATCCAACCCTCTTTGGAAAAATTGATATAATCATTTTTTTTCTTTCATATTAAGAGATATATTAATGTAAACAACACAACACTAAGCTTCCACTCGATTCAAACTCACAAAAATTAAAATTAATAATTAAACGAAAAGAAAAATCCCCCATAATGACATTAATACAACTTTCACGCTAATCATTCTAACCATTCAAGCATTGTATACACCATTTAGTACCAAATATAC
Organism: Thermobia domestica; assembly: GCF_964235325.1. NCBI lineage: Eukaryota > Metazoa > Arthropoda > Insecta > Zygentoma > Lepismatidae > Thermobia > Thermobia domestica. The sequence continues at coordinate 102,854,140 of NC_137457.1, forward strand.
ATATCTCTCAAAACATGCTAAACCATGCAATCATTAATTATAGTTTCTTTTTGGATTAATCACCGCTTATAATTACAGTTATTACTCCCCTCTATTAACCATTACAGGCCTGTAGTTTTACAAAAATGACAATTAAAGTATTTCTTTTTTCTCTGTACGGTTTGGTTAAACTCACATGAGTTTTTCTAATGTCTTTAGGATTATCAAGACTTTCTACAAATATGGTATTGACTGTTAACATACGTGTTACCCGGAAAGTACAATGCCATACATTTCATAAGCTCTTGTTTATCTGACCTGATAAACATGATTGAATCTGTGACTTAATCAAAACTTTATCACCTATTTGATAATTTGTTTCGGTCCTGTTTTTGTCATATTTCTTTTTTCCTCCATGCACCTTCCATATTTTTAATGCTGTTACCCTTATCTCTGTTCTTTTACTTTTAATATCTGTTTCATCTATTCTCCAACAAATATCTAGGAGACCATTAACATTATAGTTAAAAACTAACTCCATATGTGTAAACCCATGTTCGGAGTGTACAGAAGAGTTTAAAGAAAACTCAATTTCATGTATAAATTTATCCCACAAATGTTGCTTATCATTTATATATATTCTCAAAGCCTGCTTAAAGCTTAAAATGTATCGTTCAGCCGCGTTATTTGCACAATGGTAGGGTGAAATAATATATCTTTTATGCCTAAGCTATACAAGAAGTCTTTAAATACAGATGATCTAAATACACTGGCATTATCGTGTGCTATACTTGCCACGAACCCTCTTCGACACATTAATTTGAAAAGTTTATTAACAATAATTTGACTATTCAATTTAATTAACGGTTCCAAAAACACGTATTTAGAAAAAGCATCTACTATTATCAAACAGTATCTACCAGATCTACATATAGCCTAGAATTAACTCCTCGAATTAATTCTGATACCAATTGACCTATTTTCTTTCTATTATTACTTTTTGCTAGTTGGCATTGTCTACAAGATCTCACGTATTCCTTAATCTCAGGTATAACACTCTCCCAGGTGAATCTAGAACACACTTTTCCTATACAGTTATTAATGCCACAATATGCTCCTGGCAAGGCTGGTTTATGATAGTATTCTATAATAGATTTTGTCAAAGCCTTAGGTAAATAAATTTTATAAGGATTGTGAACAGACCGAGATTTCTTATACAATGTTCCATTGACCATTTTACATTATGGTACATCTTCTTTTTTCTTAATCGTATCAATAATACTTTCCATTTCCTGATCTGCATTTTGAAATTCTTCTATAGATTGTCTCGCAAAAGGCATACTCCAAATAATCACAAATAGCTTATTAATTTTTTCTTCATTTATAGTAGGATCCTCTATGAATTCTTCAAAATCATTTTTATTGTGTAATCTAGAAATAAAATCACTCCTAATATTCAAAACGCTAGGTGTATGTTTCACTGTAAAATTAAATTGAAACAAACGATACAATAAACTTCCATATAGCTTTAATCTTTTCAAATTACGCAACGCATAACTTAACCCCATGTTATCTACTTTTAATTCAAAAGGTGCATGACAGAGAAAAATTTTAAATCGTTCCATAGTTTCCAATACAGTCATTATTCAAGCAGGAACATGGGTTCATTTACGCCATGTTTCCTCAAACGTCGACTATAAAACCCTACAGGAACTTCTTCCCGTTTTTCGTTTAATTGTGAATTCAACTCTCCTACTGAGGTTAGTGAAGCATCACTTGACAGGAAAAATCTCTTATTGAGGTCTGGTAATTTAAGTATTACGTGACCTTCAAACATCATTTTAATATTACTCAAAGCAGCTTCCTGCTCATCTCCCCATCAAAATTCAACCTTCGGGTTCCTCAACTTATCCAAAGGGTCCATAAGATGTTCAAAATTAGGAATAAACTTCGCAAAATACTGTAGAAATGAACATAAGCTTATTAGAGCTTTCCTATTAATCGGAGAATGTAATTTTTAATTACTTCTATTTTAGATGGATCTATGTAAATATGGTCATTTTCTATTACATGCTCCAAATACGAAATCTTTCGTTGAAAAAGGGTGCATTTGTTGAAAGACAATGTAAAGTTATTTTCTTTGAAAATCGTAGAAACTTCACTAAGGAGCTTTTTATGACCTTCAATGTTTGTAGTGTGAATTACTAAATCATCTGCATACCAGGTAACACCTTTATCCTTAAGATGATACAACAATTTTGTGATTAATTTACTTAAAGCGAACGATCCGCTTGCTATACCGAAAGGGACATACCTATATTCGTATAACCCCCGATAAGTAAGAAATGCGGTATATTTAATTGAGTCCTCATGTAACTTTATCACGTGATATGCATGATGAATATCTAGTTTTGTATTAGTACTATTGGATAAGTCACTCATGATATCCCCCAGTCTCGGGGTATACTGAATGAATGAATAAATAAATCACCTACCTCGGAAGCCGACCATGTCCTTGTCTTTCCAAATAGCTGTCTACTGACCTTCTGAAGATTCCTGCGTCTCCATTCGAAAACTGATTTAACACTAACTGTGGAATACGTTCCACATATTCTTCAATAAAAGCCATATTCACTAAACTAATTATTATTATTAACTCAAGCTTTAAATTTATCACTTTTCTTTTCTTTCACACAATTCAACCAGGCAATCACAGCCATACACACACCGAACTCTGTCGTAATAGTTCTCCTCTTCTTCCCACTCCAACAGCCAGACAAGACGAACCAATGACAAACATTAACTTCTCTTCCAAGGTGTAGCAAACTCCGACTGAAAGTTTTATGCCTAGTATGTTTTTGCCTTTTTTTCCACCGAAAATACTTGTTCACTATACTTCCACCAAGCACAGGTTAGACACTCCCAATTAAATTCCATTTTAATTAGGATTCGAAAATTGAACTTTTGCGCCGATGTCTTGTATTAATTTAGACGCCGTGGTGCAGGGTATAAAACCAACACAATTTATTAAAAAAAACAAAAGTCTTTATAATGGAATTTGGGTGAGTGCGTTAGAAAATATGAAAAACATGGTGGCAATAGAGATGTCAAAATTTTAATGTAATTTTGCACAAATATCACTAAATCCATTAGTACACTAAAACGTAGAATGATTTTATTCAAAAACCACACTAGAGTATATAATATTGTCGTAACTCAAACAGCAAATTCTGATTATATAATCCATCGATGAATCATGGTAAATACCGTTAAATGTTCCCTTGAATCACTCGTAGCCATGTATCAAAAGTTCATTCAGGTAATACTTTTGGAAATTAATAAAAATCTTCACAATCACTAGTATTATTACATAGTCAAACAAAACAGGAATTGAAATTGCAAACTTCATACGTAGATATTATAACGCAAATAAATGCCTCGTAAGAGTATTCAGACTAGACTCCTATTCAACTTCAACAGATCTTACTATTCACTTTTAAGAAAATAGTATAAATACTTATCTAGATTATGTCGAATATATCACAATTCACGAAGTTATAAACTCATTGAAGACAAAGTTCTGAACTACCTATTAAATTTACACCATTTCCGACGATTAACCAGAGCATGTGCTCTCCGTCGTTTATTCAATTTTCCAATGACCAAAAGGTGGTCAGTTAACTACGTCCAGAATAATACTACTTCCTATCTTCACCACACATTAGAAGTGGCGCTAGTTTTAAATGACTTTTTTTATAATCTTACAACATGCTGCAGCCTATATTTTATTTTCTAGTCTAATTCCTTCCTTTTCATCTTCCACGTCTCTTATGGACTTCTCCAGCTGCAATTTCATAAGGGACGTGCAAGCTGAAAAGAAAGGGATTAGACTGGAAACTGAAATAGAAGTAGACAAGGAGATAAACTATGTAGATATGAAAATAAAGAAGTCGAAAGGAGCATAGTTTATTAGTTCCTGGTACCAAAAAGAGTGTGCCGCGGGAGTGTATTGCCACAAACAAAGTGATGTTAATGAGGGTACAAAGAACAATTTCATAAAAAAAGTATGGAAGAAAAAATAGGAGACATAAACACAACGAAGAAAAGAGGAAAAAATGGTTTTAAAAGTTCTGGACACAACCAAGGAGAAATGGATACAACGAAGAAGATGGGGTCACAAGAGACATAGCAAGAAAGAGAAAGAAAGAGGAAGAAGACAAAAACAAAAAATGGTTTGGAATTGAAAGCCTAGGCAAAGAAACAGAGAAGATAAAGAGAATGCTTCTGAAAGCAGGAATTAGAACGTACAAGAAACAAGGAAGCAGAATAATTGTACTAATCAGAAGAACCAACAGAAAAGCTATAGCGGACAAAGATCAAAGAGTAAGATGCGCGGAGTGTAACAAAATTTAAATAGGAGAAGCAAAAAAGAAAATGCAAGAAAGGATTAAACAACACCAGGATGATGTATGATTGAAAAGGGCAACAATGCGATATACAAGCATCAGAAAGAGACAAACCACAGGATAGGGTGGGAAGGAGCAGAGGTCATAGAAGTGGAGAACATAACTTTGGTGGGGAAATGGAAGGAAGCCAGGGAGATTATGAAGGCAGGAGACAAGATGATGAATAGGAATGCAGGATTCTCAATAAATAAAGAGTGGGAGAAGATTCTGCTTAAAGAAGAAATGAAAAGGATGAAGAAAGAAAGATAAAAATTAACAAGGAAAATAATGGTAATGGTAGGACAAAATGCATCCAGCGAAAAAGTAAACTTTAGCTGGACACGTGTGCAGCTAAGAAGTGAAAGTGAAAGCCAAATAAGCAATTCTCTTTAATGAAGGGGTGGAGCCTAATTAAAAGTTGATTTCCGGAAAGTATATATAGGTGATGACCAACTCCCAAGCAGCCAGAACGAGTAAGTCTGATGAAGACACAGTTATTGTGTTGAAACTGTTACGTGATACTGTTTTTACATATTATCACATAGCCTTGCTCAGTGTGTTACTGTGCATTATTACAAAATCGAAGCAAGGTCTGATAGAATAGTTATAGCACAATGTTATCTTCATGCGTTTTAAGAAGCCCTCCATTGATATTAAGTAACGCGGCTGAAATAATCTTAACCAACGTACCTCAAATCCAATGAACGGAGTAATGTCACGCTGTTACAAAAGGTACACCTTCTCTCGTTCACGATCTTCGTGGAAGTAGGACTTGAAAAATTAAATTTGGAATTTTATTTAGGTCAGAAACGCGTTCAACTAAAAAAATGACATCACTATCAGCCAATTAGAAAACGAGGAAATTATTAGTAAATGATTAGTAAATGACATCACAGAGAACCAATGAAAATATAGATTTCATCATGTATCATGAGCTGAAACGACATTTAATAATCGATCGTGACGTCATTCATGTTCCTCCTGACACATCAATCGTTGCGAAATCTAGTATCCCAATTCTGATTATAACATCATACCGTTGACTCGTTACTTTATTACAACATTCAAATTGCACATCTAAAATGTGGTTCATTTCCTTAAACTTGATTGAAAAATGTAAAACTTATCGATATGTTACGAAACTGTCCTTGACATAAATGTAAAGTTGAGCTTTAAGACTCCGTCGTTGCAGTAACAGCTGAGAAAAATGCTGATGTAGTACTCTTCGTAAAAGGAGATGCTGCAATTTCACAATAAGAATCTTCTGTGAGTAACAACGAGCAGAAATGTGTAATGTAACATATGTTTAAATCTGCTCGTCTCCTTTTCATACACAAAACTGCTCGCGCTGAATTGATCACGGTGGCTCAGCGCTTATTTCTGATGTGTGAGGTCTCTTTTTCAATCCGCAAGCATGTAAGTTTATCATGTTTTCTTATTTCACCTTTTCTCACCATCGTTTCGCTTAGACTCAAGGGGAAGTTGAACTCAACATTTCCTGAAACTAACACTAAGAATCGAACTCGGACAATTGCAATGTCTATAACATAGTAATCACAAACTAAATTTCTCAATGGAGTATGGTGGCTTAGCTCTTGTCTCTAATTTGGGAGGTCCCTGCTTCAATCCTTAGCCAAGTAAGTTTATGATGTTTTCTCATTCCACCATTTCTTATCCACTATTTCTTAACTTAGCCTCGAGGAGCCGTTAAATTTAAATTTATCTAAAAGTAGCACCAGGAATCGAACTCGGGACCATTACATTGTCGATAACATAGAAAGCAATCATTATTCAAGTAAAACAATATAAATCACAAGGTTTTACATTAACTAAAAAATGGTAAGGGTGAATAATACACTTTTAAGGTATCCATGTTCATCCGAGATGGAACGAAATAGATCACGAAGAACATATCAAATTTAAGTAAATCATCTTAAGTATACCTCCATATAATCATATAACGTAATAAGGCCCCAAAATCAATCATTGATACTTATCAAAGAGAAATAGATGACTCCCAAATTTAAAAAGTGAACCATTGCACTTTTAGTGAATCATATAACGAAAAATGTCTCACGAAAAATAATAAGATAAGTAAAAAAAACTTCCAAAATAAATATTTTTATACTCATCAAAGGGAACGAGGTCCTATACGCCCCCCCCCCAACTCCCGATGTGAATCAATGTGATCTTATGTGTCCTTAGTGATCCTATACATTCCCTGGTCTTTAAGTAAGCAGAAGCAAAATTCCAGTAGGTGATGCAATCCCGGGCAAAAACATCCCTGACTCATTCGCACTAACGCAATGAGGTATGGCTCCCTAAATTTAAAACCAAGGTAACCTTATTTATTATTGACTCATTGATTCATTGATTAACGCAATGATCCATGGGGCCTAATTGTTGAGTTGAGTTTAGTTGATTTTGATTTTAACTTCAATTTTCAGCAGCGAGGCTATATGAGACGTGGACCTACTGATTATAACGTGGAATCCAAACCACATGAAGCTCCCGAGGGGGCCCAAATTCTATAATCAAGATTGAGATAGGGTGACGCCAGTACTACTGTGACAAACTACGACTCCCTAAAGCTCATCATCATTAACTCTGACATTTGATGCACTCCAAACTCTCTGTTGACTAAATGGATTATACTTGCAAATACACCGATTTTTTCATTATTTAGCTCCTTTAAAACTCACAGGCTACATCTCAAAAGCAAAGTAGTAGTAGTATTGCTATCTTTACAAATTAAAATATAAAAATCCGAAAAGAACCTGAAGTTATTTTTCATTAGAACCAAGAAATTATATAAAACAGGAAAAACAGGTAATATGGGAAATAATATAATCCCCCTAAAGAAGAAAAAGGGGAAGCTGGAAAGTGGACCGCAAGCAAAGAAAATGTATCGGCATCTCGCCCAGGAGTATGGAGGAAAAATACCTGCCAGTGTAAATAATTAAGTAAATTTGATTTGGGAACATTTCTCGAATTTCATAACTAATTTTTAGTGACAAATCTATTATTGGGCAACTATGTGGGCACTTTTACAGTACACGTCATCTCTTCGACTCCAAAAACTGACTTTTCCTGTGTATGTGTGCGTGTAGAGAACAATAGCCTTTTGTCTCGAAGGTACTAGAATTTCTTTCTGCGTAGTTGTTTGGAACGTTTGAGAAGTTGCTTTATCATGCAATGTCTTCAGCCATTTCCAAGTTAAATTCTGATTGGACAATTTGGTTGATTCCATTGATTATCAGCCAATGGAAACCAACGTTACATCCAAGGCAGATGGACTGTCAGGAGCTTTATGCTGGCGCCAAGCACTTTTAACCATGGCGTCTTGAAAGGCAATGCGTATACAATGTGTGGAGAAGTACATCCTTGTATTTGTTAACGTTAATAGTCAGCTTCATATTCAAAAGCGACCAGTAAAAAGTTTTGTTGTTCCCGTGCGCATTAAAGTAGACGGAAAAATATAATCCCCCTAAAGAAGAGAAAGGGGAAGCTGGAAAATGAACCGCAAGCAAAGAAAAAGTATCGGCATCTCGCCCAGGAGTATGGAGGAAAAATACCTGCCAGTGTAAATAATTAAGTAAATTTGATTTGGGAACATTTCTCGAATTTCATAACTAATTTTTAGTGACAAACCTATTATTGGGCAACTATGTGGGCACTTTTACAGTACACTCATCTCTTCGACTCCAAAAACTGACTTTTCCTGTGTATGTGTGCGTGTAGAGAACAATAGCCTTTTGTCTCGAAGGTACTAGAATTTCTTTCTGCGTAGTTGTTTGGATCGTTCGAGAAGTTGCTTTATCATGCAATGTCTTCAGCCATTTCCAAGTTAAATTCTGATTGGACAATTTGGTTGATTCCATTGATTATCAGCCAATGGAAACCAACGTTACATCCAAGGCAGATGGACTGTCAGGAGCTTTGTGCTGGCCCCAAGCACTTTCAACCATGGCGTCTTGAAAGGCAATGCGTATACAATGTGTGGAGAAGTACATCCTTGTATTTGTTAACGTTAATAGTCAGCTTCATATTCAAAAGCGGCCAGTAAAAAGTTTTGTTGTTCGCGTGCGCATTTAAGTAGACGGAAAAATATAATCCCCCTAAAGAAGAAAAAGGGGAAGCTGGAAAATGGACCGCAAGCAAAGAAAACGTATCGGCCTCTCGCCCAGGAGTATGGAGGAAAAATACCTGCCAGTGTAAATAATTAAGTAAATTTGATTTTGGAACATTCCCAGTGACGTTCTAAAAAGAAAAGAAGACTTCGTCTCCATATCGCGTTGGCAAAGTTATCAAATAAAGACTTATAGTGACCAAATAGCATCGTTCATTCAATAAAGCACGCCATTCTAAAATTTCGTTTGAACTTAAGATCAACTACTGCATGTTCCCAAAGTACTAACTATTGACTTCAAAGGTCAAATATTTAAACTCGAGTAACTCGTAAAAGGAGCAACATATTGAGGTGCTGATTCCATATTTAGCAATAGGACATCAAGGACTACATGGCTCAAAATATTGACCAAAGAGGTGAAATATCAAATATTTAAAATCGAATAAATCGTAAGCGAAACCACATATTGAGATAGTGTTTCCGCATTTTGCAATAGGTTACCAAGTACAACATGTTCCAAAAGTACTAACCAACGAGGTGAAAGCTCAAATATTTAAGCCTGAATAACTTGTAAACGGAGCAACGTATTAAGGTGCCTTGTCACATTTAATGATAGGTCATCAAGCACTACAAGTTTTAAAATTACGTCAAATATATATTTCTTTTCTAAACGAAGAGACGGATAAATTTGTGCGACTTATTCACTTTTGTACCAAGCAGAAAAAGTGAATAATGAATAAATTTGGGTGTCCTACTTTTACATATTACCTATGTACATTAGTTTGAAAATGTGGCAGGGGGAAAAAGTTCCCGGGACAGTTTTACCATCTTGTGTTTCCATTATTGGAAGTATTGTGGAGCAAACTTTTTGTGGTTGGTTTTATTGGATTATGTGCGTTTCAAATATGTACTAAACTTTTGCCTATGTACGCTAGTATGAATAATATGGCAAGGGGTAAAATTGCACGGGACAGTTTAACTCCCTTTGCTCATTGTTGGAATTTTCAGGGAGCTGAATTTTTTTGTTGGTTTTACTGAGGGATGTAGGTGTCGGATATGTGTAAGATTTTACCTATATACGCTAGGATGAATAATATGGCAGGGGTAGAAATTTCCAGACCAATTTTACCCCCTTGCATTTATCATTGTTGGAAATGTTGGGGTGTGGCTTGATTTACTGAGGGATGTAGGAGTTATATTTGTAGTAAACTTTTGCGTATGTACTCTAGTATGAAAAATGTGGAAGGGGGTTAAAATTTGCCTGGTCATTATTTACCCCCTTTTGTTTCTTATTGTTGGAATTGTTGGGGAGCCGACGTCTTGCTGTTGGTTTCAGTGAGGGATGTGGGTGTCATAAATGTAGTAAATTTTTACTTATATACGCTAGTATGAAAAATATGGCAGGAAGGTTAAAATTTCGTGGAACAGTTTTACCCCTTTTGTTTCTCGTTGTTGGAATTATTGTAGGAGGAAATATTTTGTTGTTGGTTTACTGAAGGATACAGATATCATGCATGTATTATACTTTCTCTTATGTACACTAGTATCAATAATATTTCAGTTGGATCAAAATCTCCCTTGTTTTTCTCATTGTTGGAATTGTTCGGGGAGGTGTAATTTTGTTGTTGCTTTTAGTGAAGGTTGTATGGTTCATATATGTAATAAACTGTTACCTATGCACATTAGTATGAATAATATGGATGTGTGTTTAATAATATCCCGGACAGTATTACCCAACCTGTGTTTCTCATTGTTGGAATTTTTGTGGAGGATAATTTTGTTGATAGTTTTAGTGAGCGATGTAGTTGTCATATATGTATTAAACTTTTACCTGTGTACATTACTATTACTAATATGGAAGCGGGTAAAAATTTCCCGTGACAGTCTTCCCCCATTGTGTTTCTAATTGTTGGAATTTTTGGAGGAGGTGAAATTTTGTTGTGGTTTTTCGTGAGGGATGTAGGTGTCATATATCTAGTAAACTTTTACCTATGTTGGTTAGTATGAACAATATGGCAAAGGGTTAAAAAAATTCCCGTGACACTTATATTTCCCTTGCCTTTCTCACTGTTGGAACTTTTGGGAAAATTGATATTTTGATTTTTATTTTAGTAAGGGACGTAGGTTTTGTACATGTAGCAATTTTTACCTATGCATATTAGTGTGAAATTGTGGCAGGGGGTAAAAATTTCCCAGGACAGTTTTACATCCCTTGTGTTACCCATTGTTAGAAGTGTGGGAGGAGCTAAAATTTTTGATTGCTTTTTTGGAGGACGTACGTGTCATATGGAGTAATCTTTTTCTTATATACGCTAGAATGAATAATATGGAAGGGTGTAAAAATTTCATTTGACAGTTTTCCCCTTGCGTTTTTCTTTGTTGGAATTGTCGGGGAGGTGAAATTGTTTTGTTGAGTTTATTATGGGATGTAGGTGTTATATATGTAGTAAAACGTTACCTATGTTCGCTAGTATGAATAATGTGGCAGGGGATAAAAATTTCCCGTAACAGTTTTCTTCCTCTTCTGTTTGTCACTGTTGCGATTACTGGGGGCAGTAAAGTTATATGGTTGGTCTTATTGAAGGACGTACGTGTCATATATGTAGTAAACGTTTACCTGTGTACGATAGTATCAATAATTTGCAAGGGATAAAACTTTACTTGGTCATTTTCTAACCCCTTGTGTTTCTCATCGTTGGAATTGTTCGGAGATATGAAATTTTGTTGTCGGTTTAACTGATGGATGTAGGTTTCATATATGTAGTATAATTTCACCTATGTACACTAGTATGGATAATATTTCAGTTGGTCAAAATTTCCCGGGACTACTTTACCTATCTTGTGTTTCTCATTGTTGGAATTTTTGGGATTTTAAGTTTATTTTTGTTGTTGGTTTTAGTGAGGGATGTAGGTGTCATATATGTTACAAAATTTCACCTCTGTGCAGTAGTATAAATAATATTGCAGGTGGGTAAAAATTTCTGGGACAGTTTTACCCCATTGCGTTTCTCATTGTTGGAATTGATGGGGAGGTGAAATTTTGTTGTTGTTTTTAGTGAGGGATATTGGTGTCATATAAGTAGTAAACTTTTACCTATGTGCGCAAGTATGAATGATATGTAAGGGATAAAATTTCCCAGGACAGTTTTGCCCTCTTGTGTTACTTATTATTGGAATTGTTGGGGGATTTAATTTTTGTTGTTCGTTTCAGTGAGGGATGTAGGTGTCGTATATGTAGTAAACCTTTAACTATGTACGCTAGTATGAATAATATGGCAGGGGGTAAAAATTTCCCGTGACAATTTTACCTCCCTCGTCTTTGTCTTTGTTCGAATTTTTGGAGGAAGTGATATTTTGTTTTTGGTTTCAGTGAAGGAAATTGGTTTCATATAAGTAGGAAATTTATACTCTTGCACGCTAGTATGAAAAAAAGGTCAGGGGGTAAAAATTTCACAGGACAGTTCTACCACCCTTGTGTTTCTTATTGTTGGGATGTTGGGGAGGTGAAATTTTGATGTTGCTTTCAGTGAGATATATAATTGTCATATATATGGTAAACTTTACCTATGTGCGCTAATAAGAATAATATGGCAGGCAGATAAAAATTTCCCAGGACAGTTTTACCCCCTTGTGTTTCTCATTGTTTGAAAAGTTGGGGGAGGTGCAATTTTTTATTGGTTTTAGTCACGGATGTAGGTGTCATATATGTAATAAACCTTTTCCTATGTACATTGGTATTAATAATATTGAATGGGGTAAAAATTTCCCTGATAGATTTATCCCGCTTGAGTTTCTCATTGTTGGGATTTTTGTGGGAGTTAAATTTTGTTGTTGGCTTTAGTGATCGATGTAGGTGTCATATATGTAATAAAATTTCACCTGTGTACAATACTATGAATAATATGGCAGGGAGGTAAAAATGTCCCGCGACAGTTTTACCCCGTTCTTCTCATTGTTGGAATTGTTGGGGGAAGTGAAATTTTGTTGTTGCCTTTATTGTGGGATGTAAGTGTCATATCTACAGTAAACGTTTACCTATATACGCTAGTATGAATACATTGGTAGCTGGTAAATGTTTCCCTGGACAGTTTTACCCCCATTTTGTTTCGCATAGTTGGAATTGTTGTCGGAGATGAAGTTCTGTTTATTGCTTTTATTGAGGGATGTAGGTGTCATAAATCTACTAAACTTTACCTATGTACGCTAGTTTGAATAATATGTCAGGGGATAAAAATTTCCCTGGACAGTTTTACCTCCCTTGTGTTTCTCATTGTTGGGATAGGTGAATATATTGTTTTTGTTTAAGTGAGAGATGTAGGTGTCATATATATAGTAAACTTTTACCTATGTACGCTAGTTTGAATCATATGTCAGGGGATAAAAATTTCCCGGAACAGTTTTACCCAGTTTTGTTTCTCATTATTGGAATTATTGGGGGAGGTGAAATGTTTTTGTTGACCTTACTTAAGTATATATATATATATATATATATATATATATATATATATATATATATAGTAAACTTTTACTTATGTACGAAAATATGAATTATATTGCACAGGGGTAATAATTTCCAGGGACAGATTTACCCTTGTGTTTCTAATTGTTTTAATTGATGGGGAGGTTAAATTTTTTGTTGCTTTTAGTGGAATATGTAGATGTTATATATGTAGTAAAACTTTACCTATGTGCCCTAGTATGAATAATGTGGCAGGGGATAAAAAATTCCCGTGACAATTTTTCCTCGGTTGTCTTTCCATTTGTTCGAATTTTTGGAGGAAGTGATATTTTGTTTTTGGTTTTAGTGAAGGAAGTCGGTGTCATATATGTTGTAAATTTATACACATATACCGTAGTATGAATAAAAGGTGAATGAAAAAAAATTTTCCCAACTGAAATATTATTCATACTAGTGTACAGTCAGCGACAGTAGAAAATGGAGATTGGATACATAAGAAATGATAGCTTTTTCCAGTAGCAGAATAGTTTCACTCGATGTCTGATAGTTGCACAACCAAAATGACAGCAAATACATGCCCGAAAACATAACATGCCAGGATATTCCTCCATTTGGAGGAAGAAGTATTACTATCTGATCGCATCACTTACAGAAACAACCACGAGATAAATCTGCAGAAATTCCATTCGCATTAAATTCAAAGATATAGGAATTAATGCAAAGAAAACGAAAAGAATAATACGTTTCATGCAGAAACCGAAAAAGTACGGAAAGCTAAACAAAATGAGAAAAGAAGGAAAGGAAAGAGCAAAAGACATTGGAATAAATTAAATATTAACACTTAAGGATAAACAGTGTCCGTCTTTCCCCCTGCCCCCGTCTTGGTTTTCCTGTCTTCATAGGATAAATCTCTTTCAGTATCAAACGCAAACATCATTTATAGTGTTGAATTCCTTAAAAAAATAACTCAGTCTAGGCCGAGACTCGAACCCTAGACCCTTAGAATGACAGTCTCACGCGGTATTCACTTACCTGCACAAGCTCTATCCATAAATACGCTATTACCCGCGCTGTTATCAAACATGTTAAATCAGCCATTGTCGGTGAGCCACCCCAGTTCCATTTGAAGTTTAAATTTTAATTTCCTCACTTAGCCATTTATGGGTAGCAGTGCCCTTGCTTTCATAAAAAGCATTTGTTCTGTAGATTAAAATGAAGAATGAATTAATCTGTACTCTTGGGAGCTTACTGGTGCACCAACATATCTATCTATCTATCTATCTATCCATATATATATATATATATATATATATGTGTGTGTGTGTGTGCCGGATAGATTGAGGATTAAAAGAGCGACTTCGTAAATTTACGGAACGCGTGTTAACATAACAGTAAGGACATCTCGTAACGTTGTTACGTTACACACGCAGCGTAAATAAAGTTTCAAAACCAGAAGTCGGAAGATATGCCATGGGTAAGTCGGTAAGACGTCTGCTTGCTGAGTGGAGAAATCCGGGCTCAAATCTGGGCTGTTACGTTTTTTTCTGTTCCGTTGAAAATACATTTCTATTTTTTTGCGTTTGAAATTGCTTTCTTTCATTTTTTGTAGATTATCTTAAATTAGTGAAGGCCAAGTAAGGTCAGATTACATATATGTCTGCTTTATCTGTGTGTACATTCCAAATATGGAGTGGGTCAATTCGGTCAAGATTTGTGAGTAGGTCTGTGGATCGTGGGTCAACAGGACGAGACTCACTGTGACACACCTACCACCGTGACCTCTCTGACTCACGCTGACCCTACGTTTTAAATTTTAAGGTCTCCCTCTTTATTCGGCCTCCCTCCCTCAAGGTCTCCCCTTTATTATTAAATTCAATGTATAGATAATTATTGAGTTGAGTTGATTTTCAGTTTAGCGCCCTTTTCAGCAGCGAGGATATATGAGACAGGACCTACTGACTAACATGTAATCCGAAACACATGAGCTCCCGTTGGAATCAAACCAGGGTCTCCCACACCACAGGTATATAATTGTGTCTTATATAGCAGTTAATATTCTTGCTATAAAGTATAAAATTAAAGAAAACTTGTAGCTTCACGAAAGGCATTTATTGGTCCTTCAAGGTCAACACAAGAACAAAAAAAGTAATACTAGGTGTGCCTTTACAAGTGACTGCTATGATAACAACAGAATGCTGCCTACGTTTAACATATTATGCCTCCGGGGTTAGTAAAACGCTTAACTGTGTGGAAATCGCTGCACACAACAGGTCTTAGGAACACTCACAAATACGTAAAATTGAAAGAACAGAAAATAGTGCATTTTTGAAATGATCATACAATTCACACTTCACGCAAAGTTCCAATATGGGCAATCAGTCAATATCTTCAGTTGGAATTACTGAAAAAGACAGAAAATGGCTTTTTAAAACTCCAAGTGTAAACCTGCGCTTGGAGCGATTCTATTAGCTATATCACAACGCATTTTCGTGAGTTGCCTCTGTGGTCAAGCGTGCTTAATAGTGCTGATAGAGTTCTAGAACCGGAGGGCGGCGGTTCGAGGCTATGTACAGTAAAGTTCTTGTTTCAAAATAGGTATGGCTTTATAAAAGTGTATATAAAGTTGTATTTTGAAGTAATTGTAAAACAAATTCAGATGAACTTTCACATTTCCAATCTCACTCGTTTTTATTCGCCATGTCCCAAATTTCACAGAAATAAATCCCTACGTTAAGCGGGTTTACTTATCCAGACTCCTAACAAGGAAGGATCACGCAGTGGCTCCGCTGAGATACGAACGAGACAAATGTGTTTTCATTTGATATATTATAGCTAGATGGATCCCAAAGTTATGCGTGCCACCGAGCGGAATATCGTGAGTTACAACATATTTTGTAATGTAAGAACTACAAAGCTGGCAGAATAATTTGACCGAATCATTTGTTCGGAAACGGTTGGGTAAATGGAAAACTCGGATAATATGTATCCCGTCATTTTCAAGAACACGCTTTTTCGGATAAAAAAGTTTGCCCAGTATCCTCGTAGGGTCCCACATGGGGTCCAACTCAAAATTTTCAAATGACAAGAAAGATTAAGTTGAACATCGTTTGAAAGCTGTTGCAAAATGAAAGAAGATGCAGCAAGTCTCGACTCTCTACGACAACCCTGTGCAAAATGGCGGAGGGTCAAAATGTAAACAAAAACTTAATTGAAAAGTCAATGGTCACCCCTATAAATCGGAAACAGTGAGAAATGTGAAAATAGGAAAGGAAGTGTGGCATTAATTTCAGAGTACAAAAATTTAAGGTAAAACGTCTTGTTCCAGGGTCCCCACATGGTCCCAGGTGGGGTCCAATTAAAAATTTCAAATGGCAAGAGGGGTTAAGTAGCTCATCGTTTGCAAGATCTTGTTAAATGAAAGTAGATGGATCATGTCTCTACTCTGTACGACAACTCTGTCCAAAATTGCGGCGGGTCAAAAGTAATCAAAAGCTTATTTGATAAACTACGGCCACCTCGAATCCAAGATGGCCGGTTAAAACTTATGTCGTTCATAACAGTACAAATTTAAATCTCTATTTTTCTCTATTATATATTTAGAAACAATAGGAAGATTAAAGAACAATTGAATTTTGATTCACCTCAACTATAATTTCATTCGGTAACAACACATATATGTTTTGTTTGGATCCCTCGTCACCATTTGCTTTAATATAACGAATATGCGATGAACACACAGCTCTGACTTCCTCTAATTTTGTCATACGTAGTTCATGCATAAAGGACTTGCTGCACCAGTAGGTGGGTGGCTCTATTGTAATTCGTAACTGCGTATTCGTGGCGGTTACATTTGTATGTCATTCGTTGGTTTGATCGCAATACTCCAATCAATACCAAATATACAAAAAAAAAAAAATGCTTTGCAAGATTGGCGAGTAGTACCAAACCATGTGTAAGTTATTTCAGTACTTCGAGTTGCGCCAAACTTTGTTGGTTTAATTACAGTATTCCAAGAAATAACATATTTATATAGAAACTCATTTTTCACGCTGGCAGCCATATTGGATTACCTCCAACACCAGTGGTTTGAGCTGGACATGCGTTCGATACATACTACGGCATTTTGAACTCAAGACGTTTCGTTTTTGATCATTTCGCATCTTTTCGTCATACACTGATCAACATTCATGCCAGATTTGGTTTTCCTAGCTTATGCAGTTTGGTATACCTATCCTTTCGATATAGGTTTTAAGCTGTCTCTTGGATTCAAGGTGGCCATAGATTTTCAATTAAGCTTTTGCTTATATTTTGATCCAGCGCAATTTTGGACAGTGTTGTCGTAGAAAGTCGAGGCGTGCTCCATCTTCTTTCACTTAACAAGAGCTTTCAAACGATGTCCTACCTCTCTTGCCATTTGAAACTTTTTAGTTCGACTCCACCTGGGACAATGTGGGGACTCTGGAACAAGACATTTTCACGTTGTGCTTTGAAAATAATGCCACGCTTTCTTTCCTGTTTCCACATTTGTTTTACCGTTTCCGATTTATAGGGGTAATCATGGACTTTGCAATTAAGTTTTTGTTTACACTTTGACCCGTCGCCCTTTGGAACATTGTTGTTGTAGACAGTCGAGACTTGATGTATTTTCTTTCATTTTACAACATATTTCAAATGATGTGCCACTTAACCCCCCTTGCTATTTGAAAATTTTGAGCTGGACCCCATCTGGGACCCCGCGGGTGACCCTGGGGCATTTTTTCTTAGCACAAAAGTTTCTCGTTGAAAATTGTGGGATAAGTGTTGGCAGAGTTTTTCACTTACTTAACCATTTCCGAACAAATGACGGTTCAAACTATTCTGCATAGTAATTTTTTGTAGTTCTTACATTACAAAATATGTTGTAACTCAAGATATTCCGCCCGGTGGCACGTATAACTTTGGGATCCATCTAGTTATAACATATAAAATGCAAGCACAATGGTCTCGTTCCGATCTCAGCGGAGCCACTGCGTGACCCTTCCTTGTAAGTATGAAAACATTTACGCTCACTCCAACCTCAATCATTTCATGAATTCAACCTCATTTACGTATGTTATTAGGACGTAAAATTGAATGTGATTTATTCTACAAAACACTTTTATACATTGCAAGAGCTGTGATGTCTAAATATTCACTGAGAACTCAGTCGTATAGCAATAAACAAAAGCGAGTATGGAACAGTAAATTGCTTTCACAAAAGTTAAAAGAAAGCCTGCAAAAGCATGCAAAATGGTCGAGTGGTTTAGGTCGATACTCTATCAACCATATGTTTGTGTGTTAAAACCCGATAATAAGTTTTTCTAAGTGTCTTCCTATTTTCATTTGGAGGCGGAAAACATTTCTTTGAGTAACTCATTGGAAACTTCTTTTGTTTCAAATTCGGCTAAGACGGAACAATATATCAATTGCAAATCTAAAATCCATAGCTGAAAACAAAATATAAAGTATGTTTCCCATTATTATCCTCCGATTTGTAACGAGACCCGGGTTCAGTTCCCGGAGGGAGTTCATGTGGTTCGGATTCCACGTTAATCAGTAGGTCCACGTCTCATATAGCCTCGATGCTGAACGGGACGTAAAACTCAAAATCAATCAATCAATCTCCAAGGGAGAGAAATAAAAAAAAAACTTTGTTATGGTAAATTCTAGTTCAAAGTTCGAAGCACTTGCTTTTGCACGTGATTTTTTTTGTTTCTTTTTTCAGGGAACAGAAAAGTTCTGGCGCCTAAGATATTATACCATATAATATTGCAAATTTTCAAGTGGATGCATTTACATTGCAATTTGTGGTAATAAAGATATTATGATTAGAAAACAATATTGTAATAAGTAAGTTTAATTTCTTCATCCATCGCAAGTCTTAGGGGCCCCTTATACCTCGCCGCCTCCCGAATATCGATATCGAAAATTTCGAATGATATATTCATGTCCATATATTCGCGATATCGAATGTTGATATATGATAATATATATATATATATATATCGACGATAGCGATCTATCGACATATCACAGGCCCAGGTCGGAGAAGTGATGCTTGAAATATACTGGAATCAACAATCAAATTCTAAATAAGTTCTCCATTTCCGTATTCAATGTTGAGGGGGAAGGGTGTGAACCCGAATAGAAATTTTAAGAAAAACAAATGTAGGATAAAAGTAGGTTTTCCGTCTCCCCTTGAATATAAAAATTAACAGAAAACTATTACTGCAATTAACTTTTGCTTCTTTTTCTGATTGTTATCACAAATCAGCGACAGTACACATACTTTACATAGTACACCAATACACTCTATAACATTTCACAACCAAGCAAGGCGGAAGATGATTTTCCTGTGATATTAAAGTGGAATGTTCTACAAAATTGTCATAATTCATTGGCCATATTTCTATGAGTACTTTGGTACGGGCTAAGAGCTGCAAGACTAACAGAACTAGAAATTAGAGATTTCATTTCTTTTTTCTCTCAGACTAAAAGACTTCTGCATTTTCCTAAGATTTTCATTTTCTTAATGTAAGTCCGCTATCCTGGGCTAATTCTGGCTACCGTGGTTTCGAGGTAATCGGTAAACGAAAGAGCAAAGTTTGTCGACTCTCAACTCTCGACAGTTTATGAGAAGATATTTCACACTTCATGTTGTTATTTCTTCGTTACAAAAACACTTCTAGTTGACTCTATTCATGGTGAATTACTGCACTTATAAACATTGACAATTATTGAAAAATGAATAATTATTTTTAAACATAAAAGGCATTACAGTTTAGTAGAATGCAGTAGTAGAATGCAGAAGTGAAAGAAAATATTGTTTATTTGTTGAGATGCGCAAACTGAATGTGAATAATAAGTGTTTCCCATTCTCTTGTCCAGAGGTGGATGTATGATGGACTTCTGGGGGCTCGGTGGTTGGTAATACTCCTATTTAGAGCTACTTTTAAGAGCTCCAAACTCTGGAATGGGTTTTATTTATATATAAAATAACAAATATTCCCTTTCTGGGAGGCAATCGCCATGATCGCCCACTGGATCCGCCCCCGCTCTTGTGTAGCAGACTTTGAAGATATTTAGCTCATGTATGCTCCTGCGATGGTGATTAAGGATTGTAACATCTGGATAATTTTTATACTGATATCGGATAGAAACTTATCCGGATTTGCAATATCCGGGTGAGGGACAAAAAAACGGATGACGGATAACGGATAATATCAGGATAATGAATGACGGATAATATCCGGATAACGAATGACGGATAATATAGAGATAACGGATACTATCCGCATGATGGTTAATGGATGACGGATAAGATCCGGATAATGGATGCTATACGGATTTCGGTTTATGTCCTGATAATGGATTTATCCGGATAATTTATAAAATTAAGGTAACAGATAATATCTCGATAATAGCACATTCGGATAACTGATTACATCCGGATGACGAATAAAGGATAATATCCGGACAATGTATGTGGTTTGAAAAAGACAATATAGGAGAGGGGCTTATCAATGCTTTCTCCTCATGAAGTTATTAAAAGACGATCATCGGGCAGTGGTCTTTACCATTGAAATGTATTGCTTCTTAAAATGTTTCCTAGTAACTTCCAATTTTCTTGTTCTTGTTGGGCGCGGTGGCTAATTGTAGACCGCTTACTTTGGCGCGTGGGGTCCTTATTGTTTCAATCCCCAGCCAAATAAGTTTGCTGTGGACAAGATCGTATCCGTAGCTTCTCTCAGGGTATCCCGCTTCTTGCCACTTTTCACTCCATCAATTCTTCTATTATCATTCACTTGCTTTAATCATTCGGTACGGCAGCGCAGTGGTAGAGCGCTTCCTCTTTTGCGTGGGGTCCTTATTGTTTCGATCACCACCCAAGGAAATTTGTAGTGGACAATATCATATCCGTGGTTCTTCTCAGGGTACTCCTACTTCTTCCCACTTTTCATTCCAAAAATTCCTCTATTATTATTGACTTTCTTTAATCATTGAGCGCAGTGGCTCAGTGGTATAGCGCTTTGTCTGGTGGACCAATTAAGTTCGAGGTGGATGAGATCGTATCTGGGGGTTTTGTCAGGGTACTCCCGCTTCCTCCCACATTTCATTCCACCAATTCTTCTATTATCATTGACTTGCTTCAATCATTGGGCGCAGTGGCTCAGCGGTAGAGCGCTTCGTGTGGTGTGCCAAGTAAGTTTGTGGTGTACAAGATCTCATCCGTGGGTTTACTCAGGGTACTCCAGTTCCTTCCCACTTTTCATTCCACCAATTTCTCTACCATCATTGATTTGATTTAATCATCTGGCGTGGTGGCTCAGTGGTAGAGCGCTTCCTCTATGGTAAAGGTAAGTTTGAGGTTTACAAGATTGCATTCGCTGGTTTCTTCAGGGTACTCTCGCTTCCTCCCATATTTAATTCCACCAATTCTTTTATTATCATTGACTTCCTTTAATCATTGGACGCTGTGGCTCAGTGGTTGAGCTGTTCGTGTGGTGTGCCAAGTAAGTTTGTAATGAACAAGATCCTATCCGTTGGCTTTGTGAGGTTACTCCCGATAATTCCCACTTTTCATTCCACCAATTCCTCTATTATCATTGACCTACATTAATCATTTGACACGGTGGCTCAGTGGTAGAGCGCTTCCTCTGGTGGGCCAATTAAGTTTGTAGTAGACAAGATCACATCCATGGGATTTTCAGGGTACTCCCGCCTCCTCCCACATTTCATTCCACCAATTCTTCTATTATCATTGACTTGCTTCAATCATTGAGCGCAGTTGCTCAGTGGTAGAGTGCTTTCTCCAGTTGGCAAAGTAAGTTTGTGGTGGAGAAGATCGTATCCGTGGGTTTTCTCAGGGTACTCCAGCTTCTTCCCACGTTTCATTCATTCAATTTTCTATTATCATTCACTTGCTGGAATCATCGGGCACGGTGACTCAGTGGTATAGCGCTACCTCTTGTGCGTGGGGTCCTTATTGTTTCGATCCCCGTCTAAGAAGTTTGTGGTGGACAAGATCGTATGCGTGGGTTTTGTCAGAGTACTCCTACTTCTTCTTACTTTCATTCCACTAATTCTTCTATTATTATTGACTTGCTTCAATCATTGGGCGCAGTGGCTAAGTGGTAGAGCTCTTCCTCTGGTGGGCCAAGTAAGATTGTGGTGGACAAGGTCTATCCGTGGGTTTTGTCAATGTACTCCCGCTTCCTCCCACATTTAATTTCACTAATTCTTCTATTATCATTGACTTGGTTCAATCATTGGGAGCAGTGGCTCAGTGGTAGAGCGCTTCCTCTGGTGGGCCAAGTAAGTTTGTAATGGTCAAAACCGTATCCGTGGGTTTTCTCAGGGTACTCCCGATTCTTCCTACTCTTTATTCCACTAATTCCTCTATTATCATTTACTTTCTTTAATCATTCGGAGCGGTGGCTCAGTGGTAGCGCGCTTCCTCTGGTGGGAGAAGTAAATTTGAGGTGGACAAGATCCAATCCGTGGGTTTTCTGTGTTCTCGTGCTGCTTCCCACTTTTCATTCCACCAATTCCTGTTTTATCGTTTATTTGCTTTAATCATTGGGAGCGGTGGCTAAGTGGTAGCGCGCTTCCTCTGGTACGTGGGGTCCTTATTGTTTTGATCCCCAGTCAAGTAAGTTTATTGTGGACAAGATCGTCTTCGTGGTTTTTCTCAGGGTACTCCCGCTTCTTCACACTATCCATTCCACCAATTTCTCTATTATCATTGACGCTTTAATCGTTGGGCGCGATAGCTTACCGGTAAGGCCCTATCTCTGGTGCATGGGGTCCATATTGTTTCGATTCCCGGCCTAGTAAGTTTGTGGTGCACAAGGTCGTATTCGTGGGTTTTCTCAGGTATTCTCGCTTCCTCCCACATTTCATTCAACCAATTCTTCTATCATCCTTGACTTGCTTTAACCATTGGAGATGCCTTGATCCCTTGAGGATTGCGGTGATGTGAGAAATCAGATTCGGTCCCAAGCATTTGGGTTGTGATATAAACATTTGCTGTGGTTCAGTCTTAGTATTTTATTACGCGAGATAAAACCATCCATACAGCTATAAATGTTGTTCTATCTTGCGCAACTAGGTATTGATTTTGAGCCAATACGGAACAACATTTTTGGGGCTTTGAGGCCAGAAACCGATTTCGGACATTACGCTGTCTTCAAACTACTAGGATCTTTCCAATGTTACCATCCGCGTCCAACCCATGCTTAAAACGGAAATAGAAAGGACTCGTGTCTAAAACTTCCGGACCCAGTTTCTTAAGGTTCTAGTTTAGGGATCGATTTCTTATATCACCACTGTGCTCGACGGATCAAAACCTTTGAAATGTCGCCAACGCCGTTCAATAACTTCATCTTAATAGGTGAATAGAAGGGACCTGAGCCCATAACGTCAGGACCCCATTCCTTGAGCTTCGTGGCATGAGCCTGATTTCTGACATTACTACTGCACTCAGGGGCAGTGGTTAGGAATGGGCACGAGCGACTTCGAGCGAGTTTTTTTTCAAAAACTTGATTCGACTCGAAACAGACATCTTTTAGCTCGACTCGGGAACTCGACTTGAAAAATTTCTTCCGACTCGACTCGAAACTCGACTCGAATTTGGATCGAGTTTCGAGTCGAGTCGAGCCAAATCGAGCCAAATCTTGTGTGTAGTTTCAAGTTCCTTTTTCACTTATTCTGCATAAACAATATAATTATTATCAATTTTGCTAGTTCCATACAACTTATTATTATTATTATTATTATTATTATTATTATTATTATTATTATTATTATTATTATTATTATTATTATTATTATTATTATATTGTTATTAAAATTCTTTAATTAAACTTGAAAGATAGGCGGTTTGCATCTAAATAAACTAGTTGACTGCCGGTTTCGGTAGTCGTGAAATCTAGGACACAAGGACATCGTTCACGAGGTTCTGGGTTTGAGTTCCGGAGGATCAAGTATTCGTGCTTGGGCCAAAATTTGTTAAAAGTTATAGCATGCCAGGCAAACATGTTTAAAACTGTTCTGCCTGGGTCTACTGTTGTCAACGACTTGCGCGGCTTAGCTCAGAGCTTATTCAATATCGAACCGAACCGAGGAGTAGGGATGCGCACGAGTCGTGACACAATTTGTAAAATTCGAGTCGAACCGAGACTGCTCATAAAAATCTTGATTCGACTCGAATGTCTCAAAACTCTTCACATATTTTTAAAAATAGTTTTGAAGAAACTAATTACTCAGAAACAGTTATATATATATATATTATACAGGTGCGAATCCAAGGGGAGCTACAGCCCTCTTGACACTAAGGTATACACTGGATAAAATAGGCTTCAATCCTGCTTTACACTGGATAAAGCGGCAAACTGTGATTTAGTCGCTCCGTTGATCATATCCTGGATCCGGGGCTTTAAGGGTTCATAGCTGTAAAACTATGGGCCTATCGTTAGGGATGCGCACGAGAGGAGTCGAGACAGAATTTGCCTGACAAATTTCGATTCGAGACACAGCTCTTGCAAAAAAAGAATACAGTTTTCGAGTTGAGACATCACTTTTACAGCACATTTTCGAGACGTGAAAGCCTCAAATGTTGTCTCGTGCGCACCCCTAAATATGATAGTCGGGTTAAGACTTCACTTAGAAACTAATATGTGCGCTATCCAAAAAAACAATGTTTCAGAATCTAGTGTACACATGCGACAATTTTTAGAGAGGAACTTTGGCTATGTGCATATAATTTGAAGTACTCACCAAATACCTGTATAAAAATTGTTGCAGAAGTATGGCAGAATTCTGAAACATGGATATTTGGATAGCGCACGTACTAGTTCGGAGCTCTGAGAGTGCCCCCCGGAGGAGACCAAAATATTTCGTCTATAATACAATAATAAATAGAATAGTACCAGCAGTGCTCCCCTCAACCTGAACATTTTTTTCTGAAAGAACAACTGGTCAGGAATCTCCTTGCATTTTTATATGGAGTATCGAATCGCAGTTTGCAGTGTAAATGGGAATGCAATGCAGTGCAAACATGGAAATGCTACAATGCAAATACATGTTTGCACTCCAAATTGAAAAATGTATTGCAAATTGCGATACATCTTTGTGTCTTAAATTACTACGTAAGATAAAATAAGGAGCAAGTTAAAAATATATTACTATTATTTCAAGAAACTTCCTTCGACTTAAAGGGTCGGTTATTGCAAGAAAAAATGCCTCGACTTTAGATTACAATAGTTTTCCACTTTTGTATTTCCTTCCCTTTGTCAGTTTATTGTTACTGGGTCATTCTCAAGATCTTCTCAGGTTTCGGGTGATTATCCTTGTTTCTGAGCGTGTAATAATAAAAAAATGTTCCTTGAAGAAAAGGCACATTGGCAGCAGATTGGACCTAGCCGATATATGGTATATATAGCATGATTGTGGCTTGGTTAGTAAAACGCAGAAGTGCGTACAGTAGATCAATAAAACAGTAACGGTATTCTTGAATACCAAAAATACAGTATAGGAAATTACACTCATCTTTGTCTCTCTTTTCTTTTTGCTTTTCATTTGAAGTACTGATATACCTAATACCCATTTACGTTCCTTGTTAAAAACAACATATGTTTTAGCAAGATTTCTTGTTGGGAGACGCCGCGAACCTCAAAAACCATCCCGAACAAATGGACTCTCTCTTTCCGTGTGTGTTTGAACCAATGAGTTTTTTTTCCTAAACCTAATTGTTGAATTTGCCGCTGTGGTAAAACTATTTCGCTCAATTTGACAAATAATATAATAAAATATAATACTTATCCAGCAATGAGCGTGGATTGCAAGGAAAAGCATTGAACCCTAAAGTACCCCTGTAGCAGGGGCGCATCCAGAACGGACTTCTGGGGGGGCCGTGGATTGTAATACTGCTACTTAGCTAGTTTTAAGAGCTCCAAATTTTGGGATGGTTTTATTTATATATAAAATAAGAAAGCTTCCTCTTCCGTGGGAGGGGGCGATTGCCGCGATCGCTCCCTGCATCCATGTCTGCCCTATAGCCTCTCCTCCAAATTAAATGCATTAATCTATTATTTCCAATTCGAAGTCATTTTCGCTTCCATGTTAATGGTGTCGGAGTTCTTGTTCTTTGTATCTCTGTACTCAAGAAAATAATAGTAATAATAATAATTATAATAATAATAATAATAATAATAATAATAATGAAGCATCTGAATATTAAAAATATTTTTAACCCTTCTTTAAACTTTCTGTATATTTCTCTGAATCTGGATATGTTGTTTTATAGTGTGTAATGCAAAAAGGCTTTAAACAGCAATCTGGCAAAAATTATTTGTGTAAAAGACACAAACGCCTTATCAGTTGCTCTGCAAAGAAGTACTAAACAACTGACGTTATTTCTGTTTGCCTTTAAACACAATGTTACGATTTACAAGGCACAGACAAAAGTAGAGAGCAACGTGAAATTTCGCCTAAGGGCACCATCGTTGCTTAACTAAAGACTAGCACTGTGTCAACATATTGCATAGCTATCAATAAGTCACACTCAAAGGCCGAATAAAGAGGGAGACCTTAAAATTTAAAACTAGGGTCAGTGTGAGCCAGAGAGGTCACGGTGGGTGGTGTGTCACACTGAGTCACGTCCTGTTGACCCACGACCCACTGACCTACTTACAAATCTTGACCCAATTGACTCACTCCATCTCTGGATTGTACACATAGATAAAGCAGACATATATGTAATCTCACCTTACTTGGCCTTCACTAATTTAAGATAATCTACAAAAAATGAAAGAAAGCAATTTCAAACGCAAAAATATAGAAATGTATTTTAACGGAACAGAAAAAAACGTAACAGCCCAGATTTGAACCCGGATTTCTCCACTCAGCAAGCAAACGTCTTACCGACTTACCCACGGCATATCTTCCGACTTCTGGTTTTGAAACTTTATTTACCCTGCGTGTGTTACGTAACAACGTTACGAGATGTCCTTACTGTTGTGTTAACACGAGTTCCGTAAATTTACGAAGTCGCTCTTTTAATCCTCAATCAATCCGGCACACGCATATATATATATATATATATATATATATATATATATATATATATATATATATATAGATAGATAGATATAGATAGATAGATAGATAGATAGATAGGTAGATAGATAGATATGTTGGTGCACCAGTAAGCTCCCAAGAGTACAGATTAATTCTTTCTTCGCGGCACTGCTACCCATAAATGGCTAAGTGAGGTAAATAAAATTTAAACTTCAAATGGAACTGGGGTGGCTCACCGACAATGGCTGATTTAACACGTTTGATAACAGGGCGAGTAATAGTTTATTTATAGATAGAGCTTGTTTAGGTAAGTGGATACCGCGTGAGACTGTCATTCTAAGGGTCTAGGGTTCGAGTCTCGGCCTAGACTGAGTTTTTTTAAGGAATTCAACACTATAAATGATGTTCGCGTTTGATACTGAAAGAGATTTATCCTATGAAGGGAGGAAAACCAAGACGGGGGCAGGGGGAAAGACGGACACTGTTTATCCTTAAGTGTTAATATTTAATTTATTCCAATGTCTTTTGCTCTTTCCTTTCCTTCTTTTCTCATTTTGTTTAGCGTTCCGTACTTTTTCGGTTTCTGCATGAAGCGTATTATTCTTTTCGTTTTCTTTGCATTAATTCGTATCTCTTTGAGCTTAATGTGAATGCAATTTCTGCAGATTTATCTCGTGGTTGTTTCTCTAAATGATGCTCTCAGATAGTAATACTTTTTCCTCTAAACATAGGAATATCCTGGCATGTTATGTTTTCGGGCACGTATTTGCTGTCATGTTGGTTGTCCAACTATCAGACATCGAGTGAAACTATTCTGCTACTGGAAAAAGCTATCATTTCTTATGTATCCAACCTCCATTTTCTACTGTCCCTGACTGTACAAAGGTGAAAGTATACTAAATATATGTCACGGACATCCGTCACTAAAACCAAAAACAAAATAATGCCTCCCTCCAAAATTCCAACAATGAGAAATACATGGGAGGTAAAATTGTCAAAGGAAATTTTTAGTACCTAGCATATTATTCACACTAGCGTACATAGGTAAAAGTATACTGCATATATTGACACCTACATACCCCACTAAAACGAACAAAAAATACCACCTTCCCCGCCACTGTATTCATACTAGCGAACATTGCTAAAAGATTAATACATATGTGACATCTACATCCCTCACTAAACCAACAACAAAATTTCACCTCCGCAATAATTCTAATTATAAGAAACACAAGGGAGGGTAAAACTGTCCCGAGAAATTTTTACTCTCCCACCATATTATTTATACTAACGTACATAGGTAAAAGTATACAACATATATGACACCAACGTCCGTCACTAAAATAAACAACAAAATTTTACTTCCCCCAATAATTCCATCAACGAGAAGGACAAGGGAGGTAAAATTTTCACGTGAAATTTTCACCCCCTGCAATGTTATTCACACTTGCATACGTAGGTAAGAGTTTACTATATATATATATATATATATATATATATATATATATATATATATATATATATATATATATATATGACACCTACATTCCAAACTAAAGCCCACAACAAAATTTCATCTTCACCAAAAATTCCAGCACAGAAACACAAAGGGGGTATAATTGTCCCAGAAAATTTATACCCAATGCCATATTATTCGTACTAGCGTGCATATGTAAAGTTTTACTTATATGCGACACCTACATCTCTTAGTAAAACCAACAAAAATTTTAACTCCCCCAAAAATTCCAACAGTGAGCAATACAAGGCGGTTAAACTTTCCTGGGAAATATTACCCAGTGTCATATTCATACTACAGTACATATTGACAACCCAGCTTACTTCGTGCCTGATTTGGGGATGCAAAGATGAATTGAGCTGAGCGCCTTCCACTCACCATCTAGAATGAGTGGGCAAGTTCTCGAATTTATATGCGAGAGGTTTATCTTTTACACATACCAATTGGGGATTTAATTCGAATAATAACACAATGATTTCTATAACTAGATAACATCTGTATTTCGTATTCAGTAAAATGTGATGAATATGAGTGTTGTGAATTTTAGTACGGATAACCGGAAACTTTGCCAGACGAGTATCGCTTATCGAGCCTTGAGCAATTGAACCCTGAATAGGAAAAGCACATACCTTTCAGATCTCTTCCAAATGACGTTCGCTGATGGCCTTGGTGTTGACGAGTTGAATCCTGTGTCGCCAAGTTGACACTTCTATGGACAGGCGTGGCGGCTTAGCATTGAGTCTGGTCTCACTCCCAAATGCTCTAGTAGAATCGTCGAACTCCTTTAATAAAATACTGGAGCTTCTCGAAAAGCTGAAGCTTCCATTCAGATTGCGATGACTTCTCTTTCAATAGAACTCACAGTTTTCTATCTCGGTCGAAATCCTGGTTTTCTCTCGAACCCACGGTTCTCTGTCTACTCTCTCACTCTCTCTGTCACTGTCTGTCCAGAAGACCTCCTGTCTCTTGGTTTTGTTCCACTTCTCCGTTCTGGAATTTTCTTTCGTCGTCTGCTGCCAGGCACGTGTAACCTCCTTTCGTTTGGAAAACAACTTCTTTCCTCGTGTCAAGACTCAAAAACTGCAACACTCGACAAACTCCGATTTCCCGATTCTAGGCAATTTCCTCATATCCGTGAATGTGTGAAATGTTCACAAACATATTACAATCACTTTTCATAATTTACAGAATGTCGTTTATGTACGAGTTAACGCATTACATAGATTGTTTTCCTGCATTCGCAGACTCTCCATTATACATTTCTGTTTACTGAGTTTCGCTGACAATTAAATAACACATTTGCATCAGCTTGCGTTAATCTCGATTCTTAATTGTTGTTTACCTTCACCTCATTATTTTATCAAATCCGATATCCATAAAATAAATAAAAATTGATCAATAAAAATAAAATTATTATACATGAAATTCTGATTAAATACGAGTACTGCCACATGTCCCCCCTTAAAACCTTGTTAGCTTCGCTATCCAATTTAGAACTAGTAAGAGGTCGTAATATTGCAGAACTCCCTGTAGATATATACAACATATGAAAATAAATAACACTGAAATAAACATAAACTTGAAAATAAATAAGTGGAACATGTGTGTCTATATAAATCAATATCAATAAATCAATAACTGTTTTCCTACACCTGAACTTTAACATAATAGGCTATATATATATAATCTTTTAATCATCTTCATTAAACTGTGAAAAAAATAACGTGAATCATATACATCAATATCTCTATATTCAAAAGTGTACACTCACGACATCTTGTGAGATATACTAGAATTATGAGATGAGCACAAATACTCTGTGCGAAAGAATATATGTATGTAAAAGCAAAAGTACTCTTAATTTCGAATCTGCTCGGAATTCAGCTTAGAGATCAAATTACTTGAACTTTCCATTACTTGGCTGTCCATACTTGCCAACTCAAACATTTATTGACAGTATCAGTAACAGATTTCATTTGTCCGTTCCAGTTGTCTTACACTTCCAATCTAAAAAGATAAAACATTTTACGAATAATTAAAACATATTTACTTATTGTGGAATTGTAGCACTAAAATAAATCACAAAATATCATCACTTTTATTTTTCAATCAAACTGAACACTAAATTTTTACTGTGGAAGCATAAAATTCTTCTTTAGGGCATTTGTTACACTGAGAAAATTTCTGGGCGGCAACTGCGAATTCAGCAAAATTGACACAAGGTTAAAACTACATCCACGCTGGCACTTCCATTTTGCGCGTCGCTTTGGTTCCATGTACACTTGATGTCGAAACACATTACGAAATTTTAATAATTTCGCCAAAATTTAGTGGTTTACAAAACAATGACATCACATGGGAAGAAAAACTCTCTGTTGATGTCTGTCGGGCACTCGGATTTTCCGTGTTTTCCGGAATTTCCAACAAAAAGGTTAGATTTCGTGGTGGTGTGGTTCATTTGTGTATACTTCAATTCAGTTTCAGTGCTATTACTACGATATGCTTTACTGCGATCTGGCAAATTACTAAAAATTGTGTTATCAGTGCTTTGTGTTATGTTATTAAGTTGTGGTTTATTCTTATTTAATATTGTGGCATAGAGGGGAGAAACTTGTGAAAGTACGTAAGTTTCAGACTCATCTTTACCACTTACATCTAATTCTATATTTGATCTTACACTATTCTTAGTATCTCTTACACTATTAACGTATTTTCTCTCTAGCTTACTTAATCTTACTAAAATATAACATGTAATAATCACTACTATACTTAATATACTTGCTAAAACTAACGTAGATGTTAATAATAAAATTGTCTCGATGTCCATTTTCCTTGTTTTGGATATTATCTGAAATAGACGAGGAATAGATAAAGTCGGGATAGGCCTACTTAAAATTTGTAGAAAATCATATTTACTATAATTATTTGAATAATTATTATTCCTAGCTTGTGTCTGCTTACTCTTTTTGCGACTATAATTCGCGTGTTGTTGAAGCAGGCTTATATTGATCTCTACTGTGTCTAACACACTTGCTACTTTCAAAGTAATGCTAGTGAAAGACCGTTAAAACTATAATTGTGTGTAAAAACTTAGTTACTTATGAGTTCTAGACTCTATTTTACACTTAAAAACTCGTATTTTCCGTCGTTTTCTTCATTAAAAATAATACAAAGCTATATTCAATATATTTCCATATGTTTAGACTTATATGTCTTCTAACGTACGTTTTTCTATCATTTAAACCTCATTTTAACAATCTACATACTTAAATGTCGTTAATTATATTTAATATCTTTATTTTTTGTAATTTAAAATAATATTTCTTTGGTTTACCCGTGGACTGGGATGTCCGTTTCAGCTGGAAAGTTAGGTGTTGGGCGAGATAGATTTCGTAATCATTCGTGCTCGCTCGGAACTGTTCGTTTTTAGTCTGCAGTGTTCTCTGAGACCTGAAGTGGAGAGTAATTCCAGTCTCTCACAGGGTCTCGGTTCATTTTTTCACCTCTTGGCGTTCAGAGCGCACTGCATGTCTTTGACGCAAAAGATTACTGACTTCCATATGATCATTGCCCGTAGCGCTTTCAAAGTAAATACAACGATGAAATAAATAATTCCATTCATTATTTTTAATCAATATCGATTGATTATTACCAATTATATCATAAATATATTATATTATATTATTTTCTTTTCTTTTCTAAAAATAATTTTCTACACTGAAAATAACCATTAAATATATTAATCCTATTTTAATTAAGCGTTCTTCTATACTCTTCGTGAACTATTTCTCGCTGTATCTATGCTTATTTATAGATGTTAACCCTTTAATTCACAATGTAAATATTAAACAAACTTAATTATTCTATATTTTCTATAAATAATCGTAGTATTTATGTATATATTTTAACTATTAATACAATAATAATAATTTACTTCTATTTTATCTATTTTTATCTATTATTAACTATTTTTACTATTATTATTAATTTTCTATTATTTTCTACTGTTATTTTTCTTATCCTTCTTGGACATTCTTGACTTTATCTATCCTCCTTTGATGTTACTATCCTAGAATTATCTAGGTTATCTATTCTCATCTATTTCTATCCTTATTTTTCATTTTTTTATTTACACCTGAAACGTAAATGGGATATCGTTCGGTACGGTATTACAATACGATCTATTTGGTTGGGTACTATGAACTATTATGATCTATAGACTTTCTTTACTTCAATTCATTCTTACATTTGGTGATGGTGTTTACTGTTGGTGATGGCTGTTTGGTGAGTACCTAATGCATGATCCGTATACACTATTGATACTTCTTACTTGTTTGTTTACATTTGTTTTCATTTTTTTCAACGATTTACCAATCCATGACTTCATTGTTTACAAAAATTTTCGTGAGTTTTCGTGCACTAGAACATGAATAAATTTATACTGTGTATCACTAAATGATATTATTGTTATTATTATTATCATTACGGTTCATTGCTTTCCAATTCATACTTCCTTATTGATTTATACAATCTACAATACAATATTATTAAAGCAATAATAGAAACTACTAAAACGAGTATAATGGCTGCAACTACATGCATTATATAGTTTGTTTTGATTATTAACAATGGTACAGTAGTATCCACTTTTAATTTTAACAAATTTTCAGCTAGACTATTGAGTTCTTCGTGATGTAAACTGAAATTTAATTGCTTTTGCGTCCAATTTCCTATTAAATTTAGATGTTTATTGTTGACATTTATTACTTTTTTCGTTGGAATTGCCAACTCTCCAAATATTAAATTATCAAATAGGCTGTACTTAATAAAATAAGAACAATTATTTCCAAAATTTACTTTCGTTGCTGTGACTTCGTGATGGTTTCCTAATTTGGTTATGTATCCTTCTATTAATGACGAATATATCTGTATACTACATGAGTATATCTGTATACTACATTCCCTAGGTATTTCTCTGCTCGTTGTTGACAACCACTTAGTGATCCGTTAAAAACGATGTTGTTAAGACATTTTGCTTCGTCGTCTAATGTTATCTGTTCACAGAAATACAAAAAGCTCTTAAATTCGCATTTAGATCGATCCAACGTATGATACATACCATTTGCTAAGTCTCCCACTTCCGGTAATTTGTAATAGGTACGAAAATTTCTCGTTAGATATCCCATCGAAATCGCATTAAATATTCTTGATACTGTGTTTTCGTAAACAATAGGCGTTTTTAGTAATAAATCAATATTATTTTCGTTATAATGATATTTCATCAAGTAGATTGATGAAACTCGGTAGAACATTCCTATGTCAAATCGATAAATAGAATGTTTTAGAATATCATGCGTACTTATGAATTTGTTTACATCTAAATTTGATAAAATATGATAGGATAATTGGTTATTTAATATATCGCTGAATATTTTATTCACTCTTTCTCTAGCCATGTGTGAAAATAAATCTACTCCTATTAATTTATTGTTATTTATTTACTTATTTATTTATTTTAGATTACTTTTAACAATTTATTAATTTATATGTACTTCGCATTTCATTTTATGTTCTAGGCACCAACTCAATTTAACTTTAATATTACCTACATATTGCATATATTTATTTATTTACTTAAAACTCTAGTAACTATAATGCAAAAAGTGTCTATCGATTCGGGAATTTTCTGATGGAGATTAGCTTTTCCTCCAATCTCGGATTGAGGGTTTGGTTGAGAAAGTGCCCCCTGTCTGACATTTCATCGTTAGACCCAATTTGTACCATAGTTACAGTAAACCCTAACTTAAATGTTTTCAAAAAAATTTTTTTTCAAATTTAAATTTACTCTTTGCCATCTGATATCTGATCAATATCACCAAACTTTTCGTCTTTACTAGCTACAAACAATTTCAACCGTCTAATGTCTATAGTGTCAATTTTCGTTTCGCCCTTTTTGGTTTCATACTGAACTTTGTATGAATTGTTATTGACTTTCTCAACGATTACCCCTTTTGTATTATACCGATTTCCGAAACATGCCGGCAAACCTGCTCTTGGCATTTCTCTAACCAAAACTTTTTGACCGATCTCAAAACTTGGTTGCTCAAATTTCTTTTCAATTTGCTTTTTCTGGGATCTGAATTTCCTTTGCAAATTCTTATACGCTAATTCACGTGCCTCCTTTATGCCTTGAAGTCTCACCTCGTTGTCCACAAACTCGCAAGGAATATCTAAATCCTGCTCGAGAGATGTTCTCTGTTCGACTGCATGCAATAACTAGTATGGTGAAAAACCAGTACCATCATGCACTTGCGTATTGATCGTAAATATTAAACTAGGCAGTATATCTTCCCAGCTTGTAAAATCTCTATCAATATAATGCTTCATTACTTGTTGTAATGAGCCTATGGCCCTCTCTGCACTTCCAATCGAATAATGGGCACTTGTATTTGCGAAATGTATTTCCATACCAAACTTTTCAGACATCTCATCTAATATCTTGCTGCGGTGAGATGACAACCTATCCAGATGGAGCTGGGATTGGACCCCATGTTTTGTAATAAGATCCTCAAAGATTACTTGAGCAACGATCTCTGCTGTCACTGCTGGTACTGCTCTAGCAATGATGAATCTTGTAGCATTATCTACGAACACTAAGATGTACTTATTTCGGTTATTACGGGAGATCTTAAATGGTCCAACCTCATCTATTATAACTGATTGAAATGGTGCGTAAGATGGATAAGTCTGAGCATGAAACGGGACTCTACCTGTTTTCCTCTTCTGTACTTGACAACTTATACACTGGCCTACTTTATCCATGAAGAACTTCTTCATATTGGGAAAGTATATTATTTTCAATGCTCGTCTGTAACACTTTGTGTACGAAAAGTGTCCACCACCATACACTGAACAATGTAAATTCCTAAATACCTGCTCTCTCAAGGTATATGGGATACACAACAATAATTTCGTTCCGCCAGCCATACGCTGTGTTCTATATAACCTGTTGTCTTTAACTGTGTACCATCTGGCTTGTTTCTCCGCTTTCACATCTGCCTCTACTGGATGTTCAATTGCCTGCATTATAGGGCCAAAAAATGGATCTTTACGTTGTAATTCCCCTACGTCGATATCTTTATCGAAAGTCAAATTGACTTGCAAATCCTCAATATTTACGTTCAATGTTTAGAACTCTACATCGTCCGTTGTCGGTTCAATGTCAGTATTTCTAGACAAAATATCACTCGGATTCTTTTCTCCAGGACAATGCACCAGCGTATACTTGTATTGTGCTAAGTCAAGACTCTACCTTACAAGTTTTGGAGCTAACTTCGCCGATGTTTGAAGATACTTTATCGCTTTACAATCGGTATACAGTTCAAACTCCTTATTAAACAAATAGTAATTAAACGCTTTTAAGGAACTAATCACTGTTAAAATTTCCAATTCTACTATATGTCTCGTTTTTTCCTGTGGTCTTAATACACGACTGTAATACGCTACTGGTGTCCATTCACCATTAGCTTCTTTCTGCATAAGGACGCCACCAATCGAACTTGTTGATGCATCCGTGTACACCTTCGTTTCTAACTCCTCTCTAAACGGGGCTAACAATGGTGCATTCATCAATGCCAATTTCAAATTTTCAAACGCCTGTTGGTATAGCTCGTTCCACTCAAATTTATGTCCTTTTTTCAAAATTGGTTGGAAAATTGAATTTATCTTAGCATCATCTTTACAAAATTTCCTAACGTAATTAGTTAGTCCGAGGAATGACTTAAGTTGCTTAACGTTATTCGGGGCTTTACACGCTTTAATGGCCTGTATAATTTTTGGGCTAACCTCGTAACCTGCATCGCTTACAATGTGACCAAGGGCTAAAATTTTCCTTTCGACAAACTGGCACTTCTCTACTGACAACTTGAGACCATAATGCCTCAACCTTTTGAACACTGATTGCAGTACATCTACCATTTTCGAGTGCCATGCAGCTCCTCGGTATAAAGAAATACGTCGTCCATATAATAGGATACGAACTCTGGATTTACATTGGCCAAGGTCATTGCCATTATCTTTGTGTAAATAGCGGGCGCTTGAAGATATCCCATAGGCAGAACCCGATATGAATAGGCTCCTACACCTGGTATGTTAAATGCAGTATGCTCTGTAGACTCTTCAGAGATGGGAACTTGGTGATAAGCAGATTTGACATCTAAAATGCTAAAATATTTATGCATGTTAATATCTGATGGATTGGAGGCAGCGCAATGCTATGTAGCTTAACGCATTTATTTAAAAATCAACAGTCCAAAACTGCAAGAATACCCCCTGATGGTTTCTGTATAAACAGCATAGGGGAATTATAAGCACTTGAACTTTCCTCAATAATCCCTGTTTTAGCAAAATATTAATCTGTTCTTTTACTTTGTCCTTGAGTGCGATTGGAATGGGATACTGATGTCTCCTGAACGGTACTTTAGTCTCTAACTCGATATGATGCTGGAAATGCTTAACTTGACCTAATTCGTTCTCTTGCCATGCAAAGACGTCTGCATAATTAAAACAACTTCAATTTGCTCTTTAATCTCAGGTCTTGTTTCTTCTCCAAACTTTAATCGAGATTTGTCAAAGTTCTTCCTTGGCCTTAAAATACATTCTATATCCTCATTCGACAATCCTTCCTGCTTTAATTCTTCCTCATCTATGCATTGTTCTGCTTGTCCTAATGTTACATTCGCTCTTAACATAACGAATCTGTTAGATGGATTTACTATCTCAATTTTGTTATTCTGTGCCGATAAAAGTACACGCGGGATTAAGACATTATATTGGCGTTCTATACTCCTGTCTTGTTCTAACGAGTACTCCTTGTTATTCCATGAGTTGACTAAATTGACCTCTACTGTTGTTTTCGTCCTAGGTAACAATCGCACCTTGTGACCTAAAACCCATTTCGGTCTAATACTATATCTCAAGCCAATAGATGCGTTTTCCGATACAGTAACAGATTCCTGTTCTTCCCTCTTTCTAAACCGTGGTTTTCCAAATCTCTGTAATGTTAATTTATTCTGTCCGTAATTTATTTGACAATTTTGGCTTTGCAGAAAATCATTTCCGATCAAAACTTGATACGGAAAATCTTTTACTACACAAAACTCCAAATGAAACGTTTGATCAGCCATCTTGAATCTTATAATAGCTATCTTGTTTACTACTAGCACATTCTGTGTTATACCACGTATTCGTGTTGGTTTAGAAATTACTTTAGAGCTTGGTGGAACTAGCTTTTAATTTACGATAGATATTAGCGAACCTGTATCGACTAATGCCTTATGTTTTTGCCCATAGACCTCTATCGGTACATACAACATACTGTAGAGGCTACAATTTCTCTAATCTTTGTTTTACTTCCTGTAAATGCGCCTCCGACCATTTACAGTATTACTTAGTTTAAATTATTTGTATTTGAAGCCTGATAGTATGTTGTTCCATTAATCTGATTTGGTACAACCGGTACATATTGCACTTGACCATTCATCTGCCCTTGATTTTGACACCATGACGGACCATTAGAACGATTACCTCAACAACTCCCACGTTGTTGCCAATAATTTGTTCTTCTTCCACCACGATTACCACGCCAATTGTTATTCCTATATCCTCTTCTATTATTATAATCATTATTGCCTCTATACCTATTGAAATTACCATTATCACGGTTCCAACTTCTATTACCATTATTCCTATAAAAGTTTCGTCCTTTATTTCTAAAATTCTTGTTTCCTCTAAAGTTATTCCCGTTCTTTTGTTGTTTTGACTCCCTATCTCGTCTATCCTCTCTATCATCCTGATCTTGAAACTTCGCAG
This sequence comes from Thermobia domestica, assembly GCF_964235325.1. Lineage (NCBI taxonomy): Eukaryota > Metazoa > Arthropoda > Insecta > Zygentoma > Lepismatidae > Thermobia > Thermobia domestica. The sequence goes on from NC_137457.1 coordinate 102,892,635, forward strand.
CTAAAGTCAGCTGTAGCTTTTCTATCTTTTTCTCTAATTCACCTAATTGGGTGATACTCTGGGGCTATTGTTTAATTTTCAATTCGTCCCTATTCCTAATTTCTCTCTTTAGTAATAACTTGTCTACTTCAATGTTACTATCATCCTCTTCTACTTGCTCACGCATTTTCTTAAGTAGATCCTTCACCGTAACATTTCCATTTTCTCTCTTAACCCGTTTGTCTACTTTACATTTGTTTTTCTCTATTTTCTGGAGGTCTTCAACAAACTTATCTATTGTGGAATACGAAATCGTCAACACTTTTTCCATAAAATATGGCTGAAGACCACCTACTAAGATTCCAATCTTTTTCTTATCATCCATGCTAGAGTCTAACCGTTCACATAGCACCAACATATCATTGACATAATTGATAATAGGTTCATCCTCGAGATGTAACCTCTCCCTAATCTTTTCTTCTATGTCCAAAGTAACATTAGTTCTCGTAAATTCATCAATAATATTCTTTTGTAGCTCTTTATAACCTATGTCACTGGTATTCCGTCTTTTCAAAAATACCTTGATCCACTGCCTACCGTTTCCCTTAAATAGGCTTGGCGAAAGCTCTTTCCTTTTATCTTCTGTTACGCCTGCCATTTGACACGCGTCGTCAAACTCATCGAAAAATCCTACGATGTCATTATCCGTTTTTAAATCAAATTTCGGGAGTTTATTAACGTGCGAATAAAACATCACACTGGTCGTCATTTTGTTTTCTTGCGAACTACTGTTTTCACTACTAGACTGTTTATTATTTATAACACTGCTTTCAAACGGAAAGATAGACTCGTAATCCTCAGAGTATGACTTCGCTACCGGACTAGAAAGAAAATTCTCTACAGGACCTAATTTCAAACTTGGTTTAGCACGTTCTTGTTCTGTTACTTTAACTTGCTTCTTTCTACTTGAAGTTGCAATATTGAATATACTTCCGACTTGTACACCTCTACCTGCTTTTTGTGCTCTAGTACGAATTGTATCGTCACTCATTTAATTACTATTTAATTCAATTCTTATTATTCATACAATACTTATATTTCGAGCATCTAAAATATTCGCTAGGGTGGGTAGGTGGGAATTAATCTTATCGCTTAAACTATAATCCTGTTTCATAAAATCTTATAACTAAAACCTTACAATTACATATATTGCTAATTTTGAGAAAATACTTGAGATATTCGTAATATTAAATTTTATCGTCAACAGGGTGGGACGGGTGGGACTCAATAATTATTAATATGACATGATAACCTCGGTATTATACTAGAATCACTACAAAAAAACGCAAGCCCACAGTATCTTCACCATGAAAGGGTGGGTTGGGAGGGACTCCTACCATGACCAAGTGGTAGTTAATAATAAAAAGCTAGTTGCACCGGGACTCGAACCCAAAGCATAGTCCACCATGACAACCCAGCTCACTTCGTGCCTGATTTGGGGATGCAAAGATGAATTGAGCTGAGCGCCATCCACTCACCATCTAAAATGAGTGGGCAAGTTCTCGAATTTATATGCGAGAGGTTTATCTTTTACACATACCAATTGGGGATTTAATTCGAATAATAACACAATGATTTCTATAACTAGATAACATCTGTATTTCGTATTCAGTAAAATGTGATGAATATGAGTGTTGTGAATTTTAGTACGGATAATCGGAAACTTTGCCAGACGAGTATCGCTTATCGAGCCTTGAGCAATTGAACCCTGAATAGGAAAAGCACATACCTTTCAGATCTCTTCCAAATGACGTTCGCTGATGGCCTTGGTGTTGACGAGTTGCATCCTGTGTCGCCAAATTGACACTTCTATGGCCAGGAGGGGCGGCTTAGCATTGAGTCTGGTCTCACTCCCAAATGCTCTAGTTGAATCATCGAACTTCTTTAACGGGATGATCTACCTTCTCTCGGCACAAAACTTTTTATATTGGACCTTATGGGGAGATCATGCCTACCGAATTTCCTCAGTTTCTAAGGAACTAGGTATCTCTAATGGGAAAGAAAAATTTTGCAGCATTCTACAGAAGTTTATTAACGGGTTGAAATACTTAAATTGTATATTTGTCTGCTAGTTTAGCAGAAATAAATTATTAAAAAATAAATAAATTAGTTTCTTTTTATACAAATTATAATATGTCTAACTTTGGAACCAATTATGGTAGAAAGATCAACTTTTTTTGTTTTGTTCCTTGAGAAGAAACGACTCTAATAGTTTTAATCACAACCATATCTGATACGTCAATTAAAAAATAGTACTTTAATATAAGTATTAAAGTCCACCTGTCAAAGTTTGACGAGGGTAAGTCACGCCCCACTCTAAGCTTGGCCGCGGAAAGGGTGGGGGTTGGTGAAATGGAGGGGGTGGATGTCTAAATGAAACAGGTTCTCGACCAGTTTCTGAGATTACCTGTCATCTGCCAAATACTCTTAGCTTTATAGAGTTTGTCTCCCTCAATGGTTCCATACTAAGAGACTGGACGATATGATGTGAAGTATCCTCTTTCCCCGTAAAAATATGTCCCCTAAGTTCTTTTTAAAATAATGTCTAGTTAATATATTTCATATTTGAGGTTTTTTCCAGTTAGCCGTCATTTTCCAATATGGCCGCCGCCCTACGTAAATCTCTCTCTCTCTGTATATATATATATATATATATATATATATATATATATATATATATATATATATATATATATATATATATATAAAGAGAGAGATCGTGAACCAAGGGGCTTAGAAAGATAATTTTGGTGTCAAACTATAGGTTTCTGAGGCCGACGAATTTAAATATGGCACTGTTTATTGCCACTTAGAAACCTTACAACCTGGCAACACTGTTGTCTAACGATTAACTGTACAAAGTTACAAATGCGTGTATGCACGCATTACTCTAGCATATAGCGTACTTCCTTAAGACTAAACGAAACCTACTTTTTCTGGTAGCTTTCATCACGACAAGACATATTTTACATGGTAACATGAGAGAACATTTGTGTAAATCCAATATGGCAGCCAATATGATGGCTAAGAACTAGGCAACCAAGTATTATTACTGTTATTTAAATGCCTGTCAGTCCTAATTGGCCTGGAGCCTAGAGAATGGGAGAAAGAGGCAGGATACGATCTCATTGAAGAAGCGTATTATTATTATTATTATTATTATTATTATTATTATTATTATTATTATTATATTATTATTACTATTATTATTATTATTATTATTATTAACATTAACATTAAGAATGTCATCATAAATGTTTGCTTTGCTTTATTTAAGTTTCAACCTAGAATATGGGCTTCAGAACCCTCAGTAGCTCCTTGAACGAAAATAGGACGGAAACATTTCACAAACATTACAATTAATAATTCAATTCACTTGGTCCAGATATTTATCAGATAATATCTTATTTGTTGAAGATACAATCAGAAACAAAATTGAAATTAAGATCAATTGCGAAAGGATATACCAATACACACGAAAAGGAAGATTTAAAGAACATAACATTATATTGAAGCTGTATGAAATGCTTAACCCTTTTACAGATGGTGATCAGAAAAATGGAAACCCCTGAACGAAATTGCAACTTACCAGATTAATATGTAGTCGGGCCACCTTTCGCCTTCAGAACAGCCTAGATGCGACGTGGGATGGAGGCATAGAGGTCGTGAATGGTAGCAAGTGGAATTTTACACCATTCCTCGTGCAGGGCATCGGCCAGTTCTGTGAGAGAGGATGGAGGTGGAAATCGTCGCCAGAGTCGTGTTTCCAAGACGGACCACAGATGATCAATTATGTTGAGATTTGGGGATTGGGCGGGCCAGGGGAGGTGTTGAACTTCATGCCGATGTTCCTCGAACCACGCTGCAACAACGCCAGCTGTGTGAATGGGTGCATTATCATCCTGGAAGATGGCGTCATTGTCCGGGAACAACATCCAGACCATAGGATGCAAGTGGTCTCCTATTATTGCGACATAATCGTTGGCAGTGATTCGTCCGCTAATTGTGACCACAGGATCCAATGAAAACCATGATATGGCGGCCCACGGCATCACCGAGCCGCCGCCATGTTTCACAGTTGGGCGGAGACACTGCAGATCATAAGCTTCTTTGGGCGTTCTGCACACATAAACACGGTCCGTGGTTGGGAATAGGGTGAATGATGACTCATCCGATCATATCACAAGTTTCTAGTCCTCAACGGTCCAAGTTTCATTGTCGCGGCACCATTTGCGGCGTGCGAAAGCGTTATGGTCCCTGCTGAGCAGCAGTGCAACACGACCCCGTAAGTTGATGTCATGTAATTCGAGGCGGACTGTGATTGTCGAAACAGGGTGGGGGAGGTGCTGATTGAGTTCCTCCGTCACTTGCTCCGCAGTGGCACGACGGTTCTGCGTGCCAATGCGCTTTAATACCTGGCGTGACCTGTCACTCATGATTTTCTTCCGCCCACTGTTCCGCTTCCCCGATGTGGTTTTCCCGTATGTTGTGTAGGCCGTCATCACCTCCGACACTGTCCCACGCGACATACCTAACACAGTAGCCACTACCGTCACACTCACTCCACATAACCGCGCACTAACAATTTGCCCTTCTTGAAAATCTGAGAGGTCTCCCATTTTACACTACCTCCGTCTGCTGCAGCCACTGGACACTGCTGTTCCACTGCGCCTGACATTGTATGGAGACCGACCTAACACACCCCACCAGCGGTCCGGCGCTGCGGGCTCCACGACACCACTGCCAACCCATACATCTGACGTGTTGCGAACTACAGGTGTTTCCAGTTTTCTGATCACCATCTGTAGATTCCGGCTTTTTAAGGTAAATTAGAGACTTTCAGTCAAGCGGCTACAGCATCATCCCTATTTAAAATAGGATCATGTTTCATACCTCGTTTTCTTTTTACAATAGAGCAACCTTTCAAATGGTACCATTCACATCTCCTTATCATGTCCCTGAGGCGGGAAATTTTGAGCGAAATCGGGATTTTTCTTTGAAAATATTTCTTTTTTTTTTAACTTTGAGCCCCTCTGGACATCCACTGTGTTAATGCAGAGACCTAAAACGCAACTGGAAAACACTAAGGGGCGTACTAAATGTCTGTACAAAATTTCAAGCTTTCATCTTGGACAGTCAGGGCGGGAAAAATATTAATAAGTCCCATAATGCCCCAGATTACTGTAAAATATCTTGATCTCAGGCAGAACATTTCCTGAGACATCCATATTTATCCTAGAATCATAGTTCGCCCTTTATTATCTTCAGAATAAAACTACCTTTTAAACGGACCCTTCACATGTCTCCGTCATGTATCTCAGGCGGGAAATCGCCAAAAATGGGATTTTTTAAACCACAAATCCCTTTCATTTACCTTTTTGCCCCTCTGGATCCACCTTGTGCTAACCCACAGATCCGAAAAATTTAATAAATAGTACTCGGTGGACTGAATGTTTGTACAAAATTTCAATAATCTAGGTGCGAAAGTAAGCCCGCCAAAAATAATGAAAATAGGCCTAACAAAAATATTTTTTAAAAGTTATGATGTCATCACCTCCTGTGTCTCGACACAGGAAGGCGTGAAACCATACGTAACGTGTTCTACAGTGCCTCTAGACTTAAAAAAAAGTAAAAAGGTTTATTGGTTCTTTTTTAATCGAATAATGAAGACGCTACTTTAGTACCTAAAAATAGGTACTAGAACTCCAAAGGGATTCAGATTATGAGACAAGAAAATTTTAACATTTGGATTGTATATAAATTTCGAGGTATCATGACTTCTTGTATCTACTGACCAAATTATATTTAGTTAATCCTCAATATAATATGAATTTTATTTCTAATTTCTGTTTTTATCCTAGTCTGAAGGAAAGCCTTTGCGCACAGATTTTAAACCTAGCATTGTGGCCACGTTGGGCAAAAATTGCGTTCAGAAAGATCAACAGAGATTTGTGCGCAATTCGGGATCTAGAGTGTGCGCAATAAAATTGATCCCTTTTTGTATAAGATGTATAAGATTATCAATTCGCGGGAATTTCTGGTGGTCAGAACTTGACATTCAAATTCTTTACTATTGTTTGGGCATTTCTCGGAACTAGCCTTCTCTTCAATACAAAGAAGCGGCCTACAGGGGAAACATTTTTGTTGAATGTTTACGCAAGCATATCCAAACGTCGGTTCGCGGGCCGGATCTGACATGCCGAGTTCTTTATACAGCCCGCGACATTGTCCGTTATTAAATTATCCGATAATTATTTCTTGTGAAAATATCATATATTACCTTTTACAGCCCGTGACGACAGTAAGATTTCTGTGATTCGGCCAATCCCTGTTCCTACTTGCAAATGCCTGATTTATAGTATTTACGCTATTAGTAAGCGCTACTGAGGTCAATAAGAGTTGAATTAGATTTTTTGCGAGGGGCGCATTGTTATAGCATGTTTTCTAACGCACAAAGGGATGTTCTGAATGGGGGCAGCTATGTGTATGTTTAGCCAATGGAGCCATTTGTATCTTCGTGGCTTTGCACTCTAACTCCAAATAATAATAATAATAATAATAATAATAATAATAATAATAATAATAATAATAATAACTAGGAATGCAATGGATATACCCGATTGCAATGAAATGAGCTGAGCGAGCTTAAACTACGTAATCAGGAAGAATTTTTCGGTGATTATTCCTCGATGGTACATCGGATTTTTGATTTCGACCTGTGTTGTCACTCAGCACGACATACTCTATCAGCGTGCTAAGCTTGGTTGAGATTGGCCAAATGGTCTAGGAGTAAGCGTTTTTCGGTGATTATTCCTCGATGGTACATCGGATTTTTTATTTCGACCTACGTTGTCACTCAACACGACATACTCTATCAGCGTGCTAAGTTTGGTTGAGATCGGCCAAACGGTCTAGGAGGAAGCGTTTTTCGGTGATTATTCCTCGATGGTACATGGGATTTTTGATTCCGACCTATGTTGTCACTCAGCACGACATACTCTATCAGCGTGCTAAGTTTGGTTGAGATCGGCCAAACGGTCTAGGAGGAGTTCGCGGACAACCAAACGGCTAACCCGAGTATAAGAGCTTCGCTTCGCTCAGCTCAATAATAATAATATTTCTTTTGCCTCCTGAAAATAACCAGATGGTAAAGTTAAGGTCGATACATTTTTGGAATTCGAAGGCATTTTAGAATGCTTGTCTATCATCTGGCTATCAGAAATAATTGATCGCCATTTTCTCTACATATCTATAATTTTCTTACAGGGTAGGAACACCTCTTCGGAAGAGAGAGAAAAAAAAGAGAGAGAAAGTGGCCGAACTTGGGATATTGAACGTGAGGACAGTATGTTTACATTCGCATTGACACCTGCTGTGAAAACGGTCCCTTCATATCTCTCGGGACGAAAACAGAATAAAAGGGTGGGCGCGGATGCCTTACCCTCGTCAAACGTTTTGACAGCTGGACTTTAATACTTATATTAAAATACTATTTTTTAATTGGCGTATCAGATATGGTTGTGATTAAAACTATTAGAGTCGTTTCTTCTCAAGGAATAAAACAAAAAAAGTTGATCTTTCTACCATAATTAGTTCCAAAGTTAGACATTATAATTTGTATAAAAAGAAACTAATTTATTTATTTTTTAATAATTTATTTCTGCTAAACTAGCAGACAAATATACAATTTAAGTATTTCAACCCGTTAATAAACTTCTGTAGAATGCTGCAAAATTTTTCTTTCCCATTAGAGATACCTAGTTCCTTAGAAACTGAGGAAATTCGGTAGGCATGTTCTCCCCATAAGGTCCAATATAAAAAGTCTTGTGCCGAGAAAAGGTAGATCATCCCGTTAATAAAATACTGGAGCTTCTCGAAAAGCTGAAACTTCCATTCAGATTGCGATGACTTCTCTTTCAACAGAACTCACAGTTTTCTATCTCGGTCGAACTCCTGGTTTTCTCTCGAACCCACGGTTCTCTGCCTACTCTCTCACTCTCTTTGTCACTGTCTGTCCAGAAGACCTCCTGTCTCTTGGTTTTGTTCCACTTCTCCGTTCTGGAATTTTCTGGAGTCGTCTACTGCCAGGCACGTGTAACCTCCTTTCGCTTGGAAAAACAACTTCTTTCCTCGTGTCAAGACTCAAAAACTGCAACACTCGACAAACTCCGATTTCCCGATTCTAGACAATTTCCTCATATCCGTGAATGTGTGAAATGTTCACAAACATATTACAATCACTTTTCATAATTTACAGAATGTCGTTTATGTACGAGTTAACGCATTACATAGATTGTCTTCCTGCATTCGCAGACTCTCCATTATGCATTTCTGTTTATTGAGTTTCGCTGACAATTAAATAACACATTTGCATCAGCTTGCGTTAATCTCGATTCTTAATTGTTGTTTACCTTCACCTCATTATTTTATCAAATCCGATATCCATAAAATAAATAAAAATTGATCAATAAAAATAAAATTATTATACATGAAATTCTGATTAAATACGAGTACTGCCACAATATGTAAATGTTTACTACATATATGACATCTACATACCTAAGTAAACCCAACATGAAAATTTTACTTCCCAAAAAATTCAAACAATGAGAAACATAAGGGGGGTGAGATAATCCCGAGAATTTTTTATCCCCCTGCCATACTATTCATAATAGCGTACATAGGTAAAAGTTTACTACAAATATGGCACGCACATCCTCCAATAAAACCAATCAAAAATTTTTCGCTCAGCTCATACTTCCAACAATGATAAACACAAGGCTGGTAAAACTGTCCCGGAAAATTTTTACTATCCTGCTAAATTTTCAAAGCAAAGTTCCAAGGTAAAATTTACTAAATATATAACACCTACATCTTTCAGTAAAACCAAAAAATATCACTTCCTTCAAAATTTCCAACAATGAGAGAAACAAGGGACATAAAATTGTCAAGGGATATTTTTACCCCCTGCCATATTATTCATACTAGCGAACATAGTTAAAAGTTTAATACATATATGACACCTAAGTCCGTCACTAAAACGGACAACAAAATATCAAATCCCCAAACATTTCCAACAATAAGGAACACAAGAGGGTAACACTGTCCTGGGAAATTTTCACCCCCTGCCATTTTATTCATACCAGCGTACATAGGTAGAAGTTAACTACATAGATGACACCTACATCCCTCACTAAAAACAAAACTAAAATTTAACCTCCCCAAAATTATAACAATGAAAAAAAACAAGCGGGGTATTATTGTCCGGGAATTTTTTACCCCTGCAACATTTGTCAAGCTAGAGTACATAGGCAAAAGTTTACTACATATATAACACCTACATATTCAGCATAAAAGCAACATTATTTCACCTCCTCCAACAATTCGAACAATGAGAAGCACCAGCGGGGTAAATCTGTCCCGGGAAATTTCGACCTAATTGAAATATTATTCATACTATAGTACATAGGCAAAAGTTTACTACATATATAACACCTACATCCCTCAGTAAACCGACAACTAAATTTCAACTCTCCCAAAAATTCCAACAAAGAGAAAATCAAGTGGGTAAAACTGTCGCGGAAAATTTTTAACTAACTGAAACATTATTCATACATAGGCAAAAGTTTACTACATATATGGCACCTACATCCCTCACTAAAACTAACAACATAATATCATTTCAACCAAAAATTTCAACAATGAGAAAGACATGTGAGGTAAAACTGACAGCGAAATTTTTACCTACTACCATAATATTCATACTAGCGTAAATACTTGAAACATTACTACATATATTGCACCTATATTATTCACTAAAATGAACAAGAAAATACCACCTCTCCCAACATTCCAACAATGAGAAACAAAGGGGGTAAAATTGTAACAGAAATTTATACTCCTTCCATCTTATTCATACTAGCCTATATGGGTAAAATTTCCTAAATTTATGACACCTACAAACCTCAGTAAAAGCAACAACAAAATTTCACCTCCCGTAACAATTCGAAGAATGAGAAACAAAGGGGGTAAAACTGTCCCGGGAGAAAATTTTTCCATCTGCCATATTATTCATACAAGCGTACATAGGTAAAATTTTGCTACATACGTGACATATACATCCTCAGTAAAACGAACAAAATATCACCTAACCAACGATTCCAACAATAAAGAAAACAACGGGGTAAAATTGTCCCGGGAAAACTTTACCTCCTGCCATATTATTCATAATAGTCTACAGGTAAACGTTTCATACATATATCAGCCCTCAGTAAATCCAGCAACATAATTTCACCTACCCCAACAATTCCAACAATGAGAAACACAAGAGTTATAAAACTGTCCCGAGAAAAGTTTACCCGTGTCATATTATCCATACTAGCGTATGTAGGTGAAAGTTTACTACATATTTGACACCTACATCCCTCACTAAAACCAACAAAATTTCACCTCATCCAACAATTCCAACAATGAGAAACGCAAGGGGGTATAACTGTCCTGGGAAATTTTAACCGCCTGCCATAATATTCATACTAGCAGAAATACTTGAAATTTTACTTCATATATGACACCTATATCATTCACTAAAATGATCAACAAAATATCATCTCCCCAACATTCCAACAATGAGAAACAAAGGGGGTTAAAATTGTCCCGGAAATTTATAACCCCTCCCATATTATTTAGAGTAGCCTACATAGGAAAAAGTTTCCTACATATATGACACCTACAAAACCCAGTAAAACCAACAACAAAATTTTACCTCCCCAAACAATTCCAAAAATGAGAAAAAAGCAGGTAAAACTGTCCCGGGAAAACTTTCACTCCTGCCATATTATTCATACAAGCGTACATAGGTAAAATTTTAATACTTATTTGACACCTACATCCCTCAGTAAAACCAAACCGAATTTCGCCTCCTCTAACAATTCCAAAAATGAGAGACACGAGGGGTAAATCTGTCCCGGATAATTTTTATCACCAGCCATATTATTCTTATTAGCGTATATATTTAAAGGTTCACTATGTATGTGACACCTACGTCCCTCACTAAAGCGAACAACAAATTTTCAATTACCCTAACAATTCCGACAATGAAAAAGGGAAGCAGTAAAGCTCTCCCCGGAAATTTTTACACCATTGCGATAATATTGACACTTGCGTACATAGTTAGAAGTTTGCTACATATATGACACCTACAAAACTCAGTAAAACCAACAACAAAATTTCACCTACCCCAAAAATTCCAACAATGAGAAACGAAAGCGTTAAAACTGTCCTGGGAAATTTTTACCCCCTAGAATATATTTCATACTTGCATACGTAGGTAAAAGTGTACTGAAACCTACGTCCATGAGTAAAACAAACAAGAAGCTTTCACCTCTCCCAACAATTCCAACCACGAGGAAAACAAAGCAGGTAAAACTGTCCCAGGGAAACATTTGCCCCTGCTATATTATTCATACAAGCGTACATAGATAAAAGTGTACTACATATCTGACACCTACTGGTTTCATAAAACCAAGAACAAAATTTCAGCTCCCCCAAATATTCCAACAATGTGAAACACAAGTTTTAAAACTGACACGGGAAATTTTTACCCAACTGAAATATTATTCATACTATTGTACATAGGTGAAAGTATACTACATATATGCCACCAACATCCCTCACTAAGACCAACATTATATCATTTATACCAACAATGAGAAAAACATGGGAGGTAAAACTGTAACGCGAAATTTTTACCCCTGCCACATTATCATACTAGCGTACATACTTGAAACTTTACAACATATATGACACCTATATCATTCAGTAAAATGATCAAAAAATATAACCTCCCCAAAATTTTAACAATGAGAAACAAATGGTGGTAAAATTGTCCCGGAAATTTATACCCTTCCCATATTATTCATAGTAGCCTACATCGGTAAAAGTTTCCTACATATATGACACCTACAAAACCTCAGTAAAACCAAAAACAAAATTTCACCTCCCCAAACAATTCCAACAATGAGAAAAACAAAGCAGGTAAAACTGTCCCAGGCAAACATTTACCCCTGCCATATTATTCATACAAGCGTACATAGGTAAAATTTTACTTCAAATTTGACACCTACATTCCTCCCTAAAACAAAACAATCTTTCACCTCGTCTAACAATTACAACAATGAGAAACACAAAGGGGGGGGGGGGGTTAAACCGCCCGGATAATTTTTATCACCAGCTAAATTATTCATACTAGCGTATATATTTAAAGGTTTACTACGTATGTGACACCTACATCTCTCACTAAAACGAACAACAAAATTTCAATTACCCTAACAATTCCGAAAATGAGGAACCGAAGCGGTAAAACTGTCCCAGGAAATTTTTACACCATTGCCATAATATTGATACTTGCGTACATAGATAAAAGTAAACTACACATATGACAGCTACGTCCATGAGTAAAACAAACAACAAGATTTCATCTCTCCCAACAATTCCCAAAATGAGAAACGCTAGAGGGTATAACTGTCCTGGAAAATTTTTACCCCTGCCATATTAATCATACAAGCGTACATAGATAAAAGTTTACTACATATCTGACACCTACAATCTTGATAAAACAAGAACAAAATTTCAACTGCCTCAAATATTCCAACAATGTGAAACACAAGGGTTAAAACTGTCCCGGGAAATGTTTACCCAACTGAAATATTATTCATACTATTGTACATAGGTGAAAGTATACTACATATATGCCACCTACATTCCTTACTAAAACAAACAAGAGAATTTCACCTGCCTCAAAAATTTCAACGATGGGAAACACAAAGGGGGTAAAATTGTCCTGGGAAATTTTAACCCCCTGCCATATTTTTCATACTTGCGTACATAGCGGAAAGTTTACTACATATATGACACCTACGTCCCTCACTAAGACTAACAACATAATATCTTTTCAACCAACAATTCCTACAATGAGAAAGACATGGGAGGTAAAACTGCAACAGGAAATTTTTACCCGTGTCTTATTATTCATACTAGCTACACATTTGAAACTTTACTACATATATGACACCTATATCATTCAGTAAAATGATGAACAAAATATATCCTCAATAACATTTCAACAGTGAGAAACAAAGGGTGGTAAAATTGTCCCGGAAATTTATAACCCCTTCCATATTATTCATACTAGCCTACATAGTTAAATGTTTCCTACATAGATGACACCTAAAAACCTCAGTAAAACAAAAAACAAAATTTCACCTCCCCAAACAATTTCAACAATTAGAAAAAAAGCAGGTAAAACTGTCCCGGGGAAACTTTACACCCCTGCCATATTATTCATTCAAGCTACATAGGTAAAATTTTACTACATATTTGACACCTACATCCCTCGCTAAAACAAAACAAAATTTCACCTTGTCCAACAATTCCAACAATGAGAAACACGAGGGGTAAATCTGTCCCGGATAATTTTTATCACCAGCCATATTATTCTTATTAGCGTATATATTTAAAGGTTAACTACGTATGTGACACCTACGTCCCTCACTAAAGCGAACAACAAATTTTCAATTACCCTAACAATTCCGACAATGAGAAACGGAAACAGTAAAGCTCTCCCCGGAAATTTTTACCCATTGCGATAATGTTGACACTTGCGTACATAGATAAAAGTTAACTACATATATGACAGCTACGTCCATGAGTAAAACAAACAACAAGAATTCATCTCTCCCAGCAATTCCAACAATGAGAAACGCTAGAGGGTATAACTGTCTTGGGAAATTTTACCCCTGGCATATTATTCACACAAGCGTACATAGATAAAAGCTTACTACATATCTGACACCTTCAATCTTGGTAAAACAAGAACAAAATTTCAACTTCCCCAAATATTCCAACAATGTGAAACACAAGGGTTAAAACTGTCCCGGGAAATGTTTACCCAACTGAAATATTATTCATACTATTGTACATAGGTGAAAATGTACTACATATATGCCACCTACTTTCCTCACTAAAACCAACAAGAGAATTTCACCTCCTCCAACAATTGCAACAATGAGAAACAGAAGAGGGGTAAAACTGTACTGTGAAATTTTTACCCCCCTGCGATATTATTGATACTAGAGTAAATAGGTAAATTTTTACTACATATATGACATCTACATCCCTCACTAAACCAAAAACAAAATTTCACCTCCACAAAAATTACGGCGGTGGTTAAAAATTTCCGGGGCTGTGTTTATGGTTGTTTGAATATTTGGGCGAGATCAAATTTTGTACGCTAGTATGAATAATGTGGTCGCGGGTAAAAATTTTCCATGACAATTTTACCTGGGGTTAAAAATTTAAGTGGGTAAAACTGAACCGTTACACCGGCAGTGTCCTTAGCGTTACTCATCTGTGTCCATTTTGTTCCATCTGCGTCTACAAAATATTTTGTTGGGAGAAGAAATATAGTAATATCAACCATATTATCTTCCGAACTTCCACTGATGTCACATCATGTAAGAAACTATCTTGTGTGGAATGTCCCCTGTTTTTATTTAATAATCTTCTTCTCTTCAGATCCAGATTCCTGACCCTTGAGGTCCTGAAGTTTTAGAAAATATTCTAAGGACTTCATTTCAACAGAACACTAATTATAACCCTCATGATGATATTCCTTCAGTAGAGAAATAAGTAGTCCGAAACACTAAGCATATATTTCACCATAGCGTGTAAGTTGTATACAGTAACTTTGTAAGAGGCATAAAGTAACTTTCTTCAGCATGATATACTTGAGATCAGGCAAATCATATACCTAGCAAACCAATCTGAAAGCCCCATTTTAGTGTGCTGATGATTAGGAAAGCAGGAAGTAAGCTATAAAACTTAGTTTTCGAGAGTCATTTGCAATAAAAATGTGAAAGAATAAAATAGAAATGAAAATTAAGTTATATAATTGATACTGCTGCCACTTAGTGTTCTATATGTAAAACGCACTTAATAGTTTATAAAAACTTCGTCTTACCCACAAATTAACACAATAACCAACAGTAATTTCTTCTATTTTCCCATTACTTAACATTATACGGTCTAAAAAACAGCAATTAATGTAATAAAGAAATATGTGGCTATTATAATAGTATTTGCAAAAATTTATGTTATGTAAAATTTATACTGGGAATTTCCGTATAATTAATTACACGAGCCAACAAATATTTACTTTCTTTCTATAACGGGCATGAGAACAGCTAATGCTAGTGCCAATGTTTTCGGGTGTGCCGATAACGGAAATGTTAATGAAAATGCAACATTAGCTCTTGTTTTGAAGTTATGATAATTTTACGTTATAGTCTTACTAAGATTATGGATGCATTGCCTAGTTTTTATCCCTCGCAGGAAGGTCACTGAAGACGCAACCGGTTTGCTTGACTTTTTTTATTTTCAGCTGTGATTCCCGTATTAGTTTCCAGCAGCAATTGGCTAGCATTAATGTATTCCACTTTCGCTGTTATTTCATTTCCATGCCCGAAATTTACTGGGGGAAGCGTTTCACATGCTCATCGCTTTTAGCACCACAGTTGTGAGGGAAAAACTCTAAGCGCGAATCTAACAAAAGTAAATTTAAGGAAATTTTGCAACCCAGTCAATCATAGCAGTACAGAAATTTTGCCTCAAGATCCTTACAGTTTTCTATAAGGGCCCTGTGGCTCAGTGGTAGAGCGTTCAACTCCTGTGCTTGGGGTCTCTGGTTCGATCCCACCTCTACCCGTGTGGACTTTGTGGTGGACAAACACCCCGCTCTTGGGATTTCTCGGGGTTCTCCCATTTCCTCCCACTTTCTTCATTCCACGATTAAATTCATTTCCCATCATCCTAACCGGCATAACTGTTGGACGTAAACCTTAAATATTTCATTTCATTTTGCATATAGTTTTCCCTATTATTTTCTAAAATATTTGTTAATACTTGAACATAGCCATCCCAAGTTTCGCCTTTCTCAGACGGAAATTTCTCGTACAAATGGAGAAATGCTTCCCCAGTTTTGTCCATGACCTTAACGAAGTTTTCCATTAGGCCCAATTTTACATTAAGAGCAGGGACAATTATGTTAATGGATTCGATAAGTACTTCGTGCATAACATTTTAAGGTCCTAGTCCAAGTGATGGATGCTTAGGCCTATCTTTCTTTTTACAATGAATTGTTTTGGCGTGGCAATCGTAGAGGCAGAGTTAACAACACAGTTTTGTGAAGCCCTGTTGTAGCCCAAGTAATATGCCTATGACTTTCAGCTCAATAGAAAACTGTCATTGACACTTGTCATAGTTCAATCGCAATAACAACTGTTTCATGTTTTCATACGCTTTTTTTCATGTAAGATACATACCCGACCTGAATCGATGGTAACACGTTGTCATTATCTAGTAGGGCATACTCGAGACTTATTTTGGAGGAGTCGATAAAAAAAACTCTACTCATCACTTTTATAATCAACGCCAATAGCTGCCACTTGTCCCTCTACGTCACTACAAAGTACCGATTTCTTTTCACTTTCAAAAAAGGGAAGGAATGACATATGGCGGTTACGAAATGCAGTCAAATTTATTATCATATCAAGGCAATTCCACTGTTGTTGTCTTGACGCCAGCAGTTCAGCTTTATCTCTTGGAAATACCATGTGTTAATGGAGTTGTCAGACAAAAGTAACAATCGTTCACACAGTTTGATATTTCTCCCCAGATCATGGGTATAGCAAAGCCCATGGATAATTATTGATAGTTTGGGATTGGAAATGGAATTGTATTTGGTAATAGTAGGGGTCAATAAATCAAATAATTATAAAATGGGAGTAATGAGTAGGGTTAGTAGTAGAAGATTAGAAGTCATTATAAATATTTCATTTGATGTTACAGAACGCCCGCCAGTGGCGCTAGAGTCGCACAAACAGAAGGAAAGCAGAGCAATAAGAAACCAGTTTTGTGCAGAATTCGGTTCAGTAAGTGAAATACTGCGAATGGAAAATGCCACTATAAGTAACCCCATTCTGGGAGTGCCACATCAGTGCTCTTTTCGACATCAAATACAGCTATAGTGCAAACGCAAAACATTGTTCGTCCAAGGGCTTCACCATTTCCAAAAAGGGTATTGCCAATGACCTCAAACACAACAAAAATGCACAGCCAGAGGAAGCGGGCCTGCGCACAATGGTACGAAAACAACACACTCGTCCCAAAATTACAATAGATGTGGTTCGACAAGTGTAGAAGTTGGTGACCAAGGACAATCCGCCGCCGCCACAAACAGGCATTGCCAGAAGTGTTAGAAGATCAAAATCAACTATACAGTGGATAATCGGCAAGGATTTAAGCCTGCAAGTGAAGCAGAAGTTTCGTGTTCTGACATTCACAGTCAAACACACCCGGGATCGCAGGGTCTATTGCAAACGGCTTTGTGAACTGTATTTAGCAGGTGACACATGGAAATATGTGGTCAAGTTAAACGAAGCCTGAATCTATTTGTCAAATTCCATGCGGGTTCGAGTAATTTACTATCATAGCAAGAATGTTAAAGACCATGCAAAATTGGGTCCGCACGTGCCGCGAAAGTCTTCCCCGTGACTTTATGATGGTTTCATGTTTTCGCCATTCAAGGAAAGTTTCCCTGCATGAAGTTGCACTAAATGTGAAAATGAACGTAGCATACTACAAACAACACGTTCTGGAACCATTATACAGGCAGCATATTCCGTCGTTATATGGTGCTGAGGTGTCGAAATTATTCATTCATCAAGACATAGAAGCTAGACAGGACTGGAACAACTGCGGCATACATGGCCCGCAAAGCGCGTGAAATTGGAATCCATGCTATCCCATACTCAGACATTCCTGTCAAGATTTGCGAAGTTGCACCAATGGAGCTTTGGGCTTTCGGGTATTTGAAGATAGAGGTTTCCTTACATCGCCCACGCACATTGACTGCCTTGTGGAAAGTTTGCAAGGGGCAGAGGTCCAAACGTGACCAGTTTTCTCTGAACAGAAGCCAACTCCATAAGAAACTTCGGTGTCCGACTATAGTTTATAGTCAGGGTCCTCATATCAAGCACAACCGCTGGTTAAAATACGGCTTTACACGCTATCGTAGGGGACAAAAAATAATTTCCATAAACGTTCACCAACCTTGTGTAATACTTTAAGGGAAATACAATTGCTGTTGCTGTGAATAACACAAGTTGTTATGACTAACAGGAAAAATACGAGTTTATTACTATCTACGAAACAGCATCAAGTTTATATCGCTAGAGGGAGATTGTACTCTCAATGTGATT
The DNA here is from genome assembly GCF_964235325.1 of Thermobia domestica. Lineage (NCBI taxonomy): Eukaryota > Metazoa > Arthropoda > Insecta > Zygentoma > Lepismatidae > Thermobia > Thermobia domestica. The sequence continues at coordinate 102,910,988 of NC_137457.1, forward strand.
TTGTAAGATCTAGAGAACGAGAATCACTTGTTAGAAACAACAAAAATGCAATATGTTTCAGCTGTTTTTGTTTATATTTCGTTTATGTCGTTAAACTGTTAAATAAATGTTCAGTTTCTAGTAAAGAAAAAACAATGCTAAAGAAATGGTCATGTGTTAATTGATATATGAAATCATTATTTCGGAATAATGGAAGTTCTACAGTAATTGCAATATTTAATTAATTCCAGCAATCATATCATAATTATCAAGTATGAATAATATTAATCGAAGTACGGAAATTACAATATCAAACAAATTGAACATAAAATTTAGTAAAATCTAGTTTCTGTTTAATTACCAATAATCTTCAATAATTGTATTTGAGGATGTGGATAATACGAACATATAGTAAGTATCCCTGGCTTTAAATTCAAATCTGAAATCATAATTCTACCGCCATGGATAGTTTTCCAATGAATCAAGTAATTTTATATTTGCCGAAAACGTCGTATATTTGTAGAAAGAAATGAAAGTGTTAATTTTATAGTCTCAATATTCCTTTCCTCAGATCTTATTGTTACAGTTCAATGAAAAATTCACTTTAAATTAATAATATATTACCATGAGTTTCTGGGAATTTATGACAAATTTAATTACAATTGAACGTTCGCTTAAACAGGAAACTTCAACTCAAAAAGTTGTTTACCTGTCTGCAGTAGAGACGAAGTAGCGACTGTCAAATATCGTATTATGCTTGTATTTATGTGCTATATAAAATTCTTACATTTCTGTATCTATATCTATATCTATCTATCTCGCTACACACACACACACACACACACACACACACACACACACATATATATATATATATATATATATATATATATATATATATATATATATATTCTCTTAATTAGGAGACTGTTCGGCATTACACACAGCTGGTAATAGATATCGTCGTATTTCTTTCACAATTGAAAAAAAATGAAATGAAATTTTTGAGTTTTACGTCCTACGCTTATGCCGGTTAGACTAAAGGAGACGGTGAAGATGAGAGATGAATGAAATGGTGGAATGAAGAAAGTGGGAGGAAACGGGAGAACCCCGAGAAAACCCACGCACACGGTTCTTTCACAATTGAATAGAGGGAATCTTTGTTCTCCATACAGTGTCCAGGAAGCACTAGTTGAGTGTGAATGTGTGACTAAGGAAGAGAACAAGAGCAATGAGTGCAGCTTTTCGTCGCGTTTTGAGGCTATGCTTCTCTGTAGCCACCCCAGAGTCGCAAATGAGTCACGTCCTGGCAGCGAGATATGCATGAGGATGTCCAAGTCGTCAGTACAACAGTGGGTAAATCGCTATAACGGAGTCAAGAACGTGCATGACCTTCAATGAGGTGGGTCCAAACCGTAAGTGGCTCCACAAGTGGCAAAAATGATTATTAAAATCTTTCGAAACACCAGCCTTAACATTGCGTCAAACGAAAGCAAAATTAAAGCAAAAGGCTACAGTCTGTCGTGTGTGACTATTAGAATACACCTTCAGGCTCACAACATTAAATGTTGAGCTGCAGCGAACACGTTAAAAGCACGTCAAGAAACGACTGGCGAAGGCAAAGGACAACTTGGACCGCGAGTGGGGAACGTAATTTTTACCGACGAACCTTTTGTGTGCCGTTATGTAAGCAGACAACGGACCTGATTACTGCCGCCAACAAGCTGGTCAAACGGGCAATGAAACATCCCATAAATGTGCATACTTGAAGTTGTTTCTCGAAATTGGGTATCCGCACGTTGTACCTATTTACAGGCACTTTAAATGCATGATAAGATGTTATAAATCTTTCAAAGAGGTTTGTTGCCAAATGTTGAATCATAGAAAGAAATGAAGACTGGATTCATAGAAACATACTCCACTTATTTCTACATCATTGTTTAGCCGTCATGTGAGGTGGAAAATTTTCTTCTATATTTTTCCGGAAAATTCTCCGTTCTAAAATAATATCAGTGATCAACTAACAATTCCTCAGTATTCATAAAATTGTTTGAATTCATGTATCGAAATGTTAAAAAGTGAAAGATCGTTTAAACAATCTGAAAATTTTCATGGCTCAGACAAATGTCAGTACTATCTAGGAACAAGTGAAACAATTATCCATGAATCGAAATATTTTCTGTTTTGTATGGAGAAATTGAAGAATTTTTATGAGAAGGAAAAATTTATCACTTTGAAACAAAAAAGTAAAACAACTTTTTCTGAATCGGAAAGTTTTATTGGTATGTAGAAACAAGTGAAAGTAATTTTCATGAATCGTAAAATTTTCATCGCGATGTAGAAATAAGTGAAAAAAACTTATCATAATCCGGACAATTTTGGATATTATGTAAAGTGATGTTTGGTGGAAAATTTTCCACTATATTGCTTTTAGGACGCAGCGCTCATAGTGCAGCTTTTCATGTTTCCTTTTTTATTTTATCGGAAGAACAACTACACAAATCAGCTTCATTATTCTCTTCTGAATGAATATATGAATAAATAAATGTCTATTTCCAGAAAATGGTCAGTATTTGCTTTCATGAGCTACTTAAACTCGAATTTTGGGTAGTCAAAAATTTATAGTGGGCACTTTATATTGTATCTACTTATTTGTAAATGTTGCAGTGTGCAAATCTATAAAAGTAGTAAAGCTATGAGAAAACCGTCTTATGCGTATTAAACTGACGAAATCTAATATTGATAGATCAAAGGTGGACACCAAGGGAAGAACGCATTACAGTTTTTTGAAACATTCTTGAAATGAAGAATCGTTAGATTTTCACTTCATGATACTTTTTTAAGACAAATAAGTGCAGTATGTTTTTATGAATCGGAAAATATTTATGCCTTTTCATAAGTTGAAATTTTAAATAATAGAATTGAATATTTGTACTCTACGAACTCGATTTATGTTCTCTGCACTTTGCATACGCACACACATATGTATATACACACACATAGAGAAAGAGAGGGAGAGAGGAGTTGAATTGATTTTAACGTCCCTTTCAGCAGATATACTATATAAGACGGAACCAACTGATTAACGTGGAAACCGGACTACTTGAGCTCCAGCTGGGAATCGAAGCAACGTCTTTCATGACAAATGCACGTGTGCTAACCGCTTAGCAACAAATTAGCTCGCAGAAGAAGAGAGAGAGAGAGAGAGAGGTACACTGTGGAAATTTTACTTCCCAACTTGAAATATTAGAAAATTCACCGGTTGCCGAAAGCTAATTGGAAATTTATAATTTGTTGCTGACTAAATTTCCTCTATAGAAAGTCACTTTTGTAGCCTTATGTGCAGTTAAATATAGTGGAAAATTTTCCACCTAACATCACTATACATTATATCCAAAATGTGTCTCTTATGAAAAGTTTTTTTTTTTAATTGTTTCTACATCGCAATTAAAATTTTCAGATCTTTGAAAATTCTTTTCACTTGTTTCTACAGAGCAATAAAACTTTCCAATACATATAAAGTTTTCATTTTTTGTTTCAAAATGATGAATATTTTCCGATTTATAAAAGGTTCTTCACTTTTTCCATATAAGAGAGAAAATCCAAAATATTTCGATTCATGAAAATGTGTTCCACTTATTCGTACATAGTACTGAAAATTGTCTGAGCCATGAAAATTTTCAGATTCTTTAAATGATCATTCATTTTTTAATATTTCTATACATGAATTCAACGAATTTTCTGATTGCTAGGAATTGTTACTTGATTACTGATATTTGTTTAGAACGGAAATTTTCCGGAAACATATGGCGAATAATTTTCCACCTCATATCACTATTCACAAATTTGGAGGTATCAAGCGAATATGTCGACAATTTGGTTGTAGGAGTTCGTGGGAGACTCCAACCAATTATTGACGATGCGGGTGACTGGATGCGCGCTATTAATTGTATGCACGTTCCTCTATTGTGCGTATGTGATGTATGTACAACTGTGAGCAAAATAAATGACGCGTCTCCTTATTTTTAAGTTTTCTGAAAAAAATCTTCCTTTTCTATATATGTTGGAAATTTCGAAATGTTTCCCCAGCAGGAAACGTTAATAACAAACCCGTTTTTAATATTTTTGTTAGATATTAGCTTAAAATTAATAAATTAGAAGCATAAAACATTAAATCGACCTGAATCACGAGAATTACCAACTGTGCTAAAGTTGGAAATTTTCAAAAAGGCGAGGGAATTCCCCAGTTCAACACGAACAGCGACAACTATGTCATTGAGAGAAATGCGGATTAAATCTGCAAATGAACATTTTATCGAAATATTTCTAATATGGCTTATTACATGCATTATTTGCGAACTCCAAATATATGAATCTATACTATCTTAACGAATAGATAGAGCAAAAAGTGGAAATTGCCTCTGGAAAAGGACGCATTGGTAGCACGATCGTAATGAAAAATTGTCTTTACCGTAGAACAGGTTCAGTTTACCTAGGAAAACAACTAGCTCAGTTAGTTAAAGCAACGAGGCTCTATGGCAGAGTTAAGTGGTTCGAACCATATAGAAGTACAATTGTCATTTTTATTACTATGGTTATTTTATTTTTTATGTGTCAAAGAATCTAATTGTAACATATGTAACAATTAGATTTATCTAATTGTAACTCATGATGATACCAAAAAACGAAAAAAAAATGTCGCACATGCATTATTGTCCCTAAGTTTTGTTTGCAAACACTTTCGTAATTATTCCCCTGTGCTCACTGCTCACTACATGCTCACTGGTACATAACGCATGTTTTCCACTAAATGTTAATACTAATTTGGAGAATTTTATAAAGTTTCACAATGTTTATCACTAGAATGTCTTCAATCTACTTTTTTGGACACTTTGATAACAGATTTCATTATTAAATGTTTAATTTTACCTAGATCTTTAATTACGGAAAAGTTTTACAATGTATTTGTTTTGAATTGAAATTGTTTTGAATTTACCACATGAGGTAAGTAGTCCGAAGAAGGAGAACTGAAGTAGCTGATATTCTAAGTAAAAGCAACCAATTGTAGAATGATGATGCTTCTTACCTTCAGCACATAATCTTTAAGTTAGAGAGTCAGATAGAGAAATATCCTGTTTTTTCCTCCCCTATGACCACCCATCTTAAACCCCTACATACCATGGTTCGTCTTGCACAATTTCGGTGTTTCAAAGACATTCATATAAAATAATAATAATAATAATAATAATAATAATAATAATAATAATAATAATAATAATAATAATAATAATAATAATAATTATTATTATTATTATTATTATTATTATTATTATTATTATTATTACTGAATGTACCACCCTTACATAATGTAATAACCTTAGACGTCTTAATTTAAAGTGCTTTCTTTAGTAATAATTTGAGCAACCACGTAACAAAATTTAAAATGTAGGAGGGGCAAGACGTTTTATTTTACTTCTCTCTTTTCAGCATTCCTTCAAAAGAAAGTATTTAGTTTCTGACAAGCAGGGCAGGCAAAATGAATAAGAAATATATTTACAGCATCCTTTCCTCCGTGAATTTAATATCACGTAGCATTTTATATTCTACCGAAGTTGACCCTAGGCCGTTATGGTTAGGTAACAAAAGAAATACGTAATATATTTATAGTGCCCCTTGACTGTAATATTATCACTTCTTTATTTGTTCGAGAGGGTCCTACACAAGCAAGGGTGACAAAAAAGTAGGAAAAGTGTCTAAAGAGTACAAAACACTTTATATTTTGTCAGGGTCGCTTATAAAATTAGGCAGAATACACTTTTGCCGATCGTTCCTCTAGAGGGATTTGTCCAGGATAGTATGTTGTCGGACTAATAACGATGAGTATGTTTATTTGCATCACCATTCAAGAAATAACAAAACTTTCTGAAAGGAATTTACTTAGAAAACATCAGATCCTCCTTATAATTAGCTAGAGCCCATTCTGAAAAATTGTATCTGGTGTTCTGGATGAAAGTTCTGTGGGAAAATTAGAAAAATATATTCCCGTTTCCACGCTGATGGTAAAATTTCTGAAACAGTTATTGTATTACGTTCGAAGCATAGCCTTAAATAGTGTCCCCCACAACCCCGTGGCGTGGGGACCGCACAAGCTGCAAAGCGAAAAAATATATAGAAAGTACGCAGGGGCGGACCAAGCCAAATTTTAACCCGAACAAAGTGACTTTTGGCGCCCTCCCCTCTAGTACTAGCCTATATTGTACATTTTATCATAGTGTTTTAATAGTTTAAACAATTTTCCCGCCGTTGGTCCGCCCCTGAACGTACGGACGCATAACTAAGGGCTGCGAAGTAGAGGTTAACTTTCATGTTATGCCACTGGTTTGACGTGTTTGAAATGTTCAGTAACTGCTCGGTTAGTAAAATAATTTCGACGGTTACTGATATTTAAAGTTTAGCTAAGACAAAGTTACCTAACCAAATACATTTGATATCGCGATGTCACAATTCGATTTTTTCTCACATAAAAAAGAGGGAAACAATAGTAATAAAAACCCTTACTCGTGTTGAGCTCGAACTAACAACCTAATTCGCACAGACTAGTTGCTCTGACCAACTGAGTTTCCATTTCTTACGCGAAAGAAGTCTGTTATATTACAAGGTATGCTTTTCATTATGATCGTGTAGTTAATTTATTCTTTCGATATGTAATGTCCACTGTTGGTTCATCTTTTTTTTTTTTAAAAAAAAAGTATAGATTCATATATTACGAGTCTTTGGGTAATGTGTATAATATTTTCGCGACAAATATACTTCCTTAACTCTTGGATGCATGACATGAATTGTACCATAATTTCCATATCATGGGTCTTTTGGACCGATACACAATTCCAATTGTATAGGTTTATTTATTATGTTTAAGACATTTTATTCATATTTTCTCATTAACTCAATGCTTTTTAATAGAGTTATTTCTTTATAATACATTTTATTATATTTATTTCAAGGCGTATTATTATACATTACAACATGAAAATACATTGGTTTGACTATACACTAACAAGTATTGTATCAAGCTACAGAGAAAAAATAAATATTGTTGACTAATGTAGTTATCAGCGCGAAGTTTTTTTTAACATCCAGCATCTTACAGTTCACAAAATGTTTTTTCTAAAGTCAGTTTCAAAGTATTTATATTGAAAGCCCTTCTTTTCAATATTTGCAGTCTTCACAAACAACTAATGCAAATGAATGTTCACTACAGCCACATGTTTCAACTTTATGCAAATTTTGGAAGACTTTCTGTCTTCGTTTGTGGAACATTTCTTGCACCTCTTCCTTTTCTTACTGACCGTTCCATTCTGAACAAGCAACAAGTAAAACTGAATATTCACTACACACACACACACACACACACTTTTCACACTTCATGCTTTCTGTTTTTGAAGATTTTCTGTCTTTGTGTGACATTTCTCGCACCTCTTCCTCTTCTTACTTGCCGTTGCTGTCTTCACAAACAACAAATGTAACTGAATGCTCAACACGCACATACTTTTCACACTGCATGCAATGTCAGAACTTCCTCTTCTTATTTACCGTTGTTGGTTGAGGTCCTTTTTTGACATCGCATATGACTGCAAACTTTTCCATTGCATCCAAACCATGTTTCTGAATTGGAGGTGTATTCTTTCCGATTATAATGTATGGTTTGGCAAGTTCATCACACAAGTCTGTGAGAAATTATCTCTGATACGTCACGTTCTTGTAGGGTAGTGCAGCAAATAAAATATAGGCGTTCAGAGGTCCAACATCTAACATATTGAACTGAATAACCATAGGCCATCTACGAGTTTGTTGTTTGACAGTGTAGGTATTGACCATTTTGTCCATATTATCGACCCCTGATTTTGTGTTATTATAATTAGTAGAGAATATTTCGGGTTTCCGAATAGCATTGAAAGAATCGATCTGAGAATGGTGATGCATTGTACTTAGTACAATCACGCACTTGATCTTCTTAGGTACGTAGCTTGGGAGTGTAATGATATTGAAGAATGCGAAAAGAGATTATCACACTTCCCGATCTTTGTTAGGATTCAAAATTGGTGCACATTATTGGATGTAGTTCCTGTTTTGTCTGTCCAGTCTTTACGGTTGTGAACAATACCAGAATCTTCATCTTCTAATGTTTCTTCAGACGTCACGCTACTAAGCATTTTCCAACACTATGGCCACTATGGTATTCAGTATCTTCTGCATCATCTGAAACAGCTTTCTTCATCACTGTCTAAAGCACAGTCACTTTTATAAGGATCAGCTTGAATCTCTTTCTCCCCCAAATAAGCCATTGTCTTACACTTCAATTTGATTCAATCCTAAAGCAATATAACATCACACTTGTTATTTTCACCACCACGACACAAGTTTCAGATTTATCTACCAGTTGCCGGCAAAATAATTGCACAATATATCAGTCTAAATTAGTCCATGTTGAGAGATGCTTATAGTTGCTAAGGAAAAAGTACAAAAATATACTTCATAGAACTTATTGAGAATGTATTCCAGATTGTAAATATTGGAGAAAATAGCTGAAAGTTTATTTTGCAAAGAACAAAGGGTAGAAAACGTTTAAAATACAAAGAAATCATTGTATTTAGTACACTACGTTTTTGTAGACAGTTTAGGAAACTCACAAGAAGCAATTGTAACTAAGCCATCAAAAAGATTAGTCTGTTCAGAATATATATTTCTAAAAAGAAATCCAATTCAAAGTAGAAGAGTAGTAGTAGTAATACTACTACTAATATTATTACATTTTAGTAAAATAAAACACTAATTTGTTATAGTAAAGGACTAATCTAATACTAATGTAAGGATTAGTGTCAGTATTATATACTAATACTAATATATAATACTAATCTAAACTAAAATATACCACGGGTCAGAAATGACCCATTATATGTATAATACGTATATAACTATATATAATAAAGTGTAAAATATACATGCAAACCAAAAAACTCAAATACTTTATTTTTATGTAGTAAACAAACCAATAGAAGATGTCACGGGGAACAACTACTGTGCATCAAATATTACACGCAAAAAAGTATACATAAATTACTGCTGGGTCATTTTCGACCCATGTTCTGCGTTCTAGGGTTAGATGTATTCTATGCTATGATTTGCCCTGATTGTTTGTTCCTATGGTGGTTGGGAAACACACGTCAAAACTGTTCGAAGTAATACGAACACGGCTTAAGAACAGGGACTGAACTGAGTTATCAATCGATTGACCTTGAGGGCAAATCACCAAAGGGTAGCTATAAACGAAAGTTCAGCACGCATTACTGTGGAGTTATCTTGATTATCACTGTTGTCCACTTATAACGTTTGTTCATAGGAGTAATATTTTACAAACCTAACATATCGATAGAGCGTAATGGAAGAGAACCAAATGGAAGGAATTCTTGGCCTTGTTAAGTGGGAGTACCACACTGTGCAATAAAATGTCGCGTCTCCTTGAAGTGATATTTTATCAAAAATAAGTCGTTTTCCTTTATACATTCGAAGTTTTTGAGGGTTTTAAAATGAGGAAACATTACTGACAAACAAGGACGCATTACGAGGTAGGTTCAGGGGGTCCGGACCACCTATGAAATCCCAAATTTTCTGTAAATTTAATATCATTTTGGGGTTATTTTAAAAAATATATATTATAATTTATCCTAATATTGAAGTCGGACCCCCCAAATTGCTTTGGACCGCTCCCGAAATAAATTCCTGCATACGTGAATGCTGACAAATATATTTTCAATATATTCGTTAAATAATAAAGTAAAATTAGGAGCAAAAAGCTTCACTGTCCACTGCCAATATTGTTAAAGGGGTACTAATAGAAAAATCTGCAAGTCGATGCTGAACCTTGGTCCTGGACTCAAACCCTGCTCCCGCCAAGTGAACTTTGTGGTGGACAAACACCGTGTGCGTGGGTTTTCTCGGGGTTCCTCCGTGTCCTCCAACTTTCATCATTCCACCATTTCATTAATTTCTCATCATCATCGTCCCCTTTATCCTAGCCGGAATAACGTGGGACGCAAAGCTCAGATTTCATTTCTTTTTTTCAATGTTGAACCTTGGAACTTCATTCCGAACAGCAAGCATATTTTCCAAATACACTCAGCCCTAGCCAGAAGGCATTGTAAGCGAGTTACGTTTGGCAACATCGCACGGAAAAAAATGAATACTGAGTTGTATTATGACTCAACTACTACTACTAGTACTTTTGTACTACTGTATAGTACAAGGGCAAACTTATTTTAATGAAAGAAGTTTAAAGAAAAATTTTAAAACATAATTGTTAAATCACATTTTGAAGATTATTTTAAATCTTTTTAACGAAAGAAGTGTTAGAATTTCTTTAACAATAAAAAATTCTTTAATAATTCTCCTTAAGCAGGGTTTGAACCCACGCCGAAACCAATTTTTTCACTAGCATATTGCGCTAGCTCAAGCGTCTTCGAGATCCGATAGCATCTGGAGTTTACTTTGTGCTATATTTAGGTCATGACAGTGATGTCAAAAACAGGATCACGATATAGACGTCATTACTTTTCCTACATCGCAGAGCAACCGAGATTTGGTCATTGTCTACTCGGACTAAAATTGTCATTTGGAACAAACACTTTAATCTGAAGCTAAAACGTCCTTTAAAATAGATGAAAACTTTGAAAGTTTTAAGAATTTTAATATTTTTGCCCTTTCTCATAAGAGGGTCAAAACCTGTACACCAAAGAGCCCCCCGAGATTTGATCATTGACCACTCGGACTGAAACTCTCATTTGAAACCAAAACTTTAAAATGAAGTAAATAATTTAACTTTTACATCAAATTGAACTAACTAGGTTCCGGTTCACCCCACTATTATGTTTAGTTTAGTTAAGTGGTAATTCTGACAGCTCAACATTATCAAAAAATTCTTTCCCTTCCCCCACCAAGAGTCCGTGCCACTAGAATCAATAGACATTTTCTCATATTCTTTTTGTCACCCTTGGTTATGTAGGAGCTCCCTCGAACAAATAAATAAGCGGTAATATTACAATCAAGGGTTGCAAAATATTAGGTATTTCTTTAGTTACCTACCCCTCACCGCACAGGGACATCCTCGGTAGAATAAAAAAAATGCTACGTGATTTTCCAATCGTGAAGGGGGGATATAATGCCCTTAGATATATTTTTATTCATTTTTCTGCCTGCTTATCAGAAATTACTTTCTGTTGGGAGGGTACTGAAATAAGGGGCAAAATAAAACGTCGTGTCGCCTCCCATATGGTTGCTCACATTACTACTAAAGGAAGCATTTTAAACTAAGATGTCTAAGGTTACTACATTAGGTAAGAATGACATATTCAAGATTATTATTATTAATATTATTATTATTATTATATGAATGCCTTTGAAGCACCGAAATTGTGTAAGACAAACCATGGTATGTAGAGGTTTAAGATGGGTGGTCATAGGGGAGGAAAAACCAGGATTTTTCTCAATCAGACTCTCTAACGTAAAGATTATGTGCTGAAGGTAAGAAGCATCACCATTCTACAATTGGTTACTTTTACGTAGAATATCAGCTACTTCAGTTCTCCTCCTTTGGAATACTTACCTCATGTGGTAAATTCAAAACAATTTCAATTCAAAGTACATACGTTTTAAAACTTTTCCCTAATTAAACATTTAGGGAAAATTAAACATTTAATAGGGAAATCTGTTATAAGAATGTCCAAAAAAGTAGATAGAAGACTATTTAATGATAAATATTGTGAAACATTATAAAATTCTACAAATTACGATTAACATTTATTGGAAACATTCGTTATGCAACAGCGAGCATATTGTGAGTATTGAGCACCGGGGAAGTAATAACGAAAGTGTTTGCAAACAAAAATTAGGGACACTAATGCAAGTGCGACAACGACATTTTTTTTATTTTTTGGTATGGACATGAGTTTTACACATATGTTACAATTTTACTGTAGTAGTAGAAAATGGATCGATCTGGGCCATATGAGGCCAACATCGCTCAAATCAGGAGCCCCTGGGAAATTGAGCACCCTGAACCGTCAACCCACGGTCTTTTACAACCTCCATTTTAGGGGTGAATTTTTCCCTTTTATGAGCACTTTTTGGGGGGTGTACTCGTTTCCTTTTATGAGCATATTTTTAGGGATGAACTCGTTTCCTTTTATGAGCATATTTTCCAACCCCGTATTTGAACATAGCAGATAACACATAAGATTATGAACACATAGAAGAGCAGATCACACATAGCAGAGACTACGTAACATAGCAAGGGTGAACTCGTTTCGTTTTATGAGCATATTTTAACCCCTATTTTGAACATAGCAGAAATGTCGTTAGATTGCGAACACACAGAAGAGCAGGTAACACATAGCACATAATACATAAAGCAGAGTGTACTCGTTCCCTTTTATGAGCATATTTTCCAACCCCTATTTTAACATAGCAGACAACACATAATTTTACGAACACATATAAGAGCATAAGACTACGTAACATAGCTAGGGTGTATTCAACCCCTATTTGAAAATAGCACATATTACATAAGACTATCTAACATAGCAGAGCTAATATAAGAGTATGGCTTATTTTCCAAGCCCTATTTTAACATAGCAGAGAATACATAATATTTATCCCCTTTACACTCCTTATTTTACCACAGCAGAGAATACATGGAGACTACGAGCACATAGTATAGCAGATAATCTTTTATGAGTACACCACCCTAACATAGCAGAAATAGCAGACAATGAGCAAAGATAACAATCGAACACCCACGGTTTGCATATAGTCATTTTAAGTGGTGTATTCATTCTCTTTGATGATCACTTTTTCCACCCCTAAGAAAAGACTACGAACATAGCAAATTCGTTTCCAACCCTTATTTTAACATAGCAGAGATGTATTCGTTTAGGGGTGTATTCATTCTCTTTTATGAGTACTTTTCCAACCCCTATTTTAACATAGCAGAAATTACATAAGATTCATTCTCTTTTTCAACCCGTATTTTAGCAGACAATGAATACCTATGTAACATAGCAGAGCTAACAAAAGACTATGGCTTATTTTTCAACCCTTATTTTAACATAACAGAAATTACATAAGAATACCAACACATGGAAAAGCAGATAACACACTTTTCAACCTCTATTTGAACATTTTACCATAGCAGAGAATACATGGAGAATACGAACACAGAGCAGGGAAGTATTCATTCCCTTTTATGATCATTTTTAGGGGTGTATTCGTTCTCTTTTATAATAACTTTTTCCAACCCCTATTTGAACATAGAAGATAATACACAGACACTACGAACAAATATTTTAACAGCACTCATATGTAATAAGGGGTGAACTCGTTCCCTTTTGTCAACCCCTGTGTAACATAGCATTTGTCAATTACTGCATGTCCCAAAAGCACTGACCATCGAGGTCAAAAGTCAAATTACTTAAAAACCAATAACTCGAAAATGGAACCACATTTAGTAATTGGTCATCAGGTACTACAAGTTCCAAAAATAATGACCATCAAGGTGAAAGGTCAAAATACTTAAAACCTAATAACTCGAAAACGGAGCCAAATATTGAGGTGTTGTTTTCACATTTAGTAATTGGTCATCAATCACTGCAAGTTCTAAAATAATGACCATCGAGGTCAAAGGACAAAATACATAAAACCTAATACATCGGAAACGGATCTACATATTGAGATGCTGTTTCCACATTTAATAATAGTTCATCAACTCCCACAAGTTCAAGAATAATGACCGTCGAGGTCAAAGGTCAAAATACTTAAAACCCAATAACTCGAAAACCGAGCGAAATATTCAAATGGTGTTTCCACATTTAGTAATTGGTCATCAACCACTACAAGCTCCAAAAATAATGTCCACCGAGGTCAAAGGTCAAAACACTTAAAACCTAATAACTCGAAAATGGATCCACATATTGAGGCGGTGTTTCCACATTTAATAATTGGTCATCAACTACTACAAGTTCCAAAATTAATGACCATCGAAGTCAAAGGTCAATCTCGAAAACGGATCCACATATTGAGCTGCTGTTTCCAAACCTAGTAATAGGTTATCAACTAGTACAAGTTAAAAAAGTACTGAATATCGAGGTCAAAGGTCAAATATTTGAACCCGAATAACTCGTAAACGGAGCCAGCAAGAAATTTTGTACCAAGCAGAAAAAGTGAAGAATGAATAAATTTGAGTGGCTTATTTGCTATTGTACTAACGATAAAGAAACCAAGGTACAACGTTCTCAGCTGGTTAAAATGGCATATAACCTTGTATGATTTAAACAAAAAAAAGACATAAATGTGAGTGACCTATTCAAAATTGTACCAACGAGGAATACCATTTTGTACTAGTCAAATAAACGAAGGAATAAATTTGTACTAACCTAAGAAAAGCGAAAATGCCCATTTTATTTAAACGAATCAATAAATTTATAGTAACCAGAAAAATGTGAAGAAGGATCATTTTAACTAACTCAGACTTTTATACCATTTTGTACAACTCCAGTAAACGAGAGAATAAAGTATTTAGTTTTATACCACCGAGAAAAAAGAAATTGCACCATTTTGAAGTATTGAAATAAAAAAGGACTTACAATTTGTGTCAACTCTTAAAAGGGCCATTTTAACTAGCTGAGTATTTTATACCATTTTGTAGTATTTCAACAAATACAAGGAAAAAGCAAAAAAATATCATTTTAACTAGTCTAATAAACGAAGACATAAATATGACTGAGCTATTTAATTTTGTAGGAACAAGTGAATCATTTTATACCATTTTGTACTACTCAAATAAACGAAAGAACAAAATTGTACTAACCAGAAAAAGCGAACAAGTTCCATTTTAACTAACTGAAAATTTATGTACCTTTTTGTACAATTTAAACAAACGATGGAATAAATTTGAATGGCCTGTTTTTTGTACTAAACAGAAAAATCGAAGAAGATACCTTTTTACTAATCCAGTGAACGAAAGAACAAATTTGGGTGTTCTACTTTTTATACCAAAAAAAAACATTTTAGCTAGCTAAGTATTTTATATCATTTTGTACTACTCAAATAAACGAAAGAAGCGAAAAAAGACCATTTTAACTAGCTCAAACACAATTTTAACTAGCGCAGAATTTCTGTACCTTTTTGGGCTATTCAAGTAAACGCAAAAATTAGAGTGGACTAACAAGAAAGAAAGCAAAGATATGCCATATTAAGTATTTAAAGAAACCAGGGGATTATTTAAGTGATCTATTCCATTTTGTACCATGGAGAAATGCTCTTTTAACTAGCTCAGAATTTATAAAAAAGCGAAGAAGGTCCATTTTAACTACTTAAATAAACGAAGGAATATATTTGAGTGGTCTATTCAATTTTATACCAATTAAAAATGGCATTTTTATCTAGATCAGAATTTCTAGTGCATGTTGTATTATTTAAACAAAACGAAGGGCTAATTTTGAGAAAGCGAACCTGGACCATTTTAACTAACTCAGAATTTTATATCATTTTGTACTACTCAAATTTGGATGGATTATTTAGTTTTGTACCAGGCAGAAACAAGAAACAACGGTATAAATTTGTACTGACCAGAAAAGCGAATACATTTAAGAAAAAATATTAATTTATTGGGGTGTCCTATTTCCTTTTGTACCAGCGAGAACTAGAAAAAGCGAAAATGACCATTTTGTACTATTTACGAGGGGATAACTTTTGAACGAACATTTTAACTAACTCAGAATTTTATAAGATTTCATTATATTCAAATAAACGAAGAAATAAATTCGGATGGAGTTTTTCGTTTTGTACCAAGCAGAAAAAGGAATCCAGCAAAGGCGAAGAATGTCTATTTTAACTAACTCAGCATTTTATACCTTCTTGTGCTATTCAAATAATCAAGGGAATAAATTTGAGTGACCTATTGAAGAAGGAATAAATTTTGTTTGCAATTTAAAAAACCGGAGAAAGTCTATTTATGTACTTTCTGTACCAACCAGAGAAAACCAAAGAAAGACCATATTCTGCTACTCAAACAAACGAAGGAATAAATTTGTGTGACCTATTCGCTTTTCTAAAAAAAAGCCCCTTTTAGTTTTATACCAACCACGAAGGTCCATTATAACAAGCTCGGTATTTTTATACCATTTTGTATTACTCTAATAAATGTGGGTGTTCTATTTCATTTTTGTAACAATCAAAGCTAAGAATTTTATACGTTTGTGGTGTTACATTTTGTATATTTTTGTGTCATCCAGAGAAGAATTTAAATTGACTCTCCCGTCACTAAGTAAGGCTCATAAACTATTTGAACGTGAGATTTAACAAACCAGAGTTGCATCATAATTGTGTAGAACATACTACATAACAATTAGCGTTTCAAAAGAAAACAGATGAATGACGACGATTCATAACAGCATACTTGGCCATTTTGGATCACAGCAGAAGGAATCATATCAAAGTAAGAAAAGTTTTGAAAGTTCCATATTCCATACCATCTATAAAGAGTGCTGCAGATATTTAAGCAACGTTACGAATGTGTTACCTAACATCTGTATTGCTAGTATAGTGAGGGTCCTAAGGTACTGCCTATTGCTAAACGATTCAATTATTTTTTTAATTTTCTTTCCTCGTCTAAGTCCAAAAAGACACATATTTTTGCATTTATGTATTTTATTATAATGGAATATAAGTTTATGGAGTATATTTTAAAAATAATAGAACATACATCATGATATTATATTAACGAATTGTTTCTTTTTATTGCTTGAAACATATTATTAAATACGGAGAAAACATATAGAATGCTTTTTATTGTAGGTATATAAAATTATTTATTTGATTTGTTTTTGCTGAAGAGCATGGAGATTGTTTATGTTTCACCTAGAGAAAAAGAAATTCAGCGTGGAAACGAAAAACCTATACTGTTAACCCACCCGTCTGACCACGATTTGCCAGATGAATGATGTGATAAAGTGAGAATAATATATCCAACACAAGAAATAGAAGAAGTGTATTATTTTAGACGCTATAATAGATATGATGATGAAATACTCCCTGAAAGTGATGACGACAGTGTTTCAAATATTAACTGTTTTGAAATAGAAGCTAATGAGTGCGATTGTAAGAGTGAAGGTATTAGTGATACATGTGTTATACAATTATTTAATGAGTATCCTCCAAATTCAGTATTATTATGCGAAGCATGTTCTGAACATAATGACAATGATAAAGATCACAACTGTTTGGTGCAGTATGATTACGAATTATTACAAAAGGTGTGGACGATCTTAATTAAACGTTAAATGAGAGAGAAAATCTATAAACTTTATTTAAAGAAGCATTTTAAAGGTTGTAATATTAAGAACATTTATACTTTGGAGAAAAAATTTAATCTGGTGTATGAATACATTACAGAGTGTGATTATTATATCAAGGGAATAGTAGAAATGATTTTAGAGAAAGATAAACAATTATATAATTCTGTAAATGAACAGTGAGACACTGTAGATTATGCATTTTATTGTGTAAGAATAGAAGAACATATTAGGGCTAAATTACAAAGGGTTACAGAGAATTGAACTGTTAAATATATTATTTTATAAATGGATCAGTTGGATTTTATAAATGTTAGTATTGTAATATTAAGAATTTAATAGATTACAAACATTGGACTCTGCTAATTGAATAGTCAGTGAGAGTCAATTTAAATTGTTCTCTGGGTGACACAAAAATATACAACATGTAACATCACCAAGGTATAAAATTCTGAGCTTTTCTTCTGATTGTTACAAAAATGAAATAGAACACGCAAATTTATTAGAGTAATACAAAATGGTGTAAAAATACCGAGCTTGTTAAAAAGGACCTTCGTGGTTGGTATAAAACTAAAAGGGCTTTTTTTAGAAAAGTGAATAGGTCACACAAATTTATTCCTTCGTTTGTTTGAGTAGCAGAATATGGTCTTTCTTAGTTTTTCTCTGGTTGGTACAGAAAGTACATAAATGGATCTTCTCCGCTTTTCTTAATTGCAAAAGAAAATTTATTCCTTCTTCAATAGGTCACTCAAATTTATTCCCTTGATTATTTGAATAGCACAAAACGGTATAAAATGCTGAGTTAGATAAAATAGACATTCTTCGCCTTTGCTGGATTCCTTTTTCTGCTTGGTACAAAACTAAATACTCGATCCGAATTTAATTCTTCGTTTATTTGAATATTATAAAATGTTATAAAATTCTGAGTTAGTTAAAATGCTCATTCAAAAGTTATCCCTTCGTAAGTAGTACAAAATGGTCCTTTTTCGCTTTTTCTAGTTAGTACAAATCTATTCTTTTGTTTATTTAAATAAAATGGATGTTAATTTTTTCTCGTGGTTATAAAACGTAGAACGCCTAAATTTATTATTTCGTTAATTGGAGTGGTACAAAAGTTCTTTTTTTGCTTTTTCTGGTTAGTACAAGTATATTCATTTGTTTATTAAAAATTTCAAAATGGTATAAAATGCTGAGTTAGTTAACCTGGCATTTCTCGTTGGTGAAAAATTGAATTTATCCCTTCGCTTCTTTAAATAGTACAACATGGTCAAAAAATTCTGAGCTGGTTAAAAAATGGATAAAACTAAATAGACCACCCAAATTTTTTGCTTTGTTTGTTTAAATAGTACAACATGGTCAAGAAATTGGGTAGACCAAAAGTACAAAAAGTTATAACATACTGAGCTATTTAAAATGCTTTTTCTTCGCTTTCTTTAGTTAGCACTATAATTAGTAAATTAAATGGTATTTCCTCGTTTTTTTCGGTTTGATACAAATATTACAAAATGCCATAAAAATATAAGCCTGTTATAAATGATCCTTCTTGGCTTTTTTGTCGTTGGTACAAAAGGAAATATGACACCTCAATAAATTTATTATTTTTTAAATATCTTCGCTATTCTGGTCAGTACAAATTTATATCTTTGTTTCCTTTTTTCTGCTTGGTACAAAACTTAATAATCCATCCAAATTTGAGTAGTACAAAATGATATAAAATTCTGAGTTAGTTAAAATAATCAATGTTCGCTTTCTCAAATTAAGCCTTTCGTTTTGTTTAAATAATACAACATGCATTAGATATTCTAAGCTAGATAAAATGCCATTTCTCATTTGTATAAAATTGAATAGACTACTCTAATATATTCCTTCGTTTATTTACATAGTTAAAATGGACCTTCTTCCCTTTTTATAAATTCTGAGCTAGTTAAAAGGGCATTTCTCCTTGGTACAGAATGGAATAGATCACTTAAATTTATCCCTTTTGTTTGTTTAAGTAGTTAATATGGCATATCTTTGATTTCTTTTTTGTTAGTATCCAAATTAATTTTTGCGTTTACTTGAACAGCCCAAAAAGGTACAGAAATTCTGCGCTAGTTAAAATTGTGTTTGAGCTAGTAAAAATGGTCTTTTTTATCTTTTTCTTTCGTTTATTTGAGTAGTACAAAATGATATAATATACTCAGCTAGCTAAAATGGTTCTTAGTTTGGTATTAAAAGTAGAACACCCAAATTTGTTCTTTCGTTCACTAGACTAGTACAAATGTATCTTCTTCGATTTTTCTGTTTAGTACACAAAAAACAGGCCATTCAAATTTATTCCATCGTTTGTTTAAATAGTACAAAAAGATACATAAATTTTCAGTTAGTTAAAATGGACCTTCTTTGCTTTTTCTGGTTAGTACTATTTTGTTCTTTCGTTTACTTGAGTAGTACAAAATGGTAGAAAATGATCCTCTGGTTGCTAGAAAATTAAATAGCTCACTCATATTTATGTCTACGTTTATTAGACTAGTTAAAAGGATCCTTTTTTGCTTTTTCCTTGTGTTTGTTGAAATAATACAAAATGGTTTAAAATACTCAGCTAGTTAAAATGGTCCTTTTTAGAGTTGACACAAATTATAAGTCCTTTGTTTATTTGAATACTTCAAAATGGTGCAATTTCTTTTTTCTCGGTGGTATAAAACTAAATACTTTATTGCTTCGTTTATTGGAGTAGTACAAAATGGTATAAAAGTCTCAGTTAGTTAAAGTGATCGTTTTTCGCTTTCTTCTGGTTGGTATAAATTTATTGATTCTTTTTAAATAAAATGAGCCTTTTTCGCTTTTCTTAGGTTAGTATAAATTTATTCCTTCGTTTATTTGAGTAGTATAAAATGGTATTCCTCGTTGGTACAATTTTGAATAGGTCACTCAATTTTATCTTTTTTGTTTAAATCATACAAGGTTATATGCCATTTTAACTAGCTGAGAATGTTATATCTTCGGTTTCTTTCTCGTTAGTACAATAACAAATAAGCCACTCAAATTTATTTATTCTTCACTTTTTCTGCTTGGTACAAAATTTCTTGCTGGCTCCGTTTACGAGTTATTCGGGTTCAAATATTTGACCTTTGACCTCGATAGTCAGTACTTTTTTAACTTAAACTAGTTGATAACCTATTACTAGATTTGGAAACAGCACCTCAAGATGAGAATCCGTTTTCGAGATTGACCTTTGACTTGGATGGTCATTATTTTTGGAACTTGTAGTAGTTGATGACCAATTACTAAATGTAGAAACACTATCTCAATATTTGGCTCCGTTTTCGAGTTATTAGGTTTTAAGTATTTTGACCTTTGACCTCGATGGTCATTATTTTCGAACTTGTAGTTGTTGATGAACTCTTCTTAAATGTGGAAAATCCACCTCAATGTGTTGATCCATTTTCGAGTCATTAGGTTTTTCAGTAGTTTGACCTATGACCTCTATGGTCATTATTTTGGAACTTGCAGTGGTTGATGACCAATTACTACATGTGGAAACAATACCTCAATATTTGGCTCCGTTTTCGATGTATTAGGTTTTAAGTATTTTGACCTTTTACCTTGATGGTTATTATTTTGTAATTTGCAGAGGTTGATGACCATTTACTAAATGTGAAAACAACACCTCAATATTTGGTTCCGTTTTCGAGTTATTAGGTTTTGAGTATTTTGACCTTTCACCTTATTGGTCATTATTTTTGGAACTTGTAGTACCTGATGACCAATTACTAAATGCGGCTCCGTATTCGAGTTATTGGTTTTTAAGTATTTTGACTTTTGATCTCGATGGTCAGTGCTTTTGGGACATGCAGTAATTGACGAATGCTTCGATACACAGGGGTTGACAAAACGGAACGAGTTCACCCCCTTATTACATATGAGTGCTGTTAAAATATTTGTTCGTAGTGTCTGTGTATTATCTTCTATGTTCAAATAGGGGTTGGAAAAAGTGGTCATAAAAGAGAACGAATACACCCCTAAAATGATCATAAAAGGGAATGAGTACTTCCGTGCTATGTGTTCGTATTCTCCATGTATTATCTGCTATGATAAAATGTTCAAATAGTGGTTGAAAAAGTGTGTTATCTGTTCTTCTATGTGTTCGTATTCTTATGTAATTTCTGTTATGTTAAAGTAGGGGTTGGAAAATAAGCCATAGTCTTTTGTTAGCTCTGCTATGTTACATAGGTATTCATTGTCTGCTAAAATACGGGTTGAAAAAGGGAATGAATCTTATGTAATTTCTGCTATGTTAAAATAGGGGTTGGAAAAATACTCATAAAAGAGAATGAATACACCCTTAACGAATACATCTCTGCTATGTTAAAATAAGGGTCGGAAACGAATTTGCTATGTTCGTAGTCTTTTCTTAGGGGTGGAAAACGCGATCATAAAAGAATGAATACACCACTTAAAATGACTATCTTTAAACCGTGGGTGTTCGATTGTAATCTTTGCTCATTGTCTGCTATTTCTGCTATGTTAAAATAGGGGTGGTGTACTCACAAAAGACGATCTGCTATAGTATGTGCTCGTAGTCTCCATGTATTCTCTGCTATGGTAAAATAAGGAGTGTAAAAGGGAATGAATATTATGTGTTATCTGCTATGTTAAAATAGGGGTTGGAAAATATGCTCATAAAAGGGAACGAGTACACCCTGCCTTATGCATTATCTGCTATGTGTTATCTGCTCTTCTATGTGTTTGTAATATGTATTCTCTGCTAAGTTCAATTAGTAGTTGGAAAAAGTGCTCACAAAAGAGAACGAGTTCACCCTTGCTATGTTACGTAGTCCCTGCTATGTGTTATCTGCTCTTCTGTGTGTTCGCAATCTCACGTCATTTCTGCTATGTTAAAATAGGGGTTAAAAATATGCTCATAAAAGGGAAAGAGTTCACCCTTGCTATGTTACGGTGTCTCTGCTATGTTATCGTAATCTTATGTGTTATCTGCTATGTTCAAATACGGGGTTGGAAAATATGCTCATAAAAGGGAACGAGTTCAACCCTAAAGATATGCTCATAAAAAGGGAACGAGTACACCCCTTAAAAAGTGCTCATAAAAGGGAACAAATTCACCCCTAAAATGGAGGTCGTAAAAGACAGTGGGTTGACGGTTCAGGGTGCTCGATTTCCCAGAGGCTCCTGAGTTTGCCTCTTATGGCCTAGGTTGGCCTCATATGGCCCAGATCGATCCATTTTCTACTATTTACTCTTTCCCGCATAAAAAAGTAAATAAAATAACTATAGTAATAAAAATGACAATTGTACTTCTATGGGGCATACCATCTACCCGCGGCATACACACTCGTTGCTTTTACTAACTGAGCTATTTGTTTACTCAGGTGAATTGAATCTGTTCTACGGTAAAGACGATTTTTCATTACGATCAAGCTACCAATTCGACCTTTTCCATAGGCAATTTCCACTATTTGTCTAACTATACGTTAATACTTGGCCTAGATTCATAAATTTGTAGTTTGCAGATAATGCACGTAATAAGACATATTAGAAATGTTTCGTTAAAAGTTTCCTTTGTAGATTTAATACACATTTCTCTCAATGACATAGTTGTCGTTGCTTCGTGTTGAACTGCGGACTTTTCTCGCGTTCTTGAAAGTTTCCCACTTTTGCAGAGTTGATTATTCTCGTAATTTCGGTTGATTTAATGTGTCATGCTTCTAGTTTATTTATTTTAAGCTAATACCTAACACAAATATTAAGAATGGGTTTGTTATTAACGTTTCCTGCTGGGGAAACATTCCGAAATTTCGAACATATGAAGAAACCGGAGATATTTTCAAAAACTTAAAAATAAGGAGACGCGTCATTTATTTTGCTCATAGTAGTACATGGTTACATTTACTGTAAATTATATGTTTCTCCTAATTATTCCGACAACGGTCTTACTTAACAGTATATATATAAAATATTGATATACTTTCAACATGAGATCATTTTTAAATTAATTATGATGCAAAAAATTTAATAAAACATGAAAATATATTTGACCTTCTGAAATTCAAATGTGGCAAGTGAGATATCAATTTATTTTAGGGTAAAACTTCGAAGATAAAAAACTCATTTAAATGAATCTAAATTTCTTATGATTGCAACCGAAATATGTCTTTAGTACGTTTCCAAACGTTTGAGATGAACAGCATAACCTCCAGCGATCTCCTTGAGATGTTGCCATTCAAAACTTAATTATAGACACTTTCTCTTTGTTCACAGATTAGAAGAAAATTGTTACAATTAAGCATAATATTATACAAAATTGAAAGTTATATAGAATATATGATTTCACACTTCAAATTCTAAACCGTTTTTGAACAACGTTACTAACATTAAACCTCTTAAACGTTTATCATTTACTTACGTAATCCCAACGAAACTCAACAACATGTACTCACCAGAGTATCTCTCAGACATTTTCTCTGTAATAGGTATGAAAACAGACAGCACGTTAAATATTTTAAGTTTATGCTCGAACATATATACTACATTACTATATGGCACATACAGTATTTTTCATTGAAAAATCAATATCTCATTATACATTATAGAAATTTAATCACTTTAGAATACATCTATATGCACAATAGAAATAAATGTTTTTTTCTCATAAGTAATCTTAATTCATTTCAGTTTAATTTCTAATATTATGCTATTCATTTTTCAAAGTTTTGGAAAAATACATAAAAGGAATAAACATAATTACCTTAAAAATAATGGTTGATTTCTTACTCATCTTTATTTCCTAATTTAAAATAAAATACATTTAAAAAGATTCGCCACTTTCTACATAAGCACTGAAAACCACAATTAAATTCCTAAATAAATGCCAAAAATAGCTGAGAGAATTAAATATTTACACCACTTGAAGTAGACAAAAATCTGTCCAACCATTGCTACATTTGTATAAATATATACTAATGTTGCTAAAGCGAATTCGACATTTCACTATTATATAACATGATTTTGTATTTTAACAAATGATTCTCATCCGTTCTTCATATTTATCTGGAACATAATAATTTTATATATTTGCATTTTAGTTAACGGCGAAGAACATAAGCGATAGAAATTTGTCACAGTTAAGATGTATTTTTTTATTTCTGGATAGTGAAGATATTTATTGATTAGTATTTATACTAATTATCATTTCTATTAATTCATACTTCTTGTTGTTCACTTTCCCGTTTAATCCATGTGATTTTATAGCATTGACCATCACCGTCCATCACCCTATTAAAACAGATTATATGTGTTCAGTAAGGTTATCTCGTAAGTTATTTTAATGAGAATCAAGTGATGGCATGATTTTTGATCCACAGTATGAATTGTGCAAACCTAGTTCAAGATATGTTTCCACATTTTACACTACTAAATGTGTTTTTCTTTAATTTTTGTCATCTCATTAGTTGAGTTTCAAGTTTGTCACTTCTCAAATAATTGATGATGCTAAATCCCTGAACAATATTCTGAAGATACATGAAAATTTGTATATTATCTGTTATATTATTACGAACATCTGGATACTTTATTTTGAATTGAATTCCATGGAAATTACCATCCTTTGTTAAATTTTGACGAAACATTTCATTTTTCGTATCTTCATTTACTTTACAGACGAGGACGTTTACCTGCTGTCTGTAGTCTTATTCTTAAACTAGTATTTTCGTCGTGGATAAAACAAACGATTTTTCAATATCCAAATTATTATATGTCTGATTACCTTACCTATCGTTAGTCTATTTAATCTGCACTCTTCAACATCAAGGATGAAGCATGGAATGCTGGGACATCAATCATGCTATGGCTAGCTCTTACGTAGCCACGTCCTTGAAAAATGTGAAAGCAAAACAAACAAAATCGACTGTGGATATTGTCAAAATTTATGCCAAACTGTCAATTCTACTGGTAAATAAATTTCATTATGTCCAGCGTTCCTTCCATTTCTATATCCTACCGTTAATTTCATAATTCATAATCACTTGTTGTTTAGCCTAAAGGACACAACCGTTGAAGGAAGATATTAACATTGGTGATTAAACAAACCTACAACGGGGCACATTTTGTTCTACATTGGTGCATTATACTTTGCAATGATAAGGCAAGTCTTTGCCTCTATTGATATCCGTTTCACAATTTCAAATTTTTAGAGGTGGCGACAGAACATTGAATGAAGAAGTTATTACCATACTGAACGCTCGCACAAGATTATATAAATATTTGTTAGTCTTACCATCTTTTTTTAAAAAAAAATGTCAATACCTTCAAATGATATAATTCTGGATTCGCATTGCCACTTTGAAATTTTGAGTTGGACCCCTCCTGCGACCCTCTTATTCAAATGCTTTTACCTCAACACGACGCACCTTGGAAAAGATTAAATACATTTTTTTCGGTTTTGTCATCTATTTCAAAGTTTCAGAGCCTCTACTCTTTTAATACATTTTAACCAGATTGTGTGAGTCAACGAAATCTAGATCCAAGATCCACGATCCACCGTGACCCACTATGACCCAATACCCAAGTGACCAATTGACCCACAACGACCGCCCACTCACCGCAACCATTCTGTACCACCATCAACTGCGAAGAACTCTGAATCATTGTGACCAACTTCGACCCACCAAAATGCATCTTTATTAACACTGGTCTATTATCCATGTACTCCTCTACATTGACTAAAGATTTTACACTTGTAATAAGATAAGACTGTGAAATTAACACTTATCGGATATTGAATTTCAATGGTCAATCGTTCAAGCACACGTTCAGAATACCGGTTGATTTGACCTTCGATATACAATGGTAAAGTGTTTGATATGTTCTAAATTAAGATAAATTTAAATTTTTTATATATAATTATTTCTTTGTTTTCTTATAGATACATTGCAGTAGAAAATAAAATGAAATTTGAAAGTCTCTATTCAAGGTAAATTAGACCAACGTAAAAAATAGTTTCCATATAATTAAATATGCCGTACTTATTTAAAATGTAATTTACCTTAGAGGACAAATTTTATGTCAAATTATGTCAGAACTTTATGGCTTGATTGCCGTATGTTCTGAATGCTATATTTATTAAACAGAAGATTCAGCAATTATTATAAAAGAAAGCAGTGGGTATAACATGCGAAGAACTGTAATTTTTTCTCAATTTGTTTCTAAACTTCGTTTTTGATTATTTTCACAAATCAAACCACTACCAATTTTAATATATAGAAAATGCCACCAACTCATAAAAGATTTTTTAAAAAACGCCAGGATATATTCTGTTCATTTTAATAGAGTTATGTACTAAATTTCAGCTCTTTAATAAGCTGAACAGCTTGTGAGATACTCAATTTTTGGCAAACATTCAGACCCCTACTCTCCCTAATGGTATGCATTATGTTAAGGATATGTATTATTGAAAATGATAAGCATGTGATAACTTCCCACTTGGGATTGGGGCCTGATTATGTACCAAATGTCGTTTCAGTTGACTTTGCAATTTGATCGTGATGATCAAAGAGACATAGTTACTCTCAATCTTTTTGTATAAGAATTCATACATTAAAGGTGATTCAAAAATATTTTTCCAACAGTGAGCTCCTCTAAAACTCACAGGCTGCATCTGAAGATCCAACTCCTATTGCTATTGCGACTATTACAGTTGTAAAGATTAAAATCCAAAAGCGCATGGACTTTTTCATTAGAAACAAATGAAAAAGAAGAAAAGAAGAGGTCTTGAAAGGAAAACGTAGACATGCTCATAAGTTTTCACAGCATGCTGACTACAGTGCATTGAACAGAATGGGTCTGTGGGTTAGTGCGAATCATGGCGAATAGTGTTTCGTGTTTTCCTTTTTACCCATGATCCACTGACCCACTCACAAATACTGACTCATTTTACCCACTGACCAATCGACTCATTGACCTTCTCCTTCTCCGATTTTTTACATGTCCTATTTCATTTGAAAGACGAAGCATACATGCACACATTTTTTTCTCGATTACGAAGGTTGACTACATATACATATACAGTATACAACATTTTTTCTCGATGATTCATATACTTGTTGAAACAGCCATTTCTTCTCAATGTGAGAAATGCATGTGAACAAAAGCCCATCTTCAGGTGTGTACAAATTGCCTTCCAAAGTTATTACAAACGTTTTCTTGACCCAGAAATTTGTGAATTCGATAAATAATTCAGTATTTTTTTAAGATTTTGTTTACAGCTCTCCCAGGCTCTTAACATTGAAACTGGGGATGAATTAGATGTAAATGCCATTAACATCATCGCTATCCATTTCAACGACCGAGAATATTATGGATAACACATTAAGATATGTCTTTTCACGTTATATTTACATGTCACACATCGCAACTTCCATAACTTCAGCTATCATACTACCGCAATATTTTCTTCTTAGATTGAACGTAAAGCGGTCTCCCACGTTTGTTAAAGGTTGCCCAAAAATTAAGAGGTTACGCTGGAATATACATTTATACAGAAACTTTAAACCATTTAGAGCTGTGTGATCAACGCCTTAAATGCTGCCTCTGTAAATTCAAAATCCAGCTGACGTGTTCGTTTAAAATGTTGCTACTTATCTCGGTGCTAACAAAACTATGGATTCTACACTTATATCAATGTGTTTTGAGTTATTGGATGTGTTACTTTCTTCGACTCTCTTTATTAGATGTTCTAGCGGATGTTACCCCTACTGGAAGATTAATTTAAACGTCATCTTAACAGCTTCCAAAGAACTTTGGAGCCCCAAAAGATATGGACTAGACACTAACATTGGTAATTATCAATTACTTTTACATGTCACAATTTCACGCACTCCTACAGGGTGCTTTTGGGGATTAACTTACATGGCATTTGAAGTGCCACTCTTTATCTAAGCGACAGCAAAATTGTGGATTGAACACTAATGTAGGTAATTTTTTAAAATAATTTTGATATATGTCCCTTCATTCCTGCTAGGTGAGCAAACGGCTATTGACACCGTAGGACTGAATTTGATATTAAATGGCATTAAATCCTCTACCAAATAATCTAGCAACCAGTGCTGCATTTAAATGTCGGCGTCCCTACGCACTTTTGCTCTCGGCGCCTTCAATAATTACAAATTTCTCCACATCTTCATCCCTAACTTAAAAGTAAAACTGAATTCTATTATACTTCGTCAGTGAATTTACAATCTATTGAAGCTAAATACAACTTACTGAACGCTACATCTAAAACTACGTAACAAAAAATAATAAATGAGGAACATATTTTCAATTATTTTTAGATTCCTAACTCTATCATTTAAATATTAGAATAGTAAACGTTCTAGGATTGTTCATGAAATAATATATTTGCTCTTGATCTTTCAACTTTAAAATACGAAAAAATAAAAATAATATTCAATTTTTAAACATTGCGCTTTTCAAATATATTGTCCTCTAGGCACGGACCAAGTTAGATTAATGGGAAATGGAGCACTGTTTGCAGGGCTGGAAGTTTAACATTCGACTCTAATAGCTGTTAAATTTGATATTTCAACGTCCCTATGTAACAACCTTCTGTACTAATGGAAACTTAACTGAGGGGCTGAGCGCAACAGTGGTTTAACCCACATTTTTAAGAATGGAGAAAAATGAAGTTAAGCTTAAACCCATGTGTTTTTGTACAATATACCAAAAACAAGCACAAGCGGTTGAATGATTCGTACATTGTACATACATTCATTGTACAGAAAACCACATGTATTTCAGTTTAAGATGATTTTTCTCCATTTCTAAAAGTGTGAGTTAGACCAGTGTTGCGCTCATCCCCTCAATCGGCCTTAAGTGGAATAAAAAATAGAACTATTTACCAAAGCGATGAAACACTATGAATTCGATACTAATATCGAATCCTTTTCTAGACGTTTTGATATCTATCCCGACAGTAGTCTTTTCCGGACTGTAAGAAATTGTTCTACGTATCTGAATTATGACACCAAATATCATTCGAAGCTTTGTGGCACCCAGCGCAAAGCGGAGCTTATATTAAATTTTAAATGCATATATTAGCATTGTAGACTGTTCCCATAATGTCCATCGGCTTCAATTTTACCAAATTTGAGAAATAAATTTAACTTTTTATTTTGTAGTCAATTTGAAGGAATTTTATTACACTACCATTAGGAAACCCGTATAACTCATCTTACGAATCAATGATCATGGAACAACTTTATGTGTAAAATGCAACAGTAGTACCAATCTTTGAAAGTTTCATTTACAACTTTCTTCTTTTTTAAATTTATCTTCATAGTAATGGTGCGTTGAGAATAAAGGTACAATAAGATTCTCTCTCTCTTTCTAGCTCCTGGCGTAAGCATGCGCGAACTACCAGGGCTATTTCCGTGTGTATACTCAGTATATGTTGGTGTATATGTGTGTGTATGTGTGTGTGTGTATGTATGTGCATTGGTGAACCCGCCAATCTTTGTAGGTCGATCGGTCTACACAGCAGCACTGTGAGCAACTTTTGCAAAGCGAGCATTTTTTTAGTTGTTGCTCGAAATGTTTTTTTTTTACCTTTAACGCGTTCAGGACCCTTATAGGGGTCTCCCGCGAGTTTTTTTGACTCCGCTTGTTTATACGGATACAGAAGGTTGTGTGTGTAAAGTGTGTGTTCAGACTGAAAAATTTTGTTTCTCGATCGGTGTGTATTCCGACGCAGTGCCATCTACGTGTGTATTCCGAGCAGGAACTAGAGCAATTCAAACTCTCTGCAGCTGCGTTCACCATTGTTGCCAGTCAAGTATTTGTTGAAACGTTAAAGAAAATTAGGAGATATAGCAAGGAATTATTCACAGTAAGAACTCGGATATGAATATTACGTAAAAATAGCCCTATGTCTAAAATGTTTTTATTAGAACTGAGGAGAGGGAGATGGGAGGGAAAGGTGTATATATATATATATATATATATATATATATATATATATATATATATATATAAAATTGAAAATCACTACATTTGTGACTTTAAATCTGCTGAACCGTCTGATCGATCTCGATCAAATTTGTAACATGGATGAGGTTCAAGGCCGGGCTGGTTTTAGGCTATTCACTTTGACGATGCAACGTAGGGAAGGGGGAAGGAGGGGGAGGTATATAAAAATCACTTTATATAAGACTGAAAGTGACTATTTTTGTAACTTAATAAATATTAAACTGTCCGACCGATCTTATTCAAATTTTCAACATACATGAGATTCGGATCTGGAAATATTTTTGTAACTTCACTTTAACGGTAGATCCTAGGGAAGGAGGAAGGGAGGGGAACGTATGAATAGAAACTAATAAAACTAATAAGTTTTCAACCACCCAACCAACCTCGATCAAATTTTCAACATGGAGGGTCGGACCTTGGGTGTTTTTTATTGTTTCAGTATGACGAGCCACCATAGGGGAGGGGGAGATATACGCAAAAAATAAAAATGTCTGTCCTTGTGACTTGAACCATCCGACCGATCTCAATCAAATTTTCATCATACATGAGTTTCCGGGCAGGGATTACTTTAGGCTACTCACTTTGACGATGCAACGTAGGAGAGGGGGAAAGAGTAGAAATTTAAAAATGATCAAAAGGACCATTATTAGTGTTGAATCCATAGTTTTCTGGGTCGATGAGAGAAACAGTGACACTTCTGATGCTGTAACAATCCAAGTTCACCCTGATAGTAGGGGAGGGGGAAGTTGCAACACAGGGGAGGGAAATAAACATTAAAAATGATCGGAAATGGCTAATATTAGTGTCGAATCCATAGTTTTAGGATTTGCTGAGATTAACAGTGACAATTTTGATGCCGCGTGCCGCAGCACGGTTGAGGGGGAGGAGGAGCTGTATATAATAATGATTGAAAATGACCAATATTAGTGTCCAATCCATAGTTTTCGGGATCATTAAGATGAACAGTGACATTTCCGATCCGGTTCAAATCCAAAATCAGCTCCACAAGTTGAAGGAGGGGGAGAAAGATATAAATGGTCGAAAATGTCCACTATCAGTGGACCATTAGTCCACCATTAAAAACGAAAACAGCATATTTCACGGGTACAAAACACATGAGATACGGAATTGTGCATTTAAGTTTTCATATTACCCAGCGAAGAGGGTATATACTAGTAAAACTTCATAACTTTGTAACCACCAAACCGATCTCATTCAAATTTTCAACATGGATGTTCGGACCTGGGATGACTTTTATCATCGTAGTTTGACGGCGCAATGTAGGGAGGGGACAGAGTGTATCAGACCACCAGGTTTAGGCATTTTCTCAGTTTCTAGTGCACTTAGACGCTGGAAACAAAAAATAATGGCCTTATGGTACATGAAGAATCAAATGGTGATACTTCCATATCCAGTGGCATAGCGGGAATACACCAATGGGGGTCAACTCCAAAATTTTAATGGAAAATGGTATCATTTTGGATTTTTAGAAGTAATATTGAAAAAGAATTAACTTTTACGGGAAAATTTTTTCGTTAAATCCTACGGTTTCGGATCTACTTCTGTTATTTGTTGTATTGCTACTATCACACCACCCGGTAAACTCATTTTTCTGTTCGTAGTGCACGGAGACACTTCAAACAGAAAATGAATGACTAAATCGTATCTGAAGAATAAAATTGTGATTCTCCCATATCCAGTGGCGTAGCGGGAATGCATCAAAGGGATCAACTCCAAAATTGTTAATGGAAACTGGTATCAATTTCGACTTCTTTGGAAGTATTACTGATAAAGAAACAAGTTTTACGGGAAACACTTTTCGTCATATCCTATGGTTTGGTATCTACCTATGTTATTAGTTGTTGAATTGCCACTTCAGACCACCCACCTCAGGGATTTTCCTCTGTTCGTAGTGCAGGTAGACACTTCAAACAACAACAAAAAACTGAATGACCAAATCGTACGTGAAGAATCAATGGTGATGTTTCTATATCAAGTGGCGTAACGGGGATACATCCACTGTGAGAAAACTCCAAAATTTCAAATGGAAATTGGTATCAACTACGATTTCTTTGGAAGTATTATTGAAATAGAAACAACTTTAACGGGAAACACTTTTCGTTAAAATCTGCGGTTTGGGATCTACGTCTGTTATTTGAAGTTGAATTGCTACTATCAGTCCACCCGGCACAGGCATTTTTCTGTGTTCGTAGTGCACGTAGACACTTCAGAAAAGGATTCAAACTGGAGCAGTAGTGTGCGTTGTGTATGCTGACATCTCCATTACTCTTGAAGGTTGCTTCATCCGTTCACAGAATGTCCCGTTGGAAACATTGGTTTCCTGGCACTCATCCACTGACAAAACTCTAGAGGGATATGTAAAGCTTGTTCTCGGAGTTCCTGATTCCGATGAACATGGTCAAGATGGAGCACGTTGTTGAGCAGAATCCTCCAAACCGTCAAGTTGCTTATTGCAGCATCCCTTGCGAATCGTGTTTCCGATATTTGGGGAACCACATTCACTGCAGCAAGGATGCCGGGAGACCGTTTATCCTTAACAACGCGCCTGATCTGCTGACGTATTTTGTGTTGAGGAGGGACATGCCCAGTCCTCTGCACAAAAAGTGCAAGAGACGAAATGCTTTCCTCGACTGCCCATCGCGATTGGGAAACCGTTGACCATATAGCCGCGCAGCCTCGCGGTAATTCTGCCGACTTCACTCAACACTATTAACATATCAAAAGCTACGATATTCGAAAACATCGTTTGGGTTCCCTCAAACACACGAAATAATAGGCAATTGGAGCCGAAATCAACAAACATTCAACACTTTAACTTTCAACTAAAAACAACAAATGTTCAACTGTTTTATTTAATATATCAGAACTTTTTCCCGTTTTCTTTCCTTCTTCTACTTTGTCAGATGGCACTTCATTAATGTATTTTTCGCTACTAATAACCATCATACAAAAATTTCTCCCTTTTCACTCCTTTTTGCAGCTTCTTTCCCTCTTGACCCCCGTTCACCTGTATCTCATTCTTATGTGCAGGTGTAGCTTTGGAGCACGACACTTTGAACTATTTACATGTAAAATTCAATTCTTTGTATGGATAGGCATGTTTATAAGCCACAAATATCTGCAGGCGACAGAATGAAATACAAAGTAATACTCTGTATTATAGGTTTACAACTGTAGTGTTCTTCGTCTAAAATGATTACAAGTGATTTACGCCGGATATAATAAGTGAGTGTATATGAAAGATGGCGCTATTAGATGTTATTCTCCACTGGCAGCCATATTTTTGCACAATGTAAAAAACCTGTATTTTATGTGTCCAAGTGCAACGTTACTAGAAAATAAACCATTACAAATGCTATTGAAATTCGTACCCTTGACAAAACCCATTCCTTTCCATCTTGGCTTGCGCACATATCCCCGACTTTTGACAGACTTGTTCCTTTCGGACGCACTCCCGCGCAAGCGTATGGGCCCACCAGCTATATTTTCCCTGGCCCGAGTGAATAGCATTCGTGTTTTAATGGCCACCTAACACAGGTTGGTTTGAGTTTTTGCATTATAATATCTAATTATTCACCCCTGTATTTTACTATGCCAAGTGAGACATTTTCATGTAGCCAAGGGAAACCTTTTAGGGGACAAAAAGAAGGAAATTAGTGAAAGAATTATAAGTTTCAACAATTGTTTCTAGTGGTGCGCCAAAAGTAAACATGTACGCATTCCTTTTCTTTCTGACTCTCTTCTTCACCTGTATGTCAACGGTTTGCTTCAATTCTTCAGACTTCCATCCATCATCTTTTTATATCATTTTTTAAACTTATCTTCTACATCTTTTTTCTTGACTAATTCCTCTATATCTTCGCCTTCTCTTTTATTTTTACACATTGTTATTATTCCACTATCTACATTTCTGTATTGTTTTCTTCTGTTTATTTCTTTCCTAACTTTATTTTCTATTCTCACCTGTTTGCCATATTTGTTTTGGACTTCTTTATTTGTATACTTTCCTTCTATTATTGTTGACCATGTAGGTATTCCCTGAATCATACTAAGGTATTCCGTTTCTATTACCTGTTTGTCGGTGTGTCGGTATGCCCGCCGACCTGATTCCTCTGTTATCGATTTTCTGGTTCAAGATCATCGTGTTTAACCTCTGAATTTCGTTTTACCAATTGAATTCGACTAATTACTATTGAACATATTTTCTTCTCTGTAATTCCTACCTGCATGGAGCTTAACACAAAATCTCCACTGAACTAAAATTTCGTTCATCTTCTACATTCGTGTTTGCTTCTGTCATCTAATTCTTCTGTAATTCAGTAAGGATGAAGATCTTGTCTTCCTTCGGAATATCTTCATCAGTTAACTCATTGATTCTTCTTATGTACCTATTTGTATACCTTTTGGACAATAGCGTGCAAAATGATTATATTCGTTGCAATTCCTACATTGTGCGCTCCTAGCTGAACATTGATATCTAAAATGTTTTCCACATGCTAAACAACCATATTGATAACATCCATATTTTCCTGTGATTGTTTCAGAACGAAATCTATTGATTTATGTAGTTTGTCTTTGTGGATACTTGTATCTTTCGTTGATCTGTTGCGACATTTACTTGTAGCGAGAAAAAAATGCTTTTGTACACTGATTTAACAATGCACATCGCATAGATATAGCGAATCATGTAGCATTACTGAAATGGGAAGTAACCATGTTTTGTGAATTTTATTCAAGAGTGGAAGAGGTGAATCTAGGTGCTCTCACTGTATTATTGATCTTCATTTGGGCCTAGTTATCTGTTCTGTACTAGCAGCCTGTGCTGAATGGATACAAAATCATTGAAAACATGGTCGTCCATGCATCAGGATTCATAAAACTTGTAGTGCCGTAACAAGACGGAAGGGTGGTGTAAGGGAGCACTGCCTCCCCCAATTTCAGGAAGGGATTTGACTGGTGTCCAACTTTTTGTTTTGCACAAATTAGTACCTAACTCAAGAGTGCTAAGCATTTTCCGAACGTAAACCTGGTAATATAAAGAATGTGAATATTAGTTCACATTTTTAGGGGAAAGGAGATAGCCCACGACATTTTAACACAATGAACTGCCTCTTGAGAAAAAGATGTAATATTGCCCCCAAAGTAAGCTTGAAATATGGAATGTGAACTTTATTAACAAACTGAACATATCGACATAAACGCTAAAATAATGAAATAAACAAATGGCAATACATATGGCTAAATTTCACATATTTGGAATATTGGCGAGCACTAATGAAAACGTAAGATGTTTGAAAAACATCATATTCTACACCTAGAATGTACCATAAGAAATGCTACCCACGAAGCTAACAGTGGTAACTTGTGTAATGGATATCTGTTGATTCAATTGAGGTGCAATTTCATGAACCCAGTCTTCATTGAACGTTTCACCACAAATTATACATTTAGTGGGGCTTTCTTGTTAATATTTTCTCGTTGTCTGTGTAGTGGTTCATTAGCTTCTTGTGACCTTTCTTTGCTACTTTATTTGCTAAAATCACTTTTTCTTTCAATTTGCCTATTATATGGTATCGCGCTCTACTCAGTTCTTCTGGTGCGTGACGCTAAACGTCTCTTGCGATTTTTCGTCAATGATTATAACTCTTCACTAATGGAGAGCTCTTTACTACTTTACGGACGAGAAGATTCTGATTTCTCGGTCATATGTGAGAACATGGATTCGGTGCACACGACAAACAAGAAGTATCTCCCTTTTCCTTAACCCCTAATGAAGTTGAACATTGTGGGTCTTCACAGGTAGGTCTAGTGTATCATCTTGCAACACGAATCAAGTTTGCGGACAGATAGTCGGGTTTGTAAATATCTGAGGTTTCAGTGAATATATTCCGGTGCACGAAAATCTATAGAGAGCAATAGCCATGAGACATGTTTCAATATGCCTCTGGCACAAGTTTAAAGCCGTAAATTAGTTTGAAATAAATAACTGCTAGCTTATTTTCAGATCGGTGTTATAATTGCAACGACAGTAGCAACAGCATGCGGCTTAGCTGTAATTCTTTTGCCTCTACCGAAGTCGTGGTGATAAGTAGATTAAGATTAAAAGGTAAAATCTTCTATCCAGAGCGGCCTAGGGTGGTGATTTAAAGGATATCTTTCGTACATATCGTACTTTTAGAAGATAGTATAACTGTATCTCTCTGTTTATACGTGCTCCGGGGCAGGTAGTTATAGAAATACTCCTTTGCCTATTACGGCTTCAGAAGTTGGATTTAAGGAAATCTCAACACAAAACGATTTCCGGAATAGTTTAGGAAGGTTAGCGATCAGCACTGGAACTTATTCTTCTGTCTATTTGAGGTCTTGTTTTATGGCTGTCCTCTGAAAAGAAAGTTCGTAAGGAGAGGGTTGGCCATCTTCGATTTCCTTCGGAACCACCTTTGCGTCTTTCTCGTATCCTCCTTCCACCGTCTGTTGGTGATTATGTTTTGAATAGAAAACACGTGTTCGTTAATGAAGCATGCTTTATAATAGTTGCTTACACTTGAAGTACGGAACCTTACAGCCTCCACACCAGGAACATAATCCACAAGATTATTTGAAAAGTACAAATATTGTTGTGGAAACATTTGTTCAAAAAGGTTCTATTTTCATGGGAAAATCCTTGATACGTACCAGTAAGTAGGAACATAAAGCCGTAAAACTGCAAAATTCACTTTTGGTGGAATCTTGAATTCTGTATTTTTGGCTTTCTTGCAGAGATTTTAATAGAATTGCCTGATATTAAATATCCGAAAACATTCAGCTCTGAATAAAATAAATTTGTCTTAGGTGAAGGACAAAACTTTTTTAATTTTTAAAATAAAATTCAGATAGTTATTGTTGAAAACTGTAGCCTCCCAGCACGATGTCATCGGCAAAAGATATTATTCGTCAATCAATGTAAAATCATCCTAGTTGCAATTACGAGAACTTGCGTGGTAGTTTTATGACCCATCACGCATATGAGAATTTTGTAAGATTTTCTTGTGTGATTGACCTTGAAGATCATGTATCAGCGGTTTTTCGGATGGAGCAAGATTTGGAGAACACTGCGGATTTAGGGATTCTTATTTTGTGATTGTAGCCTCTATAATGTCCAATTCAGTCCAGAGTGTTTTTTATATTTGTACAATAACTAATGAATCGCCTGTTTCTGCGACTGGTCTAAATTAGGATTAATATCAAAAACATCAATTTTGAAAAATTGTTATCCATACTTCAAAGAAATGACAACCTTCTCTTTTCCGGTACAATTTTATTTTCTTCTATTTTGTACGCTTTCATTGCTGGAAAAGATTAATCCTGGCATGCCACAAAGTTCACCACTGACGTATTTCTTCTTAAAGTTACAGGATAATTATTTGGATTGGAAATTACGTCATGTTGTTTACCTTGTCAAGAAAGTCGTAGAGAATTAATGCGAAGAAAGATGTATAATCTTCAATCTGTCTTTTTGCTATTACCGGAATAAATGGTGGAAAAGTTGCACTAACGTAATGCGTTTGTCGATAAAAGAGCAAGCTTGTCTTTGTCTAAGTATATGAGTAGTGTGTTTTGATAAAATGTTTTCCTGGTTCTTTTCTGGTAATGTTAGCTTCTTATGATTTTTAAATAGAGATATAAGATTCATTGTTAAATCGATTGTAACATAAGCGTTTAAGCAAGTCTAAACTAAAAATAACTGGAATGCATGATTTCTTCCTCATACGAATGTGATGAGAAAATGTCGTTTCCCAACTTTGAATGATACCATTTCTACATATTTCAAGGTAATAATTTTATTTCATATCCCTTTTACCGCTGTTTTATATGGTATTAATTGAACATCAAGAAGTAAATATTCGAAAGGCCAGATGGAAATGCGGGATCCGGTTTCGAGTAGCACTGTTCGTCTGCGTAATTTAGTTACTATTTATAGGCTTTGTTCTGTCATTAGAATTGTTTGATCTTTGACTCCTGAACAAGGGTCGGCCCTATTCGCTTTTTGGATGTTCAAAATACGTAGAGGCACAGTACTTACGCTTTCTGCATATTGCAAAGTCCAGTATTTGATCTTCTGTTGTGGATTTTGTTGGAGGTTTAGTGGTGTCTCCTGTTTTCTTCTATACTTTACCCCGTTCTAATAGCTTTTTGGTTCGTCGCTTATCCCCTTAATTCCTCTTTCTATTTTGGTTATGCAAACTGGTTTGTGCAACTATTAAATAGGGCTCTGCCATTTCATTAGTCAGGGAAGAAAAATCGTTTTAAACAGGAATTTTCTGCTCGTGTGGAGATTCTACGGCGTCGAGGTTAGACTTCTGATCTTCTTTCTCTAGTTGTGGTGGTGATATTGAAGTATGTAATGGCGGAGCAGGAGGATTATATTGAAAAATAGGATTTTGTCTAGGTACTGCAAATTTGACATTAATTTTATCCTGTAATGATTCAAAAGACTGAGGTAGTACATTTATGTATATACAAATACAGTGCGCCAATATATAACGAATTGAGTTATTTTGTATTAGAAAAATGAAAACTACACCGAAAGCAAATATGTCTATGAGTTTCTTTGTGGCTAAGCGGTTATCGTGCTTGCCTTTGGAGTGCGTGACCCGGGTTCGATTCTCGGCGGAAGCTGATGTGGTTCGGATTCCACGTAAATCAGTAGGTCCCGTTTCATATAACTTAAAGGGCTGTTAAACTCAAAATCAACTCAACTGAAAGTATATGTCTACCAAGTGGCTAGCGCAAATGTCAGTAGTTGAGCAGTAACAGAGTCACACATTAATATAATTATTGTTACTGTTACTATTATAATAATTATTATTATTAATGAATAGAATGTTGCAATTTGGTTTTATTCCCTGAAGTTGGGAAATCAATTACGAAATCTCATAGGTAGTTATATAATGCTTATATGAATCATTTAGTAGCATTTGAATTTCCCAATAATTCGTAAGGGCAGTGAATCTTCGAAGCAAGCCGGTAGGACAGAAAACCGAGAAAACAATGGTGCACATGTAGAAGTCAGGGATCAAGTTTTGTTGGTCACTAATTTTGGATTCCAATGGTCTCGCTATTCTCCCATTAAATTAACAGTTGAATCCCTTGGGAACAAATACATGGATTTCATGAAGAGATCGAAGTAAAAAAAAATCTGTAAGAGTACTGTAAATATGTGAGGACAGACGGATAACAAGTTGTCAAAAAAGTGAAGCCACAGATTATTGCTAACCATTCGCATTAAAATTGAAAAAAATGCGTATCAGCATAAGCTATGGTTTGTTTCATAGTTACTACGGATAAAATAGTAAAATAGATAAATTGATTCGATTTGACAAATATATTATAATATTGTAGATTCACAGAACTTTGAAGTGATACAAGATTACGACGTTCAGTAGTATATTAGTCATAGTATATGAACTAATAGTATTTTAGTTCAATAATATATTTGTGTGTTGTTGCTAAGTGCTAATGCAAGTAACATGATAATGTCTTATCGTTTTAAAATCCCTCCCTTGTCAATTTTAAACTTACTGCCTGTTTCGTTTTATTGTTTTATATTATATCTTCTTTGGCAGTATTCTTGCCGTTTAGTACTTCATTTTCGACGTTATAACAAAAATATTAAATTCGATGGTACGAATAGTTAAGTTAAGTTGATTTTGTGTTTAACGTCCCTTTAAGCAGCGAGGCTATATGAGACGGGACCTACTGATTAAAATGGAATCCGAATCACATGAGCTCCGGCCGGGAA
The DNA here is from genome assembly GCF_964235325.1 of Thermobia domestica. NCBI lineage: Eukaryota > Metazoa > Arthropoda > Insecta > Zygentoma > Lepismatidae > Thermobia > Thermobia domestica. The sequence continues at coordinate 102,951,188 of NC_137457.1, forward strand.
CCCGGGCCTACCACCTGGTATGAATAATGTATATTGTTTCGGTGTTTCTTGTAGGCATATAATATTCTTCTCCCGCTGGCTTTGTAGCTGGCACGTGCCTCTTTGGTCACATTGTCTCATGGAAGCAATTATAAAATCAGAACTATTACAGTGGTTCGGATTACAGCTTTAACTATAGGTCTCCGTCTCATAGAGCCTCGGTGCAGAAAGAAAAATTATCCTTCATCAAACACACAAACAGATATAACCCTGGTTTAGTCTCGCCATTCCATTTCAAAATGAAATGAAATCTTACAGTTTAACGTCCCACGATTATGCCCGTTAGGTTACGGGAGGCGATGGCTAAGGCAAGTGAATGATGGAAGAATTAGTGGAATGAGAATGTGGAAGGAAATGGGAGTACTCCGAGAAAACCTATGGAAACGATGTCTACCAGAACCTAACTTCTCCGGGGATTGAATCAATGCACTATTCCAATGAAATCAAATGAAATTTCTACTTTTACATCCCTTGGTTATCCTCTATAGCTTATAATCGACGGATGATTAATGAGAGTGAATGATTATGAAATAATTTTTGGAATGGAAAATGTGGAAAGAAATTGGAGGACCCAAGAAAGTCAACAGAAATTATGCATGTGATTCATTTGCTACAAAATTAACTAGTGTTTAAAGCAATTGCTCTAATTCCATTGCTCATGTTTACTCACTGAACTCGCATTTTACACATTTTACACACGATATCTTTGTTTGTTTGTTAGTGTCTTTGTTTGTTACATTTACTCCTTTTGCAAATGCCCAGTTGGTTTGGGTGCTCACTTGTACGTACCCAGTCAAGGTCGAGATACTGCATTCTGGTGCCTCTGGGAATATAGCTTTATCGATGACGCAACTTTTGGGAGCGTGTCAGGAAAAGCTCCATTAATAAAGCAGATATGAGTGCATACTCGGTTTTTCTATGGCACAGCTTGCATACGCCTTTTGTAGGGTACACAAACAGGTGTGTGTGTGTGTGTGTGTGTGTGTGTGTGTGTGTGTGTATGTGTGTTTGTGGAGGGGTGTAAGAAGTATTTATTAAGATCACATAGTGGAACTTATATTGTCCTAATATCCCGTACGATAACTTTTGAACGAATGGGAATTCTGTTTTTTGCAGTAGATAAATAGACTTATTTTCTCAAGAGAATTTGTTAATGGAGGTGGTTTCGCCAATTGGAACTGGTAGAAATGTGTCATTTCCGGTTTCAATATTGATCACTGTAAAGCACAAACTGTGATAGATATCGAGAAACGGTTTCCGATAATCAAATTACAACTTTCAAGAACAATCATCTTCATTCTTAACACTCTAATAAAACCGGAAGTGATGTAAATGAGCCTTTTCGAATTTTAATGTTAATCACTATAGAGCAAAAATGGTAATAGACAGTAAGAAGCAATTTTCGGTAATAGATAAAGCATGTCAAGGATAACTTTTAACGTTCTAGTGAAACCGGATGTAGTAGAAATCAATCATTTCTGGTTGAATGTTATAGAATGGACAGCGAGAAGGGGTTTATGTAATTTATTAAGTGCCCAAGATTATATATCCCATCTCGACGGTAATCTTTCTACTTAACTCGGAAGTGAAACAAACATATGAAAACTCAGAGTGTCATTTACGGGGGTAGGGAGTGGCAAATACCGCCGTAAGTTTGACATTTATATAGATTTTATCAATAAAATAGTAGTAAACCAATAACCAATAAGCAACATTTAATTATGTGAAGGGGTCTTGTCCCCTCAAGCAAAATCTGAAATGAAACTCAAGCAAAAACTTCTGATTTCCAAATCAATTGAGAAAATATTGCGTGACCCTCTTTACGGGTTTTACTATTAGGTTCACCTAGTGCAACTTGTAACATCGTAATGTTAGTACGTACGTCCATTACTCCGTACGATAAAATTTGAGTGGATACAACATTTTAAATCGCTTTTTGTAATAGGTAGAAAGAGTGATTATCTCGCGGGAGTTCGTTAATAGCTAAGATTGGCAAACTGAAGTTGAGAGAAATGAGTCATTTCCGGTTTTAGCGTTGATCAATATATAACAAAAATATATAGCGAAAAAGGTAACAAATAAAAAGAAGCAGTTTTCGGCAATCAAGAAAGCGTTTAAAGAACAACTTTTATCTTCATTCTTAACATTCTAGCAAAACTGGAAGTAGTAGAAATGAACTATTACCAGTTTTATAGTTGATCACTATAAAGCGAAAACAGTGATAGATAGTAAGAAGCAGTTTCCGGCAATCGATAAGCGTTTAAGGAATAACTTTAATATTCATCCTTAACAGCCCGGTGAAAAGAAAATAGTACGAATTATGTATAACATTCGGTTTCAATTCAATCTACATAGAGCAAAAACTGTAAGATATAGGGGGAGGCTATTCTCGGGAATGAATTTAGGGTTGTAGAAACAGGTATTATCTATTTTAAACTCCTAATTAAACTGGAAGTAGAAAACCCAAGTACTTCTGGTTTTAGTGTTGAGCGCAACATTTTCAAATCAGTATTAAAGAGCGAGAAGCAGTTTTCTGCAATCAATTAAGTATCTCAAGAATATGTTCTATCTAGACTCTAATTTTTCCACTGAAACCGGAAATGCAAGAAATCAATCACTTCCGGTTCTAACATCGTTATAGAACGGATAGTGAGAAGGAGTTTTATGTGATTTATTATGTTTTCCAATAGTATATTCCATCTCGACAGTAATACCTCTATTCAAACCAGAAGTGAAAGAAATATACTACATCTTCTGGTTTCCGTATTTATTAAGAACATATCGTTGTGTGCATATGCTCCTGAGTCTTACCTGGTCTCAGGGCACAGCGCACATTGAACGTTCTTGTCTAGATGAGGTTTCCGTACGTGCAACCTAGAACGTATCTTCATTTTTATATTATTAGGGAGAGCATTTTGGGTGAATGAAAGGTACACAGTTTTCGAGGAGAAAATGTACGAGTATAAAGGAAACATTCATTCACAGCAAAGGCAATGTGTGAGGCTTTAATGCGAGTGCCTTTGTTTCTTAAAACGAATCTAATTTGAAATTTAATTCCCGATAAAATTTTGGGTTAGTGTTGGATTGGAAACAACACAGCCTAAAAGGAAACATTCAGATATGAGAGCAGAACGGTGAGTATATGTATAGAAACTGCAACTGACTCGGATTTGCTAATAAATGAGTACTACTTACGGATTTGGTTCCATCCATTCCAGTTCGTTGTAGTCTGTATTAACACTCACACTAACACTTCACTAATACACAGTTCCTGAAGGTTGTTAAGTGACACTTGTCTTGGTCCGAAAAATGAGGTGGGAAGGTCTTTAGTCCATTAAGCATCTAAATTGCTTGGAGATTAGCTCTGGGCGGCGACCAATTAGGACTCTGGACTCCACCATCGTAGACTGCTAGGCAACCATCTCTTCCTTCTTTTCTGTATGGGCGAAGTTTTCGGTGATTTTCCCTCTTTTGGGAGGACCACAAGGGTGTCTCCTAAGGTTCTAAAATACCCTAAAAGTCTATGACAGTCCTTTTCTCATTTTAGGTATTTTCTTCTTCAGATTCTTATATGCTTGAATAACAAAATAAGACAAATCGGAGTATCTCGCACACAGAGGTGTTGCGAGTTTGAAATACCGAGGTAAAAAGCTTAGTGTTACAAGTTGTTGCTTCTATTTGTAACTTCGCTTGGCGTTGTTCGAAGGATCTGGCGTCCGTATCTCAGCAAATCAATTGCTTGTGATGAGAACGTTCTCTTCAGTGTATTTCCATCTTATGTCTGCAGTTTCATTGTATATTTTTTTTCTATTTTCTGCTCTATCTGCATGTTTGCTTCCGGCTAATGTTGAACGATTCCAAGCTAATTGCATGAGACACGAAAAGAAATCATTTCTATGCAATGTAGAATTAAATTTAAAATAATCGCGTTTCTTGATTATTTCCGTTTTACTCTTTTCTGATTTATTTTGTTTTCCTTTTAGAAATTACAAATTACATCTGTTTTACGCTCCCTCCGCGAAGTTGAAATTTTCTCAAAGACAAAATTGAAAACTTGAAAATATGCAATAGGGAGTAAAACGAAAAAGCATGTTTCTTAAACATATGAAAAGTGAACGAAACTTGAATTTGAAACAAAATTGAAACATATACATATGAGAAATTAAACTGGAAATAAGGGCGAATAAAAATGGAAAGCCCTGTATATCATTCAGGTTGTAAACACGTAAATTGAGTGCAAGACTAACTGTGACATAAACATATAATAATCAAAATCAAAACATAAATGCAAATATTGAACATAAAAACAAAGCTCAAAGTAATGAAAATTATTAAAATTGCATAAAATTAGAATGCATGAATCTGGAAATGAATTCCTAAAATTGCATAATCTGTGTATCATTCAATAATCAAAAGTAAATTGAAAATTAAACATTAAATGAACATAAAACATATGTGAAAGGAACGACAACAAAATTAAATCAATGTACCTGAAATGAAAAATATATGAGTACGCACTTAAATTGTCAGCAAGTACTACATAATTATGGAGAATGAATATTACCAACTAAAATAAAATGCAAAATGTGTTTAAAATCAATCTAACACAACATGTAAATAAATTGAAATCATATTCGCTTCTATAGTCCTGTGTTTCATGAACACACTCAAATTAATCCATTACACTCAAATGGAGGAAAATTAATACATTGCTAATTGCAAAATGTCAAAGTCATTTTGTATATTACTGTAGCACTGAAATGCATGTCTCTATTAAGTAGATTCAATGTCTGTTTGTGGAATGAACAACTATCAAAATAGTAAACATTTAAAGACAAGAATCCTCACAAGCATATTACAGTTTCTTATAAGGCAGGAGGGATTTAAAAGCTACTATGTTTCCACTCCGTCACTATGTCAAGGGCAACATATGACAAGATAAATAAATGCGCATGCGCTGCATACAACAGAGGAGGAGCACGGCAGTGCTGCATGGAATGAAAATGATGCGATACATGTGTGTGTGTAAACAGCAAGCAGATCATCACACGTGGGTAGCTACTCAACTTCCTGTGATAAAGCATGCATAGCTACAAATTCTGCATATATATAGCGTAAATAAATGTTTCCGTAAAGCCCCATTATAAGGATAGGGGTAAGGGAAGGATTAGAGGTAAATCGCATAAAAACAAATAAAACGCATAAAGTAACAAAGGTTTTCGTCTCCCGTGTACGAACTGTATTAAAACGTATATGGAAATAAACAACGCGTAAACTTGGAATCGATTTTCCTATCATAACCTAATAAACAAGTAAAAATTATATGCTATATAGGTTCTAACAAGTGCAAAACATTAAAAGGGGTATGGAAAATCCAAGGAGGGTTCGTAGAAAACGGCAGATTACCTATTTGAGTCGGCACCTTGTGAGGCTTAGGTATTTATCAAAAACCCGGCTAAAATATATATATATATAATAGGAGTTTCTGGTGTATATGCTTACAAAAGAATCAAAATTCGAAGAAGAGCAAATTGGACATCGAGTCTGAATGGGAAGAACCACAGACGAGTAAGCTTATTCACACGGAACGGAAACAAAAGGTAAGGATACAAACGAAAATCCTTAAGGAAAGAGTATCCGTATCCAACAGAAACAGACTCAAATGTATCCGCGGAATTCCAGAACTGGAACAACGAAAACACAACAGAACGAGGATCTACGAAGTTCACCGAGTACGTCCGAGTATCCACATGTGGAAGCAGAGCAGAATGACATGAGCAAATGACTGGCGGGAAGGTGCGATCCCTGTAAACTAACCTAACTTAAACTAAGGCTACTGGCAACGAAAACTAGAAGACTGCGTAGGCATGTTCAAAATACCAGGGGTAAATATTCCAGTTAACGTGTCGTGAAACTACTGCGTTCCCAACATACTTGTTTGACTTGTCAAAAGTCGGTGACGTCGATTGGGATTGGGAAGTGTACTGTATGGCGTGTATTGACTACTGAGTGTGTCTAACACCCTGTTTACGTTATGCATGTGCCTTTTTTTTTTTTTTTTTTTTTTTGCAAAACTGGCGTATATGTAGGGTTGCGTATTCCGGTCTCTCAAAGTGGAAGAAAGAAAAGTCTGACTACAGGACCAGCCCGATAGGCAAACGGGGATGTGCACAAAAGGAGAGGAAACGAGAAATACACAAACAAACATTCGCACAGTGGAGTTTCCGGTTCGCGTGATACAGTCTAGAGGTGTGTTCGGTAATGCCATAGTAGGACTCACATACGTACTAACAATAGGTTGCGCGCATTTGAGTAAGACTGATCACCATGTCATTCCTATTTAAAAGTGCTCACGAGGATGACATGTAAGATTCATCTGGATGCTGAAAGGTACGGAAAAGAACCTGACAACATATATATTTACGAAGTAAACTGAAGTATGAGAATGGAACCTCTATACATGATCAGTTTGCTCCTACCAGAGAATATAATGCAAGTGCCTATGTCATTCCCACATGGGATAAGTACAAAACAAGTCGGGAAAGGAAGACAACGGAGAACAAAGACAAATTGTATAAGTGTATACAAAGCGGACAAAGGGCACGCGTGGTATACATCAAAAAGGGGGATTAAATCGTACACGGTACCATCAAGGCAACCTAAGTGCACTCTGAAATTTATATCCCAAACGCAAATTTTGAATAGTTCAAAGTCTTCCAAACACGAAGTATAAAAGCAGGTCACTGAACAAAATAACGAGAAAATTGATTCGCAAAGATTCCATAAACGACCTAGGAGGTGGGGAATCGCATAAAGAAAGGGGAGCACATAACCAACCAAAAAAAGTGGGTTAACACTGCAGTGCTCGCGCGGATTACTATTGTAGTCCAGTGGGTTTCAGTTTTCTGGTATCTGAGGGTTGGTAACACTTGTGACTTTGAGCAGTCGTCTACCTTCCTCCCCCATTTCTAGAACACCATTAGTCGATTTATAGCACCCAAGGTCAACGCACTGATGTTATACGGATTGTTATTTTCGCATGGACTACTATTGTAATCCGTGCGAGTACTGACGTGATAGTTTGTTTTCTGGCTAAGGTTTTAACTGTTCTCGTTTTGTATGTATTATTTCACATTATTCGCTCAAATATATGCGATATATATGTTTAGTTTAAAATATCAGAGCAAGAACAGATACGACAGTGTCTAACAGAAACTGAAAGTGACGACGAAAGTGTTTTGAGTATAGAACACTAAGATGAAATAGAGGACGATGTTGTCGAGTACTGACTCTGAAGAAAGTGGTAGTGACATTTGGAAGAAATAGAAGATGAAGAAAGGAACAGTATTATCCAGGAAGACAGGTTTTACGGAAAATTTTACATTGGAAAGGGCAGAATTACCAGATGGTATATTGATCCAGTGCATCAAAGAAATACGCAAACACAGCGTCATAACATCATATCTACACTGCATAGTTATTACTCCATAAAACAAACTAAATTTGGAGTTGACATATTGGACAAATTGTGTCGCCAGTGTGATACAACCAGGAATTCGCAAAGATGGCCACTCACTCTCTTCTTCCACGTGTTAAACGTTGCTGAAGTAAACGCTCTCATTGTTTTCAAAGCAAATAACAATGATGCTATGATCAACCTTAGAGACTTCCTGCAATCTGTGGCTATGGAACTTATCGAACCTTTTTGTGGAAGATGAAGAAACAAGAGTACCCGAAAAAAATGTTTCAGGTGCAGTAAGTGGATCTGTTCTAACTACAAGCACACTCTTTGCACTGACTCTTATGACTGAAACACCCAAAAGTTTGCCTACTTTTGACCTTGTTTTCAAGTGTAAAAGTTAAACTTGCAAATAATTTAACAACTTTTTTTAAAATTTTTATAACAGTTTTTTACACTTTAAATGCAAATTTCCTCTTTTATTTCGATTTTTAATCAAATAGCAAGAAAATAAACGAACATTTACAAAAATATAGTAAACTGCATACGCATTCTAAAATTTTGGCTTCTAATCCTTTTTGTGCATTAAAAAAAATGTTTGCACTGAAATGTGTTCTTTATTGCTTGTGAAAACCCACAAAAATAATGTAAAGAATACCAATTGAATAACCGCAAAGATATATATATTTATCAAATGGACTACAATTGTAATCCGCGCGAGCACTCATGTTTCAACAATTTCATGCGAGTACTGTAGTGTTAAAAAATGGATCACATATTACGGCGTATGATGTGATTCGAAGTAAACAAAGGGATAAACTCAAAGAAAAGAACAAATTCGAAACAGTGGCAAAAGTACGGTGTACTGAAGTAACTAGTAAATTTCGAAATGTTCAAAAAGAACGTCAGTCGGAACAATCAAAAAAATCGGAGGAATTGAAAATGAACGCGAAAAAAATCGTAGAGAGTTTCGAAATAGGCGTATGATCTGAAGAGTTTCGTAACTTCCACAAAGTATTTGAAAAGAGGAACAACCAAGAGTAAGCCTGAATACCCTCACTACGAAATGTGAACGATGTACCTCCATACTAACGTGGCTGAACGTGTTATAATCGAAATGATAAATTCCCTACGGTCATGTCGTATATCCTACGAGTAGGAAAACCTCCGAAAAATCCATGAGCTGAACCTGGTAAAAGAATTGTCTAAATAAAATCACCCTACACGAGAATGACCAAGCATTCGAAAGTGTACAACTAGAGACGATCTAAAGACAAAAGTAACCGGCCATGTCGTTGAACAAAGTAAGTTAACTTCTAATGGAAATGTTTTCAGCTGAACCTGTAGATAACGGAATTAAGAACTCATTCGAAAAACCGACATGTCGTTACGAAGAAAACCTGACCAAACCTAAGAAAGATTACGAATGTGGGTAAGAGAGAACACTCGAAATGGGACCTTGCTTGGCAAGCGGGAACGGTTTTGAAACCCCACAGTGGGTGGGGAAACCAAGGTTCACCTCCAAAACTGAAGGAACAGTTTGGGCTAGCATTGTGGTACCAAAGAAGGGTTAACTTTTCACCACATAATCAAGTCTTTCGAAGTCAATAAGGATAAGGGGGAATTTAGGAGGAACGGTTATGAACATTCTGAAAGATATTATTGTGCTTCTACATCGCGCGATTCCGCCATAGGATGGGATTCATTATAAGTCTTCATAACTTGTAGGTGTTCGAATAAAGAAGGGCCAAGCCCTGGGATTGAAACACTGTTCCAAGAGATGGGAATGAATACTGCGCGGACAGCGGGACTGAGAAAGAACTACCATTACTAACTATGAAGACAATTACACAAACAAGCAAGATGACATGCTTCATGATAAGGAGGTTATTCACCTAAAGCAAGTAAAAGTCTATGCGTCTGCACGTAACTCAGCTGAAGCTGACACGACAAAACGAGAGAATTGCAGGAAATGGTTAGACGGTATCAATATGGGTTAGTAAACAACCGCGATAAATGGTACGCTAACTATAATGGTCTGTCTACGGATAATGTATGAAACATGGTCCTTAGTTCAGTGAATATCTGGAAAAGTAAAGACACCACAAAAGGCGTACGTATGCGAACGTCGAACTCGAGACGAGTTATCCATAGAAAAGTTAGTGCGGCCAACAAAAGGGGATCCAATGGGGGGCATGAGGACGAAGTATCAGAAGCTCGCACAAAACCACGCTGAGGGCGTAAGGGCGACAACGACCAAAAAGTTGAGCGGGTCCTGACTCGTGCCCTGGCGGGGAATGAACGGGGAACCCCGGCCACAAAATCCAAGAGCATTCGGAGTGCATCGTTCTAGTAAAAGAAACACTCTGATGTTCAGCCATAAACAAAGCGAATATCCTGAAAGGCGAAGAACCGTAAAATAATACTGAAGGCTCTAGGAAATCCGAGTGATGGGATTACAAAAGCAAGGTGCATAGAAAGCAAAGGCACCAAGTTGTGGATAAATCGGGTTTCTGCATCACGTTGTTTGTCCGCAGGACCACTACGGGAAAAGCGGGTTTCGGGCAATACGTTGTGAGCCTGCGACCACAAGGGTACGAGCAGGGTGCGGCACCACGTTGTGAGTGAAGGATCACTGGTGCAATTCCTAGCGTTAGAAAAGGGGTGTCGGCACCACGTTGTGAGTCAGCGGCCTCAAGGGTACGAGCGGGACCACGGTTCGTGTAAATCGGGTTTCGGCACCACGTTGTATGTATCCCGGGATTCGGCACCACGTTGTGTGCATATGCTCCTGAGTCTTACCTGGTTTCAGGGCACAGCGCACATTGAACGTTGTTGTCTAGATGAGGTTTCCGTACGTGCAACCTAGAACGTATCTTCATTTTTATATTATTAGGGAGAGCATTTTGGGTGAATGAAAGGTACACAGTTTTCGAGGAGGAAATGTTCGAGTATAAAGGAAACATTCATTCACAGCAAAGGCAATGTGTGAGGCTTTAATGCGAGTGCCTTTGTTTCTTAAAACGAATCTAATTTGAAATTTAATTCTCGATAAAATTTTGGCTTAGTGTTGAATTGGAAACAACACAGCCTAAAAGGAAACATTCAGATATGAGAGCAGAACGGTGAGTATATGTATAGAAACTGCAACTGACTCGGATTTGCCAATAAATGAGTACTACTTACGGATTTGGTTCCATCCATTCCAGTTCGTTGTAGTCTGTATTAACACTCACACTAACACTTCACTAATACACAGTTCCTGAAGGTTGTTAAGTGACACTTGTCTTACTCCGAAAAATTAGGTGGGAAGGTCTTTAGTCCATTAAGCATCTAAGTTGCTTGGAGATTAGCTCTGGGCGGCGACCAATTAGGATTCTGGACTCCACCATCGTAGACTGCTAGGCAACCATCTCTTCCTTCTTTTCTGTATGGGCGAAGTTTTCGGTGATTTTCCCTCTTTTGGGAGGACCACAAGGGCGTCTCCTAAGGTTCTAAAATACCCTAAAAGTCTATGACAGTCATTTTCTCATTTTAGGTATTTTCTTCTTCAGATTCGTATATGCTTGAATAACAAAATAAGACAGAGGTGTTGCGAGTTTGAAATACCGAGGTAAAAAGTGTTAGAAGTTGTTGCTTCTATTTGTAACTTCGCTTGGCGTTGTTCGAAGGATCTGGAGTCCGTATCTCAGCTAATCAATTGCTTGTGATGAGAACGTTCTCTTCAGTGTATTTCCATCTTATGTCTGCAGTTTCATTGTATGTATGTTTTTTTTCTATTTTCTGCTCTATCTGCATGTTTGCTTCCGGCTAATGTTGAACGATTCCAAGCTAATTGCATGAGATACGAAAAGAAATCATTTCTATGCAATGTAGAATTAAATTTAGAATAATCGCGTTTCTTGATTATTTCCGTTTTACTCTTTTCTGATTTATTTTGTTTTCCTTTTAGAAATTTCAAATTAGATCTGTTTTACGATATTATGTGAGCCTTACTGTTTTTACTAATGTTTATTTTTGAATAAATACTGACCGGATGTTCATCAAAGTTGGTGAGCTATTAGCATATTGCCTATGGAATAAAGGATAATATGATATATATTCTGTGGGCAAGCTCGGCCAAGAATATTCTAGACTCGGGTTGCATTTGATACTTTATTTCTTGATAACTACTTAATTAGTTCATGCCATAACGAAAAAGATCTGTGCACTTGATGGGCTACCACGGAGAATTGCGGGCTCAGCTAAGCTTAGCTCGACTTGTATCGTGGTTTATTTGAAGGTAACGACGCGTCTCATCTCAACCAATTATTTTTTTAAATCGTCTAGCACATCATTTAAGGAATGACGATCGTTATCATTGCGGCGGAGCTCGGCTTCCATTTGTTTTCTTTTTCTTTATAACTACTGGCCAAATAGGAACTAAATTGTATTGTCGGCAGTCCTCAACCTAACAAATTATGATCGCTATAATTGCTGGGCGAGCTTGGCCAAGTCCTGGGTTCGATTTGGGGGTAGTACTTTATTTCTTAGCAATATTTTGAAAGATCCAATCTAAAGGAACTACCAATTACAGAAAACCGCCAGTTGCTATTTCGCTCTATAGTGATCAAAGTAAATCGGAAAGGGGAGGGGTTTTTATTTCTATTGCCTTCGATTTTAATATAGTATTAAGAATGGAGATGCAAGTTATTGTTGGAATGCTCAATCGATTTCCGAAAATCTTTCTCACTATCTATTAAGGTTTTTGTTTTATACTGGTGAACGTTAAAACTTGGAAATGGTTGTTTGTACCACTTCCGATTTATATATCACATCAATTAACTATTTTGTCCTAAGTAATTACTCTAGCCATAATTTTCAAAAAGAAAACGAATTTCAATGTTCTCTCTCTTTAAAGAGCTATGGTGCGCAGTCACGAGCAGATAGTCAGACTATTATTATTATTATTATTATTATTATTATTATTATTATTATTATTATTATTATTATTATTATTATTATTATTATTATTATTATTATGTATTCTGACTGTTGGCATCCTAGGACTAACAGGAGTTGTGAGTGTATGTTTTCTTAGGTTTGGGTCTCGAAATGCTTCTTTCACCTTTCTCGATTTTCAACCTCCTCTTTTAATTTCCAAAATTTTCTTCTATTACTCAAATCATCGACGAGCTGCATTCTTCTTCTTCCTATTACTATCTTATTCTCCATCTCTTACTTTCACCTCTTTTCTTCTTCAGTTAGTTGACTACGGCCGCAGAGGCTAAGACATTTTATTCCAGTTTCTTACAATTAATACTGGACTGTAGTTTCCTCAATCTATTTTTAAAACCTACTTTTTATTGTTTTTTAAATAACGAAATGAATTCTTAATTTATAAACACGACCATTTCTCCAGTTCGTCGTTACAGGAGTTCCATCCAATTGGTTTCGTCTGAAATGAAAACTTTTTTTTCTTTATTGAAAACTTTTATACAATTTTCTACACCCAACGAAACTGGAAATTAACAAAATAATTGTCCATGAACATGTGGTATGTGCAATCTTACTATTTTGTAAAAAAGAAAAAGAACACCTTCGTTACATCTTCCAAGAATAAGAATGAAATTGTTACCAGGTTTGAAAATACCTGCTTAATTAGAATTTTTTGTTATAAACGTCATTCGTTTTCCATTTCCGGTTCGAAAGTTATAGGGGGCGCGGTGGCTCAGTGGTAGAGCGTTCACCTCTGGTGCTTGGGGTCTCGGGTTCGATCCCAGCCCCCGCCAAGTGAACTTTGTGGTGGACAAACACCGTGCTCGTGGGTTTTCTCGGGGTTCTCCCGTTTCCTCCCACTTTCTTCATTCCACCATTTCACTCATCTCTCACCGTCTCCTTTAGCCTAACCTTCATAACCGTGGGACGTAAAACTCAAAGATTTCATTTCATTTTTCGAAAGTTATATCATCTCCAATTCAGGGTTGCGTTGTAAATTGAACACGCTGTATATCTCAAGAACTTTGAGTAACAGAGACCAACAGCTTTCTTATATCTAATCATGAGTTAGAAAAAGTAAGCATTATGTCAGATATTTATTGGGACCACTGTGGAGTAGTCACTGAAGCTCTCACCTTTGGGGTGAGAAGTCCCGGTTTCGATTCCCGGAGGAGTCATTCGTTCGAAAAAGTAATATCATTTTAGGCCAACCATCATGAGTGATATTTTCTTTGGGTTTTCTCACCCACACCAGTGAAATGCCGGGATGGCACCCAATATACAGGCATCACGTCGCTTCCTTCCTCCCCGATTTCCTTCCTCCTTCGCCCTCCCCCTGATAGTGTGCTGGCCGAGGGACATCATCCCTTTAACATGACGGGCCTAAGGAAATAAATATATGTCTGAAATGCCAATAAAATGTATAAATAAATTTCATATTAGTATGAATGTGGTTACGAATAATGATAAAGAGGTAACAAAGAAAAAAAACAAAAAATACATACAATTAAAATGATTTTCTTGTGGGTGGGTGTCATGGTCTTATATCAGTTCCGCTCACTCTTGACCTCATATTTCAAAACTTTCTATGGCGTTATTCTAGTACACGACCATACAAAAAAAAAATCAATCAAAACATTGAGGGCCTCGTATGAATTCTCCCTCGCTTCAAGTTCATCACCAATTTTTCCTATTTTTCGGAGCTTATATTTAAAGAAAATGGTGTCGTCTTGTTTGTCCAGTTGAATACTACAGGAATCAACCAAACATCATGGACCTCTATGTGGATTATCTTCTCCGTCTCCTCTCCAAATACAACATTAATTTTCCTGTTTCCAAATTTGGTATCAAAAAAGATTATAATGTTCGTTCCGTCGAGTATTAAAGGAAGCAATCAACATTTCGCCGGTTCCATCGTTGCCCCTAATCAAGACTTTTATACCTCCTTGACTGAGTATTCCCACTGGGAATCAACACTACGAGGGCTCACACCGAAGGCCAATGTTAATCATTATTTAACGGTTAGAATCCATTTGCTAACTAATTGGTTGCATGAAATTTGGATAGATTTGGTTGTGTGCTGTAACACGAATATAACAACTAAAGGCTTTTTTTACTTACCGCTGGTAGAAGTTATGGAATGACTCTTTGTCATTATTTTCGCTATATTAGTGCTGTTAAAATCAGAGACAATAGCCTTAGGTATAAAATGACCATCAAATAAATAAATAAATAAATAAATAAATAAATAAATAAATAAGAAACATTAAAGATGCCGAACTGATTGATTTGGATGAATCTCTCTGCCCAAGTTATTAACAGTTTCAATGCAATAACATGTTCAGTTAAATACGTGATATCACTGATAATAAAGCAAACCGAATTCGAATTTCTTGATGTATTGTGACATTTTGTTTCATTTTCCCTTTCATCTTACGTTCTGAAATTTGGATTAGAAATATTGACATTGTGTTCTCTCGTAGAGCTCTGTACAATAAACGAAAACACATTTAGCCTTCTGCGCTTTGGTTTACTGGAATAGTTTGTAGCCTAAATTCAGAACACTGTATTAATGTCTTAAGTGGAAACTATAAATAGTCAACTACAAACACTAATTGTCGGACATTGAGACAGATAAAAACATACTATGATTAGGGAAAATGTGGAGAAGTTAATTTGAACATAACAATACATAAATCAAAAAAAAAAAAAAGAAAAGAAACAAAATAATGAAATAATGTAATAGCAAATTTTATTCTGAGGAAACCCTTTCAAATAACATTTCCATGCGACGATAAACACAGGGTGCGACACGAGGTTCAAATTTTTATCTTCTCTGTGAGCGCTGTGTGTGAGCACTGCTAAGAATGATGTTTGTGTACTGTTACGATTCTAACGCTAAGTGTTACAATAGATGACCTCTGAAATATCTCTCAAAACTATTAAAGTTGCATACAGAATCTGTTAGGACATCAAGTACACATTAAAAAGAAACATATGTTAACTGGGATGTTTCCCTCTCAAATATATAGGTCCAATGTCCCCACTTTAGAAATTTAAAAATGTATTTATGTCAAGATTTTGTGACCCAAACCCGGGTTTGCACTCGCACTGTTTTCGAGTTATTCTGTCAAATACAAAAACACCCATGTCCCCAGCCTCCATTTTAGATTATTTCTATGTCAAAGATGTAAAACAACAAGTTTTTCTTCACATATTTCGGGTTACCCTCTGTCATATATAAAAGGATGCACGATTCTAAACACCACTTTTGAAACTCAAATTTATTCTATGCCAAACATTTCAGATGCCTTGTGTTGCAAACGTATACCGGTAAGCTGTTTTCGGTTTTCTGTAACACCACAATAAAATTTAGGGGCATATTTGTTTTTAGGTTACTAATTTAGAATTGAATTGTTATTATTATTATTATTGCGTCCAGGATATGTTACTTTTCTAACAGATAAAGTTTATATTTTCTACAGTTTCACTATATCCATAATGGTAGTTGGGTATTATATTTAATCATTTTAGTTAACTAATGATGAAGTGGATCTAGTTGTGTGGTGCTTCAATTTCATGTTAGTCTTCGCGGATCATTTAGTAGTACTCAGCGAAGTAATTAAGCGCAAGTACAATATTCTTACAGATTATTAGTTGTATTGTTATAAAGTTGAGAATGATAAAAAACAGTGTGTTTTCTAAAAAAAAGTTTTGGAACCTTCTAAGACAATGCTTCCAACCTTTCTTACCTGACGCACTACTTCGTAAACCCCATGCTTCGCGCCGTCTCTCCCGCATCATACGCGCATGTGAGTTGTTTATGGTCTTTTCTGACCCTTTCTGCAATTTCATGTGCAGCAGTGTACTCTCAAATCATCAATAATAGTAACAAAATAATAACAATAACATTAATACTCTATATTGTACATAAGACAGTAGAAGTGAATGACCCATTATCAACCAGGATATAATACTACAGTTAGCAAAAATACTCATTTCGACAAAAGCAAGGAATAAGGAAGAATTTTTAGAAATAAGTATCCTTAGGGGCGTGAATGCCTCTTTTTTTAAAAAAAAAGGATAGTGTATCTCGCGAATCCCTGAAGTAAGAAAGATGAAACTCGGCATATATAGTTACCATAAAAAATGAACATATATCTCATCGTTTTTAAAAATTCCATACCTAAAAATGGAAGGAGTAAGTAATATAACATTAAAGAATTTCAACTTCAATTTTATTTTAGTTATTTTTTGCGAAAATGCCAAATGTAAGAATTCTTTAAATTGGAGACATGCAATTTGAAATTTAAACTCAATTAAAAATGAACGAATACATGTTCAGTGTTTTCGAAAGTTCTGATTCTAAGAGGGGAGTGAGGGGTAGTTTCTATCTATTAAAAGTTCCAAATATTTACACAGAAAGTGCCGAATGTAAGGATTTGCTTAAGCTTGAGGTGTGAAATTTTGTATTTGACTTCTTAAATAAAAATAATTGAACGTATGTTTCCGGAAACGCCTCTCTCACAGAGGCAGAAATGAGACTATTTCTATAATATTACAATTTAGCACTATTTATTCAGGAAATATCATGGAATGTAAAATTGGCTTAATTTTGAAATGTGAAATTTGGTATATAAACTCTGAACATATATAAACTTTGGTATATATACTCTGAAAGAATTTAATACGTATTTCAGGGTTTTTAAATTCTTCTTTTAAGCAGATGAAGGCGGTATTTATTTATTTCACGATATTCAAATCGACTTTGCCTGTCTTATAAACATGGAATATTCGAGGAGAATTACGAAACATATTTAGAACTATTCTAGAGACGGATTTCATCATGTCGCTTTCTCTGAAATGCGTAACCTAAGGGAGAGGGGATCAAGGTCTAAAATATTTGTAAAAAACAAAGTGTGTTAAAAGCATTGACGAACTCAGGGGTGGGTTCAGGGGATTCGGACACCCCTCCCGAAATTTTGAATCTTGTGTAAATTTAGCTTAATTTTAGGTGCAATTTTAGGGCTTTTAATATTCTAATTATTTCTGGTAGAATTCTATCACAAATATCTATAATTCTATTAATTATTCTATCAAATTAGCATTATCAGCGCCCCCCCCCAAATCCAAAAACCAGTCTGGTCCTTGGTTGTTCTTGAAATTTTTCGCGTAGCTTCTGGATCTGCTTTATTCAATTTGGGATGCTTTAATCGGTGTGAGTCCCAGGCAGGTAGCCAAGAGGGGGTGTCCGGACCCTCCTCCCTTCGAGACAAGAAATGAAAAAAATAATGAAGGATAAAATAAAATGAAATGACAAAAAGAAGGATCAGCGTTAAAAATTAAAAAGAAAACTACAGAAAGCTTTTGCTTACTCTTTCTTATGAGGAGATTTGTATTACTTGCAATATAGTGGCGAGGTAAGCGAGGTATTCTGGAAGAGTCAGGGAATTTGAAATTTCAAGAAAAGTTATGGAATACTCAGAATTCCTGCTACTAGTCATGGATATTTCAAGCTTTCGAAAGCATAAGTGCCGTTGTGTAACAGCGTTAATGAAAATTTGTCGTCATCGCATCCTTGCAGTATCAAACATGTTATTTCAAGGACAATTTTCTGTTGCTCCTTTATCCTGTCATTTGGAACCGACAGTAGTTGACGGAATATTTTAAAAAAATATTGAAAGAAAGTTCTGTTAGCATTTGATTCAGCAGAGAAAGGAACGCATATATTGTAAAACTAGTTGAATATACACATGCTTTGCACAGGGGCTGTATTTAGAAGTCAACGCCTGTGGGAGTATCAGCATTGATCTCAGCGACCACGAAAACTATGGGTTTGATTCTAATATCGGTCATTTTGGGCTATTTTTTATATGTCTCGGTATCAACCCCCGCTGACTCCCCGCCCGCATGCTTGCAAGTCATCGCTAATGGAAGAGTCACCATTGATTGCAGGACCGCGAAAACTATGGATTTGACATTAATATCGGTCATTTTGGATTACTCTTATATGTTTTGGTATCTCACCCCCTTCCTCCGGTGACTTCCGGCCCGGAGCCGAATAGCGTGAATTTGGAAGTTAATGCGACTGGAGTTTCACCATTGATTTCAGCGACCGCGAAAATATGAATTCTACACTAATAGCTCAAGTTGTAGAGCGTTGGCTTCGCATTCGGGAGGTCGTGGCTTCGAATCTCGCTGCCTAACATCCTGACTGAGGTTTTCCAGGGTTTCCCTCAGTCCTACCAGGCATATGCCGGGATGGCACCTACTTAACAGGCCTTGGCCGATATCTTCCCAAATCCTTTCCATTGTTAATATTGTTGGATATTCAATGTAAAATGGCCTCTTAGCTATACCTGGTGATTGTTAAATAAATAAGTAAATAAATATCGGTCATTCTCTACTACTTTTACATGTTCCGGTAAATGCCCCTCTGAGACTCCCCTGGTTCGTGTTTCGACAAAAACATTTAACTCTGGTCCGGAGCCTGGACTAAGGTATTCGTGACTAAATTTTGGTTATTCTCAGTCAATTTGTCTGATTCCCAAGCCGGTTCCGGTAAACGCCCCCTTGAAAACCCACTGTTTCGAAATTTGAAAAAAAAACTCTTATTCTTGATCTGGGACCTGGGCCAAGGCAGACCTGACCAAAATTTGGTAACTCTCGGTCCACTCGTCTGGTCCCCAGACCGCACACAGACAGACAGACAGACAAACGCTCAAACAAACTCTTTATTTTATTTATATTAGACGATAGTTTACAACACAGTATTCAGTATGTGCTTTTTATAATAATTGAGGTCGTAACGAAAGGAAAATTGTTATATTTGAATAAACAGAAGGAGGACGTAAATATTGCAAAATCATTTCCATACTTTTTTATTATTATTATTTCGCTCAAAATTTCTTCATAGTTTGTTATTAAAATACTTGCCAACATATCCTCATTTTATTGTCCTAACAAACCAATATATGTTGATAGTAAAGTAGTTTAGATTGATCGAAATCCTGGGCCTTCACAATTTCATGTCACTTCTCCCCCCCGTTACGAAATCCTGGCTAAACGAACCAATATATGTTCCAGTAAAATAGTTCA
This sequence comes from Thermobia domestica, assembly GCF_964235325.1. Lineage (NCBI taxonomy): Eukaryota > Metazoa > Arthropoda > Insecta > Zygentoma > Lepismatidae > Thermobia > Thermobia domestica. Next base: position 102,970,761 of record NC_137457.1, read on the forward strand.
GAGTGATCGAGCCCCTTTTGTGATGACCGCAGTATTTCATGTCACGGACCCCCCCTTTCACGAAATCCTGGCTACGTGCCTGTGAGTCCGCACGCACAAACTGAAGTATTCTTTCTTCATTCCTAATCAACAGCTTGAAGAAGAATATGTCATTTTGCCCCAAGTAAAATAAAATAACAGCTGAGCGAAGAAAATAAGATTTTTTAAAAACTAAAAGCTTAGCTTTTAATGAAAGGTATTTGCATTGCTCAGCTGTTAAGTTGTTTTATTTGGGTTGATAAAAGTAGAGCTTTGATGTCGAAAATATCATCGATGGTATTTTTAAGTATTTTCATCAGAAAACTTGTAACTTAAACATACTACAGGAAAAACTGAACGTCCAATATTTTCCTACGGCTAAGAGGATTTTGCATATTTGTAGCAGCATAGAAAGCATCACTAAGGAAAAAGGAAGTCCCAGTTCTGTATGGCATCCAATCTTAGGGGAAAAAAGTTACGATTGTTCGTTCACTAAAGGTGAGGTGCTTTCCGAAGGTGATGTTTGATGTATAATATCACACTGATATTCATTCTTTTGCAGGATACCTCTTATAGGATTTCCATATTCTTCCGGAAGGACATACTCTCCATTTTTTAACCAGGAGGCACGTCCTTTTAGTAGGACGAATGGCCGTACTTTATTATTAATGCAAAATGTATTGAAACATTTCAAATCGAATAAATATTTATGTTTAAAATAAGGAACAATACAAGGAGCAATAAGGAAGAAAGTACAAGGTATATTCAGGTACAAATACTGAAAATCTGACTTTGCCTTTGAATTGCTATTGAAATCTAGTCTTAAAGATGATGCATCACATGATCCTTGTTTCCATTAAGTTTTTTTTTTAAATAGTTTAGATCAATATTTCTACTTGTGAAATGGGCAACACACTCACGTTACGAATGTTTTGTCGCGCCTACCTAAGTTTTATACAGAACCATCACATTTCTTTAAGCACATTTACGTTAATCAGACTGATTGCGGTTTTTAGTGTTGACTGGAAAATGCTTAGATTACAACCTATAATAGCAAATGTTGTTAAGTATTGTAATCTATATATTGACTGAGTCACCTTGCGTTTATCAATAAAACAGGTACAAAATAAAATGAAATCTTTGAGTTTTACGTTCCACGGTTATGCTGGCTAGGCTAAAGAATACGGCGATGATGATAAATGAATGAAATGGTAGAATGAAGGAAGTGGGAGAAAATGGGAGAACCCCGAGGAAACCCACGCACACGGTGTTTGTTCACCACAAAGTTCACATGACGCGAGCTGGAGTCGAACCAGTGACCCCACGCACCAGAGGTGAACACTCTACCACTGAATCACTGCAGATGCATGTAATAGGCACAGTCAGAAGCAATACTATCTTAAGTGTAGGTTGAAAGTATATGAAATTATAGCTCCAACCTATACTTAATATTGTTTCTGACTGTACATGTACCCGTGAAATTAGGTTTTGTACCCATGAAATTAGGAGCTTTAGTACCCATGAAAAATATTTGTACCTAAGAAATCGCAGGTTTATTGTACCTGCTGCACTGCCGTGTCACGGCAAAACGCTGTAACTTGAGTTACATTGTTTTGTCGCTATAAGCATTTTTTAATTTCCCGCCACCGATATTTATGTTCACCAGGCCCAGCATTGAGCTGGGTCAAATACTTTTGAAAATATAGCAAAGAGAATTTTGATGTAAGTAGGAAACTAGCCTGTCTGTAGCGACAAAACGACGCAAATCGAGTTACATTGCTTTATCGCTACTGAACGGTTACGTAACTGAAATTACATTGTTCTGTCAATGTCATTGTAAGTAGTAAATGTGCATTTTGTAGCGACAAAACGATCTAACAGGAATTACGTCACTTGTGAAGGCTGAACTAGACAGGCGTGGAAAGCACAAACTTGCCCATGCACTGCCTGACAGGTATAAGCAGCAGATCACAGATTTCCTCGAAATGATGAACCCGCTGGTGTTACATTACAATTTAGATTATGCCCCAAACAGGAGATATCTCCCCTGCGGCTGCGCTGCATCGAAAGTGTACGAAAAGTACCTCGAATATTGCAAGGAAAAAGGAAGAAGGAAATGCAGCTGACCAGTTTTCCACGAGGTGATGAAAGATCTCCACATCTCCACTTCAAGACCATCCAGGATGCCTGTTCCAGATACGAGGAGCATTGTTTGGCCGTTCACAACGACAACGACGTTCCGCAGCAGGAGCACTCCTGCGAAGCCTGTGAACAGATCTCTCCTCCTGAAGAACCGTGATCTGGCCCGGGGGCACATGCACGACTTTCAAAGCAATGAAGAAACTCGTGCATTAGTTTACACTGTCGATATGCAGAAGGTGCTCTCGATGCCAAAACTGTCTACCAAAGACAGCTTCTTCTTGCAAATACCTGTACTGTTCAATCAGACGTTTGCTCAGGTTGGCTAAGGCGCGGAGGAACTTTGCGTGCTGTGACACGAAGCGGAAGGCGGGCGAAGGGCAAGCAACATTGCGTCTGCCTACGTGGCTTTCATCTAAGGTCAAGCCAGGGATTTGGAAATCATCTACCTGTTTGCAGACAACTGCAGCACCCAAAATAAGAACCAAATCCTCTTCGGGGCGCTGTTACGAGTCGTCAACGATTGCACTGTATCCTGTTCCAGGATCCGACTGGAATATCTGGAGCCAGGTCAGGCCTACATGAGTACAGACAGCGTGCATGCGTGCATCAGCAACAAAATTCGACTAAAAGACCAGTAATGACATGGATGACTTTATGTCGACGATAGAGGCCAGTCGAAAGAACCTCAAGACAATAACGCTGTCCCACAGAGAGATGATATTGTTCCGGGATGAAACTAAAGCCAAACTCCCGAAAGGATGATCCTAGACCAACATGAAGATTGTGGGATTTCGGAGAGTAGTTTGGCAATCTACGTTAGAAAGGACTACGATGCAGAAGATTTTCGTGAAATTTCAATTCTTAAGCAAGCCACGGAAAGAGTCCTTGCTAAGGTGTTGGAGAAACAGAGCCCAGATCTGCTGTCAGCTCTGCCGAGGCAGGGATCCCCAGGAGGTATCAGTGCGGAGAAGAAGGAGCATCTCCTCAAGCTCAGCCAGACTATGCCTCAAATCAGACGAGGATTTTCTCAGAAGCTTCCTGTCACGAGCGGAGATTTCGATGTCAACAGGGTCGTTGACGTCGACGTTGATACATCAAGAACTGTATAGTGGGTAAGTTCTGGTAAACAAGTTTTTCAAAGTACAGACTAATTTGTGACAGATAATTTGGTCCCTTGTATGTCTTTTTCCCTTGATTTCTTTTTCGCTGTTATGTGAAGGAATACCATGTGATCGATAAGTACATTTTTCAAATAACAGCTTCTGTTTTCGTTTTATATTCTCCTTAAGGTTCTTCACTACATCGAAACGAGGGCTTGTATTGAATTGAAATCTGAGGAAGACACTAAGGAGGCTCACACATTATTTCCTTAATTAATAATGAAATAATAAGTGGTAGTAGATTTATACCACTTCCAGTGTTAGTAGACGGATTGGATTGGTGACACAATTATATTCTTGGTATGCTTAATTGATTGCAGAAGACTGTGTCTTGCTATCTATTTAAGTATAGAGGTTGATACCTACCAGTTCCAGTTTTAGTAGAGGGTAAAGGATGTAGATGAAGGGTATTCTTAGTTGATTGCAGAAAATTGGGTTACGGTTTCTGCTCTGCAGTGATCAACGTTAAAACCGGAACGGGTTGATGTCTACCACTAACGGTTTTAGTATAGTATTAAGGATGGAGATGAGAACGGACGGTTAATCAATATATATCATCACGGCTTTGTCAAGACTCTATATTTGTATTTTACATTTAAAATTGCAACCGGGTGTTTCTAGCTGCCGAAGAACTGAAAATGTACTCTGTACACAAACAGTTTGTAGTTGTGAACTCGGAAAGCCTGATACTTCTGCTTGTCAAGGTCAAAAAGTTGGAGAAAAAAGCATGTGTAGAATGTATAGATGGTGTAAAAGTGACTGATACTTGTAAGAAATGTAATCATTTGTAGATTGTGCACATTCCGCCTGTACCGCTACTGTGGCACAACGTATATTGTAACTGTATAACTCTAGTACACCGCTTGTAGGTCTCTTGGCGTAAGTGATGACCGAAACTATGTTGTCAGACCTGTCTGCGATAAGGCACTGCTGTGCTGCTTTTGCTTTTCTTTTTCTCCTTTGTCATTTGTCAGACGCCAAACATGTTGTTTTTGCTTGTTGCACGCGCTGAACGGGTTCCTGCCGAGCGAAGTGTTTACGAAGTTGACTACATATTCTTGTTTACGATAGAAATATGATAATTTCTTTGAATTATAATACAGTTTTAAATTGGTTAACTAATGAAAAGATACGAAATAAAGCTGTACTTTTAAATGTATATTAGTCGGGAACGTAGCTACTGACAGTGTTGATTACAGATTTTCTCGTGGAAGAATTTCATTATACTAGAGGTGAAAAGCAGTACTGCAAAAATACATGTAATTCATATTGAGCACGATAGGAGGTAAAGTTCATTTCAGTTTTTCCAATGCGTAGAAATTGAATAAACGATGCGTGAATATAGCACTGTGAAAATACTGGTAACTCAGATTGAGCACGCTGGAAAAATCCCCTAGAGGGAATTTCTAAGCTCTTGGACCAAGTGCCACCTTTATAATCATCACTTACTGCCATTTCAATAATGTGTTTTATGGTCTTATGTCTGTGTTCCCATCTTTTCCCTCTCCCTCCAACTGGATACTTGATACTTTTTCTATTCCAAAGTTTTGTGCTAGTTTTCTGCCGAAACATTGAGTTTTGTACTTTCATCGGTTTCAAGTTAGTTAATTACACTAGTTAACAAAGATTTTGTTACATAAAAGGAAATATCTGTTCTTAAAGGAACTTTTCGCGCTGAATTCGAATATGCACTCGGTTTTTCTCCATCACGTACGATTTTCCCTAACAGAGGGATTTTCGGGAAAATCCCTCAAAAATTTCCCTTTTCTTTTATTTTACATCCCAAGATCTTGTCTCCTTGCATATACTAACATAGAAATTATACCTAAGTATACTTTGATTCATATTTAACAAACACTCCAAGTTTCGTAAGAATCGCTTTATTCTTTCTAGAGTAATAAATATGTTTGTATGTATACTGTGTGTACTGTTTATTGCACCTTATAGTAATGCTTTCAGATCTCTTAAGTTGAGGTAAAACTTTTTGCTTTATTACCACAAACACATACATAAAATATAATACAATATAATTTACAAGTGTGACACTTTACAATAAACAATAATACAAATGTACTAAAAGGTCATGAAAAGACAATCAAAACTATCAGAATATATGAAACTTCCATTGGGTTACAAAAACGTACATTACTTCCTTCTTTTGTAAGAAATGTTGCATTCTCTAACAAGACCCCAACAATAGTCCCCCTTCATTGAAGGTTCTCATCGTCCCTGGTACCTTTTCTCCATTGCCATTATATCTTGGAGGAATCTTTCCCCCTGTTCGTCGCTGAGAGCACCTAGGTTAGCAGGAAAGAAACTGAGGTGGGAGTGCAAAAAGTGGATTTTTAAATTCATCCTACAACCCAACTCTTTGTATTTCTGTGCAACTCTCAGCTTTGTTATTGCTCAGAAAGTTGCGCACAACACACTTAAATGCTGTCCAGGCAGCTAGCTCAGCACTGTTTAACTTGCTGTCAAAGCTATCATCAAGCATTAATTTCCTAATTTGGGGACCAATAAACACTCCCGCTGAAATATTAGCATCACTCAGGTTAGGGAACTTATCTCCAAATACTTGAAACCTTCACCAGATGTGTCCATGGCTTTGACAAAGTTTTTCATAAGTCCTAACTTGATATGAAGTGGCGGTAGTAATATCTTATTAGGATCTACCAAAGGAGCGTATTTGACGTTGCATTCTCCAGGTACGTAATTCACTCTAGGTTCCCATTCCTTCACTTCAAAATGTTTGTCATCAGCTCGGCTATCCCATAAACATAAAAACATTGGTACTTCGTGTAACCGCACTGCAGTCCTAATAAAATACCAACTACCTTGAGATCACAACATATTTGCCAACAATGGTCCTTGTAATTTACAAGATTTAGCAAAGTTGACATGGTGTCATAGGATTCCTTAATCTTCGCTGAGTGCGCAAGTGGTATAGAAGGTTTTTTATTTCCATTATGTAAAAGGACAGCTTTAAGGCTGACCTTTGACGCGTCGATAAATAACCTCCATACTTCTGGAACGTAAGGAATTCCTAGCTCCGCCATCAACCAATTTATATCCGTACATACGCACACATTATCTTGCATTGAGAAATAGCTTGAAAATTGAACATGCGTTTTCCTGTACACTGATATGTTCGTTTCTGCATCCAATAAGTTCCACTGCTGGAGCCTTGATCCCAGAAGTTCCGCCTCTTGTTTTGTCAGGTGCAAATCACGGACTAGGTCATTAAGTTCACATTGCCGGTTGAAATGTGGCTCGCGAACACAGTCAGGGATGAACGTTGGATCCTTGGATGTACATGTTGATGTCGATGGTTCATCAAGGTCATGATCATCATCAGAGTCTTTTGACCATATCTCTTCCCAGTTGGTAGGGGGCTCGGGAAGTGGAAGTTCTTTTGCATTCTGTTACATTTGATAACAAATATTGATAACCATTTCATGAACAAAACGAAAAAACTTGGAGAATTGTATATATATGTATTAAGATATACATATACTGTACGTTTAAAAAAATATACGTTGGAAGTGCATTCTATTTTTATACACGTTTCTAATTTACAGAGAGAGAAATTATTAGAAAATCTTATGAAAATCTTTATAAAAGTTTAAGAATATGTTGAACAGGCCAGAAATCTCTCACTCTCTATCCCTCCCATGTCGTGGTGCTCTTTAAAAAGTATACTTTAAAAATAATAATAATAATAGAAACTCTACAGTCGCACCTACAACGTTGGATGGCAAATAGTTTAGTTTTCTTAATGCATAAATTTACATTACTTAAATTCAAAAGTTGCATTCCACCTTATTTTTAAATTGTATGAAAATTACCACTATTCGTCTTAGTATTAACGAGAACTGGATTCGCCTTTAATATCCGTCATTTTCGATTACTTTTAAAATGTCACTCTTCCCGATTCTTCAGGGATGAACTTGAACGGCATGGAAACAGTCATTATCCATATCAGCGACTGACCCGAAAACTATGGATTCAACAGGAATATAGTTCATTACAATTATTTTTAAAATGTCAGCTCTCCCATCCCCACTCTTTGGGATGCTAGGGGTTACTTACCCTCCCGAATATTTCTTTCCAGAGTGTAAGACATATATATATATATATATATATATATATATATATATATATATATATATATATATATATATATATATATCAAGTTTAGTTGGAATAAAACCAGGTGCTACATAATTATGCAAGAAAAAGGGTTTTGAAATTAATGGAGGTGACTATCGAACTTGAAGTGGCAGAAATCAACGACTTCCGGTTTAAGATTGATCATTATAGAGCAAAAGACGTTAGTAGAAACTAGAAGCGTTTTTCTGCAAATCGATTAAGCGTCGATAGTGGTAGAGATTAACTATTTCCTTTTCTTAACATTGATTGCTATGGAAGAAAATCTGTAATAGGTAACAAAACGCTGATTTACATAATTGAATAATCGTCCGTTCTCATCACCATCCTTAACCCTATACTAAAACCGTTAGTGGTAGACATCAACCCGTTCCGGTTTTAACGTTGATCACTGCAGAGCAGAAACCGTAACCCAATTTTCTGCAATCAACTAAGAATACACTTCATCTACATTCTTTACCCTCTACTAAAACTGGAACTGGTAGGTATCAACCTCTATACTTAAGTAGATAGCAAGACACAGTCTTCTGCAATTAATTAAGCATCCCAAGAATATAATTGTGTCACCAATGCAATCACCTTAATAACACCGGAAGTGGTATAAATCTACTATCACTTCCTATTTCATTATTAATTAAGAAAATAATGTGTGAGCCTCCTTAGTGTCTTCCTCAGAATTCAATTCAATACAAGACCTCGTCTCGGTGGAGGCTTTGCCCCCAGACCCGCAAATTTGTTCGGCCTAATGCTTTGCATCTCAAACCTGCAAGTGTTTGCTCGGATTACGGCCTCGCACCTCACATACCTGCAAGTATACTGAATTTCAGTTGAAATACCTGGGGTCTTTCCTCCAAGGCCACTGATTTTATTCGGCCTATGGCATTGCACTTTATAGATCTGGAAGCATACCAATTTCAGTTCAAAAACCACGTTTCATGTCTTCAACAATACGGGATTCCGAGATATAAACCTCAAGTATAATAATAATTGTAATATCCACCCCTATTCTCTTCCAAACCATTTTCTACCCTTCTAGATCACAAAAAAACACCCTGAAATATGTATCTAATTATTGGGATTACAGAGTAAGATTTATAATAATATTGTACAGTTAGTTCTTTGGATCATCCCGTCCGTTACACCGCACGTAACTCTTCAACGGAACTGAATTTGACTTCTGTTTTTTGCAGTTGATAGCTAGAGTAATTATCTCGAAAGGGTTCATTAGTAGAGGATCATAAACCAGGAGGTTGTGGATCAGAAATCAGGAGTGGTAGAGATCAACCATTTTTGCTTTCAACCTTGATCCTGTAAGCCAAAATGGGTATTAGATAGCAAGAAATGCTTTCCGGCAGTCGATTTAGTATTCCAAGAATACCTTTCAACTCCATCCTTAATACTGTATTGATATAGAAAGAGGCAGAAATAAACTAGTTCCCGCTTTAACATTGAACGTGGAAAAACGGCAATATATAGCGAAAAGCAGCTTTGGTAAATTGACTAAAAGATTCCAACAACACCTTTCGTTTCTATCCTTAACACTTTTATAAAACTAGAAGAGGTAGAAATAAACAATTTTCGGTTTACTTTTCATCACTGTGGAGCACAAGCTGTAATAGGTAGCGAGAACCTTTTTTCGACAATCGGGTGAGCATCTCAAGAATACATTTTGTCTACCCATAACACTCTAATAAAATCAGAAATGACAGGTTGTCCACTAAAATACCAAAATTAAATTTCATGACCTTTTCTTTAACATACCATTAAATTTATTAACATTCTCAAGAGCGAATTTGAGTGCGACTTGGGCCAAATTTTCATGCACGTGATAAAAGCGTGCTTTGCTTGTGGCTTAGTAGCATCTAAAACAATAGAAGTTTTTGGTGGTGAATTTTGACAATTTTTAAGACAAAATTTTCCAGTATATACTTATATTTGTACAGATAAAATGAATCAAGACTCAAAAGTAAAATTTCTTGATTTCTGTGACTGTTTTCTGATTGCATGACTTTTTAAAATCCCTTTTCGAGACCAATAAACACCCTGGTAACCAGCATGACTTCGATTTTAAATTTAATATACATAGAACATGACCTGTAAGAGACAGCGAGAATAATTTTTTAATGAGTTAGCGTTCTTAAAATAGGTACTATCTCTTCTTTTATCCCGCTATCAAACGTAATTATTAGAAATCAACCACTTCCGGTTTTAACGTTTATGGCTATACATTCTTGTTCAAGAGATCTTGACCACTCACCCTGCTATGAAAGATGATATTCTTGCAACCGCAAAAAGAAATTATAATGCTGTGGCTCTAAATGAAATTTTTAATCGACCAAACAAAATTCACATTGTAACTACTACAGGCATTTTCAAAAAGTAGGCGAGTGGCAAAGTTTTCTTTAACAAGACTGTATATGACAAACGGCAATAGATAAGCACGGTTTTGTGTTCGAATAAACGTCCCTAGAATATATTCTATCTTTACTCTAATAACTAATAGATAGCTTTAGATATAGATGTATGTGTGTGAGCGTGAGCGTGATTTCGGTCTAAGAGGGCAAATGTCCACTTTGGCATAAAATGAGATGTTCGTCAAATTTTAACGCCTATCAAAGGATATTTTCTTTAGCAAGAAAAACAAATGTTAATATGAATATTATATATATTCCAAACTATTTCGTGTTGACATTGGCTCTTATAGTCACAAGTCGAGATCTATCTATCTATCTATCTATCTATCTATCTATCTATCTATATATATATATATATATATATATATATATATATATATATATATATATATATATATATATATACAGATGGTGATAAGAAAAATGGAAACACCTGAACGAAAATGCAACTTACCAGATTAATATAGTGTCGGGCTACCTTTCGCCTTCAGAACAGCCTTGATGCGACGTGGGATGGAGGCATAGAGGTCTTGAATGGTAACAAAAGGAATTTTACACCATTCCTCGTGCAGGACATTGGCCAGTTCTTTGAGAGGGGATGGAGGTGGATATCGTCGCCGAAGTCGTGTTTCCAAGACGGACCACAGATGTTCAATTATGTTGAGATCTGGGGATTGGGCGGACCATGGGAGGCGTTCAACTTCATCCCGATGTTCCTCAAACCGCGCTGCAACAACGCCAGCTGTGTGAATGGGTACATTAGCATCCAGAAAGGTGGCGTCATTGTCCGTGAACAACATCCGGACTATAGGATGCAAGTGGTCTCTTAAAACTGTGATATAATCATTGGCAGTGATTCGTCCGCTAAGTGTGACCACATGACCCAATGAAAACCGTGATATGGCGGCCTACAGCATCACCGAGCCGCCGTCATGTTTCACAGTTGATCGGAGACACTGCAGATCATAAGATTCTTTGGGCGTTCTCCACACATAAACACGGCCCGTTGTTGAGAATAGGGTAAAGGATGACTCATCCGACCATATCACACGTTTCCAGTCCTCAACGATCCGAGTTGCATGGTCGCGGCACCATTTGCTGCGTGCAAATGGGTTATGGTCCCTGATGAGCGGTTTGTCCCGTGCACACGACCCCGTAAGTTCATGTCATGTAATTCGCAGCGGATTGTGATTGTCGAAACATGGTGGGGGAGGTGCTGATTGAGTTCCTCCGTCTCTTGCTCCGCAGTGGCACGACGGTTCTGCGTGACAATGCGCTTTAATACCCGGCGTGTCCTGTCACTCATGATTTTCTTCACCCACTGTTTCGCTGCCCCGATGTGGTTTTCCTATGTGTTGTGTAGGTCGTCATCACCTTCGACACTGTCCCACGCGACACACCTAACATAGTAGCCACTGCCGTCACACTCACTCCACATAACCGCACACCAACAATTTGCCCTCTTTGAAAACCTGAGAGGTCTCCCATTTTACACTACCTCCGTCTGCTCCAGCCACTGGACACTGCTGTTCCACTGCGCCTGACGTAGTATGGAGACCGACCTAACACCACCATCAGCGGTCCGGCGCTGCGGGCGCCACGACACCACTGCCAACCCATACATCTGACGTATTGCCAACTCCAGGAGTTTCCATCACCATCTGTATATATATATGTACCATTCAACTTCCAATAGATAATAATAATAATAATAATAATAATAATAATAATAATAATAATAATAATAATAATAATAATATCAAATTGTTTATATTTTCTTCAGCAAGACTCCTGAATACCTTTGTAGTCCAATATTATTAATTACCAGCTGCATTCCTAATTAAACCACACTTCATATTCACAAATTATTTTGTTTCGGTACTTTGTTTAATTTGACATCTCTTTCTTATGTCATTCGTAATATTTGTAATTAAGAATTCAGTTTATTTCTGTCAGTAGCTTCTTCACTTCTGTTCTATGGAATAACATCGCATCATTGCGGGTTTTCATCGCTCCAATAGAGATAAATTTTAGGTTCACCAGACCATATAAGGTAAATATAGCTTTATCAAAGAATATCGGTGGTTCAGGTGTAGAGCGCTTAGCTCTTGTGTGTAGGACTACTGGTTCGATTCCCAGCCAAGTAAGTTTGTGGTGGACAATATCGTATCCGTGAGTTTTCTCGGAGTAGCCCCGTTTGCTTTTGGTTTGATTTAACCAGCTCTTCCATCATCATTCACTTGCTTTAATCATCGTTATCCTAAAGGGCATAGTGTGGGACGTTAAACTGAAAGTCTCAAAGTTACCATAGAATACCATGTCATTTAGGACAATATTGGTGTCATCGATACTTCATATTATTACTTCGCAAAATGCAATGCGGTGATCAAAGTCGTTTTCCGTAACTTCATGCACCAAACGTATTCTCCTAGGGTTTAAACTTATACCGCCATATGTAGAGTCGTCTTGAAGTGTGATTAGCGTCATACTAAAGGTTTGACTAATACCGGAAATATATGTTAATCAAACTCTTTAGTATGGCACTAATCATACTTCAGAATGACTTTACATAAGACCAATTGCGTACAAAAAATCGTTGTGCTGAACTCTTGGAAGCACCTAGCTTATTCTGGTTGTCAATGAATGCACAATTTCCAGAAAAAGATTGTAAATTCAATGAAACTGCCAAATTGCTACATTATTTCGGCCTTACTGATCTCATATTGAAAACGGCTTGGGCGTGATAACTAACATAGTGGTTGAAGGAGGAGTCGACTGAATTTAGCAAAAGAGTGATAATGAAATATCTACTACTAATTGAAACTATAATATTTTCTAATAAAGTAAATTTTGAATAAATTATATTATTATTCTTAGTCTTCCTGTATATAGTCATTTCAGAGGTAATTTTCCCACATCGGACTTCCGCAGAAACTTATCGAAACAAATTTATTGACCGTGCTGTTAGCGACTACTCCCAGTCACGACTCCGTTTTCAGTTTTGTTAGAAATAAGAAAAGAAAGAGTGAGAAGGAAAAGGTGGGGAAGGAAGTAGGAAGAAGAAGAAAAGAAAAGAAAAGGAAAAGGAAAGATTGAGGATTTTAAATTAGAATGGATTACTGGATGATTTAGGAGATATAGTAATGAACTCGAATGGTTATTATCCGGTAAATCATTCCAAATACTATTAGTGGAGAATCAATTTTGAAGTTATTTGGAAGAGACACATGTTCATACATACAACCCCGACCTGGATCCAAGCAACCGCTCCGATCGGTTGCCCAAATCCAGTCCAGGTGTGGAGAAAAATGGAATTTAATTCTTTGTAATTTAATCTCAAACATAATTGATAACTATCCAGTATCTGAACTCCATGATCTGAGATCGACCCCACATATGAATTAGCCGAAGAAAAAAAATAAAGTTATCAACTCAATATATGTATATATTGCATCAATAGGAGTTTCAATTTCTCTGAAAGAAAAATGTCGTTTTCTGGCTCATCCTATTATTTTGGTTTCACTCCTAGAGCCGACTTTAAATTTGTTAGTAGCGGTCTTTCATGACCTCGGTTATTTACCTTAACACACATATTAAATCATGACACATATGTTATAAACGTTAATACGACAAGACAGTATAACTTAAACTAAATTCTATCATACATTCACACGCTCACTCACAGAGGACAGTGTATATATCGTTAAAGAAAAACATCTAGCTACGATTTTACATAATATTTATTACGTTAGTGGAGGAAAAGAATAAAGAATAAAAAAAGCTATTGAAAGAACAATTTCTTAGTTATATGTCAACGGAATACATAAAGTTATACCTTCATAAGTCTAATCAATCGAATGGCATTTTTTGGAATTTAGCTTCATATATTTAATCACATTGACGAAAGAAAGAAAAAATATTAATATAATTACATATACCACGTTTTAGGCATGCTAAATCAAATTTATACTTCACAACATAAACGAAGAAGACATTCATATTTATATTTAAAAAATTGAACAAACAGGAAAGCAAAAAAAAACTTTTATATACAATGAAAATCTTTGTGAGTCTCTATCTCATGTCGAGACATTAAAAAAATTTCCTTATACGTCCTGTAGCGCATATCAAACTCGAGCATTCAAGATCACTGTTAATGCACTAAAGGTAGTGTCCAACACATTTCGCTCGATTTAATTTAGTTTATATTTATACGCATATATCTATTGATTTAGAATATATCAAGTATAAGTATACACGAACTACCAGTTTGTAGCTGTATTTACGTACTGAAAATTCCAGCCATCTAGTGATTTCAACGACAACATTTTGTCAGAGGATGATTCTCCTCTCGGTTCAGTCCATTTTTGAATTCATTATTTAATAACTCCAGGTTACTAGTTAGTCATTCATCACTGGGACACATCATAACACTTTATTCGTGAATTACGTATAACTTTTACGCATAGTATTCATATTTGAGAAGATCTTTAATAGTTGGGATGATTATGGTGATTTATATCGTGCAAACACTGGTTAAGTCATAGGATACACGCTGGAAAACAGGGGGGATTCTAGGTACACTTTCCAAAAGGAAATTTTTGGTTTATCACTAAAGGATAATACTTGCTGATGGATTGGATTTCGTTTTAGACCTGCCGTTATTTTGAAATACATGCCATTGAAACTGTTTACAAAATCGTAAAGTAGCAAGTAATCAAAATATACTTACTATTAGAATATGTTATGATTAACATATGTGGTAACTTATGTGATAACTTCACTATTATCACATATGTGGTAACTATTAACATATGTGATAACATTACAATATTTTACAAACGCAAGCAAACGAACAGAAACGTTAAGAACACAAAAAAGTAGTATTTATTAGTTGCCTGTCTAAATACTTTCTTCTATTACAAACAAATGCCAAACGTAGCACACGCTATCGCGTAAATGAGTAACGGTCGGTCAAAAGTCGATTCAGATTCGTTTGTAGCAAGATTCTAGTCTAAATTTATGTAACAGAAATACCCCATTCTATTTCAAAATATTGTGTCGTATATAATATTCGGAATTCAAGTTGGGTGACGTGATCAACGTTGTTATTGCTCTGTCATGATACTTTTTTCTATTAAATACACATGTCAAACCCCCTCTCTCATAAACAAATGGCTATTTGTCAAACATGAGTTCAGTTTCTCATTTGTAAGAATATAAAAATTATATTGAAGTGTAAAAGCATAGTCCTTTACATTAAAAAGTCCGATCTGAAGTATAGTGAATTCAAAAGTGCTTCCACGGGACCACACTCCAAGTCAATGCAGTGTTTGCAATAATACAAGTTGCAACATTTGATTTTCCTCCATCCACGTGTGTCGTTATCGTTGTGTCCCAATACTTTTGACTAACCCTGTATGGAGATCCACATGTATGTTCTTACAGCAAAATTAAAGAAATGTTTTTAAGATAATATTATTCATATAATACGTGTTTCTATACTTTGATTCAGGGTCAGAAATTGTATTTTAGAACTAAGGTAACAGTCATTAATAGTTCGGGAATACAAACTATATTTCGGGAATACAAACTCAAAGACATGATATGAAATGATTCTCACTTAGCGTCCCTTCGAGCAGCGAAACTATATGAGATGTGGACCTACTGATTAACGTGGAATCCGAACTGCATGAGCTCCCGCTGGAATCCAAGCCGGGTCTCCGACGTCTATGAAATCAGAAACGCGGTTGAAAGCGAACTTCCGTCCAGAAACGACTTAAGCGACAGGGATTGTTGCCGAACAAACAGCAACCAAACAAAATTAACACTATAAACCTTTTTGTTACTATAAACCACTAATATTCTTCTTTCTGTTGGACAATCATTTTCACCTACTAATGGGCTCTATCTCCTCGTTCATCTTTGATTTAAACTCCTGTTTTGATTTCATGCTTTCTGGCCGTGGGACAATTTCTACCCTGGCCCTTTCCACTCAAGCCTTTTTGTCGCGCTTCACTTTTGACCCAGGCCCTATTTACGCGGGAATCTTGTGACGTGAGGCCATTTTGACTCAAGCCCTTTTGTCGCGGGGCTCTTTTGACCGAGGCCCTTCTGACGCGGGGCCCAAGGGCCCTTTTGACTCGGGAGTTTCGTCGTGGGGCGCACTTAACTCAGGCCCTTTTGACGCAGGGCCGTTTTGATTCGGGCCTTTCTTACGTCTCCCTTTTGTCCAGGCCCTTCTAACATGGAATCTGTTTTCTAAAAGGAATTTTGAAATCCTTTAGTGACCTTGTATTAGAGAAAGATTATTATTCCAATTTTCCTTCCAAGCTTTGCAGTTATTATCTACAATAGAAGCAACATGCTTATATCACACAAATGAAATAATCTCCATAATTGCCTAAGATGTTATCCAGTTAGTTCCAGAAATATTTACTTTAGGGACAGTCTATAAATAAATGTACAAAAATATCTATTCTCTTTCGAAGGCTGTTAGCATCTACTGAAATTACGTATCTCAACATGTTCCATAAATTGATCGAACAAATGCCTGCAATTTGTAAAACTCTTATTCATACTAAGAATAAGCATTTGAATGAAGTAAATGATGCTTCCTCTCATTGGAATGAGTAGCTCATTATTTGTTTTATTTATATCTGCAATGGTATTTTTATGAAGTATAATCTCAAAGAAAGTGGTATCATGTGAGTACAAAATTTCATTTATAACTCTGAAAAATCTATAGTGTACCCAGAGCCTCGACAATGTTTTATAAACTGTTACTTTTAATTGTTCTTGTATACACGTGTTTGCATTTCGCAAATAAGAAATTGTTAGGTTGAGATTTCTACGTATGATTCAGGAAATTCTATTTAGAGAACATTTCGAACCCTAAATATCTTCCCTATAAGATCTAAAAATTTCACACAAGAGTCTCAGCAACTTCAATCAATTACAAGAAGAATAGGTTCGTATATATACGGTGTTATTACATCTAAGAGTCCGGGAGTTGATTCGAAGTTGAAAGATCCTTTGAGAGTAAAGCAATTTAGATAAGGAGCGGCATTGTTGTAAGGAAACAACACTCTTTCTTTATATATCATTCTATATTTGATACCCGTTAAGTAGATGTTATGATTTCTTGCTGTACCAGAATTTGTCTGAACAAAATATAACTTTATTTATCTTAGAAATGACATAGTCAATGTAGTTCACAATTTGTTTTTTATATGTAAAATAAATGAGATTAGGGAAGAATTTAGAGAAGTTCAAGTACCCTAATGGAGGGCGCAACATTTCAAGTCGATAGATCGCCATCGGCAAATTGAAATTTAGAGGTGTCGACGGGTGTTCAGTAGGAATGGTTTCTGTCTCATGGTTCTGCGCAGTCCCTATTATGCACGAACCTAATTGTTAGTGAGTGAGATAAAACACAGAACGTGAAATCTTCAAAACGAACATGAAAAGTGAGTTCAAAACGTTGTAATTTGCCCGTCATTTCCCAACTTCAATCGAATTGGTTTGCATCAATTGATGTTATCATCAAAGAAAATTTACTGGAGGTGATATAGTTACTGAACACAACTTCTGCAAGTTACTTTATAGCGTCAACCAGTCTTTTAGATAACTCCTTAGGACCTAGTTACTGTAGAGAGTAATGTTAAGTTACCGTTTTGGGTACTGATGGTGTTGCAAATGTTGTTTTACAGAAGTCTGGTTCGGCTGTGCCAATGGAAGCTCTATGTGTCAAAATCATAGTAATACATTGTTTGGCACACCCCTTGCCATCAGCTGTTAGATGTGTGCCTGAAGTCCAATAAGCAGATATGTTCCACTCCGTGTTGAAACGTATTATTAATTTTTACTACAGTTCTGCAAAAACACTTCATACAACGTGGGTACACAGAACTTGATTTTGGACACTCGGCCATGTTTTTGAACCCAGATTTCAGAAATTTTTGGTAATAATATTTATTAGCACTTTGTAGTCTTTTATTATTCTTTTTTCTATTTAAAAAAAAGATTATGCGGTGTATACTCGTTCTCATTTACGACCAGAGTTTTTCAATTCCTATTTAATATAGCTTAGATTACATAGGACCTGAAGCAGATCCGTTTTCAAGCGTGATTAGTGTCTTAGTAAAGAGTACGCCTAACATGTGTTTCTTGAAGTCTTAATGGCTTTAGTATGACGCTAATCATACGTCAAAACGACTCTGCATAATGCGGATAAAGTCTAGACTACCAACAAGTAGCAGAAAATAATCAGATGTGTACTCGTTCTGTTTTTCGAACCAATATTAAACCTACTAGAAATTATATGCCTTCTTTTCAACCCCCTACGTTTTAGTCTCATTATATAGAACATCAAATATCTTACAACAGTAGCTACCCCAACCCTCCTCTTTTCGCAATCAGAGCTTGGCAATGACGGAGTTAAAGATTGAAAAAATAATTTGCATTAATATTACTACAGATAAACATTGGGAATGAATAGCCTAAGTAATTATAGGTTAAGCAATAAGTCTGGTTATTCATTTCACATATGGTTTATGGAGAACTACCTCTAATCACCTATACACATGGATTCCAAAGGACTTACTCTCATAAACAAATAAAGCTTCAAAAGGTTTACGTCTCACGCTTATGCCGGTTAGGTTATAAGAGAAAACGAAATAAAGAATAATATCATTAACCTGATTAGTGATGGTTGAACATTTATCGAAGAAATCCTTTATTGAATAACCAGACGCTGTGAGCTTTCCATAATATCGTAGAATTTGTAAATGAGGAAGGGTGTGAGGAGTTACAATAAATAACAGGAAGCTTCTTCATATTTTATCTTCATCTTGTTAGGTGTCATTTATTGACAACGTTACTTTTACGTGATGGTTCCTCCACCTCCTCATTCTCTTCCCCTTCTTTTGTTTATGTAGCAACTGTTGTTAATTTCCTAATATATATTATATATTGATTGTTAAGATTATACTTTAACGGTGTATTATATTTTCCTAATAGTACAGCAAAGTATAACAACGTGTGTGTGGAATATATTTCCTACGACACCTAACAAGATGATTTAATAAATCTATTTCGGCACCAGAAATGAATATATAATAAATAATAACAGTAACATTGTCGTTTGACTTAATGTTTCGATTTCGTTTTAACCTACTTAAGGAAAAACTTGTTTTATATAGGTAATTTTTAAGGGAGTGTAGATATAATTTCATCCTCTTTTTTCTCTAAATCCTTAGTACCAACATTGGTAATGTTGTTGCCAGTGGCTTTTGGACAAAAATATGTAAATATTATACATTTCCTTATTGTTTACCCATTTTTCTTCAACACTCACTTTTTTTATTTAAAACATTTTTCATTTCATAAACCAAATTATATATAGTTTGCTTTCATGTTATTTTTCTGGTGAAATAAAAATAAGTTTTTCCTATGCAGCATTATTATTATTTAATTAATATAAAAGTCTACGTCCTATACTATTTTCAAGCAATGCGATGAGAAAATCAAACTTTTAAACAATTACTCCTTTTTCGCTTTATTTTAATCGTGGCCATCTTTACCATCTACCTAATTTCATTTTTATATTTCTTAAATTTATTTTTCAGTTTTTCATTTAGCTGAACGTTCTCCTCTAAAATGTTGTATGAATATTCACAAATACAGCGCATTAAATCATTAATAACATTTTTCCTTTCGTAGTGTAGTTTTGCGTTTGATAAAAGTCTTATGAGTAAGGTGCATAAAAGGTAAGAGTTTGATTTTGATGAAAATTAGTGACAAAATTCAGTTCGATTTCATAAGGAACGTTTTAATAGTCACCCGATGCGCAAATGCTTCCTTGAGCTGCTGCACAGACATAACCTTGTAATCTAGTACGCAATGTCCAAAAATAGCCTTCTGGAACAAAAGCGAAAACGTTTTTGTTAGATTTGACTTCACTAATATAAAACGAGATAGAGTATCTATAAGTGGTAGTACTACCTGTGAATGATCGCCACGTGGGGTACCACTAAGAAAAAAGTTTGAAAATTCACGAAAAGAAGAGGAATTGGGGTGAGAGTTATTTTAATAAGATACCCTTATCTCCGAAAAGCATAGGACTTGAAATTTGTTTTTAGGATTTCCAATTTAAAACAATTTAGCACCTGTTTCAGCATTTCTTTAGTATTTTAGTAATAAAAGGGTAGGAGAAGGTGAGAATAGGAATTATTACTGATATAATAGCATATCGGTATCTGAGAATCAATAAAAATTACAAACATGAAATTTGGCTTTAGGACTTCTTATTTAAAACAAAATCTCTTAAAGACAGTAAACAGAATAACCCAATATTTTTCAATTAAAATTGAGACCAGAAGTTGTAGTAGATATGTACCACTTAGTCTTATAGACTAGTTATTAGAGTAAAGATAGAATATATTCTAGGGACGCTTATTCGAATACAAAACCGTGCCTAAATATTGCCGTTTGTCATATACAGTCTTGTTAAAGAAAACTTTGCCACTCACCTACTTTTTGAAAATGCCTGTAGTAGTTAGAATTAAATCAAATACATGTGAATTTTGTTTGGTCGATTAAGAATTTTATTTAGAGCCATAGCATTATAATTTCTTTTTGCGTTTGCAAGAATACCATCTTTCATAGCAGGGTGAGTGGTCAAGATTTCTTGAACAAAACTGAATAACCATGAAAGTAAAAACCGGAAGTAGTTGATTTCTAATAATTACGTTTGATTGCGGGATAAAAGAAGAGATAGTACCTATTTTAAGAACGCTAACTCATTAAAAAATTATTCTCGCTGTCTCTTACAAGTCATGTTTTATGTATATTAAATTTAAAGTGGAAGCCATACTGGTTACCAGGGTGTTTATTGGTCTCGAAAAGGGATTTTAAAAAGTCATGCAATCAGAAAACAGTCACGAAAATCAAGAAATTTTACTTTTGGGTCATGATTCATTTTATCTGTGCAAATATAAGTATATACTGGAAAATTTTGTTTTATAAATTGTCAAAATTCACCACCAAAAACTTCTATGGTTTTAGATGGTACTAAGCCACAAGCAAAGCACGCTTCTATCACGTGCATGAAAATTTGGCCCAAGTCGCACTCAAATTCGCTCTTGAGAATGTTAATAAATTTAATGGTATGTTAAAGAAAAGGTCATGAAATTTAATTTTGGTATTTTAGTGGACAACCTGTCATTTCTGATTTTATTAGAGTGTTATGGGTAGACAAAATGTATTCTTGAGATGCTCACCCGATTGTCGAAAAAAGGTTCTCACTACCTATTACAGATTGTGCTACACAGTAATGAAAAGTAAACCGAAAATTGTTTATTTCTACCTCTTCTAGTTTTATAAAAGTGTTAAGGATAGAAATGAAAGGCGTTCTTGGAATCTTTTAGTCAATTTACCAAAGCTGCTTTTCGCTAAATATTGTCGCTTTTGCACGTTTAAAGTTAAAGCGGGAACTAGTTTATTTCTGCCTCTTTCAATATCAATACAGTCTTAAGGATGGAGTTGAAAGGTATTCTTGGAATACTAAATCGACTGCCGGAAACAATTCCTTGCTTTCTAATACCCTTTTTGGCTTAGAAGATCAACGTTGAAAGCAAAAATGGTTGATCTCTACCACTCCTGATTTCTGATCCACAACCTCCTGGTCTAAGATCCTCTACTAATGAACCCTTTCGAGATAATTACTCTAGCTATCAACTGCAAAAAACAGAAGTCAAATTCAGTTCCGTTGAAGAGTTACGTGCGGAGTAACAGACGGGATGATCCAAAGTACTAACTGTACAATATTATTATTAATCTTACTCTGTAATCCCAATAATTAGATACATTTTTCAGCGTTTTTTATTGTGATCTAGAAGGGAAGAAAATGGTTTGGAAGAGAATAGAGGTGCATATTACAATTATTATTATACTGAGATGTTTATATCTCGGAATCCCGTATAGTTGAAGACATGAAACGTGGTTTTTGAATTGAAATTGGTATGCTTCCAGATCTATAAAGTGCAATGCCATAGGCCGAATGAATTCAGTGGCCTTGGAGGAAAGACCCCAGGTATTTCAACTGAAATTCAGTATACTTGCAGGTATGTGAGGTGCGAGGCCGTAATCCGAGCAAACACTTGCAGGTTTAAGATGTAAAGCGTTAAACCGAACAAGATTGCGGGTCTGGGGGCAAAGCCTCCACCGAGACGAGGGCTTGTATTGAATTGAAATCTGAGGAAGACACTAAGGAGGCTCACACATTATTTTCTTAATTAATAATGAAATAGGAAGTGATAGTAGATTTATACCACTTCCGGTGTTAGTAAAGTGATTGGATTGTTGACACACTTATATTCTTGGGATGCTTAATTGATTGCCGAAGACTGTGTCTTGCTATCTGCTTAAGTATAAAGGTCGATACCTACCAGTTCCAGTTTTAGTAGAGGGTAAAGAATGTAGATGAAGTGTATTCTTAGTTGATGGCAGAAAATCGGGTTACGGTTTCTGCCCTGCAGTGATCAACGTTAAAACCGGAACGGGTTGATGTCTACCACTAACGGTTTTAGTATAGGGTTAAGGATGGTGATGAGAACGGACGGTTATTCAATTATGTAAATCAGCGTTTTGTTACCTATTACAGATTTTCTTCCATAGCAATCAACGTTAAAAACAGGAAATAGTTAATCTCTCACTTCCTATTTTAGTTGTAGGCTAAGAACAGAGATACTATACATTCTTGGGACGCTTAATCGATTTGCAGAAAAATGCTTCTAGCTTTCTACTAACGTCTTTTGCTCTACAGTGATCAATCTTAAACCGGAAGTCGTTGATTTCTGCCACTTCCAGTAGAAGATTCACCTCCATTAATTTCAAAACTATTTTAAAAATAATTGTAATGAACTATATATTTGTTGAATCCATAGTTCTCGGGTCAGTCGTTGATATGGATAATGACTGTTCCCATGCCGCTCAAGTTCATCCCTGAAGAATCGGGAAGAGTGACATTTTAAAAGTAATCGAAAATGACGGATATTAAAGGCGAATCCAGTTCTCGTTAGTACTAAGACGAATAGTGGTACTTTTCAAACAATTTAAAAATAAGGTAGAATGCAACTTTTGAATTTAAGTAATGTAAATTTATGCATTAAGAAAACTAAAATATTTGCCATCCAACGTTGTAGGTGCGACTGTAGAGTTTTTATTATTATTATTATTATTATATTTAAAGTATACTTTCTACTTAAAGATTTTAAAGTATACTTAAAGATTTTCTAATGATTTTTACTTATGTTTTTTCTTATACTGCAAGTACACGCAATATTTAAGATATAAATACAACTTAATTCTGAAAAGACTCGAAAATGGTGACGAACTTTCCGTTGTTCTAGTAGGTAGCACGCGCGCCTTTCGTTCACGTAGTCACACGTTCAATTCCTATTGGGAGTCCCTTTCAAAATTTGGACTATTACTGTGTTTGAATTTCATCATAATCTTTGCGTCCACGTCTCATATAACTTCGACGCAGAAAGGGAATCCTAAATTTAAATAATTAACTAACTCGAAACCGATGAAAGTACAAAACTCAAGGTTTCGGCAGAAAACTAGCACAAAACTTTGGAATAGAAAAAGTATTAAGTATCCATTTGGAGAGGATGGGAAAAGATGGGAACACAGACATAAGACCATAAAACACATTATTGAAATGGCAGTCAGTGATGATTATAAAGGTGGCACTTGGTCCAAGAGCTTAGAAATTCCCTCTAGGGAATTTTCCCAGCGTGCTCAATCTGAGTTACTAGTATTTTCACAGTGATATATTCACGCATCATTTATTCAATTTCTACGCATTGGAAAAACTGAAATGAACTTTACCTCCTATCGTGCTCAATATGAATTACATGTATTTTTGCAGTACTGCTTTTCACCTCTAGTATAATGAAATTCTTCCACGAGAAAATCTGTAATCAACACTGTCAGTAGCTACGTTCCCGACTAATATACATTTAAAAGTACAGCTTTATTTCGTATCTTTTCATTAGTTAACCAATTTAAAACTGTATTATAATTCAAAGTAATTATCATATTTCTGTCGTAAACAAGAATATGTAGTCAACTTCGTAAACACTTCGCTCGGCAGGAACCCGTTCAGCGCGTGCAACAAGCAAAAACATGTTTGGCGTCTGACAAATGACAAAGGAGAAAAAAGAAAAACAAAAGCAGCACAGCAGTGCCTTATCGCAGACAGGTCTGACAACATAGTTTCGGTCATCACTTACGCCAAGAGACCTACAAGCGGTGTACTAGAGTTATACAGTTACAATATACGTTGTGCCACAGTAGCGGTACAGGCGGAATGTGCACGATCTACAAATGATTACATTTCTTACAAGTATCAGTCACTTTTACACCATCTTTACATTATACACATGCTTTTTTCTCCAACTTTTTGACCTTGACAAGCAGAAGTATCAGGCTTTCCGAGTTCACAACTACAAACTGTTTGTGTACAGAGTACGTTTTCACTTCTTCGGCAGCTAGAAACACCCGGTTGCAATTTTAAATGTAAAATACAAATATAGAGTCTTGACAAAGCCGTGATGATATATATTGATTAACCGTCCGTTCTCATCTCCATCCTTAATACTATACTAAAACCGTTAGTGGTAGACATCAACCCGTTCCGGTTTTAACGTTGATCACTGCAGAGCAGAAACCGTAACCCAATTTTCTGCAATCAACTAAGAATACACTTCATTTACATCCTTTAACCTCTACTAAAACTGGAACTGGTAGGTATCAACCTCTATACTTAAGTAGATAGCAAGACACAGTCTTCTTCAATCAATTGAGCATCGCAAGACAAGAATATAATTGTGTCACCAATCCAATCCCTCTACTAAGACCGAAAGTTGTATAAATCTAATATCATTTCCTATGTCATTATTAATTAAGAAAATATATGTGAGCCTCCTTAGTATCTTCATCAGAGTTTATTCAATACAAGCTTTCCACTCGCTAAAGGCTTTGCCCTCAGATCTGCAAATTTGTTCGGTCTTACGCTTTGAATCTCAAACCTGCAAGTGTTTGCTCGGATTACGGCCTCGCACCTCACATACCTGCAAGTATACTGAATTTCAGTTGAAATACCTGGGGTCTTTCCTCCAAGGCCACTGAATTTATTCGGCCTATGGCATTGCACTTTATAGATCTGGAAGCATACCAATTTCAGTTCAAAAACCACGTTTCATGTCTTCAACAATACGGGATTCCGAGATATAAACCTCAAGTATAATAATAATTGTAATATCCACCCCTATTCTCTTCCAAACCATTTTCTTCCCTTCTAGATCACAAAAAAACACGCTGAAATATGTATCTAATTATTGGGATTACAGAGTAAGATTTATAATAATATTTTACAGTTAGTTCTTTGGATCATCCCGTCCGTTACACCGCACGTAACTCTTCAACGGAACTGAATTTGACTTCTGTTTTTTGCAGTTGATAGCTAGAGTAATTATCTCGAAAGGGTTCATTAGTAGAGGATCATAAACCAGGAGGTTGTGGATCAGAAATCAGGAGTGGTAGAGATCAACCATTTTTGCTTTCAACCTTGATCCTCTAAGCCAAAATGGGTATTAGATAGCAAGAAATGCTTTCCGGCAGTCGATTTAGTATTCCAAGGATACCTTTCAACTCCATCCTTAATACTGTATTGATATAGAAAGAGGCAGAAATAAACTAGTTCCCGCTTTAACATTGAACGTGGAAAAACGGCAATATATAGCGAAAAGCAGCTTTGGTAAATTGACTAAAAGATTCCAACAACACCTTTCGTTTCTATCCTTAACACTTTTATAAAACTAGAAGAGGTAGAAATAAACAATTTTCGGTTTACTTTTCATCACTGTGGAGCACAAGCTGTAATAGGTAGCGAGAACCTTTTCTCGACAATCGGGTGAGCATCTTAAGAATACATTTTGTCTATCCATAACACTCTAATAAAATCAGAAATGACAGGTTGTCCACTAAAATACCAAAATTAAATTTCATGACCTTTTCTTTAACATACCATTAAATTTATTAACATTCTCAAGAGCGAATTTGAGTGCGACTTGGGCCAAATTTTCATGCACGTGATAGAAGCGTGCTTTGCTTGTGGCTTAGTAGCATCTAAAACAATAGAAGTTTTTGGTGGTGAATTTTGACAATTTATAAAACAAAATTTTCCAGTATATACTTATATTTGTACAGATAAAATGAATCATGACTCAAAAGTAAAATTTCTTGATTTCTGTGACTGTTTTCTGATTGCATGACTTTTTAAAATCCCTTTTCGAGACCAATAAACACCCTGGTAACCAGCATGACTTCGATTTTAAATTTAATATACATAGAACATGACCTGTAAGAGACAGCGAGAATAATTTTTTAATGAGTTAGCGTTCTTAAAATAGGTACTATCTCTTCTTTTATCCCGCTATCAAACGTAATTATTAGAAATCAACCACTTCCGGTTTTAACGTTTATGGCTATACATTCTTGTTCAAGAAATCTTGACCACTCACCCTGCTATGAAAGATGATATTCTTGCAACCGCAAAAAGAAATTATAATGCTGTGGCTCTAAATGAAATTTTTAATCGACCAAACAAAATTCACATTGTAACTACTACAGGCATTTTCAAAAAGTAGGTGAGTGGTAAAGTTTTCTTTAACAAGACTGTATATGACAAACGGCTGTTTACTCTAATAACTAATAGATAGCTTTAGATATAGATATATGTGTGTGAGCGTGAGCGTGATTTCGGTCTAAGAGGTAAAATGTCAACTTTGGCATAAAATGAGATGTTCGTCAAATTTTAACGCCTATCAAGGGATATTTTCTTTAGCAAGAAAAACAAATGTTAATATGAATATTATATATATTCCAAACTTCTTCGTGTTGACATTGGCTCTTATAGTCTCAAGTCGAGATCTATCTATCTATCTATCTATCTATCTATCTATCTATATATATATATATATATATATATATATATATATATATATATATACAGATGGTGATAAGAAAAATGGAAACACCTGAACGAAAATGCAACTTACCAGATTAATATAGTGTCGGGCTACCTTTCGCCTTCAGAACAGCCTTGATGCGACGTGGGATGGAGGCATAGAGGTCTTGAATGGTAACAAAAGGAATTTTACACCATTCCTCGTGCAGGACATTGGCCAGTTCTTTGAGAGGGGATGGAGGTGGATATCGTCGCCGAAGTCGTGTTTCCAAGACGGACCACAGATGTTCAATTATGTTGAGATCTGGGGATTGGGCGGACCATGGGAGGCGTTCAACTTCATCCCGATGTTCCTCAAACCGCGCTGCAACAACGCCAGCTGTGTGAATGGGTACATTAGCATCCAGAAAGGTGGCGTCATTGTCCGTGAACAACATCCGGACTATAGGATGCAAGTGGTCTCTTAAAACTGCGATATAATCATTGGCAGTGATTCGTCCGCTAAGTGTGACCACATGACCCAATGAAAACCGTGATATGGCGGCCTACAGCATCACCGAGCCGCCGTCATGTTTCACAGTTGATCGGAGACACTGCAGATCATAAGATTCTTTGGGCGTTCTCCACACATAAACACGGCCCGTTGTTGAGAATAGGGTAAAGGATGACTCATCCGACCATATCACACGTTTCCAGTCCTCAACGATCCAAGTTGCATGGTCGCGGCACCATTTGCTGCGTGCAAATGGGTTATGGTCCCTGATGAGCGGTTTGTCCCGTGCACACGACCCCGTAAGTTCATGTCATGTAATTCGCAGCAGATTGTGATTGTCGAAACATGGTGGGGGAGGTGCTGATTGAGTTCTTCCGTCTCTTGCTCCGCAGTGGCACGACGGTTCTGCGTGACAATGCGCTTTAATACCCGGCGTGTCCTGTCACTCATGATTTTCTTCACCCACTGTTTCGCTGCCCCGATGTGGTTTTCCTATGTGTTGTGTAGGTCGTCATTACCTTCGACACTGTCCCACGCGACACACCTAACATGGTAGCCACTGCCGTCACACTCACTCCACATAACCGCGCACCAACAATTTGCCCTCTTTGAAAACCTGAGAGGTCTCCCATTTTACACTACCTCCGTCTGCTCCAGCCACTGGACACTGCTGTTCCACTGCGCCTGACGTAGTATGGAGACCGACCTAACACCACCATCAGCGGTCCGGCGCTGCGGGCGCCACGACACCACTGCCAACCCATACATCTGACGTATTGCCAACTCCAGGAGTTTCCATCACCATCTGTATATATATATGTACCATTCAACTTCCAATAGATAATAATAATAATAATAATAATAATAATAATAATAATAATATCAAATTGTTTATATTTTCTTCAGCAAGACTCCTGAATACCTTTGTAGTCCAATATTATTAATTACCAGCTGCATTCCTAATTAAACCACACTTCATATTCACAAATTATTTTGTTTCGGTACTTTGTTTAATTTGACATCTCTTTGTTATGTCATTCGTAATATTTGTAATTAAGAATTCAGTTTATTTCTGTCAGTAGCTTCTGCACTTCTGTTCTATGGAATAACATCGCATCATTGCGGGTTTTCATCGCTCCAATAGAGATAAATTTTAGGTTCACCAGACCATATAAGGTAAATATAGCTTTATCAAAGAATATCGGTGGTTCAGGTGTAGAGCGCTTAGCTCTTGTGTGTAGGACTACTGGTTCGATTCCCAGCCAAGTAAGTTTGTGGTGGACAATATCGTATCCGTGAGTTTTCTCGGAGTAGCCCCGTTTGCTTTTGGTTTGATTTAACCAGCTCTTCCATCATCATTCACTTGCTTTAATCATCGTTATCCTAAAGGGCATAGTGTGGGACGTTAAACTGAAAGTCTCAAAGTTACCATAGAATACCATGTCATTTAGGACAATATTGGTGTCATCGATACTTCATATTATTACTTCGCAAAATGCAATGCGGTGATCAAAGTCGTTTTCCGTAACTTCATGCACCAAACGTATTCTCCTAGGGTTTAAACTTATACCGCCATATGTAGAGTCGTCTTGAAGTGTGATTAGCGTCATACTAAAGGTTTGACTAATACCGGAAATATATGTTAATCAAACTCTTTAGTATGGCACTAATCATACTTCAGAATGACTTTACATAAGACCAATTGCGTACAAAAAATCGTTGTGCTGAACTCTTGGAAGCACCTAGCTTATTCTGGTTGTCAATGAATGCACAATTTCCAGAAAAAGATTGTAAATTCAATGAAACTGCCAAATTGCTACATTATTTCGGCCTTACTGATCTCATATTGAAAACGGCTTGGGCGTGATAACTAACATAGTGGTTGAAGGAGGAGTCGACTGAATTTAGCAAAAGAGTGATAATGAAATATCTACTACTAATTGAAACTATAATATTTTCTAATAAAGTAAATTTTGAATAAATTATATTATTATTCTTAGTCTTCCTGTATATAGTCATTTCAGAGGTAATTTTCCCACATCGGACTTCCGCAGAAACTTATCGAAACAAATTTATTGACCGTGCTGTTAGCGACTACTCCCAGTCACGACTCCGTTTTCAGTTTTGTTAGAAATAAGAAAAGAAAGAGTGAGAAGGAAAAGGTGGGGAAGGAAGTAGGAAGAAGAAGAAAAGAAAAGAAAAGGAAAAGGAAAGATTGAGGATTTTAAATTAGAATGGATTACTGGATGATTTAGGAGATATAGTAATGAACTCGAATGGTTATTATCCGGTAAATCATTCCAAATACTATTAGTGGAGAATCAATTTTGAAGTTATTTGGAAGAGACACATGTTCATACATACAACCCCGACCTGGATCCAAGCAACCGCTCCGATCGGTTGCCCAAATCCAGTCCAGGTGTGGAGAAAAATGGAATTTAATTCTTTGTAATTTAATCTCAAACATAATTGATAACTATCCAGTATCTGAACTCCATGATCTGAGATCGACCCCACATATGAATTAGCCGAAGAAAAAAAATAAAGTTATCAACTCAATATATGTATATATTGCATCAATAGGAGTTTCAATTTCTCTGAAAGAAAAATGTCGTTTTCTGGCTCATCCTATTATTTTGGTTTCACTCCTAGAGCCGACTTTAAATTTGTTAGTAGCGGTCTTTCATGACCTCGGTTATTTACCTTAACACACATATTAAATCATGACACATATGTTATAAACGTTAATACGACAAGACAGTATAACTTAAACTAAATTCTATCATACATTCACACGCTCACTCACAGAGGACAGTGTATATATCGTTAAAGAAAAACATCTAGCTACGATTTTACATAATATTTATTACGTTAGTGGAGGAAAAGAATAAAGAATAAAAAAAGCTATTGAAAGAACAATTTCTTAGTTATATGTCAACGGAATACATAAAGTTATACCTTCATAAGTCTAATCAATCGAATGGCATTTTTTGGAATTTAGCTTCATATATTTAATCACATTGACGAAAGAAAGAAAAAATATTAATATAATTACATATACCACGTTTTAGGCATGCTAAATCAAATTTATACTTCACAACATAAACGAAGAAGACATTCATATTTATATTTAAAAAATTGAACAAACAGGAAAGCAAAAAAAAACTTTTATATACAATGAAAATCTTTGTGAGTCTCTATCTCATGTCGAGACATTAAAAAAATTTCCTTATACGTCCTGTAGCGCATATCAAACTCGAGCATTCAAGATCACTGTTAATGCACTAAAGGTAGTGTCCAACACATTTCGCTCGATTTAATTTAGTTTATATTTATACGCATATATCTATTGATTTAGAATATATCAAGTATAAGTATACACGAACTACCAGTTTGTAGCTGTATTTACGTACTGAAAATTCCAGCCATCTAGTGATTTCAACGACAACATTTTGTCAGAGGATGATTCTCCTCTCGGTTCAGTCCATTTTTGAATTCATTATTTAATAACTCCAGGTTACTAGTTAGTCATTCATCACTGGGACACATCATAACACTTTATTCGTGAATTACGTATAACTTTTACGCATAGTATTCATATTTGAGAAGATCTTTAATAGTTGGGATGATTATGGTGATTTATATCGTGCAAACACTGGTTAAGTCATAGGATACACGCTGGAAAACAGGGGGGATTCTAGGTACACTTTCCAAAAGGAAATTTTTGGTTTATCACTAAAGGATAATACTTGCTGATGGATTGGATTTCGTTTTAGACCTGCCGTTATTTTGAAATACATGCCATTGAAACTGTTTACAAAATCGTAAAGTAGCAAGTAATCAAAATATACTTACTATTAGAATATGTTATGATTAACATATGTGGTAACTTATGTGATAACTTCACTATTATCACATATGTGGTAACTATTAACATATGTGATAACATTACAATATTTTACAAACGCAAGCAAACGAACAGAAACGTTAAGAACACAAAAAAGTAGTATTTATTAGTTGCCTGTCTAAATACTTTCTTCTATTACAAACAAATGCCAAACGTAGCACACGCTATCGCGTAAATGAGTAACGGTCGGTCAAAAGTCGATTCAGATTCGTTTGTAGCAAGATTCTAGTCTAAATTTATGTAACAGAAATACCCCATTCTATTTCAAAATATTGTGTCGTATATAATATTCGGAATTCAAGTTGGGTGACGTGATCAACGTTGTTATTGCTCTGTCATGATACTTTTTTCTATTAAATACACATGTCAAACCCCCTCTCTCATAAACAAATGGCTATTTGTCAAACATGAGTTCAGTTTCTCATTTGTAAGAATATAAAAATTATATTGAAGTGTAAAAGCATAGTCCTTTACATTAAAAAGTCCGATCTGAAGTATAGTGAATTCAAAAGTGCTTCCACGGGACCACACTCCAAGTCAATGCAGTGTTTGCAATAATACAAGTTGCAACATTTGATTTTCCTCCATCCACGTGTGTCGTTATCGTTGTGTCCCAATACTTTTGACTAACCCTGTATGGAGATCCACATGTATGTTCTTACAGCAAAATTAAAGAAATGTTTTTAAGATAATATTATTCATATAATACGTGTTTCTATACTTTGATTCAGGGTCAGAAATTGTATTTTAGAACTAAGGTAACAGTCATTAATAGTTCGGGAATACAAACTATATTTCGGGAATACAAACTCAAAGACATGATATGAAATGATTCTCACTTAGCGTCCCTTCGAGCAGCGAAACTATATGAGATGTGGACCTACTGATTAACGTGGAATCCGAACTGCATGAGCTCCCGCTGGAATCCAAGCCGGGTCTCCGACGTCTATGAAATCAGAAACGCGGTTGAAAGCGAACTTCCGTCCAGAAACGACTTAAGCGACAGGGATTGTTGCCGAACAAACAGCAACCAAACAAAATTAACACTATAAACCTTTTTGTTACTATAAACCACTAATATTCTTCTTTCTGTTGGACAATCATTTTCACCTACTAATGGGCTCTATCTCCTCGTTCATCTTTGATTTAAACTCCTGTTTTGATTTCATGCTTTCTGGCCGTGGGACAATTTCTACCCTGGCCCTTTCCACTCAAGCCTTTTTGTCGCGCTTCACTTTTGACCCAGGCCCTATTTACGCGGGAATCTTGTGACGTGAGGCCATTTTGACTCAAGCCCTTTTGTCGCGGGGCTCTTTTGACCGAGGCCCTTCTGACGCGGGGCCCAAGGGCCCTTTTGACTCGGGAGTTTCGTCGTGGGGCGCACTTAACTCAGGCCCTTTTGACGCAGGGCCGTTTTGATTCGGGCCTTTCTTACGTCTCCCTTTTGTCCAGGCCCTTCTAACATGGAATCTGTTTTCTAAAAGGAATTTTGAAATCCTTTAGTGACCTTGTATTAGAGAAAGATTATTATTCCAATTTTCCTTCCAAGCTTTGCAGTTATTATCTACAATAGAAGCAACATGCTTATATCACACAAATGAAATAATCTCCATAATTGCCTAAGATGTTATCCAGTTAGTTCCAGAAATATTTACTTTAGGGACAGTCTATAAATAAATGTACAAAAATATCTGTTCTCTTTCGAAGGCTGTTAGCATCTACTGAAATTACGTATCTCAACATGTTCCATAAATTGATCGAACAAATGCCTGCAATTTGTAAAACTCTTATTCATACTAAGAATAAGCATTTGAATGAAGTAAATGATGCTTCCTCTCATTGGAATGAGTAGCTCATTATTTGTTTTATTTATATCTGCAATGGTATTTTTATGAAGTATAATCTCAAAGAAAGTGGTATCATGTGAGTACAAAATTTCATTTATAACTCTGAAAAATCTATAGTGTACCCAGAGCCTCGACAATGTTTTATAAACTGTTACTTTTAATTGTTCTTGTATACACGTGTTTGCATTTCGCAAATAAGAAATTGTTAGGTTGAGATTTCTACGTATGATTCAGGAAATTCTATTTAGAGAACATTTCGAACCCTAAATATCTTCCCTATAAGATCTAAAAATTTCACACAAGAGTCTCAGCAACTTCAATCAATTACAAGAAGAATAGGTTCGTATATATACGGTGTTATTACATCTAAGAGTCCGGGAGTTGATTCGAAGTTGAAAGATCCTTTGAGAGTAAAGCAATTTAGATAAGGAGCGGCATTGTTGTAAGGAAACAACACTCTTTCTTTATATATCATTCTATATTTGATACCCGTTAAGTAGATGTTATGATTTCTTGCTGTACCAGAATTTGTCTGAACAAAATATAACTTTATTTATCTTAGAAATGACATAGTCAATGTAGTTCACAATTTGTTTTTTATATGTAAAATAAATGAGATTAGGGAAGAATTTAGAGAAGTTCAAGTACCCTAATGGAGGGCGCAACATTTCAAGTCGATAGATCGCCATCGGCAAATTGAAATTTAGAGGTGTCGACGGGTGTTCAGTAGGAATGGTTTCTGTCTCATGGTTCTGCGCAGTCCCTATTATGCACGAACCTAATTGTTAGTGAGTGAGATAAAACACAGAACGTGAAATCTTCAAAACGAACATGAAAAGTGAGTTCAAAACGTTGTAATTTGCCCGTCATTTCCCAACTTCAATCGAATTGGTTTGCATCAATTGATGTTATCATCAAAGAAAATTTACTGGAGGTGATATAGTTACTGAACACAACTTCTGCAAGTTACTTTATAGCGTCAACCAGTCTTTTAGATAACTCCTTAGGACCTAGTTACTGTAGAGAGTAATGTTAAGTTACCGTTTTGGGTACTGATGGTGTTGCAAATGTTGTTTTACAGAAGTCTGGTTCGGCTGTGCCAATGGAAGCTCTATGTGTCAAAATCATAGTAATACATTGTTTGGCACACCCCTTGCCATCAGCTGTTAGATGTGTGCCTGAAGTCCAATAAGCAGATATGTTCCACTCCGTGTTGAAACGTATTATTAATTTTTACTACAGTTCTGCAAAAACACTTCATACAACGTGGGTACACAGAACTTGATTTTGGACACTCGGCCATGTTTTTGAACCCAGATTTCAGAAATTTTTGGTAATAATATTTATTAGCACTTTGTAGTCTTTTATTATTCTTTTTTCTATTTAAAAAAAAGATTATGCGGTGTATACTCGTTCTCATTTACGACCAGAGTTTTTCAATTCCTATTTAATATAGCTTAGATTACATAGGACCTGAAGCAGATCCGTTTTCAAGCGTGATTAGTGTCTTAGTAAAGAGTACGCCTAACATGTGTTTCTTGAAGTCTTAATGGCTTTAGTATGACGCTAATCATACGTCAAAACGACTCTGCATAATGCGGATAAAGTCTAGACTACCAACAAGTAGCAGAAAATAATCAGATGTGTACTCGTTCTGTTTTTCGAACCAATATTAAACCTACTAGAAATTATATGCCTTCTTTTCAACCCCCTACGTTTTAGTCTCATTATATAGAACATCAAATATCTTACAACAGTAGCTACCCCAACCCTCCTCTTTTCGCAATCAGAGCTTGGCAATGACGGAGTTAAAGATTGAAAAAATAATTTGCATTAATATTACTACAGATAAACATTGGGAATGAATAGCCTAAGTAATTATAGGTTAAGCAATAAGTCTGGTTATTCATTTCACATATGGTTTATGGAGAACTACCTCTAATCACCTATACACATGGATTCCAAAGGACTTACTCTCATAAACAAATAAAGCTTCAAAAGGTTTACGTCTCACGCTTATGCCGGTTAGGTTATAAGAGAAAACGAAATAAAGAATAATATCATTAACCTGATTAGTGATGGTTGAACATTTATCGAAGAAATCCTTTATTGAATAACCAGACGCTGTGAGCTTTCCATAATATCGTAGAATTTGTAAATGAGGAAGGGTGTGAGGAGTTACAATAAATAACAGGAAGCTTCTTCATATTTTATCTTCATCTTGTTAGGTGTCATTTATTGACAACGTTACTTTTACGTGATGGTTCCTCCACCTCCTCATTCTCTTCCCCTTCTTTTGTTTATGTAGCAACTGTTGTTAATTTCCTAATATATATTATATATTGATTGTTAAGATTATACTTTAACGGTGTATTATATTTTCCTAATAGTACAGCAAAGTATAACAACGTGTGTGTGGAATATATTTCCTACGACACCTAACAAGATGATTTAATAAATCTATTTCGGCACCAGAAATGAATATATAATAAATAATAACAGTAACATTGTCGTTTGACTTAATGTTTCGATTTCGTTTTAACCTACTTAAGGAAAAACTTGTTTTATATAGGTAATTTTTAAGGGAGTGTAGATATAATTTCATCCTCTTTTTTCTCTAAATCCTTAGTACCAACATTGGTAATGTTGTTGCCAGTGGCTTTTGGACAAAAATATGTAAATATTATACATTTCCTTATTGTTTACCCATTTTTCTTCAACACTCACTTTTTTTATTTAAAACATTTTTCATTTCATAAACCAAATTATATATAGTTTGCTTTCATGTTATTTTTCTGGTGAAATAAAAATAAGTTTTTCCTATGCAGCATTATTATTATTTAATTAATATAAAAGTCTACGTCCTATACTATTTTCAAGCAATGCGATGAGAAAATCAAACTTTTAAACAATTACTCCTTTTTCGCTTTATTTTAATCGTGGCCATCTTTACCATCTACCTAATTTCATTTTTATATTTCTTAAATTTATTTTTCAGTTTTTCATTTAGCTGAACGTTCTCCTCTAAAATGTTGTATGAATATTCACAAATACAGCGCATTAAATCATTAATAACATTTTTCCTTTCGTAGTGTAGTTTTGCGTTTGATAAAAGTCTTATGAGTAAGGTGCATAAAAGGTAAGAGTTTGATTTTGATGAAAATTAGTGACAAAATTCAGTTCGATTTCATAAGGAACGTTTTAATAGTCACCCGATGCGCAAATGCTTCCTTGAGCTGCTGCACAGACATAACCTTGTAATCTAGTACGCAATGTCCAAAAATAGCCTTCTGGAACAAAAGCGAAAACGTTTTTGTTAGATTTGACTTCACTAATATAAAACGAGATAGAGTATCTATAAGTGGTAGTACTACCTGTGAATGATCGCCACGTGGGGTACCACTAAGAAAAAAGTTTGAAAATTCACGAAAAGAAGAGGAATTGGGGTGAGAGTTATTTTAATAAGATACCCTTATCTCCGAAAAGCATAGGACTTGAAATTTGTTTTTAGGATTTCCAATTTAAAACAATTTAGCACCTGTTTCAGCATTTCTTTAGTATTTTAGTAATAAAAGGGTAGGAGAAGGTGAGAATAGGAATTATTACTGATATAATAGCATATCGGTATCTGAGAATCAATAAAAATTACAAACATGAAATTTGGCTTTAGGACTTCTTATTTAAAACAAAATCTCTTAAAGACAGTAAACAGAATAACCCAATATTTTTCAATTAAAATTGAGACCAGAAGTTGTAGTAGATATGTACCACTTAGTCTTATAGACTAGTTATTAGAGTAAAGATAGAATATATTCTAGGGACGCTTATTCGAATACAAAACCGTGCCTAAATATTGCCGTTTGTCATATACAGTCTTGTTAAAGAAAACTTTGCCACTCACCTACTTTTTGAAAATGCCTGTAGTAGTTAGAATTAAATCAAATACATGTGAATTTTGTTTGGTCGATTAAGAATTTTATTTAGAGCCATAGCATTATAATTTCTTTTTGCGTTTGCAAGAATACCATCTTTCATAGCAGGGTGAGTGGTCAAGATTTCTTGAACAAAACTGAATAACCATGAAAGTAAAAACCGGAAGTAGTTGATTTCTAATAATTACGTTTGATTGCGGGATAAAAGAAGAGATAGTACCTATTTTAAGAACGCTAACTCATTAAAAAATTATTCTCGCTGTCTCTTACAAGTCATGTTTTATGTATATTAAATTTAAAGTGGAAGCCATACTGGTTACCAGGGTGTTTATTGGTCTCGAAAAGGGATTTTAAAAAGTCATGCAATCAGAAAACAGTCACGAAAATCAAGAAATTTTACTTTTGGGTCATGATTCATTTTATCTGTGCAAATATAAGTATATACTGGAAAATTTTGTTTTATAAATTGTCAAAATTCACCACCAAAAACTTCTATGGTTTTAGATGGTACTAAGCCACAAGCAAAGCACGCTTCTATCACGTGCATGAAAATTTGGCCCAAGTCGCACTCAAATTCGCTCTTGAGAATGTTAATAAATTTAATGGTATGTTAAAGAAAAGGTCATGAAATTTAATTTTGGTATTTTAGTGGACAACCTGTCATTTCTGATTTTATTAGAGTGTTATGGGTAGACAAAATGTATTCTTGAGATGCTCACCCGATTGTCGAAAAAAGGTTCTCACTACCTATTACAGATTGTGCTACACAGTAATGAAAAGTAAACCGAAAATTGTTTATTTCTACCTCTTCTAGTTTTATAAAAGTGTTAAGGATAGAAATGAAAGGCGTTCTTGGAATCTTTTAGTCAATTTACCAAAGCTGCTTTTCGCTAAATATTGTCGCTTTTGCACGTTTAAAGTTAAAGCGGGAACTAGTTTATTTCTGCCTCTTTCAATATCAATACAGTCTTAAGGATGGAGTTGAAAGGTATTCTTGGAATACTAAATCGACTGCCGGAAACAATTCCTTGCTTTCTAATACCCTTTTTGGCTTAGAAGATCAACGTTGAAAGCAAAAATGGTTGATCTCTACCACTCCTGATTTCTGATCCACAACCTCCTGGTCTAAGATCCTCTACTAATGAACCCTTTCGAGATAATTACTCTAGCTATCAACTGCAAAAAACAGAAGTCAAATTCAGTTCCGTTGAAGAGTTACGTGCGGAGTAACAGACGGGATGATCCAAAGTACTAACTGTACAATATTATTATTAATCTTACTCTGTAATCCCAATAATTAGATACATTTTTCAGCGTTTTTTATTGTGATCTAGAAGGGAAGAAAATGGTTTGGAAGAGAATAGAGGTGCATATTACAATTATTATTATACTGAGATGTTTATATCTCGGAATCCCGTATAGTTGAAGACATGAAACGTGGTTTTTGAATTGAAATTGGTATGCTTCCAGATCTATAAAGTGCAATGCCATAGGCCGAATGAATTCAGTGGCCTTGGAGGAAAGACCCCAGGTATTTCAACTGAAATTCAGTATACTTGCAGGTATGTGAGGTGCGAGGCCGTAATCCGAGCAAACACTTGCAGGTTTAAGATGTAAAGCGTTAAACCGAACAAGATTGCGGGTCTGGGGGCAAAGCCTCCACCGAGACGAGGGCTTGTATTGAATTGAAATCTGAGGAAGACACTAAGGAGGCTCACACATTATTTTCTTAATTAATAATGAAATAGGAAGTGATAGTAGATTTATACCACTTCCGGTGTTAGTAAAGTGATTGGATTGTTGACACACTTATATTCTTGGGATGCTTAATTGATTGCCGAAGACTGTGTCTTGCTATCTGCTTAAGTATAAAGGTCGATACCTACCAGTTCCAGTTTTAGTAGAGGGTAAAGAATGTAGATGAAGTGTATTCTTAGTTGATGGCAGAAAATCGGGTTACGGTTTCTGCCCTGCAGTGATCAACGTTAAAACCGGAACGGGTTGATGTCTACCACTAACGGTTTTAGTATAGGGTTAAGGATGGTGATGAGAACGGACGGTTATTCAATTATGTAAATCAGCGTTTTGTTACCTATTACAGATTTTCTTCCATAGCAATCAACGTTAAAAACAGGAAATAGTTAATCTCTCACTTCCTATTTTAGTTGTAGGCTAAGAACAGAGATACTATACATTCTTGGGACGCTTAATCGATTTGCAGAAAAATGCTTCTAGCTTTCTACTAACGTCTTTTGCTCTACAGTGATCAATCTTAAACCGGAAGTCGTTGATTTCTGCCACTTCCAGTAGAAGATTCACCTCCATTAATTTCAAAACTATTTTAAAAATAATTGTAATGAACTATATATTTGTTGAATCCATAGTTCTCGGGTCAGTCGTTGATATGGATAATGACTGTTCCCATGCCGCTCAAGTTCATCCCTGAAGAATCGGGAAGAGTGACATTTTAAAAGTAATCGAAAATGACGGATATTAAAGGCGAATCCAGTTCTCGTTAGTACTAAGACGAATAGTGGTACTTTTCAAACAATTTAAAAATAAGGTAGAATGCAACTTTTGAATTTAAGTAATGTAAATTTATGCATTAAGAAAACTAAAATATTTGCCATCCAACGTTGTAGGTGCGACTGTAGAGTTTTTATTATTATTATTATTATTATATTTAAAGTATACTTTCTACTTAAAGATTTTAAAGTATACTTAAAGATTTTCTAATGATTTTTACTTATGTTTTTTCTTATACTGCAAGTACACGCAATATTTAAGATATAAATACAACTTAATTCTGAAAAGACTCGAAAATGGTGACGAACTTTCCGTTGTTCTAGTAGGTAGCACGCGCGCCTTTCGTTCACGTAGTCACACGTTCAATTCCTATTGGGAGTCCCTTTCAAAATTTGGACTATTACTGTGTTTGAATTTCATCATAATCTTTGCGTCCACGTCTCATATAACTTCGACGCAGAAAGGGAATCCTAAATTTAAATAATTAACTAACTCGAAACCGATGAAAGTACAAAACTCAAGGTTTCGGCAGAAAACTAGCACAAAACTTTGGAATAGAAAAAGTATTAAGTATCCATTTGGAGAGGATGGGAAAAGATGGGAACACAGACATAAGACCATAAAACACATTATTGAAATGGCAGTCAGTGATGATTATAAAGGTGGCACTTGGTCCAAGAGCTTAGAAATTCCCTCTAGGGAATTTTCCCAGCGTGCTCAATCTGAGTTACTAGTATTTTCACAGTGATATATTCACGCATCATTTATTCAATTTCTACGCATTGGAAAAACTGAAATGAACTTTACCTCCTATCGTGCTCAATATGAATTACATGTATTTTTGCAGTACTGCTTTTCACCTCTAGTATAATGAAATTCTTCCACGAGAAAATCTGTAATCAACACTGTCAGTAGCTACGTTCCCGACTAATATACATTTAAAAGTACAGCTTTATTTCGTATCTTTTCATTAGTTAACCAATTTAAAACTGTATTATAATTCAAAGTAATTATCATATTTCTGTCGTAAACAAGAATATGTAGTCAACTTCGTAAACACTTCGCTCGGCAGGAACCCGTTCAGCGCGTGCAACAAGCAAAAACATGTTTGGCGTCTGACAAATGACAAAGGAGAAAAAAGAAAAACAAAAGCAGCACAGCAGTGCCTTATCGCAGACAGGTCTGACAACATAGTTTCGGTCATCACTTACGCCAAGAGACCTACAAGCGGTGTACTAGAGTTATACAGTTACAATATACGTTGTGCCACAGTAGCGGTACAGGCGGAATGTGCACGATCTACAAATGATTACATTTCTTACAAGTATCAGTCACTTTTACACCATCTTTACATTATACACATGCTTTTTTCTCCAACTTTTTGACCTTGACAAGCAGAAGTATCAGGCTTTCCGAGTTCACAACTACAAACTGTTTGTGTACAGAGTACGTTTTCACTTCTTCGGCAGCTAGAAACACCCGGTTGCAATTTTAAATGTAAAATACAAATATAGAGTCTTGACAAAGCCGTGATGATATATATTGATTAACCGTCCGTTCTCATCTCCATCCTTAATACTATACTAAAACCGTTAGTGGTAGACATCAACCCGTTCCGGTTTTAACGTTGATCACTGCAGAGCAGAAACCGTAACCCAATTTTCTGCAATCAACTAAGAATACACTTCATTTACATCCTTTAACCTCTACTAAAACTGGAACTGGTAGGTATCAACCTCTATACTTAAGTAGATAGCAAGACACAGTCTTCTTCAATCAATTGAGCATCGCAAGACAAGAATATAATTGTGTCACCAATCCAATCCCTCTACTAAGACCGAAAGTTGTATAAATCTAATATCATTTCCTATGTCATTATTAATTAAGAAAATATATGTGAGCCTCCTTAGTATCTTCATCAGAGTTTATTCAATACAAGCTTTCCACTCGCTAAAGGCTTTGCCCTCAGATCTGCAAATTTGTTCGGTCTTACGCTTTGAATCTCAAACCTGCAAGTGTTTGCTCGGATTACGGCCTCGCACCTCACATACCTGCAAGTATACTGAATTTCAGTTGAAATACCTGGGGTCTTTCCTCCAAGGCCACTGAATTTATTCGGCCTATGGCATTGCACTTTATAGATCTGGAAGCATACCAATTTCAGTTCAAAAACCACGTTTCATGTCTTCAACAATACGGGATTCCGAGATATAAACCTCAAGTATAATAATAATTGTAATATCCACCCCTATTCTCTTCCAAACCATTTTCTTCCCTTCTAGATCACAAAAAAACACGCTGAAATATGTATCTAATTATTGGGATTACAGAGTAAGATTTATAATAATATTTTACAGTTAGTTCTTTGGATCATCCCGTCCGTTACACCGCACGTAACTCTTCAACGGAACTGAATTTGACTTCTGTTTTTTGCAGTTGATAGCTAGAGTAATTATCTCGAAAGGGTTCATTAGTAGAGGATCATAAACCAGGAGGTTGTGGATCAGAAATCAGGAGTGGTAGAGATCAACCATTTTTGCTTTCAACCTTGATCCTCTAAGCCAAAATGGGTATTAGATAGCAAGAAATGCTTTCCGGCAGTCGATTTAGTATTCCAAGGATACCTTTCAACTCCATCCTTAATACTGTATTGATATAGAAAGAGGCAGAAATAAACTAGTTCCCGCTTTAACATTGAACGTGGAAAAACGGCAATATATAGCGAAAAGCAGCTTTGGTAAATTGACTAAAAGATTCCAACAACACCTTTCGTTTCTATCCTTAACACTTTTATAAAACTAGAAGAGGTAGAAATAAACAATTTTCGGTTTACTTTTCATCACTGTGGAGCACAAGCTGTAATAGGTAGCGAGAACCTTTTCTCGACAATCGGGTGAGCATCTTAAGAATACATTTTGTCTATCCATAACACTCTAATAAAATCAGAAATGACAGGTTGTCCACTAAAATACCAAAATTAAATTTCATGACCTTTTCTTTAACATACCATTAAATTTATTAACATTCTCAAGAGCGAATTTGAGTGCGACTTGGGCCAAATTTTCATGCACGTGATAGAAGCGTGCTTTGCTTGTGGCTTAGTAGCATCTAAAACAATAGAAGTTTTTGGTGGTGAATTTTGACAATTTATAAAACAAAATTTTCCAGTATATACTTATATTTGTACAGATAAAATGAATCATGACTCAAAAGTAAAATTTCTTGATTTCTGTGACTGTTTTCTGATTGCATGACTTTTTAAAATCCCTTTTCGAGACCAATAAACACCCTGGTAACCAGCATGACTTCGATTTTAAATTTAATATACATAGAACATGACCTGTAAGAGACAGCGAGAATAATTTTTTAATGAGTTAGCGTTCTTAAAATAGGTACTATCTCTTCTTTTATCCCGCTATCAAACGTAATTATTAGAAATCAACCACTTCCGGTTTTAACGTTTATGGCTATACATTCTTGTTCAAGAAATCTTGACCACTCACCCTGCTATGAAAGATGATATTCTTGCAACCGCAAAAAGAAATTATAATGCTGTGGCTCTAAATGAAATTTTTAATCGACCAAACAAAATTCACATTGTAACTACTACAGGCATTTTCAAAAAGTAGGTGAGTGGTAAAGTTTTCTTTAACAAGACTGTATATGACAA
Organism: Thermobia domestica; assembly: GCF_964235325.1. NCBI lineage: Eukaryota > Metazoa > Arthropoda > Insecta > Zygentoma > Lepismatidae > Thermobia > Thermobia domestica. The sequence goes on from NC_137457.1 coordinate 103,014,075, forward strand.
ACGGCTGTTTACTCTAATAACTAATAGATAGCTTTAGATATAGATATATGTGTGTGAGCGTGAGCGTGATTTCGGTCTAAGAGGTAAAATGTCAACTTTGGCATAAAATGAGATGTTCGTCAAATTTTAACGCCTATCAAGGGATATTTTCTTTAGCAAGAAAAACAAATGTTAATATGAATATTATATATATTCCAAACTTCTTCGTGTTGACATTGGCTCTTATAGTCTCAAGTCGAGATCTATCTATCTATCTATCTATCTATCTATCTATATATATATATATATATATATATATATATATATATATATATATATATATACAGATGGTGATAAGAAAAATGGAAACACCTGAACGAAAATGCAACTTACCAGATTAATATAGTGTCGGGCTACCTTTCGCCTTCAGAACAGCCTTGATGCGACGTGGGATGGAGGCATAGAGGTCTTGAATGGTAACAAAAGGAATTTTACACCATTCCTCGTGCAGGACATTGGCCAGTTCTTTGAGAGGGGATGGAGGTGGATATCGTCGCCGAAGTCGTGTTTCCAAGACGGACCACAGATGTTCAATTATGTTGAGATCTGGGGATTGGGCGGACCATGGGAGGCGTTCAACTTCATCCCGATGTTCCTCAAACCGCGCTGCAACAACGCCAGCTGTGTGAATGGGTACATTAGCATCCAGAAAGGTGGCGTCATTGTCCGTGAACAACATCCGGACTATAGGATGCAAGTGGTCTCTTAAAACTGCGATATAATCATTGGCAGTGATTCGTCCGCTAAGTGTGACCACATGACCCAATGAAAACCGTGATATGGCGGCCTACAGCATCACCGAGCCGCCGTCATGTTTCACAGTTGATCGGAGACACTGCAGATCATAAGATTCTTTGGGCGTTCTCCACACATAAACACGGCCCGTTGTTGAGAATAGGGTAAAGGATGACTCATCCGACCATATCACACGTTTCCAGTCCTCAACGATCCAAGTTGCATGGTCGCGGCACCATTTGCTGCGTGCAAATGGGTTATGGTCCCTGATGAGCGGTTTGTCCCGTGCACACGACCCCGTAAGTTCATGTCATGTAATTCGCAGCAGATTGTGATTGTCGAAACATGGTGGGGGAGGTGCTGATTGAGTTCTTCCGTCTCTTGCTCCGCAGTGGCACGACGGTTCTGCGTGACAATGCGCTTTAATACCCGGCGTGTCCTGTCACTCATGATTTTCTTCACCCACTGTTTCGCTGCCCCGATGTGGTTTTCCTATGTGTTGTGTAGGTCGTCATTACCTTCGACACTGTCCCACGCGACACACCTAACATGGTAGCCACTGCCGTCACACTCACTCCACATAACCGCGCACCAACAATTTGCCCTCTTTGAAAACCTGAGAGGTCTCCCATTTTACACTACCTCCGTCTGCTCCAGCCACTGGACACTGCTGTTCCACTGCGCCTGACGTAGTATGGAGACCGACCTAACACCACCATCAGCGGTCCGGCGCTGCGGGCGCCACGACACCACTGCCAACCCATACATCTGACGTATTGCCAACTCCAGGAGTTTCCATCACCATCTGTATATATATATGTACCATTCAACTTCCAATAGATAATAATAATAATAATAATAATAATAATAATAATAATAATATCAAATTGTTTATATTTTCTTCAGCAAGACTCCTGAATACCTTTGTAGTCCAATATTATTAATTACCAGCTGCATTCCTAATTAAACCACACTTCATATTCACAAATTATTTTGTTTCGGTACTTTGTTTAATTTGACATCTCTTTGTTATGTCATTCGTAATATTTGTAATTAAGAATTCAGTTTATTTCTGTCAGTAGCTTCTGCACTTCTGTTCTATGGAATAACATCGCATCATTGCGGGTTTTCATCGCTCCAATAGAGATAAATTTTAGGTTCACCAGACCATATAAGGTAAATATAGCTTTATCAAAGAATATCGGTGGTTCAGGTGTAGAGCGCTTAGCTCTTGTGTGTAGGACTACTGGTTCGATTCCCAGCCAAGTAAGTTTGTGGTGGACAATATCGTATCCGTGAGTTTTCTCGGAGTAGCCCCGTTTGCTTTTGGTTTGATTTAACCAGCTCTTCCATCATCATTCACTTGCTTTAATCATCGTTATCCTAAAGGGCATAGTGTGGGACGTTAAACTGAAAGTCTCAAAGTTACCATAGAATACCATGTCATTTAGGACAATATTGGTGTCATCGATACTTCATATTATTACTTCGCAAAATGCAATGCGGTGATCAAAGTCGTTTTCCGTAACTTCATGCACCAAACGTATTCTCCTAGGGTTTAAACTTATACCGCCATATGTAGAGTCGTCTTGAAGTGTGATTAGCGTCATACTAAAGGTTTGACTAATACCGGAAATATATGTTAATCAAACTCTTTAGTATGGCACTAATCATACTTCAGAATGACTTTACATAAGACCAATTGCGTACAAAAAATCGTTGTGCTGAACTCTTGGAAGCACCTAGCTTATTCTGGTTGTCAATGAATGCACAATTTCCAGAAAAAGATTGTAAATTCAATGAAACTGCCAAATTGCTACATTATTTCGGCCTTACTGATCTCATATTGAAAACGGCTTGGGCGTGATAACTAACATAGTGGTTGAAGGAGGAGTCGACTGAATTTAGCAAAAGAGTGATAATGAAATATCTACTACTAATTGAAACTATAATATTTTCTAATAAAGTAAATTTTGAATAAATTATATTATTATTCTTAGTCTTCCTGTATATAGTCATTTCAGAGGTAATTTTCCCACATCGGACTTCCGCAGAAACTTATCGAAACAAATTTATTGACCGTGCTGTTAGCGACTACTCCCAGTCACGACTCCGTTTTCAGTTTTGTTAGAAATAAGAAAAGAAAGAGTGAGAAGGAAAAGGTGGGGAAGGAAGTAGGAAGAAGAAGAAAAGAAAAGAAAAGGAAAAGGAAAGATTGAGGATTTTAAATTAGAATGGATTACTGGATGATTTAGGAGATATAGTAATGAACTCGAATGGTTATTATCCGGTAAATCATTCCAAATACTATTAGTGGAGAATCAATTTTGAAGTTATTTGGAAGAGACACATGTTCATACATACAACCCCGACCTGGATCCAAGCAACCGCTCCGATCGGTTGCCCAAATCCAGTCCAGGTGTGGAGAAAAATGGAATTTAATTCTTTGTAATTTAATCTCAAACATAATTGATAACTATCCAGTATCTGAACTCCATGATCTGAGATCGACCCCACATATGAATTAGCCGAAGAAAAAAAATAAAGTTATCAACTCAATATATGTATATATTGCATCAATAGGAGTTTCAATTTCTCTGAAAGAAAAATGTCGTTTTCTGGCTCATCCTATTATTTTGGTTTCACTCCTAGAGCCGACTTTAAATTTGTTAGTAGCGGTCTTTCATGACCTCGGTTATTTACCTTAACACACATATTAAATCATGACACATATGTTATAAACGTTAATACGACAAGACAGTATAACTTAAACTAAATTCTATCATACATTCACACGCTCACTCACAGAGGACAGTGTATATATCGTTAAAGAAAAACATCTAGCTACGATTTTACATAATATTTATTACGTTAGTGGAGGAAAAGAATAAAGAATAAAAAAAGCTATTGAAAGAACAATTTCTTAGTTATATGTCAACGGAATACATAAAGTTATACCTTCATAAGTCTAATCAATCGAATGGCATTTTTTGGAATTTAGCTTCATATATTTAATCACATTGACGAAAGAAAGAAAAAATATTAATATAATTACATATACCACGTTTTAGGCATGCTAAATCAAATTTATACTTCACAACATAAACGAAGAAGACATTCATATTTATATTTAAAAAATTGAACAAACAGGAAAGCAAAAAAAAACTTTTATATACAATGAAAATCTTTGTGAGTCTCTATCTCATGTCGAGACATTAAAAAAATTTCCTTATACGTCCTGTAGCGCATATCAAACTCGAGCATTCAAGATCACTGTTAATGCACTAAAGGTAGTGTCCAACACATTTCGCTCGATTTAATTTAGTTTATATTTATACGCATATATCTATTGATTTAGAATATATCAAGTATAAGTATACACGAACTACCAGTTTGTAGCTGTATTTACGTACTGAAAATTCCAGCCATCTAGTGATTTCAACGACAACATTTTGTCAGAGGATGATTCTCCTCTCGGTTCAGTCCATTTTTGAATTCATTATTTAATAACTCCAGGTTACTAGTTAGTCATTCATCACTGGGACACATCATAACACTTTATTCGTGAATTACGTATAACTTTTACGCATAGTATTCATATTTGAGAAGATCTTTAATAGTTGGGATGATTATGGTGATTTATATCGTGCAAACACTGGTTAAGTCATAGGATACACGCTGGAAAACAGGGGGGATTCTAGGTACACTTTCCAAAAGGAAATTTTTGGTTTATCACTAAAGGATAATACTTGCTGATGGATTGGATTTCGTTTTAGACCTGCCGTTATTTTGAAATACATGCCATTGAAACTGTTTACAAAATCGTAAAGTAGCAAGTAATCAAAATATACTTACTATTAGAATATGTTATGATTAACATATGTGGTAACTTATGTGATAACTTCACTATTATCACATATGTGGTAACTATTAACATATGTGATAACATTACAATATTTTACAAACGCAAGCAAACGAACAGAAACGTTAAGAACACAAAAAAGTAGTATTTATTAGTTGCCTGTCTAAATACTTTCTTCTATTACAAACAAATGCCAAACGTAGCACACGCTATCGCGTAAATGAGTAACGGTCGGTCAAAAGTCGATTCAGATTCGTTTGTAGCAAGATTCTAGTCTAAATTTATGTAACAGAAATACCCCATTCTATTTCAAAATATTGTGTCGTATATAATATTCGGAATTCAAGTTGGGTGACGTGATCAACGTTGTTATTGCTCTGTCATGATACTTTTTTCTATTAAATACACATGTCAAACCCCCTCTCTCATAAACAAATGGCTATTTGTCAAACATGAGTTCAGTTTCTCATTTGTAAGAATATAAAAATTATATTGAAGTGTAAAAGCATAGTCCTTTACATTAAAAAGTCCGATCTGAAGTATAGTGAATTCAAAAGTGCTTCCACGGGACCACACTCCAAGTCAATGCAGTGTTTGCAATAATACAAGTTGCAACATTTGATTTTCCTCCATCCACGTGTGTCGTTATCGTTGTGTCCCAATACTTTTGACTAACCCTGTATGGAGATCCACATGTATGTTCTTACAGCAAAATTAAAGAAATGTTTTTAAGATAATATTATTCATATAATACGTGTTTCTATACTTTGATTCAGGGTCAGAAATTGTATTTTAGAACTAAGGTAACAGTCATTAATAGTTCGGGAATACAAACTATATTTCGGGAATACAAACTCAAAGACATGATATGAAATGATTCTCACTTAGCGTCCCTTCGAGCAGCGAAACTATATGAGATGTGGACCTACTGATTAACGTGGAATCCGAACTGCATGAGCTCCCGCTGGAATCCAAGCCGGGTCTCCGACGTCTATGAAATCAGAAACGCGGTTGAAAGCGAACTTCCGTCCAGAAACGACTTAAGCGACAGGGATTGTTGCCGAACAAACAGCAACCAAACAAAATTAACACTATAAACCTTTTTGTTACTATAAACCACTAATATTCTTCTTTCTGTTGGACAATCATTTTCACCTACTAATGGGCTCTATCTCCTCGTTCATCTTTGATTTAAACTCCTGTTTTGATTTCATGCTTTCTGGCCGTGGGACAATTTCTACCCTGGCCCTTTCCACTCAAGCCTTTTTGTCGCGCTTCACTTTTGACCCAGGCCCTATTTACGCGGGAATCTTGTGACGTGAGGCCATTTTGACTCAAGCCCTTTTGTCGCGGGGCTCTTTTGACCGAGGCCCTTCTGACGCGGGGCCCAAGGGCCCTTTTGACTCGGGAGTTTCGTCGTGGGGCGCACTTAACTCAGGCCCTTTTGACGCAGGGCCGTTTTGATTCGGGCCTTTCTTACGTCTCCCTTTTGTCCAGGCCCTTCTAACATGGAATCTGTTTTCTAAAAGGAATTTTGAAATCCTTTAGTGACCTTGTATTAGAGAAAGATTATTATTCCAATTTTCCTTCCAAGCTTTGCAGTTATTATCTACAATAGAAGCAACATGCTTATATCACACAAATGAAATAATCTCCATAATTGCCTAAGATGTTATCCAGTTAGTTCCAGAAATATTTACTTTAGGGACAGTCTATAAATAAATGTACAAAAATATCTGTTCTCTTTCGAAGGCTGTTAGCATCTACTGAAATTACGTATCTCAACATGTTCCATAAATTGATCGAACAAATGCCTGCAATTTGTAAAACTCTTATTCATACTAAGAATAAGCATTTGAATGAAGTAAATGATGCTTCCTCTCATTGGAATGAGTAGCTCATTATTTGTTTTATTTATATCTGCAATGGTATTTTTATGAAGTATAATCTCAAAGAAAGTGGTATCATGTGAGTACAAAATTTCATTTATAACTCTGAAAAATCTATAGTGTACCCAGAGCCTCGACAATGTTTTATAAACTGTTACTTTTAATTGTTCTTGTATACACGTGTTTGCATTTCGCAAATAAGAAATTGTTAGGTTGAGATTTCTACGTATGATTCAGGAAATTCTATTTAGAGAACATTTCGAACCCTAAATATCTTCCCTATAAGATCTAAAAATTTCACACAAGAGTCTCAGCAACTTCAATCAATTACAAGAAGAATAGGTTCGTATATATACGGTGTTATTACATCTAAGAGTCCGGGAGTTGATTCGAAGTTGAAAGATCCTTTGAGAGTAAAGCAATTTAGATAAGGAGCGGCATTGTTGTAAGGAAACAACACTCTTTCTTTATATATCATTCTATATTTGATACCCGTTAAGTAGATGTTATGATTTCTTGCTGTACCAGAATTTGTCTGAACAAAATATAACTTTATTTATCTTAGAAATGACATAGTCAATGTAGTTCACAATTTGTTTTTTATATGTAAAATAAATGAGATTAGGGAAGAATTTAGAGAAGTTCAAGTACCCTAATGGAGGGCGCAACATTTCAAGTCGATAGATCGCCATCGGCAAATTGAAATTTAGAGGTGTCGACGGGTGTTCAGTAGGAATGGTTTCTGTCTCATGGTTCTGCGCAGTCCCTATTATGCACGAACCTAATTGTTAGTGAGTGAGATAAAACACAGAACGTGAAATCTTCAAAACGAACATGAAAAGTGAGTTCAAAACGTTGTAATTTGCCCGTCATTTCCCAACTTCAATCGAATTGGTTTGCATCAATTGATGTTATCATCAAAGAAAATTTACTGGAGGTGATATAGTTACTGAACACAACTTCTGCAAGTTACTTTATAGCGTCAACCAGTCTTTTAGATAACTCCTTAGGACCTAGTTACTGTAGAGAGTAATGTTAAGTTACCGTTTTGGGTACTGATGGTGTTGCAAATGTTGTTTTACAGAAGTCTGGTTCGGCTGTGCCAATGGAAGCTCTATGTGTCAAAATCATAGTAATACATTGTTTGGCACACCCCTTGCCATCAGCTGTTAGATGTGTGCCTGAAGTCCAATAAGCAGATATGTTCCACTCCGTGTTGAAACGTATTATTAATTTTTACTACAGTTCTGCAAAAACACTTCATACAACGTGGGTACACAGAACTTGATTTTGGACACTCGGCCATGTTTTTGAACCCAGATTTCAGAAATTTTTGGTAATAATATTTATTAGCACTTTGTAGTCTTTTATTATTCTTTTTTCTATTTAAAAAAAAGATTATGCGGTGTATACTCGTTCTCATTTACGACCAGAGTTTTTCAATTCCTATTTAATATAGCTTAGATTACATAGGACCTGAAGCAGATCCGTTTTCAAGCGTGATTAGTGTCTTAGTAAAGAGTACGCCTAACATGTGTTTCTTGAAGTCTTAATGGCTTTAGTATGACGCTAATCATACGTCAAAACGACTCTGCATAATGCGGATAAAGTCTAGACTACCAACAAGTAGCAGAAAATAATCAGATGTGTACTCGTTCTGTTTTTCGAACCAATATTAAACCTACTAGAAATTATATGCCTTCTTTTCAACCCCCTACGTTTTAGTCTCATTATATAGAACATCAAATATCTTACAACAGTAGCTACCCCAACCCTCCTCTTTTCGCAATCAGAGCTTGGCAATGACGGAGTTAAAGATTGAAAAAATAATTTGCATTAATATTACTACAGATAAACATTGGGAATGAATAGCCTAAGTAATTATAGGTTAAGCAATAAGTCTGGTTATTCATTTCACATATGGTTTATGGAGAACTACCTCTAATCACCTATACACATGGATTCCAAAGGACTTACTCTCATAAACAAATAAAGCTTCAAAAGGTTTACGTCTCACGCTTATGCCGGTTAGGTTATAAGAGAAAACGAAATAAAGAATAATATCATTAACCTGATTAGTGATGGTTGAACATTTATCGAAGAAATCCTTTATTGAATAACCAGACGCTGTGAGCTTTCCATAATATCGTAGAATTTGTAAATGAGGAAGGGTGTGAGGAGTTACAATAAATAACAGGAAGCTTCTTCATATTTTATCTTCATCTTGTTAGGTGTCATTTATTGACAACGTTACTTTTACGTGATGGTTCCTCCACCTCCTCATTCTCTTCCCCTTCTTTTGTTTATGTAGCAACTGTTGTTAATTTCCTAATATATATTATATATTGATTGTTAAGATTATACTTTAACGGTGTATTATATTTTCCTAATAGTACAGCAAAGTATAACAACGTGTGTGTGGAATATATTTCCTACGACACCTAACAAGATGATTTAATAAATCTATTTCGGCACCAGAAATGAATATATAATAAATAATAACAGTAACATTGTCGTTTGACTTAATGTTTCGATTTCGTTTTAACCTACTTAAGGAAAAACTTGTTTTATATAGGTAATTTTTAAGGGAGTGTAGATATAATTTCATCCTCTTTTTTCTCTAAATCCTTAGTACCAACATTGGTAATGTTGTTGCCAGTGGCTTTTGGACAAAAATATGTAAATATTATACATTTCCTTATTGTTTACCCATTTTTCTTCAACACTCACTTTTTTTATTTAAAACATTTTTCATTTCATAAACCAAATTATATATAGTTTGCTTTCATGTTATTTTTCTGGTGAAATAAAAATAAGTTTTTCCTATGCAGCATTATTATTATTTAATTAATATAAAAGTCTACGTCCTATACTATTTTCAAGCAATGCGATGAGAAAATCAAACTTTTAAACAATTACTCCTTTTTCGCTTTATTTTAATCGTGGCCATCTTTACCATCTACCTAATTTCATTTTTATATTTCTTAAATTTATTTTTCAGTTTTTCATTTAGCTGAACGTTCTCCTCTAAAATGTTGTATGAATATTCACAAATACAGCGCATTAAATCATTAATAACATTTTTCCTTTCGTAGTGTAGTTTTGCGTTTGATAAAAGTCTTATGAGTAAGGTGCATAAAAGGTAAGAGTTTGATTTTGATGAAAATTAGTGACAAAATTCAGTTCGATTTCATAAGGAACGTTTTAATAGTCACCCGATGCGCAAATGCTTCCTTGAGCTGCTGCACAGACATAACCTTGTAATCTAGTACGCAATGTCCAAAAATAGCCTTCTGGAACAAAAGCGAAAACGTTTTTGTTAGATTTGACTTCACTAATATAAAACGAGATAGAGTATCTATAAGTGGTAGTACTACCTGTGAATGATCGCCACGTGGGGTACCACTAAGAAAAAAGTTTGAAAATTCACGAAAAGAAGAGGAATTGGGGTGAGAGTTATTTTAATAAGATACCCTTATCTCCGAAAAGCATAGGACTTGAAATTTGTTTTTAGGATTTCCAATTTAAAACAATTTAGCACCTGTTTCAGCATTTCTTTAGTATTTTAGTAATAAAAGGGTAGGAGAAGGTGAGAATAGGAATTATTACTGATATAATAGCATATCGGTATCTGAGAATCAATAAAAATTACAAACATGAAATTTGGCTTTAGGACTTCTTATTTAAAACAAAATCTCTTAAAGACAGTAAACAGAATAACCCAATATTTTTCAATTAAAATTGAGACCAGAAGTTGTAGTAGATATGTACCACTTAGTCTTATAGACTAGTTATTAGAGTAAAGATAGAATATATTCTAGGGACGCTTATTCGAATACAAAACCGTGCCTAAATATTGCCGTTTGTCATATACAGTCTTGTTAAAGAAAACTTTGCCACTCACCTACTTTTTGAAAATGCCTGTAGTAGTTAGAATTAAATCAAATACATGTGAATTTTGTTTGGTCGATTAAGAATTTTATTTAGAGCCATAGCATTATAATTTCTTTTTGCGTTTGCAAGAATACCATCTTTCATAGCAGGGTGAGTGGTCAAGATTTCTTGAACAAAACTGAATAACCATGAAAGTAAAAACCGGAAGTAGTTGATTTCTAATAATTACGTTTGATTGCGGGATAAAAGAAGAGATAGTACCTATTTTAAGAACGCTAACTCATTAAAAAATTATTCTCGCTGTCTCTTACAAGTCATGTTTTATGTATATTAAATTTAAAGTGGAAGCCATACTGGTTACCAGGGTGTTTATTGGTCTCGAAAAGGGATTTTAAAAAGTCATGCAATCAGAAAACAGTCACGAAAATCAAGAAATTTTACTTTTGGGTCATGATTCATTTTATCTGTGCAAATATAAGTATATACTGGAAAATTTTGTTTTATAAATTGTCAAAATTCACCACCAAAAACTTCTATGGTTTTAGATGGTACTAAGCCACAAGCAAAGCACGCTTCTATCACGTGCATGAAAATTTGGCCCAAGTCGCACTCAAATTCGCTCTTGAGAATGTTAATAAATTTAATGGTATGTTAAAGAAAAGGTCATGAAATTTAATTTTGGTATTTTAGTGGACAACCTGTCATTTCTGATTTTATTAGAGTGTTATGGGTAGACAAAATGTATTCTTGAGATGCTCACCCGATTGTCGAAAAAAGGTTCTCACTACCTATTACAGATTGTGCTACACAGTAATGAAAAGTAAACCGAAAATTGTTTATTTCTACCTCTTCTAGTTTTATAAAAGTGTTAAGGATAGAAATGAAAGGCGTTCTTGGAATCTTTTAGTCAATTTACCAAAGCTGCTTTTCGCTAAATATTGTCGCTTTTGCACGTTTAAAGTTAAAGCGGGAACTAGTTTATTTCTGCCTCTTTCAATATCAATACAGTCTTAAGGATGGAGTTGAAAGGTATTCTTGGAATACTAAATCGACTGCCGGAAACAATTCCTTGCTTTCTAATACCCTTTTTGGCTTAGAAGATCAACGTTGAAAGCAAAAATGGTTGATCTCTACCACTCCTGATTTCTGATCCACAACCTCCTGGTCTAAGATCCTCTACTAATGAACCCTTTCGAGATAATTACTCTAGCTATCAACTGCAAAAAACAGAAGTCAAATTCAGTTCCGTTGAAGAGTTACGTGCGGAGTAACAGACGGGATGATCCAAAGTACTAACTGTACAATATTATTATTAATCTTACTCTGTAATCCCAATAATTAGATACATTTTTCAGCGTTTTTTATTGTGATCTAGAAGGGAAGAAAATGGTTTGGAAGAGAATAGAGGTGCATATTACAATTATTATTATACTGAGATGTTTATATCTCGGAATCCCGTATAGTTGAAGACATGAAACGTGGTTTTTGAATTGAAATTGGTATGCTTCCAGATCTATAAAGTGCAATGCCATAGGCCGAATGAATTCAGTGGCCTTGGAGGAAAGACCCCAGGTATTTCAACTGAAATTCAGTATACTTGCAGGTATGTGAGGTGCGAGGCCGTAATCCGAGCAAACACTTGCAGGTTTAAGATGTAAAGCGTTAAACCGAACAAGATTGCGGGTCTGGGGGCAAAGCCTCCACCGAGACGAGGGCTTGTATTGAATTGAAATCTGAGGAAGACACTAAGGAGGCTCACACATTATTTTCTTAATTAATAATGAAATAGGAAGTGATAGTAGATTTATACCACTTCCGGTGTTAGTAAAGTGATTGGATTGTTGACACACTTATATTCTTGGGATGCTTAATTGATTGCCGAAGACTGTGTCTTGCTATCTGCTTAAGTATAAAGGTCGATACCTACCAGTTCCAGTTTTAGTAGAGGGTAAAGAATGTAGATGAAGTGTATTCTTAGTTGATGGCAGAAAATCGGGTTACGGTTTCTGCCCTGCAGTGATCAACGTTAAAACCGGAACGGGTTGATGTCTACCACTAACGGTTTTAGTATAGGGTTAAGGATTGTGATGAGAACGGACGGTTATTCAATTATGTAAATCAGCGTTTTGTTACCTATTACAGATTTTCTTCCATAGCAATCAACGTTAAAAACAGGAAATAGTTAATCTCTCACTTCCTATTTTAGTTGTAGGCTAAGAACAGAGATACTATACATTCTTGGGACGCTTAATCGATTTGCAGAAAAATGCTTCTAGCTTTCTACTAACGTCTTTTGCTCTACAGTGATCAATCTTAAACCGGAAGTCGTTGATTTCTGCCACTTCCAGTAGAAGATTCACCTCCATTAATTTCAAAACTATTTTAAAAATAATTGTAATGAACTATATATTTGTTGAATCCATAGTTCTCGGGTCAGTCGTTGATATGGATAATGACTGTTCCCATGCCGCTCAAGTTCATCCCTGAAGAATCGGGAAGAGTGACATTTTAAAAGTAATCGAAAATGACGGATATTAAAGGCGAATCCAGTTCTCGTTAGTACTAAGACGAATAGTGGTACTTTTCAAACAATTTAAAAATAAGGTAGAATGCAACTTTTGAATTTAAGTAATGTAAATTTATGCATTAAGAAAACTAAAATATTTGCCATCCAACGTTGTAGGTGCGACTGTAGAGTTTTTATTATTATTATTATTATTATATTTAAAGTATACTTTCTACTTAAAGATTTTAAAGTATACTTAAAGATTTTCTAATGATTTTTACTTATGTTTTTTCTTATACTGCAAGTACACGCAATATTTAAGATATAAATACAACTTAATTCTGAAAAGACTCGAAAATGGTGACGAACTTTCCGTTGTTCTAGTAGGTAGCACGCGCGCCTTTCGTTCACGTAGTCACACGTTCAATTCCTATTGGGAGTCCCTTTCAAAATTTGGACTATTACTGTGTTTGAATTTCATCATAATCTTTGCGTCCACGTCTCATATAACTTCGACGCAGAAAGGGAATCCTAAATTTAAATAATTAACTAACTCGAAACCGATGAAAGTACAAAACTCAAGGTTTCGGCAGAAAACTAGCACAAAACTTTGGAATAGAAAAAGTATTAAGTATCCATTTGGAGAGGATGGGAAAAGATGGGAACACAGACATAAGACCATAAAACACATTATTGAAATGGCAGTCAGTGATGATTATAAAGGTGGCACTTGGTCCAAGAGCTTAGAAATTCCCTCTAGGGAATTTTCCCAGCGTGCTCAATCTGAGTTACTAGTATTTTCACAGTGATATATTCACGCATCATTTATTCAATTTCTACGCATTGGAAAAACTGAAATGAACTTTACCTCCTATCGTGCTCAATATGAATTACATGTATTTTTGCAGTACTGCTTTTCACCTCTAGTATAATGAAATTCTTCCACGAGAAAATCTGTAATCAACACTGTCAGTAGCTACGTTCCCGACTAATATACATTTAAAAGTACAGCTTTATTTCGTATCTTTTCATTAGTTAACCAATTTAAAACTGTATTATAATTCAAAGTAATTATCATATTTCTGTCGTAAACAAGAATATGTAGTCAACTTCGTAAACACTTCGCTCGGCAGGAACCCGTTCAGCGCGTGCAACAAGCAAAAACATGTTTGGCGTCTGACAAATGACAAAGGAGAAAAAAGAAAAACAAAAGCAGCACAGCAGTGCCTTATCGCAGACAGGTCTGACAACATAGTTTCGGTCATCACTTACGCCAAGAGACCTACAAGCGGTGTACTAGAGTTATACAGTTACAATATACGTTGTGCCACAGTAGCGGTACAGGCGGAATGTGCACGATCTACAAATGATTACATTTCTTACAAGTATCAGTCACTTTTACACCATCTTTACATTATACACATGCTTTTTTCTCCAACTTTTTGACCTTGACAAGCAGAAGTATCAGGCTTTCCGAGTTCACAACTACAAACTGTTTGTGTACAGAGTACGTTTTCACTTCTTCGGCAGCTAGAAACACCCGGTTGCAATTTTAAATGTAAAATACAAATATAGAGTCTTGACAAAGCCGTGATGATATATATTGATTAACCGTCCGTTCTCATCTCCATCCTTAATACTATACTAAAACCGTTAGTGGTAGACATCAACCCGTTCCGGTTTTAACGTTGATCACTGCAGAGCAGAAACCGTAACCCAATTTTCTGCAATCAACTAAGAATACACTTCATTTACATCCTTTAACCTCTACTAAAACTGGAACTGGTAGGTATCAACCTCTATACTTAAGTAGATAGCAAGACACAGTCTTCTTCAATCAATTGAGCATCGCAAGACAAGAATATAATTGTGTCACCAATCCAATCCCTCTACTAAGACCGAAAGTTGTATAAATCTAATATCATTTCCTATGTCATTATTAATTAAGAAAATATATGTGAGCCTCCTTAGTATCTTCATCAGAGTTTATTCAATACAAGCTTTCCACTCGCTAAAGGCTTTGCCCTCAGATCTGCAAATTTGTTCGGTCTTACGCTTTGAATCTCAAACCTGCAAGTGTTTGCTCGGATTACGGCCTCGCACCTCACATACCTGCAAGTATACTGAATTTCAGTTGAAATACCTGGGGTCTTTCCTCCAAGGCCACTGAATTTATTCGGCCTATGGCATTGCACTTTATAGATCTGGAAGCATACCAATTTCAGTTCAAAAACCACGTTTCATGTCTTCAACAATACGGGATTCCGAGATATAAACCTCAAGTATAATAATAATTGTAATATCCACCCCTATTCTCTTCCAAACCATTTTCTTCCCTTCTAGATCACAAAAAAACACGCTGAAATATGTATCTAATTATTGGGATTACAGAGTAAGATTTATAATAATATTTTACAGTTAGTTCTTTGGATCATCCCGTCCGTTACACCGCACGTAACTCTTCAACGGAACTGAATTTGACTTCTGTTTTTTGCAGTTGATAGCTAGAGTAATTATCTCGAAAGGGTTCATTAGTAGAGGATCATAAACCAGGAGGTTGTGGATCAGAAATCAGGAGTGGTAGAGATCAACCATTTTTGCTTTCAACCTTGATCCTCTAAGCCAAAATGGGTATTAGATAGCAAGAAATGCTTTCCGGCAGTCGATTTAGTATTCCAAGGATACCTTTCAACTCCATCCTTAATACTGTATTGATATAGAAAGAGGCAGAAATAAACTAGTTCCCGCTTTAACATTGAACGTGGAAAAACGGCAATATATAGCGAAAAGCAGCTTTGGTAAATTGACTAAAAGATTCCAACAACACCTTTCGTTTCTATCCTTAACACTTTTATAAAACTAGAAGAGGTAGAAATAAACAATTTTCGGTTTACTTTTCATCACTGTGGAGCACAAGCTGTAATAGGTAGCGAGAACCTTTTCTCGACAATCGGGTGAGCATCTTAAGAATACATTTTGTCTATCCATAACACTCTAATAAAATCAGAAATGACAGGTTGTCCACTAAAATACCAAAATTAAATTTCATGACCTTTTCTTTAACATACCATTAAATTTATTAACATTCTCAAGAGCGAATTTGAGTGCGACTTGGGCCAAATTTTCATGCACGTGATAGAAGCGTGCTTTGCTTGTGGCTTAGTAGCATCTAAAACAATAGAAGTTTTTGGTGGTGAATTTTGACAATTTATAAAACAAAATTTTCCAGTATATACTTATATTTGTACAGATAAAATGAATCATGACTCAAAAGTAAAATTTCTTGATTTCTGTGACTGTTTTCTGATTGCATGACTTTTTAAAATCCCTTTTCGAGACCAATAAACACCCTGGTAACCAGCATGACTTCGATTTTAAATTTAATATACATAGAACATGACCTGTAAGAGACAGCGAGAATAATTTTTTAATGAGTTAGCGTTCTTAAAATAGGTACTATCTCTTCTTTTATCCCGCTATCAAACGTAATTATTAGAAATCAACCACTTCCGGTTTTAACGTTTATGGCTATACATTCTTGTTCAAGAAATCTTGACCACTCACCCTGCTATGAAAGATGATATTCTTGCAACCGCAAAAAGAAATTATAATGCTGTGGCTCTAAATGAAATTTTTAATCGACCAAACAAAATTCACATTGTAACTACTACAGGCATTTTCAAAAAGTAGGTGAGTGGTAAAGTTTTCTTTAACAAGACTGTATATGACAAACGGCTGTTTACTCTAATAACTAATAGATAGCTTTAGATATAGATATATGTGTGTGAGCGTGAGCGTGATTTCGGTCTAAGAGGTAAAATGTCAACTTTGGCATAAAATGAGATGTTCGTCAAATTTTAACGCCTATCAAGGGATATTTTCTTTAGCAAGAAAAACAAATGTTAATATGAATATTATATATATTCCAAACTTCTTCGTGTTGACATTGGCTCTTATAGTCTCAAGTCGAGATCTATCTATCTATCTATCTATATATATATATATATATATATATATATATATATATATATATATATATATATATATACAGATGGTGATAAGAAAAATGGAAACACCTGAACGAAAATGCAACTTACCAGATTAATATAGTGTCGGGCTACCTTTCGCCTTCAGAACAGCCTTGATGCGACGTGGGATGGAGGCATAGAGGTCTTGAATGGTAACAAAAGGAATTTTACACCATTCCTCGTGCAGGACATTGGCCAGTTCTTTGAGAGGGGATGGAGGTGGATATCGTCGCCGAAGTCGTGTTTCCAAGACGGACCACAGATGTTCAATTATGTTGAGATCTGGGGATTGGGCGGACCATGGGAGGCGTTCAACTTCATCCCGATGTTCCTCAAACCGCGCTGCAACAACGCCAGCTGTGTGAATGGGTACATTAGCATCCAGAAAGGTGGCGTCATTGTCCGTGAACAACATCCGGACTATAGGATGCAAGTGGTCTCTTAAAACTGCGATATAATCATTGGCAGTGATTCGTCCGCTAAGTGTGACCACATGACCCAATGAAAACCGTGATATGGCGGCCTACAGCATCACCGAGCCGCCGTCATGTTTCACAGTTGATCGGAGACACTGCAGATCATAAGATTCTTTGGGCGTTCTCCACACATAAACACGGCCCGTTGTTGAGAATAGGGTAAAGGATGACTCATCCGACCATATCACACGTTTCCAGTCCTCAACGATCCAAGTTGCATGGTCGCGGCACCATTTGCTGCGTGCAAATGGGTTATGGTCCCTGATGAGCGGTTTGTCCCGTGCACACGACCCCGTAAGTTCATGTCATGTAATTCGCAGCAGATTGTGATTGTCGAAACATGGTGGGGGAGGTGCTGATTGAGTTCCTCCGTCTCTTGCTCCGCAGTGGCACGACGGTTCTGCGTGACAATGCGCTTTAATACCCGGCGTGTCCTGTCACTCATGATTTTCTTCACCCACTGTTTCGCTGCCCCGATGTGGTTTTCCTATGTGTTGTGTAGGTCGTCATTACCTTCGACACTGTCCCACGCGACACACCTAACATAGTAGCCACTGCCGTCACACTCACTCCACATAACCGCGCACCAACAATTTGCCCTCTTTGAAAACCTGAGAGGTCTCCCATTTTACACTACCTCCGTCTGCTCCAGCCACTGGACACTGCTGTTCCACTGCGCCTGACGTAGTATGGAGACCGACCTAACACCACCATCAGCGGTCCGGCGCTGCGGGCGCCACGACACCACTGCCAACCCATACATCTGACGTATTGCCAACTCCAGGAGTTTCCATCACCATCTGTATATATATATGTACCATTCAACTTCCAATAGATAATAATAATAATAATAATAATAATAATAATAATAATAATATCAAATTGTTTATATTTTCTTCAGCAAGACTCCTGAATACCTTTGTAGTCCAATATTATTAATTACCAGCTGCATTCCTAATTAAACCACACTTCATATTCACAAATTATTTTGTTTCGGTACTTTGTTTAATTTGACATCTCTTTGTTATGTCATTCGTAATATTTGTAATTAAGAATTCAGTTTATTTCTGTCAGTAGCTTCTGCACTTCTGTTCTATGGAATAACATCGCATCATTGCGGGTTTTCATCGCTCCAATAGAGATAAATTTTAGGTTCACCAGACCATATAAGGTAAATATAGCTTTATCAAAGAATATCGGTGGTTCAGGTGTAGAGCGCTTAGCTCTTGTGTGTAGGACTACTGGTTCGATTCCCAGCCAAGTAAGTTTGTGGTGGACAATATCGTATCCGTGAGTTTTCTCGGAGTAGCCCCGTTTGCTTTTGGTTTGATTTAACCAGCTCTTCCATCATCATTCACTTGCTTTAATCATCGTTATCCTAAAGGGCATAGTGTGGGACGTTAAACTGAAAGTCTCAAAGTTACCATAGAATACCATGTCATTTAGGACAATATTGGTGTCATCGATACTTCATATTATTACTTCGCAAAATGCAATGCGGTGATCAAAGTCGTTTTCCGTAACTTCATGCACCAAACGTATTCTCCTAGGGTTTAAACTTATACCGCCATATGTAGAGTCGTCTTGAAGTGTGATTAGCGTCATACTAAAGGTTTGACTAATACCGGAAATATATGTTAATCAAACTCTTTAGTATGGCACTAATCATACTTCAGAATGACTTTACATAAGACCAATTGCGTACAAAAAATCGTTGTGCTGAACTCTTGGAAGCACCTAGCTTATTCTGGTTGTCAATGAATGCACAATTTCCAGAAAAAGATTGTAAATTCAATGAAACTGCCAAATTGCTACATTATTTCGGCCTTACTGATCTCATATTGAAAACGGCTTGGGCGTGATAACTAACATAGTGGTTGAAGGAGGAGTCGACTGAATTTAGCAAAAGAGTGATAATGAAATATCTACTACTAATTGAAACTATAATATTTTCTAATAAAGTAAATTTTGAATAAATTATATTATTATTCTTAGTCTTCCTGTATATAGTCATTTCAGAGGTAATTTTCCCACATCGGACTTCCGCAGAAACTTATCGAAACAAATTTATTGACCGTGCTGTTAGCGACTACTCCCAGTCACGACTCCGTTTTCAGTTTTGTTAGAAATAAGAAAAGAAAGAGTGAGAAGGAAAAGGTGGGGAAGGAAGTAGGAAGAAGAAGAAAAGAAAAGAAAAGGAAAAGGAAAGATTGAGGATTTTAAATTAGAATGGATTACTGGATGATTTAGGAGATATAGTAATGAACTCGAATGGTTATTATCCGGTAAATCATTCCAAATACTATTAGTGGAGAATCAATTTTGAAGTTATTTGGAAGAGACACATGTTCATACATACAACCCCGACCTGGATCCAAGCAACCGCTCCGATCGGTTGCCCAAATCCAGTCCAGGTGTGGAGAAAAATGGAATTTAATTCTTTGTAATTTAATCTCAAACATAATTGTTAACTATCCAGTATCTGAACTCCATGATCTGAGATCGACCCCACATATGAATTAGCCGAAGAAAAAAAGTAAAGTTATCAACTCAATATATGTATATATTGCATCAATAGGAGTTTCAATTTCTCTGAAAGAAAAATGTCGTTTTCTGGCTCATCCTATTATTTTGGTTTCACTCCTAGAGCCGACTTTAAATTTGTTAGTAGCGGTCTTTCATGACCTCGGTTATTTACCTTAACACACATATTAAATCATGACACATATGTTATAAACGTTAATACGACAAGACAGTATAACTTAAACTAAATTCTATCATACATTCACACGCTCACTCACAGAGGACAATGTATATATCGTTAAAGAAAAACATCTAGCTACGATTTTACATAATATTTATTACGTTAGTGGAGGAAAAGAATAAAGAATAAAAAAAGTTATTGAAAGAACAATTTCTTAGTTATATGTCAACGGAATACATAAAGTTATACCTTCATAAGTCTAATCAATCGAATGGCATTTTTTGGAATTTAGCTTCATATATTTAATCACATTGACGAAAGAAAGAAAAAATATTAATATAATTACATATACCACGTTTTAGGCATGCTAAATCAAATTTATACTTCACAACATAAACGAAGAAGACATTCATATTTATATTTAAAAAATTGAACAAAGAGGAAAGCAAAAAAAAAACTTTTATATACAATGAAAATCTTTGTGAGTCTCTATCTCATGTCGAGACATTAAAAAAATTTCCTTATACGTCCTGTAGCGCATATCAAACTCGAGCATTCAAGATCACTGTTAATGCACTAAAGGTAGTGTCCAACACATTTCGCTCGATTTAATTTAGTTTATATTTATACGCATATATCTATTGATTTAGAATATATCAAGTATAAGTATACACGAACTACCAGTTTGTAGCTGTATTTACGTACTGAAAATTCCAGCCATCTAGTGATTTCAACGACAACATTTTGTCAGAGGATGATTCTCCTCTCGGTTCAGTCCATTTTTGAATTCATTATTTAATAACTCCAGGTTACTAGTTAGTCATTCATCACTGGGACACATCATAACACTTTATTCGTGAATTACGTATAACTTTTACGCATAGTATTCATATTTGAGAAGATCTTTAATAGTTGGGATGATTATGGTGATTTATATCGTGCAAACACTGGTTAAGTCATAGGATACACGCTGGAAAACAGGGGGGATTCTAGGTACACTTTCCAAAAGGAAATTTTTGGTTTATCACTAAAGGATAATACTTGCTGATGGATTGGATTTCGTTTTAGACCTGCCGTTATTTTGAAATACATGCCATTGAAACTGTTTACATTACTGATCACTAGTTACATTTTTTCAGAACAAAGGAAATCTTTTAAGTTCGCGGCGGTATTCTTAAAAAGAAAATTAGGCTACATCATTCCATTCGCCGGAAAATATTACTTAAAAACCCATGGCAACCAATAAACGTATGGGGCAGATGCGGTGCTTAACATTTTACATATTATAAGCTTAACATTTTACATTTCACTTTAATATTCTATATTTCATACATATTTACATTTCGACGTATATATATATATATATATATATATATATATATATATTTATATTACACGCGCACACATTTAATTACATAACCCCAACAATAATTTTCCCAGAAGAAGGTTGCAACATTACACCAAGAAACAAAACTTCCGACATATCATAATAAAACATTATTTTCCTTTATACCGCACGTCTATTAATTCTCACATATTTAATTGGAGAGTATATCAAACAAAGAAAAAAATTTGTGAGGCAGGCACGTAACACAGAACATTCCTAAATACATGAACATATATAAACCAAACATTTTTTACCTTATCTTTGGGCCCAATATTACAACAACATTCGTGGAAATAAAATAAATGGAAAGTGACCACTTGATCAAAAAAGAATCCCAGACGGACAATGGTGAAGGAATGAAATTGGAAATTGCGGTGTACTGAATCGTTATCCACTTCAGCGATGGGTCAAATATAATGTAAACCCAGTCCCTAACTATTTCATCAAACGAATCATATCTCGAGATGTCTCAGCTAGTCATTTCGGTTAATATATATATATATATATATATATATATATATATATATATCATTGATATCTAATACTTTCAAAATCGGGGGGGAAGGTTGGAAAATTAAAGAAAACTTTAGAGAAGGAAAAGAAAGAATAGGTAAAAGAGAGGAGACAGAACACTACAGCTACGAAAGATAAGTGGTCGAATTTGCGTATACAACATACTATAACCAAATATTCTCTTTTATGCCAAAAAGGGTTCGGCTTACCAAATAAATAGCCGAAAAAAGATGTCTGCAAAGTCGAGACAAGTCTTTGTCCTCGATGGGTTTTTCGGAAAGACAAAGGCTTTAGGGAAATCCCACCACTCACCGTATCCGGTCAACGCCCTTGCAGATCCCGGAATCCACAGGAAGGTTAAAGAAGGCGCTAATTTAGAATTTCAAAAAAGAAAAAGAAAAAAATTATCCGACCTCTCGGAAAGTAAAATAATCCAGAATAGTAATGAAATTAGAGTAAAATAATAGCTAAGATATCCCTAACTAGTAATTTGCCAAAATAAAAGAAAAATTAAAAAAAATGAATTTTGGATCGGTGATTTCAATGACCAAACCTCACAGATGGCTACCCTGCGCAGACATGC
Organism: Thermobia domestica; assembly: GCF_964235325.1. Taxonomy (NCBI): domain Eukaryota; kingdom Metazoa; phylum Arthropoda; class Insecta; order Zygentoma; family Lepismatidae; genus Thermobia; species Thermobia domestica. Next base: position 103,036,691 of record NC_137457.1, read on the forward strand.
CAAAGTCTGGGAAGTCGTTAATTTCCATCAACTAATTAAACTGAGAAAAGAAACGAAAATACTTAAGATGGTCATGGGTTGACGTCCGGGTACGCGATGGACCTAGTTATTAATTTAATTTGCCCCGTCTGTCCTATTCACTCTACAAACACTGTATGGTAGCGTAATGTGAAGAAAAAAATCTCAGAGTCATAGGATCTTCTCTTTCATAACCGACTGAAAACATAATTCACAACAGCCCAAAACGCCAACTATTTGGTATCATGATCGACGAACAATTACATTTAGTTATCCATTATATGGTGCTATCCCTACTCCGCTGTCAGACGAGATTGTTATAAATAAATACTACTGTTATAGCATGCTCAACTACGAAGGAATAATATATTCTGATATATAACTCACCTACTTTGTCGAGTGATGTCTCGGCGTGGGGGTCAGAACTCGAAACGATTCTCACCACGCATTTACGTTTCATCTATATACATCAACATATGGCTAAAATACACTGGGCCCATGTATACACTATACGGGTGTCCTATCATCTATTCTCTTTACTACACTACATTTATTTCTCACTTATATTATCATTTTATTCATATTTTATTAATTTCTGACAACGCAGTATTCTTTTTAGACACCCTGTTTCTTCTATCTATGCCCGAACTATACATTCATTTCATCATATACTTTGAAAATCTATAAATCACGTCCCGACCAACACACAAGAAACATTACTCGAACCCAAGACTTCTTTGCCACACAAGCCATCCTATATCTTACTTCGCAGCTGTTTTAAAACAAATCTCTATATAGATATATTCACAAAAAATAAAATACGCGCGATAATATTGCTGAATGTGATAACATTCTGACAGCAACAATGAAAATTATTCTGCAACTACAAGAAAAGAATTGGAATTCCATATCATAATTTCAGAAATATGAACCTAAATCACCAACTGGGTTCAATGGTAAAAATGCACGACTGATAGTACTGAATTTCGACACAAGGGCGCTAGTAACTATTTTATCGAACTGTAAACCACGAAATGTGACCTTGTACACTGAATTATTGTACTATATTACGCTCACTTTCAGATATGGATTATAATGAGTTCATTTAATGACGGAATACGACAATCGAATAATAAATACCACACTGTCCATTATTATTTATCTCTCGCTCCCAATCACTCACTACCACAATTACTACTACAAGAAAATGTTTACTACATTACGAATACACACATACTACGTAAACTACAAGACATATCATGCTAATACATACTAATCATCACTACCATTAATTTTATTATCTATTTAACACAAATAAAACTCATCAGAGTCTACTATTTTTATTTGAATCGGCTCTAGTTGATATAGAGGAAGGTAATTGACAGTGAAAACTGAACCAATTGGTCCTGATTAACTTATGATATTCTGTAAGATACTGGTCAAAACGTGTCCTAAGGGGACATACCAACGCTATTAATTTAGAGGTTCCCCTCCCTAAAAAAGAAGGAAACCTAGAGAATTAAATATTTAACCCATCCCTACTGGAAGCTATCACAATTCGGGATGAAAACAGGAGCCCTTAAAGTTGACCTAAGCGATCATTCTAATGTTACAGAGATTGCGAAACTCAAAATACCGAAATTTGGGTTAGTAAAAAATCTATATCAACAAAAATCTGTATAAAAATCTATATAAAAATCTTACTATCTATATCAACAAATTGCTACACGGACAGGTCTTGTATTTATATGATATTGGGAGGGGTGAAAAGGATAATCACTGTATTGAAATTACTTAGTCAAAGCAAATGAGAAGTTTATCACACCAAATTTAATGCATCTAAATGCCGAACCTGTCCACACTAATTGTTTACGTCCAGCATGGCGTCCTGTGTTGACAGCTACATTTCACTGAATTTTAGTCTGTTTTAACTATGGAGATTTTCTAAATTTTATCTCGTGTGCTTCCGGGTAGTGTAGTTTCGACTTTGAGATACAATTTACCTGGTTTACGCTGTTTTCCTGTCAAAAATCCTCCAAATCTGATAGCTGATCAAACACACATCTTTACTATTCTGGTGGGAGATGTAGAGTGAAGACAATTGCGCCTTAATATGTAGCGTGGGTAACTGCATCAATCAAAGTAAAGCTTTTTTGGCGGTGAAGTATTTAAAACGAATAAAAAATGGTATAATCTGGATTGAACCGGATCTTTAGATGAACATTGGTACCAAAAGAGGAGTGAGGAGAGTCTAAAATATTGTGCCAAAATTTAGATTGGTTAATTATTCTAAAACTTCCATCCAATGGTGGACCTATATTTCCGAATAGCACTGACACCATGAGATTTGTAATCGTCCATTTAAAATATGCGTATATGAGATTTATAATTAGTTAATATATAAATAAAGATATGAATCCCCAAAAATGTGATTCCTAAAGAATTTTTTTACCGTCTTCCATGTTAATTTGGAATAAAATAACGAACAATTAAATAACTTATATGGACCGAAAGAAATTTTTTGCTAAATAGAAAATACAGTCGATGCAAAAAATTCTGGGACCCTCCCATCAAAAGTATCATTACATTAAATTGTAATGTTCCATTACAATATGGTCCCTTTATGTAAAACTTCGAATGGTCTCTTAGGCAGTTGAATTCGAAATTGGGTCACGTTCGGAAAATGTAGCATAACTGTTTTACCTCTGTATAAGATCTCTTCCTATCCTACAACTTGTCTCACGTCAGAAGGGCCCGGACAAAAGAGCGAAGACAGAAAGGCCATAGTCATTGGGGCTTGTGTCAAAACGGCTCTGGTCTGAAGGGCCCCGGTCAAAAGAATCCCTCGACAAAAAGAACACATGTCAAGAAAGCTGAGATATCGCCAGCAAAACCACAGAAGTATAGAAATACTTATTAGATGAAAAATATTCTGTGGACATACCTGTTTTATTCGTGTTGAAAGAACATACATGAGGAAAAAATATAGGCTTAGTAAAATATTACGACAGACTAGCAATAACGGTACGCGTGGATGGAGAAAAAGTAAATATTGGAGATGGGTAATTATGCGAATACTACATTGAATTGGGTGTAGACGTCATGGTAAAACGTTTGATTCCGCGATATCTGATATCACAACATATCTTGAATGGAAAGGGGCGGGTTCGACACATCAATTTAGGTTAGAATGTTCCCAAAGAAGAGAACAGCAACTTATGTTTTTAAAAATCTGTTTTCATTCGTTTGCGACGTAGAGTGGTACGTTTGACATTTGTACCTAGTAGACCAAAGTATTTGGACAGGCAAAGGGACACGTAGACGTAGAAAACTAAAAGGTTGCAGGTGTGTAGATGCGAGAACTGCCCTGAGTGCTTGCGTTGACATAACGACAGTCATCTTGGATTCCGCCATATTGGATCTCACAATATTTTTAAATGGAAAAAAGTTTTGCACATCGATTTAGGCTTGAATGTTCCCACAAACGAGAATATAATTCATTGTTTACCAATGTTCATTCTTTTACGAGGAAGGCGTGCTATGTTTGAAATAAGTCTGTGGTAGACAAAAGTATAAGGACTATCGAATAATAATGTGGCTGAGGAAGAGCAAATGTTATTATTTATTCCTCTAAGTTAATAAGTTAGTATTTAATAGCAAACACACAAAGATTTATACCTTTCTTTAAGCATTTCGGCATCGTTGTTACAATTTTCCTGGTATAATGTGGGGAAATATTGTTGCACGCTGTACGCAATGTTTTTATGAACCTTTCACCGTATCTGGTAAATATTGACCTTACGTTGCAATTCCTTTAATTGCAGTACTGTGGGGTGGGGTTTCGCGCAATTTTGTTCAGTTTTAAAACAATCATTTATTTACAAGATATGCTTTGTTTGAGATCATTATCTTGATAAAATTATGAAGTCCTTCTACAAACCCAAAGATATATTTTTCTTATCACAATCTTATTATTACACACAAACTCTCCAACGTCTGGTAAACATATATGTCCCAAACCATTACACTTCCTCTTCTGTATTTTACAGTAGGCTGGACGTTGTAGAGATTTATTTCTGTATTTACTTGTCAAAAACTATTATTCTACAATCATATTCATGCATGTTTAACTTAAATTCGTCGATAAAAAACAGATTCCCACCAGTTTTTGTGTTTATTTTTAAAAGCTCTAGAAAATTTAAGAATCTCATATTGCCTAATTTGCGTAATACATGGTTTCTTTATAGAAATTCTACCACTATATACCTCGTGTATTAACTCTACATGGTACAATACATTGACCAGACAAAACATCGTTGCCGCCCGCTACTTTTGAATGAAGTTGTTGAACTCTACCAAATGTTTAGAGCTACATACTAAAAGCATAAGCTGCATATTGCTTTACAAAATCGTAAAGTAGCAAGTAATCACAAATATACTTACTATTAGAATATGTTATATTTAACATATGTGGTAACTTATGTGATAACTTCACTATTATCACATATGTGGTAACTATTAACATATGTGATAACTTTACAATATTTTACAAACGCAAGCAAACGAACAGAAACGTTAAGAACACAAAAAAGTAGTATTTATTAGATGCCTGTCTAAATACTTTCTTCTATTACAAACAAATGCCAAACGTAGCACACGCTATCGCGTAAATGAGTAACGGTCGGTCAAAAGTCGATTCAGATTCGTTTGTAGCAAGATTCTAGTCTAAATGTATGTAACAGAAATACCCCATTCTATTTCAAAATATTGTGTCGTATATAATATTCGGAATTCAAGTTGGGTGACGTGATCAACGTTGTTATTGCTCTGTCATGATACTTTTTTCTATTAAATACACATGTCAAACCCCCTCTCTCATAAACAAATGGCTATTTGTCAAACATGAGTTCAGTTTCTCATTTGTAGGAATATAAAAATTATATTGAAGTGTAAAAGCATAGTCCTTTACATTAAAAAGTCCGATCTGAAGTATAGTGAATTCAAAAGTGCTTCCACGGGACCACACTCCAAATCAATGCAGTGTTTGCAATAATACAAGTTGCAACATTTGATTTTCCTCCATCCACGTGTGTCGTTATCGTTGTGTCCCAATACTTTTGACTAACCCTGTATGGAGATCCACATGTATGTTCTTACAGCAAAATTAAAGAAATGTTTTCAAGATAATATTATTCATATAATACGTGTTTCTATACTTTGTTTCAGGGTCAGAAATTGTATTTTAGAACTAAGGTAACAGTCGTTAATAGTTCAGGAATACAAACTATATTTCGGGAATACAAACTCAAAGACATGATATGAAATGATTCTCACTTAGCGTCCCTTTGAGCAGCGAATCTATATGAGATGTGGACCTACTGATTAACGTGGAATCCGAACTGCATGAGCTCCCGCTGGAATCCAAGCCGGGTCTCCGACGTCTATGAAATCAGAAACGCGGTTGAAAGCGAACTTCCGTCCAGAAACGACTTAAGTGACAGGGATTGTTGCCGAACAAACAGCAACCAAACAAAATTAACACTATAAACCTTTTTGTTACTATAAACCACTAATATTCTTCTTTCTGTTGGACAATCATTTTCACCTACTAATGGGCTCTATCTCCTCGTTCATCTTTGATTTAAACTCCTGTTTTGATTTCATGCTTTCTGGCCGTGGGATAATTTCTACCCTGGCCCTTTCCACTCAAGCCTTTTTGTCGCGCTTCACTTTTGACCCAGGCCCTATTTACGCGGGAATCTTGTGACGTGAGGCCATTTTGACTCAAGCCCTTTTGTCGCGGGGCTCTTTTGACCGAGGCCCTTCTGACGCGGGGCCCAAGGGCCCTTTTGACTCGGGAGTTTCGTCGTGGGGCGCACTTAACTCAGGCCCTTTTGACGCAGGGCCGTTTTGATTCGGGCCTTTCTTACGTCTCCCTTTTGTCCAGGCCCTTCTAACATGGAATCTGTTTTCTAAAAGGAATTTTGAAATCCTTTAGTGACCTTGTATTAGAGAAAGATTATTATTCCAATTTTCCTTCCAAGCTTTGCAGTTATTATCTACAATAGAAGCAACATGCTTATATCACACAAATGAAATAATCTCCATAATTGCCTAAGATGTTATCCAGTTAGTTCCAGAAATATTTACTTTAGGGACAGTCTATAAATAAATGTACAAAAATATCTATTCTCTTTCGAAGGCTGTTAGCATCTACTGAAATTACGTATCTCAACATGTTCCATAAATTGATCGAACAAATGCCTGCAATTTGTAAAACTCTTATTCATACTAAGAATAAGCATTTGAATGAAGTAAATGATGCTTCCTCTCATTGGAATGAGTAGCTCATTATTTGTTTTATTTATATCTGCAATGGTATTTTTATGAAGTATAATCTCAAAGAAAGTGGTATCATGTGAGTACAAAATTTCATTTATAACTCTGAAAAATCTATAGTGTACCCAGAGCCTCGACAATGTTTTATAAACTGTTACTTTTAATTGTTCTTGTATACACGTGTTTGCATTTCGCAAATAAGAAATTGTTAGGTTGAGATTTCTACGTATGATTCAGGAAATTCTATTTAGAGAACATTTCGAACCCTAAATATCTTCCCTATAAGATCTAAAAATTTCACACAAGAGTCTCAGCAACTTCAATCAATTACAAGAAGAATAGGTTCGTATATATACGGTGTTATTACATCTAAGAGTCCGGGAGTTGATTCGAAGTTGAAAGATCCTTTGAGAGTAAAGCAATTTAGATAAGGAGCGGCATTGTTGTAAGGAAACAACACTCTTTCTTTATATATCATTCTATATTTGATACCCGTTAAGTAGATGTTATGATTTCTTGCTGTACCAGAATTTGTCTGAACAAAATATAACTTTATTTATCTTAGAAATGACATAGTCAATGTAGTTCACAATTTGTTTTTTATATGTAAAATAAATGAGATTAGGGAAGAATTTAGAGAAGTTCAAGTACCCTAATGGAGGGCGCAACATTTCAAGTCGATAGATCGCCATCGGCAAATTGAAATTTAGAGGTGTCGACGGGTGTTCAGTAGGAATGGTTTCTGTCTCATGGTTCTGCGCAGTCCCTATTATGCACGAACCTAATTGTTAGTGAGTGAGATAAAACACAGAACGTGAAATCTTCAAAACGAACATGAAAAGTGAGTTCAAAACGTTGTAATTTGCCCGTCATTTCCCAACTTCAATCGAATTGGTTTGCATCAATTGATGTTATCATCAAAGAAAATTTACTGGAGGTGATATAGTTACTGAACACAACTTCTGCAAGTTACTTTATAGCGTCAACCAGTCTTTTAGATAACTCCTTAGGACCTAGTTACTGTAGAGAGTAGTGTTAAGTTACCGTTTTGGGTACTGATGGTGTTGCAAATGTTGTTTTACAGAAGTCTGGTTCGGCTGTGCCAATGGAAGCTCTATGTGTCAAAATCATAGTAATACATTGTTTGGCACACCCCTTGCCATCAGCTGTTAGATGTGTGCCTGAAGTCCAATAAGCAGATATGTTCCACTCCGTGTTGAAACGTATTATTAATTTTTACTACGGTTCTGCAAAAACACTTCATACAACGTGGGTACACAGAACTTGATTTTGGACACTCGGCCATGTTTTTGAACCCAGATTTCAGAAATTTTTGGTAATAATATTTATTAGCACTTTGTAGTCTTTTATTATTCTTTTTTCTATTTAAAAAAAAGATTATGCGGTGTATACTCGTTCTCATTTACGACCAGAGTTTTTCAATTCCTATTTAATATAGCTTAGATTACATAGGACCTGAAGCAGATCCGTTTTCAAGCGTGATTAGTGTCTTAGTAAAGAGTAAGCCTAACATGTGTTTCTTGAAGTCTTAATGGCTTTAGTATGACGCTAATCATACGTCAAAACGACTCTGCATAACGCGGATAAAGTCTAGACTACCAACAAGTAGCAGAAAATAATCAGATGTGTACTCGTTCTGTTTTTCGAACCAATATTAAACCTACTAGAAATTATATGCCTTCTTTTCAACCCCCTACGTTTTAGTCTCATTATATAGAACATCAAATATCTTACAACAGTAGCTACCCCAACCCTCCTCTTTTCGCAATCAGAGCTTGGCAATGACGGAGTTAAAGATTGAAAAAATAATTTGCATTAATATTACTACAGATAAACATTGGGAATGAATAGCCTAAGTAATTATAGGTTAAGCAATAAGTCTGGTTATTCATTTCACATATGGTTTATGGAGAACTACCTCTAATCACCTATACACATGGATTCCAAAGGACTTACTCTCATAAACAAATAAAGCTTCAAAAGGTTTACGTCTCACGCTTATGCCGGTTAGGTTATAAGAGAAAACGAAATAAAGAATAATATCATTAACCTGATTAGTGATGGTTGAACATTTATCGAAGAAATCCTTTATTGAATAACCAGACGCTGTGAGCTTTCCATAATATCGTAGAATTTGTAAATGAGGAAGGGTGTGAGGAGTTACAATAAATAACAGGAAGCTTCTTCATATTTTATAATCATTTATTGACAACGTTACTTTTAAGTGATGGTTCTTCCACCTCCTCATTCTCTTCCCCTTCTTTTGTTTATGTAGCAACTGTTGTTAATTTCCTAATATATATTATATATTGATTGTTAAGATTATACTTTAACGGTGTATTATATTTTCCTAATAGTACAGCAAAGTATAACAACGTGTGTGTGGAATATATTTCCTACGACACCTAACAAGATGATTTAATAAATCTATTTCGGCACCAGAAATGAATATATAATAAATAATAACAGTAACATTGTCGTTTGACTTAATGTTTCGATTTCGTTTTAACCTACTTAAGGAAAAACTTGTTTTATATAGGTAATTTTTAAGGGAGTGTAGATATAATTTCATCCTCTTTTTTCTCTAAATCCTTAGTACCAACATTGGTAATGTTGTTGCCAGTGGCTTTTGGACAAAAATATGTAAATATTATACATTTCCTTATTGTTTACCCATTTTTCTTCAACACTCACTTTTTTTTATTTAAAACATTTTTCATTTCATAAACCAAATTATATATAGTTTGCTTTCATGTTATTTTTCTGGTGAAATAAAAATAAGTTTTTCCTATGCAGCATTATTATTATTTAATTAATATAAAAGTCTACGTCCTATACTATTTTCAAGCAATGCGATGAGAAAATCAAACTTTTAAACAATTACTCCTTTTTCGCTTTATTTTAATCGTGGCCATCTTTACCATCTACCTAATTTCATTTTTATATTTCTTAAATTTATTTTTCAGTTTTTCATTTAGCTGAACGTTCTCCTCTAAAATGTTGTATGAATATTCACAAATACAGCGCATTAAATCATTAATAACATTTTTCCTTTCGTAGTGTAGTTTTGCGTTTGATAAAAGTCTTATGAGTAAGGTGCATAAAAGGTAAGAGTTTGATTTTGATGAAAATTAGTGACAAAATTCAGTTCGATTTCATAAGGAACGTTTTAATAGTCACCCGATGCGCAAATGCTTCCTTGAGCTGCTGCACAGACATAACCTTGTAATCTAGTACGCAATGTCCAAAAATAGCCTTCTGGAACAAAAGCGAAAACGTTTTTGTTAGATTTGACTTCACTAATATAAAACGAGATAGAGTATCTATAAGTGGTAGTACTACCTGTGAATGATCGCCACGTGGGGTACCACTAAGAAAACAGTTTGCAAATTCACGAAAAGAAGAGGAATTGGGGTGAGAGTTATTTTAATTAGATACCCTTATCTCCGAAAAGCATAGGACTTGAAATTTGTTTTTAGGATTTCCAATTTAAAACAATTTAGCACCTGTTTCAGCATTTCTTTAGTATTTTAGTAATAAAAGGGTAGGAGAAGGTGAGAATAGGAATTATTACTGATATAATAGCATATCGGTATCTGAGAATCTCTAAAAATTACAAACATGAAATTTGGCTTTAGGACTTCTTATTTAAAACAAAATCTCTTAAAGACAGTAAACAGAATAACCCAATATTTTTCAATTAAAATTGAGACCAGAAGTTGTAGTAGATATGTACCACTTAGTCTTATAGACTAGTTATTAGAGTAAAGATAGAATATATTCTAGGGACGCTTATTCGAATACAAAACCGTGCCTAACTATTGCCGTTTGTCATATACAGTCTTGTTAAAGAAAACTTTGCCACTCACCTACTTTTTGAAAATGCCTGTAGTAGTTAGAATTAAATCAAATACATGTGAATTTTGTTTGGTCGATTAAGAATTTTATTTAGAGCCATAGCATTATAATTTCTTTTTGCGTTTGCAAGAATACCATCTTTCATAGCAGAGTGAGTGGTCAAGATTTCTTGAACAAAACTGAATAACCATGAAAGTAAAAACCGGAAGTGGTTGATTTCTAATAATTACGTTTGATTGCGGGATAAAAGAAGAGATAGTACCTATTTTAAGAACGCTAACTCATTAAAAATTATTCTCGCTGTCTCTTACAAGTCATGTTTTATGTATATTAAATTTAAAGTGGAAGCCATACTGGTTACCAGGGTGTTTATTGGTCTCGAAAAGGGATTTTAAAAAGTCATGCAATCAGAAAACAGTCACGAAAATCAAGAAATTTTACTTTTGGGTCATGATTCATTTTATCTGTGCAAATATAAGTATATACTGGAAAATTTTGTTTTATAAATTGTCAAAATTCACCACCAAAAACTTCTATGGTTTTAGATGGTACTAAGCCACAAGCAAAGCACGCTTCTATCACGTGCATGAAAATTTGGCCCAAGTCGCACTCAAATTCGCTCTTGAGAATGTTAATAAATTTAATGGTATGTTAAAGAAAAGGTCATGAAATTTAATTTTGGTATTTTAGTGGACAACCTGTCATTTCTGATTTTATTAGAGTGTTATGGGTAGACAAAATGTATTCTTGAGATGCTCACCCGATTGTCGAAAAAAGGTTCTCACTACCTATTACAGCTTGTGCTACACAGTAATGAAAAGTAAACCGAAAATTGTTTATTTCTACCTCTTCTAGTTTTATAAAAGTGTTAAGGATAGAAATGAAAGGCGTTCTTGGAATCTTTTAGTCAATTTACCAAAGCTGCTTTTCGCTAAATATTGTCGCTTTTGCACGTTTAAAGTTAAAGCGGGAACTAGTTTATTTCTGCCTCTTTCAATATCAATACAGTCTTAAGGATGGAGTTGAAAGGTATTCTTGGAATACTAAATCGACTGCCGGAAACAATTCCTTGCTTTCTAATACCCTTTTTGGCTTAGAAGATCAACGTTGAAAGCAAAAATGGTTGATCTCTACCACTCCTGATTTCTGATCCACAACCTCCTGGTTTATGATCCTCTACTAATGAACCCTTTCGAGATAATTACTCTAGCTATCAACTGCAAAAAACAGAAGTCAAATTCAGTTCCGTTGAAGAGTTACGTGCGGAGTAACGGACGGGATGATCCAAAGTACTAACTGTACAATATTATTATAAATCTTACTCTGTAATCCTAATAATTAGATACATTTTTCAGCGTTTTTTATTGTGATCTAGAAGGAAAGAATGGTTTGGAAGAGAATAGAGGTGCATATTACAATTATTATTATACCTTGATGTTTATATCTCGGAATCCCGTATAGTTGAAGACATGAAACGTGGTTTTTGAATTGAAATTGGTATGCTTCCAGATCTATAAAGTGCAAGGCCATTGGCCGAATAAATTCAGTGACCTTGGAGGAAAGACCCCAGGTATTTCAACTGAAATTCAGTAGCCTCCACCGAGACGAGGGCTTGTATTGAATTGAAATCTGAGGAAGACACTAAGGAGGCTCACACATTATTTTCTTAATTAATAATGAAATAGGAAGTGATAGTAGATTTATACCACTTCCGGTGTTAGTAAAGTGATTGGATTGTTGACACACTTATATTCTTGGGATGCTTAATTGATTGCCGAAGACTGTGTCTTGCTATCTGCTTAAGTATAAAGGTCGATGCCTACCAGTTCCAGTTTTAGTAGAGGGTAAAGAATGTAGATGAAGTGTATTCTTAGTTGATGGCAGAAAATCGGGTTACGGTTTCTGCCCTGCAGTGATCAACGTTAAAACCGGAACGGGTTGATGTCTACCACTAACGGTTTTAGTATAGGGTTAAGGATGGTGATGAGAACGGACGGTTATTCAATTATGTAAATCAGCGTTTTGTTACCTTTTACAGATTTTCTTCCATAGCAATCAACGTTAAAAACAGGAAATAGTTAATCTCTATCACTTCCTATTTTAGTTGTCGGCTAAGAATAGAGATACTATACATTCTTGGGACGCTTAATAGATTTGCAGAAAAATGCTTCTAGCTTTCTACTAACTTCTTTTGCTCTACAGTGATCAATCTTAAACCGGAAGTCGTTGATTTCTGCCACTTCCAGTAGAAGATTCACCTCCATTAATTTCAAAACTATTTTAAAAATAATTGTAATGAACTATATATTTGTTGAATCCATATTTCTCGGGTCAGTCGCTGATATGGATAATGACTGTTCCCATGCCGCTCAAGTTCATCCCTGAAGAATCGGGAAGAGTGACATTTTAAAAGTAATCGAAAATGACGGATATTAAAGGCGAATCCAGTTCTCGTTAGTACTAAGACGAATAGCGGTACTTTTCATACAATTTAAAAATAAGGTAGAATGCAACTTTTGAATTTAAGTAATGTAAATTTATGCATTAAGAAAACTAAACTATTTGCCATCCAACGTTGTAGGTGCGACTGTAGAGTTTTATTATTATTATTATTATTATTTTTAAAGTATACTTTCTACTTAAAGATTTTAAAGTATACTTAAAGATTTTCTAATAATTTTTACTTATGTTTTTTCTTATACTGCAAGTACACGCAATATTTAAGATATAAATACAACTTAATTCTGAAAAGACTCGAAAATGGTGACGAACTTTCCGTTGTTCTAGTAGGTAGCACGCGCGCCTTTCGTTCACGTAGTCACACGTTCAATTCCTATTGGGAGTCCCTTTCAAAATTTGGACTATTACTGTGTTTGAATTTCATCATAATCTTTGCGTCCACGTCTCATATAACTTCGACGCAGAAAGGGAATCCTAAATTTAAATAATTAACTAACTCGAAACCGATGAAAGTACAAAACTCAAGGTTTCGGCAGAAAACTAGCACAAAACTTTGGAATAGAAAAAGTATTAAGTATCCATTTGGAGAGGATGGGAAAAGATGGGAATACAGACATAAGACCATAAAACACATTATTGAAATGGCAGTCAGTGATGATTATAAAGGTGGCACTTGGTCCAAGAGCTTAGAAATTCCCTCTAGGGAATTTTCCCAGCGTGCTCAATCTGAGTTACTAGTATTTTCACAGTGATATATTCACGCATCATTTATTCAATTTCTACGCATTGGAAAAACTGAAATGAACTTTACCTCCTATCGTGCTCAATATGAATTACATGTATTTTTGCAGTACTGCTTTTCACCTCTAGTGTAATGAAATTCTTCCACGAGAAAATCTGTAATCAACACTGTCAGTAGCTACGTTCCCGACTAAAATACATTTAAAAGTACAGCTTTATTTCGTATCTTTTTATTAGTTAACCAATTTAAAACTGTATTATAATTCAAAGTAATTATCATATTTCTGTCGTAAACAAGAATATGTAGTCAACTTCGTAAACACTTCGCTCGGCAGGAACCCGTTCAGCGCGTGCAACAAGCAAAAACAACATGTTTGGCGTCTGACAAATGACAAAGGAGAAAAAAGAAAAGCAAAAGCAGCACAGCAGTGCCTTATCGCAGACAGGTCTGACAACATAGTTTCGGTCATCACTTACGCCAAGAGACCTACAAGCGGTGTACTAGAGTTATACAGTTACAATATACGTTGTGCCACAGTAGCGGTACAGGCGGAATGTGCACGATCTACAAATGATTACATTTCTTACAAGTATCAGTCACTGTTACACCATCTTTACATTATACACATGCTTTTTTCTCCAACTTTTTGACCTTGACAAGCAGAAGTATCAGGCTTTCGAGTTCACAACCACAAACTGTTTGTGTACAGAGTACGTTTTCACTTCTTCGGCAGCTAGAAACACCCGGTTGCAATTTTAAATGTAAAATACAAATATAGAGTCTTGACAAAGCCGTGATGATATATATTGATTAACCGTCCGTTCTCATCTCCATCCTTAATACTATACTAAAACCGTTAGTGGTAGACATCAACCCGTTCCGGTTTTAACGTTGATCACTGCAGAGCAGAAACCGTAACCCAATTTTCTGCAATCAACTAAGAATACACTTCATCTACATCCTTTAACCTCTACTAAAACTGGAACTGGTAGGTATCAACCTCTATACTTAAGTAGATAGCAAGACACAGTCTTCTTCAATCAATTGAGCATCGCAAGACAAGAATATAATTGTGTCACCAATCCAATCCCTCTACTAAGACCGAAAGTGGTATAAATCTATTATCATTTCCTATGTCATTATTAATTAAGAAAATATATGTGAGCCTCCTTAGTATCTTCATCAGAGTTTATTCAATACAAGCTTTCCACTCGCTAAAGGCTTTGCCCTCAGATCTGCAAATTTGTTCGGTCTTACGCTTTGCATCTCAAACCTGCAAGTGTTTGCTCGGATTACGGTCTCGCATCTCACATACCTGCAAGTATACTGAATTTCAGTTGAAATGCCTGGGGTCTTTCCTCCAAGGCCACTGTATTTATTCGACCTACGGCCTTGCACTTTATAGATCTGGAAGCATACCAATTTCAGTTCAAAAACCACGTTTCATGTCTTCAACTATACGGGATTCCGAGATATAAACATCAAGGTATAATAATAATTGTAAAATGCACCCCTATTCTCTTCCAAACCATTTTCTTCCCTTCTAGATCACAATCAAAAACGCTGAAATATGTATCTAATTATTGGGATTACAAAGTAAATTTTATAATAATATTGTACAGTTAGTACTTTGGATCATCCCGTCCGTTACTCCGCACGTAACTCTTCAACGGAACTGAATTTGACTTCTGTTTTTTGCAGTTGATAGCTAGAGTAATTATCTCGAAAGGGTTCATTAGTAGAGGATCATAAACCAGGAGGTTGTGGATCAGAAATCAGGAGTGGTAGAGATCAACCATTTTTGCTTTTAGCGTTGATCCTCTAAGCCAAAAACGGTAATAGATTGCAAGAAATGGTTTCCGGCAGTCGATTTAGTATCCCAAGAATACCTTTCAACTCCATCCTTAATACTGTATTGATATAGAAAGTGGCAGAAATAAACTAGTTCCCGCTTTATTATTGAACGTGCAAAAACGGCAATATATAGCGAAAAGCAGCTTTGGTAAAGTGACTAAAAGATTCCAAGAACACCTTTCATTTCTATCCTTAACACTTTTATAAAACTAGGAACGGTAGAAATAAAGAATTTTCGGTTCACTTTTCATTACTGTGTAGCACAAGCTGTAATAGGTAGCGAGAAGCTCTTTTCGACAATCGGGTGAGCATCTCAAGAATACATTTTGTCTATCCATAACACTCTAATAAAATAAAAAATGACAGGGTGTCCACTAAAATTCCAAAATGACATTTCATGACCTTTCCTTTAACATACCATTAAATTTATTAACACTCTCAAGAACGAATTTGAGTGCGACTTGGGCCAAATTTTCATGCACGTGATAGAAGCGTGCTTTGCTTGTGATTTGATAGCATCTAAAACCATATAAATTTTTGGTAGTGAATTTTTACGATTTATAAAACAAAATTTTCCAGTATATACTTATATTTGTACAGATAAAATGAATCTTGACCCAAAAGAAAAATTTCTTGATTTTCGTGACTGTTTTCTGATTGCATGACTTTTTAAAATCCCTTTTTTGACTAATAACACCCTGGTAACCAGTATAACTTCCACTTTAAATTTAATATACATAGAACATGACCTGTATAAGACAGCGAGAATAATTTTTTAATGGGTTAGCGTTCTTAAAATAGGCAACAGGAAAATAGAAATTATTATGCTGTGGCTCTAAATAAAATTGTTAATCGACCAATCAAAATTCACATCTATTTGATTTAATTCTAACCGCTAGAGGCATTTTCAAAAAGAGGTGAGTGGCAATGTTTTCTTGAACAAGACTATATATGACAAATGGCAATAGATAGGCACGGTTTTTGTATTTGAATAAGCGTCCCTAGAATATATTCTATCTTTACTCTAATAACTAATCTATAAGACTAAGTGGTAGATATCTACTACAACTTCTTGTCTCTATTTTAATTGAAAAATATTGCGTTATCCTGTTTACTGTCTTTAAGAGATTTTGTTTTAAATAAGAAGTGCTAAAGCCAAATTTCATGTTTGTAATTTTCAGAGATTCTCAGATACCGATATTACATCAGTAATAATTCCCATTCTCACCTTCTCCTACCCTTTTATTACTAAGATACTAAAGAAATGCTGAAACAAGTGCTAAAGTATTTTAATTTGGAAATTCAAAAAACAAATTTCAAGTCCTATATGTTTCGGAGGTAAGGGTGTCTTATTAAAATAACTCTCACCCGAATTCCTCCTCTTTTCGTGAATTTTCAATTTTTTTTCATAGTGGTACCCCACGGATGCGTTGTCGCCGTTATTATTTAACTTCGTTCTGGAATACGCTATAAGGAAAATCAAAGATAGCAACCAGGGCCTAGCGTTGAACAGAATTCACCGGGTTATGGCATATACTGAAGATGTAAATTTAATAAGGGATGATAGGAGAACAATAGACAGAAATGGAGAGATCTTATTGAACGCTTGCAGGGACATGGGTTTAGAAGTAAATGCAGAGAAATCTAAATACATGTCGGAACCGGAATACAGCAAATTGTGGATGCGTTAAAACATTAAATAATATTTTTGATAAAGTGGATAGTTTCAAATATCTAGGATAAATATTAACAGAGGAAAACCATATTCACGAAGAAATTAAATGTCGACTAAAAGCAGAGAATTCGTGTTACTATTCTGTTCAAAATCTTTTGTCGTCGCGAATTCTGTCGAGGAATTTGAAGCTTAAAATATACAAAACGATAATTATGCCTGTAGTTCTGTATGGCTGCGAAACATGGTCACTTACTCTGAGGGAAGAACATAGACTGAATGTATTTGAGAACAAGATCCTGAGACAAATATTCGGACCCAAGAGGAACGAGAATGGGGAATGGCGGAAACTTCATAACGAAGAACTACATAATTTATATGGTCTACCCAATATTGTTATGGTCGTCAAGTCTAGGAGGCTTAGGTGGGCGGGTCATGTAACTAGAATGGAAGAAAGTAGAAACGCTTTCAAAGTCTTGACTGGAAGACCAATCGGAAAACGACCAGTAGGAAGACCTAGGCGGAGATGGGAGGACAATATTAAGATGGATCTCGCAGAGATTGGAATACAAAGTAGAAACTGGATGCAGTTAGCTAAGGATAGAAGTCAGTGGAGAGCTTTTGTTAACGCGGCATTGAACCTGCTGGTTCCATAGGCCATAGAGTTAGTTAGTTAGTTAGTTAGTTAGTGGTGTCCCACGTCACAAATCCTATGTAGGTGTAACTTCGAAATTTCTAGGTAGTCCCTTAGCAGTGGCTCTTAATCCAGGGGTGCGAGTCTCTGACAGAACTAAACTTAAAATTACAAATATTTCGAATGTTGTAATAAACATTAACTTAAATATCATTTAAACACTAAATAAATATTATGTAAGAACTGTGGTTTTATTAAGGACAAAATTGGTAAAATATAATATTCCACAGCACTACAATGCTATGCAGAAGTCTTGCTGGAAATAAATATACATTTGTGAGAATATGGCTATTATTATTTAATATTATTAATTTAATATTATACTATATTTAATATTATAGAATTATTATTTAATATTATTATATGCAAGCCCGTTCTTCCTACGGGTAGAATAGGTTTACGGGAAATATTTCAAAGTTATATTTGATCACCCTTTCCCTGTTAGGTAACATATTTGAATAAAAGTGAAATAAAACCCCTAGCTCGACCACATTCAAAAATGCGTTTTATACGATGCATTATTTACTCTTTGCAAGAAATCTAAATTCTCTTCTCTTTTTGCGATTCTTTTTTTTTTAAGTGAGTTGATAAAACAAAAATATCCCACGTGCTAAATATGTTTAAAAATTCATTTCAGACGTTTCAAACACTTTGCTATGTCTGTCATTTTTTGAATACAAAACTGCAAGTTAAAAGTTTTAGAAATGGCCATGTAACCTCTTTTGGAAACAGAATTTTCGAAAACGTTGGGGCATGCCCATATGGTGACTTTGTTAAGTAGAAAGCTTATGTACCTAGTTTCATCTCCTTAGCTTGGAAGATATTTAATTTTCTCCGTATATATTAACTCCTCTCTCCATTTAGGATGCGAATTTTAATGAAACTGACATGGTTAAAAAATTGCTTCAGTCAAGAGCTAACTATGTTCTAAAATTCTCAATTATTTTTCATGAGATGAGACGGAAGTAGAATTTCCTAGTACGCTGGGATGTGTGTCTACTTGGTTTTTATATTAAATTTCATCTTCGTACATGAGAGATTTTTAAGAAACTGTATATTTAGCAAATATTTTAGACGTTGACCCTTCCCCTCAGGATACGCATTTCAGTGAAAGTGATATGATAAAACCACACTCTAGAGTAGTTCTAAATTTGTTCAGTAATTCTCCTCGAACATTCTATGATGATGAGATAGCAAACGCCGATTTGAATGTCTAGAAATAAGTAAATTATTTCCTCCCTCCTTCTGCTTAAAAGAATTTCGAAACTCTCAAATACGTATTCCAATCTTTTTAGTTCAGAGTTTGTATACCAAATTTCATATTTCGAATTTAAGCGATTTTCACTTTTTATGACATTTTCTGAATTTCCGTAGTAATTTTAATATTATAGAAATCGTCTCTTTTCTCCATCTTTAAGAGGCGATTTTCCGGAAACGTACACGCAATTTTTTTAGTAAAGAAGTCAAAGCCAAATTTCACACATCAAACGTAAGCAAATGAAGAAATTTTAATAGGTAAACATTATCCTCCATCCTCCTCTTAGGACAGAATTTTAGGAAAAGCTGAAAAAGAATTGTTTTTTTAAATTGAGTTTAATTTCGAAATTTCACGTCTCCAGTATAAAGAATTCTTAAATTTATCATTTTCTAAAAATAAATGAAATAAAATGCAGTTGAAAAATTAATGTTACACGAATTACTACTAACTTGTTTAGAAGCAAAATTTTCAGAAACTATGAGAAACATGTTCAGTTATTTTTAATGGTTAGTTTATATGCTTAGTTTCATCTTCCTTAATTCAGGGATTAGCGCCCCTATATACACATATTTCAAAAATCCTCCTTCCTTATCCCTTGCTTTCGTCAAAAAGAGTATTCTTGCTAATTATAGTATTTTGGCTTGGTCGATAATGAGTAACTCACTTATACTGTCTTATATACAGTATTGATTATTAATATTATTGTTATTATTTTTGTTGCTATTACTGACGATTTGAGAATACAATGCTGCAACTAAAATTGCAGAATCGGTCAAATACATGCGCGAATGATGTGGGTGTTAAGTATGTAGGGTTTAAGAATGAGGGCGCTTGTTAAAAAGGTTGGAACCATTGCCCTAGAGGATCCGAAAACTTTAATTTAGAAAACACAGCGTCTTGTATCATTTCTTACTTTATAACAATACAAGAAATAATCTATAAGAACATTGTACTTCTGCTAAGTTACCTCGCTGAACAGTACTAAATTATCACTGGAGGCTAACATGAAATGGAGGCTTCACACAACTAGATCCGCTTCTTCTTGAATTAACTAAACATTAAGTATAATACCGAAATACCATTATAGATAAAGTGAGACTGTAGAAAAAATGAACCTTTCCTATAACAAAACATCGACGCAATAATAATAATAATAATAATAATAATAATAATAATAATAATAATAATAATAGACCACGATATTTGCTGCGACTAAGTTACTGCGCACGATAGCTCTTGAAAGAACAAATTTTTAATTTCCTTTTGTTTTTTTTTCTTTTTTTCTTTTTTTGCAACCTATGGGTAGAGTAATTATTTTGGAGGAGCTGGTTAACTGAAATGATCCATAAACCGAAAGTGGTAGAAATCAACCATTTCCAAGTTTTAACGTTGACCACTATAAAACAAAAACGGTTTTCGGCAATCGATTAAGCATTTCAAGAATACCTTTCATCTCCTTTCGTTACCAACCGAAAGTGGTAGAAATAAGCCATTTCCGGTTTTACGTTGAACACTATAGAGCAAAATCGATAAATAGAGATGAGCGGCTTTCTGTAATGGCAAATCCATTAGATTGGAACTGGCAAGAGATTACCGAGAAATAAATTACCACATGCAAATCAAGCCCAAAACTTTGCCAAGCTCGCCCAGCAGATATAGAGATCTTAATTAAGTTGAGGACTGCCCACCACCGAATTTTGTTCCGATTCGGCTAATAGTTATAAAGAAAATGCTGATGGCTAATTAAGTAGTTATCGAGAAATAAGGTATGAAATGCAACCCGTGTCCACCCTGTTCTTGGTCGAGTTTGACCACAGAATAAACCAGTATTTATTCCTTATGGAAAGGGCTGGTAGCTTACAAAATTTAATAAACATCCGGCTAGTATATAATTTAAAAATAAACTCTCTTAAAAACCGTAAATGGGATGACATTATATGTTCTCAATTAATACGGATACCGGAATTTGTATCATATTGTTTTCACTTCTGGTATTAATAGAGAGATTACTGTCGAGATGGAATACACTCTTGGGATACTTAATGAATTACATAAAATACTTCTATGTCTCCAACCTCTAATACTCAATTTATAACCGTAAGTGATTGATATCTGCCACTTCTGCTTTTAGTATAAAGTTTAGCGTAGAGAAAACATATTCATGGGACACTAAATGATTATAGAAAACCATTTCTCCTTATATGTTATCTTTCCTAATCTATTGTGATCAACACTAAAACCGGAAGTAGTTGGGTTTTGCTACTTCTGGTTTGGAGTTTACGAGAGAAAATAACTTACCTGTTTGCACAACGTTAAATTTATTCAATAAAACTGCTTCTCCCTATATTTTATAGTTTATGCTCTATATAAATTAAATTGAAACCGGAAGTTATAGGTGATTTGTACAGTTCCTTTCTAATAGGATGTTAAGCACGAAGATGAAAGTTACTCCTGGAAGGCTTTGTCGATTGGCGAAAACTGCTTCTTACTATCTATTATCGTTATTACTATCTATTACTATCTTACTATAGTGATGAACGTTAAAACGGAAGTAGTTCATTTTTACCACATCCGGTTTTACTAGAGTGTTAGGGTGAAGATGAAGGTTGTCCTTGAAACGCTATGTAGATCCCTGGAAACTGCTTCTTACTATATAATACCGTGTTTGCTGTATAGTGATCAACGTTTAAATCGGAAGTGTCTCAATCCTGTTGCTTTCAAAACTTACTAGCATGTTAAATGTGAAGAAGAGTATCCTTGAAAAGTTTAATTTATTGCCGAAAACATCTTTTCGTTATCTATCATCGTTTTCGTTCTGTAGTAATGAATGCTAAAGCCGGAAATGGCTCATTTCTACCATTTCCAGTTCTACTAGAATGTTAAGAAGAACATGAGAGATAAACATAAAACGTATAATCGTTTGCTGAGAACCGCTTTTCGCTATCAGTTATAGTTTTTGTTTCATATTGATGAACGTTAAAATCTGAAATAACTCATTTCTAACATTTTGTTTGTCGAATCACCTCTATTAATGAACTCTCTCGAGAAACTCTCTCTCGATCTACTTATTGCGAAAAAAACGAAAAAAAAAAAAAAAAAGAAAAGGAGAGAAAGAAAATTCGCATCCTTTCTAATGCTATCATTCGAAGTAACGGACGTACGTACTAACATTACAATATTACAAGTTCCACTACGTGATCCTAATAATAATAAAATCTTAGAGAGGATCATGTTATATTTACTGTAGTGGTTTGGGTACCAGTAGTTGTAGTTTATTTATTTCACTTTCGATTTGAGTAGAGGGATTACTTGTGAGATGGAAAATACTCTTAGAGCACATAGTGAGTTACCTAAAAATCTGTCTCGCTATCCATTATATAACGCTCAATGTTATAGCCGGAAGTGATTGATTTTTAAAACTTCAAGTTTTAGTGGAAGGATTAGAGTCGAGATAGAACATATTCTTGGGACACTTAATTGATTTCAGAAAACCTCTTCTCGCTATTTAGTATCGTTTTAATCTGTTGTAATCAACACTGAAATGGGAAGTACTTGAGTTTTGCTACTTCGGACTTCATTAGAAGTTTAAGAGAGAAGACGATATTTATTCCACAACGCTATATTTATTCCTAAAACAGCTTCTTCCTATCTCACTATGTAGATTAATTTGAAGCCAGAAGTCATAGCTATGTTTATCTCGTCAGGTTTTACCAGAATCTTAAGGATGAAGCTGAAAGTTATCCTTGATACCCTTTATCGATTGCCAAAAACTGCTTTTTACTATTTATTACCATTTCCACTCTATAGTGATCAATGTTAGAATCGGAAATGATCCATTTCTACCACTTCTATTTGACGAATCACCCCCATTAACGATCTCCCTCGAGATGAATCACTCTACTTATTTACTGCAAAAAGCAGAATTTAAAAAATTCGCATTCGTCCAAAATTATCGTGTGAAGTAACGGCCGCACGTATGTACGTACTAATATCGATAAGATCCACTACGCGATCCCAATTAATATTTCATATACCCCCGCTACACACACACACACTAGTATATGTACACACGGAAGTACCCCTGGTAGTATCCACACGCTTACGCCGGAAACTATAAACACACACACACACACACACACACACACACACATACACACACACAGAGAGAGAGAGAGAGAGAAAGAGAGAGAAGCTTGTTGTATCTTTATACTGAATGCACCATTACTCACAAAATCAATTAAAAAAGAAAAGGAAAAGAGTTTTAAATGAAACTTTCAAAGATTGGTACAACTGCTGCGTGTAACAAATAAAATTGTTCCATAATGATTGATTCGTAATATGATGTAGACGGGTTTCTTAATGGTAGTATAACAAAACGCCTTCAAATTGACCACAAAAAGAAGTGAAATTTATTTCTCAAATTTTCTAAAATCGAATTCGGTGGGCATTATGGGAACAGTCTACAATAACAATATATGCAAATAAATATGAATATACTTCACGTTTTCCAGTGGGTGCAAGAAAGCTTCGAATAGTTTTTGGTTTCATAATGATTAACGGATATATACATATATATCAAGTATGTGAGCTTACATTGTAAAATTCTGGCTACTTTTATCTGTTGTCAAATTCTTGCAACTTATATTGGACATAAGATTTGATTAATTTGCTTAACTTTCCAAATGACAAATACGATTGGCATTTGTCTCAAAGTGCTTACGTGCATTGCAAATCAAAATTGTAAGCCAAGCCACGAAGATAGTCCTCTAAATGTCTTTGAGTACACTCCTGTGCATTAGTACTTACCCGACTTGCAATTACTCTGTATTTTTTCTGCCGGTAGCCAATACTTGTCCAGCAACTTCTTGCTCCACTTGAACTTCATTCATTTGTTGCTACTTCCTCAGTGCTTCATTAAATTTAAAGATGTTAATTTGATGATCACCAATGAAAGAGCTAAACTTTCGGTGCCATCCCTGGATGTTATTGTTGCCTCGGCAGATCTCCGAGAGTAGGTTCGTATCGATTCCATTCTATGGAGACAATTGGAGGACACCTAACACCTCCAAGTTGTGGACGCCCTAACAATGTATCTTCGAGATAGTAAATTAACGGTTGCAGAATTTGCGCATTTTCAATGAAGAAATTTATGTGGGTCGAAGTTTGAAATGCTTCTTGAACTTCATTGTCCGGGATGAAGTCAAGACTTGGCAAAAGACTGTCAAGAGCTGTCTAATATGGAGGGCAAAATCAATATTCTCTAAACATCTCCTAAAGAGCTTTTTATTCCGTTGTATTTTCCGCCATATGCATTGAGTAAAGTGGAAAAGGGCATTCACGCCAGGAAACAGTTCAGGAAATGTGTTTGCAACTAAAACTTAAAAATCAATTATAATTGAAGTTCGGTTCATGGAACATTAACCGTTGTAGCACTCCGTGGTATGTAGCTTGCTACTTACTTTGAATCAAACATAATTACTGGAACTGCTACATAATTTCTACTTACGTGAATGGTCCAAAGTTGTTTGAAAAGGACTCGCACAACTTTAAATGTTGCATCTGATGCCAAATTTGTTGAATCTACGAGAAAATCTAAATTACACTGAGTTGCATATATCAAGAGGCGATTCTGGTTGTCACCAATACCATCAAGAAGACACTGTTCATTACTTAAGGTAACCTGGTACGGAAGTGCCATCACTAACTCCTCTATATTTCTGGGATTTACAGGCACCATTTGAGATGTTGGGTGACTTTTTGAACCTTCCTCTTCATGACAGGAATACTGGGAAGAGCAACACTTACTGACATGCAATTTACGTTAGATGTGCAAACTGAAACAATATTTGCAGGATTGTCATTTGTATCGCTAGCTATTCGTTTTAGGTGATTCTGAATTTTCGTTATTCTGCTTCCACTGGTTGTGGTAGGTGATAGTGAGCGTATCGTCCTTCTACAATTGAAGCAAAAACTATGTTACTGTTTTCGTCTTGGCCCGTTGTGTGTGACCGTCCTGAGAATTTAAAACACTCTATATTCAATGCAATTACAGTCTTCAGTACGTCCACTCAAAGTTTTATCATGTCTGTAAATAGAAGCATTATGACGCAGTTTCTTCGTCCCTTTCTGACTGCAAAGAAATTCGAGTGGCAGTATGACATCAGAATGGGCACATAAATGCACGATTACAAATGTAACACACAACTGAGCAAATTTCTTTCCTCCTTTGAACATATATTTTTTCTCTCTTTGTTAATAACAACCGCGGAAACTGGAAGCTTATTGGTGAATTTTTCACTTTGTTTCACAGCAGTGTGAAGGTACCGAGACTCTCCCTTTCTATTATTTTCCATTGTCTATAGGTACAACAGCAGCAACAACAAAACAAAAGCAAATAGACAGAAGTACTGGCATGATACTGTGAAAATTTTACTGACATGTGCCATGAAAAATTTACACACAAAGCCATTGTAAATACAGATAAAAACATGCAATAAACATTATAGGGTATAAATAGATCTGAGAGAAGTTAATTATGATATTTGTAAAGTGTAGATATATACAGAGTATTTCAAGGTATGGTTTCATACTTTGATTGAAAATGACTCGAAGAAATCAGATCAAATCATATCCTTTATACCCGTAAAACTTTCCGCCGCTTCCAACACACATCACATCCTCAGGCTCAACGCTCATGATACGTTTATGCTTAAAAGTGTTATCTATGATTAGATTAAGCGTTAGAGAAACTAGTCACTAGCATAGAGGAGCAACGTTCTTAAGGACTCACACTGAACGAAAATTTTAAAATTCAGAATTAATTTATTGTAGAAGTAAATATTATTAAACGTGTGAATTTGAGAAATGACAACAAGTTTTCTTTTACTCTTCATAACGTTTTTCTCCTATTTCATTTACTTTTATGAATCTAGTGTGAGAAAATAAAAAAGCTTACGGGCAACCGCACTAAATGTTCTCGTTCCACTACCTTAAACTAAATCATGTAGTCCTGAAGTTATTAGTGAAACAAAATCTTGTGAAATAATGAACAAGATTAAAATGCGTTCTAGGAAAAATGTTTTGCAACAAAACTCATTCCGAAAAGTAAATTATCCCATGTAGATTTTTGGATAAGACATAACTCTTATGCTATACGTTACGGAGGTTAATCAAATATCCTAATCCTAATCCTAACTATATAAAAAACAACATGAGTTGACATAAATTATTGAGCACTCAATGTTGGGCTACAATGATTAAATTTGGCATGATAGTAACTTTCCGGAACTAACCCACAAGAAAATTGTCAAAAGTGAATATTTTAAATTTTTAGGAGGTCTAAAGAGGGGATGAAAAATTTCCCCATGTTATTTAAATGGACCTTTTTTTGAACTTATATTCTCATGTTTTAGGTACTTAGAATTGGAATAAAAACTTCAAATTCGGTATGCTTGTACGTTTTTGCTAGGTTTACCTAAGTAAATCATAACAAATAAAAATTTCTAATCGTAAAGTGGTTTCATGGGGAACTGAAAAATCTTTAAAATGTTATTTATATGGGACGTCTTCTATACCCCAAAATGTTTAGGCACTTCCGGAAAGATTAGAAGGATGAAATATGGCATGATTGTAGCCTTCCAGGACTAACCGACAGAAAAATTGCCAAAAGTAAAAAATTCCAACTTTAGAGTGGTTTTATAGGGAACTGAAAAATCTTTCCTATGTTATTTATAAGGGACATCTTTTACAGCCTCAAATTATTGAGCACTTCCTGTAGGGCACAATAATTAAATTTGACATAATTATAGCTTTTCGGGACGAACCCACAGGAAAATACCCAAAAGGGAATATTCTTAATATTTAGGAGGAATAAAGAGGGTATGAAGAATTTCGCCATGTTATTTAAATGAGACATTTCCTGGACCTATAATCTCATGTTTTAGGTATTTAGAATTGGAATAAAAACTTCAAATTCGGCATGCTTGTACGTCTTCGTTAGCTTTACCGACGTGAATCATCAGAAATGAAAATTTCTAACCGTAAAGTGGTTTTACGGGGAACTGAAAAATCTTTCCAATGTTATTTATAAGGGACGTCTTCTATACCCCAAAATGTTTAGGCACTTCCGGCAAGACTAGAACAATGAAATTTGGCATGATTGTACCCTTCCAGGACTAACCGACACAAAAATTGCCAAAAGTAAAAAATTCCAACCTTAGAGTGGTTTTATAGGGAACTGAATAATCTTTCCCATGTTATTTATATGGGAAAACTTTTACACCCGCAAATTATTGAGCACTTCCTGCAGGGCTACAATGATTAAATTTCACATGATTATAGCTTTTCGAGACAAACCCACAGGAAAATTGCCAAAAGTGAATATTTTTAATTTTTGGTGGGTCTAAAGAGGGAATGAAGAATTACTCCTTGTTGTTTAAATGAGACATTTTCTGGACCTATGATCTCATGTTTTAGGTACTTAGGATTGGAATAAGAACTTCAAATTCGGTATGCTTGTACGTTTTCGTTAGCTTTACCTAAGTGAAGAATCACAAATAAAAATTTCTAATCGTAAAGTGGTTTCATGGGGAACTGAAAAATCTTTCCAATGTTATTTATATGGGACGTCTTCTATAACCCAAAATGTTTAGGCACTTCCGGAAAGATTAGAATGATGAAATATGGCATGATTGTAGCCTTCCAGGACTAACCGACAGAAAAATTGCCAAAAGTAAAATATTCCAACTTTAGAGTGGTTTTATAGGGAACTGAAAAATCTTTCCTATATTATTTATAAGGGACATCTTTTACAGCCCCAAATTATTGAGCACTTCCTGTAGGGCTACAATAATTAAATTTGACACGATTATAGCTTTTCGGGACAAACCCAGAGGAAAATTGCCAAAAGTGAATATTTTTAATTTTTGGGGGGTCTAAAGAGGGAATAAAGAATTTCGCCATGATATTTAAATGAGACTTTTTCAGGACTTATAATCTCATGTTTTAGGTACTTCGATTTGGAAGAAAAACTTCAAATTCGGTATGCTTGTACGTTTTCGTTAGCTATACCTAAGTGAAGAATCAGAAATGAAAATTTCTAAACGTAAAGTGGTTTTATGGGGAACTGAAAAACCTTTCCAATGTTATTTATATGGGACGTCTTCTATACCCCAAAATGTTTAGGCACTTCCGGAAAGATTAGAATGATGAAATATGGCATGATTGTAGCCTTCCAGGACTAACCGACAGAAAAATTGCCAAAAGTAAAAAATTCCAACTTTAGAGTGGTTTTATAGGGAACTGAAAAATCTTTCCCGTGTTATTTATAGGTGACACCTTTTACACCCTCAAATTATTGACCACTTCCTGCAGGGCTACAATGATTAAATTCGACATGATTATAGCTTTTCGGGACAAACCTCCAGGAATATTGCCAAAAGTGAATATTTTTAATTTTTGGGGGGTCTAAAGAGGGGATGAAGAATTTCTCCATGTTACTTAAAGAGACTTTTTCTGGACTTATAATATCATGTTTTAGGTACTTAGAATCGGAATAAAAACTTCAAATTCGGAATGCTTGTACGTTTTCGTTTGTTTTACCTAGGTAAATCATCAGAAATGAAAATTTCCAATCGTAAAGTGGTTTTATGGGGAACTGAAAAATCTTTCCAATATTATTTATATGGGACGTCTTCAATACCCCAAAATGTTTAGGCACTTCTGGAAAGATTAGAATGATGAAATATGGCATGATTATAGCCTTCCACGACTAACAGACAGAAAAATTGCCAAAAGTAAAAAATTCCAACTTTAGAGTGGTTTT
Organism: Thermobia domestica; assembly: GCF_964235325.1. NCBI lineage: Eukaryota > Metazoa > Arthropoda > Insecta > Zygentoma > Lepismatidae > Thermobia > Thermobia domestica. The sequence goes on from NC_137457.1 coordinate 103,065,430, forward strand.
ATAGGGAACTGAAAAATCTTTCCCATGTTATTTATACGGGGCACCTTTTACACCTCCAAATTATTGAGCACTTCCTGTAGGGCTACAGTGATTAAATTCGACATGATTATAGCTTTTCGAGACAAGCCCACAGGAAAATTGCCAAAAGTGAATATTTTTAATTTTTAGGGGGTCTAAAGAGGGGATGAAGAATTTCTCCATGTTATTTAAATGAGACTTTTTCTGGACTTATAATCTCATGTTGTAGGTACTTAGAATTGGAATAGAAACTTCAAATTCGGTATGCTTGTACGTTCTTGTCAGCTTTACCTAAGAAAATCATCAGATATGAAAATGTCTAACCGTTAAGTGGTTTAATTGGGAATTGAAAAATCTTTCCAATGTTATTCATATGGGTCGTCTTTTATACCCCAAAATGTTTAGGCACTTCCGGCAAAGATTAGAATGATGAAATTTGGCATGATTGTAGCCTTCCAGGACTAACAGACAAAAAAATTCCAAAAGTAAAAAATTCCAACTTTAGAGTGGTTTTATAGGGAATTGAAAAATCTTTCCCCATGTTATTTATAAGGGACATCTTTTACACCCTCAAATTATTGAGCACTTCCTGTAGGGCTACAATGATTAAATTTGACTTGGTTATAGCTTTTCGGGAAAAACCCACAGGAGAATTGCCAAAAGGGAATATTTTTTTATTTTTATGGGGTCTAAAGAGGGGAAGAAAAATTTCGCCATGATATTTAAAAGAGTTTTTTTCTGGACATATAATCTCATGCTTTAGGTACTTAGAATTGGAATAAAGACTTGAAATTCGGTATTCTTGTACGTTCTTGTTAGCTTTACCTAAGTGAGTCATCACAAATAAAAATTTCTAAACCTAAAGTGGTTTTATGGGGAACTGAAAAATCTTTCCAATGTTATTTATATGGGACGTCTTCTATACCCCAAAATGTTTAGGCACTTCCGGAAAGATTAGAATGATGAAATACGGCATGATTGTAGCCTTCCAGGACTAACCGACAGAAAAATTGCCAAAAGTAAAAAATTCCAACTTTAGAGTGGTTTTATAGGGAACTGAAAAATCTTTCCCATGTTATTTATATGGGACATCTTTTACAGCCCCAAATTATTGAGCGCTTCATGCAGGGCTACAATGATTAAATTCGACATGATTATAGCTTTTCTGTACAAACCCACAAGAAAATTGCCAAGATTGAATATTTTTAATTTTGGGGGGTCAAAAGGGGGGATGAAAAATTTCTCCATGTTATTTAAATGAGACATTTTCTGGACCTATAATCTCATGTTTTAGGTACTTAGAATTGGAATAAAAACTTCAAATTCTTTGTGCTTGTACGTTTTCTTTAGCTTTATCTAAGTGAATCATCACAAATAAAAATTTCTAAACGTAAAGTGGTTTAATGGGGAACTGAAAAATCTTTCCAATGTTATTCATATGGGACGTCTTCTATACCCCAAAATGTTTAGGCACTTCCGGAAAGATTAGAATGATGAAATATGGAATGATTGTAGCCTTCCAGGACTAACCGACAGAAAAATTGCCAAAAGTAAAAAATTACAACTTTAGAGTGGTTTTATAGGGAACTGAATAATCTTTCCCATGTTATTTATATGGGACACCTTCTATACCCGGAAATTATTGAGCACTTCCTGCAGGGCAACAATGATTAAATTCAACATGATTATAGCTTTTCGGGAGAAACCCACAAGAAAATTGCCAAAAGGGAATATTTTTATTATTTAGGGGGAATAAAGAGGGGATGAAGAATTTCGCCATGTTATTTAAATGAGACATTTTCTGGACGTATAATCTCATGTTTTAGGTATTTAGAATTGGAATAAATATTTCAAATTCGGTATGCTTGTACATTTTCGTTAGCTTTACGGAAGTGAATCATCAGAAAAGAAAATTTCTAAACGAAAAGCCGTTTTATAGGGAACTGAAAAATCTTTCCAATGTTATTTATATGGGACGTCTTCTATACCCCAAAATGTTTAGGCACTTCCGGCAAGACTAGAACAATGAAATTTGCCATGATTGTATCCTTCCAGGACTCACCGACAGAAAAATTGCCAAAAGTAAAAAATTCCAACTTTAGAGTGGTTTTATAGGGAACTGAATAATCTTTCCCATGTTATTTATATGGGACACCTTCTATACCCGGAAATTATTGAGCACTTCCTGCAGGGCTACAATGATTAAATTTCACATGATTATAGCTTTTCGGCACAAACCCACAGAAAAATTGCCAAAAGTGAATATTTTTAATTTTTGGTGGGTCTAAAGAGGGAATGAAGAATTTCTCCATGTTGTTTAAATGAGACTTTTTCTGGTCCTATGATCTCATGTTTTAGGTACTTAGAATTAGAATAAAAACTTCAGATTCGGTATGCTTGTACGTTTTCGTTAGCTTTACCTGAGTGAAGAATCGCAAATAAAAACTTCTAATAGTAAAGTGGTTTCATGGGGAACTGAAAAATGTTTCCAATGTTATTTATATGGGACGTCTTCTATACCCCAAAATGTTTAGGCACTTCCGGAAAGATTAGAAGGATGAAATATGGCATGATTGTAGCCTTCCAGACTAACCGACAGAAAAATTGATAAAAGTAAAAAATTCCAACTTTAGAGTGATTTTATAGGGAACTGAAAAATCTTTCCCATGTTATTTATATGGGACATATTTTACACCCTCAAATTATAGAACACCTCCTGTAGGGCTACAATGATTAAATTCGATATTATTATAGCTTTTCGGGATTAACCAACAGAAAAATTGCCAAAAGTGAATATTTTTAATTTTTGGGGGGTCTAAAGAGGCTTGTTGTACGTTTTCGTTAGCTTTACTTAATTAAATCATCAGAACTGAAAATTTCTAATGGTAAAGTGGTTTCATGGGGAACTGAAAAATTTTTCCAATGTTATTTATATGGGACGTCTTCTATACCCCAAAATGTTAAGGCACTTCCGGACAGATTAGAATGATGAAATATGGCATGATTGTAGCCTTCCAGGAATAACCGACAGAAAAATTGCCAAAAGTAAAAAATTCCAACTTTAGAGTGGTTTTATAGGGAACTGAAAAATCTTTCCCATGTTATTTATACGGGACACCTTTTACACCCGCAAATTATTGAGCACTTCCTGCAGGGCTACAATGATTAAATTTCACATGATTATAGCTTTTCGGCACAAACCCAGAGGAAAATTGCCAAAAGTGAATATTTTTAATTTTTGGTGGGTCTAAAGAGGGAATGAAGAATTTCTCCATGTTGTTTAAATGAGACTTTTTTTGGACCTATGGTCTCATGTTTTAGGTACTTAGAATTGGAATAAAAACTTCAAATTCGGTATGCTTGTACGTTTTTGTTAGCTTTACCTAAGTGAAGAATCGCAAATAAAAATTTCTAATCGTAAAGTGGTTTCATGGGGAACTGAAAAATGTTTCCAATGTTATTTATATGGGACGTCTTCTGTACCCCAAAATGTTTAGGCACTTCCGGAAAGATTAGAATGATGAAATATGGCATGATTGTAGCCTTCCAGGACTAACCGACACAAAAATTGCCAAAAGTAAAATATTCCAACTTTAGAGTGGTTTTATAGGGAACTGAAAAATCTTTCCTATGTTATTTATAAGGGACATCTTTTACAGCCCCAAATTATTGAGCACTTCCTGTAGGGCTACAATAATTAAATTTGACATGATTATAGCTTTTCGGGACAAACCCAGAGGAAAATTGCCAAAAGTGAATATTTTTAATTTTTGGGGGCTCTAAAGAGGGGATGAAGAATTTAGCCATGATATTTAAAGAGACTTCTTCTGGACTTATAATCTCATGTTTTAGGTACTTAGAATTGAAATAAAAACTTCAAATTCGGTATGCTGGTACGTTTTCGTTAGCTTTACCTAAGTGAATCATCACAAATAAAAATTTCTAAACGTAAAGTGGTTTAATGGGGAACTGAAAAATCTTTCCAATGTTATTTATATGGGACGTCTTCTATACACCAAAATGTTTAGGCACTTCCGGAAAGGTTAGAATGATGAAATATGGCATGATTGTAGCCTTCCAGGACTAACCGACAGTAAAATTGCCAAAAGTAAAAATTCCAACTTTAGAGTGGTTTTATAGGGAACTGAAAAATCTTTCCCATGTTATTTATATGGGACATCTTTTACAGCCCCAAATTATTGAGCACTTCCTGCAGGGCTACAATAATTAAATTCGACATGATTATAGCTTTTCGGGAGAAACCCACAGGAAAATTGCCAAGAGTGAATATTTTTAATTTTGGTGTGTCTAAAGAGGGGATGAAGAATTTCTCCTTGTTATTTAAATGAGACTTTTTCTGGACCTATAATCTCATGTTTTAGGTACTTAGAATTGGAATAAAAACTTTAAATTCGGTGTGCTTGTACGTTTTCGTTAGCTTTATCTAAGTAAATCATCAGAAATGAATATTTCTAACCTTAAAGTTGTTTCATGGGGAACTCAAAAATCTTTCCAATGTTATTTATATGGGACGTCTTCTATACCCCAAAATGTTTAGGCCAAAGGCTAGTTTGTGTATAAAATTATAACAAAATCACATGAGTGATAATTTAAAAAATGTAAAAAAAGAAAAACACACACTTTAGAGTAAACTACTTCTTGTGGATATTTTCACGGTAGTAATTAATGAAACATTCTAAAAACAATAATTAAATATTTATTTGTCAGATATTACCACAATCGTCCGTGTTGTCTTTGAGAATGTAATCTGAAATTATAAATCATTCCCAAGGGCAAACTACCCTTGTGATCTTTTTAGTAACAAATAATTTAAACAATGTTATTGAGTTATCAATGAAATATTTATTTATGAAATATGAACATTATGTCATAAGTTGTTTTGACTGAAAACTAGTCACCATCCTGACCTTATTTTATATATATTTTTCTATCGTTTTAGTGGTAGCAGGTGATCTGGTACTAGGTCCTTATTGTAAAAGATGAAATAAATCTATAATCAATAATCCCCCAACAAAACGGGATAAAAAATAAATTGTTCCCATTTGGGAATAGTGGGCTAAGTTTAAAATGTCGCTAAGAAAACGTTATAACCTCTAGGTGAGTATAGGTCGGGACAAACGGATGTAGAAAAATCACTTTTTTAATGTCTATCATGTTTCTTTAATCTTGAATTCAATTTATTTCACGATTACAATATTTTTCCTCTCCTTGTGCTGCTCAAAAGTAAAAGGAGTTTCATTTTTTGTAATCAATATAATAATTTTTTATGGTATTTCAATACAGAGAAGAACATATTCCATAAATCAAAACAATTATTCAATTAGCTTTATTGTAATGTTTGAATATTCATACTATTATCGGTTTCAAGACGAATGCGTTTTATTGTTGCACTAGTGCGTAATGTAAATAAAAATAAGCTATTCATGCTCTGTTAACGTAATTAAAATCTTCCTTTAAAGCAGATAGAAATAACAATTCATTAAACTTTCTGTGAAAACATTGAAAGAAGGGCCAATCAAAATTAATCTAAAAAATAGAATTGGCAACTGAACAAAATTCCGAATAAGATGTTTTCTGTTTGTATTCGGAGGTAAGAGCGACTTTCTTTTTCAGTTATATCTAAAATTACAATTCTTTGGAAGAACGGTATCAGGAAATTTGTAGCTTATAAAGTTCTATGGAGAAACCTTCCATTTTCTCTCATAGAATAATTATTTCAAATATATAGACTGAATTATGTCTGAACAAAAACGGGCGAGTTCTAAGCCGTTCGAAATAAGAAGTTAATACTTTGAAGGAAAATTCACATGCATCTTGTTTCGATGCAATTCAAACGAAATGAATTATTTCAGATTAACGTTTCAAGTTCATATAACTTTTAGGGTGAAGAAGAATGATAAAGCAAGAGAATGATGATGGGAGAATTACTGAAATGTAAGAGGAAATATTAGTATCACTTGAAAACGTACTGACACGATGTTGTCCACCACAAGCTTACTTAGTCGGCGATCGAACCAGGAACCTCACGCAGCAGGTATAAGCACTCTAAAATTGAATCATAGTGTCCCCCACAACACAAGTAAATTAGGTAATTTCTACAGAATACTTTTCACCCAATAAGCATTTTTATACTTTTCGAGATTTTCACGGTACATATCAAGTGATTCTGACATGGCATTCTGACATGGTACTACTTCTTAGTCGTACCCTATTCACATGGGATTCTTTTTACTCAGGACCTTTTCAGGCAGTCAAATTTTGACCAAGTTCCTTTTGGCTCAGGCGATTTTGTCTCCAGCCCATTTTGACCCGGGCTCTTTTTATAAGAGGACGTTATGAATCGGGACTTTCTGACCTTTCTCTTTTGTCTGAGCCCTTCTAGTGATACAGTCTGTCATTAGGTTTTCACATATATTTTTTTATCACGCTTCCTTCCAGCCTCCACATTATGAAATGATTTTTTCAGAATACTTCGTAATACCTTTCCACAACGATGAATTGGAAAAAGAGGTATGGTCGAATGACCTGGTCGAATTGTGGTAGATGAGGACAGTAGAGACCTCACTACAATAGTTACTCCTTTTGGATCTTTACAATATTGTAAATTACCCGCTGGAATAAAAGTTGGTTCGAGTGTTTTGGCCAAATGTATGAGAGATGTTCTGGGGGATTTAGAGGATAAGGGCGTTTACTCTTACTTTGATGACGTTTTGCTTGCCCACGAAACAAAAGAGAACATATGAAAATGATAAGGTTAGTTCTTGATCGTTTGCGGAACGTTGGTCTTACTATCTCTCCAACTAAATCTTTTTCTTTAAAAAGAAATTAATGTATTTATGATTCATTGTTGATGGAAATGAAATTCAAATGGATCAGAGTAGGATTGATGCAATAATAAAATTACCACGGCCTAAAACTAGAAAAAAGTTAAAAAATATGTGGGTTAGTACAATTTTATGCTCGATTTATATCTGGTTTTCAAGATATTATTGCTCCTATCTCTGAACTTAGATCTGTAAAGAAACCTTTTGTTTGGGGTAAGTTACAGCAAGGTGCCTTTGACGAATTAAAAAGATTGTTTTCAGAAAATGTTGTCCTAAAAATCCAGATTTAAATAAAAGGTTTGTTTTTCATATAGATTCTTCAACTCGTGGAATTGGAGGGGTAATTTCATAATATACTGAAAATAATGAATTGAAATCTGTTGGTTTTTTTTTTCTATAAGGCTTTCGAAAGCTGACCGACATAGGTCGTTTTATGAACTAGAATTTATAAGTTTAGTTAATACTATTCTACGTTTCAAACATTATCTTTTTCGAGAATTTGATATTTATACGGATAATACGGCGTTATCTTGGATAACAAATAATCCTAAGAGACTCCTAAAATACGGCTCAATAGTTAAAAAATTGTCTCAATTTTCTTTTAAGATTCACCACATAGGATCCAAGGAGAATCTTGTAGCTGACTTCTTTCAAGAGTGTATGACCCTTATAATTTTGAAATGCAAAAGGAGATAGTTGGACTGCATCTTCTGAATAAATATATCTTTTGTAAAAATATTTGGAATTTGTCATACCTTAAATAACCACTTCAAAACTATCAACGTAAGGATTCGCAATTACAGCACATAATAGAAAGTTTTGAAGAAGGTAATCCTGTTGAAGGTTATGATTTCCATAATGTTTTTTGTTAAAAAGAACACGAGCTGTAAGAGTACCTATGAAGATTGTTGTTCCTTCTGAATTAAAGTCATATATTTTAGAATATTAACGGGGGGACATACTGGGATGCAGAGAACGTTAAGGAAAATCTTGATGTTAGATCTTGTGAGACTTGTCAAAAGCCTAAACCTTCTAATGTAGCAAAAATGGGACGCTTAGGTTCAGTAGTAGAAACAAGGGTAAATGCTAATTGGATGATAGATATTATAGGGCTTTTCCCTAAGTCTAATGAGTTTTCATTTATACTAATTTTAGTTGATAATGGTTTGCGTTTTATTATGCTTGAAAAGTTAAGAAAATTAAATTTAAAATTAATCTGTGATCGCCTTTATTCCTTGTTCATTAAGTATGGATTTATTGAAACTATTTCAACGGATAACGCTTCCGTCTTTATATCGGAAATATTTGAAAGATTCTGCTTGAGTTTGGGGATGAAACACATTAAATTGAGCCCGTATCACCAGGAGGTGAATATTGCTGAACGTTATGTGAAAACTTTGAGTATGAAATCATATTTCTCTGAATGTGAAGACAGATGGAGTTATTTTTTGGAAGAATTACAGTTCAGTGTGCATTTGTGTGAACATGAAGGTATGAAGGCTCTTCCTTCAGAAATCTTTTTAGGTCGTCCTTTCCTTAGTCCATTAGAAGCTAGATGGTAAATATCAGATTCAAATATCGATGGGGGAAATCAGAAAGAGGTTTAGATGAAAGCTATGAAGAACATGAGAAAGAGTTGGGAGAAACGTAGAATATTATTTGAGAAAAATAGAAAGGAAATAAATCTTGAAATTGTAGATCACGTCTTGATTAAAAATCATGTAAAATCTTCCTTAAAGGAAAAATTTGCCAAGAGTCTTTCTTATGTATGGGAGTGCCCATTTAAGATAATTCGTTTTCTTACAACTAACACTTTGTTAGTTGAAGATGTTTCTGATGTAAACATAAAAAGAAGGGTCCATGTATCTGACGTGAAAAAATTATCTTCTAGAAGAAATCAGAATTTAATTAGTTGTGCTCAGATTTGTAAAATTCCTATTAAATTTGGATTTATGATAGGTTAGCAACCAGTTAATTATTGACTGATACAAGTTATGTAAAGGGTAATGAATAAAGAATAAAAGGTTAGAGTTTGATTCTTATAGTATTGGTAGTAAAACTGTTGATGATTCTCATTTCCGACCTATTCAATAACGTTAAGTTCATGTATATAAAAATGTATAAAGGTTTTGTAAATATTTTTATTATATTGTTTCTTAATATTTTCACAGAGGCTGGTTCTTGTTGAGGTGTGAGTGTCCTAGCCATGTATTCATTTCGTGTTTGTTTTTCATGTGGTCTTAATTTGGAGCTGATGCAGAATTGCATTTTCCTGATTGTATTGGTTGTCCTGTGGAATGTTTTGATAAACTTGGTAAAAAGGATGAAGATTCCAGGATTTGAGAATGAAGTCGACTTCAAAAATTATCAAAATTAGTTTGAACATTGAATCTTTAAAAATTAAGCTAAAGAAAAAAATAAAAGACGGAGACATTCAGATATTAAAATATATATAGCTGAGCTAAGAGGCATTCCTGAAGAACTAGTCGCACTATCTGAAGTAACTAAAGATTCGACTTCCCCAGTCCTATCAAGAGTTTAGAAGGTTTCAGGTTTTAAACTCATATTGCTGCGCTTAATCTAGCAGAGCTAAGAGGCATTCCTGAAGAACTAGTCGCACTATCTGAAGTAATTAAAGATTCGACTTCCCCAGTCCTAACAAGAGTTTAGAAGGTTTCAGGTTTTAAACTCATATTGCTGCGCGAAAAAGACGAATACTCAGCCATTTTCAAAAAGTGTTTTTTAAAGGAAATCAAGGAAGGGATTACAATGCAAAAAAATATAAATATGCAACAAGGATACAATTTTACTAATCTACTTCTAACAACTCTCTCACACATACAATCACACACAAGTTCATAAATATCAAAATTTACTATAAATAATGTCTAACAATCAAGATTACCAAACAATTTATAATCAATTTTATTATTTTATTATTAACACAAAATTTAATATTGCTGCTGCTCCGCACCAGACTCCAACATGTACACGTCACGCGTGAGAGATCATTTCACCAGCCTTACTCGCGATTTAGTTTTTTTTATTAAGGAAACCAAGTTACTAAATCTAAGGGCAGGAATAAAGTTACAGACCAAATTTCTCGTACTTCAATGGGATATAAACGAAGTTCTCTTCCAACAATCATTTAACCAACATATATATATATATATATATATATATATATATATATATATATATATATATATATATATATATATATATATTTCTGAATTGTCTGAACAAGGCAATAGCATAAATTGCATAGACGGTTAATCTAAACATTCAAAGCCGAAAATTTAATAGAACCTCAAGCTTAATGCCAATCGTAATTACCAAACGATACAATCCATTTAATAATTATTCCAACTATTAAAGAGTAATAACACTCCGGATTATTCAATAATTCTTAATTTGCTGATCAATTTCTTATAAATGTATTTAATCTGAGCACTATACACTTGAAAACCGTAGTTCTAATCAAAACTAACATTCACTTTACATTAAATTACTTAAATTTGCAAAATAGATATCTACTACTATGACACCCTGTATATTATTCATTCAAATTCACTTGGCAGTTCATAAGGGAAAGTAACACCTATTATTGTCGCATACATGAGAAATTCACCGGTTCTGTTAAATGTAATGCGCAAACGGGTTTTGCAAAATAACTGAACTTATTTTTCCTCGCAACTAAAGAGCACAAAGGTTTAATATTGCCAACTGTCTTATATGCAAAGCATATTTCAACACCTAAACGCAAAAAGTGCAAATCATCCTGGAAAAGAAAAACACAAGAAAATATCCAATAGCTTCCACACATCACATACACTTATGTGCACTGCACAATTTAATCTCATCTAATAAAAAAGTAATTTCTTGAAATAATCAAAAGAACATTTAAACTTCAAACAATTTATTATAATTTATCAAAGTTATTATTTTGCAGGAGGGGAGAAGACTTCTAGTAAGGTTAATTATCTTTCAAAAACAAAATTTTAATGCAGTTAAATATCAAATTGCAAATGGTAAAGTTACACTGTTATCGTTGCTTGAAATTCCAAAAATATCAACTTTAACAATCTTTAGTTCGGAATTCATTCACTAGTTTTTAATTTTTAAGATACCTTTTATATTTTATTTAATAATCACTCACATTCAACATTCAGTGCGGTGTACATCAAACTAATATCTACAAAAGTTATTAAAAATTCAATACTTACCAAAACTCAGCAGTTCCGTACTTACTTCCGTGTTATAGAAGAAATTTATTGCCTATTTTGACTCAACTCACATTCAACTCTTTCACACGATTATTTAAGTATATATTTTAATTCAGAAGTTTCAAAGCAATTATTATTTTTATAAGGATCTATTGTGCACTACTCATTTTAATTAAGTCAAATGAACCGGGTTTAATTTGCATATGGATTTTATTTTTAATAAATTTATTTGAAGTAAATTTATGTTTCTCAACAAGTTTTTAATTTCTTACCCAAACAACAAAACCTAATTTTAATTTTCCCCTTGATTTGAAGAATTTACTTCATGTATTTTCTAACCCTTTTAACTACATTCGATTACTCCCTTTTTTACCATTTTTACCGTTTTTTGAAGTTTTGTCGTTCTATTTTTCTGGTTTTAATCACAAACGTATTAGTTTTAAGGAATAACAATTCACTTTAAGAATCTTAAACAGTTTTAAAACTTTCACGCACAAAAATGCAAAAAGAGAGAAATGAAACTAAGTTTAACAAGAAAATACCCGTTCTTCAACATAAGTAAAATAACATTACCTACTTCTTTATCTTTATATTATCCATATAAGTTTTACCCAATAGTTTATAATGACAAATTTAAGCACCTGATTTTATACTCTCGAATATTTAAATTGCATTAAATTCACTAAGCAAGTTTCATTCTAGGACAAAAATTAATCTTTTAAATCGGTCTTGTCAAATTAGTCCCTTTGTTTAACCTATTTGAAGAAAGCCATTAAAGATTTTTTTTTTTAAAAAAAAGATGTAATTTCAACGTGTTCAGTTTCAAGCTAATTTAGATTTTTAGTTACGTGTTAAAATTTTATGCACTCCATTTTTCTTCTTTCCGTTTTAACTTATCACTCACACACACAGAATGACGGAAGCCAAAATCACACTTTGTGTAACGAAAAACACGTAACAGAAGACCCATCTTCTCTTATCCGATGTTACTTTCCCTTATGAACAAACAACAGGTACGGCGCTCGAAAGCCGCGGGGAAGAGGAGGCGTGGTCAAGCACATCAAGCAGTAAGACTACTACTGCTGCCATCTTTTATTGAATAAGCAAAACATTACCACTTGCCATAAGATTCACAAACTTTTTTTAAACTTCCAATCTTTTTAAATATGTGACTACACGTCACAACTTTCCATATTTTACGACCGGATGTCCTACTGTCAGACAATCTATAGAATGAAATAAAAGTCACACTTTCTTATTTATGGTGCATGTAATATGAAAGTGTAGAGTTACTCTCAGGAATATAAGAAGCCTTTGAGAAATCTCAATTTGTTAATGTCAAGCATAGCACACTATATCGTAAACAATTTGTGACATCAGTGGTCAAAAGTTCAGTTTCTAATATTAAAAAAAAAACTTAGTCAATATTTATGTGTGACACATATAGTTTCTGTTTAAAGAATATTGTGTGAAATCGAAGGTGACAAAATCAAACTTGGCTGCCACGATGTTCACACTTCCGTTCATGCACAAAAACCTACATTTGTTTTTCCTCCACTAGCACTTGCAAACAGTTTCCTCTTTTCTATCACGTATTTTATTATTAATTCTTTAATTTTATTATTAATTATTTACTTTTTTCTACTTGATACCATTGTCAAACATTGCATACATTATTCCGTAAACGAATGAGGATAGATAAAAATAATGAGTTCATATTCTCGTTTGAGGGAAGATTATAGCCTACATTAATGTGTCAAACATACTCCTTTCTTTGTTAAAAATATATTGCGCTATATCCAGTATCTACGAATCGAAGGTATCTGGCTTAACATCAAACCGAATTAAATGCAGCTTTTGCATCAATACCAGTGTTGTGCAGTGGAAAATCAGAGCATGGGGCAAGAGTATACAACGACACCCTGTACATAAGAATGAGGTGTATATACAAGGCGCTAGGCGCCACCATGGTTCACACAAAGCGTAATAGTATTTTCAAAAATAAACTCTGCTTTTCCTTGATTTTGAACTCATGTTATTATTTTTAACTTGAATGTTATATGTGCACACCCAACTAGAAAAGTATCTTACCCCTAAGAGCTCTGAATCTATTACTTCAGGTCCAGGTCATTTGCAGTTTTGAGAACGCCTAGACTGGTGGAACCCAAATTACACGTAACTTTTCTCGGCACTGACAGCAGTTCGTAGCAATTCTTTATGCAAGTAAAATAGTGGGTAGATGACGCACGGAACATTTCCCCATTCTGAGATGAACCTTTCTGTTTCAGAACGTGTTGTCAAATGAACATCATATGTTAATCTCAATATTGCTGTGTATGTAATGTATTATTTATTATAAACTGTATATTCAAAGAAATATAAACATGGATCACACATGAATGAGAAAATACTTGAAAGCAGACGAAAATATCAAATCTAGAACAACTGCTGGAAATAAGTTTGTATATCAGTGTCTCCATTCACAGATCTTTCCCAGTTCTCCTTATTCCAACATCTTTTTCTTTCTAGGGAAGAGAAGATCTTTCTTGACACACTTAGTATGAGTTTAAATTGAAATTGAAACTGGAAAAAGTTTCAGCCTGGCTGAAATTCGAACACGGATCTAACGAACATAACTTCAAAGCGTTAACCATTCACCTATCACGCCCCTTCAACACAAACTTCAACACAAACTAATATCTAGTGAATATCGTTTCATGGAAAATATAAACAAAATACTAATCCTTGTGTGAGTGTCTTAATGACTTACTCGAGCTTTCGTTGTTTAACTTAAAAACAAGTTATGTAGACGTTCTTCTATGAGGAAAATACAAGAATACGTTCTTCTGGTTGAGGCTGCGTCATCGGTTTCAGGGATGGTACCGACTTACATTACATTTCAACTTTACCATAACTTCTAATTTCCAAAGAAGAAAACACGAAAGAAGTCATTTTCACATTAATTGAATTGTATGAACAAGTGTAGAAATACACAGTTCAATGTTTATGTTATATAACTACTAGTATATTCATATAAGGAATTTGTGGCAAATTGAACTGTTGGCACTAGCTGAGTGTTCTCGGGCGTTCGGCTTCTGATCACGAGGCGCAATTCACTAGAATTTCGAATTCATCTGAACAGCAAGGTCGGAATTTTAATTGTCATGGGGATTTCTGTGTTCGTGTCCCTGTAGTGTTTGGAATACGTCGCAAAGACGTGAACTGCCAGTGGCGAACAATACTCCGGTTACTTCGATTTGTTTTAAAAAATGTGAAAGCACGAAACTCCTGGGTTCAAATCCCGTCATGACAATCATTATTGTTTCTGTATGAAAAGCTAATGTTTAGTAGTTGGTATTGTAATTTGTTATTATTATTATTATTATTATTATTATTATTATTATTACCAGAGAAGGAAAGAAAAGTAACATGGTCGAAGGTATTCATAGGAATAGAAAAGATATACAGAATCTCATATGTTTCTTAGGTTTACACATGAACGCTAGTCTAATATTATGTTTATGTATTTACAGATAGAATTCTCATTTTAAAACAACAAGAAATGGAATACAAATATTTGATAGATGATAACAGTAATGCATTTTATTTGACGCTTCTTCTAGGTAGAAAGGTCAGGCGACATCTTAAATAGGACCATTCTCGTGACCAGCGTTGTAACTTCGATCACTATTTGCAATTTGCCCACAGGTAGAAACAATTCCTAGAATCTGATTTTCCCCCATACTACACCAGTAAGGATCTGTTTAGCCCTTATGTATTCATCAATTGTTGTACAAATCTGTTACGTTTCTAGATTGTACGAATCAAGGTTGATACAGATGACGTAATTTTCTGTTGTTGGCATTTCACCTGTGAAGAAAGGCGTCTCAACTCTGTGACACAGAGAAATTGAGTATTTTTTCATGTTAGTATACATCAGAAGTATAAATATTGCTAATTATAAAAATTCCTTAACTGTCTCAGCCAGAATCGAACACGCGACCCCATAATTAGCAAACGAACACTCAAACCACTACTCTCAGACATGACTGAAGAGAAGGAAAAGAACTGGATGTTCTTGAAATCACTAATTAAACACTTTTACGATTACAATGTAATAATGGTGAAACTTTCATGATAAAACATTAAAGTTTTACGCAGAAAGAATAGTCCAAAGAATTCAACTTTAACTTGACAACTGAAATAAAATTCAAACACACAAGGCCATGAGGGAGAAATTGGCCTTTAGAGTGCTTCGAACCCTTGACAGGCTCGCTGCTGTGTGCCAGCGTACGGGAGTGGAAAATTCGAGAGAAAAAAGAAAAGAAAAAAAATTAAATGTCCTTATCTTATTATGTAAGGGAGGTATATATTTCCTTCCCTTTAACAATATTTGTATCAAATGTGTTTTGAAACACAGTGACGCTACTCACTATCACTTCACACACTTTCATCACAAAAAATTGTCAATGAATTATATTTCCTATATCAATTATTCACTTTTACATGTCTGTGAAAGAGATCGTGAAACAAATTATCACTGTATATTGTATCAATGTAGCCAACGTAAATTTAGAAACATCCATACTGAGTTATAAGAGTAATGACATGTATTGAGTACTGTTCGGAAAAGTAATACCTCTATAAATATCTCAAAAGGTGGATAATTGTGTAAATTGGAATGAACACATCAAGAAACAAATTAAATTGAATATAAATTCCTTTGATGCTGCAGGTAAATAGCTACAGGCAAATTCACCATGTAATATTATAACAAAATGGTGCGCATCTATTTACCTTATTTCATGGTTCTCCCAATTCACTTTCAAATGATCGGATACAGTTGTCATCTAAATTCATACAATTATACGCACCCATCTCAAGATTTTTCACTTCATGATGTAGAGGCAGGGGTTACTCTTGACCCCCGTAGCTCATCTTAGGGACAATTCGTCAGGAAAAAATAATATATAATAATAACGACCGCATCCACATGATTGGCGATAGTTCATGTTGGTCCCTTCGCGATTCTTCTCGACAAATCGAAGAAGCGCGGACAAAAATGACGCGGTGGTACGTGGTAACTTCACTACCCCAACTCTATATATATCTCTTTCCACTCGACGAAACTCTGCCGCCAATGGCAAACTAGCGGCAGTCCTAACACACGTCGTTATAGCGACGATCGACACATACCGGTTAGTGGGCCACTAGGTTTTGGCGACGTTTACGACATGAGGTTTCTAAGCGAAATTCAAAATTCACATTTTAAGTTGAATGTTTCAATTGTTACTTTTTATTTTACAGGTTTCTTCAATATAATACAACTAGTAGATCAAACTATAAGCTTTATAATGATGTTTGTTCCACGTCTCTAGTGCACATATTAAATTTTTTTTGACAATTGTTAATGATCACTGTAACTAAAATGTCCTTTTTACCATTTTTGTACACCCTATATTGGGACACTTTCCGGGGAAATGAGGTAATATATTGGGATTTTTCATCTCCCACTGTAATAAAGCTGTGCATCGTTTTCTTTACAAAAATTTGAGATGGTGAAGTCTGATTACTTGTTGATTTGAAATGGAATACCTCTTTATTCACTTTTACAGTTCTTCTAGTAACTCTTTAAGAACAGAGTCAAAACAAATAAACATTCAAGACAGTAAAAACACAAACACTGTCCGCGCGTTCTTCCCTTGCCTGAAGTAAAATAATAAAATATGGATAACATGCAACATTTGGTCTTCTATGTGTTGTCAAGCCTGTAAAACCAATTAACGCACAAAATGCTCAATATCTTAGCTATTCATGACATAACTATTGCATGGTCCGAATAACTCCAGAATATACACAAATGGTCATTTGTCATATTTTACAGAAATTAGTCATGATTTTTCCGACAACCTGATACTTTAAATTTTGTTAATACCCATAGTTCATTGATCTCATCACTTATTCACTTACTCTCTTACGATCCGTTAGGGTAATTCCCGTAGATTAAGAAATCTGAAATGTAATATCCAGGATTCGTGTAGCATGCAAGTAAACAAATTAAAGTGAAAAGGATTATATTTAACTGCGCCAAGTCCCGACTTTGCAATAATAATAAAAGAATAACAAGATTACATTGTCAATTACGTAACCAATACCTTCCAATAAAGGTAAAAGAATAAATGAAGCGCCGGGATTCGAACCGGGGTCACTCTAATAGCAATTTTCTGCTCTGACACTTTGCCACCAATTCTTCAGACAAAGATGAAAAAATAAACCAGTAGTCGCGTTAGATATAGCACACACTATTTCTACACGTGTTGACATAATTCAAAGAACGTGAAAATAATTTCCATCGTCTTTTCTTCTTTAGAAATTAGAAAGCAGAGAATTGTAGCGATTGGTACTAGCGAGTTCGAGCGAGTTTTCATTCAAACTCTACTCGATTCGATTCGAGAGCTCGAACACATAAATTTTTGAGGTTGTCTCGAGAACTCGACTCGAAAAATTTCCTACAACTGGACTCGAATTTAACTCGAGTTATAATTAGAGATCGATGACACTTCGATTTTATAATTAGAGACGAATCAAAAGGAGGAAAATCGAGCCAAATTCTGTGTGTAGTTTCAAATTCTTTCTACATAAACAATATAATTGCTATCAATGATTCTACTACTACTCGTTAATATTATTATTATTATTATTATTATTATTATTATTATTATTATTATTATTATTATTATTATTATTATTTTATAACTACACCATGTATAAACATGAAAACAAACACCATGTATAACTGAATACTAAACACTAGTTGACTGCTGACCTCGTTAGTCGTGAACTCTAGGAGGTAATGACATCGTTCACGAGGTTCTGGATTTGAGTTCCGGAGAACGAAGCACCCGGGCTCAAACCAAATGTCGTTACAAATTGCAATATCTCCTTTACAGGGATAAACCGTTGAGCCCTTTTTATTTTACCAAAAGAGTGCTCATTTAACCGTCTATTTTAGACGATAACCGTTTAGGATAAGATAAAGTGCATATAATTTTTTTTTTATAAAACTAGCCTTTGACCAGCTGGGAGCTTCGCCCCCAGACCCCCGTATTTGCTCGGCCTTCGGCATCGCATGTCATATGTTCCTGCATTTATTCTTAATGTTTCCTTAAATCGGCCCAACATCCCCAGATCTCATATATATATCATCCTTTGCTCCTTAATACTCTGCTTAATAACTGACAGTTTATTTTTTATAGCAACCTTTGTTTTGTCAACCACAATTTATCGACTTATTATATAATGAATGATGATGTTGGATTCTTATTTTCAGAAGTTTTACAAATATAAAGCATCTGTAACAAACTCGTTCCGTAATACCCGTTTCAAAAATCCTCTAAAAACTAAACTATTCACTTTTGGCAATTTTCCTTTGACATGCCAAATTTAATCATTGTAATCCTAAAGAAATTGCCCAATAATTTTGAGATATAAAAGTAGTTCCTATAAATAAACCCCACCAAAGTTGGAATTTTTTATTTCTGTTAATTTATAAAGATAAACAAGAAAGTTATTTCGCTTTTGTGGAGGTCTGTGTTCAGTTGGACCTCCCACCGTGAGTTGAATGAGAATGAGGATAAGACGAAGGTCAGCTGTTGTTCTGCGTAAGTGCAGCATACACCCGGTTATAGTAGTTCAGTTACATTGTGAACTTGCGTAAGAAAATAGTGAATGAGACCTCCACAGAGCGTCATAAGGGGGTGTATGCGATATGAGTTCAAAGTGGGGACAAAGGCAGCTGCAGCGGAGCGGAATTCTATGGACTTTCTCCTTTTTTTCTATCTCAACTATCAGAAAAATAAGATTTTGTATCCCAAGAAAACGCCCATTCAAATAACATAGGAATTTCTTCATCCCCATTCGACCCCTGAAAAACTAAAAATATTCACTTTTAGCAATTTTTACACGGTTAGTTCTCAAAGGCTACAATCATGCCAAATTAAATCATTCTAATCATAACGGAAGTGCCTAAACATTTTAGGGTGTAGAAGACGTCCCACATAAATAACACGCGAAAGATTTTTTCAGTTCTCCATAAAACCGATCTACAGTTGCAAATTTTCATTTCTGATGATTCACTTAGGTAAAGCTAACGAAAACGTAGAAGCATACGGAATTTCAAGCTTTTATTCCAATTCAAAGTACCTAAAACATGAGATTATACGTCAAAAAAGGTCCATTTAAATAACATGGGAAAATTCTTCATTCCCCCTTTAGAACTTCCAAAAATTAAAAATATTCACTTCTAGCATTTTGCTGTGGGTTTGTCCCGAAAAGCCACAATCATGTCAAATTTAATCATTTTAGACCTACAGGAAGTGGTCAATAATTTGGGGCTGTAAAAGATGTCTCATATAAATAACATGGAAAGATCTTTTAGTCCCTATAAAACCACTCTAAGGTTGGAATATTTTACTTTTGGCAATTTTTCTGTCGGTTAGTCCTGGAAGGCTACAATCATGCAAAATTTCATGATTCTAATCTTGCCTCAAGTGCCTAAACATTTTGGTGTATAGAAGACGTCCCATATAAATAACATTGGAAAGGTTTCTCAGTTCCCCATAAAACCACTTTACGGTTAGAAATTTTCATTTCTGATGATTCACTTATATAAAGATTACAAAAACGTACAAGCATATCGAATTTGGAGTTTTTGTTCCAATTCTAAGTACCTTAAACATGACATTATATGTCCAAAAAAAGTCTCATTTAAATAACACGTTGAAATTATTCATCCCCTCTTTAGACCCCCTAAAAATTAAAAATATTCAGTTTTGGCAATTTTTCTGTGTGTTTGTCTCAAAAAGCTATAATTATGTCAAATTTAATCATTGTAGCTCTGCAGGAAGTGCTCAATAATTTGAGGGCGTAAAACGTGTCCCATATAAATAACATTGGAAATATTTTTCATTTTTCAGTTCTCTATAAAACCACTCTAAAGTTGGAATTTTTTAGTTTTGGCAATTTTTCTGTCGGTTAGTCCTGGAAGGCTACAATCATGGAAAATTTCATCATTCTAATCTCGCCTGAAGTGCCTAAACATTTTGGGGTATAGAAGACGTCCCATAAAAATAACATTGGAAAGGTTTTTCAGTTCCCAATAAAACCACTTTACGTTTAGAAATTATTATTTGTGATGATTCACTTAGGTAAAGCTAACGAAAACGTACAAGCATACCGAATTTGAAGTTTTTATTCCAATTCTATGTACTTAAACATGAGATTATATGTTCAGAAAAAGTGTCATTTTAATAACATGGGGAAATTCTTCATCCCCTCTTTAGAACGCCTAAAAATTAAAAATATTCACTTTTGGCAATTTTCCTGTGGGTTTGTCCCTAAAAGCCACAATCATGTCAAATTTAATCATTTTAGCTCTACAGGAAGTGGTCAATAATTTGGGGCTGTAAAAAATGTCTCATATAAATAACATGGAAAGATCTTTTAGTTCCCTATAAAACCACTCTAAGGTTGGAATATTATACTTTTGGCAATTTTTCTGTCGGTTAGTCCTGGTAGGCTACAATCATGAAAAATTTCATCATTCTAATCTTGGAGAAAGTGAATAAACATTTTGAGGATTCGAAGACGTCCCATATAAATAACACTGGAAAGGTTTCTCAGTTCCCCATAAAACCACTTTACGGTTAGAAATTTTCATTTCTGATGATTCACTTAGGTAAAGCTAACGAAAACGTACAAACATACCGAATTTGAAGTTTTTATTCCAACTCTAAGTACCTAAAACATGAGATTATAAGTCCAGAAAAAGTCTCATTTAAATAACATCGGGAAATTCTTCATCCCCTCTTTAGAACCCCTAAAAATTAAAAATATTCACTTTTGGCAATTACCTGTGGGTTTGTCAAGAAAAGCTATATTCATGTGAAATTTAATCATTGTAGGCCTGCAGGAAGTGCTCAAAAATTTGAGGGAGAAAAACGTGTCCCATATAAATAACATTGGAAATATTTTTCATTTTTCAGTTCTCTATAAAACCACTCTAAAGTTGGAATTTTTTACTTTTGCTAATTTTTCTGTCGGTTAGACCTGGAAGGCAACAATCATGCCAAATTTCATCCTTCTATACTTGGAGGAAGTGAATAAACATTTTGAGGTATAGATGACTTCCCTTATAAATAACATTGGAAAGGTTTTTCAGTTCCAGATAATACAACTTTACGTTTAAGAAGTTTCATTTCTGATGATTCACATATGTAAAGTTAAAGAAAACGAACAAATATACCGAATTTAAAGTTTCTATTCCAATTCTAAATACTTAAACATGAGATTATAAGTCCAGAAAAAGTCTCATTTGATTAACATGGGGAAATTCTTCATCCCCTCTTTAGAACCCCTAAAAATTAAAAATATTCACTTTTGGCAATTTTCATGTGGGTTTGCCCCGAAAAGCTATAATAATGTAAAATTTAATCATTGTAACCCTACAGGAAGTGGTCAATAATTTGGGGCTGTAAAAGGTGTCTCATATAAATAACATGGAAAGATCTTTTAGTTCCCTATAAAACTACTCTAAGGTTGGAATATTTTACTTTTGGCAATTTTTCCGTCGCTTAGGCCTCGAAGGCTACAATCATGCCAAATTTCATCCTTCTAATCTTGGAGGAAGTGAATAAACATTTTGAGGTATAGAAGACTTCCCTTATAAATAACATTGGAAATGTCTTTCAGTTCCCTATAAAACCACTTTACGGTTAGAAATTTTCATTTCTGATGATTCCCTTATGTAAAGCTAAAGAAAACGTACAAACATACCGAATTTGAAGTTTCTATTCCAATTTTATGTACCTAAAACATGAGATTATAAGTCCAGAGAAAGTATCTTTTTAATAACATGGAGAAATTCTTCATCACCTATTTAGAACCCCTAAAACTTAAAAATATACATTAATGGCAATTTTCCTGTGGGTTTGTCCCGAAAAGCTATATTCATGTGAAATTTAATAATTGTAGGCCTGCAGGAAAGTGCTCAATAATTTGAGGGTGTAAAAGATGTCCCATATAAATAACATTGGAAATATTTCTCATTTGTCAGTTCTCTATAATACCACTCTAAAGTTGGAATTTTTTACTTTTGACAATTTTTCTGTCGGTTAGACCTGGAAGGCTACAATCATGCCAAATTTCATCCTTCTAAACTTGGAGGAAGTGAATAAACATTTTGAGGTATAGAAGACTTCCCTTATATATAACATTGGAAAGGTTTTTCAGTTCCCCATAATACCACTTTACGGTTAGAAATTTTCATTTCTGATGACTCACTTATGTAAAGCTAAAGAAAATGTAAAAACATTCCGAATTTGAAGTTTCTATTCCAATTCTAAGTCCCTAAAACATGAGATTATAAGTCCAGAAAAAGTCTCATTTAAATAACATGGGGAAATTCTTCATCCCCTCTTTAGAACCCCTAAAA
Organism: Thermobia domestica; assembly: GCF_964235325.1. Lineage (NCBI taxonomy): Eukaryota > Metazoa > Arthropoda > Insecta > Zygentoma > Lepismatidae > Thermobia > Thermobia domestica. The sequence continues at coordinate 103,088,010 of NC_137457.1, forward strand.
ATTAAAATATTCACTTTTGGCAATTTTCCTGTGGGTTTGCCCCGAAAGGCTATAATCATGTAAAATTTAATCATTGTAGCCCTGCAGGAAGTGCTCAATAATTTGAGGGTGCAAAAGGTGTCAAATATGTATAAAATAGGAAAGATTATTCTGTTCCCTATTAAACCACTCTAAAATTGGACTTTTTACTGTTTGCAATTTTTCTGTCGGTTAATCCTGGAAGGCTACAATCATGCCAAATTTCATCATTCTAATCTTGCCTGAAGTCCCTAAACATTTTGGGCTATAGAAGACGTCCCATATAAAAAACATTGGAAAGGTTTTTCAGTTCCCAATAAAACCACTTTACGTTTAGAAATTATTATTTGTGATGATTGACTTAGGTAAAGATAAAGGAAACGTACAAACATACCGAATTTGAAGTTTCTATTCCAATTCTAAGTACCTAAAACATGAGATTATAAGTTCAGAAAAAGTCTCATTTAAATAACATGGGGAAATTCTTCATCCTCTATTTAGAAACCCTAACAATTAAAAATATTCACTTTTGGCAATTTTCCTGTGGGTTTGTCCCGAAAAGCCACAAACATGTCAAATTTAATCATTTTAGCCCTACAGGAAGTGGTCAATAATTTGGGATGTAAAAGATGTATCATATAAATAACATGGAAAGATCTTTTAGTTCCCTATAAAACCACTCTAAGGTTGGAATATTTTACTTTTGGCAATTTTTCTGTCGGTTAGTCCTGGAAGGCTATAATCGTGCAAAATTTCATCATTCTAATCTTGCGTGAAGTGCCTAAACATTTTGGTGTATAGAAGACGTCCCATATAGATCACATTGGAAAGGTTTTTCAGTTCCCAATAAAACCACTTTACGGTTAGAAATTTTCATTTCTGATGATTCACTTAGGTAAAGCTAAAGGAAGCATACAAACATACCGAATTTGAAGTTTCTATCCCAATTCTATGTACCTAAAACATAAGATTATAGGTTCAAAAAAAGTTCATTTAAGTAACACGTTGTAATTCTTCATCCCCTCTTTAGACCCCCTAAATTTAAAAATATTCACTTTTGGCAATTTTTCTGTATGTTTGTCTCAAAAAGCTATAATTATGTCAAATTTAATCATTGTAGCCCTGCAGGAAGTGCTCAATTATTTGAGGGCGTAAAACGTGTCCCATATAAATGTCACTTTTGGCAATTTTTCTGTCGGTTAGTCCTGGAGGGCTACAATCTTTCCAAATTTCATCATTCTAATCTTGCCTGAAGTGCCTAAACATTTTGGGGTATAGAAGACGTCCCATATAAATAACATTGGAAAGGTTTTTCAGTTCCCCATAAAACCACTTCACCTTTAAAAATTTTCATTTCTGATGATTCACTTAGGTAAAGATAAAGGAAACGTACAAACATACCGAATTTGAAGTTTCTATTCCAACTCTAAGTAGCTAAAACATGAGATTATAAGTCCAGAAAAAGTCTCATTTAAATAACATGGGAAAATTCTTCATCCCCTCTTTAGAACCCCTAAAAATTAAAAATATTCACTTTTGGCAATTTTCATGTGGGTGTGCCCTGAAAAGCTATAATCATGTAAAATTTAATCATTGTAGCCCTGCAGGAAGTGCTCAATAATTTGAGGGTGCAAAAGGTTATAACCGCTACCAGGTTATAGAAGGATTTTTTGTGGACACTCTGTATATTTCGTAAAGACTGTGATTATTATTTTCGATTTATACTTTATTCTGCAACGCACATAAGTTCTTTCTTTGGTGGGAATTGCTTCTTTCCCACACAATTGGACAAAGAAGTATTTCATCGTTTTTTCATATATATATTTAAAACGTTGCTTTTAGTGAGAACATTTCAGTTAGTGACTAACCATTTCAGTGTTTCTCCCTGACTCATTATATGCACAGTATATATTCTATAGTTATTGGGAACTGAATTAAGTGTTTTCGTTAATCGCTTATGGAAACATTACAATAGATTAGAGAAATACGGGCTGACCAGATGTCCCAGTAGCCAAAGTGGCACCAGCCTCACAATTTTCGTAGTTCGTTATCTGTACTTTCTCACGCCAGTGTTATCGCCGTGTCTAGTGCATTATAGGCAGTTGACTAAAATTAACATAAATTGTTTTCTATATTCTGTTTGTATGTGCATACAGGTGAGTTAACCGAGTGATTTTTGAAATGAACTGCCAACACTTTTCCGTTGACCATTGCAACCCGTAGCTTGAGCTTGGATGCTCGAGGAGTTTGACTCCAGGTCTGGGAGATGCAACCACGCATCTCGTGTTGAACTTCAAACATAAGTTGTGTTAAGGGGCACAAGCTATTTAGCCGGAGAAGGACGATTTCTTACGGCTAGCCCCAATCAGTGAAATCCCAGGTCCTCAGACCTTGTGCGTTTAAAATGTTACATACGCGCCCTCCAATATTTGTATTCCATTGTGGAGATCTTCTTTTGTGTGTTAGCTGAAGATTCACCTTTACGCTGCAGGACTGTTCAGCGTAAAAACTGGATTCATCGTGGGACGATCCAGACAACTTTTCCCCAGTGCGAATCCCCCAAGTGTGTTAATGGTGTGAGCAAAGTATTTATAGTGATACCTGAATTATAATCATATATATATAAAGGGCTCTATTTCCCGAAAAGGGCAAAACGTAATTTCAGCGGCAAAATTTATTAGTGTCCAGTGTTGTGTTCATTTCTCTTCGTTATTCTTTTTTCAAAATAGTGTTCTAATAAATAAGTATAGTGTCATTTAACCCAGTGTGTTTTCGTTGTATGTCTGAGTGGTGTTTGTGTGCGTTATGGTCTGGATGACCGTCTGATCGTCCGTGAGATTTTCGAGACGAGACACCCAAACCTCTCGGCGCCTAATGCTCATATTATTGAGACCGACGAGCTTTTTGGGAAACAGTTTGTAACCTTTCTTGGAGAGGTCTTCGTCGTCCTGTCCAGGTAAGTTAAAGTATCAGGAGTATACTTATTGGTAATACCACGAGCCGAGGACAGCGAACAGAACTACAGCCGGTTATAAATAAATGTTCACCCGAACAGTGACCCGACCTCTAGTTGGTTACAGATAAATGGACGCCCGAACAGCGACTTGAACTCCAGCCGGTTACCAATAAATAGCTGCCCGAACATGGACCACGAACTGAGGACGATTACAAATAAATGGACGCCCGAACAGCGACTTGCACTCCTGTTGGTTATAAATAAATGGCCGCCCGAACAGCGACTCGAACTGAGGACCGGTTACAAATAAATGACGCCCGAACTACCGACCCGAATCGAGACCGTTGGTGCTCGATTATACATTTAAGATTAATATTTTAATATATCATTTCTCTTTCAGCTTAGTACCAGTAATCTAAAAGAAAATCTCTTTCAGGTGATTTTAATAATATATTCTTGTGATAGTTCATTTTATTCTAATTGTATGTTTTAAGCTTTATCCTTGTTCAAGATGGCACACCAGAGACTTAATGCGATGGCTAGGGTGATTTCACTTCTTGAAGAATTATTGAAACAAAGTAAAGAAAGCCGTGCTGAGTTTAAAGAGAATGTCGATAGATATATAAAGCAAAATAAAGAGTCCCGTGCTGAAAATAAAGAAAACCTAGATAGATTAGGAGAAGAGCTAAAGAGTGATTTAGGTCAAAAGATAGACGCTTTACGGGACGTGTTTCGTGAAAATAGTCAGCAAACGGAAACTGCTGAAAACAAAATACCGGAATGTGAACCCCAAGTACAGTCAGATGTTCCTACTGGATACGAAACACCGGAAATTGAACCTCAGTTAGCGTCTGATATTCCCAGTGTAAATAAAACATTGGAATTGAAACCTGAGCTTGAAACTAATACTCCTAATGAAAAGGAAACGCAGGAATCTGAACTCCAACCAGAGACAGGTAGTCCAAACCAACCTCGTAACAAATCTGGCAACGATTTTATCTATTCAGAATCTAGTGACGCCGCTTGTAGTAGAAGTAGTGAAATCCACGAACATATGATTGTAGACGACAGAAGTCGTAAACGCACAAGAATAACTACCACAAACCACAGAGAGAAAAGGCGTAAACGAGATTATAGTTATAGCAATAAGCAAAGATACAAAGATCAGATCGTAAACAATACAAAATTTAAAGGGAATCAGAACCAAGAGCGCACACGAAAGAATAACAGATACAAAAGAAGTCGTAAATCACGGCCACGTAACCTGAGTTATCAGAAACTAGACAGGAACCGCAATTTGTGTGACATTAAGCATAGATTTGTACGGAGAGGTAACCGCTGTAGGAATAGACGAACAAACCGTAATTATCAAGAAAGAAATAGTAATCATAAAAAAAAGTCAACCAAAACTTTGTATGCTGATACGAATTTTCTTTCAGGAAAGCAACGCATTTCTTTTAATCTTTCTTTCAACTTTTAAGCAATAAACATTCATTCATTTTTCTTCATTTTGCTTTTAGTTTTCGATCGGAACACCTGGACACGAAAAGAAGAACTACGCATTTCTTTTAAAACTCCTTTTTGCTTCCAGCTTTTAACTGTTCAGCAATGAGCAGATAACACGTTTTTCTTTCTTCATTTTGATAAGATAGTCGCTGCATTCTCGACCACCTGTGCTTATGGTTACGAATGACGAACGACACACAGCTGATTCTTTTCTTTTTTCTGTCTTTGCTCCGTGTAGCACTTCACACCTCAGTCAGCTGTGTATGAGTGTTGCAAACCTTACTAATGACTTACTATTAGTTTAATGTCATTAATCTTTTCTTGTTTTCATTTCAGATGTTTGAATTTAGATCTTTTAGTAAATAATTAACGTATCACATACGTAGGGGAATTGCATTTTAAAAGCAATTTGAAATCTTGGCGAGATTTCCGTACCCCCAGCTAGTGGGAAGATATTTTAGCGTTATAATATATTTCTATTGTTTTTTAAGATTAAAAAAAATCTTTTTAGAATCCCTTCCCACTTTCCAAATTCTTAAACATGTTATAATACCTATAACTCACAATTAATGTTTGATTTTCTTTTAGATTTTTTTTAAATAATGCATCGAGATGCCCAAGAAGAGAAATTTTTTAGTTATTCATTATATGTACACTTGTATATTTGTGATTAAAACTTAGTACGTAATCTCATGCGTAGAATATGAAACTTTACACTTATAATCAATGTTAAATTTATTTTTCAGTGTTAATCTTAGATTTTCGTTTTCATTTTGAAGTGTTTACTGTAATTTTATTGAACCTCATTTACGTCATTTACCCGATTTTGACTTATTTGAATTTCCAGGATGTGACATGATATATTTTGTTCGAAGAGAAAAGTTTAGAACGGAAAGTAGGCTAAGCCTTAAACAAGTGATAACAGACATTTCCTTGTTGGTAATAGAATGTGCAGGAATGTCGTGTGAATAGTATAATTCTCCGAACGAAAGCAGTAATCTTTTTATTGTAGAAGGAACTATATAAACAGATATTCTGATAGTGAACGGTCGTTTTTCCCCTCATATTAATATATATGCGGAAATATGTTTAACTTCTATATTTTCTTGTAATTTCTAATTAACATTTTTTTTCGTCTTCTCTAGACTACTGAACGACCGTAGGGAAACTTCTTCGGGTAGGATATTTTATGGGGATAATTATAAATATTTTTTTTAGGGAGGCAATATTTCCTGGAATTGCAGATCTCTTGCAAAAATGGATGTGGCTAATCCATTGGATATTCCATAGCTAACTGTATTTTCGCCATCAATCGCAAAATATAGTCTTTCATTTCCCTTATTCTTTTATAGTAACCGTAACTAACCATGTGTATTCTTAGGTTAGATTTTTTTTAGTGTATGTTATTGTCTAGTAACATTTCAGCGAATATTTTAACGTTTATGAATCGTAACTATGTTGTGTACTTGTATGCTAATGAGTTGTAATGTTTATTTTTCATGTTAATTTTGAGAAAAGTATATTTTAGTTCTAGTATGTCTTAGAAACTATTCGAATGCGATATAGATCCCGAATAATAAATTTATTTTCTTTCGAACAGCATGAAGCCATAACGATTTTTTAAAATTATTTTGTTAATTATTTCATATGCTCGATGACTTTGAATTTTAATGTGTTAATAAGACCATTTTGAATATTTTGTAGCGAAGATGCCTAAGAAAGTTTAATTGTCGTGGAGTGACATAACTGTTTTGTAGGGAATTTAATTGGATGTTTCAGACCAACCAGAAAGTTGTAATGTCGTTGACTACATTTTTGTGTTTGTATCCCATGTTTTTCTTTTAGTAGGTCTCATGTATTTTGTCTTTTAGAGACATATTTTACGATGCTACGAGAGCATTTGTATTTTGTGTGTTTACACATTTTTTCCAGGTGGATGATGTACGTTATGTTCCAGGGAACATACGTGTATTTTACTGAATATTAGTGTTGATATTTCAGTTATGTATAGAAACATTTTGTAAGTGCCTATGGTTACAGGCCTTTCCTCGTTTCTAGTTTTGCCTCGCAGGTGTCGATGGCATATTTCGTGTGTAAGTACGTGTAGTATTACACATTTTTCCCACCTATGGTTTTGGTCAATTCATGGCATGATGACCATTCATTTTCAGGAATGTTTGGACTAGTGAGTCAACTTCCTTGATTCAGACCTTCGAAAAACTTGGATCAATATTGAATAGTTTTTAACGCTTTATATACAAATTTTTTGCAGATAGTAGTCACAGTTTCTGGTAACCCTACAATGTTTACGTTTATGGAAGTGAACAACCATTATTCTAGGCCTAAGCTAATAATAACTTTGTTTCAGAAAGAAACCATTTGTTGTAATGAGCATTATTGAATTAAAGTCTCGATTTTCACGACGAGCAGATGGCATTTGATCTTATGGCGTGCCGAATTTTCTTCATACATGTCAGCGAAATCACGATCTTTTCTTTGATATGCAGAATCATGCTTATTTCTTGGAATCACTATGAACGTCAATTTTGACACTTAAGTTTATTTTATTTTTATTTTTGAAAAACGATTTTTCGTTCTTTTCTGCCAAACAACACGAGGCACAGTTTTAAAAAAAAGGGACATACAGGTGAAAATCTTATTTTGTTTATATATTGTCAGTTTATCATGTGTTTACATTTTCATTCATTTTACTATTCAATGATTTTCATATTTTTTCTAATATATTAGAGTGATATCGAAACCTTAACAATAATTTTAGTACCTTTAACATGTTTTGCTATTTGCTTATTCATTCACATTTTGACATTTTAAATACAGATACCAGTATATTTACTAATTTTTATTGAGATATTTGATAATTCTTTAAGTCGATGTTTTCATGAATAGTTATCGTGTGTGTATATTTATTTCATATTGCACAAAATAAAGTGATCGAAACGGAACACTTAAACATTTTACGAAAAGAATTTATTAGTGTTAAAAAAAGCATTTAAATAGCCCTATAACGTATTTACTTCTTATTATATCAAATAAAGTGATCGAAACGGAACACTTAAACATTTTACAAAAAGTATTTGTGTTTTTTTTTAAAAGAAAATAAGAATTTTAATAGCCCTATAAACGCTTTCTGCGAACTAAAAAAAAAAGAGTTATCATACAGGTGTTGTAACCGTACTTCGTTTCTCACACCAGTGTTAAAAAAAAAAGAATCTCCCCTTCTCCCCTCATCAACTCATAGTTGAAAAATCATGGAGAATACTCACACAGGAAGACAGCATGGTTTCAACATGTGAAGTAACGGAAGATAAGGAAACCCAACTGCACCAATTGTTCAAGAGGATCTTATTACTGTATGGAACATTTGGATTGGACATTGCTCATGCAGGAACCTCATCATGTTGTAGTGAGTGAACTAGTTCTTTAACTATTTTGAATAGCCCTTTTTTTTAGTTGAAAAACCATTCAACGTTTATGCACGTAAGTCTCACACCATATGACAGTGTTGCCAACTAACTAATTTTAAATTTCAGGTGAAAAACCTAATTTTATTCATATTTCGTCATACGGCCAAGGGTTCTCAACCTGTCTACGTGTGCACTCGACAGGTCGTTCCACGTTTCGGACACCATATATAACCGCTACCAGGTTATAGAAGGATTTTTTGTGGACACTCTGTATATTTCGTAAAGACTGTGATTATTATTTTCGATTTATACTTTATTCTGCAACGCACATAAGTTCTTTCTTTGGTGGGAATTGCTTCTTTCCCACACAATTGGACAAAGAAGTATTTCATCGTTTTTTCATATATATATTTAAAACGTTGCTTTTAGTGAGAACATTTCAGTTAGTGACTAACCATTTCAGTGTTTCTCCCTGACTCATTATATGCACAGTATATATTCTATAGTTATTGGGAACTGAATTAAGTGTTTTCGTTAATCGCTTATGGAAACATTACAATAGATTAGAGAAATACGGGCTGACCAGATGTCCCAGTAGCCAAAGTGGCACCAGCCTCACAATTTTCGTAGTTCGTTATCTGTACTTTCTCACGCCAGTGTTATCGCCGTGTCTAGTGCATTATAGGCAGTTGACTAAAATTAACATAAATTGTTTTCTATATTCTGTTTGTATGTGCATACAGGTGAGTTAACCGAGTGATTTTTGAAATGAACTGCCAACACTTTTCCGTTGACCATTGCAACCCGTAGCTTGAGCTTGGATGCTCGAGGAGTTTGACTCCAGGTCTGGGAGATGCAACCACGCATCTCGTGTTGAACTTCAAACATAAGTTGTGTTAAGGGGCACAAGCTATTTAGCCGGTGAAGGACGATTTCTTACGGCTAGCCCCAATCAGTGAAATCCCAGGTCCTCAGACCTTGTGCGTTTAAAATGTTACATACGCGCCCTCCAATATTTGTATTCCATTGTGGAGATCTTCTTTTGTGTGTTAGCTGAAGATTCACCTTTACGCTGCAGGACTGTTCAGCGTAAAAACTGGATTCATCGTGGGACGATCCAGACAACTTTTCCCCAGTGCGAATCCCCCAAGTGTGTTAATGGTGTGAGCAAAGTATTTATAGTGATACCTGAATTATAATCATATATATAGAAAGGGCTCTATTTCCCGAAAAGGGCAAAACGTAATTTCAGCGGCAAAATTTATTAGTGTCCAGTGTTGTGTTCATTTCTCTTCGTTATTCTTTTTTCAAAATAGTGTTCTAATAAATAAGTAAAGTGTCATTTAACCCAGTGTGTTTTCGTTGTATGTCTGAGTGGTGTTTGTGTGCGTTATGGTCTGGATGACCGTCTGATCGTCCGTGAGGTTTTCGAGACGAGACACCCAAACCTCTCGGCGCCTAATGCTCATATTATTGAGACCGACGAGCTTTTTGGGAAACAGTTTGTAACCTTTCTTGGAGAGGTCTTCGTCGTCCTGTCCAGGTAAGTTAAAGTATCAGGAGTATACTTATTGGTAATACTACGAGCCGAGGACAGCGAACAGAACTACAGCCGGTTACAAATAAATGTTCACCCGAACAGTGACCCGACCTCTAGTTGGTTACAGATAAATGGACGCCCGAACAGCGACTTGAACTCCAGCCGGTTAGCAATAAATAGCTGCCCGAACATGGACCACGAACTGAGGACGATTACAAGGTGTCCCATATAAATAACATGGGAAAGATTTTTCTGTTCCCTATAAAACCACTCTAAAATTAGAATTTTTAACTTTTTGCAATTTTTCTGTCGGTTAAACCTGGAAGGCTACAATCATGCCAAATTTCATCATTCTAATCTTGCCTGAAGTCCTTAACATTTTGGGGTATAGAAGACGTCCCATATAAATAACATTCGAAAGGTTTTTCAGTTCCCATTAAAACCATTTTACGTTTAGAAATTATTATTTCTGATGATTCACTTAGGTAAAGCTAACGAAAACGTACAAGCATAACGAATTTGAAGTTTTTATTCCAATTCTAAGTACCTAAAACATGATATTATATGTTCAGAAAATGTCTCATTTAAATAACATGGGGAAATTTTTCATTCCCTCTTTAGAACCCCTAAAAATTAAAAATATTCACTTTCGGCAATTTTCCTGTGGGTTTGTCCCGAAAAGCCACAATCATATCAAATTTAATCATTTTAGCCCTACAGGAAGTGGTCAATAATTTGGGGCTGTAAAAGATGTCTCATATAAATAACATGGAAAGATCTTTTAGTTCCCTATAAAACCACTCTAAGGTTGGAATATTTTACTTTTGGCAAATTTTCTTTCCGTTAGACCTGGAAGACTACAATCATGCCAAATTTCATCCTTCTAATCTTGGAGGAAGTGAATAAATATTTTGAGGTATAGAAGGCTTCCCTGATAAATAAAATTGTAGAGGTTTTTCAGCTCCCCATAAAACCACTTTACGGTTAGAAATTTTCATTGCTGATGATTCGCTTTGGTAAAGCTTACAAAAACGTACAAGCATACCGAACTTGAAATTTTTATTCCAATTCGAAGTACTTAAAACATGAGATTATATGTTCAAAAACAGTCTCATTTAAATAACAAGTTGAAATTCTTCATCCTCTCTTTAGACCCCCTAAAAATTAAAAAAATTCACTTTTGGAAATTTTCCTGTGGGTTTGTCCCGTCAAGCTATATTCATATGAAATTTAATAATTGTAGGCGTGCAGGAAGTGCACAATAATTTGAGGGCGTAAAATATGTCCCATATAAATAACATTGGAAATATTTTTCATTTTTCAGTTATCTATAAAACCACTCTAAAGTTGGAATTTTTTACTTTTGGCATCTTTCTGTCGGTTAGACCTGGAAGGCTACAATCATGCCAAATTTCATCCTTCTAATCTTGGAGGAAGTGAATAAACATTTTGTGGTATACAAGACTTCCCTTATAAATAACATTGGAAAGGTTTTTCAGTCCTCCATAAAACCACTTTAAGGTTTGAAATTTTTATTTCTGACGATTCACTTATGTAAAGCTAAAAAAACGTACAAACATACCGAATTTGAAGTTTCTATTCCAATTCTAAGTACCTAAAACATGAGATTATATGTTCAGAAAAAGTCTCTTTTAAATAACATGGGGAAATTTTTCATCCCCTCTTTAGAACCCCTAAAGTTAAAAATATTCACTTTTGGCAATTTTCCTGTGGGTTTGTCCCGAAAAGCCACAATCATGTCAAATTTAATCATTTTAGCCCTACAGGAAGTGGTCAATAATTTGGGGCTGTAAAAGATGTCTCATATAAATAACATGGAAAGATCTTTTAGTTCCCTATAAAACCACTCTAAGGTTGGAATATTTTACTTTTGGCAAATTTTCTTTCCGTTAGACCTGGAAGACTACAATCATGCCAAATTTCATCCTTCTAATCTTGGAGGAAGTGAATAAATATTTTGAGGTATAGAAGGCTTCCCTGATAAATAAAATTGTAGAGGTTTTTCAGCTCCCCATAAAACCACTTTACGGTTAGAAATTTTCATTGCTGATGATTCGCTTTGGTAAAGCTTACAAAAACGTACAAGCATACCGAACTTGAAATTTTTATTCCAATTCGAAGTACTTAAAACATGAGATTATATGTTCAAAAACAGTCTCATTTAAATAACAAGTTGAAATTCTTCATCCCCTCTTTAGACCCCCTAAAAATTAAAAAAATTCACTTTTGGAAATTTTCCTGTGGGTTTGTCCCGACAAGCTATATTCATATGAAATTTAATAATTGTAGGCGTGCAGGAAGTGCACAATAATTTGAGGGCGTAAAATATGTCCCATATAAATAACATTGGAAATATTTTTCATTTTTCAGTTATCTATAAAACCACTCTAAAGTTGGAATTTTTTACTTTTGGCATTTTTCTGTCGGTTAGACCTGGAAGGCTACAATCATGCCAAATTTCATCCTTCTAATCTTGGAGGAAGTGAATAAACATTTTGTGGTATACAAGACTTCCCCTATAAATAACATTGGAAAGGTTTTTCAGTCCTCCATAAAACCACTTTAAGGTTTGAAATTTTTATTTCTGACGATTCACTTATGTAAAGCTAAAAAAACGTACAAACATACCGAATTTGAAGTTTCTATTCCAATTCTAAGTACCTAAAACATGAGATTATATGTTCAGAAAAAGTCTCTTTTAAATAACATGGGGAAATTTTTCATCCCCTCTTTAGAACCCCTAAAGTTAAAAATATTCACTTTTGGCAATTTTCCTGTGGGTTTGTCCCGAAAAGCCACAATCATGTCAAATTTAATCATTTTAGCCCTACAGGAAGTGGTCAATAATTTGGGGCTGTAAAAGATGTCTCATATAAATAACATGGAAAGATCTTTTAGTTCCCTATAAAACCACTCTAAGGTTGGAATATTTCACTTTTGGCAATATTTCTGTCAGTTAGTCCTGGAAGGCTACAATCATGCCAAATTTCATCATTCTAATCTTGGAGGAAGTGAACAAATATTTTGAGGTATAGAAGGCTTCCCTTATAAATAAAATTGGAGAGGTTTTTCAGTTCCCCATAAAACCACTTTACGTTTAGAAATTTTCTATTCTGATGATTCACTTTGGTAAAGCTTACAAAAACGTAGAAGCATACCGAACTTGTAGTTTTTATTCCAATTCTAAGTACCTAAAACACGAGATTATAGGTTCATAAAAAGTCTCATTTAAATAACATTGGGAAATTCTTCATCCCCTCTTTAGACCCCCTAAAAATTAAAAAAAAATTCACTTTTGGAAATTTTCCTGTGGGTTTGTCCCGACAAGCTATATTCATATGAAATTTAATCATTGTAGGCGTGCAGGAAGTGCTCAATAATTTGAGGGCGTAAAACATGTCCCATATAAATAACATTGCAAATATTTTTCATTTTTCAGTTCTCTATAAAACCACTCTAAAGTTGGAATTTTTTACTTTTGGCAATTTTTCTGTCGGTTAGACCTGGAAGGCTACAATCATGCCAAATTTCACCCTTCTAATCTTGGAGGAAGTGAATAAACATTTTGAGGTATAGAAGACTTCCCTTATAAATAACATTGGAAAGGTTTTTCTGTTCCCCATAAAACCACATTACGTTTAGAAATGTTCATTTCTGATGATTTACTAATGTAAAGCTAAAGAAAACGTACATGCATACCGAATTTGAAGTTTCTATTCCAATTCTAAGTACCTAAAACATGAGATTATATGTTCAGAAAAAGTCTCATTTAAATAACATGGGGAAATTCTTCATCCCCTCTTTAGAACCTTTAAAAATTAAAAATATTCACTTTTGGCAATTTTCCTTTGGGTTTGTCCCGAAAAACCACAACCATGTAAAATTTAATCACTTTAGCACTACAGGAAGTGGTCAAAATTTGGGGCTGTAAAAGATGTCTCATATAAATAACATGGAAAGATCTATTAGTTATCTATAACGCCACTCTAAAATTGCAATATTTTACTTTTGGCAATTTTTCTGTCGGTTAGACCTGGAAGGCTACAATTATGCCAAGTTTCATCCTTCTAATCCTGGAGGAAGTGAATAAACATTTTGAGGTATAGAAGACTTCCCTTATAAATAACATTGGAAAGGTTTTTCAGTTTCCCTAAAACCACTTTACGGTTAGAAATGTTCATTTCTGATGATTCACTTATGTAAAGCTAAAGAAAACCTACAATCATACCGAATTTGAAGTTTCTATTCGAATTCTAAGTACCTAAAACATGAAATTATATGTCCAGAAAAAGTCTCGTTCAATTAACATGGGGAAATTTTTCACCCTTCTTTAGAACCACTAAAAATTAAAAATATTCACTTTTGGCAATTTTAATGTGGGTTTGAGCTCCTCCGTGGCTAAGCGGTTAGCGTAGGCGCCTTTGGCGTGGGAGACCCGGGTTCGATTCCCGGCGGGAGCTCACGTGGTTCGGTTTCCACGTTAATCAGTAGGTCCACGTCTCATATAGCCTCGCTGCTGAAAGGGACGCTAAACTAAAATCTACTCTACTCAATTAATGTGGGTTTGCCCCGAAAAGCTATAATCGTGTAAAATTTAATCATTGTAGAACTGCAGGAAGTGCTCAAAAATATGAGGGTGCAAAAGCTGTCAAATATATATGAAATGGGAAAGATTTTTCAGTTCCCTATAAAACCACTCTAAAATTGGAATTTTTTACTTTTTGCAATTACTCTGTCGGTTAGACCTAGAAGGCTACAATGATGCCAAATTTCATCCTTCTAATCTTGCAGGAAGTGAATAAACATTTTGGGGTATACAAGACGTCCCATATAAATAACATTCGAAAGGTTTTTCAGTTCCCATTAAAACCACTTTACGTTTAGAAATTATTTTTTCTGATGATTCACTTAGGTAAAGCTAACGAAAACGTACAAGCATACCGAATTTGAAGTTTTTATTCCAATTCTAAGTACCTAAAACATTATATTATATGTTCAGAAAAAGTCTCATTTAAATAACATTGGGAAATTCTTCATACCCTCTTTTGAACCCCTAAAAATTAAAAATATTCACGTTTGGCAATTTTCCTGTGGGTTTGCCCCGAAAAGCTATAATCATGTAAAATTTAATCATTGTAGCCCTGCAGGAAGTGCTCAATAATTTGAGAGTGCAAAAGGTGTCAAATATATATAAAATGCGAAAGATTTTTCAGTTCCCTATAAAACCACACTAAAATTGGAATTTTTTACTTTTTGCAATTTTTCTGTCGGTTAATCCTGGAAGGCTACTATCATGCCAAATTTCATCCTTCTAATCTTGCCTGAAGTGCCTAAACATTTTGGGGTATAAAAGACTTCCCATATAAATAACATTGGAAAGGTTTTTCAGTTCCCAATAAAACCACTTTACGTGTAGAAATTTTTATTTGTGATGATTCATGTAGGTAAAAATAACGAAAACGTACAAGCATACCGAATTTGAAGTTTTTATTCCAATTCTAAGTACCTAAAACATGAGATATATGTTCAGAAAAGGTCTCATTTAAATAACATGGGGAAATTCTTCATCCACTCTTTAGAACCCCTAAGAATTAAAAATATTCACTTTTGGCAATTTTCCTGTGGGTTTGTCCCGAAAAGCCCCAATCATGTCAAATTTAATCATTTTAGCCCTAAAGGAAGTGGTCAATAATTTGGGGCTGTAAAAGATGTCCCTTATAAATAATATAGGAAAGATTTTTCAGTTCCCTATAAAACCACTCTAAAGTTGGAATATTTTACTTTTTTCAATTTTTCTGTCGGTTAGTCCTGAAAGGCTACAATCATGCCAAATTTAATCATTCTAATCTTGCCTGAAGTGCCTAAACATTTTGGTGTATAGAAGACGTCCCATATAAATAACATTGGAAAGGTTTCTCAGTTCCCCATAAAACCACTTTACGGTTAGAAAATTTCATTTCTGATGATTCACTTAGGTAGAGCTAAAGAAAACGTAAAAACATGCCGAATTTGAAGTTCCTATACCAATTCTAAGTACCTAAAACATGAGATCATAAGTCCAGAAAAAGTCTCATAAAATAACATCGGGAAATTCTTCATCCCCTCTTTAGAACAACTAAATATTTAAAATATTTACTTTTGGCAACTTTCCTGTGGGTTTGTCCCTAAGAGCTATATTCATGTGAAATTTAATCATTGTAGGAGTGCAGGAAGTGCTCAATAATTTTAGGGCGTAAAACTTGTCCCATATAAATAACATTGGTAATATTTTTCATTTTTCAGTTCTCTATAAAACCACTCTAAAGTTGGAATTTTTTACTTTTGGCAATTTTTCTGTCAGTTAGACTTGGAAGGCTACAATCATGCCAAATATCATCCTTCTAATCTTGGAGGAAGTGAATAAATATTTTGAGGTTTAGAAGACATCCCTTATAAATAACATTGGAAAGGTTTTTCAGTTAGCCATTAAACCACTTTACGGTTAGAAATGTTCATTTCTGATGATTCACTTATCTAAAGCTAAAGAAAACGTACAATCATACCGAATTTGAAGTTTCTATTCCAATTCTAAGTACCTAAAACATGAAATTATAAGTACAGAAAAAGTCTCATTTAATTAACAAGGGGAAATCTTTCATTCCCTCTTTAGAACCCCTAACAATTAAAAATATTCACTTTTGGCAATTTTCCTGTGTGTGTGTCCCGAAAAGCCACAATCATGTCATATTAAATCACTTTAGCTCTACAGGAAGTGGTCAATAATTTGGGGCTGTAAAAGATGTCTCATATAAATAACATGGAAAGATCTTTTAGTACTCTATAAAACCACTATAAGGTTGGAATATTTTACTTTTGGCAATTTTTCTGTCGGTTAGACCTGGAAGGCTACAATCATTCCAAATTTCATCATTCTAACCTTGCCTGAAGTGCCTAAACATTTTGAGGTATAGAAAACGTCCCACATAAATAACTTTGGAAAGGTTTTTCAGTTCCCCATAAAACCACTTTACGCTTAGAAATTTTCATTTCTGGTGATTCACTTTGGTAAAGCTTACAAAAACGTACAAGCATACTAAATTTGAAGTTTTTATTCCAATTCTAAGTACCTAAAACATGAGATTATAAGTTCAAAAATTTCTCATTTAAATAACACGTTGAAATTCTTCATCCCCTCTTTAGACCCCCTAAAAAATAAAAATATTCACTTTTGGCAATTTCCCTGTGGGTTTGTCCCGAAAAGATTTATTCATATGAAATTTAATCACTGTTGGCTTGCAGGAAGTGCTCAAAAATTTGAGTGCGTAAAAAATGTCCCATATAAATAACATTGGAAAAATTTCTCATTTTTCAGTTCTCTATAAAACCACTCTAAATTTGGAATTTTTTACTTTTTGCAATTTTTCTGTCGGTTAGACCTGGATGGCTACAATCATGCCAAGTTTCATCCTTCTAATCTTGGAGGAAGTGAATATACATTTTGATTTATAGAAGACTTCCCTTATAAATAACATTGGAAAGGTTTTTCAGTTCCCCATAAAACCACTTTACGGTTAGAAATTTTCATTTGTGATGATTCACTAATGTAAAGCTAAACAAAACGTACAAACATACCGAATTTGAAATTTCTATTCCAATTCTAAGTACCTAAAACATGAGAATATAAGTCCAGAAAAAGTCTCCTTTAAATAACATGGGGAAATTCTTCATACCCTCTTTAGAACCCCTAAAAATTAAAAATATTCACGCTTGGCAATTTTCCTGTGGATTTGCCCCGAAAAGATATAATCATGTTAAATTTAATCATTGTAGCCCTACAGGAAGTGCTCAATAACTTGAGGGTGCAAAAGGTGTCAAATATATATAAAATGCGAATGATTTTTTAGTTCCCTATAAAACCACTTTCA
The DNA here is from genome assembly GCF_964235325.1 of Thermobia domestica. NCBI lineage: Eukaryota > Metazoa > Arthropoda > Insecta > Zygentoma > Lepismatidae > Thermobia > Thermobia domestica. Next base: position 103,105,380 of record NC_137457.1, read on the forward strand.
ATTGGAATATTTTACTTTTTGCAATTTTTCTGTCGGTTAATCCTGGAACGCTACAATCATGCCAAATTTCATCATTCTAATCTTGCCTGAAGTGCCTAAACACTTTGGGGTATAGAAGACTTCCCATATAAATAACATTGGAAGGTTTTTCTTTTTCCCAATAAAACCACTTTACGTGTAGAAATTTTTACTTGTGATGATTCATATAGGTAAAGATAACGAAAACGTACAAGCATACCGAATTTGAAGTTTTTATTCCAATTCTAAGTACCTAAAACATGAGATTATATGTTCAGAAAAGGTCTCATTTAGATAACATGGGGAAATTCTTCATCCCCTCTTTAGAACCCCTAAAAATTAAAAAATATTCACTTTTTTCAATTTTCCTGTGGGTTTGTCTCGAAAAGCCACAATCATGTCAAATTTAATCATTTTAGCCCTACAGGAAGTGGTCAATAATTTGGGGCTGTAAAAGATGTCTCATATAAATAACATGGAAAGATCTTTTAGTTCCCTATAAAACCACTCTAAGGTTGGAATATTTTACTTTTGGCAACTTTTCTTTCCGTAAGACCTGGAAGGCTACAATCATGCCAAATTTCATCCTTCTAATCTTGGAGGAAGTGAATAAACATTTTGAGATATAGAAGACTATCCTTATAAATAACATTGGAAAGGTTTTTCAGTTCCCCATAAAACCACTTTACGGTTAGAAATTTTCATTTCTGATAATTCACTTATGTAAAGCTAAAGAAAACGTACAAACATACCGAATTTGAAGTTTCTATTCCAATTCTAAGTACCTAAAACATGAGATTATAAGTCCAGAAAAAGTATCATTTAAATAACATGGGGAAAATTTCATCCCCTCTTTAGAACCCCTAAAAATTAAAAATATTCACTTTTTGAAATTTTCCAATGGGTTTGCCAATTAAGCTATAATCTTGTAAAATTTAATCATTGTAGCCCTGCAGGAAGTGCTCAATAATTTGAGGGTGCAAAAGGTGTCCCAATTATTAACATGGGAAAGATTTTTCAGTTCCTTATAAAACCACTCTAAAATTGGAATTTTTTACTTTTTGCAATTTTCCTGTCGGTTAATTTTGGAAGGCTACAATCATGCCAAATTTCGTCATTCTAATCTTGCCTGAAGTGCCTAAACATTTTGGGGTATAGAAGACGTCCCATATAAATAACATTCGAAAGTTTTTTCAGTTCCCAATAAAACCACTTTACGTTTAGAAATTTTTATTTCTGATGATTCACTTAGGTAAAGCTAACGAAAACGTACAAACATACCGAATTTGAATTTTTTTTCCAATTCTAAGTACCTAAAACATGAGATTATATATTCAGAAAAAGTCTCATTTAAATAACATGGGGAAATCCTTCATCCCCTCTTTAGAACCCCTAAAAATTAAAAATATTCACTTTTGGCAATTTTTCTGTGGGTTTGTCCCGAAAAGCCACAATCATGTCAAATTTAATCATTTTAGCTCTACAGGAAGTGGTCAATAATTTGGGGCTGTAAAAGATGTCTCATATAAATAACATGGAAAGATCTTTTAGTTCCCTATAAAACCACTCTAAGGTTGGAATATTTTACTTTTGGCAATTTTTCTGTTGGTTAGAGCTGGAAGGCTACAATCATGCCAAATTTCATCCTTCTAATCTTGGAGGAAGTAAATAAACATTTCGAGGTATAGAAGGCTTCCCTTATAAATAAAATTGGAGAGGTTTTTCAGTTCCCCATAAAACCACTTTACGTTTAGAAATTCTTCATCCCCTCTTTAGAACCCCTAAAAATTAAAAAATATTCACTTTTTCAATTTTCCTGTGGGTTTGTCTCGAAAAGCCACAATGATGTGAAATTTAATCATTTTAGCCCTACAGGAAGTGGTCAATAATTTGGGGCTGTAAAGGATGTCTATATAAATAACAAGGAAAGATCTTTTAGTTCCCTATAAAACCACTCTAAGTTTGGAATTTTTTACTTTTTGCAATTTTTCTGTCGGTTAATCCTGGAAGGCTACAATCATGCCAAATTTCATCCTTCTAATCTTGCCTGAAGTGCCTAAACATTTTGGGGTATAGAAGACTTCCCATATAAATAACATTGGAAAGGTTTTTCAGTTCCCAATAAAACCACTTTACGTGTAGAAATTTTTACTTGTGATGATTCATGTAGGTAAAGATAACGAAAACGTACAAGCATACCGAAGTTGAAGTTTTTATTCCAATTCTAAGTACCTAAAACATGAGATATATGTTCAGAAAAGGTCTCATTTAAATAACATTGGGAAATTCTTCATCCCCTCTTTAGAACCCCTAACAATTAAAAATATTCACTTTTGGCAATTTTCCTGTGGGTTTGTCCCGAACAGCCACAATCATGTCAAATTTAATCATTTTAGCTCTAAAGGAAGTGGTCAATAATTTGGGGCTGTAAAAGATGTCCCTTATAAATAATATAGGAAAGATTTTTCAGTTCAATATAAAACCACTCTAAAGTTGGAATATTTTACTTTTTTCAATTTTTCTGTCGGTTAGTCCTGAAAGGCTACAATCATCCCAAATGTCATCATTCTAATCATTGTTGGCGTGCAGGAAGTGCTCAATAATTTGAGTGCGTAAAAAATGTCCCATATAAATAACATTGGAAAAATTTCTCATTTTTCAGTTCTCTATAAAACCACTCTAAATTTGGAAATTTTACTTTTTGCAATTTTTCTGTCGGTTAGACCTGGATGGCTACAATCATGCCAAGTTTCATCCTTCTAATCTTGGAGGAAGTGAATAAACATTTTGATTTATAGAAGACTTCCCTTATAAATAACATTGGAAAGGTTTTTCAGTTCCCCATAAAACCACTTTACGGTTAGAAATTTTCATTTCTGATGATTCACTAATGTAAAGCTAAAGAAAACGTACAAACATACCGAATTTGAAATTTCTATTCCAATTCTAAGTACCTAAAACATGAGAATATAAGTCCAGAAAAAGTCTCCTTTAAATAACATGGGGAAATTCTTCATCCCCTCTTTAGAACCCCTAAAAATTAAAAATATTCACGTTTGGCAATTTTCCTGTGGGTTTGCCCCGAAGAGCTATAATCATGTAAAATTTAATCATTGTAGCCCTACAGGAAGTGCTCAATAATTTGAGGGTGCAAAAGGTGTCAAATATATATAAAATGCGAATGATTTTTTAGTTCCCTATAAAACCACTTTAAATTGGAATTTTTTACTTTTTGCAATTTTTCTGTCGGTTAATCTTGGAACGCTACAATCATGCCAAATTTCATCATTCTAATATTGCCTGAAGTGCCTAAACACTTTGGGGTATAGAAGACTTCCCATATAAATAACATTGGAAAGGTTTTTCAGTTCCCAATAAAACCACTGTACGTGTAGAAATTTTTACTTGTGATGATACATATAGGTAAAGATAACGAAAACGTACAAGCATACCGAATTTGAAGTTTCTATTCCAATTCTAAGTACCTAAAACATGAGATTATATGTTCAGAAAAAGTCTTATTTAAATAACATTGGGAAATTCCTCATCCCCTCTTTAGAACCCCTAAAAATTAAAAAATATTCACTTTTGGCAATTTTCCTGTGGGTTTGTAACGAAAAGCCACAATCATGTCAAATTTAGTCATTTTAGCTCTACAGGAAATGGTCAATAATTTGGGGCTGTAAAAGATGTCTCATATAAATAACATGGAAAGATCTTTTAGTTCCCTATAAAACCACTCTAAGGTTGGAATATTTTACTTTTGGCAATTTTTCTGTCGGTTAGAGCTGGAAGGCTACAATCATGCCAAATTTCATCCTTCTAATCTTGGAGGAAGTGAATAAACATTTTGAGGTATAGAAGACTTTCCTTATAAATAACATTGGAAAGGTTTTTCAGTTCCCCATAGAACCACTTTACGGTTAGAAATTTTCATTTCTGATGATTCACTTATGTAAATCTATAGAAAACGTTCAAACATACCGAATTTGAAGTTTCTATTAAAATTCTAAGTACCTAAAACGTGAGATTATAAGTTCAGAAAAAGTCTTATTTAAATAACATAGGGAAATTCTTCATCCCCTCCTTATAGCCCCGAACAATTAAAAATATTCACTTTTGGCAATTTTCCTGTGGGTTTGTCCCGAAAAGCCAGAATCATATCAAATTCAATCACTTTAACCCTACAGGAAGTGGTCAATAATTTGGGGGTGTAAAAGATGTTTCATATAAATAACATGGAAAGATCTTTTAGTTCCCTATAAAACCACCCTAAGGTTGGAATATTTTACTTTTTTCAATTTTTCTGTCGGTTAGTCCTGGAAGGCTACAATCATGCAATATTTCATCATTCTAATCTTGCCTGAAGTGCCTAAACATTTTGGTGTATAAAAGACGTCCCATATAAATAACATTGGAAAGGTTTCTCAGTTCCCCATAAAACCACTTTACGGTTAGAAAATTTCATTTCTGCCGATTCACTTAGGTAAAGCTAAAGAAAACGTAAAAACATGCCGAATTTGAAGTTTCTATCCCAATTCTAAGTACCTAAAAATGAGATTATAAGTCCAGAAAAAGTCTCATAAAATAACATCGGGAAATTCTTCATCCCCTCTTTAGAACCCCTAAAAATTAAAAATATACACTTTTGGCAATTTTCCTGTGGGTTTGTCCCGAAGAGCTATATTCATGTGAAATTTAATCATTGTAGGTGTGCAGGAAGTGCTCAATAATTTGAGGGCGTAAAACGTGTCCCATATAAATAACATTGGAAATATTTTTCATTTTTCAGTTCTCTATTAAACCACTCTAAAGTTGGAATTTTTTACTTTTGGCAATTTTTCTGTCGGTTAAACCTGGAAGGCTACAATCATGCCAAATATCATCTTTTTAATCTTGGAGGAAGTGAATAAATATTTTGAGGTTTAGAAGACTTCCCTTATAAATAACATTGGAAAGGTTTTTCAGTTCCCCATAAAACAACTTTACGGTTAGAAATGTTCATTTCTGATGATTCACTTATCTAAAGCTAAAGAAAGCGTACAATCATACCGAATTTGAAGATTCTATTCCAATTCTAAGTACCTAATACATGAAATTATATGTCCAGAAAAAGTCTCATTTAATTAACATGGGGAAATTTTTCATCCCTTCTTTAGAACCCCTAAAAATTAAAAGTATTCACTTTTGGCAATTTTAATGTGGTTTTGCCCCGAAAAGCTAAAATCATGTAAAATTTAATCATTGTCGCTCTGCAGGAAGTGTCCAATAATTTGAGGGTGCAAATGTGTCAAATATATATGGAATGTTAAAGATTTTTCAGTTCCCTATAAAACCACTCTAAAATTGGAATTTTTTTACTTTTTGCAATTTTTCTGTTGGTTAGACCTGGAAGGCTACAATCATGCCAAGTTTCATCCTTCTAATCTTGGAGGAAATGAATAAACATTTTAAGGTATAGAAGACTTCCCTTATAAATAACATTGGAAAGATTTTTCAGTTCCCTATAAAACCAATCCAAAATGGGAATTTTTTGATTTTTGCAATTTTTCTGTCTTTTAATCCTGGAAGGCTACAATCATTCCAAATTTCATCATTCTAACCTTGCCTGAAGTGCCTAAACATTTTGGGGTATAGAAGACGTCCCATATAAATAACATTGGAAAGGTTTATCAGTTCCCAATAAAACCACTTTACGTTTGGAAATTTTTATTTGTGATGATTCACTTAGTAAAAGCTAACGAAAACGTAAAGGCATACCGAATTTTAAGTTTTTATTCCAATTCTAAGTACCTAAAACATGAGATTATATGTTAAGAAAAAGTCTCATTTAAATAACATCGGGAAATTCTTCATCCCCTCTTTAGAACCCCTAAAAATTAAAAAAAATTTCACTTTTTTTCAATTTTCCTGTGGGTTTATCTCGAAAAGCCACAATGATGTCAAATTTAATCATTTTAACCCTACAGGAAGTGGTCAATAATTTGGGGCTGTAAAAGATGTCACATATAAATTACATGGAAAGATCTTTTAGTTCCCTATAAAACCACTCTAAGGTTGGAATATTTGACTTTTGGCAATTTTTCTGTCGGTTAGAGCTGAAAGGATACAATTATGCCAAATTTCATCATTCTAATCTTGCCTGAAGTGCCTAAACATTTCGGGGTATAGAAGACGTCCCATATAAATAACATTCGAAAGGCTTTTCAGTTCCCATTAAAACCACGTTACGTTTAGAAATTATTATTTCTGATGATTCTCTTCGGTAAAGCTTATAACAACGAACAAGCATACCGAACTTGAAGTTTTTATTCCAATTCTAAGTACCTAAAACATGAGATTATATGTTCAGAAAAAGTCTCATTTAAATAAAACGTTGAAATTCTTCATCCCTTCTTTAGACCCCCTAGAAATTAAAAATATTCACTTTTGGCAATTTTCCTGTCGGTTAGAGCTGAAAGGATACAATTATGCCAAATTTCATCCTTCTAATCTTGGAGGAAGTGAATATTCATTTTGAGGTATGGAAGACTTCCCTTTAAATAAAATTGGAAAGGTTTTTCAGTTCCCCATAAAACCACTTTTCGGTTAAAAATTTTCATTTCTGATGATTCATTTATGTAAAGCTAAAGAAAACGTACAAACATACCGAATTTGAAGTTTCTATTTCAATTCTTAGCACCTAAAACATGAGATTATATGTCCAGAAAAAGTCTCATTTTAATAACATGGGCAAATTTTTCATCCCCTCTTTAGAACCCCTAAAAATTAAAAATATTCACTTTTGGCAATTTTCCTGTGGGTTTGTCCCGAAAAGATTTATTCATATGAAATTTAATCATTGTAGGCGTGCAGGAAGTGCTCAATAATCTGAGGGCGTAAAACATGTCCCATATAAATATCATTGGAAAAAATGTTCATTTTTCAGTTCTCTATAAAACCACTCTAAAGTTGGAATTTTTTACTTTTTGCAATTTTTCTGTCGGTTAGACCTGGATGGCTACAATCATGCCAAGTTTCATTCTTCTAATCTTGGAGGAAGTGAATAAACATTTTGAGGTATAGAAGACTTCCCTAATAAATAACATTGGACGGTTTTTCAGTTCCCCATAAAACCACTTTACGGTTAGAAATGTTCATTTCTGATGATTCACTTATGTAAAGCTAAAGAAAACGTACAAACATACCGAATGAAATTTACGCCCTCAAATTATTGAGCACTTCCTGCACACCTACAATGATTAAATTTCACATGAATATAGCTCTTCGGGACAAACCCACAGGAAAATTGCCAAAAGTGAATATTTTTAATTTTTAGGGGTTCTAAAGAGGGGATGAAGAATTTCCCGATGTTATTTTATGAGACTTTTTCTGGATTTATAATCTCATGTTTTAGGTACTTAGAATTGGAATAGAAACTTCAAATTCGGTATGCATGTACGTTTTCTTTAGCTTTACATAAGTGAATCATCAGAAATGAACATTTCTAAACGTAATGTGGTTTTATGGGGAACAGAAAAACCTTTCCAATGTTATTTATATGGGACGTCTTTTATACACCAAAATGTTTAGGCACTTCAGGCAAGATTAGAATGATGAAATATTGCATGATTGTAGCCTTCCAGGACTAACCGACAGAAAAATTGAAAAAAGTAAAATATTCCTACCTTAGGGTGGTTTTATAGGGAACTAAAAGATCTTTCCATGTTATTTATATGAAACATCTTTTACACCCCCAAATTATTGACCACTTCCTGTAGGGCTAAAGTGATTGAATTTGATATGATTGTGGCTTTTCGGGACAAACCCACAGGAAAATTGCCAAAAGTGAATATTTTTAATTGTTCGGGGTTATAAGGAGGGGATGAAGAATTTCCCCATGTTATTTATATGAGACCTTTTCTGAACATATAATCTCATGTTTTAGGTACTTAGAATTGGAATAAAAACTTCAAATTCGGTATGCTTGTACGTTTTCGTTAGCTTTACCTAAGTGAATCATCAGAAATAAAAATTTCTAAACGTAAAGTGGTTTTATTGGGAAAAAGAAAAACCTTTCCAATGTTATTTATATGGGAAGTCTTCTATACCTCAAAATGTTTATTCACTTCCTCCAAGATTAGAAGGATGAAATTTGGCATGATTGTAGCCTTCCAGCTCTAACCGACAGAAAAATTGCCAAAAGTAAAATATTCCAACCTTAGAGTGGTTTCATAGGGAACTAAAGATCTTTCCATGTTATTTATATGAGACATCTTTCACAGCCCCAAATTATTGACCACTTCCTGTAGAGCTAAAATGACTAAATTTGACATGATTGTGGCTTTTAGTTACAAACCCACAGGAAAATTGCCAAAAGTGAATATTTTTTAATTTTTAGGGGTTCTAAAGAGGGGATGAAGAATTTCCCCATGTTATTGAAATGAGTCCTTTTCTGAACATATAATCTCATGTTTTAGGTACTTAGAATTGGAATAGAAACTTCAAATTCGGTATGCTTGTACGTTTTCGTTATCTTTACCTATATGTATCATCACAAGTAAAAATTTCTACACGTACAGTGGTTTTATTGGGAACTGAAAAACCTTTCCATGTTATTTATATGTTAAGTCTTCTATACCCCAAAGTGTTTAGGCACTTCAGGCAATATTAGAATGATGAAATTTGGCATGATTGTAGCGTTCCAAGATTAACCGACAGAAAAATTGCAAAAAGTAAAAAATTCCAATTTAAAGTGGTTTTATAGGGAACTAAAAAATCATTCGCATTTTATATATATATTTGACACCTTTTGCACCCTCAAATTATTGAGCACTTCCTGTAGGGCTACAATGATTAAATTTTACATGATTATAGCTCTTCGGGGCAAACCCACAGGAAAATTGCCAAACGTGAATATTTTTAATTTTTAGGGGTTCTAAAGAGGGGATGAAGAATTTCCCCATGTTATTTAAAGGAGACTTTTTCTGGACTTATATTCTCATGTTTTAGGTACTTAGAATTGGAATAGAAATTTCAAATTCGGTATGTTTGTACGTTTTCTTTAGCTTTACATTAGTGAATCATCAGAAATGAAAATTTCTAACCGTAAAGTGGTTTTATGGGGAACTGAAAAACCTTTCCAATGTTATTTATAAGGGAAGTCTTCTATAAATCAAAATGTTTATTCCCTTCCTCCAAGATTAGAAGGATGAAACTTGGCATGATTGTAGCCATCCAGGTCTAACCGACAGAAAAATTGCAAAAAGTAAAATTTCCAAATTTAGAGTGGTTTTATAGAGAACTGAAAAATGAGAAATTTTTCCAATGTTATTTATATGGGACATTTTTTACGCACTCAAATTATTGAGCACTTCCTGCACGCCAACAATGATTAGAATGATGACATTTGGGATGATTGTAGCCTTTCAGGACTAACCGACAGAAAAATTGAAAAAAGTAAAATATTCCAACTTTAGAGTGGTTTTATATTGAACTGAAAAATCTTTCCTATATTATTTATAAGGGACATCTTTTACAGCCCCAAATTATTGACCACTTCCTTTAGGGCTAAAATGATTAAATTTGACATGATTGTGGCTGTTCGGGACAAACCCACAGGAAAATTGCCAAAAGTGAATATTTTTAATTGTTAGGGGTTCTAAAAAGGGGATGAAGAATTTCCCCATGTTATTTAAATGAGACCTTTTCTGAACATATATCTCATGTTTTAGGTAATTAGAATTGGAATAAAAACTTCAAATTCGGTATGCTTGTACGTTTTCGTTATCTTTACCTACATGAATCATCACAAGTAAAAATTTCTACACGTAAAGTGGTTTTATTGGGAACTGAAAAACCTTTCCAATGTTATTTATATGGGAAGTCTTCTATACCCCAAAATGTTTAGGCACTTCAGGCAAGATTAGAAGGATGAAATTTGGCATGATTGTAGCCTTCCAGGATTAACCGACAGAAAAATTGCAAAAAGTAAAAAATTCGAAACTTAGAGTGGTTTTATAGGGAACTAAAAGATCTTTCCTTGTTATTTATATAGACATCCTTTACAGCCCCAAATTATTGACCACTTCCTGTAGGGCTAAAATGATTAAAATTCACATCATTGTGGCTTTTCGAGACAAACCCACAGGAAAATTGAAAAAGTGAATATTTTTTAATTTTTAGGGGTTCTAAAGAGGGGATGAAGAATTTCTAAACGTAAAGTGGTTTTATGGGGAACTGAAAAACCTCTCCAATTTTATTTATAAGGGAAGCCTTCTATACCTCGAAATGTTTATTTACTTCCTCCAAGATTAGAAGGATGAAATTTGGCATGATTGTAGCCTTCCAGCTCTAACCGACACAAAAATTGCCAAAAGTAAAATATTCCAACCTTAGAGTGGTTTTATAGGGACCTAAAAGATCTTTCCATGTTATTTATATGAGACATCTTTTACAGCCCCAAATTATTGACCACTTCCTGTAGAACTAAAATGATTAAATTTGACATGATTGTGGCTTTTCGGGACAAACCCACAGAAAAATTGCCAAAAGTGAATATTTTTAATTTTTAGGGGTTCTAAAGAGGGGATGAAGGATTTCCCCATGTTATTTAAATGAGACTTTTTCTGAATATATAATCTCATGTTTTAGGTACTTAGAATTGGAAAAAATAATTCAAATTCGGTATGTTTGTACGTTTTCGTTAGCTTTACCTAAGTGAATCATCAGAAATAAAAATTTCTAAACGTAAAGTTGTTTTATTGGGAACTAAAAAAACTTTCGAATGTTATTTATATGGGACGTCTTCTATACCCCAAAATGTTTAGGCACTTCAGGCAAGATTAGAATGACGAAATTTGGCATGATTGTAGCCTTCCAAAATTAACCGACAGAAAAATTGCAAAAAGTAAAAAATTCCAATTTTAGAGTGGTTTTATAAGGAACTGAAAAATCTTTCCCATGTTATTAATTGGAACACGTTTTGCACCCTCAAATTATTGAGCACTTCCTGCAGGGCTACAATGATTAAATTTTACAAGATTATAGCTTTCTATGGCAAACCCATTGGAAAATTTCAAAAAGTGAATATTTTTAATTTTTAGGGGTTCTAAAGAGGGGATGAAATTTTTCCCATGTTATTTAAATGATACTTTTTCTGGACTTATAATCTCATGTTTTAGGTACTTAGAATTGGAATAGAAACTTCAAATTCGGTATGTTTGTACGTTTTCTTTAGCTTTACATAAGTGAATTATCAGAAATGAAAATTTCTAACCGTAAAGTGGTTTTATGGGGAACTGAAAAACCTTTCCAATGTTATTTATAAGGATAGTCTTCTATATCTCAAAATGTTTATTCACTTCCTCCAAGATTAGAAGGATGAAATTTGGCATGATTGTAGCCTTCCAGGTCTTACGGAAAGAAAAGTTGCCAAAAGTAAAATATTCCAACCTTAGAGTGGTTTTATAGGGAACTAAAAGATCTTTCCATGTTATTTATATGAGACATCTTTTACAGCCCCAAATTTTTGACCACTTCCTGTAGGGCTAAAATGATTAAATTTGACATGATTGTGGCTTTTCGAGACAAACCCACAGGAAAATTGAAAAAAGTGAATATTTTTTAATTTTTAGGGGTTCTAAAGAGGGGATGAAGAATTTCCCCATGTTATTTAAATGAGACCTTTTCTGAACATATAATCTCATGTTTTAGGTACTTAGAATTGGAATAAAAACTTCAAATTCGGTATGCTTGTACGTTTTCGTTATCTTTACCTATATGAATCATCACAAGTAAAAATTTCTACACGTAAAGTGGTTTTATTGGGAAAAAGAAAAACCTTTCCAATGTTATTTATATGGGAAGTCTTCTATACCCCAAAGTGTTTAGGCACTTTAGGCAAGATTAGAATGATGAAATTTGGCATGATTATAGCGTTCCAAGATTAACCGACAGAAAAATTGCAAAAAGTAAAATATTCCAATTTAAAGTGGTTTTATAGTGAACTAAAAAATCATTCGCATTTTATATATATTTGACACCTTTTGCACCCTCAAGTTATTGAGCACTTCCTGTAGGGCTACAATGATTAAATTTTACATGATTATATCTTTTCGGGGCAAATCCACAGGAAAATTGCCAAAAGTGAATATTTTTAATTTTTAGGGGTTCTAAAGAGGGTATGAAGAATTTCCGAATGTTATTTAAAGGAGACTTTTTCTGGACTTATATTCTCATGTTTTAGGTACTTAGAATTGGAATAGAAATTTCAAATTCGGTATGTTTGTATGTTTTTTTAGCTTTACATTAGTGAATCATCACAAATGAAAATTTCTAACCGTCAAGTGGTTTTATGGGGAACTGAAAAACCTTTCCAATGTTATTTATAAGGGAAGTCTTCTATAAATCAAATTGTTTATTCACTTCCTCCAAGATTAGAAGGATGAAACTTGGCATGATTGTAGCCATCCAGGTCTAACCGACAGAAAAATTGCAAAAAGTAAAAAATTCCAAATTTAGAGTGGTTTTATAGAGAACTGAAAAATGAGAAATTTTTCCAATGTTATTTATATGGGACATTTTTTACGCACTCAAATTATTGAGCACTTCCTGCACGCCAACAATGATTAAATTTCATATGAATAAATCTTTTCGGGACAAACCCACAGGGAAATTGCCAAAAGTGAATATTTTTAATTTTTAGGGGGTCTAAAGAGGGGATGAAGAATTTCAACGTGTTATTTAAATGAGAAATTTTTGAACTTATAATCTCATGTTTTAGGTACTTAGAATTGGAATGAAAACTTCAAATTTAGTATGCTTGTACGTTTTTGTAAGCTTTACCAAAGTTAATCACCAGAAATGAAAATTTCTAAGCGTAAAGTGGTTTTATGGGGAACTGAAAAACCTTTCCAATGTTATTTATGTGGGACGTTTTCTATACCTCAAAATGTTTAGGCACTTCAGGCAAGGTTAGAATGATGAAATTTGGAATGATTGTGGCCTTCCAGGATTAAAAGACAGAAAAATTGCAAAAAGTAAAAAAGTTCCAATTTTAGAGTGGTTTTATAGGGAACTGAAAAATCTTTCCCATGTTATTTATATGGGACACCTTTTGCACACTCAAATTATTGAGCACTTCCTGCACGGCTACAATGATTAAATTTTACATGATTATAGCTTTTCGGGGCAAACCCACAGGAAGATTGCCAAAAGTGAATATTTTTAATTTTTAGGGGTTCTAAAGGGGGGATGAAGAATTTCTCTATGTTATTAAATGAGACTTTTTCTGGACTTATAATCTCACGTTTTAGGTACTTAGAATTGGAATAGAACTTCAAATTCGGTATGTTTGTACGTTTTCTTTAGCTTTACATAAGTGAATCATCAGAAATGAACATTTCTAACCGTAAAGAGTTTTTATGGGGAACTGAAAAACCTTTCCAATGTTATTTATAAGGAAAGTCTTCTATACCTCAAAATGTTTATTCACTTCCTGCAAGATTAGAAGGATGAAACTTGGCATGATTGTAGCCTTCCAGGTCTAACCGACAGAAAAATTGCCAAAAGTAAAATATTCCAACCTTATAGTGGTTTTATAGAGTACTAAAAGATCTTTCCATGTTATTTATATGAGACATCTTTTACAGCCCCAAATTATTGACCACTTCCTGTAGAGCTAAAGTGATTTAATTTGACATGATTGTGGCTTTTCGGGACAAACACACAGGAAAATTGCCAAAAGTGAAAATTTTTAATTTTTAGGGGTTCTAAAGAGGGGATGAAGGATTTCCCCTTGTTAATTAAATGAGACTTTTTCTGTACTTATAATTTCATGGTTTAGGTACTTAGAATTGGAATAGAAACTTCAAATTCGGTATGATTGTACGTTTTCTTTAGCTTTAGATAAGTGAATCATCAGAAATGAACATTTCTAACCGTAAAGTGGTTTAATGGCTAACTGAAAAACCTTTCCAATGTTATTTATAAGGGATGTCTTCTAAACCTCAAAATATTTATTCACTTCCTCCAAGATTAGAAGGATGATATTTGGCATGATTGTAGCCTTCCATGTCTAACCGACAGAAAAATTGCCAAAAGTAAAAAATTCCAACTTTAGAGTGGTTTTATAGAGAACTGAAAAATGAAAAATATTACCAATGTTATTTATATGGGACAAGTTTTACGCCCTAAAATTATTGAGCACTTCCTGCATTCCTACAATGATTAAATTTCACATGAATATAGCTCTTCGGGACAAACCCACAGAAAAGTTGCCAAAAGTGAATATTTTAAATTTTTAGTTGTTCTAAAGAGGGGATGAAGAATTTTCCGATGTTATTTTATGAGACTTTTTCTGGACTTATGATCTCATGTTTTAGGTACTTAGAATTGGTATAGGAACTTCAAATTCGGCATGTTTTTACGTTTTCTTTAGCTCTACCTAAGTGAATCATCAGAAATGAAATTTTCTAACCGTAAAGTGGTTTTATGGGGAACTGAGAAACCTTTCCAATGTTATTTATATGGGACGTCTTCTATACACCAAAATGTTTAGGCACTTCAGGCAAGATTAGAATGATTAAATTTGGCATGATTGTAGCCTTTCAGGACTAACCGACAGAAAAATTGAAAAAAGTAAAATATTCCAACATTAGAGTGGTTTTATAGGGAACTGAAAAATCTTTCCTATATTATTTATAAGGGACATCTTTTACAGCCCCAAATTATTGACCACTTCCTTTAGGGCTAAAATGATTAAATTTGACATGATTGAAGCTTTTCGGGACAAACCCACAGGAAAATTGCCAAAAGTGAATATTTTTAATTCTTAGGGGTTCTAAAGAGTGGATTAAGAATTTCCCCATGTTATTTAAATGAGACCTTTTCTGAACATATATCTCATGTTTTAGGTACTTAGAATTGGAATAAAAACTTCAAATTCGGTATGCTTGTACGTTTTCGTTATTTTTACCTACATGAATCATCACAAGTAAAAATTTCTACACGTAAAGTTGTTTTATTGGGAACTGAAAAACCTTTCCAATGTTATTTATATGGGAAGTCTTTTATACCCCAAAATGTTTAGGCACTTCAGGCAAGATGAGAAGGATGAAATTTGGCATGATAGTAGCCTTCCAGGATTAACCGACAGAAAAATTGCAAGAAGTAAAAAATTCCAAATTTAGAGTGGTTTTATAGGGAACTGAAAAATCTTTCGCATTTTATATATATTTGACACCTTTTGCACCCTCAAATTATTGAGCACTTCCTGCAGGGCTACAATGATTAAATTTTACATGATTATAGCTTTTCGGGGCAAACCCACAAGAAAATTGCCAAACGAGAATATTGTTAATTTTTAGGGGTTCAAAAGAGGGTATGAAGAATTTCCCAATGTTATTTAAATGAGACTTTTTCTGAACATATAATATCATGTTTTAGGTACTTAGAATTGGAATAAAAACTTCAAATTCGGTATGCTTGTACGTTTTCGTTATTTTTACCTACATGAATCATCACAAGTAAAAATTTCTCCACGTAAAGTGGTTTTATTGGGAACTGAAAAACCTTTCGAATGTTATTTATATGGGACGTCTTTTATACCCTAAAATGTTTATTCACTTCCTGCAAGATTAGAAGGATGAAATTTGGCATCATTGTAGCCTTCCAGGTCTAACCGACAGAGTAATTGCAAAAAGTAAAAAATTCCAATTTTAGAGTGGTTTTATAGGGAACTGAAAAATCTTTCCCATTTCATATATATTTGACACCTTTTGCACCCTCATATTTTTGAGCACTTCCTGCAGTTCTACAATGATTAAATTTTACATGATTATAGCTTTTCGGGGCAAACCCACATTAATTGAGTAGATTTTAGTTTAGCGTCCCTTTCAGCAGCGAGGCTATATGAGACGTGGACCTACTGATTAACGTGGAAACCAAACCACGTGAGCTCCCGCCGGGAATCGAACCCGGGTCTCCCACGCCAAAGGCGCCTACGCTAACCGCTTAGCCACGGAGGAGCTCAAACCCACATTAAAATTGCCAAAAGTGAATATTTTTAATTTTTAGTGGTTCTAAAGAAGGGTGAAAAATTTCCCCATGTTAATTGAACGAGACTTTTTCTGGACATATAATTTCATGTTTTAGGTACTTAGAATTCGAATAGAAACTTCAAATTCGGTATGATTGTAGGTTTTCTTTAGCTTTACATAAGTGAATCATCAGAAATGAACATTTCTAACCGTAAAGTGGTTTTAGGGGAACTGAAAAACCTTTCCAATGTTATTTATAAGGGAAGTCTTCTATACCTCAAAATGTTTATTCACTTCCTCCAGTATTAGAAGGATGAAACTTGGCATAATTGTAGCCTTCCAGGTCTAACCGACAGAAAAATTGCCAAAAGTAAAATATTGCAATTTTAGAGTGGTTTTATAGAGAACTAATAGATCTTTCCATGTTATTTATATGAGACATCTTTTACAGCCCCAAATTATTGACCACTTCCTGTAGTGCTAAAGTGATTAAATTTTACATGGTTGTGGTTTTTCGGGACAAACCCAAAGGAAAATTGCCAAAAGTGAATATTTTTAATTTTTAAAGGTTCTAAAGAGGGGATGAAGAATTTCCCCATGTTATTTAAATGAGACTTTTTCTGAACATATACTCTCATGTTTTAGGTACTTAGAATTGGAATAGAAACTTCAAATTCGGTATGCATGTACGTTTTCTTTAGCTTTACATAAGTGAATCATCAGAAATGAACATTTCTAAACGTAATGTGGTTTTATGGGGAACAGAAAAACCTTTCCAATGTTATTTATAAGGGAAGTCTTCTATACCTCAAAATGTTTATTCACTTCCTCCAAGATTAGAAGGATGAAATTTGGCATGATTGTAGCCTTCAAGGTCTAACCAACAGAAAAATTGCCAAAAGTAAAAAATTCCAACTTTAGAGTGGTTTTATAGAGAACTGAAAAATGAAAAATATTTGCAATGTTATTTATATGGGACATGTTTTACGCACTCAAATTATTGAGCACTTCCTACACGCCTACAATGATTAAATTTCATATGAATATAGCTTGTCGGGACAAACCCACAGGAAAATTTCCAAAAGTGAATTTTTTTTAATTTTTAGGGGGTCTAAAGAGGGGATGAAGAATTTCCCAATGTTATTTAAATGAGACTTTTTTTGAACCTATAATCTCATGTTTTAGGTACTTAGAATTGGAATAAAAACTACAAGTTCGGTATGCTTCTACGTTTTTGTAAGCTTTACCAAAGTGAATCATCAGAATAGAAAATTTCTAACCGTAAAGTGGTTTTATGGGGAACTGAAAAACCTCTCCAATTTTATTTATAAGGGAAGCCTTCTATACCTCAAAATATTTGTTCACTTCCTCCAAGATTAGAATGATGAAATTTGGCATGATTGTAGCCTTCCAGGACTAACTGACAGAAATATTGCCAAAAGTAAAATATTCCAAACTTAGAGTGGTTTTATAGAGAACTAAAAGATCTTTCCATGTTCTTTATATGAGACATCTTTTACAGCCCCAAATTATTGACCACTTCCTGTAGGGCTAAAATGATTAAATTTGACATGATTGTGGTTTTTCGGGACAAACCCACAGGAAAATTGCCAAAAGTGAATATTTTAAACTTTAGGGGTTCTAAAGAGGGGATGAAAAATTTCCCCATGTTATTTAAATGAGACTTTTTCCGAACATATAATCTCATGTTTTAGGTAGTTAGAATTGGAATAGAAATTTCAAATTCGGTATGTTTGTACGTTTTTTTAGCTTTACATAAGTGAATCGTCAGAAATAAAAATTTCAAACCTTAAAGTGGTTTTATGGAGAACTGAAAAACCTTTCCAATGTTATTTATGAGGGAAGTCTTGTATACCACAAAATGTTTATTCACTTCCTCCAAGATTAGAAGGATGAAATTTGGCATGATTGTAGGCTTCCAGGTCTAACCGACAGAAAAATGCCAAAAGTAAAAAATTCCAACTTTAGAGTGGTTTTATAGATAACTGAAAAATGAAAAATATTTCCAATGTTATTTATATGGGACATATTTTACGCCCTCAAATTATTGTGCACTTCCTGCACGCCTACAATTATTAAATTTCATATGAATATAGCTTGTCGGGACAAACCCACAGGAAAATTTCCAAAAGTGATTTTTTTTAATTTTTAGGGGGTCTAAAGAGGGGATGAAGAATTTCAACTTGTTATTTAAATGAGACTGTTTTTGAACATATAATCCCATGTTTTAAGTACTTCGATTTGGAATAAAAATTTCAAGTTCGGTATGCTTGTACGTTTTTGTAAGCTTTACCAAAGCGAATCATCAGCAATGAAAATTTCTAACCGTAAAGTGGTTTTATGGGGAGCTGAAAAACCTCTACAATTTTATTTATCAGGGAGGCCTTCTATACCTCAAAATATTTATTCACTTCCTCCAAGATTAGAATGATGAAATTTGGCATGATTGTAGCCTTCCAGGTCTAACGGAAAGAAAATTTGCCAAAAGTAAAATATTCCAACCTTAGAGTGGTTTTATAGGGAACTAAAAGATCTTTCCATGTAATTTATATGAGACATCTTTTACAGCCCCAAATTATTGACCACTTCCTGTAGGGCTAAAATGATTAAATTTGATATGATTGTGGCTTTTCGGGACAAACCCACAGGAAAATTGCCGAAAGTGAATATTTTTAAATTTAGGGGTTCTAAAGAGGGAATGAAGAATTTCCTTATGTTATTTAAATGAGACATTTTCTGAACATATAATATCATGTTTTAGGTACTTAGAATTGGAATAAAAACTTCAAATTCGTTATGCTTGTACGTTTTCGTTAGCTGTACCTAAGTGAATCATCAGAAATAATAATTTCTAAACGTAAAGTGGTTTTAATGGGAACTGAAAAACCTTTCGAATGTTATTTATATGGGACGTCTTCTATACCCCAAAATGTTAAGGACTTCAGGCAAGATTAGAATGATGAAATTTGGCATGATTGTAGCCTTCCAGGATTAACCGACAGAAAAATTGCAAAAAGTTAAAAATTCTAATTTTAGAGTGGTTTTATAGGGAACAGAAAAATCTTTCCCATGCTATTTATATGGGACACCTTGTAATCGTCCTCAGTTCGTGGTCCATGTTCGGGCAGCTATTTATTGGTAACCGGCTGGAGTTAAAGTCGCTGTTCGGGCGTCCATTTATCTGTAACCAACTAGAGGTCGGGTCACTGTTCGGGTGAACATTTATTTGTAACCGGCTGTAGTTCTGTTCACTGTCCTCGGCTCGTGGTATTACCAATAATTAGAAGGATGACATTTGGCATTATTGTAGCCTTCCAAGTCTAAGCGACAGAAAAATTGCCAAAAGTAAAAAATTCCAACTTTAGAGTGGTTTCATAGGGAACTGAAAAATCTTTCCCACGTTATTTATATTTGACGCTTTTTACACCCTCAAATTATTGAGCACTTCCTTCAGGGCTACAATGACTAAATTTGACACGATTATAGCTTTTTGAGACAAACCCACAGAAAAATTGCTAAAAGTGAATATTTTTAATTTTTAGGGGTCTAAAGAGGGGATGAAGAATTACCAGATGTTATTTAAATGAGACTTTTAATGGACCTATAATCTCATGTTTTAGGTACTTAGAATTCGAATAGAAATATCAAATTCGTTATGTTTGTACGTTTTCTTTAGCTTTACATAAGTGAATCATCAGAAATGAAAATTTCTAACCGTAAAGTGGTTTTATGGGGAACTGAAAAGCCTTTCCAATATTATTTATAAGGGAAGTCTTCTATACCTCAAAATGTTTATTCACTTCCTCCAAGATTACAAGTATGAAATTTGGCATTATTGTAGCCTTCCAAATCTAACCGACAGAAAATTTGCCAAAAGTAAAAAATTCCAACTTTCGAGTGGTTTTATAGAGAACTGAAAAATGAAAAATATTTCCAATGTTATTTATATGGGACACGTTTTACGCCCTCAAATTATTGAGCCCTTCCTGCAGGGCTACAATGATTAAATTTCACATGAATATTTCTTTTTGGGATAAACCTAAAAAAAAATTGCCAAAAGTGAATATTTTTAATTTCTAGGGGTTCTAAGGAGGGGATGAAAAATTTCTCCATGTTATTTAAACGAGACATTTTCTGGACTTATAATCTCATGTTCTAGGTACTTAGAATTGGAAAGGAAACTTCAAATTCGGTATGTTTGTACGTTTTCTTTAGTTTTACTTAAATAAATCATCAGAAATAAAAATTTCTAACGGTAAAGTGGTTTTTTGGGGAACTCAAAAACCTTTCCAATCTTAATTATAGGGAAAGTCTTCCATACCCCAAAATGTTTAGGCACTTCAGGCAAGATTAGAATGATGACATTTGGCATGATTGTAGCCTTCCAGGATTAACCGACAGAAAAATTGCAAAAAGTAAAAAATTCCAAGTTTAGAGTGTTTTATAGGGATCTGAAAAATCTTTCCCATGTTATTTATATGGGACACGTTTTAAACCTTCAAATTATTGAGAACTTCCCGCAGGTCTACAATGATTAAATTTTCACATGAATATAGCTTTGCGGGACAAGCCCACAGGAAAATTGCCAAAAGTGAATATTTTTAATTTTTAGGGGTTCTAAAGAGGGGATGAAGAATTTCCCAATGTTATTTAAATGAGACGTTTTCTGGACATTTAGTCTCATGTTTTAGGTACTTTGAATTCGAATAAAAACTTCAAATTCGGTATGCTTGTACGTTTTTGTAAGCTTTTCCTATGTGAATCATCAGAAATGAAAATTTCTAACCGCAAAGTGGTTTTATGGGGAACTGAAAAACTTTTCCAATGTTATTTATATGGGACGTCTTCTATACACCAAAATGTTTATTCACTTCCTCCAAGATTAGAATGATGAAATTTGGCATGATTGTAGCCTTCCAGGATTAACCTACAGAAAGATTCCCAAAAGTAAAAAATTCCAATTTAATTTGGTTTTATAGGGAACTGTAAAGTCTTTCCTATGTTATATATATGGGACACATTTTATACTCTCAAATTATTGAGCACTTCCTGCAAGCCTACAATGATTAAATTTGACATGATTATAGCTTTTCAGGACAAACCCACAGGAAAATTGCCAAAAGTGAATATTTTTAATTTTTAGATGTTCTAAAGAGGGGATGAAGAATTTTCCCATGTTATTTAAATGAGACTTTTTCTGGACATATAATCTCATGTTATAGCTACTTAGAATTTTAATAGAAACTTCAGATTCGGTATGTTTGTACGTTTTCTTTAGCTTTACATAAGTGAATCATCAGAAATGAAAATTTCTAACCGTAAAGTGGTTTTATGGGGAACTCAAAAACCTTTCTAATGTTATTTATAAGGGAAGTCTTCTATACCTCAAAGTGTTTATTCACTTCCTCCAAGATTAGAAGGATGAAATTTGGCAGAATTGTAGCCTTGCAGGTCTAACCGACAGAAAAACTGCCAAAAGTAAAAAATTCCAACTTTAGAGTGGTTTTATAGGGAACTGAAAAATCTTTCCCACGTTATTTACACGGGACGCCTTTTACACACTCAAATTATTGAGCACTTCCTTCAGGGCTACAATGGTTAAATTTGACACGATTATAGCTTTTTGAGACAAACCCACAGAACAATTGCCAAAAGTGAATATTTTTTATTTTTAGGGATATTCACTTTTGGCAATTTTCCGTGGGTTTGTCCCGAAAAGCTATAATCATGTTAAATTTAATCATTGTATGCTTGCAGGAAGTGCTCAATAATTTGAGGGTGTAAAAGGTGTCTCATATAAATAACATGGGAAAGATTTTTCAGTTCCCTATAAAACCACTCCAAAATTGGAATTTTTTACTTTTGGCAATTTTTCTGTCGGTTAGACCTGGAAGGCTACAATCATGCCAAATTTCATCATTCTAATCTTGGAGGAAGTGAATAAACATTTTGAGGTATAGAAGATTTTACCTTATAAATAACATTGGAAAGGTTTTTCAGTTCCCCATAAAACCACTTTACGTTTAGAAATGTTCATTTCTGAGGATTCACTTATGTAGAGCTAAAGAAAACGTACAAACATACCGAATTTGAAGTCTCTATTGCAATTCTAAGCACCTTAAACATGACATTATTGGTCCAGAAAAAGTCTCATTTAAATAACATCGGGAAATTCTTCATCCCCTCTTTAGACCCCCTAAAAATTAAAAATATTCGCTTTTGGCAATTGTTCTGTGGGTTTGTCTCAAAAAGCTATAATCGTGTCAAATTTAACCATTGTAGCCCTGAAGGAAGTGCTCAATAATTTGAGGGTGTAAAAGGCGTCCCGTGTAAATAACGTGGGAAAGATTTTTCAGTTCCCTATAAAACCACTCTAAAGTTGGAATTTTTTACTTTTGGCAGTTTTTCTGTCGGTTAGACCTGCAAGGCTACAATCCTGCCAAATTTCATCCTTCTAATCTTGGAGGAAGTGAATAAACATTTTAAGGTATAGAAGACTTCCCTTATAGATAACATTAGAAAGGTTTTTGAGTTCCCCATGAAACCACTTTACGGTTAGAAATGTTCATTTCTGATGATTCACTTATGTAGAGCTAAAGAAAACGTACAAACATACCGAATTTGAAGTCTCTATTGCAATTCTAAGCACCTTAAACATGACATTATTGGTCCAGAAAAAGTCTCATTTAAATAACATCGGGAAATTCTTCATCCCCTCTTTAGACCCCCTAAAAATTAAAAATATTCGCTTTTGGCAATTGTTCTTTAGGTTTATCCCAAAAAGAAATATTCATGTGAAATTTAATCATTGTAGCCCTGCAGGAAGGGCTCAATAATTTGAGGGGGTAAAACGTGTCCCATATAAATAACATTGGAAATATTTTTCATTTTTCAGTTCTCTATAAAACCACTCGAAAGTTGGAATTTTTTACTTTTGGCAAATTTTCTGTCGGTTAGATTTGGAAGGCTACAATAATGCCAAATTTCATACTTGTAATCTTGGAGGAAGTGAATAAACATTTTGAGGTATAGAAGACTTCCCTTATAAATAACACTGGAAAGGTTTTTGAGTTCCCCATAAAACCACTTTACCGTTAGAAATTTTCATTTCTGATGATTCACTTATCTAAAGCTAAAGAAAACGTACAAACATAACGAATTTGATATTTCTATTCGAATTCCAAGTACCTAAAACATGAGATTATAGGTCCATAAAAAGTCTCATTTAAATAACATCGGGTAATTCTTCATCCCCTCTTTAGACCCCTAAAAATTAAAAATATTCACTTTTAGTAATTTTTCTGTGGGTTTGTCTCAAAAAGCTATAATCGTGTCAAATTTAGTCATTGTAGCCCTGAAGGAAGTGCTCAATAATTTGAGGGTGTAAAAAGCGTCCCATATAAATAACGTGGGAAAGATTTTTCAGTTCCCTATAAAACCACTCTAAAGTTGGAATTTTTTACTTTTGGCAATTTTTCTGTCGCTTAGACTTGGAAGGCTACAATAATGCCAAATATCATCCTTCTAATCTTGGAGGAAGTGAATAAACATTTTGAGGTATAGAAGACTTCCCTTATAAATAACATTGGAAAGGTTTTTCAGTTCCCCATAAAACCACTTTACGTTTAGAAATTTTCATTTCTGATGATTCACTTATGTAAAGCTAAAGAAAACGTACAAACACTCCGAATTTGAAGTTTCTATTCCAATTCTAAGTATTTAAATCATGAGATTAAATGTCCAGAAAAAGTCATTTTTAAATAACATGAGGAAATTCTTCATCCCCTCTTTAGAACCCCTAAAAATTAGAAATATTCACTTTTGGCAATTTTGCTGTGGGTTTGTCCCGAAAAGCTATAATCATGTAAAATTTAATCATTGTAGGCTTGCAGGAAGTGCTCAGTAATTTGAGCGTGTAAAAGATGTCAAATATAAATAACATTGGAAAGATTTTTCAGTTCCATATAAAACCACTCTAAAATTGGATTTTTTTCTTTTGGCAATCTTTCTGTCGGTTAATCCTGAAAGGCTTTAATCATGCCAAATTTCATCATTCTAATCTTGGAGGAAGTGAATAAACATTTTGGTGTATAGAAGACGTCCCATATAAATAACATTGGAAAAGTTTTTCAGTTCCCCATAAAACCTCTTTGCATTCAGAAATTTTTATTTCTGATGATTCACTTAGGTAAAGCTTACAAAAACGTACAAGCATACCGAACTTGAAGTTTTTATTCCAATTCTAAGTACCAAAAACATGATATTATAGGTCGAGAAAAAGTCTCAGTTAAATAACATGGGGAAATTCTTCATCCCCTCTTTAGAACCCCTAGAAATTAAAAATATTCACTTTTGGCAATTTTCCTGTGGTTTTGCTTCGAAAAGCTATAATCGTGTAAAATTTGGTCATTGTAGCACTGCAGGAAGTGCTAAAATAGTTTGAGGGTGAAAAAGGTGTTCCATATAAATAACATGGGAAAGATTTTTCAGATCCCTATAAAACCACTCTAAAATTAGAATTTTTTACTTTTTGCAATTTTTCTGTCGGTTAATCCTGGAAGGCTACAATCATGCCAAATGTCATCATTCTAATCTTACCTGAAGTGCCTAAACATTTTGGGTTATGGAAGACGTCTCATATAAATAACATTGGAAAGATTTTTCAGTTCCCCATGAAACCACTTTACGTTTAGAAATTTTTTTTGTGATGACTCACCTACGTAAAACTAAGGACAACGTACAAGCATACCGAATTTGAAGTTTTTATTCCAATTCTAAGTACCTAAAACATGATATTATATGTTCAGAAAAAGTCTCATTTAAATAACATGGGGAAATTCTTCATCCCCTCTTTAGAACCTTTAAAAATTTAAAAATATTCACTTTTGGCAATTGTTCTGTGGGTTTGTCTCAAAAAGCTATAATCGTGTCAAATTTAACCATTGTAGCCCTGAAGGAAGTGCTCAATAATTTGAGGGTGTAAAAGGCGTCCCGTGTAAATAACGTGGGAAAGATTTTTCAGTTCCCTATAAAACCACTCTAAAGTTGGAATTTTTTACTTTTGGCAGTTTTTCTGTCGGTTAGACCTGCAAGGTTACAATCCTGCCAAATTTCATCCTTCTAATCTTGGAGGAAGTGAATAAACATTTTGAGGTATAGAAGACTTCCCTTATAAATAACTTTAGAAAGGTTTTTGAGTTCCCCATGAAACCACTTTACGGTTAGAAATTTTCATTTCTGATGATTCACTTATGTAAAGCTAAAGAAAACCTACAAACATACCGAATCTGAAGTTTCTATTAAAATTCTAAGTAGCTATAACATGAGATTATATGTCCAGAAAAAGTCTCATTTAAATAACATTTGAAATTCTTCATCCCCTCTTTATAACATCTAAAAATTAAAAATATTCACTTTTGGCAATTTTCCTGTGGGTTTGTCACGTAAAGCTATAATCATGTCAAATTTAATCATTGTAGGCTTGCAGGAAGTGCTCAATAATTTGAGAGTATAAAATGTGTCCCATATATATAACATAGGAAAGATTTTACAGTTCCCTATAAAACCAAATTAAATTGGAATTTTTTAATTTTGGGAATCTTTCTGTCGGTTAATCCTGGAAGGCTACAATCATGCCAAATTTCATCATTCTAATCTTGGAGGAAGTGAATAAACATTTTGGTGTATAGAAGACGTCCCATATAAATAACATTGGAAAAGTTTTTCAGTTCCCCATAAAACCACTTTGCGTTTAGAAATTTTCATTTCTTATGATTCACATAGGAAAAGCTTACAAAAACGTACAAGCATACCGAATTTGAAGTTTTTATTCGAATTCAAAGTACCTAAAACATGAGACTAAATGTCCAGAAAATGTCTCTATTTAATAACATGGAGAAATTTTTCATCCCCTCCTTAGAACCCATAAAAATTAAAAATATTCACTTTTGACAATTTTTCTTTGGGTTTGTCCCAAAAAGCTACTTTCATGTGAAATTTAATCACTGTAGCCCTGCAGGAAGGGCTCAATAATTCGAGGGTTTAAAACGTGTCCCATATAAATAACATTGGAAATATTTTTCATTTTTCAGTTCTCTATAAAACCACTCTAAAGTTGGAATTTTTTACTTTTAGCAATTTTTCTGTCGGTTAGATTTGGAAGGCTACAATCATGCCAAATTTCATCCTTGCAATCTTGGAGGAAGTGAATAAACATTTTGAGGTATAGAAGACTTCCCTAATAAATAACATTGGAAAGGTTTTTCAGTTCCCCATAAAA
The DNA here is from genome assembly GCF_964235325.1 of Thermobia domestica. Taxonomy (NCBI): domain Eukaryota; kingdom Metazoa; phylum Arthropoda; class Insecta; order Zygentoma; family Lepismatidae; genus Thermobia; species Thermobia domestica. Next base: position 103,131,717 of record NC_137457.1, read on the forward strand.
CCACTTTACGGTTAGAAATTTTCATTTCTGATGATTCACTTATGTAAAGCTAAAGCAAACGTACAAACGCACCGAATTTGAAGTTTCTATTCCAATTCTAAGTACCTAGATCATGAGATTAAATGTCCAGAAAAAGTCTCATTTAAATAACATGGGGAAATTCTTCATCCCCTCTTTAGAACCCCTAAGAATTAAAAAAAAATCACTTTTGGCAATTTTCCTGTGGGTTTGTCCCGAAAAGCTATAATCATGTAACATTTAATCATTATAGGCTTGCAGGAAGTGCTCAATAATTTGAGGGCGTAAAAGATGTCCCATATAAATAACATTGGAAAGATATTTCAGTTCCCTATAAAACCACTCTAAAATTGGAATATTTTACTTTTGGCAATCTTTCTGTCGGTTAATCCTGGATGGCTACAATCATGCCAAATTTCATCATTCTAATCTTGGAGGAAGTGAATATACATTTTGGTGTATAGAAGACGTCCCATATAAATAACATTGGAAAAGTTTTTCAGTTCCCCATAAAACCACTTTGCGTTTAGAAATTTTCATTTCTGATGATTCACTTAGGTAAAGCTTACAAAAACGTACAAGCATACCGAACTTGAAGTTTTTATTCCAATTCTAAATACCTAAAACGTGAGATTATAGCTCCAGAAAAAGTCTCATTTAAATAACATGGGGAAATTCTTCATTCCCTCTTTAGAACCCCTAGAATTTAAAAATATTCACTTTTGGCAATTTTCCTGTGGTTTTGTCCCGAAAAGCTATAAACGTGTAAAATTTAGTCATTGTAGCCCTGCAGGAAGTGCTCAATAATTTGAGGGTGCCAAAGGTGTTCCATATAAATAACATGGGAAAGATTTTTCAGTTCCCTATAAAACCACTCTAAAATTGGAACTTTTTACTTTCGGCAATCTTTCTGTCGGTTAATCCTGGAAGGCTACAATCATGCCAAATTTCATCATTCTAATATTGGAGGAAGTGAATAAACATTTTGGGGTATAGAAGACGTCTCATATAAATAACATTGGAAAGATTTTTCAGTTCCCCATGAAACCACTTTACGTTTAGACATTTTTTTGTGATGACTGACCTACGTAAAACTAAGGACAACGTACAAGCATACCGAATTTGAAGTTTTTATTCCAATTCTAAGTACCTAAAACATGATATTATATGTTCAGAAAAAGTCTCATTTAAATAACATGAGGAAATTCTTCATCCCCTCTTTAGAACCTTTAAAAATTAAAAATATTCACTTTTGGCAATTTTCCTGTGGGTTTGTTACGAAAAGCTATAATCATGTAAAATTTAATCATTGTATGCTTGCAGGAAGTGCTCAATAATTTGAGGGTGTAAAAGGTGTCCCATATAAATAACATGGGAAAGAATTTTCAGTTCCCTATAAAACCACTCCAAAATTGGAATTTTTTACTTTTCGCAATCTTTCAGTAGGTTAATCGTGGAAGGCTATTATTGTGCCAAATTTCATCATTCTAATCTTGGAGGAAGTGAATAAACACTTTGAGGTATAGAAGATTTCCCTTATAAATAAGATTGGAAAGGCTTTTCAGTTCCCCATAAAACCACTTTACGTTTAGAAATGTTCATTTCTGATGACTAACTTATGTTAAGCTAAAAAAAACGTACAAACATACCGACTTTGAAGTCTCTATTGCAATTCTAAGTACCTATAACATGAGATTATATGTCCAGAAAAAGTCTCATTTAAATAACATGGGGAAATTCTTCATCCCCTCTTTAGAATCTCTAAAAATTAAAAATATTCACTTTTGGCAATTTTCCGTGGGTTTGTCCCGAAAAGCTATAATCATGTTAAATTTAATCATTGTAGGCTTGCAGGAAGTGCTCAATAATTTGAGCGTGTAAAAGGTGTCCCATATATATAACATAGGAAAGATTTTACAGTTCCCTCTAAAACCACTCTAAAATTGGAACTTTTTACTTTTGGCAATCTTTCTGTCGGTTAATCCTGGAAGGCTACAATCATGCCAAATTTCATCATTCTAATATTGGAGGAAGTGAATAAACATTTTGATGTATAGAAGACGTACCATATAAATAACATTGGAAAAGTTTTTCAGTTTCCCATAAACCACTTTGCGGTTAGAAACTTTCATTTCTGATGATTCACATAGGTAAAGCTTACAAAAACGTACAAGCATACCGAATTTGAAATTTTTATTCGAATTCAAAGTACCTAAAACTTGAGATTATAGGTTCAAAAAAGTCTCATTTAAATAACACGTTGAAATTCTTCATCCCCTCTTTAGACCCCTAAAAATTAAAAAATTCACTTTTGGCTATTTTTCAGTGTGTTTGTCTCAAAATGCTATAATTATGTCAATTTTAATCATCTTAGCCCTGCAGGAAGTGCTCAATAATTTGAGGGCGTAAAACGTGTCTCATATAAATAACATTGGAAAAATTTTTGATTTTTCAGTTATCTATAAAACCACTCTAAAGTTGGAATTTTTTACTTTTGGCAATTTTTCTGTCGGTTAGACCTGGAAGGCTACAATCATGCCAAATTTCATCCTTCTAATCTTGGAGGAAGTGAATAAACATTTTGAGGTAGAGAAGACTTCCCTTATAAATAACATTGGAAAGGTTTTTGAGTTCCCCATAAAACCACTTTACCGTTAGAAATTTTCATTTCTGATGATTCACTTATGTAAAGCTAAAGAAAACGTACAAACATACCGAGTTTGAAGTTTCTATTATAAATCTAAGTACCTAAAACATGAGACTAAATGTCCAGAAAAAGTCTCATTTAAATAACATGGGGAAATTCTTCATCCCCTCTTTAGAACCCCTAAAAATTAAAAATATTCACTTTTGGCAATTTTCCTGTGGGTTTTTCCTGCAAAGCTATATTCATGTGAAAATTTAATCATTGTAGACCTGCGGGAAGTGCTCAATAATTTGAGGGTTTAAAACGTGTCCCATATAAATAACATTGGAAATATTTTTCATTTTTCAGTTCTCTATAAAACCACTCTAAAGTTGGAATTTTTACTTTCGGCAATTTTTCTGTCGGTTAGTTCTGGAAGGCTACAATCAAGCCAAATTTCATCATTCTAGTCTTGCCTGAAGTGCCTAAATATTTTGGGGTATGGTAGACGTCCCATATAAATAACATTGGAAAGGTTTTTGAGTTTCCCATAAAACCACTTTACCGTTAGAAATTTTCATTTCTGATGATTTATTTAGGTAAAGCTAAAGAAAACGTACAAACATAACGAATTTGATGTTTCTATTCCAATTCTAAGTACCTAAAACATGAGATTATATGTTCAGAAAATGTCTCATTTAAATAACATTGGGAAATTTTTCATCCCCTCCTTAGAACCCCTAAAAATTAAAAATATTCACTTTTGGCCATTTTCCTTTGGGTTTGTCCCAAAAAGCTATATTCATGTGAAATTTAATCATTGTAGCCCTGCAGGAAGGGCTCAATAATTTGAGGGCGTAAAACATGCCCATATAAATAACATTGGAAATATTTTTCATTTTTCAGTTCTGTATAAAACCACTCTAAAGTTGGAATTTTTTACTTTTGGCAATTTTTCTGTCGGTTAGATTTGGAAGGCTACAATCATGCCAAATTTCATCCTTGTAATCTTGGAGGAAGTGAATAAACATTTTGAGGTATAGAAGACTTCCCTTATAAATAATATTGGAAAGGCTTTTCAGTTCCCCATAAAACCACTTTACGGTTAGAAATGTTCATTTCTGATGATTCACTTATCTAAAGCTAAAGAAAACGTACAAACATACCGAATTTGATATTTCTATTCGAATTCTAAGTACCTAAAACATGAGATTATAGGTCCATAAAAAGCCACATTTAAATAACATCGGGAAATTTTTCATCCCCTCTTTAGAACCCCTAAAAATTAAAAATATTCACTTTTAGCAATTTTTCTGTGGGTTTGTCTCGAAAAGCTATAATCGTGTCAAATTTAGTCATTCTAGCCCTGAAGGAAGTGCTCAATAATTTGAGGGTGAAAAAGGCGTCCCATATAATAACGTGGGAAAGATTTTTCAGTTCCCTATAAAACCACTCTAACGTTGGAATTTTTTACTTTTGGCAATTTTCCTGTCGCTTAGACCTGGAAGGCTACAATCATGCCAAATATCATCATTCTACTCTTGGAGGAAGTGAATAAACATTTTGAGGTATAGAAGACTTCCCTTATAAATAACATTGGAAAGGTTTTTCAGTTCCCCATAAAACGACTTTACCGTTAGAAATTTTCATTTCTGATGATTCACTTATGTAAAGCTAAAGAAAACGCAAAAACACACCGAATTTGAAATTTCTATTCCAATTCTAAGTATCTACATCATGAGATTAAATGTCCAGAAAAAGTCTCATTTAAATAACATGAAGAAATTCCTCATCCCCTCTTTAGAACTCCTAAAAATTAAAAATATTCACTTTTGGCAAATTTCCTGTAGGTTTGTCTCGAAAAGCTATAATTATGTCAAATCTAATAATTGTAGCCCTACAGGAAGTGGTCAATAATTTGAGGGCGTAAAACGTGTCCCATGTAAATAATATTGGAAATATTTTTCATTTTTCAGTTCTCTATAAAACCACTCTAAAGTTGGGATTTTTTACTTTTGGCAATTTTTCTGTCGGTTAGTCCCGGAAGGCTACAATGATGCCAAATTTCATCCTTCTAATCTTAACTGAAGTGCCTAAACATTTTAGGGTATAGAAGACGTCCCATATAAACAACATTTGAAAGGTTTTTGAGTTTCCCATAAAACCACTTTATATTTAGTAATGTTCATTTCTGATGATTCACTTATGTAAAATTAAAGAAAACTTACAAACATACCGAATTTGATGTTTCTATTCCAATTCTAAGTACCTAAAACATGAGATTATAAGTCCAAAAAAAGTCTCATTTAAATAACATCGGAAAATTTTTCATCCTCTCTTTAGAACCCCTAAAAAATAAAAATATTCACTTTTGGCAATTTTTCTGTAGGTTTGCATCGAAAAGTTATAATCAAGTAAAATTTAATCATTGTAGCCCTGCAGGAAATGCTCAATAATTTGAGGGTGTAAAAGGTGTCCCATATAAATAACATGGGAAAGATTTTTCAGTTCCCTACAAAACCACTCTAAAATTGGAATTTTTTATTTTTTGCAATTTTCTTTCAGTTAATCCTGGAAGGCTACAATCATGCCAAATTTCATCATTCAAATCTTGCCTGAAGTGCCTAAACATTTTGGGGTATAAAAGACGTCCCATATAAATAACATTGGAAAAGTATTTCAGTTCCCAATAAAACCACTTTACGTTTAGAAATTTTTATTTGTGATGATTCATATAGGTAAAGCTAACGAAAACGTACATGCATACCGAATTTGAAGTTTTTATTCAAATTCTAAGTACCTAAAACATGAGATTATATGTTCAGAAAATGTCTCATTTAAATAACATTGGGAAATTCTTCATCCCCTCTTTAGAACCCCTAAAAATTAAAAATATTCACTTTTGGCAATTTTCCTGTGGGTTTACACTAAAAAGCTATAATCATGTAAAATTTAATCATTGTAGCCCTGCAGGAAGTGCTCAATAATTTGAGGGTGCAAAAAGTGTCCCATATAAATAACATGGGAAAGATTTTTCAGTTCCCTATAAAACCACTCTAAAATTGGAATTTTTTACTCTCGGCAATTTTTCTGTCGATTTATCCTGGAAGGCTACAATCATGCCAAATTTCATCCTTCTAATCTTGGAGGAAGTGCCTAAACATTTTGAGGTATAGAAGACGTCCCATATAAATAACATTGGAAAGATTTTTCAGTCCCATAAAACTTTTTACGGTTGCAAATTTTCATTTCTGATGATTCACTTAGGTAAAGCTAGCGAAAACGTAGAAGAATACTGAATTTCAAGCTTTTATTCCAATACAAAGTACCTAAAACATGAGATTATACGTCAAAAAGGTCCATTTAAATAACATGTGGAAATTCTTCATACCCTCTTTAAAACCTCTAAATATTAAAAATATTCACTTCTAGCATTTTGCTGTGGGTTTTGTCCCGAAAAGCTACAATCATGTCAAATTTAATCATTTTAGCCCTACAGGAAGTGGTCAATAATTTGGGGCTGTAAAAAATGTCTCATATAAATAACATGCAAAGATCTTTTAGTTTTCTATAAAACCACTCTAAGGTTGGAATATTTTAGTTTTGGCAATTTTTCTGTCGGTTAATCCTGGAGGGCTACAATCATGCCAAATTTCATCATTCTAATCTTGTTTGAAGTGAGTATACATCTTGGGGTATACAAGACGTCCCATATAAACAACATTGGAAAGGTTTCTCAGTTCCCCATAAAACAACTTTACGGTTAGAAATTTTTATTTCTGATGATTCACTTAGGTAAAGCTTACAAAAAAGTACAAGCATACCGAACTTGAAGTTTTTATTCCAATTCTAAGTACCTAAAACATGAGATTATAGGTTCAAAAAAAGTCTCATTTAAATAACACGTTGAAATTCTTCACCCATCTTTAGACCCCCTAAAAATTAAAAATATTCACTTTTGCCAATTTTTCTGTGTGTTTGTCTCAAAAAGCTATAATTATGTCAAATTTAATCATTGTAGCCCCGCAGGAAGTGCTCAATAATTTGAGTGCGTAAAACATGTCCCATATAAATAACATTGGAAATATTTTTAATTTTTCAGTTCTCTTTAAAACCACACCTAAAGTTGGAATTTTTTACTTTCGGCAATTTTTCTGTCGGTTAGTTCTGGAAGGCTACAATCAAGCCAAATTTCATCATTCTAGTCTTGCCTGAAGTGCCTAAACATTTTGGGGTATGGAAGACGTCCCATATAAATAACATTGGAAAGGTTTTTGAGTTCCCCATAAAACCACTTTACCGTTAGAAATTTTCATTTCTGATGATTTATTTAGGTAAAACTAAAGAAAACGTACAAACATACCGAATGAAATTTACGCCCTCAAATTATTGAGCACTTCCTGCACACCTACAATGATTAAATTTCACATGAATATAGCTCTTCGGGACAAACCCACAGGAAAATTGCCAAAAGTGAATATTTTTAATTTTTAGGGGTTCTAAAGAGGGGATGAAGAATTTCCCGATGTTATTTTATGAGACTTTTTCTGGACTTATAATCTCATGTTTTAGGTACTTAGAATTGGGATAGAAACTTCAAATTCAGCATGCTTTTACGTTTTCTTTAGCTTTACCTAAGTGAATCGGCAGAAATGAAATTTTCTAACCGTAAAGTGGTTTTATGGGGAACAGAGAAACCTTTCCAATGTTATTTATATGGGACGTCTTTATACACCAAAATGTTTAGGCACTTCAGGCAAGATTAAAATGATGAAATATTGCATGATTGTAGCCTTCCAGGACTAACCGACAGAAAAATTGAAAAAAGTAAAATATTCCAACCTTAGGGTGGTTTTATAGGGAACTAAAAGATCTTTCCATGTTATTTATATGAAACATCTTTTACACCCCCAAATTATTGACCACTTCCTGTAGGGCTAAAGTGATTGAATTTGATATGATTGTGGCTTTTCTGGACAAACCCACAGGAAAATTGCCAAAAGTGAATATTTTTAATTGTTCGGGGTTATAAGGAGGGGATGAAGAATTTCCCCATGTTATTTATATGAGACCTTTTCTGAACATATAATCTCATGTTTTAGGTACTTAGAATTGGAATAAAAACTTCAAATTCGGTATGCTTGTACGTTTTGGTTACCTTTATTTAAGTGAATCATCAGAAATAAAAATTTCTAAACGTAAAGTGGTTTTAATGGGAACTGAAAAACCTTTCGAATGTTATTTATAGGGGACGTCTTCTTTACCCCGAAATGTTTAGGCACTTCAGGCAAGATTAGAATGATGACATTTGGCATGATTGTAGCCTTCCAAAATTAACCGACAGAAAAATTGCAAAAAGTAAAAAATTCCAATTTTAGAGTGGTTTTATAAGGAACTGAAAAATCTTTCCCATGTCATTTATATGGGACACCTTTTGCACCCTCAAATTATTGAGCACTTCCTGCAGGGCTACAATGATTAAATTTTAAACGATTATAGCCTTAAAGGGGAAACCCACAGGAAAATTGCCAAAAGTGAATATTTTTAATTTTTAGGGGTTCTAAAGAGGGGATGAAGAATTTCCCTATGTTATTTAAATAAGACTTTTTCTGGACATATAATCTCATGTTATAGGTACTTAGAATTGGAATAGAAACTTCAAATTCGGTATGTTTGAACGTTTTCTATAGCTTTACATAAGTGAATCATCAGAAATGAAAATTTCTAACCGTAAAGTGGTTCTATGGGGAACTGAAAAACCTTTCCAATGGTATTTATAAGGAAAGTCTTCTATACCTCAAAATGTTTATTCACTTCCTCCAAGATTAGAAGGATGAAATTTGGCATGATTGTAGCCTTCCAGCTCTAACCGACAGAAAAATTGCCAAAAGTAAAATATTCCAACCTTAGAGTGGTTTCATAGGGAACTAAAAGATCTTTCCATGTTATTTATATGAGACATCTTTTACAGCCCCAAATTATTGACCACTTCCTGTAGAGCTAAAATGACTAAATTTGACATGATTGTGGCTTTTCGTTACAAACCCACAGAAAAATTGCCAAAAGTGAATATTTTTTAATTTTTAGGGGTTCTAAAGAGGGGATGAAGAATTTCCCCATGTTATTTAAATGAGTCCTTTTCTGAACATATAATCTCATGTTTTAGGTACTTAGAATTGGAATAGAAACTTCAAATTCGGTATGCTTGTACGTTTTCGTTATCTTTACCTATATGTATCATCACAAGTAAAAATTTCTACACGTACAGTGGTTTTATTGGGAACTGAAAACCCTTTCCAATGTTATTTATATGGGAAGTCTTCTATACCCCAAAGTGTTTAGGCACTTCAGGCAAGATTAGAATGATGAAATTTGGCATGATTGTAGCGTTCCAAGATTAACCGACAGAAAAATTGCAAAAAGTAAAAAATTCGAATTTAAAGTGGTTTTATAGGGAACTAAAAAATCATTCGCATTTTATATATATTTGACACCTTTTGCACCCTCAAATTATTGAGCACTTCCTGTAGGGCTACAATGATTAAATTTTACATGATTATAGCTCTTCGTGGCAAACCCACAGGAAAATTGCCAAACGTGAATATTTTTAATTTTTAGGGGTTCTAAAGAGGGGATGAAGAATTTCCCCATGTTATTTAAAGGAGACTTTTTCTGGACTTATATTCTCATGTTTTAGGTACTTAGAATTGGAATAGAAATTTCAAATTCGGTATGTTTGTACGTTTTCTTTAGCTTTACATTAGTGAATCATCAGAAATGAAAATTTCTAACCGTAAAGTGGTTTTATGGGGAACTGAAAAACCTTTCCAATGTTATTTATAAGGGAAGTCTTCTATAAATCAAAATGTTTATTCACTTCCTCCAAGATTAGAAGGATGAAACTTGGCATGATTGTAGCCATCCAGGTCTAACCGACAGAAAAATTGCCAAAAGTAAAATTTCCAAATTTAGAGTGGTTTTATAGAGAACTGAAAAATGAGAAATTTTTCCAATGTTATTTATATGGGACATTTTTTACGCACTCAAATTATTGAGCACTTCCTGCACGCCAACAATGATTAGAATGATGACATTTGGGATGATTGTAGCCTTTCAGGACTAACCGACAGAAAAATTGAAAAAAGTAAAATATTCCAACTTTAGAGTGGTTTTATATTGAACTGAAAAATCTTTCCTATATTATTTATAAGGGACATCTTTTACAGCCCCAAATTATTGACCACTTCCTTTAGGGCTAAAATGATTAAATTTGACATGATTGTGGCTGTTCGGGACAAACCCACAGGAAAATTGCCAAAAGTGAATATTTTTAATTGTTAGGGGTTCTAAAGAGGGGATGAAGAATTTCCCCATGTTATTTAAATGAGACCTTTTCTGAACATATATCTCATGTTTTAGGTACTTAGAATTGGAATAAAAACTTCAAATTCGGTATGCTTGTACGTTTTCGTTATCTTTACCTACATGAATCATCACAAGTAAAAATTTCTACACGTAAAGTGGTTTTATTGGGAACTGAAAAACCTTTCCAATGTTATTTATATGGGAAGTCTTCTATACCCCAAAATGTTTAGGCACTTCAGGCAAGATTAGAAGGATGAAATTTGGCATGATTGTAGCCTTCCAGGATTAACCGACAGAAAAAATGCAAAAAGTAAAAAATTCCAAACTTAGAGTGGTTTTATAGGGAACTAAAAGATCTTTCCTTGTTATTTATATAGACATCCTTTACAGCCCCAAATTATTGACCACTTCCTGTAGGGCTAAAATGATTAAATTTCACATCATTGTGGCTTTTCGAGACAAACCCACAGGAAAATTGAAAAAGTGAATATTTTTTAATTTTTAGGGGTTCTAAAGAGGGGATGAAGAATTTCTAAACGTAAAGTGGTTTTATGGGGAACTGAAAATCCTCTCCAATTTTATTTATAAGGGAAGCCTTCTATACCTCGAAATGTTTATTTACTTCCTCCAAGATTAGAAGGATGAAATTTGGCATGATTGTAGCCTTCCAGCTCTAACCGACAGAAAAATTGCCAAAAGTAAAATATTCCAACCTTAGAGTGGTTTTATAGGGAACTAAAAGATCTTTCCATATTATTTATATGAGACATCTTTTACAGCCCCAAATTATTGAGCACTTCCTGTAGAGCGAAAATGATTAACTTTGACATGATTGTGGCTCTTCGGGACAAACCCACAGAAAAATTGCCAAAAGTGAATATTTTTAATTTTTAGGGGTTCTAAAGAGGGGATGAAGGATTTCCCCATGTTATTTAAATGAGACTTTTTCTGAATATATAATCTCATGTTTTAGGTACTTAGAATTGGAAAAAAAAATTCAAATTCGGTATGTTTGTACGTTTTCGTTAGCTTTACCTAAGTGAATCATCAGAAATAAAAATTTCTAAACGTAAAGTGGTTTTATTGGGAACTGAAAAAACTTTCGAATGTTATTTATATGGGACGTCTTCTATACCCCAAAATGTTTAGGCACTTCAGGCAAGATTAGAATGACGAAATTTGGCATGATTGTAGCCTTCCAAAATTAACCGACAGAAAAATTGCAATAAGTAAAAAATTCCAATTTTAGAGTGGTTTTATAAGGAACTGAAAAATCTTTCCCATGTTATTAATTGGGACACCTTTTGCACCCTCAAATTATTGAGCACTTCCTGCAGGGCTACAATGATTAAATTTTACAAGATTATAGCTTTATTGGCAAACCCATTGGAAAATTTCAAAAAGTGAATATTTTTAATTTTTAGGGGTTCTAAAGAGGGGATGAAATTTTCCCCATGTTATTTAAATGATACTTTTTCTGGACTTATAATCTCATGTTTTAGGTACTTAGAATTGGAATAGAAACTTCAAATTCGGTATGTTTGTACGTTTTCTTTAGCTTTACATAAGTGAATTATCAGAAATGAAATTTTCTAACCGTAAAGTGGTTTTATGGGGAACTGAAAAACCTTTCCAATGTTATTTATAAGGATAGTCTTCTATATCTCAAAATGTTTATTCACTTCCTCCAAGATTAGAAGGATGAAATTTGGCATGATTGTAGCCTTCCAGGTCTTACGGAAAGAAAAGTTGCCAAAAGTAAAATATTCCATCCTTAGAGTGGTTTTATAGGGAACTAAAGATCTTTCCATGTTATTTATATGAGACATCCTTTACAGCCCCAAATTATTGACCACTTCCTGTAGGGCTAAAATGATTAAATTTGACATGATTGTGGCTTTTCGAGACAAACCCACAGGAAAATTGAAAAAAGTGAATATTTTTTAATTTTTAGGGGTTCTAAAGAGGGGATGAAGAATTTCCCCATGTTATTTAAATGAGACCTTTTCTGAACATATAATCTCATGTTTTAGGTACTTAGAATTGGAATAAAAACTTCAAATTCGGTATGCTTGTACGTTTTCGTTATCTTTACCTATATGAATCATCACAAGTAAAAATTTCTACACGTAAAGTGGTTTTATTGGGAAAAAGAAAAACCTTTCCAATGTTATTTATATGGGAAGTCTTCTATACCCCAAAGTGTTTAGGCACTTCAGGCAAGATTAGAATGATGAAATTTGGCATGATTATAGCGTTCCAGGATTAACCGACAGAAAAATTGCAAAAAGTAAAATATTCCAATTTAAAGTGGTTTTATAGGGAACTAAAAAATCATTCGCATTTTATATATATTTGACACCTTTTGCACCCTCAAGTTATTGAGCACTTGCTGTAGGGCTACAATGATTAAATTTTACATGATTATATCTTTTCGGGGCAAATCCACAGGAAAATTGCCAAAAGTGAATATTTTTAATTTTTAGGGGTTCTTAAGAGGGTATGAAGAATTTCCCCATGTTATTTAAAGGAGACTTTTTCTGGACTTATATTCTCATGTTTTAGGTACTTAGAATTGGAATAGAAATTTCAAATTCGGTATGTTTGTACGTTTTCTTTAGCTTTACATTAGTGAATCATCACAAATGAAAATTTCTAACCCTAAAGTGGTTTTATGGGGAACTGAAAAACCTTTCCAATGTTATTTATAAGGGAAGTCTTCTATAAATCAAAATGTTTATTCACTTCCTCCAAGATTAGAAGGATGAAACTTGGCATGATTGTAGCCATCCAGGTCTAACCGACAGAAAAATTGCAAAAAGTAAAAAATTCCAAATTTAGAGTGGTTTTATAGAGAACTGAAAAATGAGAAATTTTTCCAATGTTATTTATATGGGACATTTTTTACGCACTCAAATTATTGAGCACTTCCTGCACGCCAACAATGATTAAATTTCATATGAATAAATCTTTTCGGGACAAACCCACAGGGAAATTGCCAAAAGTGAATATTTTTAATTTTTAGGGGGTCTAAAGAGGGGATGGAGAATTTCAACGTGTTATTTAAATGAGAAATTTTTGAACTTATAATCTCATGTTTTAGGTACTTAGAATTGGAATAAAAACTTCAAATTTAGTATGCTTGTACGTTTTTGTAAGCTTTACCAAAGTTAATCACCAGAAATGAAAATTTCTAAGCGTAAAGTGGTTTTATGGGGAACTGAAAAACCTTTCCAATGTTATTTATGAGGGACGTTTTCTATACCTCAAAATGTTTAGGCACTTCAGGCAAGGTTAGAATGATGAAATTTGGAATGATTGTAGCCTTCCAGGATTAAAAGACAGAAAAATTGCAAAAAGTAAAAAAGTTCCAATTTTAGAGTGGTTTTATAGGGAACTGAAAAATCTTTCCCATGTTATTTATATGGGACACCTTTTGCACACTCAAATTATTGAGCACTTCCTGCACGGCTACAATGATTAAATTTTACATGATTATAGCTTTTCGTGGCAAACCCACAGGAAAATTGCCAAAAGTGAATATTTTTAATTTTTAGGGGTTCTAAAGGGGGGATGAAGAATTTCTCTATGTTATTAAATGAGACTTTTTCTGGACTTATATTCTCACGTTTTAGGTACTTAGAATTGGAATAGAACTTCAAATTCGGTATGTTTGTACGTTTTCTTTAGCTTTACATAAGTGAATCATCAGAAATGAACATTTCTAACCGTAAAGAGTTTTTATGGGGAACTGAAAAACCTTTCCAATGTTATTTATAAGGAAAGTCTTCTATACCTCAAAATGTTTATTCACTTCCTGCAAGATTAGAAGGATGAAACTTGGCATGATTGTAGCCTTCCAGGTCTAACCGACAGAAAAATTGCCAAAAGTAAAATATTCCAACCTTATAGTGGTTTTATAGAGTACTAACAGATCTTTCCATGTTATTTATATGAGACATCTTTTACAGCCCCAAATAAATTGACCACTTCCTGTAGAGCTAAAGTGATTTAATTTGACATGATTGTGGCTTTTCGGGACAAACACACAGGAAAATTGCCAAAAGTGAAAATTTTTAATTGTTAGGGGTTCTAAAGAGGGAATGAAAGATTTCCCCTTGTTAATTAAATGAGACTTTTTCTGTACTTATAATTTCATGGTTTAGGTACTTAGAATTGGAATAGAAACTTCAAATTCGGTATGATTGTACGTTTTCTTTAGCTTTAGATAAGTGAATCATCAGAAATGAACATTTCTAACCGTAAAGTGGTTTAATGGCTAACTGAAAAACCTTTCCAATGTTATTTATAAGGGATGTCTTCTAAACCTCAAAATATTTATTCACTTCCTCCAAGATTAGAAGGATGATATTTGGCATGATTGTAGCCTTCCATGTCTAACCGACAGAAAAATTGCCAAAAGTAAAAAATTCCAACTTTAGAGTGGTTTTATAGAGAACTGAAAAATGAAAAATATTACCAATGTTATTTATATGGGACAAGTTTTACGCCCTAAAATTATTGAGCACTTCCTGCACTCCTACAATGATTAAATTTCACATGAATATAGCTCTTCGGGACAAACCCACAGAAAAGTTGCCAAAAGTGAATATTTTAAATTTTTAGTTGTTCTAAAGAGGGGATGAAGAATTTCCCGATGTTATTTTATGAGACTTTTTCTGGACTTATGATCTCATGTCTTAGGTACTTAGAATTGGTATAGGAACTTCAAATTCGGCATGTTTTTACGTTTTCTTTAGCTCTACCTAAGTGAATCATCAGAAATGAAATTTTCTAACCGTAAAGTGGTTTTATGGGGAACTGAGAAACCTTTCCAATGTTATTTATATGGGACGTCTTCTATACACCAAAATGTTTAGGCACTTCAGGCAAGATTAGAATGATTAAATTTGGCATGATTGTAGCCTTTCAGGACTAACCGACAGAAAAATTGAAAAAAGTAAAATATTCCAACTTTAGAGTGGTTTTATAGGGAACTGAAAAATCTTTCCTATATTATTTATAAGGGACATCTTTTACAGCCCCAAATTATTGACCACTTCCTTTAGGGCTAAAATGATTAAATTTGACATGATTGGGTCTTTTCGGGACAAACCCACAGGAAAATTGCCAAAAGTGAATATTTTTAATTCTTAGGGGTTCTAAAGAGTGGATGAAGAATTTCCCCATGTTATTTAAATGAGACCTTTTCTGAACATATATCTCATGTTTTAGGTACTTAGAATTGGAATAAAAACTTCAAATTCGGTATGCTTGTACGTTTTCGTTATTTTTACCTACATAAATCATCACAAGTAAAAATTTCTACACGTAAAGTGGTTTTATTGGGAACTGAAAAACCTTTCCAATGTTATTTATATGGGAAGTCTTTTATACCCCAAAATGTTTAGGCACTTCAGGCAAGATGAGAAGGATGAAATTTGGCATGATAGTAGCCTTCCAGGATTAACCGACAGAAAAATTGCAAAAAGTAAAAAATTCCAATTTTAGAGTGGTTTTATAGGGAACTGAAAAATCTTTCGCATTTTATATATATTTGACACCTTTTGCACCCTCAAATTATTGAGCACTTCCTGCAGGGCTACAATGATTAAATTTTACATGATTATAGCTTTTCGGGGCAAACCCACAGGAAAATTGCCAAACGAGAATATTGTTAATTTTTAGGGGTTCAAAAGAGGGTATGAAGAATTTCCCAATGTTATTTAAATGAGACTTTTTCTGAACATATAATATCATGTTTTAGGTACTTAGAATTGGAATAAAAACTTGAAATTCGGTATGCTTGTACGTTTTCGTTATTTTTACCTACATGAATCATCACAAGTAAAAATTTCTACACGTAAAGTGGTTTTATTGGGAACTGAAAAACCTTTCGAATGTTATTTATATGGGACGTCTTTTATACCCCAAAATGTTTATTCACTTCCTACAAGATTAGAAGGATGAAATTTGGCATCATTGTAGCCTTCCAGGTCTAACCGACAGAGTAATTGCAAAAAGTAAAAAATTCCAATTTTAGAGTGGTTTTATAGGGAACTGAAAAATCTTTCCCATTTCATATATATTTGACACCTTTTGCACCCTCATATTTTTGAGCACTTCCTGCAGTTCTACAATGATTAAATTTTACATGATTATAGCTTTTCGGGGCAAACCCACATTAATTGAGTAGAGTAGATTTTAGTTTAGCGTCCCTTTCAGCAGCGAGGCTATATGAGACGTGGACCTACTGATTAACGTGGAAACCGAACCACGTGAGCTCCCGCCGGGAATCGAACCCGGGTCTCCCACGCCAAAGGCGCCTACGCTAACCGCTTAGCCACGGAGGAGCTCAAACCCACATTAAAATTGCCAAAAGTGAATATTTTAAATTTTTAGTGGTTCTAAAGAAGGGTGAAAAATTTCCCCATGTTAATTGAACGAGACTTTTTCTGGACATATAATTTCATGTTTTAGGTACTTAGAATTCGAATAGAAACTTCAAATTCGGTATGATTGTAGGTTTTCTTTAGCTTTACATAAGTGAATCATCAGAAATGAACATTTCTAACCGTAAAGTGGTTTTAGGGGAACTGAAAAACCTTTCCAATGTTATTTATAAGGGAAGTCTTCTATACCTCAAAATGTTTATTCACTTCCTCCAGGATTAGAAGGATGAAACTTGGCATAATTGTAGCCTTCCAGGTCTAACCGACAGAAAAATTGCCAAAAGTAAAATATTGCAATTTTAGAGTGGTTTTATAGAGAACTAATAGATCTTTCCATGTTATTTATATGAGACATCTTTTACAGCCCCAAATTATTGACCACTTCATGTAGTGCTAAAGTGATTAAATTTTACATGGTTGTGGTTTTTCGGGACAACCAAAGGAAAATTGCCAAAAGTGAATATTTTTAATTTTTAGGGGTTCTAAAGAGGGGATGAAGAATTTCCCCATGTTATTTAAATGAGACTTTTTCTGAACATATAATCTCATGTTTTAGGTACTTAGAATTGGAATAGAAACTTCAAATTCGGTATGCATGTACGTTTTCTTTAGCTTTACATAAGTGAATCATCAGAAATGAACATTTCTAAACGTAATGTGGTTTTATGGGGAACAGAAAAACCTTTCCAATGTTATTTATAAGGGAAGTCTTCTATACCTCAAAATGTTTATTCACTTCCTCCAAGATTAGAAGGATGAAAATTGGCATGATTGTAGCCTTCCAGGTCTAACCGACAGAAAAATTGCCAAAAGTAAAAAATTCCAACTTTAGAGTGGTTTTATAGAGAACTGAAAATTGAAAAATATTTGCAATGTTATTTATATGGGACATGTTTTACGCACTCAAATTATTGAGCACTTCCTGCACGCCTACAATGATTAAATTTCATATGAATATAGCTTGTCGGGACAAACCCACAGGAAAATTTCCAAAAGTGAATTTTTTTTAATTTATAGGGGGTCTAAAGAGGGGATGAAGAATTTCTCAATGTTATTTAAATGAGACTTTTTTTGAACGTATAATCTCATGTTTTAGGTACTTAGAGTTGGAATAAAAACTAAAAGTTCGGTATGCTTCTACGTTTTTGTAAGCTTTACCAAAGTGAATCATCAGAATAGAAAATTTCTAACCGTAAAGTGGTTTTGTGGGGAACTGAAAAACCTCTCCAATTTTATTTATAAGGGAAGCCTTCTATACCTCAAAATATTTGTTCGCTTCCTCCAAGATTAGAATGATGAAATTTGGCATGATTGTAGCCTTCCAGGACTAACTGACAGAAATATTGCCAAAAGTAAAATATTCCAACCTTAGAGTGGTTTTATAGGGAACTAAAAGATCTTTCCATGTTCTTTATATGAGACATCTTTTACAGCCCCAAATTATTGACCACTTCCTGTAGGGCTAAAATGATTAAATTTGACATGATTGTGGCTTTTCGGGACAAACCCACAGGAAAATTGCCAAAAGTGAATATTTTTAACTTTAGGGGTTCTAAAGAGGGGATGAAAAATTTCCCCATGTTATTTAAATGAGACTTTTTCTGAACATATAATCTCATGTTTTAGGTACTTAGAATTGGAATAGAAACTTCAAATTCGGTATGTTTGTACGTTTTTTTAGCTTTACATAAGTGAATCGTCAGAAATAAAAATTTCAAACCTTAAAGTGGTTTTATGGAGAACTGAAAAACCTTTCCAATGTTATTTATAAGGGAAGTCTTGTATACCACAAAATGTTTATTCACTTCCTCCAAGATTAGAAGGATGAAATTTGGCATGATTGTAGCCTTCCAGGTCTAACCGACAGAAAAATGCCAAAAGTAAAAAATTCCAACTTTAGAGTGGTTTTATAGATAACTGAAAAATGAAAAATATTTCCAATGTTATTTATATGGGACATATTTTACGCCCTCAAATTATTGTGCACTTCCTGCACGCCTACAATTATTAAATTTCATATGAATATAGCTTGTCGGGACAAACCCACAGGAAAATTTCCAAAAGTGAATTTTTTTAATTTTTAGGGGGTCTAAAGAGGGGATGAAGAATTTCAACTTGTTATTTAAATGAGACTGTTTTTGAACATATAATCCCATGTTTTAAGTACTTCGAATTGGAATAAAAATTTCAAGTTCGGTATGCTTGTACGTTTTTGTAAGCTTTACCAAAGCGAATCATCAGCAATGAAAATTTCTAACCGTAAAGTGGTTTTATGGGGAGCTGAAAAACCTCTACAATTTTATTTATCAGGGAAGCCTTCTATACCTCAAAATATTTATTCACTTCCTCCAAGATTAGAAGGATGAAATTTGGCATGATTGTAGCCTTCCAGGTCTAACGGAAAGAAAAATTGTCAAAAGTAAAATATTCCAACCTTAGAGTGGTTTTATAGGGAACTAAAAGATCTTTCCATGTTATTTATATGAGACATCTTTTACAGCCCCAAATTATTGACCACTTCCTGTAGGGCTAAAATGATTAAATTTGATATGATTGTGGCTTTTCGGGACAAACCCACAGGAAAATTGCCGAAAGTGAATATTTTTAATTTTTAGGGGTTCTAAAGAGGGAATGAAGGATTTCCCCATGTTATTTAAATGAGACATTTTCTGAACATATAATATCATGTTTTAGGTACTTAGAATTGGAATAAAAACTTCAAATTCGTTATGCTTGTACGTTTTCGTTAGCTTTACCTAAGTGAATCATCAGAAATAATAATTTCTAAACGTAAAGTGGTTTTAATGGGAACTGAAAAACCTTTCGAATGTTATTTATATGGGACGTCTTCTATACCCCAAAATGTTAAGGACTTCAGGCAAGATTAGAATGATGAAATTTGGCATGATTGTAGCCTTCCAGGATTAACCGACAGAAAAATTGCAAAAAGTTAAAAATTCTAATTTTAGAGTGGTTTTATAGGGAACAGAAAAATCTTTCCCATGCTATTTATATGGGACACCTTGTAATCGTCCTCGGTTCGTGGTCCATGTTCGGGCAGCTATTTATTGGTAACCGGCTGGAGTTCAAGTCGCTGTTCGGGCGTCCATTTATCTGTAACCAACTAGAGGTCGGGTCACTGTTCGGGTGAACATTTATTTGTAACCGGCTGTAGTTCTGTTCGCTGTCCTCGGCTCGTGGTATTACCAATAATTAGAAGGATGATATTTGGCATTATTGTAGCCTTCCAAGTCTAAGCGACAGAAAAATTGCCAAAAGTAAAAAATTCCAACTTTAGAGTGGTTTCATAGGGAACTGAAAAATCTTTCCCACGTTATTTATATTTGAAGCTTTTTACACCCTCAAATTATTGAGCACTTCCTTCAGGGCTACAATGACTAAATTTGACACGATTATAGCTTTTTGAGACAAACCCACAGAAAAATTGCTAAAAGTGAATATTTTTAATTTTTAGGGGTCTAAAGAGGGGATGAAGAATTACCCGATGTTATTTAAATGAGACTTTTTATGGACCTATAATCTCATGTTTTAGGTACTTAGAATTCGAATAGAAATATCAAATTCGTTATGTTTGTACGTTTTCTTTAGCTTTAGATAAGTGAATCATCAGAAATGAAAATTTCTAACCGTAAAGTGGTTTTATGGGGAACTGAAAAGCCTTTCCAATATTATTTATAAGGGAAGTCTTCTATACCTCAAAATGTTTATTCACTTCCTCCAAGATTACAAGTATGAAATTTGGCATTATTGTAGCCTTCCAAATCTAACCGACAGAAAATTTGCCAAAAGTAAAAAATTCCAACTTTCGAGTGGTTTTATAGAGAACTGAAAAATGAAAAATATTTCCAATGTTATTTATATGGGACACGTTTTACGCCCTCAAATTATTGAGCCCTTCCTGCAGGGCTACAATGATTAAATTTCACATGAATATTTCTTTTTGGGATAAACCTAAAAAAAATTGCCAAAAGTGAATATTTTTAATTTCTAGGGGTTCTAAGGAGGGGATGAAAAATTTGTCCATGTTATTTAAACGAGACATTTTCTGGACTTATAATCTCATGTTCTAGGTACTTAGAATTGGAAAGGAAATTTCAAATTCGGTATGTTTGTACGTTTTCTTTAGCTTTACTTAAATAAATCATCAGAAATTAAAATTTCTAACGGTAAAGTGGTTTTATGGGGAACTCAAAAACCTTTCCAATGTTAATTATAGGGAAAGTCTTCCATACCCCAAAATGTTTAGGCACTTCAGGCAAGATTAGAATGATGAAATTTGGCATGATTGTAGCCTTCCAGGATTAACCGACAGAAAGATTCCCAAAAGTAAAAAATTCCAATTTAATTTGGTTTTATAGGGAACTGTAAAGTCTTTCCTATGTTATATATATGGGACACATTTTATACTCTCAAATTATTGAGCACTTCCTGCAAGCCTACAATGATTAAATTTGACATGATTATAGCTTTTCGGGACAAACCCACAGGAAAATTGCCAAAAGTGAATATTTTTAATTTTTAGATGTTCTAAAGAGGGGATGAAGAATTTTCCCATGTTATTTAAATGAGACTTTTTCTGGACATATAATCTCATGTTATAGCTACTTAGAATTTTAATAGAAACTTCAGATTCGGTATGTTTGTACGTTTTCTTTAGCTTTACATAAGTGAATCATCAGAAACGAAAATTTCTATCCGTAAAGTGGTTTTATGGGGAACTCAAAAACCTTTCTAATGTTATTTATAAGGGAAGTCTTCTATACCTCAAAATGTTTATTCACTTCCTCCAAGATTAGAAGGATGAAATTTGGCAGGATTGTAGCCTTGCAGGTCTAACAGACAGAAAAACTGCCAAAAGTAAAAAATTCCAACTTTAGAGTGGTTTTATAGGGAACTGAAAAATCTTTCCCTCGTTATTTACACGGGACGCCCTTTACACCCTCAAATTATTGAGCACTTCCTTCAGGGCTACAATGGTTAAATTTGACACGATTATAGCTTTTTGAGACAAACCCACAGAACAATTGCCAAAAGTGAATATTTTTTTATTTTTAGGGGGTCAAAAGAGGAGAATTTTTTTGTGATGACTCACCTACGTAAAACTAACGACAACGTACAAGCATACCGAATTTGAAGTTTTTATTCCAATTCTAAGTACCTAAAACATGATATTATATGTTCAGAAAAAGTCTCATTTAAATAACATGGGGAAATTCTTCATCCCCTCTTTAGAACCTTTAAAAATTTAAAAATATTCACTTTTGGCAATTTTCCTGTGGGTTTGTCCCGAAAAGCTATAATCATGTGAAATTTAATCATTGTATGCTTGCAGGAAGTGCTCAATAATTTGAGGGTGTAAAAGGTGTCCCATATAAATAACATGGGAAAGATTTTTCAGTTCCCTATAAAACCACTCCAAAATTGGAATTTTTTACTTTTGGCAATTTTTCTGTCGGTTAGACCTGGAAGGCTACAATCATGCCAAATTTCATCATTCTAATCTTGGAGGAAGTGAACAAACATTTTGAGGTATAGAAGATTTTACCTTATAAATAACATTGGAAAGGCTTTTCAGTTCCCCATAAAACCACTTTACGTTTAGAAATGTTCATTTCTGATGATTCACTTATGTAAAGCTAAAGAAAACGTACAAACATACCGAATTTGAAGTCTCTATTGCAATTCTAAGCACCTTAAACATGACATTATTGGTCCAGAAAAAGTCTCATTTAAATAACATCAGGAAATTCTTCATCCCCTCTTTAGACCCCCTAAAAATTAAAAATATTCACTTTTGGCAATTGTTCTGTGGGTTTGTCTCAAAAAGCTATAATCGTGTCAAATTTAACCATTGTAGCCCTGAAGGAAGTGCTCAATAATTTGAGGGTGTAAAAGGCGTCCCGTGTAAATAACGTGGGAAAGATTTTTCAGTTCCCTATAAAACCACTCTAAAGTTGGAATTTTTTACTTTTGGCAGTTTTCTGTCGGTTAGACCCGCAAGGCTACAATCCTGCCAAATTTCATCCTTCTAATCTTGGAGGAAGTGAATAAACATTTTGAGGTATAGAAGGCTTCCCTTATAAATAACATTAGAAAGGTTTTTGAGTTCCCCATAAAACCACTTTACGGTTAGAAATTTTCATTTCTGATGATTCACTTATGTAAAGCTAAAGAAAACGTACAAACATACCGAATCTGAAGTTTCTATTAAAATTCTAAGTAGCTATAACATGAGATTATAGGTCCATAAAAAGTCTCATTTAAATAACATCGGGTAATTCTTCATCCCCTCTTTAGACCCCTAAAAATTAAAAATATTCACTTTTAGTAATTTTTCTGTGGGTTTGTCTCAAAAAGCTATAATCGTGTCAAATTTAGTCATTGTGGCCCTGAAGAAAGTGCTCAATAATTTGAGGGTGTAAAAAGCGTCCCATATAAATAACGTGGGAAAGATTTTTCAGTTCCCTATAAAACCACTCTAAAGTTGGAATTTTTTACTTTTGGCAATTTTTCTGTCGCTTAGACTTGGAAGGCTACAATCATGCCAAATATCATCCTTCTAATCTTGGAGGAAGTGAATAAACATTTTGAGGTATAGAAGACTTCCCTTATAAATAACATTGGAAAGGTTTTTCAGTTCCCCATAAAACCACTTTACGTTTAGAAATTTTCATTTCTGATGATTCACTTATGTAAAGCTAAAGAAAACGTACAAACACTCCGAATTTGAAGTTTTTATTCCAATTCTAAGTACCTAAATCATGAGATTAAATGTCCAGAAAAAGTCTATTTTAAATAACATCAGGAAATTCTTCATCCCCTCTTTAGAACCCCTAAAAATTAGAAATATTCACTTTTGGCAATTTTGCTGTGGGTTTGTCCCGAAAAGCTATAATCATGTAAAATTTAATCATTGTAGGCTTGCAGGAAGTGCTCAGTAATTTGAGCGTGTAAAAGATGTCAAATATAAATAACATTGGAAAGATTTTTCAGTTCCATATAAAACCACTCTAAAATTGGAATTTTTTCTTTTGGCAATCTTTCTGTCGGTTAATCCTGAAAGGCTACAATCATGCCAAATTTCATCATTCTAATCTTGGAGGAAGTGAATAAACATTTTGGTGTATAGAAGACGTCCCATATAAATAACATTGGAAAAGTTTTTCAGTTCCCCATAAAACCTCTTTGCGTTCAGAAATTTTTATTTCTGATGATTCACTTAGGTAAAGCTTACTAAAACGTACAAGCATACCGAACTTGAAGTTTTTATTCCAATTCTAAGTACCTAAAACATGATATTATAGGTCCAGAAAAAGTCTCAGTTAAATAACATGGGGAAATTCTTCATCCCCTCTTTAGAACTCCTAGAAATTAAAAATATTCACTTTTGGCAATTTTCCTGTGGTTTTGCTTCGAAAAGCTATAATCGTGTAAAATTTGGTCATTGTAGCACTGCAGGAAGTGCTCAATAGTTTGAGGGTGAAAAAGGTGTTCCATATAAATAACATGGGAAAGATTTTTCAGATCCCTATAAAACCACTCTAAAATTGGAATTTTTTACTTTTTGCAATTTTTCTGTCGGTTAATCCTGGAAGGCTACAATCATGCCAAATGTCATCATTCTAATCTTGCCTGAAGTGCCTAAACATTTTGGGTTATGGAAGACGTCTCATATAAATAACATTGGAAAGATTTTTCAGTTCCCCATGAAACCACTTTATGTTTAGAATTTTTTTTTTGTGATGACTCACCTACGTAAAACTAAGGACAACGTACAAGCATACCGAATTTGAAGTTTTTATTCCAATTCTAAGTACCTAAAACATGATATTATATGTTCAGAAAAAGTCTCATTTAAATAACATGGGGAAATTCTTCATCCCCTCTTTAGAACCTTTAAAAATTTAAAAATATTCACTTTTGGCAATTTTCCTGTGGGTTTGTCCCGAAAAGCTATAATCATGTGAAATTTAATCATTGTATGCTTGCAGGAAGTGCTCAATAATTTGAGGGTGTAAAAGGTGTCCCATATAAATAACATGGGAAAGATTTTTCAGTTCCCTATAAAACCACTCCAAAATTGGAATTTTTTACTTTTGGCAATTTTTCTGTCGGTTAGACCTGGAAGGCTACAATCATGCCAAATTTCATCATTCTAATCTTGGAGGAAGTGAATAAACATTTTGAGGTATAGAAGATTTCCCTTATAAATAACATTGGAAAGGCTTTTCAGTTCCCCATAAAACCACTTTACGTGTAGAAATTTTTACTTGTGATGATTCATGTAGGTAAAGATAACGAAAACGTACAAGCATACCGAATTTGAAGTTTTTATTCCAATTCTAATTACCTAAAACATGAGATATATGTTCAGAAAAGGTCTCATTTAAATAACATGGGGAAATTCTTCATCCCCTCTTTAGACCCCCTAAAAATTATAAATATTCACTTTTGGCAATTGTTCTGTGGGTTTGTCTCAAAAAGCTATAATCGTGTCAAATTTAACCATTGTAGCCCTGAAGGAAGTGCTCAATAATTTGAGGGTGTAAAAGGCGTCCCGTGTAAATAACGCGGGAAAGATTTTTCAGTTCCCTATAAAACCACTCTAAAGTTGGAATTTTTTACTTTTGGCAGTTTTTCTGTCGGTTAGACCTGCAAGGCTACAATCCTGCCAAATTTCATCCTTCTAATCTTGGAGGAAGTGAATAAACATTTTGAGGTATAGAAGACTTCCCTTATAAATAACATTAGAAAGGTTTTTGAGTTCCCCATAAAACCACTTTACGGTTAGAAATTTTCATTTCTGATGATTCACTTATGTAAAGCTAAAGAAAACGTACAAACATACCGAATCTGAAGTTTCTATTAAAATTCTAAGTAGCTATAACATGAGATTATATGTCCAGAAAAAGTCTCATTTAAATAACATGGGAAATTCTTCATCCCCTCTTTAGAACATCTAAAAATTAAAAATATTCACTTTTGGCAATTTTCCTGTGGGTTTGTCACGAAAAGCTATAATCATGTCAAATTTAATCATTGTAGGCTTGCAGGAAGTGCTCAATAATTTGAGAGTATAAAATGTGTCCCATATATATAACATAGGAAAGATTTTACAGTTCCCTATAAAACCAAATTAAATTGGAATTTTTTACTTTTGGGAATCTTTCTGTCGGTTAATCCTGGAAGGCTACAATCATGACAAATTTCATCATTCTAATCTTGGAGGAAGTGAATAAACATTTTGGGGTATAGAAGACGTCTCATATAAATAACATTGGAAAGATTTTTCAGTTCCCCATGAAACCACTTTACGTTTAGACATTTTTTTGTGATGACTCACCTACGTAAAACTAAGGACAACGTACAAGCATACCGAATTTGAAGTTTTTATTCCAATTCTAAGTACCTAAAACATGATATTATATGTTCAGAAAAAGTCTCATTTAAATAACATGGGGAAATTCTTCATCCCCTCTTTAGAACCTTTAAAAATTAAAAATATTCACTTTTGGCAATTTTCCTGTGGGTTTGTTCCGAAAAGCTATAATCATGTAAAATTTAATCATTGTATGCTTGCAGGAAGTGATCAATAATTTGAGGGTGTAAAAGGTGTCCCATATAAATAACATGGGAAAGATTTTTCAGTTCCCTATAAAACCACTCCAAAATTGGAATTTTTTGCTTTTGGCAATCTTTCAGTAGGTTAATCGTGGAAGGCTATTTTTGTGCCAAATTTCATCATTCTAATCTTGGAGGAAGTGAATAAACACTTTGAGGTATAGAAGACTTCCCTCATAAATAAGATTGGAAAGGCTTTTCAGTTCCCCATAAAACCACTTTACGTTTAGAAATGTTCATTTCTGATGACTAACTTATGTTAAGCTAAAAAAAACGTACAAACATACCGACTTTGAAGTCTCTATTGCAATTCTAAGTACCTATAACATGAGATTATATGTCCAGAAAAAGTCTCATTTAAATAACATGGGGAAATTCTTCATCCCCTCTTTAGAATCTCTAAAAATTAAAAATATTCACTTTTGGCAATTTTCCGTGGGTTTGACCCGAAAAGCTATAATCATGTTAAATTTAATCATTGTAGGCTTGCAGGAAGTGCTCAATAATTTGAGCGTGTAAAAGGTGTCCCATATATATAACATAGGAAAGATTTTACAGTTCCCTATAAAACCACTCTAAAATTGGAACTTTTTACTTTTGGCAATCTTTCTGTCGGTTAATCCTGAGGGGCTACAATCATGCCAAATTTCATCATTCTAATATTGGAGGAAGTGAAAAAACATTTTGGTGCATAGAAGACGTACCATATAAATAACATTGGAAAAGTTTTTAAGTTTCCCATAAACCACTTTGCGGTTAGAAACTTTCATTTCTGATGATTCACATAGGTAAAGCTTACAAAAACGTACAAGCATACCGAATTTGAAATTTTTATTCGAATTCAAAGTACCTAAAACTTGAGATTATAGGTTCAAAAAAGTCTCATTTAAATAACACGTTGAAATTCTTCATCCCCTCTTTAGACCCCTAAAAATTAAAAAATTCACTTTTGGCTATTTTTCAGTGTGTTTGTCTCAAAATGCTATAATTATGTCAAATTTAATCATCTTAGCTCTGCAGGAAGTGCTCAATAATTTGAGGGCGTAAAACGTGTCTCATATAAATAACATTGGAAAAATTTTTGATTTTTCAGTTATCTATAAAACCACTCTAAAGTTGGAATTTTTTACTTTTGGCAATTTTTCTGTCGGTTAGACCTGGAAGGCTACAATCATGCCAAATTTCATCCCTCTAATCTTGGAGGAAGTGAATAAACATTTTGAGGTAGAGAAGACTTCCCTTATAAATAACATTGAAAAGGTTTTTGAGTTCCCCATAAAACCACTTTACCATTAGAAATTTTCATTTCTGATGATTCACTTATGTAAAGCTAAAGAAAACGTACAAACATACCGAGTATGAAGTTTCTATTATAAATCTAAGTACCTAAAACATGAGACTAAATGTCCAGAAAAAGTCTCATTTAAATAACATGGGGAAATTCTTCATCCCCTCTTTAGAACCCCTAAAAATTAAAAATATTCACTTTTGGCAATTTTCCTGTGGGTTTTTCCCGGAAAGCTATATTCATGTGAAAATTTAATCATTGTAGACCTGCGGGAAGTGCTCAATAATTTGAGGGTTTAAAAAGTGTCCCATATAAATAACATTGGAAATATTTTTCATTTTTCAGTTCTCTATAAAACCACTCTAAAGTTGGAATTTTTACTTTCGGCAATTTTTCTGTCGGTTAGTTCTGGAAGGCTACAATCAAGCCAAATTTCATCATTCTAGTCTTGCCTGAAGTGCCTAAACATTTTGGGGTATGGTAGACGTCCCATATAAATAACATTGGAAAGATTTTTGAGTTTCCCATAAAACCACTTTACCGTTAGAAATTTTCATTTCTGATGATTTATTTAGGTAAAGCTAAAGAAAACGTACAAACATACCGAATTTGATGTTTCTATTCCAATTCTAAGTACCTAAAACATGAGATTATATGTTCAGAAAATGTCTCATTTAAATAACATTGGGAAATTCTTCATCCCCTCCTTAGAACCCCTAAAAATTAAAAATATTCACTTTTGGTCATTTTCCTTTGGGTTTGTCCCAAAAAGCTATATTCATGTGAAATTTAATCATTGTAGCCCTGCAGGAAGGGCTCAATAATTTGAGGGCGTAAAACATGCCCATATAAATAACATTGGAAATATTTTTCATTTTTCAGTTCTCTATAAAACCACTCGAAAGTTGGAATTTTTTACTTTTGGCAATTTTTCTGTCGGTTAGATTTGGAAGGCTACAATCATGCCAAATTTCATCCTTGTAATCTTGGAGGAAGTGAATAAACATTTTGAGGTATAGAAGACTTCCCTTATAAATAATATTGGAAAGGCTTTTCAGTTCCCCATAAAACCACTTTACGGTTAGAAATGTTCATTTCTGATGATTCACTTATCTAAAGCTAAAGAAAACGTACAAACATACCGAATTTGATATTTCTATTCGAATTCTAAGTACCTAAAACATGAGATTATAGGTCCATAAAAAGCCACATTTAAATAACATGGGGAAATTCTTCATCCCCTCTTTAGACCCCTAAAAATTAAAAATATTCACTTTTAGCAATTTTTTTGTGGGTTTGTCTCAAAAAGCTATAATCGTGTCAAATTTAGTCATTGTAGCCCTGAAGGAAGTGCTCAATAATTTGAGGGTGAAAAAGGCGTCCCATATAATAACGTGGGAAAGATTTTTCAGTTCCCTATAAAACCACTCTAACGTTGGAATTTTTTACTTTTGGCAATTTTTCTGTCGCTTAGACCTGGAAGGCTACAATCATGCCAAATATCACCATTCTAATCTTGGAGGAAGTGAATAAACATTTTGAGGTATAGAAGACTTCCCTTATAAATAATATTGGAAAGGCTTTTCAGTTCCCCATAAAACCACTTTACGGTTAGAAATGTTCATTTCTGATGATTCACTTATGTAAAGCTAAAGAAAACGCAAAAACACAACGAATTTGAAGTTTCTATTCCAATTCTAAGTATCTACATCATGAGATTAAATGTCCAGAAAAAGTCTCATTTAAATAACATGAAGAAATTCCTCATCCCCTCTTTAGAACCCCTAAAAATTAAAAATATTCACTTTTGGCAAATTTCCTGTGGGTTTGTCTCGAAAAGCTATAATTATGTCAAATCTAATCATTGTAACCCTACAGGAAGTGGTCAATAATTTGAGGGCGTAAAACGTGTCCCATGTAAATAATATTGGAATATTTTTCATTTTTCAGTTCTCTATAAAACCACTCTAAAGTTGGGATTTTTTACTTTTGGCAATTTTTCTGTCGGTTAGTCCCGGAAGGCTACAATGATGCCAAATTTCATCCTTCTAATCTTGCCTGAAGTGCCTAAACATTTTAGGGTATAGAAGACGTCCCATATAAACAACATTTGAAAGGTTTTTGAGTTTCCCATAAAACCACTTTATATTTAGAAATGTTCATTTCTGATGATTCACTTATGTAAAATTAAAGAAAACGTACAAACATACCGAATTTGATGTTTCTATTCCAATTCTAAGTACCTAAAACATGAGATTATAAGTCCAAAAAAAGTCTCATTTAAATAACATCGGAAAATTTTTCATCCTCTCTTTAGAACCCCTAAAAAATAAAAATATTCACTTTTGGCAATTTTTCTGTAGGTTTGCATCGAAAAGTTATAATCAAGTAAAATTTAATCATTGTAGCCCTGCAGGAAATGCTCAATAATTTGAGGGTGTAAAAGGTGTCCCATATAAATAACATGGGAAAGATTTTTCAGTTCCCTACAAAACCACTCTAAAATTGGAATTTTTTATTTTTTGCAATTTTCTTTCAGTTAATCCTGGAAGGCTACAATCATGCCAAATTTCATCATTCAAATCTTGCCTGAAGTGCCTAAACATTTTGGGGTATAAAAGACGTCCCATATAAATAACATTGGAAAAGTATTTCAGTTCCCAATAAAACCACTTTACGTTTAGAAATTTTTATTTGTGATGATTCATATAGGTAAAGCTAACGAAAACGTACATGCATACCGAATTTGAAGTTTTTATTCCAATTCTAAGTACCTAAAACATGAGATTATATATTTTCAGAAAATGTCTCATTTAAATAACATTGGGAAATTCTTCATCCCCTCTTTAGAACCCCTAAAAATTAAAAATATTCACTTTTGGCAATTTTCCTGTGAGTTTACACTAAAAAGCTATAATCATGTAAAATTTAATCATTGTAGCCCTGCAGGAAGTGCTCAATAATTTGAGGGTGCAAAAGGTGTCCCATATAAATAACATTGGAAAGATTTTTCAGTCCCATAAAGCCCCTTTACGGTTGCAAATTTTCATTTTTGATGATTCACTTAGGTAAAGCTAGCGAAAACGTAGAAGAATACTGAATTTCAAGCTTTTATTCCAATTCAAAGTACCTAAAACATGAGATTATACGTCAAAAAGGTCCATTTAAATAACATGTGGAAATTCTTCATACCCTCTTTAAAACCTCTAAATATTAAAAATATTCACTTCTAGCATTTTGCTGTGGGTTTTGTCCCGAAAAGCTACAATCATGTCAAATTTAATCATTTTAGCCCTACAGGAAGTGGTCAATAATTTGGGGCTGTAAAAAATGTCTCATATAAATAACATGCAAAGATCTTTTAGTTTTCTATAAAACCACTCCAAGGTTGGAATATTTTAGTTTTGGCAATTTTTCTGTCGGTTAATCCTGGAGGGCTACAATCATGCCAAATTTCATCATTCTAATCTTGTTTGAAGTGAGTATACATCTTGGGGTATACAAGACGTCCCATATAAACAACATTGGAAAGGTTTCTCAGTTCCCCATAAAACAACTTTACGTTTAGAAATTTTTATTTCTGATGATTCACTTAGGTAAAGCTTACAAAAACGTACAAGCATACCGAACTTGAAGTTTTTATTCCAATTCTAAGTACCTAAAACATGAGAATATAAGTCCAGAAAAAGTCTCTTTTAAATAACATGGGGAAATTCTTCATCCCCTCTTTAGAACCCCTAAAAATTAAAAATATTCACTTTTGCCAATTTTTCTGTGTGTTTGTCTCAAAAAGCTATAATTATGTCAAATTTAATCATTGTAGCCCCGCAGGAAGTGCTCAATAATTTGAGGGCGTAAAACATGTCCAATATAAATAACATTGGAAATATTTTTAATTTTTCAGTTCTCTTTAAAACCACACCTAAAGTTGGAATTTTTTACTTTCGGCAATTTTTCTGTCGGTTAGTCCTGGAAGGCTACAATTATGCAAAATTTCATCATTCTAATCTTGCCTGAAGTGCATAAACATTTTGAGGTATAGAAGACGTCCCATATAAATAACATTGGAAAGGTTTTTGAGTTCCCCATAAAACCACTTTACCTTAGAAATTTTCATTTCTGATGATTCACTTAGGTAAAGCTAAAAAAAACGTACAAACGTACCGAATTTGAAGTTTCTATTCCAATTCTAAGTACCTAAAATATGAGATTAAATGTCCAGAAAAAGTCTCATTTAAATAACATGGGGAAATATTTCATCATCTCTTTAGAACCCCTAAAAATTAAAAATATTCACTTTTGGCAATTTTCCTGTGGCTTTGTCCCGCAAAGCTATATTCATGTGAAAATTTAATCATTGTAGACCTGCGGGAAGTGCTCAATAATTTGAGGGTTTAAAACGAGTCCCATATATATAACATAGGAAAGATTTTACAGTTCCCTATAAAACCACTCT
Organism: Thermobia domestica; assembly: GCF_964235325.1. Classification (NCBI taxonomy): domain Eukaryota; kingdom Metazoa; phylum Arthropoda; class Insecta; order Zygentoma; family Lepismatidae; genus Thermobia; species Thermobia domestica. The sequence goes on from NC_137457.1 coordinate 103,163,564, forward strand.
AAAATTGGAATTTTTTACTTTTGGCAATCTTTCTGTCGGTTAATCCTGGAAGGCTACAATCATGCCAAATTTCATCATTCTAATCTTGGAGGAAGTGAATAAACATTTTGGTGTATAGAAGACGTCCCTTATAAATAACATTGGAAAGGTTTTTCAGTTCCCCATAAAACCACTTTACGTTTAGAAATTTAAATTTCTGATGATTCACTTAGGTAAAGCTAAAGAAAACGTACAAACATAACGAATTTGAAGTCTCTATTGCAATTCTAAGCATCTTAAACATGAGATTATATGTCCAGAAAAAGTCTCATTTAAATAAAATCGGGAAATTCTTCATCCCCTCTTTAGACCCCCTAAAAATTAAAAATATTCACTTTTGGCAATTGTTGTGTGGGTTTGTCTCAAAAAGCTATAATCGTGTCAAATTTAATCATTGTAGCCCTGAAGGAAGTGCTCTATAATTTGAGGGTGTAAAAGGCGTCCCGTATAAATAACGTGGGAAAGATTTTTCAGTTCCCTATAAAACCACTCTAAAATTGGAATTTTTTACTTTTGGCAATTTTTCTGTTGTTTAGACCTCGAAGGCTACAATCATGCCAAATTTCATCATTCTAGTCTTGGAGGAAGTGAATAAACATTTTGAGGTATAGAAGACTTCCCTTACAAATAACATTGGAAAAATTTTTCAGTTCCCCATAAAACCACTTTGCGCTTAGAAATTTTCATTTCTGATGATTCACTTATGTAAAGCTAAAGAAAACGTAGAAACATACCGAGTTTGACGTTTCTATTAAAATTCTAAGTGCCTATAACATGAGATTATATGTCCAGAAAAAGTCTCATTTAAATAACTTTTGGAAATTCTTCATCACCTCTTTAGAACCTATAAAAATTAAAAATATTCACTTTTGGCAATTGTTCTGTGGGTTTGTCTCAAAAAGCTATACTCGTGTCAAATTTAATCATTGTAGCCCTGAAGGAAGTGCTCAATAATTTGAGGGTGTAAAAGGCGTCCGGTATAAAAAACGTGGGAAAGATTTTACAGTTCCCTATAAAACCACTCTAAAATAGGAATTTTTTACTTTTGGCAATTTTTCTGTCGGTTAATCCTGGAAGGCTACAATCATGCCAAATGTCATCATCCTAATCTTGGAGGAAGTGAATAAACATTTTGAGGTATAGAAGACTTCCCTTACAAATAACATTGGAAAGGTTTTTCAGTTCCCTATAAAACCACTTTACGTTTAGAAATTTTCATTTCTGATAATTCACTTATGTAAAGCTAAAGAAAACGTACAAACACACCGAATTTGAAGTTTCCATTCCAATTCTAAGTACCTAAATCATGAGATTAAATGTCCAGAAAAAGTCTCAATTAAATAACATGGGGAAATTCTTCATCCCCTCCTTAGAACCTTTAAAAATTAAAAATATTCACTTTTGGCAATTTTCCTTTGGGTTTGTCCCGAAAAACTATAATCATGTAAAAGTTAATCATTATAGGCTTGCAGGAAGTGCTGAATAATTTGAGGGTGTAAAAGATGTCTCATATAAATAACATTGGAAAGATTTTTCAGTTCCCTATAAAACCACTCTAAAATTGGAATTTTTTACTTTTGGCAATCTTTCTGTCGCTTAGACCTGGAAGGCTACAATCATGAAAAATTCCATCATTCTAATCTTGGAGGAAGTGAATAAACATTTTGGTGTATAGAAGACGTCCCATATAAATAACATTGGAAAAGTTTTTCAGTTCAGCATAAAACCACTTTGCGTTTAGAAATTTTCATTTCTGATGATTCACTTAGGGAAAGCTTAAAAAAACGTACAAGCATACCGAACTTGAAGTTTTTATTAAAATTCTAAGTACCTGAAACATGATATTATATGTTCAGAAAAAGTCTCATTTAAATAACATGGGGGAAATTCTTCATTCCCTCTTTAGAAACTTTAAAAATTAAAAATATTCACTTTTGGCAATTTTCCTGTGGGTTTGTCACGAAAAGCTATAATCATGTGAAATTTAATCATTATAGGCTTGCAGGAAGTGCTGAATAATTTGAGGGTTTAAAACGTGTCCCATATATATAACATAGGAAAGATTTTACAGTTCCCTATAAAACCACTCTAAATTTGGAATTTTTTACTTTTGGCAATCTTTCTGTCGGTTAATCCTGGAAGGCTACAATCATGCCAAATTTCATCATTCTAATCTTGGAGGAAGTGAATAAACACTTTGGTGTATAGAAGACGTTCCTTATAAATAACATTGGAAAGGTTTTTCAGTTCCCCATAAAACCACTTTACGGTTAGAAATTTAAATTTCTGATGATTCACTTAGGTAAAGCTAAAGAAAACGTACAAACGTAACGAATTTGAAGTCTCTATTGCAATTCTAAGCACCTTAAACATGAGATTATAGGTCCAGAAAAAGTCTCATTTAAATAACATCGGAAAATTTTTCATCCCCTCTTTAGACCCCCTAAAAATTAAAAATATTCACTTTTGGCAATTGTTCTGTGGGTTTGTCTCAAAAAGCTATAATCGTGTCAAATTTAATCATTGTAGCCCTGAAGGAAGTGCTCAATAATTTGAGGGTGTAAAAGGCGTCCCGTATAAATAACGTGGGAAAGATTTTTCAGTTCCCTATAAAACCACTCTAAAGTTGGAATTTTTTAATTTGGCAATTTTTCTGTCGGTTAGACCTGGAAGGCTGCAATCCTGCCAAATTTCATCATTCTAATCTTGGAGGAAGTGAATAAACATTTTTGTGTATAGAAGACGTCCCATATAAATAACATTGGAAAAATTTTTCAGTTCCCCATAAAACCACTTTGCGTTTAGAAATTTTCATTTCTGATGATTCACATAGGTAAAGCTTACAAAAACGTACAAGCACACCGAATTTGAAGTTTTTATTCGATTTCAAAGTACCTAAAACTTGAGATTATAGGTTCAAAAAAAGTCTCATTTAAATAACATGGGGAAATTCTTCATCCCCTCTTTAGAACCCCTGAAAATTAAAAATATTCACTTTTGGCAATCTTCCTGTGGGTTTGTCAAGAAAAGCTATAATCATGTAAAATTTAATCATTGTAGACTTGCAGGAAGTGCTCAATAATTTGAGAGTATAAAAGGTGTCCCATATATATTACATAGGAAAGATTTTACAGTTCAATAAAACCAACTTAAATTGGAATTTTTTACTTTTGGCAATCTTTCTCTCGGTTAATCCTGGAAGGATAAAATCATTCTCATCTTGGAGGAAGTGAATAAACATTTTTGTGTATAGAAGACGTCCCATATAAATAACATTGGAAAAGTTTTTCAGTTTCCCATAAAACCACTTTGCGTTTAGAAATTTTCATTTCTGATGATTCACATAGGTAAAGCATACAAAAACGTACAAGCATACCGAATTTGAAGTTTTTATTCGAATTCAAAGTACCTAAAACATGAGACTAAATGTCCAGAAAACGTCTCATTTAAATAAAATGGGGAAATTCTTCATCCCTTCTTAAGAACCCCTAAAAATTAAAAATATTCACTTTTGGCAATTTTCCTGTGGGTTTGTCCCGCAAAGCTATATTCATGTGAAAATTTAATCATTGTAGACCAGCGGGAAGTTCTCAATAATTTGAAGGTTTAAAACGTGTCCCATATAAATAACATGAGAAAGATTTTTGAGATCCCTATAAAACCACTCTAAACTTGGAATTTTTTACTTTTTGCAATTTTTCTGTCGGTTAATCCTGGAAGGCTACAATCATGCCAAATATCATCATTCTAATCTTGCCTGAAGTGCCTAAACATTTTGAGGTATGGAAGACTTTCCATATAAATAACATTGGAAAGGTTTTTGAGTTCCCCATAAAACCACTTTACCGTTAGAAATTTTTATTTCTGATGATTTATTTAAGTAAAGATAAAGAAAACGTACAAACATACCGAATTTGAAGTTTCCTTTCCAATTCTAAGTACCTAGAACATGAGATTATAAGTCCAGAAAATGTCTCGTTTAAATAACATGGAGAAATTTTTCATCCCCTACTTAGAACCCCTAGAAATTAAAAATATTCACTTTTGGCAATTTTTCTTTAGGTTTATCCCAAAAAGCAATATTCATGTGAAATTTAACCATTGTAGCCCTGCAGGAAGGGCTCAATAATTTGAGGGCGTAAAACGTGTCCCATATAAATAACATTGGAAATATTTTTCATTTTTCAGTTCTCTATAAAACCACTCGAAAGTTGGAATTTTTTACTTTTGGCAAATTTTCTGTCGGTTAGATTTGGAAGGCTACAATAATGCCAAATTTCATACTTGTAATCTTGGAGGAAGTGAATAAACATTTTGAGGTATAGAAGACTTCCCTTATAAATAATATTGGAAAGGCTTTTCAGTTCCCCATAAAACCACTTTACGTTTAGAAATTTTCATTTCTGATGATTCACTTATCTAAAGCTAAAGAAAACGTACAAACATAACGAATTTGATATTTCTATTCGAATTCTAAGTACCTAAAACATGAGATTATAGGTCCATAAAAAGTCTCATTTAAATAACATCTGGTAATTCTTCATCCCCTCTTTAGACCCCTAAAAATTAAAAATATTCACTTTTAGCAATTTTTCCTGTGGATTTGTCTCAAAAAGCTATAATCGTGTCAAATTTAGTCATTGTAGCCCTGAAGGAAGTGCTCAATAATTTGAGGGTGTAAAAAGCGTCCCATATAAATAACGTGGGAAAGATTTTTCAGTTCCCTATAAAACCACTCTAAATTTGGAATTTTTTACTTTTGGCAATTTTTCTGTCGCTTAAACTTGGAAGGCTACAATAATGCCAAATATCATCCTTCTAATCTTGGAGGAAGTGAATAAACATTTTGAGGTATAGAAGACTTCCCTTATAAATAACATTGGAAAGGTTTTTCAGTTCCCCATAAAACCACTTTACGTTTAGAAATTTTCATTTCTGATGATTCACTTATGTAAAGCTAAAGAAAACGTATAAACACTCCGAATTTGAAGTTTCTATTCCAATTCTAAGTACCTAAATCATGAGATTAAATGTCCAGAAAAAGTCTATTTTAAATAACATGAGGAAATTCTTCATCCCCTCTTTAGAACCCCTAAAAATTAAAAATATTCACTTTTGGCAATTTTGCTGTGGGTTTGTCCCGAAAAGCTATAATCATGTAAAATTTAATCATTGTAGGCTTGCAGGAAGTGCTCAGTAATTTGAGCGTGTAAAAGATGTCAAATATAAATAACATTGGAAAGATTTTTCAGTTCCCTATAAAACCACTCTAAAATTGGAATTTTTTCTTTTGGCAATCTTTCTGTCGGTTAATCCTGGAAGGCTACAATCATGCCAAATTTCATCATTCTAATCTTGGAGGAAGTGAATAAACATTTTGGTGTATAGAAGACGTCCCATATAAGTAACATTGGAAAAGTTTTTCAGTTCCCCATAAAACCACTTTGCGTTTAGAAATTTTCATTTCTGATGATTCACTTAGGTAAAGCTTACAAAAACGTACAAGCATACCGAACTTGAAGTTTTTATTCCAATTCTAAGTACCTAAAACATGATATTATAGGTCCAAAAAAGTCTCATTTAAATAACATGGGGAAATTTTTCATCCCCTCTTTAGAACCCCTAGAAATTAAAAATATTCACTTTCGGCAATCTTCCTGTGGATTTCCTTCGAAAAGCTATAATCGTGTAAAATTTAGTCATTGTAGCACTGGAGGAAGTGCTCAATAGTTTGAGGGTGAAAAAGGTGTTCCATATAAATAACATTGAATATATTTTTCATTTTTCAGTTCTCTATAAAACCACTCTAAAGTTGGAATTTTTTACTTTCGGCAATTTTTCTGTCGGTTAGTTCTGGAAGGCTACAATCAAGAAAAATTTCATCATTCTAATCTTGCCTGAAGTGCCTAAACATTTTGGGGTATGGAAGACGTCCCATATAAATAACATTGGAAAGGTTTTTGAGTTCCCCATAAAACCACTTTACCGTTAGAAATTTTCATTTCTGATGATTTATTTAGTTAAAGCTAAAGAAAACGTACAAACATACCGAATTTGAAGTTTTTATTCCAATTCTAAGTACCTAAAACATGATATTATATGGTCAGAAAAAGTCTCATTTAAATAACATGGGGAAATTCTTCATCCCCTCTTTAGAACCTTTAAAAATTAAAAATATTCACTTTTGGCAATTTTCCTGTTGGTTTGTCCCGAAAAGCTATATTCATGTGAAATTTAATCATTGTATGCTTGCAGGAAGTGCTCAATAATTTGAGGGTGTAAAAGGTGTCCCATATAAATAACATGGGAAAGATTTTTCAGTTCCCTATAAAACCACTCCAAAATTGGAATTTTTTACTTTTGGCAATCTTTCAGTCGGTTAATCGTGGAAGGCTATTATTGTGCCAAATTTCATCATTCTAATCTTGGAGGAAGTGAACAAACACTTTGAGGTATAGAAGATTTCCCTTATAAATAAGATTGGAAAGGCTTTTCAGTTCCCCATAAAACCACTTTACGTTCAGAAATGTTCATTTCTGATGACTCACTTATGTTAAATAAAAAAAACGTACAAACATACCGACTTTGAAGTCTCTATTGCAATTCTAAGTACCTATAAGATGAGATTATATGTCCAGAAAAAGTCTCATTTAAATAACATGGGGAAATTCTTCATCCCCTCTTTAGAATCTCTAAAAATTAAAAATATTCACTTTTGGCAATTTTCCGTGGGTTTGTCCCGAAAAGCTATAATCATGTTAAATTTAATCATTGTAGGCTTGCAGGAAGTGCTCAATAATTTGAGCGTGTAAAAGGTGTCCCATATATATAACATAGGAAAGATTTTACAGTTCCCTATATAACCACTCTAAAATTGGAACTTTTTACTTTTGGCAATCTTTGTGTCGGTTAATCCTGGAAGGCTACAATCATGCCAAATTTCATCATTCTAATATTGGAGGAAGTGAATAAACATTTTGGTGTATAGAAGACGTCCCATATAAATAAAATTGGAAAAGTTTTTCAGTTTCCCATAAAACCACTTTGCGGTTAGAAACTTTCATTTCTGATGATTCACATAGGTAAAGCTTACAAAAACGTACAAGCATACCGAATTTGAAATTTTTATTCGAATTCAAAGTACCTAAAACTTGAGATTATAGGTTCAAAAAAGTCTCATTTAAATAACACGTTGAAATTCTTCATCCCCTCTTTAGACCCCCTAAAAATTAAAAAATTCACTTTTGGCTATTTTTCAGTGTGTTTGTCTCAAAATGCTATAATTATGTCAAATTTAATCATCTTAGCCCTGCAGGAAGTGCTCAATAATTTGAGGGCGTAAAACGTGTCTCATATAAATAACATTGGAAAAATTTTTCATTTTTCAGTTATCTATAAAACCACTCTAAAGTTGGAATTTTTTACTTTTGGCAATTTTTCTGCCGGTTAGACATGGAAGGCTACAATCATGCCAAATTTCATCCCTCTAATCTTGGAGGAAGTGAATAAACATTTTGAGGTAGAGAAGACTTCCCTTATAAATAACATTGGAAAGGTTTTTGAGTTCCCCATAAAACCACTTTACCGTTAGAAATTTTCATTTCTGATGATTTATTTAGGTAAAGCTAAAGAAAACGTACAAACATTCCGAATTTGAAGTTTCTATTCCAATTCTAAGTACCTAGAACATGAGATTATAAGTCCAGAAAATGTCTCGTTTAAATAACATGGAGAAATTTTTCATCCCCTCCTTAGAACCCCTAAAAATTAAAAATATACACTTTTGGCAATTTTCTTTTGGGTTTGTCCCAAAAAGCTATATTCATGTGAAATTTAATCATTGTAGCCCTGCAGGAAGGGCTCAATAATTTGAGGGCGTAAAACATGTCCCATATAAATAACATTGGAAATATTTTTCATTTTTCAGTTCTCTATAAAACCACTCTAAAGTTGGAATTTTTTACTTTTGGCAATTTTTCTGCCGGTTAGACATGGAAGGCTACAATCATGCCAAATTTCATCCTTCTAATCTTGGAGGAAGTGAATAAACATTTTGAGGTATAGAAGACTTCCCTTATAAATAATATTGGAAAGGCTTTTCAGTTCCCCATAAAACCACTTTACGTTTAGAAATGTTCATTTCTGATGATTCACTTATCTAAAGCTAAAGAAAAGGTACAAACATACCGAATTTGATATTTCTATTCGAATTCTAAGTACCTAAAACATGAGATTATAGGTCCATAAAAAGCCACATTTAAATAACATCGGGAAATTCTTCATCCCCTCTTTAGACCCCTAAAAATTAAAAATATTCACTTTTAGCAATTTTTCTGTGGGTTTGTCTCAAAAAGCTATAATCGTGTCAAATTTAGTCATTGTAGCCCTGAAGGAAGTGCTCAATAATTTGAGTTTGAAAAAGGCGTCCCATATAAATAACGTGGGAAAGATTTTTCAGTTCCCTATAAAACCACTCTAACGTTGGAATTTTTTACTTTTGGCAATTTTTCTGTCGCTTAGACCTGGAAGGCTACAATCATGCCAAATATCATCATTCTAATCTTGGAGGAAGTGAATAAACATTTTCAGGTATAGAAGACTTCCCTTATAAATAACATTGGAAAGGTTTTTCAGTTCCCCATAAAACCACTTTACCGTTAGAAATTTTCATTTCTGATGATTCACTTATGTAAAGCTAAAGAAAACGCACAAACTCACCGAATTTGAAGTTTCTATTCCAATTCTAAGTATCTACATCATGAGATTAAATGTCCAGAAAAAGTCTCATTTAAATAACATGGGGAAATTCCTCATCCCCTCTTTAGAACCCCTAAAAATTAAACATATTCACTTTTGGCAATTTTCCTGTGGGTTTGTCTCGAAAACCTATAATCATGTAAAATTTAATCATTGTAGTCTTGCAGGAAGTGCTCAGTAATATGAGCGTGTAAAAGGTGTCCCATATATATAACATAGGAAAGATTTTACAGTTCCCTATAAAACCACTCTAAAATTGGAACTTTTTACTTTTGGCAATCTTTCTGTCGGTTAATCCAGGAAGGCTACAATCATGCCAAATTTCATCATTCTAATATTGGAAGAAGTGAATAAACATTTTGGTGTATAGAAGACGTCCCATATAAATAACATTGGAAAAGTTTTTCAGTTTCCCATAAAACCACTTTGCGGTTAGAAACTTTCATTACTGATGATTCACATAGGTAAAGCTTACAAAAACGTACAAGCATACCGAATTTGAAATTTTTATTCGAATTCAAAGTACCTAAAACTTGAGATTATATGTTCAAAAAAGTCTCATTTAAATAACACGTTGAAATTCTTCATCCCCTCTTTAGACCCCCTAAAAATTAAAAAGATTCACTTTTGGCTATTTTTCAGTGTGTTTGTCTCAAAATGCTATAATTATGTAAAATTTAATCATCTTAGCCCTGCAGGAAGTGCACAATAATTTGAGGGCGTAAAACGTGTCTCATATAAATAAAATTGGAAAAATTTTTCATTTTTCAGTTATCTACAAAACCACTCTAAAGTTGGAATTTTTTACGTTTGGCAATTTTTCTGTCGGTTAGACCTGGAAGGCTACAATCATGCCAAATTTCATCCCTCTAATCTTGGAGGAAGTGAATAAACATTTTGAGGTAGAGAAGACTTCCCTTATAAATAACATTGGAAATGTTTTTGAGTTCCCCATAAAACCACTTTACCGTTAGAAATTTTCATTTCTGATGATTCACTTATATAAAGCAAAAGAAAACGTACAAACATACCGAGTTTGAAGTTTCTATATCAATTCTAAGTACCTAAAACATGAGACTAAATGTCCAGAAAAAGTCTCATTTAAATAACATGGGGAAATTATTCATCCCCTCTTTAGAACCCCTAAAAATTAAAAATATTCACTTTTGGCAATTTTCCTGTGGGTTTTTCCCGCAAAGTTATATTCATGTGAAAATTTAATCATTGTAGACCTGCGGGAAGTGCTCAATAATTTGAGGGTTTAAAACGTGTCCCATATAAATAACATTGGAAATATTTTTCATTTTTCAGTTCTCTATAAAACCACTCTAAAGTTGGAATTTTTACTTTCGGCAATTTTTCTGTCGGTTAGTTCTGGAAGGCTACAATCAAGCAAAATTTCATCATTCTAGTCTTGCCTGAAGTGCCTAAACATTTTGGGGTATGGAAGACGTCCCATATAAATAACATTGGAAAGGTTTTTGAGTTCCCCATAAAACCACTTTACCGTTAGAAATTTTCATTTCTGATGATTTATTTAGGTAAAGCTAAAGAAAACGTACAAACATACCGAATTTGAAGTTTCTGTTCCAATTCTAAGTACCTAGAACATGAGATTATAAGTCCAGAAAATGTCTCGTTTAAATAACATGGAGAAAACTTTCACCCCCTCCTTAGAACCCCTAAAAATTAAAAATATTCACTTTTGGCAATTTTCCTTTGGGTTTGTCCCAAAAAGCTATATTCATGTGAAATTTAATCATTGTAGCCCTGCAGGAAGGGGTCAATAATTTGAGGGCGTAAAACGTGTCCCATATAAATAACATTGGAAATATTTTTCATTTTTCAGTTCTCTATAAAACCACTCTAAAGTTGGAATTTTTTACTTTTGGCAATTCTTCTGTCGGTTAGATTTGGAAGGCTACAATCATGCCAAATTTCATCCTTGTAATCTTGGAGGAAGTGAATAAACATTTTGAGGTATAGAAGACTTCCCTTATAAATAATATTGGAAAGGCTTTTCAGTTCCCCATAAAACCACTTTACGGTTAGAAATTTTCATTTCTGATGATTCACTTATCTAAAGCTAAAAAAAACGTACAAACATACCGAATTTGATATTTCTATTCGAATTCTAAGTACCTAAAACATGAGATTATAGGTCCATAAAAAGTCACATTTAAATAACATCGGGAAATTCTTCATCCCCTCTTTAGACCCCTAAAAATTGAAAATATTCACTTTTGGCAATTTTCCTTTGGGTTTGTCCCAAAAAGCTATATTCATGTGAAATTTAATCATTGTAGACCTGCGGGAAGTGCTCAATAATTTGAGGGTTTAAAACGTGTCCCATATAAATAACATTGGAAATATTTTTCATTTTTCAGTTCTCTATAAAACCACTCTAAAGTTGGAATTTTTACTTTCGGCAATTTTTCTGTCGGTTAGTTCTGGAAGGCTACAATCAAGCCAAATTTCATCATTCTAGTCTTGCCTGAAGTGCCTAAACATTTTGGGGTATGGAAGACGTCCCATATAAATAACATTGGAAAGGTTTTTGAGTTCCCCATAAAACCACTTTACCGTTAGAAATTTTCATTTCTGATGATTTATTTAGGTAAAGCTAAAGAAAACGTACAAACATACCGAATTTGAAGTTTCTGCTCCAATTCTAAGTACCTAGAACATGAGATTATAAGTCCAGAAAATGTCTCGTTTAAATAACATGGAGAAATCTTTCACCCCCTCCTTAGAACCCCTAAAAATTAAAAATATTCACTTTTGGCTATTTTTCAGTGTGTTTGTCTCAAAATGCTATAATTATGTAAAATTTAATCATCTTAGCCCTGCAGGAAGTGCTCAATAATTTGAGGGCGTAAAACGTGTCTCATATAAATAACATTGGAAAAATTTTTCATTTTTCAGTTATCTATAAAACCACTCTAAAGTTGGAATTTTTCCTTTTGGCAATTTTTCTGTCGGTTAGACCTGGAAGGCTACAATCATGCCAAATTTCATCCCTCTAATCTTGGAGGAAGTGAATAAACATTTTGAGGTAGAGAAGACTTCCCTTATAAATAATATTGGAAAGGTTTTTGAGTTCCCCATAAAACCACTTTACTGTTAGAAATTTTCATTTCTGATGATTCACTTATGTAAAGCTAGAGAAAACGTACAAACATACCGAGTTTGAAGTTTCCATACCAATTCTAAGTACCTAAAACATGAGACTAAATGTCCAGAAAAAGTCTCATTAAAATAACATTTGGAAATTCTTCATCCCCTCTTTAGAACCCCTAAAAATTAAAATTATTCACTTTTGGCAATTTTCGTGTGGGTTTTTCCCGCAAAGCTATATTCATGTGAAAATTTAATCATTGTAGACCTGCGGGAAGTGCTCAATAATTTTAGGGTTTAAAACTTGTCCCATATAAATAACATTGGAAATAATTTTCATTTTGCAGTTCTCTATAAAACCACTCTTAATTTGGAATTTTTTACTTTTGGCAATTTTTCTGTCGGTTAGATTTGGAAGGCTACAATCATGCCAAATTTCATCCTTGTAATCTTGGAGGAAGTGAATAAACATTTTGAGGTATAGAAGACTTCCCTTATAAATAGTATTGGAAAGGCTTTTCAGTTCCCCATAAAACCACTTTACGGTTAGAAATGTTCATTTCTGATGATTCACTTATCTAAAGCTAAAGAAAACGTACAAACATACCGAATTTGATATTTCTATTCGAATTCTAAGTACCTAAAACATGAGATTATAGGTCCATAAAAAGCTTCATTTAAATAACATCGGGAAATCCTTCATCCCCTCTTTAGACCCCTAAAAATTAAAAATATTCACTTTTAGCAATTTGTCTGTGGGTTTGTCTCAAAAAGCTATAATCGTGTCAAATTTAGTCATTGTAGCCCTGAAGGAAGTGCTCAATAATTTGAGGGTGAAAAAGGCGTCCCATATAAATAACGTGGGAAAGATTTTTCAGTTCCCTATAAAACCACTCTAAAGTTGGAATTTTTACTTTCGCCAATTTTTCTGTCGCTTAGACCTGGAAGGCTACAATCATGCCAAATATCATCATTCTAATCTTGGAGGAAGTGAATAAACATTTTCAGGTATAGAAGACTTCCCTTATAAATAACATTGGAAAGGTTTTTCAGTTCCCCATAAAACCACTTTGCGGTTAGAAACTTTCATTACTGATGATTCACATAGGTAAAGCTTACAAAAACGTACAAGCATACCGAATTTGAAATTTTTATTCGAATTCAAAGTACCTAAAACTTGAGATTATATGTTCAAAAAAGTCTCATTTAAATAACACGTTGAAATTCTTCATCCCCTCTTTAGACCCCCTAAAAATTAAAAATATTCACTTTTGGTTATTTTTCAGTGTGTTTGTCTCAAAATGCTATAATTATGTCAAATTTAATCATCTTAGCCCTGCAGGAAGTGCACAATAATTTGAGGGCGTAAAACGTGTCTCATATAAATAAAATTGGAAAAATTTTTCATTTTTCAGTTATCTACAAAACCACTCTAAAGTTGGAATTTTTTACTTTTGGCAATTTTTCTGTCGGTTAGACCTGGAAGGCTACAATCATGCCAAATTTCATCCCTCTAATCTTGGAGGAAATGAATAAACATTTTGAGGTAAAGAAGACTTCCCTTATAAATAACATTGGAAATGTTTTTGAGTTCCCCATAAAACCACTTTACCTTTAGAAATTTTCATTTCTGATGACTCACTTATGTAAAGCTAAAGAAAACGTACAAACATACCGAGTTTGAAGTTTCTATACCAATTCTAAGTACCTAAAACATGAGACTAAATGTCCAGAAAAAGTCTCATTTAAATAACATGGGGAAATTCTTCATCCCCTCTTTAGAACCCCTAAAAATTAAAAATATTCACTTTTGGCAATTTTCCTGTGGGTTTTTCCCGCAAAGTTATATTCATGTGAAAATTTAATCATTGTAGACCTGCGGGAAGTGCTCAATAATTTGAGGGTTTAAAACGTGTCCCATATAAATAACATTGGAAATATTTTTCATTTTTCAGTTCTCTATAAAACCACTCTAAAGTTGGAATTTTTACTTTCGGCAATTTTTCTGTCGGTTAGTTCTGGAAGGCTACAATCAAGCCAAATTTCATCATTCTAGTCTTGCCTGAAGTGCCTAAACATTTTGGGGTATGGAAGACGTCCCATATAAATAACATTGGAAAGGTTTTTGAGTTCCCCATAAAACCACTTTACCGTTAGAAATTTTCATTTCTGATGATTTATTTAGGTAAAGCTAAAGAAAACGTACAAACATACCGAATTTGAAGTTTCTGTTCCAATTCTAAGTACCTAGAACATGAGATTATAAGTCCAGAAAATGTCTCGTTTAAATAACATGGAGAAATCTTTCACCCCCTCCTTAGAACCCCTAAAAATTAAAAATATTCACTTTTGGCAATTTTCCTTTGGGTTTGTCCCAAAAAGCTATATTCATGTGAAATTTAATCATTCTAGCCCTGCAGGAAGGGCTCAATAATTTGAGGGCGTAAAACGTGTCCCATATAAATAACATTGGAAATATTTCTCATTTTTCAGTTCTCTATAAAACCACTCTAAAGTTGGAATTTTTTACTTTTGGCAATTCTTCTGTCGGTTAGATTTGGAAGGCTACAATCATGCCAAATTTCATCCTTGTAATCTTGGAGGAAGTGAATAAACATTTTGAGGTATAGAAGACTTCCCTTATAAATAAGATTGGAAAGGCTTTTCAGTTCCCCATAAAACCACTTTACGGTTAGAAATGTTCATTTCTGATGATTCACTTATCTAAAGCTAAAGAAAACGTACAAACATACCGAATTTGATATTTCTATTCGAATTCTAAGTACCTAAAACATGAGATTATAGGTCCATGAAAAGTCACATTTAAATAACATCGGGAAATTCTTCATCCCCTCTTTAGACCCCTAAAAATTAAAAATATTCACTTTTGGCAATTTTCCTTTGGGTTTGTCCCAAAAAGCTATATTTATGTGAAATTTAATCATTGTAGACCTGCGGGAAGTGCTCAATAATTTGAGGGTTTAAAACGTGTCCCATATAAATAACATTGGAAATATTTTTCATTTTTCAGTTCTCTATAAAACCACTCTAAAGTTGGAATTTTTACTTTCGGCAATTTTTCTGTCGGTTAGACCTGGAAGGCTACAATCATGCCAAATATCATCATTCTAATCTTGGAGGAAGTGAATAAACATTTTCAGGTATAGAAGACTTCCCTTATAAATAACATTGGAAAGGTTTTTCAGTTCCCCATAAAACCACTTTACCGTTAGAAATTTTCATTTCTGATGATTCACTTATGTAAAGCTAAAGAAAACGCACAAACACACCGAATTTGAAGTTTCTATTCCAATTCTAAGTATCTACATCATGAGATTAAATGTCCAGAAAAAGTCTCATTTATATAACATGGGGAAATTCCTCATCCCCTCTTTAGAACCCCTAAAAATTAAACATATTCACTTTTGGCAATTTTCCTGTGGGTTTGTCTCGAAAACCTATAACCATGTAAAATTTAATCATTGTAGGCTTGCAGGAAGTGCTCAGTAATATGAGCGTGTAAAACGTGTCCCATATATATAACATAGGAAAGATTTTACAGTTCCCTATAAAACCACTCTAAAATTGGAACTTTTTACTTTTGGCAATCTTTCTGTCAGTTAATCCTGGAAGGCTACAATCATGCCAAATTTCATCATTCTAATATTGGAGGAAGTGAATAAACATTTTGGTGTATAGAAGACGTCCCATATAAATAACATTGGAAAAGTTTTTCAGTTTCCCATAAAACCACTTTGCGCTTAGAAACTTTCATTTCTGATGATTCACATAGGTAAAGCTTACAAAAACGTACAAGCATACCGAATTTAAAATTTTTATTCGAATTCAAAGTACCTAAAACTTGAGATTATATGTTCAAAAAAGTATCATTTAAATAACACGTTGAAATTCTTCATCCCCTCTTTAGACCCCCCTAAAAATTAAAAATATTCACTTTTGGCTATTTTTCAGTGTGTTTGTCTCAAAATGCTATAATTATGTAAAATTTAATCATCTTAGCCCTGCAGGAAGTGCACAATAATTTTTGGGCGTAAAACGTGTCTCATATAAATAAAATTGGAAAATTTTTTCATTTTTCAGTTATCTACAAAACCACTCTAAAGTTGGAATTTTTTACTTTTGGCAATTTTTCTGTCGGTTAGACCTGGAAGGCTACAATCTTGCCAAATTTCATCCCTCTAATCTTGGAGGAAGTGAATAAACATTTTGGTGTATAGAAGACGTCCCATATAAGTAACATTGGAAAAGTTTTTGAGTTCCCCATAAAACCACTTTACCGTTAGAAATTTTCATTTCTGATGATTCACTTATGTAAAGCTAAAGAAAACGTACAAACATACCGAGTTTGAAGTTTCTATACCAATTCTAAGTACCTAAAACATGAGACTAAATGTCCAGAAAAAGTCTCATTTAAATAACATGGGGAAATTCTTCATCCCCTCTTTAGAACCCCTAAAAATTAAAAATATTCACTTTTGGCAATTTTCCTGTGGGTTTTTCCCGCAAAGTTATATTCATGTGAAAATTTAATCATTGTAGACCTGCGGGAAGTGCTCAATAATTTGAGGGTTTAAAACGTGTCCCATATAAATAACATTGGAAATATTTTTCATTTTTCAGTTCTCTATAAAACCACTCTAAAGTTGGAATTTTTACTTTCGGCAATTTTTCTGTCGGTTAGTTCTGGAAGGCTACAATCAAGCCAAATTTCATCATTCTAGTCTTGCCTGAAGTGCCTAAACATTTTGGGGTATGGAAGACGTCCCATATAAATAACATTGGAAAGGTTTTTGAGTTCCCCATAAAACCACTTTACCGTTAGAAATTTTCATTTCTGATGATTTATTTAGGTAAAGCTAAAGAAAACGTACAAACATACCGAATTTGAAGTTTCTGTTCCAATTCTAAGTACCTAGAACATGAGATTATAAGTCCAGAAAATGTCTCGTTTAAATAACATGGAGAAATCTTTCACTCCCTCCTTAGAACCCCTAAAAATTAAAAATATTCACTTTTGGCAATTTTCCTTTGGGTTTGTCCCAAAAAGCTATATTCATGTGAAATTTAATCATTGTAGCCCTGCAGGAAGGGCTCAATAATTTGAGGGCGTAAAACGTGTCCCATATAAATAACATTGGAAATATTTCTCATTTTTCAGTTCTCTATAAAACCACTCTAAAGTTGGAATTTTTTACTTTTGGCAATTCTTCTGTCGGTTAGATTTGGAAGGCTACAATCATGCCGAATTTCATCTTTGTAATCTTGGAGGAAGTGAATAAACATTTTGAGTTATAGAAGACTTCCCTTATAAATAATATTGGAAAGGCTTTTCAGTTCCCCATAAAACCACTTTACGGTTAGAAATGTTCATTTCTGATGATTCACTTATCTAAAGCTAAAGAAAACGTACAAACATACCGAATTTGATATTTCTATTCGAATTCTAAGTACATAAAACATGAGATTATAGGTCCATAAAAAGTCACATTTAAATAACATCGGGAAATTCTTCATCCCCTCTTTAGACCCCTAAAAATTAAAAATTATCACTTTTTGCAATTTTCCTTTGGGATTGTCCCATAAAGCTATATTCATGTGAAATATAATCATTGTAGACCTGCGGGAAGTGCTCAATAATTTGAGGGTTTAAAACGTGTCCCATATAAATAACATTGGAAATATTTTTCATTTTTCAGTTCTCTATAAAACCACTCTAAAGTTGGAATTTTTACTTTCGGCAATTTTTCTGTCGGTTAGTTCTGGAAGGCTACAATCAAGCCAAATTTCATCATTCTAGTCTTGCCTGAAGTGCCTAAACATTTTGGGGTATGGAAGACGTCCCATATAAATAACATTGGAAAGGTTTTTGAGTTCCCCATAAAACCACTTTACCGTTAGAAATTTTCATTTCTGATGATTTATTTAGGTAAAGCTAAAGAAAACGTACAAACATACCGAATTTGAAGTTTCTGTTCCAATTCTAAGTACCTAGAACATGAGATTATAAGTCCAGAAAATGTCTCGTTTAAATAACATGGAGAAATCTTTCACCCCCTCCTTAAAACCCCTAAAAATTAAAAATATTCACTTTTGGCTATTTTTCAGTGTGTTTGTCTCAAAATGCTATAATTATGTAAAATTTAATCATCTTAGCCCTGCAGGAAGTGCTCAATAATTTGAGGGCGTAAAACGTGTCTCATATAAATAACATTGGAAAAATTTTTCATTTTTCAGTTCTCTATAAAACCACTCTAAAGTTGGAATTTTTTACTTTTGGCAATTTTTCTGTCGGTTAGATTTGGAAGGCTACAATCATGCCAAATTTCATCATTCTAATCTTGGAGGAAGTGAATAAACATTTTGAGGTAGAGAAGACTTCCCTTATAAATAACATTGGAAATGTTTTTGAGTTCCCCATAAAACCACTTTACCGTTAGAAATTTTCATTTCTGATGATTCACTTATGTAAAGCTAAAGAAAACGTACAAACATACCGAGTTTGAAGTTTCTATACCAATTCTAAGTACCTAAAACATGAGACTAAATGTCCAGAAAAAGTCTCATTTAAATAACATCGGGAAATTCTTCATCCCCTCTTTAGAACCCCTAAAAATTAAAAATATTCACTTTTGGCAATTTTCATGTGGGTTTTTCCCGCAAAGCTATATTCATGTGAAAATTTAATCATTGTAGACCTGCGGGAAGTGCTCAATAATTTGAGGGTTTAAAACGTGTCCCATATAAATAACATTGGAAATATTTTTCATTTTTCAGTTCTCTATAAAACCACTCTAAAGTTGGAATTTTTACTTTCGGCAATTTTTCTGTCGGTTAGTTCTGGAAGGCTACAATCAAACCAAATTTCATCATTCTAGTCTTGCCTGAAGTGCCTAAACAGTTTGGGGTATGGAAGACGTCCCATATAAATAACATTGGAAAGGTTTTTGAGTTCCCCATAAAACCACTTTACCGTTAGAAATTTTCATTTCTGATGATTTATTTAGGTAAAGCTAAAGAAAACGTACAAACATACCGAATTTGAAGTTTCTGTTCCAAATCTAAGTACCTAGAACATGAGATTATAAGTCCAGAAAATGTCTCGTTTAAATAACATCGAGAAATCTTTCACCCCCTCCTTAGAACCCCTAAAAATTAAAAATATTCACTTTTGGCAATTTTCTTTTGGGTTTGTCCCAAAAAGCTATATTCATGTGAAATTTAATCATTGTAGCCCTGCAGGTAGGGCTCAATAATTTGAAGGCGTAAAACGTGTCCCATATAAATAACATTGGAAATATTTTTCATTTTTCAGTTCTCTATAAAACCACTCTAAAGTTGGAATTTTTTACTTTTGGCAATTCTTCTGTCGGTTAGATTTGGAAGGCTACAATCATGCCAAATTTCATCCTTGTAATCTTGGAGGAAGTGAATAAACATTTTGAGGTATAGAAGACTTCCCTTATAAATAATATTCTAAAGGCTTTTCAGTTCCCCATAAAACCACTTTACGGTTAGAAATGTTCATTTCTGATGATTCACTTATCTAAAGCTAAAGAAAACGTACAAACATACCGAATTTGATATTTCTATTCGAATTCTAAGTACCTAAAACATGAGATTATAGGTCCATAAAAAGTCACATTTAAATAACATCGGGAAATTCTTCATCCCCTCTTTAGACCCCTAAAAATTAAAAATATTAACTTTTAGCAATTTTTCTGTGGGTTTGTCTCAAAATGCTATAATTATGTAAAATTTAATCATCTTAGCCCTGCAGGAAGTGCTCAATAATTTGAGGGCGTAAAACGTGTCTCATATAAATAACATTGGAAAAATTTTTCATTTTTCAGTTATCTATAAAACCACTCTAAAGTTGGAATTTTTTACTTTTGGCAATTTTTCTGTCGGTTAGACCTGGAAGGCTACAATCATGTCAAATTTCATCCCTCTAATCTTGGAGGAAGTGAATAAACATTTTGAGGTAGAGAAGACTTCCCTTATAAATAATATTGGAAAGGTTTTTGAGTTCCCCATAAAACCACTTTACTGTTAGAAATTTTCATTTCTGATGATTCACATATGTAAAGCTAGAGAAAATGTACAAACATACCGAGTTTGAAGTTTCTATACAAATTCTAAGTACCTAAAACATGAGACTAAATGTCGAGAAAAAGTCTCATTTAAATAACATGGGGAAATTCTTCATCCCCTCTTTAGAACCCCTAAAAATTAAAATTATTCACTTTTGGCAATTTTCATGTGGGTTTTTCCCGCAAAGCTATATTCATGTGAAAATTTAATCATTGTAGACCTGCGGGAAGTGCTCAATAATTTGAGGGTTTAAAACGTGTCCCATATAAATAACATTGGAAATATTTTTCATTTTTCAGTTCTCTATAAAACCACTCTAAAGTTGGAATTTTTACTTTCGGCAATTTTTCTGTCGGTTAGTTCTGGAAGGCTACAATCAAGCCAAATTTCATCATTCTAGTCTTGCCTGAAGTTCCTAAACATTTTGGGGTATGGAAGACGTCCCATATAAATAACATTGGAAAGGTTTTTGAGTTCCCCATAAAACCACTTTACCTTAGAAATTTTCATTTCTGATGATTTATTTAGGTAAAGCTAAAGAAAACGTACAAACATACCGAATTTGAAGTTTCTATTCCAATTCTAAGTACCTAGAACATGAGATTATAAGTCCAGAAAATGTCTCGTTTAAATAACATGGAGAAATCTTTCATCCCCTCCTTAGAACCCCTAAAAATTAAAAATATTCACTTTTGGCAATTTTCCTTTGGGTTTGTCCCAAAAAGCTATATTCGTGTGAAATTTAATCATTGTAGCCCTGCAGGAAGGGCTCAATAATTTGAGGGCGTAAAACGTGTCCCATATAAATAACATTGGAAATATTTTTCATTTTTCAGTTTTCTATAAAACCACTCTAAAGTTGGAATTTTTTACTTTTGGCAATTCTTCTGTCGGTTAGATTTGGAAGGCTACAGTCATGCCAAATTTCATCCTTGTAATCTTGGAGGAAGTGAATAAACATTTTGAGGTATAGAAGACTTCCCTTATAAATAATATTGGAAAGGCTTTTCAGTTCCCCATAAAACCACTTTACGGTTAGAAATGTTCATTTCTGATAATTCACTTATCTAAAGCTAAAGAAAACGTACAAACATACCGAATTTGATATTTCTATTCCAATTCTAAGTACCTAAAACATGAGATTATAGGTCCATAAAAAGTCACATTTAAATAACATCGGGAAATTCTTCATCCCCTCTTTAGACCCCTAAAAATTAAAAATATTCACTTTTAGCAATTTTTCTGTGGGTTTGTCTCAAAAAGGTATAATCTTGTCAAATTTAGTCATTGTAGCCCTGAACGAAGTGCTCAATAATTTGAGGGAGAAAAAGGCGTCCCATATATATAACGTGGGAAAGATTTTTCAGTTCCCTGTAAAACCACTCTAACGTTGGAATTTTTTAGTTTTGGCAATTTTTCTGTCGCTTAGACCTGGAAGGCTACAATCATGCCAAATATCATCATTCTAATCTTGGAGGAAGTGAATAAACATTTTGAGGTATACAAGACTTCCCTTATAAATAACATTGGAAAGGTTTTTCACTTCCTTATAAAACCACTTTACGGTTAGAAATTTTAATTTCTGATGATTCACATAGGTAAAGCTAAAGAAAACGCACAAACGCACCGAATTTGAAGTTTCTATTCCAATTCTAAGTACCTACATCATGAGATTAAATGTCCAGAAAAAGTCTCATTTAAATAACATGGGGAAACACTTCATCCCCTCTTTAGAACCCCTAAAAATTAAAAATATTCACTTTTGGCAATTTTAATGTGGGTTTGTCCCGAAAAGCTATAATCATGTAAAATTTAATCATTATAGGCTTGCAGGAAGTGCTCAATAATTTGAGGGTGTAAAAGATGTCCCATATAAATAACATTGGAAAGATTTTTCAGTTCCCTATAAAACCACTCTAAAATTGGAATATTTTACTTTTGGCAATCTTTCTGTCGGTTAATCCTGTAAGGCTACAATCATGCCAAATTTCATCATTCTAATCTTGGAGGAAGTGAATAAACATTTTGGTGTATAGAAGACGTCCCATATAAATAACATTGGAAAAGTTTTTCAGTTCCCCATAAAACCACTTTGCGTTTAGAAATTTTCAATTTCTGATGATTCACTTAGGTAAAGCTTACAAAAACGTACAAGCATACCGAACTGGAAGTTTTTATTCCAATTCTAAGTACCTAAAACATGAGACTATAGGTCCAGAAAAAGTCTCATTTAAATAACATAGGGACATTCTTCATCCCCTCTTTAGAACCCCTAGAATTTAAAAATATTCACTTTTGGCAATTTTCCTGTGGTTTTGTCCCGAAAAGCTATAATCGTGTAAAATTTAGTCATTGTAGCCCTGCAGGAAGTGCTCAATAATTTGAGGGTGCCAAAGGTGTTCCATATAAATAACATGAGAAAGATTTTTCAGTTCCCTATAAAACCACTCTAAAATTGGAATTTTTTACTTTTTGCAATTTTTCTGTCGGTTAATCCTGGAAGGCTACAATCATGCCAAATGTCATCATTCTAATCTTGCCTGAAGTGCCTAAACATTTTGGGGTATAGAAGACGTCTCATATAAATAACATTGGAAAGATTTTTCAGTTCCCCATGAAACCACTTTACGTTTAGACATTTTTTTGTGATGACTCACCTACGTAAAACATAGGACAACGTACAAGCATACCGAATTTGAAGTTTTTATTCCAATTCTAAGTACCTAAAACATGATATTATATGTTCAGAAAAAGTCTCATTTAAATAACATGGGGAAATTCTTCATCCCCTCTTTAGAACCTTTAAAAATTAAAAATATTCACTTTTGGCAATTTTCCTGTGGGTTTGTCCCGAAAAGCTATAACCATTTGAAATTTAATCATTGTATGCTTGCAGGAAGTGCTCAATAATTTGAGGGTGTAAAAGGTGTCCCATATAAATAACATGGGAAAGATTTTTCAGTTCCCTATAAAACCACTCCAAAATTGGAATTTTTTACTTTTGGCAATCTTTCTGTCGGTTAATCGTGGAAGGCTATTATTGTGCCAAATTTCATCATTCTAATCTTGGAGGAAGTGAATAAACACTTTGAGGTATAGAAGATTTCCCTTATAAATAAGATTGGAAAGGCTTTTCAGTTCTCCATAAAACCACTTTACGTTCAGAAATGTTCATTTCTGATGACTCACTTATGTTAAGCTAAAAAAAAACGTACAAACATACCGACTTTGAAGTCTCTATTGCAATTCTAAGTACATATAACATGAGATTATATGTCCAGAAAAAGTCTCATTTAAATAACATGGGGAAATTCTTCATCCCCTCTTTAGAATCTCTAAAAATTAAAAATATTCACTTTTGGCAATTTTCCGTGGGTTTGTCCCGAAAAGCTATAATCATGTTAAATTTAATCATTGTAGGCTTGCAGGAAGTGCTCAATAATTTGAGCGTGGAAAAGGTGTCCCATATATATAACATAGGAAAGATTTTACAGTTCCCTATAAAACCACTCTAAAATTGGAACTTTTTACTTTTGGCAATCTTTCTGTCGGTTAATCCTGGAAGGCTACAATCATGCCAAATTTCATCATTCTAATATTGGAGGAAGTGAATAAACATTTTGGTGTATAGAAGACGTCCCATATAAATAATATTGGAAAAGTTTTTCAGTTTCCCATAAAACCACTTTGCGGTTAGAAACTTTCATTTCTGATGATTCACATAGGTAAAGCTTACAAAAACGTACAAGCATACCGAATTTGAAATTTTTATTCGAATTCAAAGTACCTAAAACTTGAGATTATATGATCAAAAAAGTCTCATTTAAATAACACGTTGAAATTCTTCATACCCTCTTTAGACCCCCTAAAAATTAAAAATATTCACTTTTGGCTATTTTTCAGTGTGTTTGTCTCAAAATGCTATAATTATGTAAAATTTAATCATCTTAGCCCTGCAGGAAGTGCACAATAATTTGAGGGCGTAAAACGTGTCTCATATAAATAATATTGGAAAAATTTTTCATTTTTCAGTTATCTACAAAACCACTAAAGTTGGAATTTTTTACTTTTGGCAATTTTTCTGTCGGTTAGACCTGGAAGGCTACAATCATGCCAAATTTCATCCCTCTAATCTTGGAGGAAGTGAATAAACATTTTGAGGTAGAGAAGACTTCCCTTATAAATAACATTGGAAATGTTTTTGAGTTCCCCATAAAACCACTTTACCGTTAGAAATTTTCATTTCTGATGATTCACTTATGTAAAGCTAAAGAAAACGTACTAACATACCGAGTTTGAAGTTTCTATACCAATTCTAAGTACCTAAAACATGAGACTAAATGTCCAGAAAAAGTCTCATTTAAATAACATGGGGAAATTCTTCATCCCCTCTTTAGAACCCCTAAAAATTAAAAATATTCACTTTTGGCAATTTTCCTGTGGTTTTGTCCCGAAAAGCTATAATCGTGTAAAATTTAGTCATTGTAGCCCTGCAGGAAGTGCTCAATAATTTGAGGGTGCCAAAGGTGTTCCATATAAATAACATGAGAAAGATTTTTCAGTTCCCCATAAAACCACTTTGCGTTTAGAAATTTTCAATTTCTGATGATTCACTTAGGTAAAGCTTACACAAAGGTACAAGCATACCGAACTGGAAGTTTTTATTCCAATTCTAAGTACCTAAAACATGAGATTATAGGTCCAGAAAAAGTCTCATTTAAATAACATAGGGAAATTCTTTATCCCCTCTTTAGAACCCCTAGAATTTAAAAATATTCATTTTGGCAATTTTCCTGTGGTTTTGTCCCGAAAAGCTATAATCGTGTAAAATTTAGTCATTGTAGCCCTGCAGGAAGTGCTCAATAATTTGAGGGTGCCAAAGGTGTTCCATATAAATAACATGAGAAAGATTTTTCAGTTCCCTATAAAACCACTCTAAAATTGGAATTTTTTACTTTTTGCAATTTTTCTGTCGGTTAATCCTGGAAGGCTACAATCATGCCAAATGTCATCATTCTAATCTTGCCTGAAGTGCCTAAACATTTTGGGGTATAGAAGACGTCTCATATAAATAACATTGGAAAGATTTTTCAGTTCCCCATGAAACCACTTTACGTTTAGACATTTTTTTGTGATGACTCACCTACGTAAAACTAAGGACAACGTACAAGCATACCGAATTTGAAGTTTTTATTCCAATTCTAAGTACCTAAAACATGATATTATATGTTCAGAAAAAGTCTCATTTAAATAACATGGGGAAATTCTTCATCCCCTCTTTAGAACCTTTAAAAATTAAAAATATTCACTTTTGGCAATTTTGCTGTGGGTTTGTCCCGAAAAGCTATAATCGTGTAAAATTTAATCATTGTATGCTTGCAGGAAGTGCTCAATAATTTGAGGGTGTAAAAGGTGTCCCATATAAATAACATGGGAAAGATTTTTCAGTTCCCTATAAAACCACTCCAAAATTGGAATTTTTTACTTTTGGCAATCTTTCAGTCGGTTAGTCGTGGAAGGCTATTATTGTGCCAAATTTCATCATTCTAATCTTGGAGGAAGTGAATAAACACTTTGAGGTATAGAAGATTTCCCTTATAAATAAGATTGGAAAGGCTTTTCAGTTCCCCATAAAACCACTTTACGTTCAGAAATGTTCATTTCTGATGACTCACTTATGTTAAGCTAAAAAAAACGTACAAACATACCGACTTTGAAGTCTCTATTGCAATTCTAAGTACATATAACATGAGATTATATGTCCAGAAAAAGTCTCATTTAAATAACATGGGGAAATTCTTCATCCCCTCTTTAGAATCTCTAAAAATTAAAAATATTCACTTTTGGCAATTTTCCGTGGGTTTGTCCCGAAAAGCTATAATCATGTTAAATTTAATCATTGTAGGCTTGCAGGAAGTGCTCAATAATTTGAGCGTGTAAAAGGTGTCCCATATATATAACATAGGAAAGATTTTACAGTTCCCTATAAAACCACTCTAAAATTGGAACTTTTTACTTTTGGCAATCTTTCAGTCGGTTAATCCTGGAAGGCTACAATCATGCCAAATTTCATCATTCTAATATTGGAGGAAGTGAATAAACATTTTGGTGTATAGAAGACGTCCCATATAAATAATATTGGAAAAGTTTTTCAGTTTCCCATAAAACCACTTTGCGGTTAGAAACTTTCATTTCTGATGATTCACATAGGTAAAGCTTACAAAAACGTACAAGCATACCGAATTTGAAATTTTTATTCGAATTCAAAGTACCTAAAACTTGAGATTATATGTTCAAAAAAGTCTCATTTAAATAACACGTTCAAATTCTTCATCCCCTCTTTAGACCCCTAAAAATTAAAAATATTCACTTTTAGCAATTTTTCTGTGGGTTTGTCTCAAAATGCTATAATTATGTAAAATTTAATCATCTTAGCCCTGCAGGAAGTGCTCAATAATTTGAGGGCGTAAAACGTGTATCATATAAATAACATTGAAAAAATTTTTCATTTTTCAGTTATCTATAAAACCACTCTAAAGTTGGAATTTTTTACTTTTGGCAATTTTTCTGTCGGTTAGACCTGGAAGGCTACAATCATGCCAAATTTCATCCCTCTAATCTTGGAGGAAGTGAATAAACATTTTGAGGTAGAGAAGACTTCCCTTATAAATAATATTGGAAAGGTTTTTGAGTTCCCCATAAAACCACTTTACTGTTAGAAATTTTAATTTCTGATGATTCACTTATGTAAAGCTAGAGAAAACGTACAAACATACCGAGTTTGAAGTTTCTATACCAATTCTAAGTACCTAAAACATGAGACTAAATGTCCAGAAAAAGTCTCATTTAAATAACATGGGGAAATTCTTCATCCCCTCTTTAGAACCCCTAAAAATTAAAATTATTCACTTTTGGCAATTTTCATGTGGGTTTTTCCCGCAAAGCTATATTCATGTGAAATTTTAATCATTGTAGACTTGCGGGAAGTGCTCAATAGTTTGAGGGTTTAAAACGTGTCCCATATAAATAACATTGGAAATATTTTTCATTTTTCAGTTCTCTATAAAACCACTCTAAAGTTGGAATTTTTACTTTCGGCAATTTTTCTGGCGGTTAGTTCTGGAAGGCTACAATCAAGCCAAATTTCATCATTCTAGTCTTGCCTGAAGTGCCTAAACATTTTGGGGTATGGAAGACGTCCCATATAAATAACATTGGAAAGGTTTTTGAGTTCCCCATAAAACCACTTTACCGTTAGAAATTTTCATTTCTGATGATTTATTTAGGTAAACCTAAAGAAAACGTACAAACATACCGAATTTGAAGTTTCTATTCCAATTCTAAGTACCTAGAACATGAGATTATAAGTCCAGAAAATGACTCGTTTAAATAACATGGAGAAATCTTTCATCCCCTCCTTAGAACCCCTAAAAATTAAAAATATTCACTTTTAGCAATTTTCCTTTGTGTTTGTCCCAAAAAGCTATATTCGTGTGAAATTTAATCATTGTAGCCCTGCAGGAAGGGCTCAATAATTTGAGGGCGTAAAACGTGTCCCATATAAATAACATTGGAAATATTTTTCATTTTTCAGTTTTCTATAAAACCACTCTAAAGTTGGAATTTTTTACTTTTGGCAATTCTTCTGTCGGTTAGATTTGGAAGGCTACAATCATGCCAAATTTCATCCTTGTAATCTTGGAGGAAGTGAATAAACATTTTGAGGTATAGAAGACTTCCCTTATAAATAGTATTGGAAAGGATTTTCAGTTCCCCATAAAACCACTTTACGGTTAGAAATGTTCATTTCTGATGATTCACTTATCTAAAGCTAAAGAAAACGTACAAACATACCGAATTTGATATTTCTATTCGAATTCTAAGTACCTAAAACATGAGATTATAGGTCCATAAAAAGTCACATTTAAATAACATCGGGAAATTCTTCATCCCCTCTTTAGACCCCTAAAAATTAAAAATATTCACTTTTAGCAATTTTTCTGTGGGTTTGTCTCAAAAAGCTATAATCGTGTCAAATTTAGTCATTGTAGCCCTGAACGAAGTGCTCAATAATTTGAGGGTGAAAAAGGCGTCCCATATATATAACGTGGGAAAGATTTTTCAGTTCCCTATAAAACCACTCTAACGTTGGAATTTTTTACTTTTGGCAATTTTTCTGTAGCTGTCTGGAAGGCTACAATCATGCCAAATATCATCATTCTAATCTTGGAGGAAGTGAATAAACATTTTGAGGTATAGAAGACTTCCCTTATAAATAACATTGGAAAGGTTTTTCAGTTCCTTATAAAACCACTTTACGGTTAGAAATTTTAATTTCTGATGATTCACTTATGTAAAGCTAAAGAAAACGCACAAACGCACCGAATTTGAAGTTTCTATTCCAATTCTAAGTACCTACATCATGAGATTAAATGTCCAGAAAAAGTCTCATTTAAATAACATGAGGAAACTCTTCATCCCCTCTTTAGAACCCCTAAAAATTAAAAATATTCACTTTTGGCAATTTTAATGTGGGTTTGTCCCGAAAAGCTATAATCATGTAAAATTTAATCATTATAGGCTTGCAGGAAGTGCTCAATAATTTGAGGGTGTAAAAGATGTCCCATATAAATAACATTGGAAAGATTTTTCAGTTCCCTATAAAACCACTCTAAAATTGGAATATTTTACTTTTGGCAATCTTTCTGTCGGTTAAACCTGTAAGGCTACAATCATGCCAAATTTCATCATTCTAATCTTGGAGGAAGTGAATAAACATTTTGGTGTATAGAAGACGTCCCATATAAATAACATTGGAAAAGTTTTTCAGTTCCCCATAAAACCACTTTGCGTTTAGAAATTTTCAATTTCTGATGATTCACTTAGGTAAAGCTTACAAAAACGTACAAGCATACCGAACTGGAAGTTTTTATTCCAATTCTAAGTACCTAAAACATGAGATTATAGGTCCAGAAAAAGTCTCATTTAAATAACATGGGGAAATTCTTCATCTCCTCTTTAGAACCCCTAGAATTTAAAAATATTCACTTTTGGCAATTTTCCTGTGGTTTTGTCCCAAAAAGCTATAATCGTGTAAAATTTAGTCATTGTAGCCCTGCAGGAAGTGCTCAATAATTTGAGGGTGCCAAAGGTGTTCCATATAAATAACATGGGAAAGATTTTTCAGTTCCCTATAAAACCACTCTAAAATTGGAATTTTTTACTTTTTGCAATTTTTCTGTCGGTTAATCCTGGAAGGCTACAATCATGCCAAATGTCATCATTCTAATCTTGCCTGAAGTGCCTAAACATTTTGGAGTATAGAAGACGTCTCATATAAATAACATTGGAAAGATTTTTCAGTTCCCCATGAAACCACTTTACGTTTAGACATTTTTTTGTGATGACTCACCTACGTAAAACTAAGGACAACGTACAAGCATACCGAATTTGAAGTTTTTATTCCAATTCTAAGTACCTAAAACATGATATTATATGTTCAGAAAAAGTCTCATTTAAATAACATGGGGAAATTCTTCATCCCCTCTTTAGAACCTTTAAAAATTAAAAGTATTCACTTTTGGAAATTTTCCTGTGGATGTGTCCCGAAAAGCTATAACCATGTGAAATTTAATCATTGTATGCTTGCAGGAAGTGCTCAATACTTTGAGGGTGTAAAAGGTGTCCCATATAAATAACATGGGAAAGATTTTTCAGTTCCCTATAAAACCACTCCAAAATTGGAATTTTTTACTTTTGGCAATCTTTCAGTCGGTTAATCGTGGAAGGCTATTATTGTGCCAAATTTCATCATTCTAATCTTGGAGGAAGTGAATAAACACTTTGAGGTATAGAAGATTTCCCTTATAAATAAGATTGGAAAGGCTTTTCAGTTCCCCATAAAACCACTTTACGTTCAGAAATGTTCATTTCTGATGACTCACTTATGTTAAGCTAAAAAAAACGTACAAACATACCAACTTTGAAGTCTCTATTGCAATTCTAAGTACATATAACATGAGATTATATGTCCAGAAAAAGTCTCATTTCAATAACATGGGGAAATTCTTCATCCCCTCTTTAGAATCTCTAAAAATTAAAAATATTCACTTTTGGCAATTTTCCGTGGGTTTGTCCCGAAAAGCTATAATCATGTTAAATTTAATCATTGTAGGCTTGCAGGAAGTGCTCAATAATTTGAGCGTGTAAAAGGTGTCCCATATATATAACATAGGAAAGATTTTACAGTTCCCTATAAAACCACTCTAAAATTGGAACTTTTTACTTTTGGCAATCTTTCTGTCGGTTAATCCTGGAAGGCTACAATCATGCCAAATTTCATCATTCTAATCTTGGAGGAAGTGAATAAACATTTTGGTGTATAGAAGAAGTCCCATATAAATAACATTGGAAAAGTTTTTCAGTTTCCCATAAAACCACTTTGCGGTTAGAAACTTTCATTTCTAATGATTCACATAGGTAAAGCTTACAAAAACGTACAAGCATACCGAATTTGAAATTTTTATTCGAATTCAAAGTACCTAAAACTTGAGATTATATGTTCAAAAAAGTCTCATTTAAATAACACGTTGAAATTCTTCATCCCCTCTTTAGACCATCTAAAAATTAAAAAATTCACTTTTGGCTATTTTTCAGTGTGTTTGTCTCAAAATGCTATAATTATGTCAAATTTAATCATTGTAGCCCTGCAGGAAGTGCTCAATAATTTGAGGGCGTAAAACGTGTCTCATATAAATAACATTGGAAAAATTTTTCATTTTTCAGTTATCTATAAAACCACTCTAAAGTTGGAATTTTTTACTTTTGGCAATTTTTCTGTCGGTTAGACATGGAAGGCTACAATCATGCCAAATTTCATCCCTCTAATCTTGGAGGAATGAATAAACATTTTGAGGTAGAGAAGACTTCCCTTATAAATAACATTGGAAAGGTTTTTGAGTTCCCCATAAAACCACTTTACCGTTAGAAATTTTCATTTCTGATGATTCACTTATGTAAAGCTAAAGAAAACGTACAAACCTACCGAGTTCGAAGTTTCTATTCCAAATCTAAGTACCTAAAACATGAGACTAAATGTCCAGAAAAAGTCTCATTTAAATAACATGGGGAAATTCTTCATCCCCTCTTTAGAACCCCTAAAAATTAAAAATATTCACTTTTGGCAATTTTCCTGTGGGTTTTTCCCGCAAAGCTATATTCATGTGAAAATTTAATCATTGTAGACCTGCGGGAAGTGCTCAATAATTTGAGGGTTTAAAACGTGTCCCATATAAATAACATTGGAAATATTTTTCATTTTTCAGTTCTCTATAAAACCACTCTAAAGTTGGAATTTTTACTTTCGGCAATTTTTCTGTCGGTTAGTTCTGGAAGGCTACAATCAAGCCAAATTTCATCATTCTAGTCTTGCCTGAAGTGCCTAAACATTTTGGGGTATGGAAGACGTCCCATATAAATAACATTGGAAAGGTTTTTGAGTTCCCCATAAAACAGCTTTACCTTTAGAAATTTTCATTTCTGATGATTTATTTAGGTAAAGCTAAAGAAAACGTACAAACATACCGAATTTTAAGTTTCTATTCCAATTTTAAGTACCTAGAACATGAGATTATAAGTACAGAAAATGTCTCGTTTAAATAACATGGAGAAATTTTTCATCCCCTCCTTAGAACCCCTAAAAATTAAATATATTCACTTTTGGCAATTTTCCTTTGGGTTTGTCCCAAAAAGCTATATTCATGTGAAATTTAATCATTGTAGCCCTGCAGGAAGGGCTCAATAATTTGAGGGCGTAAAACATGTCCCATATAAATAACATTGGAAATATTTTTCATTTTTCAGTTCTCTATAAAACCACTCTAAAGTTGGAATTTTTTACTTTTGGCAATTTTTCTGTCGGTTAGATTTGGAAGGCTACAATCATGCCAAATTTCATCCTTGTAATCTTGGAGGAAGTGAATAAACATTTTGAGGTATAGAAGACTTCCCTTATAAATAATAATGGAAAGGCTTTTCAGTTCCCCATAAAACCACTTTACGGTTAGAAATGTTCATTTCTGATGATTCACTTATCTAAAGCTAAAGAAAACGTACAAACATACCGAATTTGATATTTCTATTCGAATTCTAAGTACCTAAAACATGAGATTATTGGTCCATATAGGTCCATTTAAATAACATCGGGAAATTCTTCATCCCCTCTTTAGACCCCTAAAAATTAAAAATATTCACTTTTAGCAATTTTTCTGTGGGTTTGTCTCAAAAAGCTCTAATCGTGTCAAATTTAGTCATTGTAGCCCTGAAGGAAGTGCTCAATAATTTGAGGGTGAAAAAGGCGTCCCATATAAATAACGTGGGAAAGATTTTTCAGTTCCCTATAAAACCACTCTAAAGTTGGAATTTTTTACTTTTGGCAATTTTTCTGTTGCTTAGACCTGGAAGGCTACAATCATGCCAAATATCATCATTCTAATCTTGGAGGAAGTGAATAAACATTTTCAGGTATAGAAGAATTCCCTTATAAATAACATTGGAAAGGTTTTTCAGTTCCCCATAAAACCACTTTACCGTTAGAAATTTTCATTTCTGATGATTCACTTATGTAAAGCTAAAGAAAACGCACAAACACACCGAATTTGAAGTTTCTATTCCAATTCTAAGTATCTACATCATGAGATTAAATGTCCAGAAAAAGTCTCATTTAAATAACATGGGGAAATTCCTCATCCCCTCTTTAGAACCCCTAAAAATTAAACATATTCACTTTTGGCAATTTTCCTGTGGGTTTGTCTCGAAAAGCTATAATCATGTAAAATTTAATCATTGTAGGCTTGCAGGAAGTGCTCAGTAATATGAGCGTGTAAAAGGTGTCCCATATATATAACATAGGAAAGATTTTACAGTTCCCTATAAAACCACTCTAAAATTGGAACTTTTTACTTTTGGCAATCTTTCTGTCGGTTAATCCTGGAAGGCTACAATCATGCCAAGTTTCATCCTTTTAATGTTGGAGGAAGTGAATAAACATTTTGAGGTATAGAAGACTTCCCGTATAAATAACATTGGAAAGGTTTTTCAGTTCCCCATAAAAACAATTTACGGTTAGAAATTTTTATTTCTGATGAATCACTTATGTAAAGCTGACGAAAATGTACAAACATTCCGAATTTGACGTTTCTATTCCAATTCTAAGTACCTAAAACATGAGATTATATGTTCAGAAAAAGTCTCATTTAAATAACATGGGGAAATTCTTCATCCACTCTTTAGAACCCCTAAAAATTAAAAATATTCACTTTTGGCAATTTTCCTGTGGGTTTGTCTCGAAAAACCACAATCATGTAAAATTGAATCACTTTAGCCCTACAGGAAGTGGTCAATAATTTGGGGCTGTAAAAGATGTCTCATATAAATAACATGGAAAGATCTATTAGCTCTCTATAAAACCACTCTAAGTTTGGAATATTTTACTTTTGGTAATTTTTCTGTCGGTTAGACCTGGAAGGCTACAATAATGCCAAATTTCATCCTTCTAATCTTGGAGGAAGTGAATAATCATTTTGAGGTATAGAAGACTTCCCTTTAAATAAAATTGGAAAGGTTTTTCAGTTCCCCACAAAACCACTTTACGGTTAGAAATGTTCATTTCTGATGATTCACTTATGTAAAGCTAAAGAAGACGTACAAACATACCGAATTTGAAGTTTCTATTCTAATTCTTAGTTCCTAAAACATGAGATTATATGTCCAGAAAAAGTCTCATTTTAATAACATTGGCAAATTCTTCATCCCCTCTTTAGAACCTCTAAAAATTAAAAATATTCACATTTGGCAATTTTCCTGTGGGTTTGCCAAGAAAAGCTATAATCATGTTAAATTTAATCATTGTAGCCCTGCAGGAAGTGCTCATAAATTTGAAGGTGCAAAAGGTGTCAAATAGATATAAAATGGGAAAGATTTTTCAGTTCCCTATAAAACCACTCTAAAATTGGAATTTTTAACTTTTTGCAATTTTTCTGTCGGTTAGACCTAGATGGCTACAATCATGCCAAGTTTCATCCTTCTAATCTTGCCTGAAGTGCCTAAACACTTTGGGGTATAGAAGACTACCCGTATAAATAACATTGGAAAGGTTTTTCAGTTCGCAATAAAACCACTTTACGTGTAGAAATTTTTACTTGTGATGATTCATAGAGGTAAAGATAACGAAAACGTACAAGCATACCGAATTTGAAGTTTTTATTCCAATTCTAAGTACCTAAAACATGAGATTATATGTTCAGAAAAGGTCTCATTTAAATAACATGGGGAAATTTTTCATCCCCTCTTTAGAACCCCTAAATATTAAAAATACTCACTTTTGGCAATTTTCCTGTGGGTTTGTCCCGAAGAGCTATATTCATGTGAATTTTAATCATTGTAGGCGTGCAGGAAGTACTCAATAATTTGAGGGCGTAAAACGTGTCCCATATAAATAACATTGGAAATATTTTTCATTTTTCAGTTCTCTATAAAACCACTCTAAAGTTGGAATTTTTTACTTTTGGCAATTTTTCTGTCGGTTAGACCTGGAAGGCTACAATCATGCCAAATTTCATCATTCTAATCTTGGAGGAAGTGAATAAACATTTTGAGGTATAGAAGATTTCCCTTATAAATAACATTGGAAAGGCTTTTCAGTTCCCCATAAAACCACTTTACGTTTAGAAATGTTCATTTCTGATGATTCACTTATGTAAAGCTAAAGAAAACGTACAAACATACCGAATTTGAAGTCTCGATTGCAATTCTAAGCACCTTAAACATGAGATTATATGTCCAGAAAAAGTCTCATTTAAATAACATCGGGAAATTCTTCATCCCCTCTTTAGACCCCCTAAAAATTAAAAATATTCACTTTTGGCAATTGTTCTGTGGAATTGTCTCAAAAAGCTATAATCGTGTCAAATTTAACCATTGTAGCCCTGAAGGAAGTGCTCAATAATTTGAGGGTGTAAAAGGCGTCCCGTGTAAATAACGTGGGAAAGATTTTTCAGTTCCCTATAAAACCACTCTAAAGTTGGAATTTTTTACTTTTGGCAGTTTTTCTGTCGGTTAGACCTGCAAGGCTACAATCCTGCCAAATTTCATCCTTGTAATCTTGGAGGAAGTGAATAAACATTTTGAGGTATAGAAGACTTCCCTTATAAATAACATTAGAAAGGTTTTTCAGTTCACCATAAAACCACTTTACGGTTAGAAATTTTCATTTCTGATGATTCACTTATGTAAAGCTAAACAAAACGTACAAACATACCGAATCTGAAGTTTCTATTAAAATTCTAAGTACCTATAACATGAGATTATATATCTAGAAAAAGTCTCATTTAAATAACATGGGAAAATTCTTCATCCCCTCTTTAGAACCTCTAAAAATTAAAAATATTCACTTTTGGCAATTTTCCTGTGGGTTTGTTCCGAAAAGCTATAATCATGTCAAATTTAATCATTGTAGGCTTGCAGGAAGTGCTCAATAATTTGAGAGTATAAAAGGTGTCCCATATATATAACATAGGAAAGATTTTACAGTTCCCTATAAAACCAAATGAAATTGGAATTTTTTACTTTTGGCAATCTTTCTGTCGGTTAATCCTGGAAGGATACAATCATGCCAAATTTCATCATTCTAATCTTGGAGGAAGTGAATAAGCATTTTGGTGTATAGAAGACGTCCCATATAAATAACATTGGAAAAGTTTTTCAGTTCCCCATAAAACCACTTTGCGGTTAGAAATTTTCATTTCTGATGAATCACATAGGTAAAGCTTACAAAAAGGTACAAGCATACCGAATTTGAAGTTTTTATTCGAATTCAAAGTACCTAACACATGAGACTAAATGTCCAGAAAACGTCTCATTTAAATAACATGGGGAAATTCTTCATCCCCTCTTTAGAACCCCTAAAAATTAAAAATATTCACTTTTGGCAACTTTCCTGTGGGTTTGTCCCGCAAAGCTATATTCATGTGAAAATTTAATCATTGTACACCTGCGGGAAGTTCTCAATAATTTGAGTGTTTAAAACGTGTCCCATATAAATAACATTGGAAATATTTTTCATTTTTCAGTTCTCTATAGAACCACTCTAAGGTTGGAATTTTTTACTTTCGGCAATTTTTCTGTCGGTTAGTTCTGGAAGGCAACAATCAAGAAAAATTTCATCATTCTAATCTTGCCTGAAGTGCCTAAACATTTTGGGGTATGGTAGACGTCCCATATAAATAACATTGGAAAGGTTTTTGAGTTCCCCATAAAACCACTTTACCGTTAGAAATTTTCATTTCTGATGATTTATTTAGGTAAAGCTAAAGAAAACGTACAAACATATCGAATTTGAAGTTTCTATTCCAATTCTAAGTACCTAGAACATGAAATTATAAGTCCAGAAAATGTCTCTATTTAATAACATGGAGAAATTTTTCATCCCCTCCTTAGAACCCATAAAAATTAAAAATATTCACTTTTGGCAATTTTTCTTTGGGTTTGTCCCAAAAAGCTACATTCATGTGAAATTTAATCACTGTAGCCCTGCAGGAAGGGCTCAATAATTTGAGGGTTTAAAAAGTGTCCCATATAAATAACATTGGAAATATTTTCCATTTTTCAGTTCTCTATAAAACCACTCTAAACTTGGAATTTTTTACTTTTGGCAATTTTTCTGTCGGTTAGATTTGGAAGGCTACAATCATGCCAAATTTCATCCTTGTAATCTTGGAGGAAGTGAATAAACATTTTGAGGTATAGAAGACTTCCCTTATAAATAATATTGGAAAGGCTTTTCAGTTCCCCATAAAACCACTTTATGGTTAGAAATGTTCATTTGTGATGATTCTCTTATCTAAAGCTAAAGAAAACGTACAAACATACCGAATTTGATATTTCTATTCGAATTCTAAGTACCTAAAACATGAGATTATAGGTCCATAAAAAGTCTCATTTAAATAACATCGGGAAATCCTTCATCCCCTCTTTAGACCCCTAAAAATTAAAAATATTCACTTTTAGCAATTTTTCTGTGGGTTTGTCTCAAAAAGCTATAATCGTGTCAAATTTAGTCATTGTAGCCCTGAAGGAAGTGCTCAATAATTTGAGGATGTAAAAGGTGTCCCATATAAATAACATTGGAAAGATTTTTCAGTTCCCTATAAAACCACTCCAAAATTGGAATTTTTTACTTTTGGCAAATTTTCTGTCGCTTAGACCTGGAAGGCTACAGTCATGCAAAATATCATCCTTCTAATCTTGGAGGAAGTGAATAAACATTTTGAGGTAAAGAAGACTTCCCTTATAAATAACATTGGAAAGGTTTTTCAGTTCCCCATAAAACCACTTTACGGTTAGAAATTTTCATTTCTGATGATTCACTTATGTAAAGCTAGAGAAAACGTACAAACACACCGAATTTGAAGTTTCTATTCCAATTCTAAGTACCTAGATCATGAGATTAAATGTCCAGAAAAAGTCTCATTTAAATAACATGGGGAAATTCTTCATCCCCTCTTTAGAACCCCTAAAAATTAAAAATATTCACTTTTGGCAATTTTCCTTTGGGTTTGTCCCGAAAAGTTATAATCATGTAAAATTTAATCATTATAGGCTTGCAGGAAGTGCTCAATAATTTGAGGGTGTAAAAGATGTCCCATATAAACAACATTGGAAAGATTTTTCAGTTCCCTATAAAACCACTCTAAAATTGGAATATTTTACTTTTGGCAATCTTTCTGTCGGTTAATCCTGGAAGGCTACAATCATGCCAAATTTCATCATTCTAATCTTGGAGGAAGTGAATAAACATTTTGGTGTATAGAAGACGTCCCATATAAATAACATTGGAAAAGTTTTTCAGTACCCCATAAAACCACTTTGCGTATAGAAATTTTCATTTCTGATGATTCACTTAGGTAAAGCTTTCAAAAACGTACAAGCATACCGAACTTGAAGCTTTTATTCCAATTCTAAGTACCTAAAACATGAGATTATAGGTCCAGAATAAGTCTCATTTAAATAACATGGGGAAATTCTTCATCCCCTCTTTAGACCCCCTAAAAATTAAAAATATTCATTTTTGGCAATTTTCCTGTGGTGTTGTCCCGAAAAGCTATAATCATGTAAAATTTAGTCATTGTAGCACTGCAGGAAGTGCTCAATAATTTGAGGGTGCCAAAGGTGTTCCATATAAATAACATTTGAAAGATTTTTCAGTTCCCTATAAAACCACTCTAAAATTGGAATTTTTTACTTTTTGCAATTTTTCTGTCGGTTAATCCTGGAAGGCTACAATCATGCCAAATTTCATCATTCTAATCTTGCCTGAAGTGCCTAAACATTTTGGGGTATAGAAGACGTCTCATATAAATAACATTGGAAAGATTTTTCAGTTCCCCATGAAACCACTTTACGTTTAGACATTTTTTTGTGATGACTCACCTACGTAAAACTAAGGACAACGTACAAGCATACCGAATTTGAAGATTTTATTCCAATTCTAAGTACCTAAAACATGATATTATATGTTCAGAAAAAGTCTCATTTAAATAACATGGGGAAATTCTTCATCCCCTCTTTAGAACCTTTAAAAATTAAAAATATTCACTTTTGGCAATTTTCCTGTGGGTTTGTCCCGAAAAGCTATAATCATGTGAAGTTTAATTATTGTATGCTTGCAGGAAGTGCTCAATAATTTGAGGGTGTAAAAGGTTTCCCATATAAGTAACATGGGAAAGATTTTTCAGTTCCCTATAAAACCACTCCAAAATTGGAATTTTTTACTTTTGGCAATCTTTCAGTCGGTTAATCGTGGAAGGCTACTATTGTGCCAAATTTCATCATTCTAATCTTGGAGAAAGTGAATAAACATTTTGGTGCATAGAAGACGTCCCTTATAAATAACATTGGAAAAGTTTTTCAGTTCCCCATAAAACCACTTTACGTTTAGAAATTTTCATTTCTGATGATTCACATAGGTAAAGCTTACAAAAAAGTAAAAGCATACAGAATTTGAAATTTTTATTCGAATTCAAAGTACCTAAAACTTGAGATTATAGGTTCAAAAAAGTCTCATTTAAATAACACGTTGAAATTCTTCATCCCCTCTTTAGACCCAGTAAAAATTAAAAAATTCACTTTTGGCTATTTTTCAGTGTGTTTGTCTCAAAATGCTATAATTATGTCAAATTTAATCATCTTAGCCCTGCAGGAAGTACTCAATAATTTGAGGGCGTAAAACGTGTCTCATATAAATAACATTGGAAAAATTTTTCATTTTTCAGTTATCTATAAAACCACTCTAAAGTTGGAATTTTTTACTTTTGGCAATTTTTCTGTCGGTTAGACCTGGAAGGCTACAATCATGCCAAATTTCATCCCTCTAATCTTGGAGGAAGTGAATAAACATTTTGAAGTAGAGAAGACTTCGCTTATCAATAACATTGGAAAGGTTTTTGAGTTCCCCATAAAACCACTTTACCGTTAGAAAATTTCATTTCTGATGATTCACTTATGTAAAGCTAAAGAAAACGTACAAACATACCGAGTTTGAAGTTTCTATTCCAATTCTAAGTACCTAAAACATGAGACTAAATGTCCAGAAAAAGTCTCATTTAAATAATATGGGGAAATTCTTCATCCCCTCTTTAGAACACCTAAAAATTAAAAATATTCACTTTTGGCAATTTTCCTGTGGGTTTTTCCCGCAAAGCTATATTCATGTGAAAATTTAATCATTGTAGACCTGCGGGAAGTGCTCAATAATTTGAGGGTTTAAAACGTGTCCCATATAAATAACATTGGAAATATTCTTCATTTTTCAGTTCTCTATAAAACCACTCTAAAGTTGGAATTTTTACTTTCGGCAATTTTTCTGTCGGTTAGTTCTGGAAGGCTACAATCAAGCCAAATTTCATCATTCTAGTCTTGCCTGAAGTGCCTAAACATTTTGGGGTATGGAAGACGTCCCATATAAATAACATTGGAAAGGTTTTTGAGTTCCCCATAAAACCACTTTACCGTTAGAAATTTTCATTTCTGATGATTTATTTAGGTAAAGCTAAAGAAAACGTACAAACGTACCGAATTTGAAGTTTCTATTCCAATTCTAAGTACCTAGAACATGAGATTATAAGTCCAGAAATTGTCTCGTTTAAATAACATGGAGAAATTTTTCATCCCCTCCTTAGAACCCCTAAAAATTAAAAATATTAACTTTTGGCAATTTTCCTTTGGGTTTGTCCCAAAAAGCTATATTCATGTGAAATTTAATCATTGTAGCCCTGCAGGAAGGGCTCAATAATTTGAGGGCGTAAAACGTGTCCCATATAAATAACATTGGAAATATTTTTCATTTTTCAGTTCTCTATAAAACCACTCTAAAGTTGGAATTTTTTACTTTTGGCAATTTTTCTGTCGGTTAGATTTGGAAGGCTACACTCATGCCAAATTTCATCCTTGTAATCTTGGAGGAAGTGAATAAACATTTTGAGGTATAGAAGACTTCCCTTATAAATAATATTGGAAAGGCTTTTCAGTTCCCCATAAAACCACTTTACGGTTAGAAATGTTCATTTCTGATGATTCACTTATCTAAAGCTAAAGAAAACGTACAAACATACCGAATTTGATATTTCTAATCGAATTCTAAGTACCTAAAACATGAGATTATAAGTCCATAAAAATGTCACATTTAAATAACATCGGGAAATTCTTCATCCCCTCTTTAGACCCCTAAAAATTAAAAATATTCACTTTTAGCAATTTTTCTGTGGGTTTGTCTCAAAAAGCTATAATCGTGTCAAATTTAGTCATTGTAGCCCTGAAGGAAGTGCTCAATAATTTGAGGGTGAAAAAGGCGTCCCATATA
Organism: Thermobia domestica; assembly: GCF_964235325.1. Lineage (NCBI taxonomy): Eukaryota > Metazoa > Arthropoda > Insecta > Zygentoma > Lepismatidae > Thermobia > Thermobia domestica. The sequence continues at coordinate 103,204,503 of NC_137457.1, forward strand.
AATAACGTGGGAAAGATTTTTCAGTTCCCTATAAAACCACTCTAACGTTGGAATTTTTTACTTTTGGCAATTTTTCTGTCGCTTAGACCTGGAAGGCTGCAATCATGCCAAATATCATCATTCTAATCTTGGAGGAAGTGAATAAACATTTTGAGGTATAGAAGACTTCCCTTATAAATAACATCGGAAAGGTTTTTCAGTTCCACATAAAACCACTTTACGGTTAGAAATTTTCATTTCTGATGATTCACTTATGTAAAGCTAAAGAAAACGCACAAACACACCGAATTTGAAGTTTCTGTTCCAATTCTAAGTATCTACATCATGAGATTAAATGTCCAGAAAAAGTCTCATTTAAATAACATGGGGAAATTCCTCATCCCCTCCTTATAACCCCTAAAAATTAAAAATATTCACTTTTGGCAATTTTCCTGTGGGTTTGTCCCGCAAAGCTATATTCATGTAAAATTTAATCATTGTAGGCTTGCAGGAAGTGCTCAGTAATATGAACGTGTAAAAGGTGTCCCATTTATATAACATAGGAAAGATTTTACAGTTCCCTATAAAACCACTCTAAAATTGGAACTTTTTACTTTTGGCAATCTTTCTGTCGGTTAATCCTGGAAGGCTACAATCATGATAAATTTCTTCATTCTAATATTGGAGGAAGTGAATAAACATTTTGGTGTATAGAAGACGTCCCATATAAAGAATATTGGAAAAGTTTTTCAGTTTCCCATAAAACCACTTTGCGGTTAGAAACTTTCATTTCTGATGATTCACATAGGTAAAGCTTACAAAAACGTACAAGCATACCGAATTTGAAATTTTTATTCGAATTCAAAGTACCTAAAACTTGAGATTATAGGTTCAAAAAAGTCTCATTTAAATAACACGTTGAAATTCTTCATCCCCTCTTTAGACCCCCTAAAAATTAAAAATATTCACTTTTGGCTATTTTTCAGTGTGTTTGTCTCAAAATGCTATAATTATGTGAATTTTAATCATCTTAGCCCTGCAAAAAGTGCTCAATAATTTGAGGGCGTAAAACGTGTCTCATATAAATAACATTGGAAAAATTTTTGATTTTTCAGTTATCTATAAAACCACTCTAAAGTTGGAATTTTTTACTTTTGGCAATTTTTCTGTCGGTTAGACCTGGAAAACTACAATCATGCCAAATTTCATCCCTCTAATCTTGGAGGAAGTGAATAAACATTTTGAAGTAGAGAAGACTTCCCTTATAAATAACATTGGAAAGGTTTTTGAGTTCCCCATAAAACCACTTTACCGTTAGAAATGTTCATTTCTGATGATTCACTTATCTAAAGCTAAAGAAAACGTACAAACATACCGAATTTGATATTTCTATTCGAATTCTAAGTACCTAAAACATGAGATTATAGGTCCATAAAAAGTCACATTTAAATAACATCGGGAAATTCTTCATCACCTCATTAGACCCCTAAAAATTAAAAATATTCATTTTTAGCAATTTTTCTGTGGGTTTGACTCAAAAAGCTATAATCGTGTCAAATTTAGTCATTGTAGCCCTGAACGAAGTGCTCAATAATTTGAGGGTGAAAAAGGCGTCCCATATATATAACGTGGGAAAGATTTTTCAGTTCCCTATAAAACCACTCTAAAGTTGGAATTTTTTACTTTTGGCAATTTTTCTGTCGCTTAGACCTGGAAGGCTACAATCATGCCAAATATCATCATTCTAATCTTGGAGGAAGTGAATAAACATTTTGAGGTATAGAAGACTTCCCTTATAAATAACATTGGAAAGGTTTTTCAGTTCCCCATAAAACCACTTTACCTTTAGAAATTTTCATTTCTGATGACTCACTTGTGTAAAGCTAAAGAAAACGTACAAACATACCGAGTTTGAAGTTTCTATTCCAATTCTAAGTACCTAAAACATGAGACAAAATGTCCAGAAAAAGAATCATTTAAATAACATGGGGAAATTCTTCATCCCTTCTTTAGAACCCCTAAAATTTAAAAATATTCACTTTTGGCAATTTTCCTGTGGGTTTTTCCCGCAAAGCTATATTCATGTGAAAATTTAATCATTGTAGACCTGCGGGAAGTGCTCAATAATTTGAGGGTTTAAAACCTGTCCCATATAAATAACATTGGAAATATTTTTCATTTTTCAGTTCTCTATAAAACCACTCTAAAGTTCGAATTTTTTTACTTTTGGCAATTTTTCTGTCGGTTAGACCTGGAAGGCTACAATCATGCCAAATTTCATCATTCTAGTCTTGCCTGAAGTGCCTAAACATTTTAGGGTATGGAAGACGTCCCACATAAATAACATTGGAAAGGTTTTTGAGTTCCCCATAAAACCACTTTACCGTTAGAAATTTTCATTTCTGATGATTTATTTAGGTATAGGTGAAGAAAACGTACAAACATACCGAATTTGAAGTTTCTATTCCAATTCTAAGTACCTAGAACATGAGATTATAAGTCCAGAAAATGTCTCGTTTAAATAACATGGAGAAATTTTTCATCCCCCCCTTAGAACCCCTAAAAATTAAAAATATTCACTTTTGGCAATTTTCCTCTGGGTTTGTCCCAAAAAGGTATATTCATGTGAAATTTAATCTTTGTAGCCCTGCAGGAAGGGCTCAATTATTTGAGGGCGTTAAACGTGTCCCATATAAATAACATTGGAAATATTTTTCATTTTTCAGTTCTCTATAAAACCACTCTAAAAATGGAATTTTTTACTTTTGGCAATTTTTCTCTCGGTTAGATTTGGAAGGCTACAATCATGCCAAATTTCATCCTTGTAATCTTGGAGGAAGTGAATAAACATTTTGAGGTATTGAAGACTTCCCTTATAAATAATATTGGAAAGGCTTTTCAGTTCCCCATAAAACCACTTTACGTTTAGAAATTTTCATTTCTGATGATTCACTTATGTAAAGCTAAAGAGAACGCACAAACACACCGAATTTGAAGTTTCTATTCCAATTCTAAGTACCTATAACATGAGATTATAGGTCCATAAAAAGTCACATTTAAATAACATCGGGAAATCCTTCATCCCCTCTTTAGACCCCTAAAAATTAAGAATATTCACTTTTAGCAAATTTTCTGTGGGTTTGTCTCAAAAAGCTATAATCGTGTCAAATTTAGTCATTGTAGCCCTGAAGGAAGTGCTCAATAATTTGAGGGTGAAAAAGGCGTCCCATATAAATAACGTGGTAAAGATTTTTCAGTTCCCTATAAAACCACTCTAACGTTGGAATTTTTTACTTTTGGCAATTTTTCTGTCGCTTAGACCTGGAAGGCTACAATCATGCCAAATATCATCATTCTAATCTTGGAGGAAGTGAATAAACATTTTGAGGTATAGAAGACTTCCCTTATAAATAACATTGGAAAGGTTTTTCAGTTCCCCATAAAACCACTTTACGTTTAGAAATTTTCATTTCTGATGATTCACTTATGTAAAGCTAAAGAAAACGCAAAAACACACACGAATTTGAAGTTTCTATTCCAATTCTAAGTACCTACATCATGAGATTAAATGTCCAGAAAAAGTCTCATTTAAATAACATGGGGAAATTCTTCATCCCCTCTTTAGAACCCCTAAAAATTAAAAATATTCACTTCTGGCAATTTTCCTGTGGGTTTGCCCCGAAAAGCTATAATCATGTAAAATTTAATCATTGTAGGCTTGCAGGAAGTGCTCAGTAATATGAGCGTGTAAAAGGTGTCCCGTATAAATAACATTGGAAAGATTTTTCAGCTCCCTATAAAACCACTCTAAAATTGGATTTTTTTACTTTTGGCAATCTTTCTGTCGGTTAATCCTGGAAGGCTACAATCATGCCAAATTTCATCATTCTAATCTTGGAGGAAGTGAATAAACATTTTGGTGTATAGAAGACGTCCCATATAAATAACATTGGAAAAGATTTTCAGTTTCCCATAAAACCACTTTGCGGTTAGAAATTTTCATTTTTGATGATTCACATAGGTAAAGCTTACATAAACGTACAAGCATACCGAATTTGAAATTTTTATTCGAATTCAAAGTACCTAAAACTTGAGATTATAGGTTCAAAAAAAGTCTCATTTAAATAACACGTTGAAATTCTTCATCCCCTCTTTAGACCCCCTAAAAATTAAAAATATTCACTTTTGGCTATTTTTCAGTGTGTTTGTCTCAAAATGCTATAATTATGTCAAATTTAATCATCTTAGCTTTGCAGGAAGTGCTCAATAATTTGAGGGCGTAAAACGTGTCCCATATAAATAACATTGGAAAAATTTTTCATTTTTCAGTTATCTATAAAACCACTCTAAAGTTGGAATTTTTTACTTTTGGCAATTTTTCTGTCGGTTAGACCTGGAAGGCTACAATCATGCCAAATTTCATCCCTCTAATCTTAGAGGAAGTGAATAAACATTTTGAGGTATAGAAGACTTCCCTTATAAATAACATTGGAAAGGTTTTTGAGTTCCCCATAAAACCACTTTACCGTCAGAAATTTTCATTTCTGATGATTTATTTAGGTAAAGCTAAAGAAAACGTACAAACATACCGAATTTGAAGTTTCTATTTCAATTCTAAGTACCTAAAACATGAGACTAAATGTCCAGAAAAAGTCTCATTTAAATAACATGGGGAAATTCTTCACCCCTCTTTAGAACCCCTAAAAATTAAAAATATTCACTTTTGGCAATTTTCCTGTGGGTTTGTCCCGCAAGGCTATATTCATGTGAAAATTTAATCATTGTAGACCTGCGGGAAGTGCTCAATAATTTGAGGGTTTAAAACGGGTCCCTTATAAATAACATTGGAAATATTTTTCAATTTTCAGTTCTCTATAAAACCACTCTAAAGTTGGAATTTTTTACTTTTGGCAATTTTTCTGTCGGTTAGACCTGGAAGGCTACAATCATGCCAAATTTCATCCCTCTAATCTTAGAGGAAGTGAATAAACATTTTGAGGTATAGAAGACTTCCCTTATAAATAACATTGGAAAGGTTTTTGAGTTCCCCATAAAACCACTTTACCGTCAGAAATTTTCATTTCTGATGATTTATTTAGGTAAAGCTAAAGAAAACGTACAAACATACCAAATTTGAAGTTTCTATTCCAATTCTAAGTACCTGGAACATGAGACTAAATGTCCAGAAAAAGTCTCATTTAAATAACATGGGGAAATTCTTCACCCCTCTTTAGAACCCCTAAAAATTAAAAATATTCACTTTTGGCAATTTTCCTGTGGGTTTGTCCCGCAAGGCTATATTCATGTGAAAATTTAATCATTGTAGACCTGCGGGAAGTGCTCAATAATTTGAGGGTTTAAAACGGGTCCCTTATAAATAACATTGGAAATATTTTTCAATTTTCAGTTCTCTATAAAACCACTCTAAAGTTGGAATTTTTTACTTTTGGCAATTTTTCTGTCGGTTAGACCTGCAAGGCTACAATCATGCCAAATTTCATCCCTCTAATCTTAGAGGAAGTGAATAAACATTTTGAGGTATAGAAGACTTCCCTTATAAATAACATTGGAAAGGTTTTTGAGTTCCCCATAAAACCACTTTACCGTCAGAAATTTTCATTTCTGATGATTTATTTAGGTAAAGCTAAAGAAAACGTACAAACATACCGAATTTGAAGTTTCTATTCCAATTCTAAGTACCTGGAACATGAGATTATAAGTCCACAAAATGTATCGTTTAAATAACATGGAGAAATTTTTCATCCCATCCTTAGAACCCCTGAAAATTAAAAATATTCACTTTTGGCAATTTTCCTTTGGGTTTGCCCCAAAAAGCTATATTCATGTGAAATTTAATCATTGTAGCCCTGCAGGAAGGGCTCAATAATTTGAGGGCGTAAAACGTGTCCCATATAAATAACATTGGAAATATTTTTCATTTTTCAGTTCTCTATAAAACCAATTTTAAGTTGGAATTTTTTACTTTTGGCAATTTTTCTGTCGGTTAGATTTGGAAGGTTACAATCATGCCAAATTTCATTTTTGTAATCTTGGAGGAAGTAAATAAACATTTTGAGGTATAGAAGACTTCCCTTATAAATAATATTGGAAAGGCTTTTCAGTTCCCCATAAAACCACTTTACGGTTAGAAATGTTCATTTCTGATGATTCACTTATCTAAAGCTAAAGAAAACGTACAAACATAACGAATTTGTTATTTCTATTCGAATTCAAAGTACCTAAAACATGAGATTATAGGTCCATAAAAAGTCTCATTTAAATAACATCGGGAAATTCTTCATCCCCTCTTTAGACCCCTAAAAATTAAAAATATTCACTTTTAGCAATTTTTCTGTGGGTTTGTCTCAAAAAGCTATAATCGTGTCAAATTTAGTCATTGTAGCCCTGAAGGAAGTGCTCAATAATTTGAGGGTGTAAAAGGCGTAAAATATAAATAACGTGGGAAAGATTTTTCAGTTCCCTATAAAACCACTCTAAAGTTTTAATTTTTTACTTTTGGCAATTTTTCTGTCGCTTAGACCTGGAAGGCTACAATCATGCCAAATATCATCATTCTAATCTTGGAGGAAGTGAATAAGCATTTTGAGGTATAGAAGACTTCCCTTATAAATAACATTGGAAAGGTTTTTCAGTTCCCCATAAAACTACTTTACGGTTAGAAATTTTCATTTCTGATGATTCACTTATGTAAAGCTAAAGAAAACGCACAAACACACCGAATTTGAAGTTTCTATTCCAATTCTAAGTACCGAAATCATGAGCTTAAATGTCCAGAAAAAGTCTCATTTAAATAACATGGGGAAATTCTTCATCCTCTCTTTAGAACCCCTAAAAATTAAAAATATTCACTTTTGGCAATTTTGCTGTGGGTTTGTCCCGAAAAGCTATAATCATGTAAAATTTAATCATTGTAGGCTTGCAGGAAGTGCTCAGTAATATGAGCGTGTAAAAGATGTCCCATATAAATAACATTGGAAAGATTTTTCAGTTCCCTATAAAACCACTCTAAAATTGGAATTTTTTACTTATGGCAATCTTTCTGTCGGTTAATCCTGGAAGGCTACCATCATGCCAAATTTCATCATTCTAATCTTAGAATAAATGAATAAACATTTTGCTGTATAGAAGACGTCCCATATAATCAACATTGGAAAAGTTTTTCAGTTCCCCATAAAACCACTTTGCGTTTAGAAATTTTCACATCTGATGATTCACTTAGGTACAGCTTACAAAAACGTACAAGCATACCGAACTTGAAGTATTCATTTCAATTCTAAGTACCTAAAACATGATATTATAGGTCCAGAAAAATTCTCCTTTAAATAAAATGGGGAAATTCTTCATCCCCTCTTTAGAACCGCTAGAAATTAAAAATATTCACTTTTGGCAATTTTCCTGTCGTTTTGCCCCGAAAAGCTATAATCGTGTAAAATTTAGTAATTGTAGCCATCCGGAAGTGCTCAATAATTTGAGGGTGCAAAAGGTGTTCCATATAAATAATATGGGAAAGATTTTTCAGTTCCCTATAAAACCACTCTAAAATTGGAATTTTATCCTTTTTGCAATTTTTCTGTCGGTTAATCCTGGAAGGCTACAATCATGCCAAATTTCATCATTCTAATCTTGCCTGAATTGACTAAACATTTTGGGGTATAGAAGACGTCTCATATAAATAACATTGGAAAGATTTTTCAGTTCCCCATGAAACCACTTTATGTTTAAAAATTTTTTTGTGAGGACTCACCTAAATAAAACTAAGGACAACGTACAAGCATACCGAATTTGAAGTTTTTATTCCAATTCTAAGTACCTAAAATATGATATTATATGTTCAGAAAAAGTCTCATTTAATTAACATGTGGAAATACTTCATCCCTCTTTAGAACTTTTAAAGATTAAAAATATTCACTTTTGGCAATTTTTTTGTGGGTTTGTCCCGAAAAGCTATAATCATGTGAAATTTAATCATTGTATGCTTGCAGGTAGTGCTCAATAATTTGAGGTTGTAAAAGGTGTCCCATATAAATAACATGGGAAAGATTTTTCAGTTCCCTATAAAACCACTCCAAAATTGGAATATTTTACTTTTGGCAATCTTTCAGCCGGTTAATTCTAGAAGGCTATTATTATGGCAAATTTCATCATTCTAATCTTGGAGGAAGTGAATAAACATTTTGGTGTACAGAAGACGTCCCATATAAAAAAACATTGGAAAAGTTTTTCAGTTCCCCATAAAACCATTTTACGGTTAGAAATTTTCATTTCTGATGATTCACTTTGGTAAAGATTACAAAAACGTACAAGAATACCGAATTTGAAGTTTTTATTCCAAATCTAAGTACCTAAAACATGAGATTATAGGTTCAAAAAAAGTCTCATTTAAATAACACGTTGAAATTCTTCATCCCATTTTTAGACCCCCTAAAAATTAAAAATATTCACTTTTGGCAATTTTTCTGTGTGTTTGTCTCAAGAAGCTATAATTATGTCAAAATAAATCATTTTAGCCCTGAAGGAAGTGCTCAATAATTTGACGGCGTAAAACATGTCCCATATAAATAACATTGAAATATTTTTCATTTTTCAGTTCTCTATAAAACAGCTCTAAAGTTGGATTTTTTTACTTTTGGCAATTTTTCTGTCGGTTAGTCCTGGAAAGCTACAATCATGCCAAATTTCATCATTCTAATCTTGCCTGAAGTGCCTAAACATTTTGGGGTAGAGAAGACGTCCATATAAATGACATTGGAAAGGTTTTTCAGTTCCCCATAAAACCACTTTACCGTTAGAAATTTTCATTTCTGATGATTCACCTAAATAAAGCTAAAGAAAACGTACAATCATACCGAATTTGAAGTTTCTATTTCAATTCTAAGTACCTAAAACATGAAATTATAAGTCCAGAAAAAGTCTCATTTAATTAACATGTGGAAATTTTTCATCCCTTCTTTAGAACCCCTAAAAATTAAAAATATTCACTTTTGGCAATTTTCCTGTGGGTTTGTCCCGAAAAACCACAATCATGTAAAATTGAATCATTTTAGCCCTACAGGAAGTGGTCAATAATTTGGGGCTGTAAAAGATTTCTCATATAAATAACATGGAAATATTTATTTGTTCTCTATAAAACCACTCTAAGGTTGGAATAATTTACTTTTGGCAATTTTTCTGTCGGTTAGACCTGGAAAGCTACAATCATGCCAAATTTCATCATTCTAATCTTGCCTGAAGTGCCTAAACATTTTGGTGTATAGAGGACGTCCCATATAAATAACATTGGAAAAGTTTCTCAGTTACCCATAAAACCACTTTACGGTTAGAAATGTTCATTTCTGATGATTCACTTATCTAAAGCTAAAGAAAACGTACAATCATACCGAATTTGAAGTTTCTATTCCAATTCTAAGTACTTAAAACATGAAAAAGTCTCATTTAAATAACATGGGGAAATTCTTCATCCACTCTTTAGAAACCCTAAAAATTAAAAATATTCACTTTTGGCAATTTTCCTGTGGGTTTGTCCCGAAAAACCACAATCATGTAAAATTGAATCACTTTAGCCCTACAGGAAGTGGTCAATAATTTGGGGCTGTAAAAGATGTGTCATATAAATAACATGGAAAGATCTATTAGCTCTCTATAAAACCACTCTAAGGTTGGAATCTTTTATTTTTGGTAATTTTTCTGTCGGTTAGACCTGGAAGGCTACAATTATGCCAAATTTCATCCTTCTAATCTTGGAGGAAGTGAATAATCATTTTGAGGTATAGAAGACTTCCCTAATAAATAACATTGGAAAGGTTTTTCAGTTCCCCATAAAACCACTTTACGGTTAGAAATTTTCATTTCTGATGATTCACTTATGTAAAGCTAAAGAAGACGTACAAACATACCGAATTTGAAGTTTCTATTCTAATTATATGTCCAGAAAAGGTCTCATTTAAATAACATGGGGAAATTCTTCATCCCCGCTTTAGAACCCCTAACAATTAAAAATATTCACTTTTGGCAATTTTCCTGTGGGTTTGCCAAGAAAATCTATAATCATGTAAAATTTAATCATTGTAGCCCTGCAGGAGGTGCTCATAAATTTGAAGGTGCAAAAGGTGTCAAATAGATATGAAATGGGAAAGATTTTTCAGTTCCCTATAAAACCACTCTAAAATTGGAATTTTTAACTTTTTGCAATTTTTCTGTCGGTTAGACCTGGATGGCTACAATCATGCCAAGTTTCATCCTTCTAATCTTGGAGGAAGAGAATAAACATTTTGAGGTATGGAAGACTTCCCTTATAAATAACATTGGAAAGGTTTTTCAGTTCCCCATAAAACAACTTTACGGTTAGAAATGTTCATATCTGATGATTCACTTATGTAAAGCTAAAGAAAACGTACAATCATACCGAATTTGAAGTTTCTATTCCAATTCTAGTATATGCGTTAGAAGTATAATGATTTCAAACGAAATGTTAGAAAATACCGGCGCGTGCGGCCACTTCTTTGTAGAATAGTGTGTTTAAATGGTCTGTCAGTTGAAAACAGAAAATACGCAAGTATGTGACGGATAATAAAATGTGGAAAGCGTTAGACAAATGGACAACAATTGTTCGAATTGTGACTAAGTTCTTATTCATTTGGTAGGCTAGTAACTTAAATTTCGAAATGAACTATCAGAACAATAGTGTATTTAGGGGTAAACCCGGATTCCACTTAACCCTCTAAAGCATGGCCATTTTTTTTGTACACAAATGCTTAACATGGGTCTCCCAGGCCCCGTTTAGAACAAACGAAAAATTTGCATTTATTCTATAATTTTTATTACATTCAAGAACTACAACAAAGTTTAACATAGCTAAATGCAAATGACCGTTTCTTTATCTAGGATATATATATATATATATATAATATATATATATATATATATATATATATATATATATATATATATATATATATATATATATATTCCAAGCAGTATGAGTATCTAACAATTTTGGTTGAAAGTTTTGATATAACTATAACACAGAAAATTCTTGCTTTAACTTACTCATCACAGTCTACCCATAACTTTACTCACACTCCAGGAAAGAGTTTACACATGCAACATCTAGCATGTTGAAATGCAAAATACATGGCCATCTTTTTCATTTTCGTTTTGTGGTCTAGTTCCTTGTTATCTGGTCCAGACAATCTACTGCTCTTTTCGTGTTATTGTAACATACGATAATTTCCAGTTTTCGTTTAAATATCTGGAATAATATTCTTGTATCTGTATGTTATTCTGAGAGGAACTACGCTTTTGTGTCGATTAGGGTCATAACTTACAATTGTCATATTTTCACAAAAGCCAATTTCAGGCGACTGCTCTGGAGTTTCCATGTCTGTTTTGACAATAGGCGAAACTTCTCTCGTGTTCTGTTTCATAATTCCAACTGTTGTCAACTTCTCGCATGTATTTCCTAAAGAAACCGACCAAAAATAATTATCAAACATTTCTTCCTGAATTCTCAATTTTTTTTTTACTAACTCAAGAACTAAGTTTTTTTGGGCCACATCTTTTGCTACAGGGTTATTTGCATGTCATTCGTGTATATAATTCCATCCAGTGCATAGCTATGTTTCGTGCGAAAGAACCAAAATCGTATCTGACATCCATACTTGGCTGATTTACTATGCATGTAGCGGTATTGAACGAATTGGCATCGTCCTCTACAAGGAATAAGCTGTTAGTCAATATTCATGCTTCCACTCAGAACGTATTTTGCCCCACAGCCACTGGCGCAAATCCCGGGGGGACTAGGGGGACATGTCACCTCTAATATTTTACCTGGAGGAACCGCCCTCACATTAATATGAAGTGAAAAGTGCTTCTGGGGATAAGTATGATGATTCGTCTCCGGGTGCCACAAAGGAATGTAAGATGAAATTGATATCTCTCGGCTTTTCTATTTTCTTTAAAAAATCGTATTCTGTAGTATTTCAAACTGAACTTCATGGTGTAGTGCGTTTAGCAGTCTCATCAATATGTATTAACTTCATTTCCGCTACTTGGGCACAAATTGCAATAAATAACAGAGGAGGATATGCTCCTCTTCTCATGATGGAAAGTTGTGTCAGCTTTAGGTACGGCCACAAATTCCGGGGATATGAGGGAACAAGTCCTTCTAAATATTGGACCTGTACTCTCTCCCAATAATGCGATTTGAAAAATGATTTTTGCAGATAAGGGTGATAGATTGTGTCCGACTGCCAAAAAGGAAAGTGAGATGAAGTTGGTTTCTCTTGGCTTTTCCATTTTTAATAAAAATGAAGGTTTATGACTGGGCATGACGTAACCTGATGTGAAATCTCATCTCCTCCTTTCCCATATGCCCTAGCACACGAAGGGTATATAGACTATCCAATGTCAGTAGAATCCATCTTTTCAGTAAATGCGCATTTCATCTGTTTGAAGTATCAGCCTAGGCATCTACTCATGCTTAGTAAGCTAACGAACTCTATGGCCTATTTAACCCGCACGTTCAATGCCGCATTCACTAAAGCTCTCCACTGACTTCTATCGTTAGCCAACTGGATCCACTTTCTATTTTGTATTCCTATTTCTGCGAGATCCATCTTAATATTGACCTCCCACCTGGGCCTTGGTCTTCCTAATTATCGTTTTCCGATTAGCCTTTAAATCAAGACTTTGAAAGCGTTTCTACTTTCTTCCATCCTAGCTACATAACCTGCCCACTTAAGCCTTCTATACTTGATGACCCCAACATGTTTGGTAATCCGTATAAATTATGTAGTTCCTCGTTGTGAAGTTTCCGCCATTCCTTATACCTGTTCCTCTTGGGTCCGAATATTCGTCGCAGGATCTTGTCCGCAAATACTTTCAGTCTATGTTCTTCCCTCAGTGTAAGTGACCATGTTTCGGAACCATACAGAACAACAGGCATGATAATAATTTTATATATTTTAAGCTTCAAATTCCTCTACAGAATACGCGACAACAAGAGATTTTGAAATGAATAATAACACGAATTCCCTGTTTTTAGTCAGCATTTAATTTCTTCGTGTATATGATTTTTGTCTGTTAATATTGATCCTAGATATTTAAAAGTATCCACTTTATCAAAAGTATTATTTGATATTTTAACGCACTTTAATTTGCCGTATTACAGTCCCGACGCACTTTCATGTATTTAGTTTTCTCTGCATTTACCTCCAAACCCACGACCCTGCAAGCGTTTAATAAGACCTCTGCATTTTGGTCTAATGTTCTAATATCATCCCCTATTAGATTTACATAATCAGCGTACGCCATAACCTTGTGAACACCATTCAGCTCTAGGCCCTGGTTGCTATCTTTGATTTTCCTTATAGCTTATTCCAGGACAAAGTTGAACAACAATGGCGACTACGCATCTCCTTGTTTCAGGCCATTCTCGACCTGAAACCTCGTGCACAAAAACTTTCCTTCCCCGACTTTACTTTCGGATTCATTTAAAGATATCTTAATTAATCTAATTAGCTTTTTTCGGTATTCCAAATTCTGTACGAGTGTTGTACAATATTTCTCTCCTAACTGAGCCGTAAGCCTTTCAAAAATCAATAAATAGTTGATGTACCGGGGTATTGTATTCCCACTTCTTTTCGAGTGTTTGGCGTATGGTAAATATTTGGTTGATAGTTGATCGATTTCGTCGTAATCCGCACTGATAATCCCCAATGATTTCATCTGCGTATTGGGTCAATCTTTCTAATAGAATATTTGAAAGGATTTTACAGGATGTTGACAGAAGAGAAAATGAAATTAAATTATTGAGTTTTACGACCCACGGCTATGCCGGTTAGGCTAAAGGAGACGAGTAATGAATGAAATGGTGGAATGAAGGAAATGAGATGAAACGGAATAACCTCGAGAAAACCCTCATGCACACGATGTTTGTCCATCACAAAGTTCACTTGGCGGGGGCTGGGATCGAACCCGGGATCCCAAGCACCAGAGGTGAACGTTCTACCACTGAGTCACCGTGGACCCCGTTGACAGAACAAATTATTATACAGTAGAAATATAACACTGTATTTGTCAGATTTCATTCCATATAAGAACTGTGTCATTTTGTTCTTTCTTTTGACCTTTCTACTTTTCTGTTTCTTTTTCTTGAAGTTATCTCTTTCGTTTCGCCTATCATACTTTAACAACCGTTATCAGTTGTTATCAATTCGGCCGTCAACAGTAACACCTAAACTAAGAATAGATTATATGCGAAACTGGTAGTCCACACCAACTTGCTCGGATATCAACATGACGGAACTTTAGTTATTATAACAAAGGTAAAAATATATCGCTCAGTTAGTTTTAAAAGAAGAAAATTTTTGAATTAAAGAAAATCAAGACGGAGGAATAATTAGCTCGGGAAGTTAGGTAGGCCAAGAGGATGCTTCCTTTTTCTTTAATGAATAGAATAAAGTATTAGATTCACTCGTAAATTTTTGTATCATATATTAGAGGATTTATGCGACTGCAATTCTTGCCATTATAACTTCAATTTATACATAAATTAAAATATATTTAATTATCAAACTCAGGTGGGCAATTGCTCAATTCCTTCCCTGTGTTGGGCATAGCTCCTCAAACAAAATCCTAAATAAGCCATTGTCTTCAACATTGGGAGGTGGGCAGTTTTGAGGCTTATTTTACGGAAGGAAGATGAAGCTCATATTACGGTAGATGAATCTGATCAGCTGTTGTAGAGTATATTATATATTAGGCGATGTAGATGAAGTAGTAGTACATATCAGTATTACAAATCACTGCCGTGAACACATTTTGAAATCTGAATACTTACATATTTGTAGATGGTATATTTCTAATTAGGCATCCACAAAGATCCACGTTAAAATTGTTTTTATAATAATATAAATAACGACTTCCCCAAAACTACAAATAAAGAATATCAATTATGTATGACGGAACAATACTCCTAATTGAGCAAAATGATGATAATTTCAATAGCATTACAGGAATCGTTACAGAAATCTGACACATATATTATACTCTTTAGTTAACAGATGCTACCTTAAGTTTATAGAAAAAATTATTCCAGCAATTGAATTCTTTTCTTTGCTTACGAAGCATCCTCTCTCAAAAGAAAAATTGGAAATATGTAAGAATAAGGAATGGTTCGACCAGGAGTGCATTAAAGCAGCAGAGAACAGACAACAGGCAAAATTACGTTGGCTACAAAATCCGAATAAAATAACTACACAAAATATCGTAGACATCAGACGTCCAAGTTCCGAAACTTTTACAACAAAGAAACTGAATTTTTAAAAGCTAAAATTAAGGAACTTGAAGATAATAGTAAAAAAAAACATTCGGGACATGTATAAAGTGATCAACGAATTTAAGGAAGGCTATCTGCCTCGTGCGTATATTAAAGAAAGCTGCTGGAATAGTTTTCACTGATACATACAGCATTTTAAATAGATGTTAAGATTTTCTTAACTCTAAATCAAAAAAATAGTGCGCCGGGAGAAAAGGAGATACACACCGCGGAAATGTATATTCCAGAACCCAACCGAATAGAAGTAGAAACCGCTAAAAGAAATTAAAGAAACACAATTCTCCGGGCGTAGATGAAATTCCGGCTGAGTAAATTTTAGCTGGAAGCGAAAAATTGTGGAACAAGATACACAAACTCAATCTCCTAATCTGGAACCAGGAAGAATTGCCACAAGAGTGCAAAGATCAACCATTGTTCCAACTCACAAGAAAGGTGACAAAATTGGCTGTAATAATTTTCGAGGCATCTCTCCTCTGTCAACGGGGTCCGCGGTGGCTCAGTGGTAGAGCGTTCACCTCTGGTGCTTGGGATCCCGGGTTCGATCTCAGCCCCCGCCAAGTGAAATTTGTTAGGGACAAATACCGTGTACATGAGGGTTTTCTCGGGGTTGTCCCGTTTCCTCCCATTTCCTTCATTCCACCATTTCATTCATTACTCGTCTCCTTTAGCCTAACCGGCATAGCCGTGGGTCGTAAAACTCAATAATTTAATATCATTTTCTCTACTGTCAACATCCTATAAAATCCTTTCAAATATTCTATTAGAAAAATTGACCCCATACGCAGATGAAATCATTGGGGATTATCAGTGCGGATTACGACGAAATCGATCAACTATCGACCAAATATTTACCATTCGCCAAACACTCGAAAAGAAGTGGGAATACAATACCCGGGTACATCAACTATTTATTGATTTTTGAAAGGCTTACGGCTCAGTTAGGAGAGAAATATTGTACAACGCTCGTACAGAATTTGGAATACCGCCAAAGCTAATTAGATTAATTAAGATATCTTTAAATGAATCCGAAAGTAAAGTCGGGGAAGGAAAGTTTTTGTGCACGAGGTTTCAGGTCGAGAATGCCTGAAACAAGGAGATGCGTAGTCGCCATTGTTGTTCAACTTTGTCCTGGAATAAGCTATAAGGAAAATCAAAGATAGCAACCAGGGCCTAGAGCTGAATGGTGTTCACAAGGTTATGGCGTACGCTGATTATGTAAATCTAATAGGGGATGATATTAGAACATTAGACCGAAATGCAGAGGTCTTATTAAACGCTTGCAGGGTCGTGGGTTTGGAGGTAAATGCAGAGAAAACTAAATACATGAAAGTGCGTCGGGACCGTAATACGGCAAATTATGAATGCGTTAAAATATCGAATAATACTTTTGATAAAGTGGATACTTTCAAATATCTAGGATCAATATTAACAGACAAAAATCATATACACGAAGAAGTTAAATGTTGACTAAAAACAGGGAATTCGTGTTATTATTCATTTCAAAATCCCTTGTTGTCGCGAATTCTGTCGAGGAATTTGAAGCTTAAAATATATAAAATGATTGTCGTACCTGTTGTTCTGTATGGTTCCGAAACATGGTCACTTACACCGAGGGAAGAACATAGACTGAAAGTATTTGCTGACAAGATCTTGCGACGAATATTCGGACCCAAGAGGAACAGGTATAAGGAATGGCGGAAACTTCACAACGAGGAACTACATAATTTATACGGATTACCAAACATGTTGGGGTCATCAAGTATAGAAGGCTTAAGTGGGCAGGTTATGTAGCTAGGATGGAAGAAAGTAGGAACGCTTTCAAAGTCTTGATTTAAAGGCTAAACGGAAAACGATAATTAGGAAGACCAAGGCCCAGGTGGGAGGTCAATATTAAGATGGATCTCGCAGAAATAGGAATACAAAATAGAAAGTGGATCCAGTTGGCTAACGATAGAAGTCAGTGGAGAGCTTTAGTGAACGCGGCATTGAACGTCTTGGTTCCATAGGCCATAGAGTTCGTTAGCTTACTAAGCATGAGTAGATGCCTAGGCTAATACTTCAAACAGATGAAATGCGCATTTACTGAAAAGATGGATTCTACTGACATTGGATAGTCTATATACCCTTCGTGTGCTAGGGCATATGGGAAAGGAGGAGATGAGATTTCACATCAGGTTACGTCATGCCCAGTCATAAACCTTCATTTTTATTAAAAATGGAAAACCAAAAGAAACCAACTTCATCTCACTTTCCTTTTTCGCTGTCGGACACAAACTATCACCTTTTTCTGCAAAAATCATTTTTCAAATCGCATTATTGGGAGAGAGTACAGGTCCAATATTTAGAAGGACTTGTTCCCTCATATCCCCGGAAACTGTGACCGTACCTACAGCTGAGACAACTTTCCAGCATGAGAAGAGGAGCATATCCTCCTCTGTTATTTATTGCAATTTGTCCCAAGTAGCGGAAATGAAGTTAATACATATTGATGAGACTGCTAAACGCACTACACCATGAAGCTCAGTTTGAAATACTACAGAATACGATTTTTTTAAACAAATCCAAGAATTTTTTTTAAAGAAAAGCCAAGAGAGATCAATTTCATCTTACATTCCTTTGTGGCACCCGGAGACAAATCATCATACTTATCCCCAAAAGCACTTTACAATTCATAATAATGTGGGGGCGGTTCCCCCAGGTAAAATATTAGAGGTGACATGTCCCCCTACTCCCCCGGGATATGCGCCAGTGGCTGTGGGGCAAAATACGTTCTGAGTGGAAGCATGAATATTGACTAACAGCTTATTCCTTGTAGAGGACGATGCCAATTCGTTCAATACCGCTACATGCATAGTAAATCAGCCAAGTTTGGATGTCTGATACGATTTTGGTTCTTTGGCACGAAACATAGCTATGCATTGGGTGGAATTATATACACGAATGACAGGCAAATAACTCTGTAGCAAAAGACGTGGTCCAAAAAAAACGTAGTTCTTGAGTTAGTGTAAAAAAAATTAGAATTCATGAAGAAATGTTTGATAATTATTTTTGGTCGGTTTCTTTAGGAACTCCATGCGAGAAGTTGACAACAGTTGGAATTATGAAACAGAACACGAGAGAAGTTTCGCCTATTGTCAAAACAGACATGGAAACTCCAGAGCAGTCGCCTGAAATTGGCTTTTGTGAAAATATGACAATTGTAAGTTATGACCCCAAACGACACAAAAACGTAGTTCCTCTCAGAATAACATACAGATACAAGAATGTTACTCCAGATATTTAAACGAAAACCGGAAATAATCATATATTACAATAACACGAAAAGAGCAGTAGATTGTCTGGACCGGATAACAAGAAACTAGACCACAAAACGAAAATGAAAAAGATGGCCATGTATTTTGCTTTTCAACATGCTAGATGTAGCATGTGTAAACGCTTTTCTGGTGTGTGAGTAAAGTTATGGGTAGACTGTGATGAGTAAGTTAAAGCAAGAATATTCTGTGTTATAGTTATATCAAAACTTTCAACCAAAATTGTTACATACTCATACTGCTTGGAATATATAAATATATTATATATATATATATATCCTAGATAAAGAAACGGTCATTTGCATTTAGCTATGTTAAACTTTGTTGTAGTTCTTGAATGTAATAAAAATTATAGAATAAATGCATATTTTTCGTTTGTTTGAAACGGGGCCTGGGAGACCCATGTTAAGCATTTGTGTACAAAAAAATGGCCATGCATTAGAGGGTTAAGTGGAATCCGGGTTTACCCCTAAATACACTATTGTTCTGATAGTTCATTTCGAAATTTAAGTTACTAGCCTACCAACTGAATAAGAACTTAGTCACAATTCGAACATTTGTTGTCCATTTGTCTAACGCTTTCCACATTTTCTTATCCCTCACATTCTTGCGTATTTTCTGTTTTCAACTGACAGACCATTGAAACACACTATTCTACAAAGAAGTGGCCGCCCGCGCCGGTATTTTCTGACATTTCGTTTGAAATCATTATACTTCTAACGCAAGACGCAAATCAGACTTCTGCTTTACCCACCTGTTTAAGCAAATCTTTCCACAGAAGGAAAGACCAACAATGCATCTCGTCAATCAACCAGCTGAGTGGTGGCATTCAATTTAAAGTGAAGATAATCACCCAAAGCAGATAGCACGCAGATTCTTTTCCACAATGCTAACAAAGAATTACCTGAATCTGTGCGTTTAACACTTGATACCGAGGAAAAAAATATTCTGTCGTATAAACGTATAATTCCTGGAATATATCTAGAATTTAGAACACCACGAAACCTCTAAATGATACGCGGGAAGAGAGAGATTGCCGGACAAACAAAAATATTGAGTACGAGTGGTTGAAATGAAGGGATTTCTTCCATTATCCACATACTGATTATACGAAATATAACTTCACTGCATAGACCGTGTTCGATCTCTCAACTAAAAACATAATAATATGGAATGTTCGGGATACTCAGTAAAGTATGGTTGTGTTTATTCAACTCAATTTTAACACAGACAGTGATTCCAGCATGACTACCACCTTGCTGGGTTAGTTCAACACATACCCAGCGGTGTTTTCGTTTACACGGGAGGTGTTTTACGTCTTTAACACCCAACCGGTGTTGAGCAGTGCCGTAAGTGTTAATGATCCACAAAATTACTCCCCCAAAATATGTTAAATCGCCTATATGCGAAATGTGTTTACATTATGCTGAGTCTAAAAAACACTTTAAACAAGTAAAAAAATGTACTGCAGTGGCGGGGCACGAACCACCAACTTATCAATTACTCGCCGCGTGCTCTACTGGCTTGGCCACGGAGGCGATGAAGAAAACGTCGCTTGTAGAGGGATAAATTATTGAGGTCTTTTGAATTTGGCTAATCAGAGTGCTCCTTTAAGCCGCGTATATTCGATGATAACCGTTCGGCATAAGATAAAATCTGCTCGCCATGTAGACCTAATTTTATAACAAAATGGCCACTGTCTATTTACTTTATTCTATAGTTCTTCCGTATTCACTTTCAAATGATCGATACCAGTTGCCATCTAATAAAGTTGATGCGTTTGTTGCTTCTAGTACACAATCGTTTAGAAAAAGAAACAATAAGTGCATCAAATGTGGGAGATGAATTTAGAACGCCTAAATGGCACTTGTCTAGTACATCTTGTGCTGTTAGAGTTTCTTCAGAAGCATTATTTAAAACAATTGAAAACAAATCGCGCGGCTTGCATTTTGAAATTTTGCGTATACCTGGATTTGTATAAGTATTTATTTCTACTGCGTTTGTCTGTAGCTTCAATTCAGGAGCCTTTATAATTAGATGTCCAACATATTTGGCAATCACGCAGAAAACTACACCAAAGATTCTGCACTTGTGTTAATTTAACACACAGGCTGTGTGTCATTTCAACTACCGGCATTTGACGCACAACTCCAAATGTAGAGTGAGTTGTTCAAACCACTTGTTTGTGTAATATTTTAACACAATCATGTTAACACATAGGCATGTCGTTGAAATAACTATGTGTAGGGTAGAGAAAAGTATTGGTCATTGCCTAAGTTGAAGGTACCATTCCGGAATTTGTCTGGTGTAACAGAGAAAAAACTGAAAAAAGCACTTGTGTAAGAGAGTTATTTGTGAAATACTTGGGCGGGGCTAAGTTTAGATTTTTCAACTTTTACATGACTTATCCCGCGAAAATGGGACGAATGCCAAAGGTTAGTTCATCGTTAGCATATCCTAAAATCACAAGCACTAACGTAAGTGTTATCATATTATAGGGGTTTAAATCGAAACACCCGAGCAGAGCGAAGCGTAAATTGTCAAACTTTTTCCAGAAATATATGACAAACGCAAAAGATCAGTGCCTCCCAAAACACTAAACACTAGTATTATTGGTATTATAAGTAAGTAGTTACTTCCGAAATACAAGGCCTAACTTCAAAATTTTCAACTCTTAGCAACTTTTAGATTAATCATCACACGAAGATGGTACAGACGTCAAAAGTTAGTCGTTAGTAATTTCCAAAACACTAAACACTACCGTTAGAGCTTTAGTTTAAGAGTTAGTTGTCATATATTTATAGTTTAGGGGTTATTTTTGAAATACCTGGATGGGCTAACTTTAGACTTTTCGACCTTTACTAACTTTTAAATTAATTATCTAACGAAGGACAAACGCAATGCGTTAGTGCATCATTATTACTTTACAGAGAACACTTACGTTAATGCTATCATATTATAGGAGTTCTTAGCGAAATATCCTACCGAAGCCATAGGTTATTCAAATTTTACGCTCTTTGCCCTATGGAGATGAGAAAAACGGCAAAAGCTAGTGCATCATTAGTGTTTCTCAAGACACTAAACACTAACCTAAGTGCTACAATAGTTTAGCAGTAATTAGAGAAATACCTACATCGGCGAGGTTAGCTTTAGATATTACAACTTTTAATAAGGTTACATTAACTAGCTTGAACCCATAAGTGATTTACAGTAAATGAAAGAAAAATCTACTCTTAAAATCAGAATTAACGTCACATTTTCTGTAAAGGGTACATTTCAAAAGAGAAGAAGACCAATGTTTATTAACGAATTAAGAATGAAATAAAATTTAATGTACTTCAATGTATGTGCAGTGATAACGAAAGTTTTCTAGATATGAAAACCAGTTCTTACGTTCAACTCTTCATCAGGCTTATACAACATTAACATTTACAATCGCTCGCATTAAGCTTTGGTATTTTTCCCACTTCTCTCGGACAGTTAGTAAAATGACTGAAAAATATAAACTTAGCTCAGCCGGAGTACTTTGGGCCCAAGTATTTATTGCTTCGGAAAGCACTAAAGATGCACTGACCTTCAGCATCCATCTTCTCGTAATTTATTAACATTATTGCTGTATGGCGACCAAGGTTTATTTGGAAAAAGGTTTATTTGAATCAGTTCCAGTTTGAGTAGATGGTTCTAGCAAAAAACTAGCTTGATCTCCTATATTTTGGCCAAATTTGATGATGATCCATCAATTAGTTCTAAAGATATTTTGTCTCCCGGACGGACACACACAAGAACATGATAAATATATAATCGAGTTTTGGTAAACCAAACTCCTTAACAATAGTAGAAAAACTGACTACGGTCGGTGCAACGATATTGCGCAATTTTTTTTTTTTTTTTTTTTTGAATTAGATCGTTGATAATTTTCGTAATCTATAACTTTCAACGAGGAGCAGAAAGTGCTGAAATTGCGCAAATTTCCCCTGCGACCTTGCCAATAACAGGATTCAGGAAATTCTGTGAAATTTTGCACTGAAACGCTTAATCCTTTGTGAGATATATTTGTATAGCATTCTAATATTTACAAAGCGAAACCACACTAACCACTATTATTGTAACAATTTATACCATGATAAGAGCCTATATAACATATCTTCCTCACAGCACCTAAGAACAATAACTAAGATGCAAATGAAAATATAAGAAAGATTTATGAAAAGGTGAAAGGACAGGTACGGATTGTGTTGATACATATATGTGCAGTCCACACACGACTATTGTGACACACACTCGGAAATACAAAAATGGAGGGGGCTAAATCCGCCTGAAAGAACATGGTGTTCACACTGTGCACTAAAAGTGTTGACGAAGACGATACCATCGAATATTAATCACTGCCTGTACTACAACGTCTCATAAGCGCAATTTGACTAAACCGATTTTAAAATCCATGTTAAAATTACTTTCAAAACTGTCAGTGCTCCTAATAACCCTACACGCACATTGATTTTAGGTGAGAGAACAATCATAACAAAAATAGTGATAACAAAAATTCTGGGAAAAGCTATCCTAACACCATCCTGCTTGTAAGACAAGAGACTGAAACAAAATATAAGCAGCAGCAATTACCAAGAAAAAATAAAACCACTCCGTACAATACATAGGCACCGTTTTTTGGAAAGCCTTTTCAAATACCTTACGCAAGGAATACCTCGAAATATTTTAGTGAAATAGGAACACAATAAAGGTCTGAACGCCAGTTGAATTCACTTATTGTATTTTGTTATCTTTGCCCTATGCGATGTGCGCTAGGAGCACGACACCAATCACATAAAGGTTTCTTGAAGATACAGTGTCTTAAATGATAAATGTTGATACGAGAATTCTTTGAACAAATTTCTTATTAGGGTTAGTATTCGGATGAGGCAAGCTAGACTGACATAAATCTAGTTCTTACCTTACATTTTTAGGACGTCTTGATATTTGTCTCGTGTCGATCTAAATAATTCGGTCTTGATCTTCGTTTCGGTCTCGATTGTAAACACCTATCAACACATTAGTCTTGATCTTGTCTCGAGAGTCTCGAAAGATGATCTATACATTAAAGTGCTAATCTTATATGTTTGTTTCCTCTTCAAGGTTTGTATGTTTCTCTCCAGTTCCTTTGGACATTGATATCTTTGGAACTACAAGCTCTAGAAACATGTGCTTTTCGCTCTGGAATTGCAAATTTTCTATAAATTTGCAGGCTGTCTCTAGATATTTTCAAAAAATTGCTGTTATTTCTCTATTTAAGGGTTTTCTGAAATTTAAAAACAAAAGCATTTTATCCTGCGAGTTATACATTACAACAAATCTTTGCTTATCGAGTTAGTATAGCTCTCTGGCGTTTGTTTCTTCGCCGAACATACCAGTTTCTTCAAATTAAGATGAATCTGCATTGATGGAATTGAAATGCAATGAAATACTTAGTTTAATATCGCACGGTTATGCATCGAGGCTAAGAGAGACGGTGATGACGAGTAATTAATCAAGTGATTGAATGAAGAATATGAGAACCTCGAGAAAACCCAAGAACATGGTGTTTGTCCAGCGCAAAAAGAAACATCTGGCCCGAGTTAGGATCTAACCAGGGACCACACGCACCAGAGATGAACGCTTTGGCACTGAACTGAATTGACGGAGGATAACCATTTCTCCAGTTTAAAGAAGATATTTATTCATGTAATGTGTTGTCCAATGAACGCCATATATAAATGACATTTACAAATGTATGAAATGTATTTAACAGTGCAAGGATTTACATTATTCTATTCTCTTCTCACCTACGTACGTACTCAGTGGCTCAATGGTAATAAAGTTTGATTAAATACAAGAAAACTGGTAATGGACTCATCTGTGTTCCATGGGGTCTTAAGTTTGATCTCCGCTCTCACCAACTACACATAATTATTAATATTATTATTTATTTTTTATTTATTTATTTTTTATTTATTTATTTTTTGCATTAGATAGTTAATGCTTAGACCTTAAATCGAGTTTTAATTTTCTGCTCTTGGACTTCTTGACCAAGGGAGTGTCATTTAAAATGCTAAAATGCTAAAAATATTTTCAGTATAAAAGTCTAACATACATAACATGAGTCACTCCTATATAATTTATGAACCCTTTTGAACATCTTGAGAGAGGACACATCATAAAAGTTTCCAATGGGCCCCTCTGGTATTTTCCCGCTCCAGGGCCCGAATGATTTTAATCCGACCCTATATATTTCTTTACAAAAAGCAATGGTGATATAAAGTGTAAATTATTATTTAGTTTCAAATTACGGCATCATTTAAGATTTCAATTTAGCTGAATGCTTCAATATTTAGCAAAATTATAAAGCAAAGTGTTAAATCAGGAATATTTCAAGGGTTGAATTACGTAAAATATGAAAGAATGTTTTTGCAACATCATGAGCTGGCAATAATGGTCTGGGATTTGCTAACTGTATTTCCGATACTCGACGTGTTATCATCATCCGTTACGTTACTCCCGTATGCGAGGAGTGCGGGACGTGTGCCATTATGTATACAGGACACCAAAAGTGCATTACCACTTGCAATTCTACTTTTCCTGCAATACCACGCAAAAAAAAAACCTCAGTGGTTGGGTTGGTTGGCAATTCGAAAGTCGTTGGACTAAACCTCAATTTTGTCACAAATATATCAGTGTGGCAAACTGCAAATAAGAGAATAAAACAAATTGTTAAGAACTACAATTTTATTATTGTGACGGAGTTGGATGATATCAAAAGATACAAAATGACTTACTTAAGCAGTTCAAACAAGATGAATGGTAAGAAACAGATATAAGAAGAAAGTATTTCTCTCTTCCCCCACCCAAAAAAAAGAAACTCATTAAAATAAAATGTTATATAATATAGAGGTTTCAAAACCAAATAGCTACACGACTCGAAAAGCAGACAAACACAGAATGGAGGCACCAGTGACGTAGCAGACTTGCGGCCCTCCCATGCAAGGTAAAGAGATGGGACCCTAGTTGTAAACCTCATTGTTATAATAATAATAATAATAATAATAATAATAATAATAATACATTATAATATTGTTAAAATGTTTCCTTTTCCAAATCTAAGAGATTTCTTTTGCACGTGATTTTTTGTTTCTTTCTTCAGGGAACAGAAAAGTTCTGGTGCCTAAGAAATTATACCATATAATATTGCAAATTGGCAAGTGGATGTATTTACATTGCAATTTGTGGTAATAAAGATATTATGATTAGAAAACCATATTGTAAAGAGTAAGTTTAATTTCTTCATCCATTGCAAGTCTTAGGGGCCCCTTATACCCCCCTCTCGAATATCAATATCGAAAATTTAGAATGATATATTCATGTTCATATATTTGCGATATCGAATGTTGATATATGATAGTATAGATATCGACGATACCAATATATCAACATATCAAAGGCCCAGGTCCGAGAAGTGATGCTTGAAATATACTGGAATGAACAATCAAATTCTAAATAAGTTTTCCATTTCCGTATCCGATGTTGATGGGGAGGGTGTGAACCCGAGTAGAAATTTTAAGAAAAAAATTTTAAGATAAAAGAAGGTTTCCGTTTCCCCTCGAATACAAAACTATTAACATAAAACTATCACGTTATCTGTACGTCTAGCTGATTTTCCAGTTTCGCAGTATCGCTGTATACATCGTTGAGCAGTCCTTGCAAATCCGAAGCTAGAGGACGCGAGCTGAGTGGTTATTCCGGGCGCTAATATCAAGAGGGCGCCGAAAAAGCAAGAAGAAAAAGTGTTGGAAATGAGTAAACGACGCGTCGCTCGGGAAAGTTATTAGCTCGGGAAAGTCAATTGGAAATTAAACTTTTTGGTTTTGAGTGATTATTAAATGATAAGAGAACTTCATACTAATGAAATCTATGTTTAAACGAGTTTTGCTCTCAAATCATCAGGTGCTCGTCACTGTATCTTAAATTAATGGAACATGACAGTGATGGGCACCTTGTGTCCATAACTATATTTTACTATATTATTTTTTGTCTTTATTTTAAGCCTAAAGTGCATTTCAGGCTGTTGTGTTCCTTCCTCCAAAATTTCATGAAATTTAAAGATTATTTAACAGTGATGGGCCCAGTGCCCTTTACTGTAAACTCACTATGCCCATCACTGTATATTTATATTGGATTAAGCCACGGCCTCTTTTGTTATACAAGCCAGAACCTTGAATGTGACAACTGCGCAAATTGGCCTGCCACAGACTATCCACCTTCAACAGTTGGCAGTCCACAGACTATTTCTCTACCATTTTAACGAGGATCCTCCCTTTCTCTAGATATCAATGCAGACAATTTGGGCAGCCGGCTGTGCTGGGTGGATTGTCTGTGGAAGGCAAAAAAGCGCATTTCAAGACTGGCCTGTATAACAATAAAGGCGACCGTGATAAAGCATAACAATAGAACTAGGCTTATTTTATAGAGACCCCTTTCTGGAAAAAATGTAGAAGGAAATGCATAACTACGATCTCGGTGTAGTACCCATTATATTCAGGTTACTTAAGTAGATTTAAAAATGAAATGAAATGAAATCTTTGAGTTTTACGTCCCACAGTTATGCCGGTTAGGCTAAAGGAGACGGTGATGATAAATAATGAATGAAATGGTGGAATGAAGAAACTGGGAGGAAACGGGAGAATCCCGAGAAAACCTATTCACACGGTGTTTGTCCACTACAATGTTCACTTGGCGGGGGTGGGATCGAACCCGAGACCCCAAGCACCAGAAGTGAACGCACTACCACTGAGCCACCGCGGCCCCTTAAGTAGATTTAAGTTTCTCATGTATCTGATTACATTTAATTTTAGGGAAAAGGAGAAAATCTGCACTCTTACCAATATGAAAGGAAGGTTTCGACGCTTCGACTCAGCTAGACCTAGATCATGATCTCAAAAAAGAACAAGAAGAGGAAGCACTGCACAAACGTCAGTGTGCGTTGGAAGTCCGAAGACTCTTTTTTCATATTGCGTGTACAATTTTTTCCTTGAAAATTAATAACAAGGCCTATTCATATTTATTACATATGATTACATTTAAAAAATAGCTACAGTCATTGCGCTAGGAGAAACGCCAGTGACTTACGTTGTGGCCATGTACAGTACTTACACGTGAAGTTATGGAGTATGAAATAGGTCTAGTTGCTTTTAAGCTGAATTCTGTGGTGTAATGACCAGTGTCTATCGGTGATTTTTGCATGATGCCTTGGATGTGATTACTCTGCCCATCATTTCCCACTGCTGTTAATACAGGCTTTTAAGAAACTAATCACAGCGTTTTCACTCAGGTAGCTGTCCAAGTTAGTTTTCGTTGAGTGAGGACTGAATTATTTCCAAGATTATTTAAATACAATTTAGATGCAATCAAGTTTTCGTGATTTGACTTATGAAAAGTTTTGTGATTTACTTGGACCCGACAAGTGTAACCAAAGAAAACAGTTTACAGATAAAGCTGCAAATGGTCATGAAGAAAAATGTGAAGATTTTTGCCTTCTCTGTAAAATATTGGAAGAAGTTTTTAAAGATGGAACGCTCATAAAAATCCACACAAATGATGTGTTGCCGCCAGATGAAGCCTCAAACTCGCCAAGATTACAACAAACTGAAAGAGCTTTAGCAGAACAGGTTGAGGAAGCAAGCACTTCTCTATAAGTTTAGGTGACACCCCAAGAGCAAAACAGAACTACTGACCGGGGTAAAATGTATCCAATCAAGAAATCAGAGATGCCGCTTTTTAGGGACTGTTTGGTATGGCCAGAAATGCCAAAGCGAAAAAGTCGCAATATTCAAACATTCCCATTTGTAATAACATCAGATAAATGGAAAGAGCTGCACAAAGAAAAAATAAATACAAAAGAAAACAAGAGATGGAGAAAGAGAAAATAAAGAGGAAAAGAGAAGTTAAACAGACAGGTCTAGCTGGGAAAGTAGAAAAAAGGCATGAAGTTACTCCTAGTGTTAATCTATTTTCTTCTGAACGTACAAGTATAAGTCGAACTTATGTGGAGAAATTACCTTCTGCAACTTTGGCTAAACGAGTGCTTTTTGGCGAATTGCAAGAGAACAAAAATGAGGGAGTTCATTTTTCTTCAGCATCCAAAGAAGATTCAAAGATATGGAAAGTGAGGAAAACAGTACGGAACAATTAGAAAACCGTACTTTTTTTCACTTTCTGGATTGTGTAACCAAGGTGGTGAGAGTGTAGGACCTCGTTTACCAGCCATAAAGCTGGCCTTCTTGCTGCGGACAAGCCCACGTTGATGATGTATGTTATTGTATCCAGTGTTCTCAGATCTTAGACGAAACGGAAAGTGATAGGGATTAGGCAAATAAAATATTACAATTGTTACTACAAAACTACAAAACATCAAAACGAGATACTGTATTATGTATTTATGTAACAAAGTAATGTATCATGACATTATTAAATAATTTTAAAAATGTCTGCACAGGTGCCCATAACTGTAATCAAAAGTGCCCAACTCAGTCTCTGTAGGGCCCATCACTATAAAAGTTAAAGTACTTTAAAAAAATATTACACATACCTAACGTTACATTTCAGTCCGATATTTATTTTAGAACCCATACTGTAACAATATTATTTAACAAATATTAGATGCATATGGCCAAACGTATAAAAGTTATAAATTAATTACTAAAAAATGCTTTAAGGTATAATTTCCCCTACATGAGATTTCACTATGTTCTGCTTCAATAACTTCAGAAAGATCACTAAGAGTTTTATCAAGAGATAAGTACTTTGTTGCAAATGTTCCAGTATTGTAAAGATGAGTACGATCATGAGGAAGATTTAACTAGCATTCCATGCATTCAATTGGATTATTGTTACGTAAGTACATTTTTATAGTTTTTAATACACAATTCACATTAATGTTTTCACTAAATAACACACATAAAATACTAGCTCTATTCAAATACATTTTTCAATCTGGAATGTTCGATTTCCGTCTGTCTTTTCTTATGAAAATGTCCAGTAATTCCGTAAGATCTCTATCACTTAATAATTCCGCATACGTTTCACAGAATTTTTCTCTTGTTAATATTCCAATAATATGCGTGTTTGGATACAAGTAAAACACATCTTCTTCAACACTAGGACTTGCTATAAAACTCAAAGCACGGGTTTCCAATTTGGGTGTACATTCATACAATCATCCGCAAAATCATAAGGGAATCCTTCTCTACATCCGTTGCATATTAATGTACCGTTGAAATCCCATTTTTCAATAGCCGTCATTATACATTCACGATCCGCCTTTTTACTATTACAACAACAATATATACCCCAAAATCGTGATGATCTTGATAATACAACTGGAGATGTCTGTGGCGTTGATAAAACTATTGCATCAAAATCATATTCTTCATCTGACGATGATTCGTATATTTCTGTTTCAGAGTCGGATATTGCTTCATTGTTAACCTTGCACAGTTCTCCTTTCTCAAAGAAAATGAAATGAAATCTTTAAGTTGAACGTCCCACGGTTATGCCAGTTAGGCTAAAGGAGACGGTGATAATGAGAAATGAGTGAAATGGTGGAATGAAGAAAGTGGGAGGAAACGGGAGAACCCCGAGAAAACCCACGAGCACGGTGTTTGTCCACCACAAAGTCCACACGGCGCGAACTGGGATCGAACCAGGGACACCAAGCACCGGAGGTGAACGCTCTACCACTGAGCCACCGCGCCCCCTTCCTTTCTCAAAGAGATGCACGATGTTTCATTATATACTTTCCGTTATAGCCCGTATTTAAAATATTTTTATATCCACAAGCTAATCATGTGTTAGACAATCGTGGCGCCAAACTTCTTTTCTATTACCAATTAGCATAGGGGCATGTTTCAACATGTTCACCTGCCACGACCCTAATCTTCTTTGTATTCTCCTCCAACAGATTCAAAGGAAGTAAATGAACTACTGTATATTGGTGGAGTAAATTTAATAGAGTTTTTATTGTGTAAGGAGTTCTTAAGCTATATGAGACAAAGTCTATTGCTGAAAGTAAATATGGGACTATTATGGTTTTGTCCCAGGAATGATATACCCAATGACGACTGAACCTGGAATACACACATTGAAACCGTTAGCGCTAGCAAATCAGGTATGAAGAGATACACTATACAATAATTCTGTCAAAAATTAAGGGAAAAATAAGAATTGGAAACGACAGACTGTACAATAAAGCACGTTCACAATTTTAATTTCACACTATTTGTTTCGAGACTTTCGAGACGAGACCGAGACTTGGTCCTCAAGACCGAGACCGAGATCGAGACACGAATCTGTTGACTGAAACGGCGTTTTTTGATTCGAGACGAGACCGGGACCGCTACTGTACAACCGAGACTGTACGATGTCTCCTCTCGTCTCGCCTCGATATCATCCCTGTATTCACCAAGGGGAGACCAGATCGAGACGAAGATTTTTGAATCGAGACAAATCGAGACCGAGACTGCTATTTATGAACCGAGACTGTACAAAGTCTCGTATCGTCTCGTCCCCTATACCATCCCTAAACATTTCAAGCACATAAATAAATGCATGATTTTTGGTAATTTAAGTTAATAAATATCCGGAAGTCTAATCACAAGAAAACAGACTATCAGAAAGAAAATGGGTTTGTAAGTAAAACAAGAGATTGACACTTGATCAAATTAATTTATTTTATGGTGACTTAAGAAATAATTCAGATAGTCTATTTTAGCTATTGCTGGATATCTGTTACTTACGTTGATAATTTTTATTTCATTTTTCTTCCGTTATCAATTTATTCAGTTCACAATTAGTGTATTTCTTCACCAATCTCATTTCATGGTTTCGTTTTTATTTTTCTGATGCTTTAATTAACGTTACCTATTTTCCGCAAACACTCATTTTAATGCCAAGTATGATACGTTTCCATAGCTAGCGCTTGAATGATCTGAAGTCTGACTCCAGGCTACTTATGTATTCTCTTTTTATTATCCCCTATGGTATATTAATGGATTTCATCTTCCAAAAATTACGAGAAATCACACATATGAATTATCTGGATT
Organism: Thermobia domestica; assembly: GCF_964235325.1. Classification (NCBI taxonomy): domain Eukaryota; kingdom Metazoa; phylum Arthropoda; class Insecta; order Zygentoma; family Lepismatidae; genus Thermobia; species Thermobia domestica. The sequence continues at coordinate 103,236,275 of NC_137457.1, forward strand.
TTCCTAATATGGTTTAACTAAAACTAATTAACCATTCAAGTTATTTTAAATCACTTTCATTTCACTTGCATCAAACAATCCATAACAAAAATAAAATTAAAGATGAATGTGAAGCATTCATAAAAGATACAGACACACATACATACATACAAATAGAGAAAGAAAGAGAATGAGAGTGAGAGAGAATGAGAGTGAGAGAGAAATTCTCCTACACGAGGCAAACAGTTTACTCTCAGAAGTACAACTAAACAGAGTCTTTCTTCGTGTTCAGTTCTATTATGTTATGGCAAAAAAGGCAAAAAGGTCAGCAATGAAAACGACTGCCAACTCTCTTCAAAACAACTATTAAATCTGTCAAAGTGTGGTGGTCCACAAGAGTACGTGAAACTTTCGAATTTTTATTAATATATTATGCTATATTCGAAGAAGCTTGGAATACTAGTCGTGTGTCAAATTGACCCATGGATCATGAATCTCGTTTACATTACTCCACACAGTTACTGGGACTACAAGATAATTTGTTTAATTTTCGTAATTTTCTTAAAAACCAACTCTCTTCTCCTTGAAATGAAAGCACAGATGGTTAAGATTAATCCTTTGCAGTTGAAACATTAGTTATAATTAATCTGTTCGACAAACCTTTAGAATATCTTTAAGGAAGATCGAAGATTTTTCTACAAAAATGTTCAACACAAGTGTGTCTTAAATTTTAAAGTACAACCCAAATCTGAAATATAATATCAAGCGTCTAATTTCTACGTTCTAAAACCTCTTAAAAGTCCATCAAACCCCGCAACCCCTTCCCCGTTTCCCTTCCCCGCGCACCAGAAACCGCAGCCGCTAATCTTATTCATCAAAATACAACTAAAACTAGTTTCCCTCTCCGCACTGCACATTCCGCTTTTGATTGGTTAAGATAAATCCGTAATGTTGGTTGCGCTTCAAAAAATATTATCTACTGAATGTTCCCATGTCTTGAATGAGATGTTAACAGTTAAACAACAACGCACTAGTGGTCACGTGAGGTGGGAGAATTATTTGATTCGTCAGTATCGTTGGTCGAAAATACGTAAGGATGACAACTTCAAAACGTTACTTAGAAACCACTTGGAATAAACAATATAGATATACAAATACCTTCGAAAATTTATAGTTCTCCTTTTTCATATTTTGTCAAAGTAATTAGAAGAAATGCTTAGCCCATATATAAATGTATGCATAAAGTCCATACATACAAAAACTTAACATGTAATATAGCTATTTTGGTTACAAAGAAACCTTGATAATTGCCGAAAATGTAGTTTTTAAATATAAAACATACAATTTTAGAGCAGGGGAAAAGCCAATTATTGCGAAGGTTTCTCCAACTAATAGCTATGAAAATCTGGAATTTCACAGGAAAATTCATAATACTTTAAACGCAACAATGGTTTAAAATATAAAATATATTTTTCTGTTTTGGGAAAAAGAAGTCCAGATAGAACATAATGAAACACCTCCACTTTTTATCTTCAGAATAACCAACTTTTTTACGTAGTACGGTTACGGTCTACGGTTGATTACGTAGTAGATAGGAGTCATTATAATTATAACAATATAGAATGAACTTATTTAAGTATAAAAAGACAAAACAATAATATATATGTAATTCAAAGTAAAAAGGGATTCATCATCTATTTGGTCAAAAAATTACTATATACATTGAATTTATTGTTTGGAATTGTGAAACGCATTAAACTGATGTAGGTAACCATTGTAGTATCTTTAGAGACTAAGAAAAAGGTAATATAAATGCGAATAGTTATTGCCTACATCACGCTACACAGAGACCTCTTGGTGCTATAGATAGATAGATACATAGATAGATAGATAAAGAAAAAGAAACAAACGCAAGAAAACTGTCTACAATGTAGCTGTGTAACAGCGAAGAGGGAAATCGACTTCGTCCTATACAGAGCTGATTGATGAAATTCGCAACATTACAGAAAAGTAAACTGATGGTTCCCAGTTCGAGTTTACCACCATGGGATGGTGAATGGCGTAATAATTTTACTAAAAATGAAAGTTCAGAAATTTCAAAAACAAATGAAAATTTTCAAATTTGGAAATGATTTTAACGTTTTGATGCAATGTATTAATGAGTTTCATAATATGCACACTTGATTAACCTATATACTTCTAATTGTATATGAAACGAAAGTAGCATGAGATACGTATAACAATATATATGTTTAGTCGTTTCTTTTTGTGACATCACAAATTGGTAAAGCTGGAATTTAAGAGATAATTCAAGGTATTTGTATTATGTCTAAAGACGAGAACAATTTAATTAAACGATATGATATAAACATCTAAGGAAATGCCAAGTCTCTTTGGTAGAAAACATGCTAATTCTAGCATAACAATTCGAGGTAGGTAGTAATGTTATAATGATAGTAATCTAAACTCATTGCCGTGAAGAGATAATTGTAACCCATAATTACTCAACTCACTTGTCACATAACTTGCTCAACACTCCGCAATATGTGTCTGGGAAGCTCAATGGGGAATACAGACTGAGAATATTTACGTCAAGGGAAATGAGATGGCATGACAAAACGATATTATAAAGGTATCTGCGCTAACGTCCTATAACATGTGAATTCTGACGATGATAGTGACCGTATTGAAACAGGTAGTAAAGTGGATCACATTAGTTTATGAAGTGAAGAGCCCGACGAAGTAGTCTTCGACAGAGTTTTGAACTATCTAAGGTGGGTAATGATTCTTATAGACTGTCCATTTCGGATGACGTCATAAATATTATAGTGAAATATACAAATGCCATGGCTGAGAAACATTGTGATTAAACCCTAATTTTTCGTATCACCCTATCTTTTGTTCACTGATCTGGCTAAAATACAAATAACTATCTTACTGATCCGCGAGTATATTGATAACTTCCACGAAGAGTTACAAACGTTTTGATCTCTCTGAAGCTCTTCTGAAGGCTAATTTCAAAATAGGTTTATCACAACCGATCAAAGATAAACACCGGTTTCCCGCGAAACTGGACACGTATCCTCCAAATTAGGCTAAGGTTAGTATCGTCACATATAATCTTATTAGCATTTAAAAAGTTTCTTACAATACGATGGGTACAATTTCACTTTAAAGTTATTTATAAAACCCACTTTATCTCTGATAACATCCGAAAAGTAGGAATGCAACTCACTGATAAATTACAAATCTTGAAAATCATCATAACAGTCTAAATCATACGAATTACCTAAATTGGTTTCCTTTTTATTATATGAATCTCAGTTTAATATAGCATTATTATCAGTCACCAAAAACTGGTTATCATTTTACTTTATTAAATATTGAAAGGTCTTTGTTTCTATCACCTCCCTCTGCTCAGCTGCAATGCATTCTACGGTTTCTGAAACATCTTGTTTTATTTCCTTTTATAAATCCTTCTTCTTCTTCTTTCCCCCTTCACTTTCTTATCCAATGCTTATGAAGAAGTCCACTTATTTGCTCTCGAGATGGTACAGTGATTTCTAGGATCTCTCCCTCAAATTTTGCTAATTTAGTCTCACACAGAACACATATCTCCGTTTTCGTATTAACAGAAGAGATGTGACACTATAGCTGAAATTTTATCTCTCCCTGTTTGAAACTCAGCGGAAATTTGAGGCCCCCGTGGGAAAATTTTGGCTCTTTGAACGGGTTGTTGCTATGCTCATACTCTTGGACGCCTACCAGGTGTAGAATCAAAATGAAGCATGCCTTTTCCTCTTCTTTTTCTTGTCGTCTTGCATTGGTCGCTTCCTGGGGTCCAAAACCTGTGTAAACATAAACCTGTTCCAAGTGTATTTCTTAATAAGAACAGTGATGTGTACTTTAACGGTGAAAGATTAAAATTGAAAATGAAAGTATTTTGCAAACAAAACTCATAGATTCAATTATGGCTGATTTACTTGATAGTGTACAGACACCGCAGTGCTAGGAGGAATCCGATACTCGACCGTCGGAGGGTATCAACGAGGTGGACGTCTGTTCATGAAGAAGAAAAAAATTGATTTATACTGAACAGTGTAGTTATAAATTCAAAAATTAAAAAGTAGCGAATGAATACGTAATTATGTATTTGAAATCAATATTATTTAGATATACGATTGCTACACTGAATTAAAAAATCAGTTTTAGATTTTTTAAAATATAGTATGGAATTCTTTAATTCAATAAGTTTAACAATATGTTTTATGATATATGTATTTAATTACATAATTGATCATAAAATATATTTATTTATGCAAGAAATAAGAAACAAAACATTTGTTTTCCAAGAAAAAAAGAAGAATTAACGATGATGATATTTACACAAACTATTATTGATGATGATGATATTTACACAAGAAAAACGAAGATAAGTGTAGTACATGTTTTTTTTCTAAACTTCATGTTCACTGTACAGGTGATTTTTAAGAAGTCACAGTCCTTAATAGTCTTTTTTGATCACTGGATGATGACTCCATTGATGACGTATATGATGATGCTGTTGCTGCTGCTGGTGATGATGGAACGTAGATATAACTAATACTGTACAATGATGGCACCCATACACACTCTGATGGTCCTTTACTATCTGAAATGAAAAAATTGAAAAACCTAATTTTAAATATATTTTGTCTATAATCATGAACAAATAAAACAACAAATGATAATATGTATACAGAACACGTTATAATAATAATAAGGAAGGACAAATGACTACCTGCAGTAATAAAAAGAATTTAAGGTTTATTTTATCTATAACAAAAGTGCCCAAAACAAACAAAGAAGAAGACGAAATAACATCCATAATAATAATGAAGGCATGAGAATATGTACACAGAAGAAATGATTACCTGTAGTAGTAAATACAAAAATCGAGCGTCTTTTTTCTCTGAAGTCTATGAGAAGGTATAATGAAATTCGTTTAAGGACTTTCCTTTAGCATTAAATCAAGGGAATAGGTATGAATAGTGCCTATATAGGGACGATTTTACACTTTGAATTTATTTATTATTAAATGTATAAGAAAGTGAATTCCTACGTAGAAATTGAATATGTTGCATTACATATGGAGGAACTCCAAGTTTATCGAAGTAGTGGGCACATCCATAAGTATTAATATATACGGAAATCCAATGGGTACCGATTTTATTAGCGGGATTTGTATCTACAATGATGATAGCTGCTGGCAGTGGAACATGCATTCGTTGTACATACGCCAACAAAATGATTGTGAAATAAAGAATTTGTTTGAAGTGCATGCAATAAACCTAGTGTATAAAAATGTAGACATGTACATGTATGTTACGGTATCTAAATAATAATAATAATAAAAACATACGTCTAAAATCCATGATGATGTTCCTCTGATGATCCACTTCTAAGAGAGATTAGAACACGTGATATGTGATGCATTAGACAGGTGCTGGTAGAGGATTCTTAAAATGAACTTTCAGACGAACACAACCATGTTTGATGAGATTCCAATGCTGCACAGCACTGGCTTCTCCATCTTGAGTAATGTCGAAAACAAAGATAGTGTATCTTTGATGAAAAACAAGGCGAGGAATATTGTTGCCGTGATTGGAAAAGTGAATACCTGATTCACAGAATAAGGTATGATATGATGAAACATAAGGTTGTTTTTGAAATTTGGTTGTAAATGTTTTGAAGGTACAGGGTTTCCATCAGTGTATAATGAGAAGAAATTGATGTCAAAATGTTTGAAATGAAATGGATTTGAAGTTATCGTTCCTGTATAGGCATAATTTTGAGTAAACGCCGAAATCACTCGAGTTGGTAATACTCCCATAAATAAATTGTCGATTGTTTTTGATTATTTTGGAATGACGAATGACTCTTGTGATAGGATATTTGTCTGTTGTTGATGTTATGTGCTAGTTTTATTGTAGGACTAACATTAATCTTTCTAATATGTAAAGCAGCGTTTAAAATATTCACTTTTGCCTCAACATACGAATCACTAGCGATGAGACAAAAGTTTGGCTTTGCAAGAATTAACTTGAGACGTAATTCTATTCCTTGTCATAAAAATTTATCCTCATTAAAAATATCACAATGAAGATGTCCAAGCATGTCGAATTTGCACTTTTTTGTTAATTCATAACGTTGCTGAAATCCTCTATTACCATTAGATGTTGCTTCCCTATGTCCAGCAGCATCTTGAAGCGAGAATGCACATTGAAGATGAGTATTGTTAGCAGAATCATCATAAGTTAACGGTTTTTCGATGTATGATCGATTTAGGTTATTATGAGATGGAAATGAAACAGTTTTTATTTAAATAACACTTCCACTTCACTGAACATAGAATTTAAAAAGTCATTAATAGGAGTCACTGCTTTATCACTTTCACCAAATGCTGATCCATCAGGCTTAACGATTTGAGCTTCAATAAAGAATGGTATGTGGTAGATCTATGTATTCATCACTTGTTCCTGGGATGACAAATTATATAGGTGCATTATGAGCTAGTGAAATGGTTGGTTTGTATGTAACAACATGATTATCCAATATACTAGTTTGCGTTGGTTTTGTAGAAAAAATGTCTAGTTCACTTTTTACACTCTTGTAGGCTTGATGATGTAAGAAAGCCATGATGATGATTTAATCAAAGACATCGTGTGATCATTTCCTCTTCTTATACGATTAATTTTTCTTTGTTCTTTGTGTATGTTTGCTCTTGCCTTTCTTCTTCTTGCGATTGATGATGTGTAATGATGAAGGGTTAAAGATGGAATGACGTGTAATACTGCTTTTCTTTCGTTGATATCCAGATCTTAATTTCAGTTTATTTTTAGCTTTTTCTTGTAAGGTGAACTGCGCTTCATCAATTCGTAAATGAATGGAATCGTTAATAGGTTGTTTATCAACGATGACATGATTAATAACGTTGGCTCCCGATTTTAATAATTCCTTTCGTATTGTTTTAGCTCCTTGTTTTACTAATGGCATGACAGAACGAAGTAATCCCCTAAGGGAACTTACAATACCGTGTCCAACTTGGTAAGGTGATCGAACATAAACGTTTCCAGATCCAGAAAGAATTGGTTTTTGATAATATTGTAAATATGGATTATTCATATTTGTTGATGTTGGCGCACTGGTCGAAAATATAGTTTAACGCAGACAGTTCCGAAAGTGAATGACAGTAGAGAGAACGTGCCATCTATTTCATCTATTTTGATGTGTTCAAAATGCATTTTATATATAGGCACATTATGTTGAGGATTAAAAATTTCTATAACTCTACTTCCAATTGTATGATTCACAGGTTTCACATTTATGATGCATAATAATGGTGCTACTGTATTCCAACAAATACTGATTGAATTATATCTCATTATACATACATTCTAGATGGAAGTTCTAGACGTAAATTTGGAATTATTTGGCCTTATTACATATCCTTTAAATCAACGTTTGGATTTAATCCCAACATTGCACTAACACTTGGTGATAATGCAACGTATACATCTATGTCTATTTGTGGAAATGTATAAAACAGGTATTCCATTCACGAGTGTAGGGAATATGTAAATTTGTTAATATGTTTTGCGTAATAATTATATTTATGATTTCTGAAATGTCAGTGTAATAACGTGCAGGAATAGTTACAAATTTCCATTCATCAGTTCTTGCAGGTTTGTAAAAAAATATTTTCTTCATTAATATTTAAAACTGAATGAGGATAATGAATCTCAACTATAGCCACTTCATATTTTTCGCGGAATTCGATTCTTAGATGAAGTTTAGAAGTGTGAGATGTTAAGGTGTTGTCAGGAAAATATTCCATAGAACTATTACTGAAAAGTATAGCGTAAAAATCTCTATCGGTTCCATAGTACTTCTCGATCTTCTTTACGGATGATGCAGATATCCAGGAATCGAAAGAATGATATCGTTTCCAATGCAGAAGATATTCTTTTCTGCTACTTTTCTTCTTGCACTTGCGATTTTATCTATGTAAAACGTCTTTGATAGCCTCACCGGTTGTAATTTCTCTCTATAATACAACCCACCCAGTGGTTCCTTGTTTAAATCTTCTATCTCATAAACAGGTGGATATCTTGGTATTACATTCTTCACTTTAAATTTTTCCGATGTCCAGTTTGCATGTATCCTTTATCGAATGTATGTTTATTTTCACTAATTCGTACTGTATCACTAATCTTATCGAAATCGAAGATGTTTTGAGAAATTTGGATTCTTTTTTTATTATCATATTGATTATGCCATACTTGTAATAGATTATTTTGAGAAACATTTGCAGGCGAAATTTTCATGCTTTAATGATAACCTTCATTCTATGATTTTACAAGAAGTCGTAATACATTTAAATAATTATACGTTTGATATTTTGTCAAATATTTCCACATTTTTTCTTTTAGAGTTCTGTTAAATCGTTCTACAATACTATCCCTTATATCAGGATTTTTAGTTGTAATATATTTTATTTTGTGGTCCTCAAAGAACGTCTGTATTGTTTTATTAATAAACTTAGTTCCCTTATCCGTTTGGAATGTAATTGGTTTTGAATTGAAAACAATTATCAATGCTTTTAAGACATCATTTGTTCTTTAGATTTTAGTGGCACAGTCCAGGCATATCGACTGAACACATTTGTCACTGTAAGAATATAATGATATTCATCATTAAATTTATGAAGAGATTGAAGATCATTAATATCACTTTCCCACTGATCATAATTGTTATTCACTACATAGAAATCTCTTGTAAAACGACGACATAGTTGTTTGTGTAACGTATGTGTTGTTTGCTTCGGTAACCACTTTTCATAGAGTGTAGAGGGATTTTCATCTTTGTAGCTATCCACAATTTTTTTAGCAGTTGAAAACGAAGCAGGGTGTGAGGGTTGTAGTAAATCTTGCTTAACTGTTTGTTTATGCATTCCATCTTGACCATACTGGACGCTTACATGCACGTTTTCTTTTCCTTATAGGCCATACTATTTTTCTTTTTCCTCCTTCTTCTTCGTCGTTTTCTGCAAACGATTTCAGAGGTATGACAAAAGTTTTGGATTTCCAATAAGTTCCTGATTTGTGTTATTAGAGGATAAATAATTATTACATTGTTCCCATTGGGATGTATTTGTGTGTTTCCGTGGTCGGGATACATCAGAAATTAAATCTACGATGTTAGATCCTTCTAGTTTATTAACTTTCATGTAAACAGTTCCTTTATTATCCCACGTGATATTATAATCATGTTTCATGCTATGTATTAGTAACACAGCTTTTTTACGAAACATTTTGGGTATAGGTAACAATATTTCTTCTTTTACTTTAGGCTTCTCTGGTTCAGTTGAAGAAATCGAAAGTTCCACAGGTTCTTCCTGTTTTCGTATTAAATGTCAATATTTTTGTAGAATTTATTATATTGATTCCACTTTTCTTCATCACAAAGCGATGATAAATGAATAATCTCATGCATTTCTTCATCCAAACTAGATTCACGAATCTCCAGGGCTGATGTAACGATGATGTTGTTATTTGTATCCGACTAAGAACTTCAGGAGGAACTGAAATCATTTTCTTCTCGTGTTCCATTGCACTAACGGAATAGTAAACTTGATAATGTACCACTTAAAATAGGAGCTAATAATGCCGGTAGGAACCACCCTGCACCACCCTGCTTTACTAATAAATGCTTCATGTTCTTTTTGATGGATTTTCCTTTACAAGATATTGAAGAATCCTCTTTTATCGCTTTAATCTTGCTTTCTGTGTCTTTGTGGGAGTTGCATTCCCTTTCAATACATTATTATAACATTCGGAACTACTTTGAATCACTGAAGAGTCTGCATTGGACACTATAGCTTTACGTAATTTAGGATTTGCTTTGCTCAGTGTACTACGAAGTTCTCCGGGTTTTAATACTGGAGACATCTTGCCAGAATGAACAAACACAGTTAAAACTATCATTATAAGCGCATCTTCTATTTTGTTGAAACACAAACGTAATGACAAATATAATCAGGAAAGATAATTGTTTAAAAACGAAATTCATTTGGGATATCCTGTTTTTAAATCAATAAATAAATATCCGTATGCTAACTTTGTTGCGTCGCTGAAACTTTCTTGAAGAAATTTTGCAATCTAAGGAGTTAGTTGATAACTCATATGTTTAATTTGTGATTTATCTATTTAATTTTTAAATAATAGGAGATAATAACAATTCAAGCTCATATCTCTCCTTCCTTTTACCTGATGAAATATGTATTGTGTAATAAATACTACACAAAGATTTCTATGATGAGAACATTTATAAAGAAATCAACTATATTGCGGTTCACTTCACACATGAATGTGAATGTGAATGTCGGGTAAGTTATTCAAATTTATTTGACAATTACACTGTAGCTTATTAGAAAAAAAGAAGCTACTGTTAATTATATATATGATTAAAAACTCCACTCCTTTCCCCCAATTCCGAGATTAATAAAACAAGGTTTCTTGTAAATTCGTTACTGATATAAGGAAAAAAATACCTGTAAAGGCATACACATATCCATGTCGTATAATGGAATTGCAGTGACGAAACTTCATTTGCTACAGTTAATACCGCCTCCAAACCGAAAATTGAAGACATGCCTGTTTCTTTTTCAAGCACCTGGAGGAATGGTCACCCCTGGCCCAGGAGGGAAGCCGCAATTTTTAAGTTGCCAAAAGCTAGCCAAGTTCCTTCCCCTCCAGATAATCAGTAAACAAAACATTGGTTACTACTGTGTTAGTTAAGATTTATTTGGAATAACCGTCAGCTAAAAACTATTACCAAATAATCAGACATAAAATATATCTAATATTCAAAAATGCCCAAAACATGTAATATGTGTGAAACATAACAAAGAGAATTAGTTCTGCACATATAGTGCCCTTCGGTTATAATTTTAAACAAATGAACACTTTCCATCTCAATTTCCTGCTCTTCCAAAAGCAGCAAGTGCCACTATGAACTTAACTGTTTCTCTGTGTGTTTGTGACTGTCGTTCACTGACATACGTAGTTCATTCTCGATTGTTTCACTCTGAGAAATTCACTTAAAGGAAAGAAACATTTGTTTCCAAACGCGAAAAGAGTAACAAAAACTAAGCACGTTACTTAAAATTTTGTAACGCGTTAAACTTACAGTTACTTTGGAAAAATGTAGCCCGTTACTTGCGTTACGAAACTTTCCAAGACTGTTCACAAGCTTTGTTGCCTTGGGAAGGAACCAGGCAACCCACCCATCAGATAGTTCAGTAGGCAGGGTCTCAGTTTCGATTCTCGGTCGCCTCAGAGCCTTTGAAATATGAAATGTCCTCGATCTATCTGTGTTCGTGTCCCTATCGTTCAAGGTTACTGGAAATGACTGTACACACCTGTTCACAAATAGCTGGAAACTAGTGCAGAAACTAAGTTTACATCCGTCACAACTTCCGCAGATCTATACACAGGGAATTGTATGTTCCCGCCGTTCTTTATATAGACACTAGCTAAAAATCATACTGTCATCCGAGCAATGTGAAAATTGATAAACAAAATCAAACTACTTTTTTAGATTAGTATTGAGTGCACACCTCATACACAGTTCCAATATGCAAAATCAACCATTATTTTAACCAGAAATTGCTGAAAACTACAGAAAATAAATATTTAAACATCCAAGTAAATACCTGTGCTGGAGCGATTATATTATCAATACAAGCTCTTGTAAGTTGCGTCTGTGGTCAAGTGGCTTTAATACTGCTACTGATATTTCTGAAACGAAGAGCGACAGTTCGAGCCTCCGTGCCGAAATTTAAAGTTTTCTTCCTTTTTTAAATATATGAGAATTTTTATAAATATAAATTTCTATTGTGAAGCGATTCGAAACAAATTATCCGACAAACTAGCACTTTTGAAATCCCTGTCCCATTTACTAGCCCGCCATTTCCATAATTCATATACGAAAACGCTAAAAAGGAGAAATGTGAATACAGTTGAATACCTCAAACCACACGTCCAAAATGAAAATTATTCGTATACATAGAATAATGAATTCAAATAGAATTCATATGTATAGAAAATTATTCATATATATAGAATATATATATATATATATCGGGGGGCTTTGCTAACTTCATTCTTGGAAATGTGAAGACTCTACAAGATAATTCACTCACTTTATAATATTTTATTTGAATCAACATAAAATTTGGGGGGATCAAGCCCGGAAGTCCCCTAAAATACACACACACATACACACACACACACACACATATATATATATATATATATATATATATATATATATATATATATATATATAGATAGATCCGGTATGTGGTGTGCTCAGCGGTAGAGCTTACCGTTCGCACACGGCGAAACTCCACCAACTCTTACAGTATGGGATTGTAGTGGTTGAACTCACCGCCTACGTCCGGCAAAACTCCACCAACTGTTACTAGTAGTTGTGGTTAGTGGTTATCGGGGGCAGCCGATTGGGAACCGGTGGCCAAATACTAACATCTCGGGGACTCCACCATAACTAGGATGTGTGATAGAAACCACACCGTGTGTGTTCGTGACGAGCGTGGGCACACACTATTCCGCTTAAGACAAGAATTATCAGGAACCCTGCCTTTTACGGAGTTAAGAATCGCTTCTATTTCTCTCTCTTCGCCCAGCCAGACGGGGCTGTGAATAAATAACATCCAGTATTTAATCTCGAATAATCCTATCCTTATAGATTCGCTGGTATGAAGTAAGGCTGAAAGAGAAAACGCATCGAAGTCGTAGCTCAGTTAATTCATTGTCAGCACCTGAATCTACCTAGGTTCTATTCTACTCTAGGAGAAGTTCAATGAAGAGAGAAATTTCAAAAAAGTAGAGTTTATTACAATAATAGGATAGTATATCGCTTAGGATAGTTTAGCTTAGAAGACTCGTAAAGAAAACACCGAAGCAAGGGAGAGAAAAAATGCATTCAGTTTCGAAACGGTCTATCCTTCAAGGTCAAGTTCACTTAGTGCTTCCCATAGATGCTTGGAGAGGAAAGCAAAGGGGATCAAAGAACGGAAATGAATCGCCTGCTATGTTGTGTATAAAATGTAAAACAAGGATCGGTCTTGAAGATTGACGGAGTTACACATATGTCAATCCTGGAGGGATTGACGGGGTCGTTTGGAATAGCCTCTTGGATGAAAGGTCGTACAACCATTTGGCATTTTTTCCTTATGTTCACGCATGAAGTGTAGTAATGAGATAATTAAACAAGTTAATCATTAACAGCAAAATTCAACCTGACCATTAAAAGGTTAAAACATATAGGAAGCTCACGTTCCTTTCTTAATACATGCTCTTGCAATTATTAAAGCAGGACCCAAAGAATTGCATTACAGAAGTTCTACTGTGGAACGGATTAACATACATTGGCTAAAAATGCACATCTCTAACAAGATTCAACTATAAAAACAAAAGAAGTAGAACATAACAGTTAGTAATAAACATTATTATTAAAAGGCGACCTTTCATCACAATACCTTTCATTACAACAACAGTGAGGGACAAGGTCAGCTAACAGCAAACTCTAAAACAGTGAAATATAACATTTGAGTATAGGATGTCCCTGTAGTCCAGTCAATCTTTCTGGTAATGACGGGAGTATGCCTTCTTACATTACAATGACTATTTTATAACAAGATATTATTACCCATTTTGACACTTAAAGACATTACTAACATTATTGTAAATAATGATAATACTGCAAAAATATCTACTTAATGAGAGACAATGTTGACTAGTGTGCAATACCTCTTATGCAATACTAAGATAATAGCAATGGGTTTCCTATTTACAGCAAAGTACTTAATTGGTAATGATATCGGTAATTAATAACAAATTGGTAACTGGGTACAATTTCTTAAGCAAATGGTATATGTTTGATAAGTAGGTAATTTTACAAGCGGTAGAGCAACCTAAAGGATCCTTACTGGAGGATATTACAATTAAAGGGAGAAGTCATTTCTTATAACAACATACATTAACGCTCCTCTACTGAGCTCAGATTGATTTTATAGTTAATATGTTTCCTCGGTTATACCTTCATATTTAACCCGAGGTTATACCAAGAAGCAAGTAAGAGGAAATAATATAACAATACTGGCATACTAACAACTGGACAATAATTAGAAGTACAATGTCCGAGGTCCTAGGATTCGAGCTCTCTACAATACCCAAGGGAGGATGTTATTGGTTTCCAACCCGAACGTACAAACAGGAAGTACAGTAAAGTCAAGTCGCGGTTTCTAGGTGGCTCGTGTTGAAACCTATCTAGGCCCTCCATGTTCATTGGGTATTCCAGCGAGTCGAGCCTTATTATGGAATTGTGAGTGGAAATATGAGTGAATATATCTACTGCTCTCACTGCAATTCTGAGATACATTGCGTTCTGAAGTTATGCTGAGTAACGGTTGTTGATTACATTTATCATTATACTGTTTTAATAGCACGTTACGTACCAGTTCACAATCAAATGCCAATTTGTCTCTGGAAACCAACTAATACAAAAGTAATAGTATTTACGTATTCCAATGCTGACGGTATTGGATTGTGATTACAATAAAAAGAAATTAATGCTGAAGGCATTGGATCGAAATTACAATAAAAAGAAATTAATGCTGAAGGCATTGGATTGAAATTACAATAAAATGCAGAAGGCATTGGATTGAAATTACACTAAAAAGAAATCAATGCTGAAGGCGTTGGATTTAAATGTACCGCTTGGGAGAATATGTTATTTGACAAGACAGAAGTACATAGAAATTCGAACATTTGTAAGGGAATGCGTCCATTCCATACGCGCATTTTCGCGTGATGAGTTTTTTGTTTGACATCGGATATTCAATTAATGCCATTAACGAGAGATGGGAACAAGGGCTCACGCACCAGTGTCTTCTCAAGTGGATCGCCGTATAGATTTGGTTGCATTCCTTTACTGGGGCTTGGATGAGAAAAGAAAAAAGAAACAGAGCTAGAGTCAGCACCACAAAAGTTGTATGTGATCCGTCAAGACTTTTAATTAATTTCTCGTTCCTCATTTCATTCTTAAACTACGTTGTAATTTTCATTTCCCAAAGTGTTTCTTGCCTGTATATAGAGGTTGTTATATGCTACATATATTGTATGAGGAAACACAAAACGAATATCTAGTCTAACGGAAGTGGTTATATAAATTTCCAGTCTGCTCAGCTAGAAGCAAACAGCAACTGATGCAGCGAGTATTAGAGTTCTCATTTTTAATGACGTATTAGGCCTGTGTTAAGGGGAATTTAAGAACCCATAATGAAGCAATGATAAGAATTTACCTTACATGATCTAATTAAAGTTAATATTCTACGTATACACACTAACTTTGAATCAATCTATCCCAAATTACAAACAACCTTAGACTTTCTTGTTCAACATCTGTTCAGCAACAAGGCTAAGCACAACAAAACCTTATAATGTGACGTAACATTCAGTGACTTCCAGTGTTCTTTAATCATTGTTATTTTAATTTCACATATAGTAGTTAATTAATTTACAATCTTGTTGCTAGTAATAATTTTTACAGTTCACATTCTTCTCAGCACCGTGACTAAATGCGGCACAAACTAGAATGTAATACAAAGTGATTTATAAGTTCATTTATTCGAATCCAGTATTCTTGATTGTAAGGTTTCTCTCCTGCAGCGGTCTTTCGAAGTTGATGGCGGTTCTGCATTATTCCTGAGGAAAGTTCCTGGGTTGAAGACACAATTGGAAAGTTCCTTTAATAAACTGGTGTCGAATCAAATCTTAGGATTGGTAGGTTCAAACTGGGCTGGGATCATATTAGTTCACTTGCGGGACTATATGCACTGCAGGATAACATACATATACTGATGGTAGTTATTATGACAGAGTTCGTGGTAGAGAGTTCTGCCAGGAAGAAATGGTTAGCCCATGGTGTCGGATAACAATGCTGGACAGGGTGAGCCCTGGCACTGCTACTTGGCTTTTTCGTCTTCTTGAGATAGGTTTGAAGCTCTTTAAGTTTTGAGTTGCTATTCATTAGATGGCTTTTCTCATCAGGGTTAAGGCTTGAACTTGTGGGCGGAAGTTATGTCCACTGAGCATGAGAGTTTTTAGAAGTGGGCTAAAATGCTTAGACGTGGTTGAAGAATTGATAATGATATGATCTTTCCAAGATGTTTGATTATGAAGATGTAATTATAGAATGTTCATCGCCACAGATGCATAATGCATTTCGGGATTGATGGAGTGCTTTGACTAAGAATGACTGGATGGGAAAGAGTCCTGGTGACAGGATACTTGGTATGGCAGCAACCCGTTTTTTGTTACTGTCAGAGTTCTTAGCATTTTCCTTTCGGTACATGAACTGGATTGCCACTGACCATGATACAACAGGAACGGTGTACAGTAGGTGATAAACTGCGGAAATGACGAGCAAAGATATGCAGGCAAGACTGGTTAAAGCTGGTGAACGACTTAAATCTTCAGTCAGCAAGCGGTAGGTAGATAGCCCGTTCTGTATTCATCCCTCTTATTATGATTCGAATTATTGAAGTTCATGACTTCTTTATATTTCTCATAATTGCATCTCATATTGCCAGCTGAAAGACACTTGCTAAGTTGACATGAACGTTACATAGAATTCTATTTTGAACTAATTTTAGAACCAATTTCGATTAACTCATCAATTAATTATTGTCAGCTCCAATAAAGAGAGGGAGCACTGTTATTAAATGCTAATAAAGTTGTGATATGAAATCCGGTAGTAACCTTTGTTCGTACATCTCTCTTCGCAACAAAAATTTCTATTAAGGTATTTTAATTCTTAGAAATCAGAGAGTGATTAGGGTACTTCTTACAATCACATACAGAGAACGGATAGAAGAAAAAGAAAAGACACGTTATACTCAAATATGTGTGTGGGGCGCTCTCTTCCCAAGGCGGTGGCTTCTCAGGTTAGCCCTTTCTTGCTCGTAGGCAGTAGGTAGTCCTTTTCTGCTGCTACTGGCCATTTTCCTTTGGAAAAACACTTACCAACTAGGGGGGTTCTCTTGTTCCATACTCAATGTGTCTATCATGTCCTGATTCAGACCCGTAATTAATCCTTTGTTTTTTCTTATTATCTGACATGTAGTGGGGGTGTTTGTACCATAACTGAATTAAACAGTAGAAAGTCGCGCTATTCAGAATGTCTAGATAGTGAGAAAGTTTAATTGTCTTTCTTAGTATTAAACCATCATGAGTTAATTACACTGTAGAATATTACACTAATTTATCTTTAATGAGGTTCTAAAGTTTCAGTTATGTAATAATAAAATTGTCATTATTAATGTACTCTGTATGATCTCGTGCTAGTCGGAATTCCGAAAGAAGGCCTAGTAAAATCTCAGACTTTAGGCTGTTACAGAGTTAAAATTTCAATGCTCATTTATTGGCCGCTGGATTGTTGCCAAATTAGTTTGAAGTTTGACTTTCGATTAAAGTGCTGATTAGCAACAAGTGTTAGTTATAAGGACCACATTGTGTTATATCAAATTGATTCTTTGTGACTTTTTCAGGTCTTTTCCAGGGAGTTCCTGGTTCATACCTCGAACAGGCTTCCAGAAGGGGTTAACCCGAAGGGGTTTCGGACTCTCGATCAATTGTTACATTCCAACGAATGTTGCAGTGCAATTTTGAGGGATCAGGTGAGTATATATGTTCTTTGCTTCTCTTACTTGCGGTCCCTTGATCGATTCCCACTCAGTATGGTCAAAAAATCAACCGGAGAGCACACGTGATGAGTGATATTGCGATCGGCTTGTCTTAGATTACACTATTTTCTCCTACTGTGAGTGCTCGTACGTCAGTAACCGTCATTAATGCGCGATAATGTTGTATAATCAACCCAGTCTTAAACATACCAGAAGAAACACAATGCAATTACATACAATATAATTACCTATAATTACCAATATAATTACCTATAATTAACTATGATTATCTCTATTATTAACGATATTATATTTATTATTTCTATTATTAACGATATAATATAATTATCAATATAATTACCTATAATTATCTACAATTACTTATAAGAGTGTGATTAATAAACAGCATGAAACTATTTACATGATTCAATACTATGAATCGAAAACAACAAATATGCTTAATAAACAACATTTTTCTGATTTATCATCGAATGGCTATTCAATAATAAAAAACAATGTCGTACATAATTAGCATCATTAGAGCATACACTTTAAAGCATGGGTCATGTGTAGCGTATATACAAGAGCACTGTTAGGGGAACTCTGGCAGATCAGATCAATGTAAGGACGGATATGATACATGCGAAAATCAGAAATCGTAAATCTAAGAGTCTTAAATCTATTTCTTAGAAATATAATCGGTTAGTAATAGCGGAAATGAATAAGTAAAGGGAGATGAAGATAGCCAAGCAAGCACTAGCAACTCCATTTTATGGGATATAGATTCTCATAATGGAAGAACTAGGGCGTCGACAGACAATACATTTGTCGACCGCCAAGGCGCACGTAGTACAGGTCGCCGCATAATTGCACGGGCAGAACATGGCTTGTATATCTTGGACACAGCAAATCTTACAAAGCGCAGAGCGATCGGTGGGAGTGTCGTCCGTGGAAGATACAGTAACATAACTAGCGACAGGTACATCTTCATCGGTGATAGTAGTGTTCTCCAACGAAGAGTTATTGAACTGCGAAGTGGAGGGGGGTGAGAGAGATTGTTGGTGAACTTGGTCGACGAAGGCTTTACCCCTCTTGAGGAGGAGGTAGGGACAGGAGGGGCGAGTCGCGCCTGTTCGACCCAAGGGCATCCATTGGTGAAGACCTAAACCACAATAATGGCATATGACACCATCGCCCTTCCCAGTATAGAAAAATCCTGTTGCACTTAGTGTCTCTGAGCGTTGAGTCAGGGCCAAGGGCGACGAGGAGAATGTACCGAGCCGCTGTTGTTCAATAGGGTATTGGCGGTGTACAGTGCGTCGGACTACTACTTCATTTTCGGTGGATGTAGAAGTGGTGGGTATTGGGTCACGTTCTGAAATGGAACGAGGTCTGAATTCGGGAAGAAGACTCCCCCAGACATCTTGTCCTGTACGACATGGTTTGTTTGAGGGAATAATGGGGTTGTTATTGACGTCGAAGCCTCGAAAATGGGGAGAGTAAAATGAATAGCGTTTATGTTCTTTCTCTGCACAATCGCCGGGCTGGAACTCGCCGATCTCTAACTCAGAGAAAATGCAAGCAACAACATCAGGAGGGCGGAGGAAATAGAAGCCACTGCGGGCAAGTGAAGCCGGTGAAATGAAAGGTACCGACCAATCAGTGAAAGTGGCCAACCGGACTCTTTCGTCCCTTAAATCCTGTACTGAGGAGGTCGGTGTGAGAGTGCCCTGTGTATTATCCATAATCTGGAAAGAAATATAACACAAAATTGGAGATCTAAGAAGGAAATTATTATGCTTTTTAACCAGGATTCTTTTTTATTTTTTTAATTTTGTTTTTCTTTTACCTACCCTGTAACACTTAAGTAGTGTGGGGGGAAGCCACTCAAGCAGAATACGGTACGCTGCGTCGGTGACGTCGAAGATTACGTATGCGAAGGAGGGTGACACCGGTTAATACAAGGGCCACTAAGCCACTAACTAGAGTGACTACCCTGAAACATAGATTGATAGGAAACATGATTCCACTGATTGATAGTAATCTGCTGACACGATTCCACTGCGGGTACTGCTGGGTCTCAAAGCACAAGGGTAACAGAAAAACGGCACCGTTGAGTGAGTAACGTGTTTTAACCACTGAACGGGAAAGCGTTTAACAATACGGGACTTCTCAAATTGGTCGGTAATGCATGGATAAATTGGCTGTTGGGTTATGCCTTGAAGTTTTACCGAGCACCTGCACCCAAGATTGATAAAAAAACTTCCATAATCTTCTAGGGAGGACATGTTAGGGATATCGGCTTCTGGACCGGAAATGTGAATTGCTAATTCCTTTCTGGCTAAAATGGTAACAGTAGTAAAATTCAATCGATCAAATAGTTCAATATTCGGGAGGTACTATCATGTTATAGGGCAATTCCGTTGAATTGCTGTAGACTTCGAGTGAAGAAGGGCCATAAGAGAAGGCAGGGTTGCAAACTCTGATGGTTGAAATTCACGAACCAGACATATCGATTCCCGTGAAAACTGACAATCAACTGTTAGGAGCTTGTCCAACGGAGATCGCAATACTACATGTAGTATGGGTATATCCACATGGCAAACCTGGTGTTCCCTTTGAAACGGAATGATTCGAAGATGCAACAGTTTTTTGGTGGTCGTAAGGGTAATTTGATAGCCATAATGACCTTTGTCGGGGCTATAATGCATTCACTAAAGTTATGCGCCTAGACATTGGAAATGTCCGTTGGGGGAATAACTAATTCGTATGCGGTTATTTCTAGCTGTCGCTGCAGCTCAAAAGTTAAATTATGTAATAAACTGGGAGGTACTAAGCTCGGTGTGACGACGTGCATCATGCAAGCGGAAACAAGCTGGTTCCAGGTGATACTATTATGGATCGTCTTTAAGATTTTGCACGGTATCATTGTGCTGAACGCAGATGATTGAAAAAGGTTTGTAGTTGCGACGCAGTAATCCAACTTTGTTGGACATGAACTTTAGTGACAAAGACAAATGCATAACCTTGTTAACTGTGATCATTCATTAAAATCTCAAGATCATGTTTGGGGAGTTCGTCCCACTTACTGGTGTCAGATGGGATGAATGCTTCGTATTGAAACTCCAATACTAAAGGTAACGGAGAATCGTAAAGAAATACATGTGGGTAATATTCTGTAATAATACCTGAATGTGCCAATGTTGAGAGTTCTACTGTATGTGTTCCCACGGATGTGGTCATTATAAGGGTTGCTCCTACAACTAGTCATAATGGGGTACTTCGGGGCGCAATGGGAGGGCGCCCAACTTGAGGTGAGGGTTGGTCAATACTGGAAGTATTCGAGCTACCACGCAGGGTTGGAAAAAGTTTTAGACAGAGAACTTTATAACAGCAGACGAAGAACTGCACTGCCATACAGAGAACTGATTATAACAAGGGTTCAGTCCATTCGTGTATGATTCCTTGGGCTTTCGCAGAGTTGGTAGAGTGAAGATAAATGGCCAAAGGTTCGACCGTAGTTGGAAGACTACGTAAAGGAAGCGCAGGGTGATGCCTGTATTCCAGATAAAAAAGAATAGATAAGTACAGTCTACTAATGAGGTTAGTTATATGGAATTCGTTTGGTAGTGAAAGAGGGATCAGTCGTTCTGACCTTAAGGGAGGTTCGAAATAAGTTACCCTCACTGACCAATTTTGGTTCAACGTAGAATTAGGATCAGTGAATTCGATTTCGTCAAATATGTTTCATTTCATTTTAAAGTTTTCAGAGGTAGCCAGGTTAACGGTAGCAGCCGTTTTACCGAGGGGCTGGAAACAGAGTCGTGCGAGGAAGGAAAACGTTTTGGGATTTGCAAACGCTGATCTACCTCTAAAGTACATTGACAATTGTGAGTGATCTTAAGAGAACCCGGGCTTTTTGGATCTTGTTTAATAACTTCCGTTTGTTCAGGACAGGTTAAGGTCATTTTAGCTGGTGGATTACTAATAAAAAAAATTCGTCTTGGTGCAAGGGAATAATCACCATTTGTGTATTAGGTTGACATTGGAAAGTGCAGAATTGATTTATTTCCTCCACCGAGGAGGTTTGCCATAAATGATAAATGCATTTCGGGGCCTGAAAGGAGGTGATACTCACTTACGGTATTTTGCAAAGTCCAACCGATCGACTTAAGCAGGATACAATCTCGTGATCAACTAAAAGGGTTTCCTATTCTGAATAAGTGGCTAAAATAGTCGGTTCATGGATTACTTTACACGTTTGGTTTTGATAATGAAATGGAAGGGGGATTAAATGGAACAATTAAAAAGGCTTTAGGCCCCTGAAAATGGGGATTTTCGTGATTAATGTAACGCGATCATTCGAAAAGTGACAGGCAGTGGTTCGGAGGTTATAATAACGAAAAATTTCGGTTGCCGGGATGGCTAAGGAATAGCCTTGCTTTTGTAAGCGAATCGATAAGGTGCGCAGATCGTGAGTGAGTTGTTTAGGATTGACCGCGCTTAAGGACATACTACCTTGGATGCCTGCCGAATGAATATCCTTGTTTAGTCGTTCAATAAAGTCGTTAGTAAAGGGGCCAATAATTTGCTGAGCACTAGGACTTGTACAGAAAGTGCCGTGTCATGGTTTCTATGTTCTTGCTGAATTACCCGGTTCACTGTTTTCTGCAGTGCTTTGATTTTTGATTGAACGGATTCGAACGCAATTTCTACCTGGACGGAGAGGTTTTTAGTCGCATCCCGTGTGAGAAGAATATTACGACGATCGGCATGTATTTTGGTTAGTATCTGATTGATTAACTCCCCCATTTTTCGTTGTGTAGTTACATAATTCTGGAATGTACTTTTCGACACGGTGTTACAACACCATAAAAGAAAATTACCTACAAAATCCAAACCGCGCTTAGGTTTACCCGATTGGAACACAGCTAAATCTAAAAATTCGTTCTGTAGTTGCAAGTCTGTAACTTTTTGAATGTCGACGGAGGATTGCAACAATTGACAGGAATGCTCCAGTGCGTCACGAGACTGGCCAAAATACCCCGACGTGAAGGCTTGCTGAATAGTTCTGAATTCATCCTCAAGCTGAGGTAAGCGGTATATAGGGAAGGTATAGACCAACATTGCTAGTTTATGGTAAGCTACCTGTGAAGTCAATTGTTCCCAGAATACTCCGGCGTTAGCGAGTACTCAAACAGTCATCTCTGGTGGAACAACCATACTTATTATCCCCAGGAGGGTAAGGAAATATCGTTGCCTCATTTTGCTTCTGTAAGAAAGAAGTTATAGATCATTCTAGATCAGTCTAGGATCTGTTCTAGATCAGTTTTTTTGCGTGTGTGGGTGTGCCTTGAGTTCTTATCTGATGGTCTTGTTATTATTAATCCCTATATTATTAACCCAACATGTCTTTTTAATTGCTACTTGCTTAATGTAGCATTATATGCATATTAGTTAAATTTAGATAAGATTTGAATCATTGCAGCTCCAATTGGGGATTTTCCTCGGGGGATCAGAAGAGTTACTCATGGTCGATCAGGAGAAAAGGAAAGGACATCTTTCGAGTAAGATGAGTACCTAAGAAAGTGTTAAACATCCTGCCCACTTAAGGGGCCGTACCATCCCTCTGCTAGGACGACATGGAGGTGATACTTTGCAAACGAGAGAGGTAAAGTTGGTCTTAGATAAAGAGAATTGGGACATGCCTTCCGTTTCCATAATTCGTTATAAAGTGTTTTGTAGCAAAACGTATATTGTCTTCCTTTGGAAGATCTTTTACTTTATAAGAATGGGGTCGAAAGTTTGTCTTGGTTTGTCAGGTACGTGTATTAGTTCAGACTTGGAAACAAGTATAAAGCCAAATTTAGACGAGCGAGCCTTTGAATTGTTCCTTTCCTTCACCACTTTTGTAAACGATTTATAGTGCTGGTTTGTGAATGAGGGGATTCCGATTACCCTCGCCACAGACTTTGCGACCAACTGGAGTGTGTGGTGCGTACTGTTTGGAGAGAGTCAGACGGATCGGAGGCTTTGAAGAATACTTTGGACACTTTAATGGGGCGTTTTCAATTTTGGATAAGTTTTATTTTGCCCAGGTGGCCCCATCTTAACTTTCGTCTCTTCTTCAAACAGAGGTTTGAAGTATGGTGGGCTGTGTTGGATTCTATAGAGTAGGTAAAATGAAGTTAGTAGTGTTATATAATACTAGCTAGTCCAAAAAGAACCTAACTACTTAAAACAGGATTAGTTCTTCTTCCAAGACTTCATCCCAGGTTACGGGTCGGGAAGCAACTCGTAAATGGAGTGAATTGTCATTCGTGTCCACTACTAAGTATACGCGAAATCCGAAGCCATACGTCGCGTAAACATCTTTCATCCATCTTATGGTTCTCGAGCCGAATGAATGTAACCAACTCTTGAATAGCATAGAGTATCCTATCTTATGGTATTTCGAAAAAGGGTGGTACTATATTATCGGCCTGTCGGGGAGGAATGAAGAAAAAGAGTTTATCCCAAAGTTTCCGCTCCGACAGTGTGATATACTCCCATACCCGTAAGGTTATAATACTCTATTAATTGTAATACGGTAGTTCGGTTCGCCAGAATTGGACCTCTTGGAGATATCCGTTTCCTGATAAAGACAACAAGTACAGGTGTTTAGTAGCCATTGACTGATCCTGGACATAGTGCAACCCTTCTATAATCTTTTGTGTTAGGACACTAATAGCTTCAGTCAGTGCGTTAACAGTCAGATTCCTGCTAACGAGACTGGCGCAAATGGCTCCTAAGGCTTATATAAAATCGTGCGTTAGATGAATGAAAAATATATCTGGTTGAAATTCTCGGTTTAAAATCGTAATGATTTTAGCAGCAAATGATTTAGAAAAGTAATGACGGTTTGTCATGCGCGTTATAAGCTGCATTAGTGAGCACAATTTTGAAAATCAACTTACGATGTCAGCTTCTAGGGGACCTCATGAAACAGAGGGTGGCTAGTGGAAAAACAAAACACAAAGGATGATGATAGAAGACTTTGGCATCAGAACGGGATTTTTTATGTATATATATTCTAAACTACTATAACTAGAGTAAGAAAAAGTATTGTATATATTTTTAGTATAATCTGTATTTGATTCTTGTTGACCAGTTCACCAACTCTTTTTTTCAGAACGATAAAGTAACACTCAAAGTATAACCATAGAAGTTTGCGAAGTATACACTGAAGTTTTATATTCTTTACTCACGGTTATATTATGTATCCTTTATCATACGATTTTGAACGTTGTATTTCTCTTCCCCTCATCTTGTGTTTTTATCTTCTGATCATACCAGGTATACACGCGTATCACTTGGTCGGCACTACACCCGTACTGGGCGTACTGATTCGGGGAATGTGGAAGGGGGTCATTGGATTTGGAAGGTCTTCTAGTGGTACGGGAATACATGGTTTGAGATCCATGACAAGGAACTAGTGGAACGCTTCCCGTAAAAAAGAGGCCGCCGGTACCCCATAGGTAAATATGACAGAACCAATAGGGATGCGGTGCCTGAGCTCCCCGAAGGCTTCATTCATATAGCATTCGCCTTGCTCATATCCCACCGAATGCAGCTGTTCGTACAGCCATACGGTTATTTGCTGGGAAGCTGTCAATTGGTCGTACGGAATGTATGGTTTCAACAAATAATTAAGAAGAGGTACGTCAGGTGGTTGGTCGCTGAACCGCGGAGGTATCAATATGACTGCCAACTCCTTAAGGATCGACACTCCGGCCGCTAGCTGAATGCTTTCTAAATCCATGAAATAGGAGGGAGCCAGATAATACCTTTCGTTCGTAGTTTCGTTTTCTGCTACATTCGCGAGAATCTCAATTATCTTGGACTCTTCTGTCGGCTGTGCCATAATTAATTGTAGACTAATCTTAAAGTAAAAAATACTAGTTTGTGTCTTGGGCTTGCATTGCCTTGAACTTAATCTAAACATATAACTTAATGAAAGTATTCGATATTTCTATTTTGTTACT
This sequence comes from Thermobia domestica, assembly GCF_964235325.1. Taxonomy (NCBI): domain Eukaryota; kingdom Metazoa; phylum Arthropoda; class Insecta; order Zygentoma; family Lepismatidae; genus Thermobia; species Thermobia domestica. The sequence continues at coordinate 103,262,087 of NC_137457.1, forward strand.
ATTTATGTCCACTATAGCTTACACTATAGCTCGTTCCTACACAATTTAAACATTTGCTAATTATTATTATTATTCACTATTTTTTAAGTCTGATTCTACCAGTAGGGTTCCCCCTCGTTCCCTCTAGTAATTTTCACTTACTGTTTTGGATTTTTTGAAGATTGAACCTTAACTCAGCTTTATAGGGTAGTAGGTTTCCCAGATGGCGTAAGGGATTGCTGAACCCTTACGGGAAGTTGGGAATACTTTTGCTGAGTTTGCCTAGTGTATGTGCGCCAGTTAAAATTTCCGATAGTTCTATGGCTTTCACGTTGCGGGCGCCTTGCTGGGCCCTGTGGTTAAGGGAGTTCCTGAAACATGAGTATTAGCACAACATTGGGTGCGTAGGTGCTTTGGCCTTCCACATCTGAAACATTTCATTGGGCTTTGATTCTTGGATTTTTCTACTATAAACGTGGGCAATCTCCGTGGGGTTGCTTTGGGAGCCGGGGGTTTACGACTAGGCGACGCTTTCGAAGTTCGGGCTGTGGATTGGACATCGGCCAGGGTAGAGGTTTGTGCTCGTCGCATCTGCAAATGAGCTGGCGCCTTCTCATAACGCTCGAGGGCAGTTTTAACCTCTTCCGGATTCTCGCATTCCCTTTCAATGACATAGCTGAGTGCGTCCGCTGGCAATCCTCGTAATAAATGGTGGAACTTGTCCTCTTCGCTCATGTTTGGGGAAACTCGTCGGTAGAGTTTCATCATCGCAAAATAATATTGTGAATAAGTTTCCTCGGGTTTCTTCGTTCGATTATGCAAACTAGCGTAGCTATCGGAAAGCTTGTCTGTATTACCGAATGCCGCACGTAGCTTAATCTCGGCGACCTCAAATTTAGTAGCAGATTGTAATTCATCACAATGTATTTCATAAAAGTCTCGTGCGGGGCCATACAGATAGGCAACCAAATATTTTATGCTATCGGTCTCGCTCCACTTATGTAATTTCGCGGCAAGTTTAAACGTTTGTAGGAAATCTTCGAGGGATTGTCCCGGTGTTCCACCGAAACTCTCAATTTTAATACTAGGTACTTTCGGCGTTATAGTACTTGTGGTAGCCATCTTAGGTCCGATTGTCTGCAAGGCACAACAAGCAAATATTAGCAGGGCAGATTATATGGTGACTTACGTGATTCTGTCAACAGAATTATCAAGTTCTTAACAGTTACCAGAGAGGGTCGTCCTGACTGGGAACAAGAACACACATCGTTAGACCCTTTCGATTATGATACGCAAAATTAGATCCTTTACCATTGTTAGGTAATGAAACTAATTAGATAGTATATATGACCATAATTTCACAGGAGTTTGCAAGCTGTACTATGGAAACCAAGCCCTGTACTTGGTAACTCAACACAAAATAGAAACTACAACTACCAACACAAATAGCGAAAGTTTTCCTTTTTGTACTAGTATACCTGTAATTCTCATAAGAAGTAATGCCATAATCTTAGCAGAGGCTCCATAAAGAGAAAAAGGAAAAAATGAGCATGCAAGATAACATCTAAAGACGAGTATTGTTAGCTCGAGCCTTCGAATTTCTCGGAGGTTATGTTCCCCTAATTTTGCGCACTGCCCGTTTTCTCCCATCTTTGGTGTCTTAACACACGCACACTTAAGCTTCCTACTAGTTCATTACGACCTCAGAAATGGGGCAGAGAAATAAGCCCAATTGGTTTATGATCACTGTGATAAGTGGGACGTCCCGTTTCATTCACATTAGTCGTACCCCCAGCGTAGTAGGCCTTGAGTATGGTGAGAAAATGGGCCCTTTCAACATACTCAGGGCGACTACACTACATCGTGCAGTTATCCAATTAGTACTTTCGTTTCCTAATCATCGTTGCTATCGCTATATATCCCGTCAGTGGACGGTGAAGGACGCGAGTAATATTTCTTCAGTCTTTCCATGGTCACTATTTGCGATTTATTAGGGTCTGCTACTAGTTCGATCTTACAAGCGTTTGAAGGCGTGATATCCCGTAGAATATAAGGTCCTAAGTATTTTTGGGTCAGTTTAGGACTGACATTCTTTTTCGGCAAATAATCTCTACACAGAACTAAATCACCAACCTTTAGCTTGATCGGTTGTCTATGTTGATCTACCCTTAATTTAGTTCGTTGTTGAGCTTGCGCCATAGCTTGCTGAGCCAGGCGGCGGCGTATCAAGCGCAATTGTTTCTGGTGGTCTTGTACTTTGTTAAATTGATAGCGACTATCCAACTGGTTTGGAAATCTTGCTTTCTGGCCGGAAACTATTTCGTAAGGAGAATAATTTCAAATGGGTGAGATAGAAATAGCCTCGGCTGTCTTGCCGTATATTTTGCCAGAAAATTGGTAATAACTGAGTTGAATTGTTCGCATAAGTCATTTGTAGAGGGTTTAAACGCTGCGGGTCGCACATGTTTTATGTCGAATAGATCGTTAAACTCTTTCATGATATTCAAGCAAAAATGTGAAGCTTTGTCCGTTAGAATAGTTTTTGGCGGGCCTAATCGAGTAATTAGCTCATCTAGAATGGCTCTTGCTACGGTGGGTGACTTCGTGTTTCGTAAAGGTACTAATACCGCGAAATGACTAATACCGCCTAATACCGCGATGGGGTCTCAGTGAGTTTGAGGTCATCTAATACGCCCATACAATGTGCCTTCTCGGTAGTAGGCGGTTTGCGCACTGTGTTTCTTTGATCTGTGAAAAGGGCTGGAAAGCTCCCATAAGGCGCTTCCCCCGTACCGTTGGTGACGGTAATTTTAGGAGGACGGCAGGGAGATCGCTTCGGACGTCTTGGTTTTGAAGGAACCGGCTTATTCCTTTTTCTTCTACCATTGGCGGAGGGAGGAACGTCAATGTTCTTAGCAATCGAGCTACTAATCTCCAGTTCCTGAGCACTGGGCATCCTGTTCACACTATCGCAGCCAGAATCCCTTCTCTTTCTCCTCGCGTGAAGTGGCTCCTTTAAAGGCTCAGTATGCTTACGGGGGAACTCGTTCGATGGTTCCGCAGAGCATAATGATGTCCGAGACCTAACAGGCGTACGGCGGACATTCTTCTTCTGTACCTTTGGGAAGGGGGTGAATGTGCGTTCTGGAAAGTTGGAGGGGGTCTGGTAGGAAACCTGCTTCCTAGACCGCAAGATTCGAGCAGGGGGTCGGCAGGGATCGTTCTATGACAAACGTAGGTAGTTTCTTCTTCCCTACCATTGTTCGTAAAGTCTCTATAGGTCTGAATTGCTCGAACCTGCTTCGTCCTTGTATATCTTTTCACTAGTGTTAAGTCCAGTATATGAACGGTTCCCCTTTTGAAGTTACGGGTATTCCGTGGCATCTCGAACCAAAGCTCTTGTACATGATTTCCATTCCTATCCGCGAGAACTAAGTAATTAGGATGTATAGCGGAAACATATTTGTGCAGGAAATCAGCCCCTAAAATTACGTCGTATGAACAAAGGTTAGGGTCCATTATCGCCATATCGAGGTATTTTCGACTAGTGGTCTTGAAATGATCCTTAAAATAACACGCCACTCTGACCACCGGTAGGTAGTCCGAAAGCCGAGAACCTACTTCTTGAATTCGCACGTAGCCTTTCAGTCGGTCTGACACGGGGAACCTAAGTGGCAGGTACTTACTGGATGCCAATGATACGGCCGCTCCCGTGTCTATTAGGCCAGATGCCCAGCGGTCTCCTATTCTTATTATAACTGTGCGGAGGGGATTATGGTCGGCACTTGGCGCGTAGTTGCCATCGCATCTATTCCGATAGGGTTCCTGGTCTTTTCTTGCCCTTTCTTGATCCTGAGAGTATGAGCAAATTGAAACAAATTCAGGGGTGGATTCCGCTTGGAAGATTACCACTCTGGGCTGGTTTGCAAATAAGTCCACTTAGCCCTTTTCGCCATTATGTATTTGAGCAAGTAATCTCTACATTGTTCTAAATCATCTATGTCCTCGACATTCAACATGAGACGTTGCGCAATTTCCGGTAATATACTCAGAAAGATCACCTACCTCCGCCGCTATTGCCGATGCCGGATATGAAATACTTGAGCACCCTCCCTACTCTCCAGATCTAGTCCCAAGTAACTTTCAACTGTTCCTCAAGCTTATGTAGCACCCGCGAGGAAGAACGTTTTCCAACGATGATCATGTCATGCTGGTTGTCGAAGAATGGCTTCCAGCATAGCCGTCAAGATTTTTTCCATTGGAATTCATGCTCTAGAACATTGTTGGAAGACATGCATAATAGTGAGAAGGGACTATATGGGAAAAAGGATGGTCTTGTATATCAGGAACACTCCTCGTAATCTCATTGAATACGGCTTATATTTCCTAATTCAACGAAATATACCGATTTTCCACCCTATAGAACGTGAGGGAGGTTTGGATTGACAATTTCTATCCATTTAATTTTGCCTTTGTCGTCTCCCGCGTTGTACGGAGAATATATCACGAGGATAAAGTGTCGTTAGATTGATTTAGGATGTATTTTTGTGAAACCAAATCAACCAACACTTCTTCAACGTTTGGCAATATTGTTGGTGAACTTTGGTGTTTGACGTTTTCTCAAGCGTGCGTTCCAAAGGCGGCTCCACTCATCATATACCGAAATCTTTCGATGCATCAGAGTCAAAGCAAAACATTTCTGTGATTGGTGTAGGCTTCACGAGTCGTTGTGGTCACTGCAGTTAGAGAAAGAAAATATTCTCTGATCCAAGACCGCAAACAATAGGAGTGCAGACATGCCAACACCTTACAAAAGTAAACAAAAGTTTCCAGTCGATAAAGTGTGAAAATTCCACATAAATCTACACTGCCAATTTTGACGAAATTTTACTTTATCCCTTTTCTGAAAACGAATGTTTAAAAATCCTATAATATGGATTTACCCCACGAGTTGGTATAATTGGTTCAAGTTTTATTGGTGGTAGTTGATTCGAATACAAACCCGAGCAATGCGTTTTGGATATGACGTTAGTGTGCCTCTTGTCATATGGCCTAGGAGCTAAAAAGGGAGATTTATTTGGCACTGTTGCTCTCAAGCAACATCACATTCTATTGCGTTATCCGCACGAATTATAACTTCAGTGATCATTTAATTGGCATTATTGCTATCATACTATATGCATATACATGATTTGCGGGTCGCTTCTTTAGATACTTCTAATCTTCGTCAACAGGGAACAATGAAATTTATTATTGTAGAAGCTTTATCTCCTACGTTGAGCGAAAGTTTTTTTTTTAAATTTTTTATTTGTGGTTTCTTGCTCTGTAGGAAAACATTTCAACGAAACTGTTGGTAATTACTGAGAGAATTCTTATTATATTAGACCATAATAGGGCAATGCTGCTCAGTAGCAACACATAAGATCTATTTTATGGCAATGTTGCTTGAAATAAACATCCTCTATTTTGTAACCTAAATACAAAAATACTTTAATAATTACGAAATTATAATCAGGAAGACATGGTTCAAAAAATCATAATTGCAAACTAAATATTTTAATGGTAATGCTACCAATGATTGCCAATTAAAGGGTTAACTCCAACCAATCGATCAATGAGCGTTGTAAGCCAATGGTAATCTTCATACATTAATGGATAGAAAACCAAGAATAATTGCGATTGGAACCGTAGTGCTTATTAAATGTCATTATCAAAGCCACCTGCCTTTCCGTAAATCTCCGTGGGTAGTAATGTTAGACGTTTATCGTTATACAAACACCTTAATTAACTTATTTGTTTAAAAAATCTCTTCTACATGAAAACTTATGTCAAGTTTTCATTTTTAATACGAAACTTTTCTTTTAATGAGAATCCTCCCGGCTTGTCCGCAATTTACTTATTACACGCCTAGGTTCTAGTCTATGACGTCATCCTGATTACAATTATCGGGTATACCTAGGTATCTTTCAGCTCTTTGCAAATCCTTCTCTTTTCCATTTCCCTCTATGTTCATTTCATTACTTTTCTTTCCTCATAGTTTTCGATTCGCCTCTAAAACCATCTCAGATGGTCATTTTCTTACTCTTTACTTTCGAACGACGAAGGAGAGAAATTATGACAAAAAAAATTGAAAAAAATTGAGAACTCAACGGATTTACATCTTTCATGAGCACTACATATCGAAATTGTGACCTTTTGATATTCGTCCATTCATACGTTCGATAACTTTTCTTCATATTAGAGTTGTTTACTAAAGAGTAAAAATCGAAATACACGATTTTCTCAGAAATGACACCAATATTTTTTTTTTGATGTTTCATAAATCAACATTTAAATAAGAACCCTATATTGTGGTAAAAGACTTTGCTCTGGGAAAAATCTTCAAGGGGTAGTTTATTCTTCGGGTTGAGCTGTTTATTGATCGTTTTCTGAAAAACGGCTCACGCAGCCATTTTATTCGTATTTATAAATAAGTATTTCGTGAATAACCTGGCAATATGGCATAAGTCATTTAACCTGCAGGAATATAGGAGGGACAGTTTACTGTTGCAGTGAGTTGTTTATCGACGATTTTCACTAAAAAGGCAAATTTGTTGATAATTTATAAATATTGCTTTAACAACTCTGTATTGTGATAAAAAAAATCAAGGAAAAATCTTGTAGGGGTAGTTTATCCTTGTTTTTTTCGGCTACTTTTGGTTTTAAGAAACGGCTTAAGCGATTTTATAAATCATTATTTCATTAATATTCTAATAGCTTGGAATAAATCATTTATGTTAGTTTACTCTAGGTTGTTAGTTTTTTTTCCTGAAAATTTTGTCAAACGACTCAGAATATTTTGTTCAAATTTCGAAAATAAATGATTCATTAATAACCTAAAAATATGGCTAAACTCGCATGATCGAAAATCATCCACAAGAGGTAAGTTACTCTTGGGGTGAAATTTTAAACGATTTTCTCAAAAATGGCTCAAGTGATTTTCTTAATTCAAAAACAACTATTTTTAATTGCTATAATATACAGTATGACCTAGGTCTAATGAAAATATCTGAAGGGGTGATACATTTGTTTAAAGGAAAGGTGAAGTTTTTCAATCGAGTTTTCCAAGACAGGTTATTTTGTTCCTATTTCCCAAATACAAGTTTCAATAAGAACTGTGGCCTAAAAAGGTTTAGAAATTTGGAGCGACAAGGTGTAGTGCGGTGGTCCGTAAAAGTTAATGCTATAAGTTCTCCCTACCTTTTGTTTATCAAATTGAAATTCGGTCCTTAGTTACACAAGACGATAATTTTATAATTTTCCTTACCGTTTCTGTTGTTCTCTTAAGGTTTAATTCATAAGCATTAAGCATTATTTTTATAATCATGCATCAAATTAAGCAATCATGTTGTAATTTTCAACCGCGGTTGTGAGATTTATAATCAATAAAACCCTACTGGTGGTTTTCATTGTATCCAAATCAGTGATATAGCCAAGACAGATATTTAGGGATTTCGACTTTAGTAAAAATAAAAAGAGTTATCGAACATACATTACAGAGTGAGTTACCAGCTTTCCCTTAGTAATGTCTTCCCAAAATACTGACCTGATTGCTGGAGACGTCACCGGGAATCTATCTTCAAGCAGCTTTGACAATGAGTATTATATACGATATATACGGTACACTCGTATATCCTTCAGATTAAACAGAACAACACTGTCAACTTTTAACACCGAACCTCTTATAGTTTGGGGCAGAAATGTCTGGACTGATTGCAATAAATCCGAAATATTGGATTGAAACCCTTCTATTTCCAACAGCTTTCCCTTTTCTGTGGTTGTATCTTTATCACAAAGTTCCGGCCTTTTGATGCACCCTCTATACTAGGCCAGTGATCTATAATCGGCATACCATGGCGCAAGAGTGCCATGGCCAGATGAAAGATGTGATGCGAAGTTTTACACATCGTAAGAAATTAATTTTTGAGTCATTATCATTGTTAATGGAGTCTATGATTATTGTAATTACTATACTTTATACGCCTGTACAGTATGTCGCTCTCTTTCTTATTTTATTCTCTATATATAAATTTCGTCGGTTGGTGGAACAAAAATCGAAGACATTATGATTGCTCCCCTGTGACTAGAAGGGAGCAGGGGAACGGCGCATTCCGATCACATCGTCCTCTTTCCGTCCTCGTCACAACACCTACGTGTATTATCATACAGCAGTTTTTCGGTACAAAAAATACAACTGGCTTCCAAAAATGTTTCTGCCTATTCACACAGACTCCTTCCCACAAGAAGGTAAAGCTGGTGTCGTCACTGCTCCTATGGTACGTGTTTCGCAAAAAGTACAGAGAGCTAGTTATCAGATATCCGAACTTACCGTTAAGACCAATAGATCACACACAACAACTGAAATATTGTTAATGCTACTTTTAAAAAGTGCTGAAAATAGTTCTAGGCTCAGATAATAGTGAAATTTGAAACTTTTTCTCTCCGCTGAAATCAGTCTGCGAGTTTGAGTTTAGCTAGGTAAAGGCACGAAAGATACAATTGAATTATTGAACGGACTTAGTTACTGCAGTTCGTAGAAGGAGTCACTATAACAGAGGCCAGATGTTGCATTGATGTCATTATCTGTTATGTTCGCTTGTTTTGTGGACCTATCGGTCCAAAGTTTATTTTTGTGAATGCCAATTCTTGTTCGCGTCGTTCAACTGCCGTGGCTGCCCTCCTGAAAAAGAGGATATTCATTAAATCTGGTGGCCAGCGTATTACCCGGAGTTCAACCAAATACAGCATGTTTGGTATGCTCTAGGGAGACGTGTTGCCGAGCGTATACCTCCACTGAGTACTCTTCCAGATTTTTTACAAAAACTCACGGAGGAGTGACACGCCCAGCAACAAGAACTGCCTGCCAATTGTTTCCAGCATGCCACGTCGTTGTCAGTAGTGTGTTTCTTTTCGAGAAGAGCATATTCTATACTGTGTCCTGCATATGAATGCTGTACTGTTCTAGTTTCTTTCTTTTTTTTTGCATTCTGGACATGAGATTCGACATAAGATACGATTTCCTTAAATATTGGAAGTATTTGATACACTGTTTTAGTACAGACACTCCATGAATAAAATGACTATAGTGTTACCTCATGTATTCTAATTCTGATTCTAACCGACATACATGAAACCTAGAATATGATGGTCTTAGGTCAATTTAAGTTTGTGGCACAAGAGTAATATTTTCCTTACAACTTTCTAAAAGGATGATAAATTTGGCGTGTACATAAATAAAACAGTAAAGAATATCTTGTAATCATCCTACAATTGCTTTCAATCCAAGTATTACGGTGACTGTAACCTATGTCAAACGCTTCACGTTATAATATACTTTATGAATGCCATGTCTTAGTGGTAAGCAGGGGCGCCATTTCAGATCGTGTTATATTTTAGCGGGGGGTGGAGCAAGATCGTTAATCCATATAAGAATTTCACGTTTTATATAGTATATTGTTATACGATTTTTTAAATGGTCTGTATTTGTAAAAACTAAGAGTGACAATTACCCTCTATGTCCTCTCAAAATATCGTTCCTGGCGGTGAAGATTTTTGCATTCTAAATCCGCATTTTGTTTGGGACGAAGATTAAATTTAATTAAGTCACTTAAAACTTTGGCATTCTTAATATATACTATTTATTATTGTTTTCGTTTACATGCTATTAATTATCAGAGTAACCTTAGTCTTCTCTTCAGAATATAGAATAGAGTAGAATAAGTATATTTATAGAATACTTGTGTTCATGATATGAAGCAAAATCTGCTGATACCTTAGTTGGTTAAGTTATGATAAAAAGGCAACTGAAACTTAATCCAAACCGAAATGATCAACAAAACTTTTAAAGACATTTTTCTTAGGTATTCTTCTGTTCGAAAATAATTGAATTATCCAATGCTTCACACAATGAACTAACATTTTGCAATAAAGAGAAAGATTCCTGTAAACACTAAAATGAGGAAAGGTGTGAGCGCGTGACACGACAGTTTTGGTAACGCAATACTCAATCGAGAAATAAAAAAATGTATAGAAAAGTAAAAGGACAATAGCTCATCATAACAGGCAAAAGGTTACCGGATGAGCACAGAATAACTCTCTATATGCATGGGTGTCCCTGGAATGTTATAATTGATGGGTATAATAAAAGCATTATAATGCTTGTAGACTCAACTAAATTTATGGTGGATATTTATGGACTAAGGCAATAGGGTGGATATTTGAATTAAAAGATAATGAGTTACAATTTTTAGAATTCCAAACTATTCTATGCATAAATATTTGAAGTCTTAAAGAAAGGCTATAAACGTCCTTTCGTTTGTCGACCTGGGATTACAGCAAAAAGGTGAGATATCGAGAAGTGGTTTTCGAAAATCGATTCAGCGTCTCAAGAGTAGGCATCATCTTATCCTCCGTTAATCCGCTATTCAAGTCTTAAGTGACAAAAGTCAACCTTATGCAGTTTCAATGTTGATAGCCCTAAAATTAACACAGTAACAACAGTTTAGCCTAAACATAACTAAATGTAAAGCTATTACATTTACTAGAAAAGGAAAATACATAAATTATGATTATACTATTGACGGTATAAATCTTTGTAGACCGGAAACTGTTAAAGACCTTGGTGTTACCTTCGACCCAAAACTGACTTTCGCAAATCACATTGAAACTATTGCAAACAATGCTTATAACAGTCTTGGATTTGTTTGCCGTGTAAGTAGAGACTTCCGTGGCCACATGACAATTTTCAAACTATATTATTCGTATATCAGTTCCCAACTAGAATACGCTTCTGTTATTTGGACTCCTCATAATGGAAAATATATCCAGATGATTGAAAGAGTGCAGTGTAAATTTTTGAGATTACTAATGTATAAAAAAACTGGAATGTACCCAGCATACATATCATACCCAGAACTAAGAAACAATTTCAATATACCGCCATTAGAGCAACGTAGGTGTGTTAATGATTTAGTTTCTCTACATAAAATAATAAATAATAAAATTGATTGCATAGAACTAAGTTCTAATATATTTCTGCATGTTCCGACGTCTAGAACGAGGTTAAGCAATAGTAGTACCATGTACTGTAAGAAAGCACGCACTGACATCCTGTATAAATCCCCTTTATGGAGAATGAGCTCTCACTACAATAATATTGAAGAAAAGTGTGAAATGATAGACATATTCAATATGTCTGAAAAAATGTGTAGGAACACAATTTGTAGTATGATGAGCTGAGTTAATTAATGAAACAATAAAAATTTCTGTATGTTTTTCTTCTGTAAAAAGAATGATATTTTATCATATATGTAAACAAACACTGTAAATGGGCAGGACGCCTGTTGTGTTGTTGTTACAATAAATAAATAAATAAATAAATAATAATCAAAGACTTTTCAAATGAAAAGTTGAATGGCCTTGGGCGGACTTTATTCTACATCCAATAGCAGTGAAGCGTCGTTATCATTTTGGGACAGATGATAGTATATAGACACACGGAATTTTCGTACAACTATGATTGCTGTCAATACCGGATGAGCTACCTAGAAACATCTCGTATCATTGGCTACCAATCTTATAACTTCTCACTTGAAAAGAGCTGCACAACACATTGTTTTCGGGAATCAACTCAATATTTGAAAGATTATAGAATCTTCATCCATATTGTAATAAAACCTAGGATTATAAATTTACTATTGCTTCTAGTTTCAATATTGATATCCATAGATAAAACCAGTAAGTTATATTGAAAACCCGTTTTTAAATCGATTCAGCGTCCAAAGAAAGATTTCTTTTTACCCCGTTAATAACCTGTTCAAACAGAAATAGTAGAAATTAATCGTTTCTGGTATCATTGATTAGCATAAAACAGAAACTGTACTAGATATTGACAAGTAGTTTCTAAAAATCGATTCAGTGTCTCAATAAAATCTGTATTTCTTTACTATAATCCGAAATTGTAATATTTTACTACTGTTTTCGGTTTCAATATTGATCTACATAGAGAAAGAGAGAGAGAGAGAGAGAAAGTAAGGTATAGAAAGAAGCGATTTCTGGAATCTATTATGAGGTTAAAGAATATATTTAATCCGCTCTGATAATTCTCTATTCAAACCGGAAGTGCTAGAAGTCAACCGTATCCAGTTTCTAGATTAATCGCCACAGAATAAAATCGGTAAAATATAACGAGAAGTTGTTTCCTGGAATGTGTTGAGCCTGTCAAGGAAGGATATCATCACCCGTGTCCGTCTGCTAAAACCAGAAATTTATTTCTATACCTTTTTTGCAGATAAGAAACTACATGAGCGTTAGCCGATGGTACTCGCTATTTCTAGGTACTGCGTCAGATGTCGACAACAATCATAGTAGTGCGAAATTCCGTGTGTCTAAATGCTGTCATCTGCCCCAAAATGACACGTCGCTTTACTACTATTGAATTCTGGTTTCAAAATCAATCTCCGTACAGGGAGAAAACTGTAAGGGATATGAAGAAGCAGTTTTCTGAAATGGATTGGCTATCCCAAGAATGGATCCTATTTCCTACGTTAACGATTTTCTAAAAAGAGGAAATAGTAGAATTCAACCATTTACTGTTTGAACACTGATTACCATAGAACGAACACAGTAACCAGTGTCGTATTTAGTTGGTGGCTATCGGACTCAATTCCTGCCCCCGAAATTCCGCTTACATCAAAAATCCTTCTTACAATTTCTAAGGAAAAACGTAACTGCTTGTTCACATGATGTGCATAGCCCCAGAAACGACACTGGGAGTAACAGGTAGGCGGTTTTCTAGAATTAATTCAGCATCAAGAAAATATACCATTTTCACACTCTCTCTTTATTGAACCGGAAATGGTAAAGAAAATACTACCTCTTCTAGTGTCAGTATTGATCCCCATTGAGATGAAACGGAAAGATATATATGAGAATCAGTTTTCTGTGATCGATTAAAGGTCTCAAGGATCCATCCCATCTTTGGCCAATTTAAATAGGAAGTGGTCAAAGTAGACAATTTCTGGTTTTAAATTGGCCTGTGTCTGAATTCCCGCAGTTCGCGTACATTGAATCATGCATGGGACTCCAAGTCACATTGCCCGAATCGTCATTATCAGCATCGATTTATTCACTTTGAGAACCACTTTCTGACGTCTCTACTTTGCTTTGATCATTGTATTGGACCAGTTATCTATACAATAATCTTCAACATTTCAACGCATTGTCTCTTCATCACATACCTCTTTCTCTGCTTGTGGTTGATATTCTTACTTTGTAGAACTATGCAGCAGTGATATATGCTTCACATAAGCAGCAATAGCACACAATAATAAATAAAAAAAGACGTCTCCGTGGACAGGAAGCTGTCTGCTAATGTTTGGAAATACTGTTTCTGTTTTCTTTTCAGCAGCAGCAATGTTCTTCTTACGAGCAACAATGTGCCATCTGTAATTCCAAAACTCAATGTCATTTGGTTGTTATATTCATTCATTCACTCGCATCTCCTACCAATGGGAATATATTGTGCCCAAGAAGTTAAAATATCTATGTTTAGAGACTAAGGTTCAATTTTAACAGGCATTCGTTATATGCTTTAGCTAAACATGTTGAACCTAATCATAATTTCTTACAATTTTAAAGAAACGAGTTTAATAGTAATTACAAAAATATACTGTGGTAGGCACAAAGTCCGTTGGTAGTCCAAGGGTTAATACGAACATACAATGAATTTGTAAGAGAATTAAGTAGAAATCTGAAATGACAATTCCACAGTCATGAATAGATTTTTAGTGATTCCAATAATTTCAGTCTTTGAAAGAAACATCGTACATTTGATGAAAGAGTTTGAAACATTTATTTTGTACAGTTAAATGCTCATTTCTATATCTTGTCCTCACACTGAAAAAGGTGTGACACACTAATTTCAATGTTCCATTAATCTATTATCATTTCGTGATGTTTTATGGTACATTGAAATGGAAATGTACCTTCGTTTAAACAGAAAGCTTAACACAAGTAGTTAACGGCCCCTCATTATAAGATACGAAGCAGCGGTCGTATGAAATATGAGATTATATTCTCAGTTTTAATCTTAAATTGAAGTAAATATAGTTTCAATATTTTAAAGTAATTAGCGTAATCTTAACTAATATGTATAAAACGTAGATCAAAATTTGCTCTTGCAAAGTTTTCTCGGAAACTTGTTGTTATTTTTAGTATAATGTTATAGCAAAATTAGGAGCTTACACTAAGTATATACCTAGGTAACTACACACTTGGTAATCAACATTATTTCATACATATTTGTAATACTATATTTCTTACAGTTTTATTTTAGTTATTACTTACAAACTAGATTTGTATGAGTCATAATAGGATGTACTCACCTTTCTGTGCCTCTGTAAAAATCGAAGAAGCATTGTAATGCAATCATTTTAAGTTCACCAGGCAATATCACGCATTATATTACTCTTTAACATATACCATATTTGTTTGTGATTGAAAAAATAAATTCATTATTTCAATTCTCCTATTTATCTGCATCTCAATTTGTCAATTTCGCATACTATAGTACGAAAGCATAAGTAAATATTGTTTATTGACTGATAAATGTACTAAATGTCGATAAGTTTCCTTACATATTATAGTGTATGTAAGTTTGAATTTATCAAGGAAAGTTGTTAAAAATAAATAATGATTTCTCGCCCACGTTTAATTCCTAACTTAAACAATATTTGTAAATAGCTGCTATCATCTAACCAACTGCTGAGAACTACAAAACAATTTCTAAACAAATTTCCTATATTAGCAGAAAGAACAGAACAAATATTGCACATGAACTAGACGTAAAACTATCCAAGCAAGACTTTCTCTCTCTCTCTCTCTCTCTCTCTATATATATATATATATATATATATATATATATATATATATAAATAGATAGATAGATAGATACATATATACATACATAGGTAGATAGATAGATAAAGCTAAAGTGAATTCTAACTTTTACTATATTAAAATAATATGCATATTTAAGAAATCATTCTTGCTATTCATCCACATCCAACGTGAACATAAAACATTCCCCATTCTACATTTCCATTACCTTCAACTAACGCAATTAACTGAAAATATTACACAGCTGAGATATAGCATTTTCATCACTGTGTAGTAGAGATATATTGCTATATTCATTCAAATTACGATTTTTATTACGTTATACATCTTGTTGATTACTTTCTTCCTTTCTTCATGTGAGGTTTGTGTGTTGCCTTCGTTCCATTGCTTTTTCATGTCGTATTTTAACGTTTTGGGACATTGCATCACAAGTGTTTGATTTTGTTCACTTGTGTGTTCTGTCAATGAACATCAAATGATTACATGAGAACGTGATTTTATAGTATAAATTATGTACATGCAGTTCATTTTATGTAGCAACATATTGTGCAACTGAATATATTTTCCTTTTAGTTTTTTCATGTATTAAACTTTATTGCTATAAAAATTCATACGTATGTTATGTATGGGGATTATTTGTAGGCGACACTTTTTTTTACATTTACATTCGTTACTTAATGGTTGCTACCTTAGTGCGTCTCACAGTAAGCAATATGCATGTTATTCCTTATTTCACTCTCCACTGGAAACTTAGTTGAGTTTTTGATTTCTAGGCATATAACTCAACTGTTTGATATGAACATGGACCAATTTATCGGGATACATGATTAAAGTGAAAAAATGAAATGCAATCTTTGACTTTTACGTCACACGTTTGTGCCGGTTAGCCTAAAGCAGACGATGATGATGAGTAAAGAATGAAATGGTGTAATGAAGAAGGTGTGAAGGAAAAGGATAACCCGAGGAAACCCACGCACATGATGTTCGTGCACCACAAATTTGGGATTAAAGTGAAGTTCAATGCCCTTATTAAGTATGAAGACTCAGCGAAGTTATAAAAAGAGTTTATATTTATGTTCTCCCAACATCTTAGATGCAGCTATGAAATCTTTTGATGCAATTACTATTTAACCTTTATCATGTTTTTGGACGACGCAAGGTGGCATCATAAACAAAACACGAATGAAAGTAATCTTAACGCCTACGTAATTCCATCTGCTACACTTATGTTAAAATTTAAAGTTATCTTACATATCAACATTATATGACATTAGAAATGTCAAACACAGAAACAAAATACAAAATTTAAAAGTTTTTTTGAAATATTTAAGAATAAATATAAATGCTAACATTACTTCGTTAGAAACGTGTTTACAAATGTTATCACAGAATTTGCAATATTATTTATTCATCTAAGGATATGTGATTGTAGTTTTATATTTCTATTTAATGGTAGCGAGTTGAACTTCTTATTTTTAAACCAAGCTTGAACAGTTCCGTGTAAAAGTAACTGATAATCCCATTTGTAAACCAAACTGTAAAATTTTGAATTTACTAGGTTATTAAAATATAAGTTTAAGCTTGATTAAAGCATGATTTAAATTTTAGTAATAGTAAGTTCAACTATAATAATACGATGTGAACAGAGATAAATTTCTTTCGTGAGAAGGGTTTCAAAATCTCAAATATAATGAAATGCAAATTATCAAATTCAATAGAACATTAAATGTCATAACTATATTACTACTCCACGAGAATATTAGAAAATACCACAATAATCAATTTGAATTACAGGATAGTACCAATAGACTGAGGGTTAACAGGTTAGCCAATATATTCTAAGGAAAATGTTGAGGAAAAATGACTCCTACTGACCCTGTAAAAGAGGAAGAAGAATATCTTTTATTGCCCCTGTAGAATATTTATTACGTAGTATTTATTTTTATGGGATAATTTGTGTAGCTACTTATTTAACCTATTGTCGCTCCCACTGTTGGAAAAAGGCAAACAGGTGAATAAAAACAAACGCTGCTTACGAACGGTCGCATTAGTGGAGTCATCGCCCCTGCCGTTCCTCCAGTGATTTCTCCTCGTCTTCTACCTCAAAGCTCGCTGATATATTGAATTGTAGTAGCTTCCAGTACAGGTTGAGAACACAGATTCGTCTGCATTTGCATTTTTCAAGACGCGCGTGTACTTCCGTGATAAAAGTAGCAACCATACATTTTTTATTAAGTTTGAAATTTTCCAATGCGCGATCATTAAAGTGATCATTACTGTTTATGAGTGAAGTTTTGTTTCTCAAGGCAAATGTCTTGCTTCTTGAATGAGTGGCTTGACAATATTAATGATAATCTGATGTTGATTATAGAGAATTAGTATCTGCTGAAAGTGATTTAAATGTAAGTAATGACGAAATGAATGAAGAAGATGTTGTTCCTGATAGTGAAGCAGATGAGAACAGTATAGAGTCATACTCAGATACAAACGATATGGATGTGAGCTACGGTTACAGTGAAATTTGCTTCATTCGGAAAGACAAAAAAAAAGGAACTTGTAGCGTCGGGTAAGACAATGTTTAAAAACATTTTGAGAAAGCTTAGTGCTATGGGTATCACTGTAGAAATTGATTTTTTAAATTTATCGATACAGCCAAGAGTTATGGAATTGTAAAATGTACTAACAAGTTTTTAGACAAATTACAAAAAAGTTTCGCCAGAGAACGTGACTGTAAGGCGACATCAAAAGCGAAAATAATGGCCTTATTTGCACTTGGTATAGTGGATATAAGTAAATACACCATTATACCATACAGTCAGAGAACATTTTACATACATAATCTTAGAGTTACAAATAATTATCTGTATTGCCTATTCATACTGTAATGACTATTATCTTTAAAACTTGATTTGCTTTGGGAATAATGTTCATTATGCTCGTTTCCCATATAGAATTAAATCATATGTTGTAAACTTATATATAATTTATAAATTACACACACACACACACACACACACACATATATATATATATATATAAATATATATATATATATATATATATATATATATATATATATGTGTGTGTGTGTGTGTGTGTGTGTGAGTGTTACTTCAAATAAGTGTTAAGAAATATATTGTTTATGTCTTACAATGTCAGTGTTCGAAAAAACAAACGCGCGACTACTTACGTTACTAAATCTAGCGGGAGTGACAAAAGGTTAAGAGTATGGTATTTCATTATTGAAATATTCCGAGGAATTATATTCCGAAAGTAATAAAAAATGTGAAGATATTAAAAATAAAGTTAAATAAGCTCAAACTACAAAACATTTTTTCATTATTTGTTTCATATTGTTTATTTTAATTCGATCTGCCATTCTATAAGAGGTATATATATCATTTGATATATTATGTAAGAATGGAGGGCACAAACTTTATTTATGAGGTCATATTTTGGATTCTTCGTCTAAAAGATGTCGAAAGCTGTGTAAAGTGGGAAAAAATTTATTTATTCGCATGTTGTGGAAGATCTTGATGCTGGCACACATACTGTATACTTGGATACGAAGCGCTGCGCTGTTATGCTTTTCTCGCTTGAGCTAAGGGAAGTGACAGAGCTTTTCGTGCGCTTTTGGAATCGTGCGCTTTTGTCGCTGTAGGGTAATGACCTTACTACAGATTTCTCGTTTTATTGAGATGATGTGAATGATCGGAACACGTTGTGATCACGTGAATAACATTGGTCAATCAATAAAATAGATTTTTTGAGAACTTGTCACTTACTGGAATACGGTATGATCGAGTGAATAACATTAATGAAGGAAAGATGTTGTAACAGACCACGTGAAAGACCGGAGCATGTAAATGATATATGTGTGTAAGAGATCATGAAGTAACCCTATGAATGAATTGTAAATGCAAATTTGTCCCTACAATAGGGCTAGGAAAATTGTTTAGAGAATGGGAAACTACAGGTCAAACTGTATTTTGAAAAATATTTTAAATTCCTTAGAGTTAGTGTTTGAAAAAAAAGTGTTTTAAAGGGACACGTGTGCAGACGTTGTTGATAAACTTTTCCTTATATACTGAGTATGAAGAAAAGACTGCCATAGAGTAGTCACGCAGACTTGCGAAACACGTACAAATTGAAGTTGGCAATGAAGTAATCTGGGATTCAGACTTTGAATGTGTTGATACCCAGGAGAAAAGGTTAAAATCTTTAGAGGAGGAGGAAATTTATTTTTCTGGGAAATTTCCAAACTTGTTTAAAAATCATATTTATTTCTCCTCAATCTCCAGATGTGATCCCAAAGGAGGGAATTATTGATTTGAGGGAAGAAACGATGTTAATACCTAATTTTCTAGTAGGATCAATGCCACCATCGGCAGTACCTGTATGATCTCCAGCATCAGCAGCAGTACCAGCAGGATTATCGGCGCCGACACTACTAGTAGGGACAGCAGTAATACCACGAGCAACTTTACAAATGTCAACAATAAAACGAAACCTTGTGGAAAGGTCTTAATCTCCCCATTTATTTAGCAGAGAAGAAATCCAGCGAATATATGGGGAGGTGGACAATATTAAGCCAGTTACATGAAAACCATCAGTTATACCACAGCATTCTCAGGTGTACTTGGCAGTTGGTTCCGTATCATAATCACCATCATTATTAGAGTGCGCAAAAAAGTGTATTGTAAGTGTGATTTAGTTAGTTAAACCTGTGTTAATCACAACATTCTAAAGTGCTCAACAATAAATACATTATCATTCGATGGGTGCAAATTAGAGCATTTCAAGTTGTTTGAGCACGGGTGTTTATTTTTAATTAGGTTTACACACTAGTAAGAAGCTTGGTGTGTAATACCAAACACCAGTGTAAGAAAAGAAGTGTATGATGTATATGTATATGTAAAGTGTATGATGTATGTGTGTATGTAAAGTGTATGATGTATATGAATAAAGAGATGTTTCATGAACAATATTGCACTTTATTAAGAAAGCCAGAATATCTTGAAGAGTTAGTAAATCTAATTATTGAGGAAGACAGAAATTGTAACATTAATGAGTTATTTCAATTTTTGGTTCATATGTATATAATATCACAATTTTACCTAATATATTTGTTTTTTATTATGATTCTCTCTCTCTCTCTCTCTCTCTCTCTCTACATATATATATATTCTGTTTTTGTTTACTTCTATTATTATTGTTTCTTTTCCCATGTATATCTTTATATGTAAATAACTATACACAGAAAATTAATTTCTTCACTTTTATTTTATAATAAGAAAGGGTTTCCCAAACAAAAGGTGATATATTATTGGTATACGATTTTTTTATTTCACAAGGTGAAACTCATCATATACGATTATATTTTCATACTCTTAAACTCATGATACACGATTTTATTTTTTACAACTTTTGATCTTTCTTCTAAGTTTGATATTTGATAAATGATTTTCATTATCTTGCTATGATATATTACGATATATTCTCGTGTGTGTATGTGCACCCTACATTTATATGCAGAATATGTACCATTATCGAGGTTAGTCCTAGACTGTTCCTGTAGGCGAATCTTCTCTAAGCAAGTATCATATTGTTGAGATGCACACAGAGTAGGTGTCAATAAAGTAGGATTAAAGGAGAGTGAATCTCATACGAGAAGGTTCGATTCCGGCAAATTTTTCGTTCACGGTGGCGTCTTAAACTCTAATTAAGTACTTGCTTAAACAACTCCCAGTATCATGTCCCTTGGCTAAGAAAACGTGTAGTCCGCTATCTGGATTGCCTAGAGGAAAAAATCTGTCACTACTGCCAAGTTCACTGGATACTTATTAAGAAGATGGGGATGTTATGTACAAAAGACTAACGGGGTCGACTACCATAGTATGTCTATCGACTGTCCCTCAACAGCTCTTATTGGTCATTAACTACAGAACAGTAATCGATTAAAAATAAAATAATCCTTTTAAGCTAGTAAATTTATTTCAAGACTAGTCAAAATAATTTATGCAATAAAATTACAAAAATAAGAACTCCAAAGTAACTTCGTATTTCATTAAGGTACACAAGGATCGTCTTCAATATCATATTTTAACCATTTGCGTGGTCTCTTTTGCTAATATTAAACACCGATTTGAAATGAAATGAAATCTTTAATTTTTACGTCCCACGATTATGCCGGTTAATCTGGAGGAGACGGTGATGATGAGAGATGAGTGAAATAGTGGAATGAAGAAAGTGGGAGGAAACGGGAGAACCCCGCGGAAACCCACGAGCACGGTGTTTGTCCACCACAAATTCCACACGGCGCGAGCTGTGGTAAAACCAGGGACTCCAAGCACCAGAGGTGAAGGCTCTACCACTGAGCCCCCGCGCCCCCGAATCACCGATTTGAATACCCTTTCTCTCAGTGGCTATTTCACGACTGTAGGGTAGTCTACTGACGTCCAAGACGGGGAGTATTGCAAAAAATCTCTACAAAGTTAATGTTGCAAATAACGGAAAGTTGTTAAAGTCCGAAGTTTCGTTCTCCCCACCTTCGAATCTGCACCCTATTTGCCTTTGAGTAGATAAATATTAGTTTCATTTCTTACATACCTGAGATAGCTTAACGACGATGCACGATGTGCACGAGGACGCTGATTCACGCACAGCATAAGACAAAAAACGCCATCCACCTGAAGACAATTTCCTCTTATTTTTATAATCGCCGTCTGACGTAAGGATTACCCTCTCAGGAACTGAGTCAGCAGAATTTACTATTTTTTCAGATAAATCTGTATAAAATTATACTTTATCACATACGAAGAGGTAATCCATTCTTTGGAACAGTAACACAACCCACGACTTCTAGGATATGCAGAATTATTTTCAGCCTTAGAATTATATCAGTTCAGAGCGGTATATTCAAAGAGAAACCTTTTTGTATTTTTGTTGCAATTGCGTAAGTAGAGACCTCAGAAATACTCCAACTTCATTCGTCACTTAATTTCAGTGAGTTGTTTGATTGATAAATTTCATTATTTTTTTCAAATCATAATTTACGTAGATCCTTTCATCGTGGCTTGCTGTGTTATTTTTTTTCAAAAAGTGCGGTAGATTTAAAAGAAAATAAAAAAATACCTGGTAATCACGTTGGCGTGGTGCCTACAAGAACCAAATTTCTTTAACGTTCTTCTACCTACCTTCCCAAGATTAGGGTCACCTCACGTCAGAAATGGCCGAAATAATTCAATAGCGGCTTGACCCTAGTTTCAATGCTAGATTATTTTTATATCGTAAAAGATATTCTAGGGGGAATTATTCAGAAATTAATAACATATAATAATATTGGATCCCAATGAAATTGGTCCTATGAGTTTTCAAAGAAAACGACCGTTGGAATACGAAACGTTGAATAGGAAAACAAATGAGTTAAAATCGAATCTTCTGTAAGTTCACGGTGGAGCAGTTCTAATGAGTTATTAAAATACGACGTGAGATCTCAACAAAGTTGCTCTTACAAGTTTTCTAAGAAAAATTAAGCTATCGAATATTAAGAGAATATTATTATTTTAAAAAATTTGTATGATCGCATTAAACTTGAAATAATTCTTGAAAAGCTCATTTACTTACGTTAAAATTCGAGTAATGTAATAGTGTAATTCTTTATATACTTACGCTATAATATGCGTAAAGAAATACTTCTTCATATAATTACGTTAAAGTTTGTAATTGTAAATTGCAAGAAGTAATTTTTCGCAGAATATTTTAAATACTATAATGTAAATTTTTAAAGCCCACATGTAAGGAAATAATAATAAAATCAAGTAATATATAAAATAATACAAATATTTATTTACAAATTTTAATATGATACGTTTTATTAACAAAAACAATTTTTTTAGAAATACAATTGTGCTTCAAAAGAGTTAACATTCATTTAAATGTTGTTTAATAAATCAATGTTTACATTATATGTAAAAGTACATGAGCACCAACTTATTGCTGAAGTACTTTTATTAGTTTTTGCGTTAACATATAAACATTGTTTTCGGTAATAATAATAATAATAATAATAATAAGAAGAAGAAGAAGAAGAAGAAGAAGAATTTTGTTTTCAGTATTTAATAAAACTAGTAAATGATTTGCAGAAGTTTGTATGTTCCATTATTATTTACAATTGAATTTGTTTGATATGCAACCTTTAACAACGAGTATGCTAGTCATTTATTTCATGGATCACAGCACAGCTGCTCTGCAGTATTTAAACGAGATTTTTGTTGAATTGAAAAATGTAAAATAGTGTTTTATTCGACTTGTTAAAATTGCATATAATTATAAATGTCTTTGTAAGAATAACTCATTAACTAAATGTATATAGACCTAATTTAGTTATATATTATATAGTGTTATGTGACTGTCCAGTCATAAATCTGAATATTATTACGAAGTCGTAAACATTCTTCATACATCAAATCAAAAATGTGTACACTAACGCAATGTATTCTAGCACAATATATCATATGACATGCTAATGCACTCACGCTCACTCACGTTACTTCTGTTTTGAAAACAAACAGTACGCAATAGTTTATGTACTCTCGGCCAATTTGCAATACACTGTAATACATAATATTCACTCACAGAATGAGAAGTACACTGATATCCGCAATGATAAAATACATTAAGGAAAAGACATTGATGCTCACATTGATGATGTTTGAAACACATATTTCTGTTACTCAAGATACGATAGTCATTTAACATAATCTCCTTATATGCGTAGTTAAATTTGTTTATAAGGTAAAGAATTATATTTACATCTATGTATTACACATATACTTTTAGATATGGTTTTAATATTTGATCACGTATTGATTTCGTAATTAGGAAACCTCACACAAGGGTATTTAACGTCATATAATTCTCACTTATACATTTGTACACACTTTCCTTTTGACTACTTATAGCACACTCTTCACAGAGTAAGAGTTAAGAAAGTTTATAATCTTGTAATAATCGTTTCACAAAAAGTTCACTTACTTGACTAGGAGTGCATTCACAGTTCACTTCAGTGAATGTCAGAATGTTATCAGAAAGTGTACTCTGATCATCTTTTTCAAATGCTCTTTCATATGGATATCTGAAATTTAGTCTATACACAGATTTACGTATTATACCTTGTAGAGGACATTAATGTTTAATTCATGAAATTCTACTTGGGGAATATCAGGATCGGTTGGATATACAATATTTTGTATTGTTATTCAATTTCGAAACGTTTTTCAAATGGTGAATCATGGTTAGAATTTACAAGTGCACTTTGCAATAGGGAACGTTTAGTTTTAATTTCACCTTTTTATTATGAGAAAAATACTGTATGTTCTCACATGTGTAACAACATGTAAGCATGCATACTTTCTCGTTTCGCAACCGCTAAAACAACATTTGATTGCAAATCTTAACCAAATTCTTTAATTATACTAGTACATCCACACGAATGCGCATAATTTATACTCATAAGTAGGCGTGGTACGAGCGCGAAGAAAATAGATAAGAACATATTAAAAGTTTTATATCAGAGTGATACTTATTTTACATATAATAATTGTATGTACAATACAGTATTTCATTTAGGTATTACGAGAAATAAATTTATGATTTAAATTACATATGCTAGACTTTCAATGCTTGAATATTATGATACAATAAAATATAGAAAGTCAGATATATATTTTTAAATCAGCATTATTATTTCATTTCAATACGATATCTGAAGGAAATAAGCACATTAATCACATATAAGTTTTTAAGAAGGTATAATGTAAGAAAACGTACATTTCATTGGTACTAATGTAGAACTAATGAAAGTATACAATATCTACATATTAGGAATCTATATCCATTGGTAATGTATCATAATGCGATATATATACACGAACTAAGGAAACGCTAAAGGGATCTATTTTCTTAAATGTATTTTCCAGTTCTGGAATATAGGTGTAACAGTAGACTAATGTTTACCTTATACTGCACATACATGAAGGAAGTATTCACAATTGTATTCATTTTGAGTAATATAGCTATTCGAAATTTTCAATTCATTTTGTTGAGTATTTATTATAAACGAAAAACGAGACGTTTTAAGATAGGAAAATAAATCATAAATAAATAATTGAAGTATGGCAATTTTAACTTTTACATTTCTATTGTCGGCGCAATATGAGGTTCAAAGTGTATTATCGCTTAGAGAAGAACATCTTATTATCACATACAAAGACATTGAAAACTAAACAGAGTCTGGGAAGTAGTGTAAAAAATCATCGATCTGGCCCATACTAAGCCATAAGAGACCATAGTAGAACAATTCAGAACCCGCCTGATAAGAAGTACTGAATAGTGCAGTGTCGCACGATATGCCTTGACCCACTTCCCATCCAACCATGGAAGATCGAACACCCAGAAAATTCGTTCTCTATTTAGGACCCCCTTTTATGAGAATTGTTTGTGGATGTGTTCGTTCCCTTTTATGAGCACTTTTGTCAATTCCTATTTTAAGAAAGCAGAGCTATTGAAAGATTATGGCATATTTTTCAACCTCTGTTTAACAAAGCAAAATTTCACTGGGCTATTTAACATAGCAGAAAGTTCACTAAGATAATAGAAGTTTACTCGTTCTCTTTTTTAAGCCCCTATTTTAACATAGCACAAATTACACAAAACTACGTAACATAGCGGAAAGGATATGTTTAAGGACAATGGCGGAGTTAAAAGACATACACTATAGCAGAGGCTAAAAAATGACAATGCACACACACATACATGGTTTACGTAAAAATTAATCTCGCTCCACTGGACATCACATTCTCGTAAACAAACACAACATAATATCATTAGCATCAGTAGTGGTGAGTAAGAATATATTTAAGAAGTCGCGTTATATATAACCAGATGCACGACATGCTAGATACAGAAAACAGTAATGTCAACAAAATTGAGATAAGTCACCTTGAATTCGTTTATTATTCCATGTATAATACAAAGAGTTTCGTGTTAAAAAAAATATGATATCCTATGTAGAGGGTATACCATAGCTATCGAAAACCTCTACCACACATGTTAGATATATAGATAGTAACCATTGGTAACCAGGCTTATTACTAGAATGAGTATTTAACATTATGGCTGCCGGAAATGTGTGAATAAACGGAGGTAGTAAACCTGTTGCATATATACCTATAAAATGATTTTTAGGCAATTTGTGTTGCAGTGCCTCGTAAAGTTCAAGGGTGTTTAACACTTTATAATTTACTAATATATATTTTTCTCTGGAAATCAATTTCTAGTTCTGAGGAGAATTCACGGTAAATAATTCCTTTTACAGGAGATGGCAGTGCTTCTTTAAAATGAACCTCTAATCGTACACTTCCTTGACGTTGAGGGCTAGTACGAAATGGAGTACCAGCACTACAATCATTAGTTAAATCAAACATCAGTAGATTATAACCATTAGGATATTCGACAAGTGAAATAGCATAACCTTGATTAGAATAATAAATACTAGAACCTGTAAATAACATGGAATATAATTGAATATATAGCCTATTATCAAAACCTGGTTGTAGTGGTTTGGATGTTACAAGCGTTCCATCACTATACAATGTGAAAAATGACATACTAAAATACTTGATGTTACACGGATTTGTCTAATAAGTACCATCGATAGCAGTGTCAGTAACAAACCCAATAATAGTACGTTAAGAAACTATGCCAAAAAACAGATCTGGAAGTGTACTATCTATACTTCCTTGTGGTAAAGTTTCTATCTTCACCTGTCCTCTTGTTATAGTATATTTTATTCAAAATTTACGATTTTGTAATACTTTATTTTGTGCTATTTTAGCTGCGAGTGACACATCAACCTTGTTCACAAGCAATGTTGCATCTGTAATTACAACTTTTCCATCAGCATCTGCGTCACCCATTAGACAAAATGGAGGTTTAGCTGGAATTAGTTTAATAAGCAGTTGTACACCATTCAGTAGAAATGTCTGCTGACTGAAAATATCAGCATAAATATAACCCAATAATTCAAATGAGGTACTTAAAGTAGTAAGAAGAAAACGTAGGTGAAATCGTAAATTACTATCGGCCACACTGTTCATATGATTTGCAGTATCATTAAACCACATTGATTTTTGAAGATGCGTTAATTTAGCATTAGGAATATAATTTAGCAGTTTTTTAATATACAGTCGATATCGATGTGAGGAGTAGGAAATAAATTTGCACCACGCTGAACATTTCATTGAGAAAATCATTTCTAATCGGCAGAAGTTAAATTAAAACCATCTGTTTTAGTAATTTTATATGTAATATGTAACATTGTATGAGTTAAAACAATATAGTCGTTCCCATGAGTAGGAACTACAAATTTTGTTTGTGCATTTAAGATATGGAAGACATAGACTTATATGGAACTATTTTATTACCTATAATACTTGTTTGGGTGGATAAACCCGCAAAAAAATCTAATACTGACTTCATACACTCACACTGCATTTTTTCTTACTATTAATGGGTACACAAGTTAAATTTACAATTCCGTAATACATTTGCGAAAATTTAATTTTTCACATAGGCTACTTGTACTATATCTTAAATCAATAACAATTCGATCAAAAGTTTAAGTTACACCGGGGCATTATGAGGATTTTCAAAAGTATGCATATTATTAATACCATACTCTGTAATATTTGTATGTATAATACGTAACAATGGAGCTATGGTGTTACCTGCCAGTTGAGGTTCTACAATATCACTATAAATATACATAAGTGTGGGTAGCGATTTTTGTACTTTTGGTGGATAACAAGCGCGATGCACAACTGCGATATCTACTTGCTGTATATGATCAAAACCTAGTATTCTTTCTAATTCAGGTGATAGGCGTACTTGTATATGCCTCTCCTGATTTTTCTTAGTCTACTCACCACAATTGATTATACTGATGCTTTAACTTTTAACTGTAAATTGAATATATAACTTTTATAATTAAAATGCAATAGAATATCGTCAACATAGTGTCTGGTATAATGGTGTCCTAGTAAGATTTTATGTATGTTCCAGCTTTCTGCATTTGTGATACGGTAATAAATATTAGTAGTATATTTGGAAAGATTCTGAAATTAACTTGTATAATGTACTTCAACATCAGCTGTCTCCTACACTCCTTTCTCTAGTAATACAGGAGGGAGTAATTTAGTAGTATAAAGAACAATATTATTTTGAGGAAAATATTTCATACAAGGAATATTTTATATTTCGCACTGCTGCTAGGAAGTGTGAGGTAAAAACTCACATTCCTCTATAATTAATTTCATCAATCAAAAATAACTCTGGGTTTTATTCCCCTCACACCCCACCCTATTAGTGCATAATGATGTTTTCGTTTTCTTTCCGATCCTACCAATATTTGATTTAATTTATTTTCAGCTTTATTTTTTAAATTTATTTATCTACTTGCCACCGATTTTGAAGACTTTTCAACAGGTGTATTATTATCTAGCACATCTTCTGCTACATTAATTCATGTAAGTATCAACTCTTTAAAAAAAGATTTTGCAACTTATTTTATAATGGAATTACACTACAGGATAAACCTCCTAGAAAACTACCAATACCATAACCTTCCTGATATGGCGTACCTGTATACATATTACACATACTATTAGCTTGATGACTGTAATATTGCAAATAAGCATCATTCATTTTTCTTTCTTTGTATATACTAAAACATATAAATAGCTTACAGTTTGCGTATGTTATTTGAAGCCAAATTAAAAATTAAAACTAATTTGCGTATAAGTTTCACAACATATATTATATTTCCAAGACAGTTGTATACAACGTGAAGTGTCTACTCAGTTACACATTTAGTCAATAAAATCTCAGTTAGAGGAAACAACTTTTCAATCCTAGACCGAAAACATACCCGAGTCAAATGAGCTTTGTTTATATTGACCATGGTGGCAGTTATGGCATCTTTCAGCGAGGCAATGGTGTTATGAGGATGTTTATTGGTGTCACGCTTAACTGTTTCCCATACGTAATAATCCATGGGATTAAGATCTGGGAGGCCATAAGTTCGGGTGAAGTGATCATGGGAATTTGCAGCCATCCAATTTTGCGTCAACATCGTCACCAAATATTTTTCTTACATTTAAGAAACTCGGATACTAAATCTACTATATTTGCACCTGGAATTCATTTATTATTAATATTTACATTTAAATTATCATGCCACTGAATATTAGGATTTTGTTTCAATTTACGTAATAGACATCTTGCATTACGTTTACAAATTTCAGGGAGAGTAGATATTATTTCATCATCTTTCTCTTCTTCCTTCTTCTCCTCGTCATGCTCTTTATTAATATTAGTTGTTGTTGCTGCGGTAATTGCTACCGATTTTTTAATTACGTTTAAATATTTTTGTAATACCTCTCTATACTGTATCCATTTTTCTTCTGCACTCATTATTTAACACTACACTGCTCGCGCGGATTACTATTGTAGTCCAGTGGGTTTCAGTTTTCTGATATCTGAGGGTTGGCAACACTTGTGACCTTGAGCAGTCTTCTACCTTCCTCCCCTATTTCTACAACACCATTAGTCGAGTGATAGCACCTAAAGTCAACGCACTGATGTTGTACTCATTGTTATTTTCGCATGGACTACTATTGTAATCCGTGCTAGTGCTGACGTGATAGTTTGTTTTCTGGCTAACGTTTTAACTGTTTTTTTTTTGAGTGTATTATTTCACATTATTCGCTCAAATATGTGATATATATGTTAGTTTAAAATGTAAGAGCACGAACAGATACGACAGTGGCTCAGAAATTGAAAGTAACGACGAAAGTGTTTTGAGTGTAGAAGACTCAGAAGAAATAGAGGAAGATGTCAAGTAGTGACTCTGAAGAAAGTGGTAGTGACGATTTGGAAGAAATAGAAGACGAAGAAAGGAACGGTGTTATCCAGGAAGATGCGTTTCACGGAAATTTTACATTGGAAAGGACAGAATTACCAGATGATATATTGATCCAGTGAACCCACGAAATACGCGAACACACCGTCATAACACTATACCTACACTGCATAGTTATTACTTCATAGAACAACACTAAATTTGGGGTTCACATATTGAACAAATTGTTTCGCTAGTGTGATACAGCCATGAATTCGCAAAGATGGCCACCCACTCTCTTCTTCCACGTGTTAAATGTTGCTGGAGTAAACGCTTTTATTGTTTTCAAAGCAAATAACAATGATGCTTTAATAATTTGACGCAAACACTATATACCCGAGCTTTAATAATTTGGACTTTTTGGAAATTAGAGTAAGCTTATTTTACTTTATGACTGCTTGCTCGATACCGGCACACTACTATTCTAATGAGACTCACAGAATATGAAGTTAGCCTTATCACCCCATCAACAATCAAGGGCTGCGGTCGCTGCCTGTCCTTTCCCAACCCAGACATCTTACGTGTTTTCTACACGGTATGTTTGAATTACTGTGTAAGACATATTGGTAAAATACGGTTGTGAATTTTTTTTTATTTGTTAAAGGTTAAGATAAATATTTAGTTTATTATTATTTTTAAAGTAATGAGTTCTGTTTGACAAAAGAAGGAATTAAAAAAGTGTGAAAGTTGGAACATATAGTATGTAGGTATGTATGAATCTTTGATATGCAAATGTGCTTGTAAGTCTTTAATTTTAGACTATTCTACTGTACCTCTAAGGATACATTTGTTTTTGCTCTTGTTCAAATGAAATAACTTTCATTTCAGGCATTTACCCACACCTTTTTTTCTTCAGGAGCAGAAAGTCAAACTACGTGTGTAGGTATAGAGAATAATTGTGTTTCGATAAGATCCCTTTGTATATGTTTTACGCTAGCCTCTCTTCCATTCTTTTATAAAAATCGTTGTTTCTGTTCCTATTGTTTCTGGAAGTACGACTTGTAAATATATGCATATAAGTTTCTCCAATTGTAATCAATGCCTCCCCTGATATGAACCCACCTTCTGCTCTTTAACTATGTCATGTGACAAACAGGCTACTGGGATCGACGCCACTGCACAAACGAAAATTTAAAAGTTGTATCGATACCAACAAGCACTGTGCAAATTTACTTGTGTGTTTATTACCACGCAAGACACACCTCCTCTTTCCACTTCCCTTACGTTTCTCCATCCCGTAATCAAGGCAGTACCAATATATGCTTTATGCGTCATATTTACACACCGTTCTTAGTTAAAGTGTGAGACCACTACGAGGCAGCTAATTCGGCAGAGCATACACACCGTTTACACAGATTCTCACATTTTTCTATAATTATTGGGACCTTCCTGAAATTCGGCCAGGAGGAATAGGGGATCGCCACCAACATCCTGTATTCTTAAACATTGTTGGCACCTGAAAATGTGAGAAGAATTATTCCGGTCGCAACTGGTAAGGTGTTCAATCATATGAAGGTTCCAGCAAGGATAGGAATGCGAAAATCGGTATTGAAATCTACGAAACGGGTATTTAAGGTGATCGTGGGAAAAGTAATGACCTCTCGAAGGCATCAAAACCAAAAGTTGCAAGTTCTGCCGTGGGTAAGTCGGAAGATTCCTGGTTGTTAAGTAAAGCTGGTTCACTTTGTATTTTTCCTTCTTTCAGAATGCATTCCTATTTGTTTGTTTCTGTTATTAACAATTGTTTTAGTGCTTTCTTCTAAATTACCTTAAATTAGTGGAGGTTACGTATAGTGAAAGTGTTTTATCCGTGCGAACAGTTCAGAGATTGAGTGAGCCAGTGTGACAATAGTTAAAGGTTTGGGGGTGGGTCTTGGGAAAACAGGATGCGACTCTGCGATACACAACATACCGTGAACCGCACTGACCCAACTACCCATTCTGCCCACCGTTCCACTCACTGACCCATTCTGCTCATCGCATTGTAGAAAGCTTCTTCTCAACACTGGTGAATTTGTCTACTTTTATTTTCAAGGTCTGCCGTTTTCTTCCTTTTTTTCTGGTTTCTGTTTAAGAATGAGCTTCAGGCACTCTTAAAGATCTTCAGGCAATTGACCATAATTGCAATTTAATAATAGTAATAGGACTTACTACTTGATTTTTCAGACGCAGCCTGAGAGTTTTATGATAAGCTAACCACTGAAAAATCTGAAGCACCAGTAATATATGAATTATTATATTAAAATTGAATATAATGTGACCGTCTGCCCGGCCACAAAAATATGTCTTTGGAATACCAGTGTATTTACTTTTAACTTTTATTCATGCAACGAAATTATTATTTTACTCACAGAAACGAACAGCTATTTTCCTTTCGGTGAGAACTTCAATTATTTCTATTGTATGCAGGTGTTCTTCAGTCGTTATCGTTTCTCATGATAGAACAAAGAACTTGTTGCTTTTCAATGCAACTCTTATCGTCTGGTCAGAGTGTTCTGTCGCAACAGATTTACTTTTTTTCTTTACTTAAAATAGTTTCCAACTT
Source organism: Thermobia domestica (assembly GCF_964235325.1). Taxonomy (NCBI): domain Eukaryota; kingdom Metazoa; phylum Arthropoda; class Insecta; order Zygentoma; family Lepismatidae; genus Thermobia; species Thermobia domestica. The sequence continues at coordinate 103,294,567 of NC_137457.1, forward strand.
ATAGTCTTCGTCACCATGACTGTTCCGCATATACTTTTTTATAATAACATTTATTAAGATTGGGAATATTTTTGAGTACGAAGTTGATATTGTGTGTGTGAATGCTATTGCGTTTGTCATGTTCTCACGCACTCATATTACGTCATCCTTCCTGCCGTGAGAACAAGCGTTCATATCCTGCAGGAGTCGTAGGTGGAATGACTCATACACACAATTACGATCGTTCGCTTCTTTCCACTGAACCGTTTTACTTAGAACAGTAGTGCATAAAAATATATAACCATGGGAAAAATTTATTAGTTAAGACTGCTACACTTTTTTCAACTATTATTTCCAAGATTCTTTCTCACGGGATCAAATCAAATGTTGCCAGTGTTCTTTATTATAACATCAACCCATTGGCATTGTGTAGGAATGCAGAAAACCTTACCATTTATTATTTCACATAATGCATTGTAACCCTAAGTAAGCGGACGTTTTGTTCCCGAGCGTGAGCAGAAGCAGGGAGTTAGCAATAAGAGTTGGTAGTAAGTGGAGGGTTAGCAAAAAGTTCGTCGTAGAGAGAGACAGTGCAAGACAACGTAAGAAGTAAGAGTATGAAGAACTTCTGGGGCCTAAGAAATGATTCAAACATTAATTTTCCCCCGCCCCCATTTTGGGGGGTGGGGCTGAACGTGAAACTTTCAAATAGGAACATAGGTCGAGTGATACCTCGTTCGAAAGAGCTTGAAAAATTGAACAATTTCTGTAGGAAACAATTTTTGATATGGGGCAACGTTTTCAAGATGGGCCCCAAAAATGATCCTGTATCCGATAAAATTTCCAGTACTTATAAATAAGTGTTACAAGCCAATGTCTCGTTAACTATACATCATATAAGAAAAATATTAAGAGACAATGTACAATACAGAGGGGCCTAAGAAATGAGTCAAACATTAAGTTTCCCCCGCCCCCATTTTGGGGGGTCGGGGGTGAACGTGAAATTTTCAAATGGGAACATAGGTCGAGTGGTACCTCGTTCGAAAGAGCTTGAAAAATTGAACAATTTCTGTAGGAAACAATTTTCGATATGGGGCACCGTTTTCAAGATGGGCACCAAAAATGATCCTGTATCCGATAAAATTTCCAGTACTTATAAATAAGTGTTACAAGCTAATGTCTCGTTAACTATACATCATATAAGAAAAATATTAAGAAACAATGTACAATACAGAAGCGCCTCAGAAATGAGTCAAACATTAGATTTCCCCCGCCCCCATATTGGGGGACGGGGGTTAACGTGAAATTTTTAAATGGAAACACAGGTCGAGTAGTACCTCGTTCGAAAGAGCTTGAACAATTGAACAATTTTTGTAGGAAACAATTTTTGATACGGGGCACCGTTTTCAAGATAGACCCCAAAATAGGTCCTGTAGCAGATAAAATTTCCAGTACTTATAAATCGGAAACGGCTAAGTAGAAAAATATGAAACAAAAAATGAAAAAGTTAACGCCATAGGCATCGTCGTTGTCATGGTGGCCCAGGGCCCCATCATGGGGCCCCGGGACCAATTTTAAAATTTCAAAATTGAATATAGGTCGAGTGATACCTTGTTTGATAGATTGTGGAAAACCAAACAGCTTATTAAAAAATTATTTTAATTTCGGGCAAGCCTATTTCAAAATGGCCGCCGGAAATGGTTCCACATTCAGGTAGAAAGTGCAGTGTTCAAACTGAGTGTTACAAGCCAATATCCCGTGAATTAGTGCATCAAATAAAAAGTGTTAAGAGTCAATGTACAACACAAACGGGCCTAAAAATATGTCGAACACGAGGTTCCATCATCATACTGTAAGTGAATAACAAGTAAAATATTCGGGGGCAAAATCGACCTATAAGGGTTAACCTAATAATAATAATAATAAGAAGAAGAAGATGAAGAAGAAGAAGAAGGATACTACTACGAAAAATAATAATAAAACTAGTAATAATAATATGAATGAAAATAATAAAACAAAGAATAATACTAATACATATGCACAAAGAGACGTTGTTTCTCAATCACTACAATCCTATGAGAAAGGGATAGAGAGTATCTATTACGCCCTACTTGTAGGCATCATCTCAACATGTGCCCAGTTAGAGTAAGGAAAACCCGTCAACGTCATTGCCTGGGGAATGGAACCGATGGCCTTCGGAACATAGTAAAACGATAACGTTGTATATTGCATTAACAATCTGTACCATCTTATATAAAAAAGGATCAAAGGCGAATTCTTTGAGCCATTTTATACAAAGAAAAGAAAGTTGCAATGAAATATCTTTAGATTATTTTTGATCGTCAACTATTAATATAATCGCTATGGAAACGTAATAAATGTAAGTGTAAGTGTGCAGACATCTTGCTAAATATGTCAATGTGGAATATAAACGCTTCTCAAGATTAGCTATTAAAACCAATTTAAGAAAATTGTAAATTGTGTTTGTCACGTAGTTTAAGAACCGGGATACAATCTAGATACTACGTAGAAGTAAATGTCGTAAAATTACTGGTGTCTCAATTCCAGGAAATAGACGTTCTAACGTATTATAAGGTATTAAGGTAGGGGTCGTTAACGCTCTGCAACCAATGAAGAACGTGCAACAGGAATATTGCCAGCAGTGCATGTAAACCCACATGTTACCACGAGACACCTTGCTGAGGCCAGTGGAGTTAGCCAAAGATCTGTAGTGCGTATTTTGCACGAGTACATGTTTCATTCGTATCATACCATCTTACATCAGGAAGTATCTGGCAATGATTTTCATGCCAGATTGCAATTTTGTCTATGGTTGGAAGGTATGGAAAACAGACAGCGCAACTTCATATCCACCATCTTGTTTAGCGATGAAGGTACATTTACAAACACAGGACACGTAAACCGACATAATATGCATTATTGGGCTAGGAAAAATCCACTATGGCAGAGACAAGTTGCTCATCAGCATCGGTGGTATCTTAATGTATGGTGTGGCATCCTTGGTAACCATATCATTGGGCCATATTTTTTTGATGGAGGTCTTACTGGTGATACCTATGCCGCATTAATCAGTGATGCACTATACCCGGAGTTGTTAGAGAATATTCCTTTCGCTGAACGTATAAGAATGTGGTATCAACATGATGGTGCTCCAGCACACAACGCACGCCAGGTCAGAGCCTTATTGGACCACCGTATGGCGAATAAAAGGATTGGGCGTCGAGGTCCTATTCACTGGCCTCCACGATCTCCTGACCTAACCCCACTGGATTTTTTCCTCTGGGGTTATGTTAAGGATCGGGTAATGTCCAACGTACCAACAACTAGTGATGATATGAAGGCGCGGATCGAAGGTGTGTGTGCATCTATCACTCCAGAGATGCTACATGATGTACGAACATCCCTATGCCGCCGCTTACAAACACAGGATGTGGAGCAGGATGGAGGACATATCGAGCATCATTTGTAACATGGTAAGTGTTGAAATTATTTGCTTCACAGTGATTGAAATTACAATTTTTAACATCGCACATACCCGTAGAATTACTAAACGTTATTCTACTACTTTACAGGATATTCGGTTGAGGTAATGCTCTTGTGACAGGCTTGCCTGAAATCAAAACAACTTTTGTAGTAAGCTGTTTGGTATTTCACGATCGATCAAAGAGGTATCACTCGCCCTATGTTGCGATTTGAAAATTCCATGTACGCCCCTCCAAACAAAAGCGGGGCGAGGGAACTTTGACACAAATATCAAGCCTTCTGTATTGTACATTGACTCAACACTTTACTTATTTGATGCGTAGTTCGCTTGATATTGGCGTGTAATACTCAATTTGAACACTGCACTTTCTATCTGAATGTGGAACAATTTTTGGCGGCCATTTTGAAACAGGCTTGCCCAAAATGAAAACAAATTTTGTACGAAGCTGTTTGGCTTTCCACGATCTATCAAACAAGGTATCACTCAACCTACAGGTATATTCCCATTTGAAATTTTGAAATTGGTCCCGGGGCCCCATGATTAAGGCCCTGGCCACACCAGGACAACATCATTCCACATTGCCTATGATGTTTTCATTTTTCATTTTTTGTTTAATCGTTTCCTAGTCATACGTTTCCGATTTATAAGTACTGGAAATTTTATCTGATACAGGACCAAATTTGGGATCTATCTTGAAAACGGTGCCCCATATCAAAAATTGTTTCCTACAAAAATTGTTCAAGTTTTCAAGCTCGTTCAAACGAGGTATCACTCGACCTATGTTCCCATTTGAAAATTTCACGTTCTCCCCCTCCCCCCAAAATGGGAGGCGGGGAAACCTAATGTCTGACTCATTTCTTAGGCCCCCCTGTATTGTACATTGTCTCTTAATATTTTTCTTATATGATGTATAGTTCGTGAGATATAGGTTTGTAACCCTTATTTTGACTCACCCTGTATATATATATATATTATTCCGTTCCGTACCCACACATATTCATACTCAATAAATAGGAATTTACCTAAGTAAATATCGTCTTCATGCCTGTGTGTGTGAGTTCCTGCGAGCAGACGGCTTGCCAGTTGAGTGTATGTATGCGTGTGCATACGCAAAAGTAAGTATAATACAACCGGAGTATCAAAAGCACCAACGTGGCTCATGTCAAATCACTTGTCATATCTCAGTATTATCAATCAGCGCCCAAACAGAGCATGAGCCTGGACCAGAATTGTTGTCAGCTGTTTTCTTAGGGAGTTCTTCGGGAGCCAGCACCCAAGAAAAACGGTAGGTAGCAATTTTAATGACGCCCGAATTAGCGACACGAGCCAAGACCGTCAGCGATTTGTGCATGGAGACAGTTGTCATATACGAATAAGTACTAATAATATTGGAATAGGAAACTGCATTAATTATATTTTCTTTTTACAGGTTGTCCCAATATAAATAATAATACTAAAACTTAGTATTTTCGTACTCATATAGTGTTCTGTAATATATGTATTTTATTTGAAATCTATTTACATTTATTATTTGCGACTAGTAATTTTATTTTCATTATGGCTCACCAACAAGTTGACGTACTTAAGATATTTGAACAGATGCAAATTGAAAACAGAAAACATTTTATGAAAAATGAACAGGAACAGATAGAAAACAAGGAACATTTTGCAGAAGTAAGAGAAAAATTAGATAGGCAGGAGCAGGCATAGATAGAAAACAAGGAACATTTTGCAGAAGTAAGAGAAGAATTAGATAGGCAGGAACAAGCATAGAATGAGAATAAGGAAAACCTTGCGAAATTATGGACACAAATAGAAGCAGTCGAAATGAAATGCGATGAGGGAACTACAAAAATGGCTGATAGAATAAAAGCCTTAGAGAATAAAGTAGATCAAAATATTGAAAGAGTTCAGAGGGGAATCGAACACAATACAATAGTTATTCAACAAAACAGAGATGACATAGAATTTATGGTCCGCGACGTACATTCAATGGGAATGAAGGTAACCAAAAACACAAATCATTTAATGGGTATATCCGAAATATTAGAATTAACACAAGGACAGGTAGAGGCTAATCACACCATATGTAACGCTAATAAAGAACGTTGTCTCGTAGCGCACAGAGAAACTGAGAGTCACTTAGACGAAATACACGACGAAGTTGTAGATTTAAAAGAACAGGTTCGAAAGAACGAAGGGTCACGTCAGATGTGTTACCAAGAGATTGGACAGTTAGATTATCACGTTAAAGTTAAAAATGAACAGACTTTCGAGAACAATGCCGAAATTAAAGTAGAACATCGTGAAATAGGAGAAATTAGGCACGATCTGGCGTTAGTATACCAAAAGGTAGCAAGAATCGAAAACAAATCACGGGAATCGGAACCTAATACCGGTAGTGACATTCATGTTAGCACCGGATACCAACCTAACATTGATTCAGCTTACACTGAGCATAGTGATGTTAGCAGTAGCGATGAAACTCACGTTAAGGTTATTACCAATAGAAATTTTAGACGAAATAATCGTGAAACTAGACATAGGGAAGTACAAACAACTAAATTAAAAGACCACTTTACACCGAAAATTATTGCGTATTTACCTAAGTTTAAAGGTAATCGCGCTACTGAATCAGTACATACATATCTGCGCAAGTTGGCATTAGCCGCGGAAGTTGCTAAATTGTCAGAAAATGCCTTAGAACAAGCCATACCTCATGTATTGGAGGGTGTAGCCTTAAGCTGGTACTACACACGTAATGAGGATTTAAAACTTTAGAAGAGGTTAAAAAAGCGTTAGTTGAAACTTTTGCTGGAGACGCGACAATACAGCACAGGCTGTCAGAATATAAAGCAACTCGATTCAATCCTAGGAGTCATGATTCAGTACATGCTTTTTCTTTAGGTCAGTTTAACAAACTTAGAGAACTGACACCGCAATTACCCGAAAATTTGATATTAACAGACATTATACACATGTTAGCTCAGAGATTTCGTACAGAACTTTATTTACATTCTTCCACTAATATTAGGGACTTTTTAGCGTCTATTCAGAAATTAGAAACATTGTATTTTCAGCAAACTAGACGGGAAAAACATCCGCAGGGTAACAATTCGAACAATAGGCAGAATCAAACTCCTCAAAACTACCAGAGATCTTTCGGTTAAGGTAATAATAATCAGAACAGGTATTATAATCAGAAAGTTAATAATATCAAGGCTCAAAGAAACGGTAATTGAAACAGGAGAAATGCAAATGGTCGTGACAACAACGATTGACCTCCACGTTCTCGTAATCAGAACACTAACCACGAACAAAATCGGAATCGTAACCCTCATAATTACAATAAACGACCAAAACCACGTAACGGTAATTCTAAAGATCGAAGAAATGACAACCGAAATAAGAAATGAAGAGGTAATAAACCATTCTATGCTCGTAATAATGACAATCAAAATAGGAAATACGAACATGATTATAAAAGGTCAAATCATCGTAATGAACGAGACTCTGTTTCTCAGGGAAACCGCTAAAAGGCTGTACTAGGGGTGGAGTATCAGCCAATGTTAATCATTTTACTGAAGGCCCAAATAAATATTTTTATGTAACACATACGCACATATGTAATTGTAAAGACACAAATTTACCCAGAAGTGATTGTAAATCGGACACCGATAGTATAGACCACTATGTTAATTCTAAGCCAACTCAGATTTCTTCAAAAATTAAAGCAAAAGTTTGTAATACAGACGTAGAATGCTTATGCGATACAGGTTCGGATCTTTCTCTTTTATCTTTGGCTCATTGGAAATGTAAAAGTGCTGATGTCACCGCACCAAAGCTAACTCCAGCCGATGACATTTTCCTAGTTGATTTTAGTGGGTCTGTTATAAGAAAAGTAAGAGGCTGTACGTTAATCACACTACAAATTGATAACATTTCCATTTATTTGAAAGTCTATGTTACCGAATCACTAAACCAAGACCTTATTCTGGGATTAGATGCTCTCACAGCTTTAAGTAGTAAAATAGATTTATCTCAGGGTACTATTTCTATGGAGTACAACAATTTAAAAACTCATGTCGATCTTTTATCTGACCAGCACGAATTAGAGGAAATTTCAGACGACGAAGAAGGTGGTATTGCTGTTAAAAACTTTTCGATCTCTGCTTCCACATTCCTCAGGCAACATGCTACGGATGAACAAATTCGCGATGCTGTGAATCGAACCCACATCCTTACAACACTGCAAAACAAAAAATTACGTTTTCTTTTATCTGAATACAAGGATATTTTTACCAACTATCCTGGACTTTGTAAGGATTTTGTTTATGAAATGGAAGTCAAGACTGACAAACCATTGGTCTGAAAACAGTACGCTTTCCCACATAAGTATTTACCTGATTTTCGAGAAGAGATTAATAAATTATTAGACCTAGGGTTAATTTGCCATTTCAATTCTATCCACAGTAATCCCATCTTAGTTGTACCCAAGAAAAATGGCAAACCGAGAGTATGTGTCGACCTGCGTTTACCGAATAAGTATATCGAATTACGACAAACTAAATCAGAAGGTATACAGGACCTGTTGCTGAAGGTAAGTTGTAAACCATTCTTAAGTTCTCTTGATTTAGTGAGCAGTTATAATCAAGCGTTACTCACTCCCAATTCACAGGAATACACCGCATTCAATTTTGAAGGCCAACATTATCAGTATCGTGTTACATGTTTTGGATATAAAAATGGTAGTAGTGTATTGAATAATATGTTACAGAGAGTATTAGGACGCGAACTACACGCTAAAATATTAAGGTACATCGACGACCTTGCATGTTTTACTGACACTTTTGAAGAACATCTTCAGCTGTTAAAACAAATTTTTCAGAAAGAGAATTTAATCTTACTCTCAACATGATTATTTAGTGCGGACTCTATTCCTTTCTTAGATTTTCTCATCACCTCTGAAGGCATTAAAAAGGATCCCAAAGATGTGGAAGCTGTACGCAACCTACCCCGACCTACCTACTAACATAAAATCCTTACAATCTGTTATAGGACTTTTCAATTGGTCTCGTTCTTTTGTTCCTCATTTTTCAGAGAAAATGAAACTACTCTTCGAACATCTTAAAAATGGTAAGAACTGGCGTTGGGAGGATGCCCACGGAAACGCTTTTCAGCAAATTAAATCCGACATATATGTAAAGATGTTTTTTTTTTTTTTTTTTTTGTCACTTCCAGATCTTGACCTTCCCTACTATATTGAATCAGATGCCTCTCGGCTCGGAATTAGCGCAGTCCTCTACCAATATGTAGGAGATAAGAAAAGAACTGTTAATTGACCATCATGTCACTTTCATTAAAGATCAAAAAACCTCAGCAGGCTGGACAAATCTAAACCTTGGAACACTCGTCTTCTACGGTAAAGTATTGAATTACAGCAGCTGGATTATGAGATTCGCTACCAGAAAGGCTCCGACAAATTGTGTGCAGGTGCACTTTCATGTTTATTTCCTTCTACACATCTACCCACTAAACGTGTTCATCCTTTACAGGTCATTCAAGATGAAATCCTTAACGTATCACCTGAAGAACTTCGCCGTTTACAACGTGAAGATTTTGTATATTTACCTATTATTTCTTTTCTAGAAGGTGAAGTAATGGAGGAGTTACCTCGAAATTTCAGAAACTGGTCAAAATTCTTTAAGTTAGGTAATGACATTTTATTGTACAGAGATTTTAATTTCCCTGATTCATGGAAAATTTGTATCCCTAGATGCTTAGTGGAGAAAGTAATAGTTGCTTATCATGATCAATTTCACCACCCAGATACTGACAAAACAGTGAAAATTATTTCGAAGTCATTTTACTGGAGAAAGATGAGGTTTGGTGTGAAGAAGCACGTCAGGGAAAGCATGAAGTGCATGCAATTCAAACCGGATCAACATCCACCCGCACGTTTATTGTCTACTAATGCTTACTTACATCCTAGGGCATTGTTAGCTTTAGATTTCCTAGGGCCTTACCCCACAGGAAAAGGTGGCGCTCGTTTTTCATTGGTTACAGTAGACGTATTCACTAAATACTGTACAGCTTATCCTTTGAAATCTGCTACAGCTACTGCAGTTCTTAAATGCTTATTTGATTTCTATATGCATCACTTAGGTCTAGTGGAAGCTGTCCTCACTGACAATGCTCCAATATTTCACAGCAACGCAAAAGTAAGTATAATACAACCTGAGTCTCAAAAGCACCAACGTGGCTCATGTCAAATCACTTGTCATATCTCAATATTATCCAAGAAAAACTGTAGGTAGCAATAACTATGTCTGTATATTCATCATGATGAAATTGCAGTATCAACTGAAATGACATTTGGCATATAGTTTGTCCCTAATTTCAATATCATTTTAAAACTGTCTTTTATTGGGTGACTTGCTGACTGCTGAGAACCGTCTCCAACGACTTAATATTTTCTCTTCTTAGCTGACCAGGAACAACTGTCAAATTTTGGATCTCATTTTGACGTGTGATGGAAAGTGGGTAATGCAAGATAAGAAAAATGCTCGTACCAATGTCTATCGTCAAGTAACTCTATGCCTTTAAGTGCAAAAACTGATCTTCATCAGCGGAAGGGGATGCTGTGTGTGGTACTACTGCTGGGATTGTGCATTATGTGTTCTCGGAAAGTCGTAAAACCATAAAAATGGTGTACTCAACTCAATTGCAAAGAGTATCCAACAGCTTGCAAAAAAATAACCTCCACTAGTGAATGGGGTGTTCTATTTCACTAAGCCAACGCTAGACCTCTTACAGCAAAAATGACCCTGGAGGTGATTTCTTCCGTCGACTGGGAACTTCTGCACATCCAGCGTATTCAGTAGATATTTCTCCGTCAGAATACCATCTTTTTTCTCTATGGACAACCATAGCGCAATCAAAAACTCAAAACTCGAGAAGAGGTTTGAAACGCGCTGGCGCAGTTTTTTTGAGTCCCAACACAAAGATTTCTTCAAAAAAAGCATCTACAGACTTATAAAACGATGGAAGAAGATTGTAGAAGCGGATGGTGGATGTTTTGCGGAATAAACGTAAGGTAAACACATTTTTTGAACTTATCTTTCTTGTACTGAAACCGCAAGATCTTTCTTGGTTACCTGGTAAATTCAGAAGACAGAACTTTCTGCTGCTTTTAAGAAGTGCCCCTGTAGTGGCCAAACTTTCAGTAGTTGGTAGTTGTGTCCATTGGGATTTTTTCTGGATCACAATATCTACAATATATCATAGTTTCAGCCGTTTTTATCGAAATCCAGAGCATCTTTATGTCCGGCTGCATTCAAGAAGGTTGCTTCCTTGTGCTCAAACGATCAATGATTGGTAATTATACCCATTAAGGTTTTTTCAAGATCACAATATCTCCAACATATCACGGTTTAAGTGATTTTAACAGAATCCACAATACCTTTACAATCGACAGTTTCCAAAAAGTGGCCTTGTAGAGTCCAAACTGTTAGTGATTTGTAGTTATGGTCATTGAGACCTTTCTCAAGAACACGATACCTACACCTACGACATATTTTGATTCAAGCAATTAATCCGAAATCAAATATCCGTAAGGATTCTATAGGGTTTTGTAATCTCGAAGGGGGTCATTGCCACCTGGAATAAATTTCTCGGAAAAATGGCAAAACCCATATTTCCTACCTCGAAGAAATTTTTTCAACGGCAGAGTTTTGTTTCATTAGTGTGATCTCTTTTATCAATGGGACAGTTTATTGAAAAGAAGACTTTTGCTCTCCTTAACCTATTTTCCGAAAGAATCAAAAAATACATGTTGATTTATTTTCGGTGTATTATATATTTGCAAAGCTTGAAGAAAATCGGATGAGGGCAAACCTCGTTTACACTTTAAATTTTTGAACTTGACGGTTTTTTGTTCAAGTCCTCAACTGTACATATAATTATGCATTTGGTACAAATTTAAAATTCCCTAGTAATTAAGCTTAATTATCAAATTTTATGTTCATTTTTCTCACAACTTTATCACATGATACCATTATGATCTGAACGTTCCATATAATATACACTATTTCAGCAATTACTATAATAGAAAGCAGTAGATGTAAAATACGAAACAGTTTAAGTTTTATTTCTCAATAATGGCTATTCAATTTGAGTTTGAACTATTATCGATTGCTTACAATTATTTATAGAAATCAACCATATATATAAAAATAATGCTCCCACCCCCAATAAAAGACAGTTTTAAAATGATATTGAAATTAGGGACAAACTATATGCCAAATGTCGTTTCAGTTGATACTGCAATTTGATCATGATGAACATACAGACATAGTTATTGCTACCTACCGTTTTTCTTGGATAATATAGAGATATGACAAGTGATTTGACATGAGCCACGTTGGTGCTTTTGAGACTCAGGTTGTATTATACTTACTTTTGCGTATGCACACGCATACATACACGCAACTCGCAAGCCGTCTGCTCGCAGGAACTCACACACACAGGAATGAAGACGATATTTACTTAGGTAAATTCCTATTTATTGAGTATGAATATGTGTGGGTACGGAACGGAATTATATATATATATATATATATATATATATATATATATATATATATATATATATATATATATTATAACAGCACACAAAATTCTCACTTTATAGAGCTAAATGCTCAAACAGAAGGAATTGCACAGAGGCAATCGAATAAACGAAATGAAGAATAAATTCTTAACACTGCGTGGTAAATGTAGATATGCGCACACTATTCACGAACACTAGTTTAAAGATCGCTTGCACTAGAAATTGACTCTTCGCACTGAGATATGATTTTTACTTCGTGATAATGGCGAGGGGAATGGGGAAATACAATTGAATGAAGTATCTTCACTCCTAAAGGACGCTACATATACCGAAGGTATTTGTTCGTCCTTTTACTTCACATCCTCTAGATTAATATCACACCACGAAGTTCTTCATACTCTCACTTCTTACGTTGTCTTGCACTGTCTCTCTCTACGACGAACTTTTTGCTAACCCTCCACTTACTACCAACTCTTATTGCTAACTCTCTGCTTCTGCTCACGCTCGGGAACAAAACGTCCGCTTACTTAGGGCTGGCAATGCATTATGTAAAATAATAAAGAAATGGTAAGGTTTTCTGCATTCCTACAAAATGCCAATGGGTCGATGTTATAATAAAGAACACTGGCAAAATTTGATTTGTTTCCGTGGGAAGGAAGCTTGGAAATAATAGTTGAAAAAAGTGTAGCAGTCTTAACTAATAAATTCTTCCCATGGTTATAGATTTTGATGCACTACTGTTATAAGTAAAACGGTTGAGTGGAAAGAAGCGAACGATGGTAATTGTGTGTATGATTCATTCCACCTACGACTCCTGCAGGATATGAACGCATGTTCTCACGGCAGGAAGGATGACGTAATATGAGTGAGTGAGAACATGACAAATGCAATAGCATTCACACACACAATATCAACTTCGTACTCAAAAATATTACCAATCTTAATAAACGTTATTATAAAAAAGTATATGCGGAACATTCATGGTGACGAAGACTATAAGTTGGAAATTATTTTAAGCAAAGAAAAAAAAAGTAAGTTTGTTGCGACAGAACACTCTGACCAGACAATAAGTGTTGCATTGAAAAGCAACAAGTTCTTTGTTCTATCCTGAGAAACGATAACGACTGAAGAACACCCGCATACAATAGAAATAATTGAAGTTCTCACCAAAAGGAAAATAGCTGTTCGTTTCTGTGAGTAAAATAATAATTTCGTTGCATGAATAAAAGTTAAAAAGAAATACACTGGTCGTCCAAAAACATAGTTTTGTGGCCGGGCAGACGGTCACAACTTGGCGAGCCGAAAGGGAACAACACATTGTTAGTCAACGAAGTAATGTGTTTAAAATCCTGGGTAAACACACATGGGAAAACAAGTTTGGAAGTTTGTGGCTTCTTTTCCAAAATACGGAGTTGGCAACACTGTTCTTGGTTCACTGGGTATGGAGGATTATGGGGAAAACACTGGTAACACTGTTTTTGATGAACACTATTCGCAGTGAATTGGGAAAAGAATGTAGATGTCTCACTATGAATCACTAGGACAATTTATTTTGTTTAGAACACTGTTGATCCAGAGGGATGACTATGAGCTGATTCCAGATTCCATCAGATGTTTCTGATAATTCCATATCGTGATTTCTTCTTTCTTCTCTCGTCTTCCTTCTGCAATGAAAGTTCCAATTGGTGAAATCCAATCTCCTTGACAATTGGGATTATGGGGTGCGAAGACAATTATAGCACATAAGTGAAAGCCTCTTTTTTTTTCCAACACTGAGAATAAATATTCACGCTTCACTGTGAACATTCACTTAAAGCAAGTTTGGTATATTCACTATTTGTTTGTGATGTATATATTACTTTGGGCTAAACTGATTACGTGAAAACGAATACGTGGTTTCACCTGTATGTGTGAAAATGTTTATAGGGCTATATAGTTTTGTTTCTATTTATTTATTTATATATGTTCTTAGTCCAATAGTTTTTTTTCCTTTCAAAATATTTATGATTGAATGGTTAAAATATTTAAATAAAACTTGACAAGTATAGATAAAATGTAATAATACAAAACGTTAAATATTTTTAAAATACTGGAGTATATCGAGTGAATATGTTAACTTAAAAAAATCAATTTATTAATCTGATTATGAATAATCGCAAATATAGGTTAATTCACCTGTAAACGGATGTTAAATCGGAACAATCCTGAAGGTTTAGACGAATAAACATTCGTGAGATAATTTTGTGTGAACTGTGAGAACGCAAAATCCTGCATATTAATAAACAAAAAATTTAAATTCCAAAACATGGGTAAGATACTTTCAACAAAGAAGAATTCTTTTGAAAAAAACATTTACGAGTTATTTCTTCATCCAAGTGTATCAAAAAGACTCTACGAATTCTCATGCCAGTACATATATATCATGTTGAGTCATTTTAACTAGTCATTGACGAAGATGCCAAGTTCCATCTGAACATTTCTTTGGTCCTATTAAAGTAAAGTTAGTTAAACATTATCGAAGAATGCATGTAAAAGAATATTCATTAGTCTTTATGAGGTTGTGAGATGTTACACAAGACGTCTGTAGAACATAATCATGATCAAAACAAATATAAAAATGTAAAGGAATACTAATCTTGATCACTTCCAAGGGAATTCTTGAAGTCCAACTCTTAATGCTTATAAGAGGATAGTAAAATTTTGTTAACAAAAAATCAACAATGCATGACAATAATATATAGGTATATTATAAATGCAATCATCACTCATTATGCAAAATTCCATTATAAACAAACGCCTAGCCTGGGCGTAATGGATGCTCGTCAGCACTTTCATAATGTCCATAAAATCTGCAATAGTATACATCAACATGTTCATTAACGACACATATATATTTATCGTAACATTCACACATTCGCCATCTCGAACTGTGACTTAACTAACGTATGCCTGAAATAAAATCCTATTAGCGATTCATTGCATAGAAGTACAATAACAAGTAATTCTTTAGGATATCAAGATAAAAACACAAGATGTAACCATTCCTGAAATATTCATTATCGATGAAAATAGGACGCCATAATTCGAAACATTGAAATAATATAAAGACTTTAATAATATTTCTTGAATAAACTTTTTAACTTTACAGCTGTAAATCCTAATAAATGGTTAACAACAAGAATATTAACGTGAATATTATTTCACCTAGATAGATTTCGGCATCGAAAAAATTAATGGAAATTAGTTGGCATGGTATGAGTAATTAGTTCTTCAAATTGTATGCGTTCTTGTTCCACTAAATACATAAAAGTTATGTTTACTGAAATACAATAAAAGAAATATTTGAAATATATCACAATACATACTAACATAGCCTTAAAATACATGAGACAAAATATCAATACACAAATATTTCACAAAATGAAAATATCAGTTATACAGAAATACTTCAGATCCTTCGTGGAAATCTGTTGAAATATGGGAATAGCATAAATACGTATTACAAACTCACAAATGTTGAAATATTCATCGGGCATAAAACACATTATAATAGTAATACAATGAAGCATCATTAAATTTTAATATTCAATATACACAGAAGTATATGTCTAAAATACAGGATATGAATTCACAGGTTACAACGAAATTTCAATGTGTGCATAAAGAAAGGGAAAATTTCCAATAATTACCGAATGATGGGTTAATTTCTGGTTAGACCATCTATTTCATGGTTCACCACGCCATGTCTACCTAGAATGTAGCTTGGAAAATAAATTTAACCATCCCTTATTAATATACTCTAAAATTCCCTCCCGAAGAATCGGTCGTATTAAAATGCTAAAGAAGCAAAAAGAAATGTTAATAAGAAACCCAAATAGATTGGATAGATTCCAAGAGAAATGTTTAGTTACGGTCAATACCGCAACTGAAGGATACGACTGTACGTCTTGAATACATATCTTCTTGTGTTTCCTATGACAAGGAAAAAAAATGCATGAAATCTTAATGTAAAACACGTTAAAACTTAACAGTGTACACTGTTTGACGGATCTGGATATAAAAATCAATGTACCATATTAGACACATTTGTACCATATTCTGCAAACACACTTAGTCTTATTAAAAATCAAAAACTATAAAAAAAATCTGCTGAATCTGGCTCTTTTTTTCAAGATAAATATAAAGATAACAAACGGGTAGATGTCAAATTATTGGTTTGAACTTGCTTTACCTCGGAATCATCTTTCGGATTACCATTCACACTTTCCTCTTCTGCTTCCTCATTGAGATTGGATAAATCAAATTTCCCACTAGGAGTAAGAGAAGTAAGATTATTCGGAGTGTCAGGTGTTACTAAATTTAAATCTTGTAAAATGTGTTCTGGGAGTTGCCTTTGTGCCAAAGTTAACCAGATTTTGCGGGTTTCAGGCGTTGGATTCCAAAGTTTTGTCCTGTCCATGGAGTGCGAACCTATATATTCACCTGTTGTGGGATCAATAAGTATTAATATAAAGTTTAAAAATTCTACGAATACACTAAATTATGCCTAACTAACCTAAAAACGAAAAGTGAACACTAAATCTATTTTCCCTGGAAGTCAGAGTCTCGTTCGTGACGATAGTTTGACCTTTCATAATTTCGTTCGTCGTTCCGGTGATTTTTGTCATTATCACTATCACAAAATTGTCTATTGTTTTTATTTTTCCGGTGATCATTCCTTCGATCCTTCGAAGTACCATTACGTGGTTTTGTTCGTTTATTGTAATTATTAGGGTTACGATTCCGATTTTGCTCGTGGTTAGTCTTCTGATTACGAGAACGTTGTTGTCGATCGTTGTTGTCACGATCATTATTATTTCTCCTGTTCCAATTACCGTTTCTTTGAGCCTTGATATTATTAACTTTCTAATTGTAATACCTGTTCTGATTATTATTACCATAACCGAAAGATCTCTGATAGTTTTGAAAAGTTTGATTCTGCCTATTGTTCGAATTGTTACCCTGGGGAAGTTTTTCCTCTCTAGTTTGTTGAAAATACAATGTTTCTAATTTCTGAATAGATGCTAAAATTCCCTAATAATAGTAAAAGAATGTAAATAAAGTTCCGTACGAAATCTCTGAGGTAGCATGTGTATAATGTCTGTTAATATCAAATTCTCGGCTAATTACAGTGTCAGTTCTCTTAGTTTATTAAACTGATCTAAAGCAAAAGCGTGCACTGAGTCATGAGTCTTAGGATTGAACCGGGTTGTTTTACAAGCCGATAGCCTGTGCTGTATTCATGCATCACCAGCGAAAGATTCAATTAGTGCTTTTTAACCTCTTCTAAAGTTTTAAATTCCTCATTACGTGTGTAGTACCAGCTTAAAGCTACACCCTCCAATACATGAGGTATGGCTTGTACTAAAGCTTTTTCTGACAATTTAGCAACTTCCGCGGCTAATGCTAACTTGCGCAAATATGTATGTAGTGACTCAGTAGCGGGATCACCTTTAAACATAGGTAAATACGCAATATTTTCGGTGTAAGATGGTCTTTCAATTTAGTTGTTTCTACTTCGCTATGTCTAGTTTCACGATTGTTACGTCTAAAATTTCTATTGGTAATGAGCTTAACATGAGTTTCGTCGCTACTGCTAACTTCACTATGCTCAGTATAAATTGAATCACTATTAGGTTGGTATCCCGTTCTAACATGAATGTCACTACCGGTATGAGGTTCCGATTACCGTGATTTGTTTTCGATTCTTTCTACTTTTTGGTATACTAACGCCAAATCGTGCTTAATTTCTCCTATTTCACGCTGTGCTAATTTAATTTCAGCGTTGTTATCGAAAGTCTACTCATTTTTAACTCTAACGTGATAATCTAACCGTCTAATATCTTGGTAACACATCTTAAGTGACCCTTCGTTCTTTCGAACCTGTTCTTTTAAATCTACGACTTCGTCCTGTATCTCGTTTAAGTGACTTTCAGTTTCTGTGTGCGCTACGAGACAACGTTCTTTATTAGCGGAAAAGGTGTCATTAGTGGCATCGACTTTACTGATTTTTTTAAAAATTTTTGGACAATCCCTCATCCTGCCCCAATAGTTTTTAAAGTGCTTGGTTAGGCAACACGCACAACACCAATGACAGAAAAGCTGTTTGTGGTCGGTTTTAGAGTTACCTGATGGCTATAAGACAATTAGTTTTCTAAAAGAACCTGTGACAATGCCATTAAATAATTTTAAAATATTTATGAGTCAAAGTACAGCCATATTAGCTCAGTTGTTGGAATTAATGTCCAGATTTTATTTGGAATGTCACGTGAACGATGACTATAGGCATAGCCCTTGATAAAACACGATTTTATTTGTGGGACTCTTCGCTTATTTTGTTCTGTATTCAAAATAATCCGGAACTCACCACGGGTGGTCGTTTCACATCGAGCTCCTACCACCCACACACCCAGTAGGCATACGCTAACATTTGACCTTAGGTCTCGTAGTTCTTCTTGGCCTCGACGCGCGGCATTCTTGTTCTAGACTTCAGTTTGGCTCTATCGTAGATATATCTTGCGTTCTGGCCGCACTTTTTTGAAGCTGCTCCGGACACCAGCTTCAGTGTGCGTTCCACAGCTTGACTATGGCAAGGAAACGTTGTTGTTAGAATAGCTGAAGTGCAGGTGTTTTTTTCAAGCTGCTGAGCTTTTATGTTTCGTGCGATTGGAGGCTCTGTGAGACATTTAGGCCAATTAATCATGTCTCAGTAATTTTCAGGTGCAAAGTTTAATTTAGGAACAATGAAGTCTCTGGCTTCATCTAAGCGAGTTGATCTCGGAGTCTTCTGCCTGCGGCACTTTTTTTTCCTTCTCCAGCCTAACGTTCGAATATGCGGATTTTCATCTGCTGCCATCGCTATCTGCAGGTTTTCATAATTAACGTAGTATCCGATCGTTTGTAAAACAGAAAGAACTATGTGTTTTAGATTTTCTGGCAGATAACGTTCCTGGTTTTCTGCTTGATATATCGGTAGTATACATTCCTGTAGCAACAGTCTTACAAATTTCAGAGAGATAATTCTGGTCGCTGTTTAAACCATCTTTTCTTTTCATTTCAGACACCCAGTCAACGGGAATGGGTGTAAAGGAAACGATCCGTGAACGTTCATAACACTTTAATTCCTTTCTGATGTGACCTTAAGAACTGTTGGGTCCGGTCGTTCCACCATCCAGTTCTGTAACCAGGTGTCGAAATGGCAATTCGTTGGTATAAGATGCTGCAGTTTCTTTCCTAGGGATTATTGTGTCTGACTTATCACGCCGCTATCCCATCCTGTGCTCGTGGCTTCACCATTGCTGCCCGACTGCCTCAAGACTTGACACGTGGTACTGGTTCTTCCCTAAAAGCTCCACTAAAGATTCGGCAATATCCTTGCCAGTGCCTGACATAGGTGTGGCACGACATAAATATTCTGAGCCGGGCTACGATAGAACTGTGACATTTAACCTCTTGTCTTCGTAGTTTGCAGTTAATTTTTTCTTGCACAAGAGTTGCATAATGTTTTTTTCCGTCGAAGTAAATACTTGTAATCGCCCGGCCTACGTGAGTCTTTTCTTTCTGGATCTTCTCACGCAGTTTATATTTTCCTCTTCGTTTCTTAGATCTGTCAAAAACAAGATTTTTGTCCTCTGGCGTTATAAGTCTAGCGTCCTGAAGTATGGCAGATGCGATTTAACCTGTCTGACTTAAACTCCAGTTCTAAACGCTGTCTCCGCTGTATTTTGTATACATATGCGCTTTAGGCTATGTTTCCTTCTTGGTCGCACCCCAGAGTCAAATCCAAAGAGCTTCCCGATTCAATACATTCGCTGGAATCCCCAGACGACACCAGTATCTTTGATCTCTGCCTATGACTAATCCCACTAGTTGATGGACTTGCTTCAACACTTCCATTGTCTATCTTGATAGTCTGCACCTGACAGAGATTTGCTTGTTCGGACGTCAATGTTACTAATTCCCATTTTCCATGATGTTCTCTGGTCCAAAAGAAACTTGAATTATCATTTTGGAATTTTACGTGCCCTCTCACAGTTGCAATCTTCGGCAGTTTTACATTTGCAAGACGAGAATTTTCGGCGTTTGCAACAAGTCCTGCACGAAATGTTGCTTTTTGCCCTTGTCGACTGGAATGTTTTTCCTTGGTACGACACTTATTATAAAATGTTTTCAGCATGTCAAGATCTCTCGTTTCTGAAACCACAGGAATGCTTGCTTAACGCCAAATATGTACAACTCTTTGTCGAATTAGTTTACAAATGTCAGTCAATGGTAAATTAGTTACACTTTCCTCTCCACTTAAACCACTTCTAAACCAATGATAATGTAACATAACGTCAGCGTATGTGGATAACTGGACTTCACACATTTCACTTGGAGTGCCAAATAAACCTCGTTTCACAGTCTCCCGTGATGGTCTGCTAAAAGCCTTTTTCATCTTGGTTTCCATTGCTTCCGAGCTTGGAAACCAAAGTATACAAAATGTCTGTGAATCGTATTGCACTAATAAGACTGTAATTTTAGGTACAATGCACAAACTCTATGTCTTAACAGAAACAGTAGCGAACTAAAACCTTTAAAGCTTAAGCTGCATTAAATTTGCCTGTTGGATTGGTTGACCGAAGTACGCAGTATTTATACCACCGAGGAATTTTGAGCGAGAATTTTCTAGAAACGTCGGCGTAGGTTCTGGAGCCAACGAGGAGAGCGGGAGGTGCGCGAATCTCTTGGACAGAGCTGGACATTGCGATGACGCTCGGAGAACGTGGCTAAAGTAAGCAACCATGGAGTTGTGTAGCCCGGCACCGGATGACATTTGCTGTAAGTGTACATAACAAGCGAAGAGTTGCCAGAAAGGAATCGTGTCATATCGAGATCCTATCCTATAATAATCGTTAACGTGGCATTTGAAACAAAATCTGGACATTAATTCTAACAACTAAGCTAATATAGCTGTACTTTGACTCATAAATATTTTAAAATTATTTATTGGTATTGCTATAAATTTCTTTTAATAAACAAATTATATTATATTCATCAGGTAACTGTAAAAACGACCACAAGTAGCTTTTCTCTGTTATTGGTGTTATGCGTGTTGTCTAATGAAACACATAAGAAACGTTAAGACCGTTGGGGCAATGTAATGTTTTTGTCCCAAAAAATATTTAAAAAATCAGTAAGGTCGGTGCCCTTAATTGCCCCTTTTCCGCACTAGCCGCCACCGAATTTTCACCCAAAGTGCAAAACGCTCCACCCTACTGTACACGAAGTGCACATGGAAATCAGAATTCTAATATTAAATACATATTTGCAATATTCCAGAATGTATGTAGATTACATCTTGAAAATTTTTTCCAGACAAGATGTAAGATGTCTCCATTTTGGAATCTTTGAAATCATCTACGGATTTTTGCAAAGAAAATGAAGCTGGTTGAATAACCTCTGAATATCCTCTCATTGTCCTTAATAAAGTTTATGAAGCTTGATTTTTACCCCTTTCTTCCCTATATTTCTATATGAAGCTGTGTATACAGTGTGTCTTGCTTTTTTTACTCATTTTTTTTTTTTGAAATTTGTTTTTCAGGTTTGTCTTAGAAGATACATGTATGCTTTGTTATTTTACTAGGGACAAACACATTGACTATCATTTTTGTTTTATAGTATTTTTATCAAAAGGTGTCAATAGAAACTTGTTTCGATGTAATAAGTAATAATAAAATTTGTTGGTATTAAGTTATAACCTTTGAGAAATAAATTACATATTGGAATGAAGAAAAGCGGGGGGAATGGGAGAACCCTAGGAAAATCCACGGACATATTTATTATATGGTACAACACTAACTTGTTGAGAATTCGTCCATGTAAATAGAGTTAGAAGTGAGTACGTTGGCGTTAGTGAGAAGTGAGTTAGAGTTTGAAAAACGAATGGCATAAAATTGACTGAAGAACAGTTGAAGGAAAAGGGACAACCCTGAGAAAATCCACGGACACACTTATTATTATATGGTACAACTCTAATGTGTTGAATTGTTTGTCTAACTTCTATAAAAACGTGTTAAGAGGGATATTATAGTGTTCCTTAAAATAGTAGAATGAAAAGTGGAAGGAAAGTGGAGAACCTACGAGAAAACCACAGGGACAAACATATTATGAAAATACATGGTGAAAATCAAACTTATACGTATTTTATAGTCTTCTTTTCTATGAAAAGGCGTTAAGAACTATCTTACAGTGTTTGAAATATGATGCGGTGGGAATGTCAGTGGAATCGGAAGAACTCTAGGAAAACACATGACTATACAGAATTTGTTGTGTTTTTAAAATGTATGTTTTATAACTTGAAATATTTTTTATGTTGTTTAACACCAAGGCTATACGAGACGTGGACCTACACTTTCTACTGTCCAATTTTCAACTGCTACTAGCTACCTACATAGTGAAGAATGCTATATTCTTTTTGTATATATTCACAGCAGATAATGTTCGAACCAGATAATTTTTACTGTTTATGTTTTAAACCAGGAACATTTCACACCTGAAGTGTGATGCACAGAACGTTTTGTGCACTAAAGGATTTTTTTTAACTACAGATACCACGCCGTTGCTTGTAGTACTAGATTCGGGTATAATCCAGGTTTTGACGTTGGATTTTGAAGGGAAAGATACGTACATTAACCAGTTAAGTTTTCCACGCTAGTGACCCGTACAGTATGAGCTATTGCAGAAGTTTTAACGCGTACCGTTACTGCACAGACGGATTTATGGTATAAGTGCTTCCGCCCAGATTCGACGTTAGGTTTTAACTCCAGAGAGTGCGAAAAAGGAACTTTTGTTATTTTTCTTTCGTATTTTTTACAATAATAATCCTTGTTAAAAAAAAAGTGTGACACGATAAAATTGAAATTAGAATTTTTATCATACAAGACGAACTGAATAGATACTTTTACCATAGAAGATGCCCTGAATATATGACTTTGACAGGATTTTAACTTAGGTTTTGAACGTTAAAGACGCGCTGAATAGATGGATACGCTGAGGCGCCGTATGGAGGTGCGAGTTCGCGGGCTTTTACCGTCTCCTTTCCTAGGAAAGTCGAATGGAAAATAGTAATTATTTGGTGATTTGCTTGCCGAAAGAGCTCAGATTATGTACTTGCGGAAACCCCGCCCGTAATTGTTGTGAACCCCCAAATTTTGGAGAGGAGAGGAATAATAGAATTTGTTGGGAAAGGTCTAATACTAAAAGCTCGTATTAAATTATTTGGTATTTTGCTTCGAAACAAACCTGAGAATATATGTTGGATCGTATGCCAAGATATACTCATTTTATTTATTTATTTATTTTTATTTTATTTATTTCTTACTTAAAATGGCGGAGTTAAGGCATAACCTTTTCTTCCACTCAACCATTTACATTTTTCTTTTACAGTCTGATCTCATTTTTTTACGACGAGAATAAAAATGATATACAGTTAGGCACGTTAAAGATTTACCGACATACATAACAATACAGAAAATAAAACATGAAAAATGAAAATGAAACTTACTACATATAAAATAAACACCAAAACAACAAGAGACAATGCTAAAGACATATTAAACTATGCAAGGAGAGACAGACACCAATCTTGATTTTATATAACATAAAATACATTCCTATGATTCACTATCTGTAGATGAAATGATGCACCTACTTATGTGCTTGTCTATAATGTATACGTTCATACATATGTATCAGAAGGGGATAGAAAAGAAAATAAGACGAAATAGAAAGAGAATAAAAGAAACGACTGCATAGTAACGCCAGGAATAGTTTTGTGTGTAACAACTGTTTTTTTCTTACTGAAGACCTTCATTAGAAAGATATTCTTTAAGCCGGCGTTTAAAAGTTAACACTGAGCCAAAGTTTCTGATGCTTTCAGGGCTGTCATTCCAAGCTTTGGTGGCAAATAGTGGAAAGATTTGGAAAAGAAATTAGATTTGTGCATTTGAACGGCGAGTGTTGTATTTTGTTTAGAACGGGTATTTAGTGAGCGAGTATCGCCGAGAAATTTAAGTTTAGAGGATATATAAGTAGGTCTTTTACAATTAATTATTTTATATAAAAGTGTTAGAGAATGAATGCGGCGGCGGGTGCTTAGATTGCACCATCCTAGATGCTGATAACAATGGGAGAAGCGGTCGAAGCGCTTCTTATTAAATATGAATCGAACGCAGGCATTCTGAATGCGCTGTAAACGTTTTGCCAGATCTTCGGTTAAATCAACATATGCTGCATCAAAATAATCTAAATGAAAGATTACCAATGACTGAACCAGAGACCCTTTAATGGATTTCGCAAGAAGGCTTTTTAAACGCTGAAGTGAATGGCTGTTAAAAATAAGAGTGAACAAAGTAATTATTTGGAACGAAACTCAGAGAAACTGAGTTTCGAAGTATATAAAAAGGTTGGGAGGGGCACCCCACCCCGTAACCAACGCAAGCCTCATTCATTATTAAATCACTGCATTTGTTTTATATGCTCGTTTATTTACAATAATTTAAAAAATGGTCATTACGTATAGAATGATTTTACGTAGCTGAGCAGAGAGTAAGTACACTTGAACATCCGACGTAAACGACACTTCACAGTGAATTGGATTGTTTAAAAATTTGGTCAAGATACTAGTAGTTTTGGTTTATATGAACAGTTTTGGTTTATATAGTAGTTTTGTTAATTGTTTAGTTAATAATAATAGTTACTATTGCTGTTGTTAAAGTATTGACATCGATATTTTTTTAGGAATTTTAATATTTTTACAATCTACAATTCTTCTGAGTTTCTATAAGAATTATAAGTTCATTCACAATCGAAGATTGTTCGGAGATCTATAAGAATTTTAAATCTTTACATAATCGACTATTTTTCGGAGTTTACACAGTAAACAAAACGGTTTATAAAAGGAAATAGTACGAAATATTGTATTGTTGGTAACTATATTACGACATGTTAACCACACTAAAATGTTTGAGTTGCAAGATCGCCACTTAGGGTCAAGGAAACTGTAACGGTTTTTAGAGTTTTGCTCTTATGAAAGCTTTTGAAAAAACTATATGAAGAAGTTAGTGGAAAAAATTTGGGAAAATCACACATATGATGGTTAACTAAAACAAATTACACAAATAAAAAACATGATTAGTTATGATAAATATTAAAATAATTGTTGGGATTGAACTAGGGACTCCAATCATGTGAAGTGTATGCTTTGTCACTACACCTCTTGTTATTTGCTAATGTTGTATTTAAACGTGTCATAAACATATGATGTTCCGCTGGAAATTGAACTTTCGCGTTTCTTATAGTATTAAAAATATGTTTCTTGGCGATCAATCCGAATTATATGTTTCCACTAATATCGACATATATACGAGTTTCTACAACTGTGAAACTATTTTCTTGGGAGTAAGCTAATTTTGAGTTTAACGTAATGTTCAACAGCGAGGGTATGTGAAACATGATACTACCAGGATTATAAATGTTATATTAGCTAAACTTTTTATTGTTGTTTTTGTTCGGATTAAGTTATGTTGATTTTGAGTTTAATATTCCATTCAACACCGAGACTATCTTTTGTAGACTCTTATAAAACATTATTCGTTAAGGATGCATTCCATTCCAATTGAATTATCGCTCGGGAATTATGCATAGGTCTCACACATAACATCGAAACCTTTTAGTTGGGATTGAGTTTAACGTATTGTTTAACGCCGGGCGTATTTGAGACATGGTTCCACCAGAAATTGAACATAGAGTTGTTCTTAGGAATAAAACTTTCCTCATGCACGTTTTACCAAAGAAATTAAAAAGCGGTCTCTCACGGTAAAATATATGTATGCTGTTTATAAATAAAGCAACGGAAATCTTTGATAATCTAGAATAGTACAATATACTAACCTAAAATAGTACAATTAAAAAATAACAATAGTTTATGGAACAATAATGTTAATAACTCTCAGTGTTTTAATTGTAATGGCATTATATTTTTATCTTATTGTGGAAAATATGAAATACTAATAACGCTGTTTATTTCTTTACTTTAGAAATATGTAAACATAGCCACCTACCCTGGGCTGGTTTTAAAAGTTTAAAATTAAATTTCAAAATTTGTGTAGCTTCTCATTTTAAACAGTTGTTTTCGGACAGTTTCTTGCAGGCAAAAAGTATATTGTTGTTGGATGAGCACTACAAATGTTATGATTATTACATATTGTATGTAATATAGTTAAAGCTATCTCGTGTCCGCAAGATAAAAGGTTTCTAGAAACTCCCACTCAGAACTTATACTTGAACTGAAATCTTTGACTTTTTCAACTAGCATAACAAATAAATAAATGAAATGAGGAACATATGACTGTTTCCGTTGGGGATTGACAAAGACCTAAACATTAGAGATGTACAGCCTTTTACATACACACATACATATACATATAAAATATTTCAGTAAATAAATGCGTAGAAAAAAAGACTTTATCCGTAAAATTAAACACATATTCGTACATGATTTTTACTGTATATATTATTAGCAATTACAGTTTTTTCTTTAGGCTTTTTATCATCTAAGATTATTTAGGATTTATATTTTTGAACATTTGCCATATTTACAATGTCCCTTCGCGAGAATACAATCCAAGGAAAAGGAAAAAATGAACTTAGTGGGTTGAGAAGGAAGCAAGGATCCTGTCTGTTACCTACCACCGGAATTCTTATTTCATTTACATGCTGTAGTAAACGAAAAGCAAATAAATTTCAGAGGTGATAACAGAAATTATAATATGTTTTGCACCTTTTTTCACAAAGTGTCCTTACCGGGAATTAAATTTGGATACGTTATATTTAAGCATATATTAGATATGCTGATTTATTGGAAAGTAGGCTGTGAATGAAGGCTAAACTATACATGTAAAATTTATCAACTGTAAATGATTTGAACCTGAAAATGTTTTTGGAAAAGAATAATTACTATTATTATTATTATTTTATTTCTTAAAATGTGTGATAATAAAAACTAGAAAAATGATTACTGGGGATTATGATTGTTAGGAAGACTTAAGAATGGTTCATGAAAAAATTAAAGTTATCTAACAGCAGCGAATACATGTTCTTATTCAAACGGAAATATGTTATATATTTTCAAGAAGAATTTGAAGCTTAAAATATATAAAACGATAATCATGCCTGTTGCTGTTCTGTATGTTTATGAAACATTGTCGTTTGCTCTGAAAGAAGAACATTGGCTCAAAGGATTTGAGAACAATATCCTTAGACGAATATACGAACGTAAGAGAAACGGAAAAGGCGGAAATTATGTACTTTGCATTGTTCGGGTAATGTAACTTGGATAAAAGAAACTAGTCAAGGTTTTTGAAAGTTTTGACTGGGAAACAAGCATTAGGAAGATCAAAGCCTAGAAAGGAGAACAATATTAAGATGGATCTCGCTGAAATAGTAATACAAAGTAAATAATTGGATCCACTTGGCTAAGGATAGAGCTTATTGTAGATCTTTGTGAACGTTGTATTGAACCTCCGGTTCCATAAGCCATAGGCTTAGTTATTTAGTAGCTAATTTGTTAAAATGTAGTAGAACAAAAATACTATTAATAGATAAGACATAAGTAGAAATAAATGGGTAATTACTATTTTTAACAGTACATTCTACTTGTTTTATTTCGTATTATTTTAAATAATACTCATTGTTAAAAATTCCAAGGAAACTCTAACAGAAAATACTAAATAAGTCTCAGTCCTGAACCTTGTCTATAATTTTATCCTATGAAGGTGTACAATCTGGTATGACAATGCTTTAGTGCTGGAATGCACATCATCAAGGAAATGAATTGCATTTGAATTTGGAGAAGAAAAAGTAAATTCATAAAACAAAACGAAGATAACGTTTTAAAACAGTGTATAAAGGAATGCAATTTATTGTTTGTATGGAGACCTGTTGCAAACCTATTTTTGAGTGTGTGTTTGATATAAAGGAATAGCTGTAACTTGCTCATTGCTGTAATGAGGTCACTAAAATATATAAATACCGCAGTTAACAGGAATAAATCAGTGTGTCTTCTAGTCATTCCTCGTTTCTACGTCTAGTCATTTAAAAATAAATCCATAGCTATAAGCGTGGAGAAAATTTCTTCTTCGTTTTCGCGTATATACATGGAAATAAAAAATAAAAAGAAAAGAAAAAACATTAAAAGGACCTTATTTGAAAAACAAACTGTTTCTGCTTCTTTTTGTACGCATTGGTGAATAGAAAGCAAGAAAATGTGTGATGAACATGTCCTCATTTCCCATTGTATTGAAAATGAAATAAACATTCAATGCTTAATAAAGACGTTCTATTTGTGGCAACCTAAACGAAGAAGTTTGTTACTGTACAATGGATGTTCAAAAAGATATAAACAATCTATCAATTCTGAATATATTATTATCCATCCAGATATTTTAAAATCAACTGTAATAAGTACTTTTACCGATATTGAAATTCAGGATGAAATTCTGCGAGAATTTCAAAAGACAGACGAAAAAACATTTAACAACCTATAACATGTTTTAATATTTTTGAAGATGCGATTCAAATGAGGGATTTATTAAACAACCAATTAAAAATAGTAGAAAATATTTTAAAAGCGTTTCCTTGAGAATATGTTTGTGATTAGAAACCAATATCATTAAAACAATGAACTGTGCTAAAATTGAAAAAAATCCACCATTTGATATAACCTTGTTTCAACGGCTGATGGTTTTAATATTTTGCGACCGTAAAACTGTTAGCAGGTGATTCTTGCTGTTATAACTCTTTAAAAAAGTTTAAAAAATATTTAGTGTCAAGGGCAATGTAATAATATTAAACAATTCTTCTAATATGGGTATGAGGGTAATTGTCTAAAATCATTAGTTCACAATGCCATACTACTGGATGTTTAATAAGGAGGAAGAGGTAATTAATATTGTATGAAAAACTGTAAAGTTGTACATATAGAAGTTAGAGGCTACCTACGGAAGAAATCTAATAAAAGTTCTTATTATAGTGAACCAAAAGTAACAGTTTATATAGTTTAAGAAGGTTGGATGAAATCCAATAAATACTATTAATAATAATGTCTTCAAATACTTATTAAAGAGTATATAAATGTATTTACTGTATGTAGTGAAAATCAAAGAACAAGATTATGATTAACCTGTTAACACTATTCCAAGTATGTTGGTGAATACACAGAGCTGTGATACTTGTAATTAATTTGTCGTGACAATTTTCATATAGAATAAGGATCTGTTTTTTTACTCATAGATAAATAATATAGATGGTTTTCTCAGTTCAGAGTGTTTCTTTCATGTATGGGTATCTGGTGGTGATAGTAGATTAGTAAACATCATTAACAGTATATTTCTCCTATTCTTAGATGTTTACATCTGCATCAGTGGTAACTTTTTATGATTTACTTAAGGAGATGTTATGGGTGATATTTTAAAACGAAAATATTTATCTACAATTGTGTTTTGCCGTTCCAAGGATAATATTCTTTGGGAGGCAGTATGCATCTTTGGTTAGCGGGAGAGTATTGTTC
This sequence comes from Thermobia domestica, assembly GCF_964235325.1. Classification (NCBI taxonomy): domain Eukaryota; kingdom Metazoa; phylum Arthropoda; class Insecta; order Zygentoma; family Lepismatidae; genus Thermobia; species Thermobia domestica. The sequence continues at coordinate 103,324,309 of NC_137457.1, forward strand.
TCAATAAATAATATCAACGTTACTGGTACAACATGTCTTATCTTTTCCCCTTGCGTGAATTTACAACGAGTACTCTAAAGATGTTTTCTACTGTTCAGAAGAAAGTCTTCGAAATTGATTCTTACATTTTCATTTACAAAATGTTAACATAGTTAATCATATTACTTCCAAATAAGAAACTTTCATTTAAATTGAGGTTGTTCTCTCACAGGCGCTTAAACACTTTCCTTTCGACGTCATATCATGTATACTAGTTTGTTGATCGTTTAGGCAGTGCCCTTGATAATAATACCAACACATGTGTTCAGGTGTTCATTCTTTAATGTATGGGAAATCAAATAATGCTTTAATATGGGTTTCTGCTGCGCACATTATACATATATATATATATATATGTATTCAGAAATTTGTATCTATTATTCCAAATTAATGTTGTAGTCATTGTCTTAGGTACTTCTACAAAACTCTCAGAACCTGCTGATGTTAAGTTTATAGGTTCACCTAGTACTTTCGCTACATCTTCACCATATAACTAATTTTCTTATCCTTCTTGTCACTACCGTTTTAACGAGAAACTTGACCCCATTGTTGTTGGAAGATTGTTTCCAGTACAGTTCGCTTTATCTCTCTCTCGTTCTTAAAAAATAACCCTAGAAAATTGTCATCTTAGGTCCTGATCTCAGACGCCCGTTAATGAATATGGAGCTTAGTGTATATATCATTTTAAAATGCAAAAATAAAGTATTTAAAAAAACTTTGGGGGCCTGTATCTGTATGCTTATTTCTTTGTCACATATCCAGATACTGAAGGGCCCAAGCACTCTTTGGGAGGCGCGGAGCGTGCTGGCTTTCTTGGCCTGTTAGATCAGTGACCTTGATTCTTCTTGGTTTTATATTACTGGTACGCTTGTGTGTATGAGCCCTCTGAAAGACTTTTTGGTTACGCTACTCATCATACTATGTACCTATGATGAAGATTAATAGTTTAGCTTTAATTACGATTAAAATTATGATGTACATATTTAATTGCGATTAAAGCATAATTATTTTATACTATCATTTACATAAGCGACATACTTCAAAAAGGCGTTGAACTAACCATTTTTGTTTTGTTTTAATACCTTGACGTTTGCACTCGTACGTTCTCTACAGAAACAATAGCTTAGTTCTAAATAGATAGAGTTAGTGATACTTGCGAATACGCCAGCTTGTATCTAAAGCAAATGTAGGGTTGCAAGGGATGAAGATATGTAAGAAAGAAGTAGTTGGGCATGCGCAGCCGACAGAAAGCAGACGAAAACTGTGATGCTTGCAGAAGGCCTAGATGTTCAAAGAACATAGTATACGACAAGAGGAAAGACAGAAAACATGCATCTGACTGACGCGCATACGCAGGTTTCGATCAAAACAAGACGAGAGACTACATGTAAAAGATTGCACTGGAAATAATTGTGATAATTACAAGTAAACAATTTAATTATAATGCAATACGTACTTTTTCTTATTAAGCGGGGATGCCGGGCATACCGGCGTTCCCTTATGCTACGCCGCTGTCAAATACTCAGGGTTTCTTATTAAGTTGAAATATTTTACCCCAAATACATTTCTATAAGTACTTTTTGAGGGTGATTTCAGAAATATATTAAACATTTCATTTTTGACACTGTCTTTTATCATGATGAACCATGTCCCACTTTCTAATATTTCAATGTCAACATAAAACATCTGTGCAACATTTGCCGTGCCGAATCAAAAATACACCCCTCACATAATAAAACATTATTCGGATTTCACTTGTTAATACACATTTTAATACAATTTTTATCTACAAAGTCCAATGAACTATCACACTTTTCTTCTTTGCATCGCAGTGATAAATGTAGTGGGTATTTTGCGGTGAAGCTTAAAAGCTTGGTGAAACAGTTACTGACGGTGTGTTTGGTTTGCAATTGTACAATTCGTCATATAATTGAAGAATTTCTTCTTCCTTTTCTTCAGTAAATATGTTAAGGTATGATACTCTTTCCGGTAAGCTCCATCTCATTGTGGGAATTTTTAGTACTTATGGTGGTGTCTGTGATACTACTAAACCATTCAATGAAGATCCTATTGCAGGACCAGCTGATGAAGCTGTTACTGGTACTGCTGGAGCCTGTGACGCTGGAACCAGTACTGCTGAACCATCTGATGAACCTGTTGCTGATACTGCTGGAACATGTTATGCTGGAACTAGTATTGCTGGACCATCTGATGAAGTTATTACTGGTACTGCAGGATCTTGAGATGCTGGAACGAGTACTGCTGGACATCTGATGAAGCTGTTACTTGTACTACTGGAGCCCGTGATGCAGGAACTAGTACTGCTGGACCATCTAATGACGCTGTTACTGGTACTACTGGAGCCTGTGATGCTGGATCTAGTGCCAATAATAGTGATGTAGGTGGTGCTGGGGCTCCTACTGGAGACGTAGGATTTAGTACTGTTTTTTCTCTTGAAAGTATAACTTCAGTATCTATGATGACATCTGGTGATGCTGGCGGAAAATAAGTCTTCTTCTTCTTCTAGTATAAAATGGTCGTGAGAATCGAGTGAAGCCTTAAACTCTTTCTTTGGAGATTCAATAATCAAACGGTGAATCCCAGCCTACCTTGCAAAGCTCAATTTCTGGTTGTGTTTGACTGAAAAACTCCATGGCAATTCTATGCTCATCTTTTCTTCAAACACCATAAAGAAAATTTTACCAACGACGTCACAGCACGTGATAATGAGTGCAGTAATAGAAATTTATACTTTGAAGAAGGCATGCCTATATTGAAAAAAGTTTCTTTACTGTACTCAGGCTAGAACAACCGCTCTGCGTTCTTAGAACTTCAACGGCATTATTAAATACACGGAGAAAAAGTTTAGTAGCAGACACTGGAATGATCTGTTCCATATGGGCTTGACGAACTAATTGCTGGCACAACTGAACTTTTTCAGTGAAATGTATGTAGTAAATGGAAGCAATGTGTTCAGCAAAGCGTGCTACAGTGGCTGGTACTGGACTCATGATGGAAGTACTGGATGCATTTAGTTTGGACAGCCAAGTGTTGACAATGCCTACTGTATGCGTTCAGTTGGTGGCACTGAACACTTTAATTGCTGGTACTGGATGCGTCCAGTTGACGGCACTGAAACGTTATCTTACGCGGTACCAAATACGTTTGGTACCAGGAACCAAATGGATATAGTTGCACTTACTGAACACTTTAGTTGCTGGTACTAGATGCATCCAGTTGACGGAACTCAAACGTTTTGTTCGCTGTATCCAATAGGTTTGTTACCATGAACCATATTTACAGTTGTTGGGATTAAACGTGTCTAGATCCTGTAGCCCGGGAGAGCCCGGGATGGTAGAAAAAAATACATTCTTTGTATGCTAAATTGTACAGTGGAATGGTTAAGCTTAGAAATTATGGTAGGGGATGAATTACTCCTAACCTGTGATGCTCACATTATTTATTTTCTGCCCCGTTGTTTGCATCTTTTCCTTTAACATGTGCCAGTGTATCCATCTTTGACATATGTTCATTACGTTCTTGTTAACCATATATAATTTCGTATCATAAGATATAAGGCAAAAAGGCACCATCATAAACCAGAACTGGAAAAAAAATATTCAAATGAAAGAAATACATCACAAGTTATGTCATTCTCCAGCCTAATTTCTCTTTGCTAATAGGAAGCTATTTCACTGTGCAAACGAATAGTCAGAAGAAGTATTTTTCCCACCGTCTAGGGCAGTTTCTATGATCATAGACCAACGGAAGTCCTTGAATACAGGACCTAGGTGCATTTAATCCCTACAACCGTAGATATGGCCATGGAGACAAACCTATTTGATACTACATACTAAACGTGAGTGCTGTCAACTGGGCGCTCTCACCAAAATGTAAAGATATAAATGTAGCAAAAACGGTACGCTTATGTGGCGCATGAAGGACAATTGATGCAAGGGTATTCTTATGAACTGAATGTTTCATATGTTGGATAATGTGTCTGAACAACACAAAGTCACTAGGTGCATCTACCAGTCACACACCGTTTCTAAACAGTAGTGTTTTGTAAGTCTACACAACATAAATAACTAATTTTTGTTCAATATGCTGACCGAATGATAATACAATTGTGAAATATTTCATTGAGATAGCCTCTATCCATCACGATTCTGGAACTTAATCAGAAATAACTAAAACACTTTTCTGGCCAAAGTATATACAGATTTGTATTAAACCAAAATAAAATGTTACAGTTTCGACTAGTGAGCGTTATCTTCACCAGGCACTTCTGAAAGGAACCTCTTCAGAACATTGAAAAATATACTTATAAAATAAAGACCTCACATTAATTGTTTGTTTCAGAAGACACCTGTGCTTTTATCTAGTTATTGTTATTTCGTTGGTTATATCTTTATAACTGAAGATGTGTCTTTCAGTTAGTGTCAGATGAAGATAAAGTTAAGTTGTCGAAACTGTAACGCTTTATTTTAGCTTCAATAACAAAGTATATACTCTAGTCAGAAAAGTGTTAGTTATTCTTGCTATAGTCTGTTGTTCCGACGGATTGCAGTTTGCAATAACTTGCCGGCCACACTTACGTTTAGCAGGCAGAATAACATCAATTTATCTTAGTCATGAAAGAAGATTGATAACCTCCACATGGATTGAGATTCAATGGTACTTACAACTGTCGTACTGAAACCAACCAGATAACTAAGATACACAGAGCTTTTCGAAAAGAAAATTGTTCTATAAAAGAAATCGTAGTATTAAATACTCTATTCACTAAATGTGAAATGAAGACCGAGGAATAGACAGACTCACAAAAGCAGTATCATATATCCGTAGAACTAGCAGTCAAACCGAGACATCCCAAGGAATAACCTCACATGCATATGGACGTCTTTATTTGGTCGAAAAGTGACCAACTTTACGTCAAGGAATGACCTGTTTTTGACGTGTCGGATAACGTACAAATGTCCTCAAATTACACGTGATTTAGACGTCAGTGTTGGCGTGCAAAGCAGGCCAGTAGGATACTAATTTGGAACGTAATATTATAGGTGCGTAATTGGTCAAAACTGTAAATGCTGAAAAGCCTTACACACAAGTGAAAATCAATCATGGAAGTATAAATAAAAGTAATACACGTAAAATTGAATAACGTTTTATCTGTGGAAATGAGTTAATAATATCAAAAACAATAAAATTTTCAATATTAAGGTTTGGTATTTATTCATCATATCTATTGTTAACTCCCGCTGTATCTATACTATTTCAAATGTCAGTCAATATTTGTTTTAAATGGCATTAAGGAATTATGAAGTGGGGTTATCTTTTTTATATGACCCGAAATATATGTGACACTAAACTTCCATAATTTGCACCAAGAAATCTAGAAACTTAGTGTGTCGATGTACAAATTATGAAACTTTTATACATAATTCATTTTTCGTTCTAAATAAACGATTACCTCAAAGCGTTTGTCAATTTCACTTCAATGCTTTGCTTACGGACGCACCAAATGAAAACTGACATGAAAGAAAAATGCGTGTTGTTATGGGCTTGTATAAAATGCAACATAACTTTATTATATCAATGAAAGCATTATTATCATATCAAGATTTGTGAAATAAAGGAAAAAAGGAAAACAAATGTACTGGATATCACCATGCAGGTGAAATAAAAAAATCTTCTACAGATAATACAGATTTCAGGACAAAAATGGTCTTTGGAAAGTATGCGTGAACGAACTTCTATATTATACATTGTGCTTTTATTGCGAAAAGTTGCAAGGAAGGTCAAACTTGGCCAGAGAGTATGATGTAACATAGACTTTTCCTTGCGCACCCTCAATTTAGTTACCTAAAATGGTAATACTTGGAAATTTATGAAGAAAGTAACCCATCTGAACATATGGTAATCTATGATCTTTGAAATATAGCTTACAGACGTATTTTTACATGACCAATACCAATATTACTACTATATTTATTTACTTCATGCATGCCTTCGACTTGTTTCTTACTTCCAGTTCCAGTATTTTCAAAAAATGCCGATGATTCATAATGGTGTGGTGATTTTGTTGTTCCTTACAAAACGGTTGCAGCAATTGGTGGAGAAATATTCTTGCTCTATGTCTGATACGTCACTAGTAACCTCTAAATTCTTCAGAACAGTTTGAGCCATCATCAGCAAATAATGTAAGATAGGAACAGAAAGTGTATATAATCCATGTTATGAAACTGATTTCTACAATTGATTTTACTTAATGAACAGCCTAGCAAATTATACAAAAAAAAATGAGGATGAACAAAATGTAAATACATGAGTAAAGGGAACCTCCGTAATTCTGATTAAGTAACACACAGACAAGTTTCTTGGCTCCGTTAGATAGCATTCGTGCCCTTCAGTGCCACCTAGCACAAGTTGGCTAGTGTATTTTGCATAACTGTTCTTATCGTTTAGTACACTGATGTTCCTCTAAAGCCGATATATACAGCAGAACGAACATCGGCACTCCAAAAATGATACGATAAGTCGATTTACTGAATAATAATATATATATCTAATGCATTTATGGGTTTGGATTCACACTATATATACTATAGGTCCATAAATTCATACTATATTTTCGAATTTTTCAACAAACAATCATTTTGAGTGTGGACGTGCATTCCAGTATTGATATTGACTTTAGGAGGACTTCTGTGTACGTCCACGGTAAGAACTACTGTGCAAATGACACCAACAAACTTCTCCTAGGTGAACGCTAGAAACAACGAATGCTATGGAACCGACTAAGAGCAGGAGCGCAGCCGACGGGACACAACAGTAGCGAGGGAGTATCCGTAGGGAGCAGGCGCGTATACACATTAACGATGATAGCCTACTATCTGAACATGGCATAAAAGTATTTATCTTGTGTGCTAAATAATGTCTTAAGTTTACTATACCTCTACTACCCTCATATCCTGTCTCGGTTAGATAGCATTCGTGCTTTTAGTGGTCACTTAGCACAAGTTGTTAGGTACAATCGAGCCCCTCAATAGTGAATCCGCAAAGCGGATTGCAAGCCCATACCACAAAATTGATGGTCTAAGATAAAGAGCGTTTGTTTGCGGACAAATAAGTAAATATCCAATGAATGTACGTATAGGTCTGTATAATAAATCTCCAGGGTAAGAAACATAACTATTTAGATTATTTACAAAGTGATCACTTTACATATTATTAAAAATATTTTCTGTAAATTGAACAAATATGTGAATCCGTACAGCTACTCTCCACCGAAAACTTAACTGTTTTTATCTGTGCTGGTGTAGTTCGGAACAGCATATTTTGAAAAACTTACAGGTAAAAGTCAATACTTTCATTTATTTCATGATTGAAAATGGAGCGTTACTAGTATGACAAGGTTTATTAAAACCTGTATCATTGCCAAAACGTACATTCCTCACCGCCCTCAGTACGCGTAAATCCACGATCCCTGACGCAACTGCTTCTTCCTGACTCACAGCGCAGTTCCACCAGCTTCACCCTACTCAGGCTCGTACTCCACTAGCACAGGTTGTCTTATGGTTCATGCACTGAAGTTTCTAATTTCATACATCCGGAGCCGTACTTATACGTAAATTATAAAGAAATTGTAAATTTTCAATATAAGATCTGGTGGTCTCCCTTAAGTAGCCTATGCCCAGAGGTATACTTTCCCGTCGGACATAACTTCGCGCTACTGCTCGGTTTGATACCATTCGCTTTAAGTGGCCAACTAGCGCTGATTGGTTTGTGCTTCTTGTAATGTAGTTTTTATGTCATACAAGAGAAAGCCGCATTTATAAGCTAATCGTTAAAAAATCGTAATTTTCAATCAATTTATTATTTTTGGTGGCCTCCTTAAATTGTATCTAGGCGCAGTGAAATAATTTCCCTTCGGACGCACCCCTGAGCGCGTTCACCTGTTTTGCCCTAACCTGACTCCTTCCGATAGCATTAGTGCTTTTAAGCATTCAAATAGCACTGATTGGTTTGTGCTTCTTGTGATGTTGTTCTTATGTCATAAGAGGGAAAGCCGTATTTATATGGAAATCGTATAAAAAGTCAAATTTCCAAGCAATTAATTTCTAGTGTCCTCCTTGAAGTGTGTCTACTCTGAGTGAGATATTTTCCCTTCGGACACACCCCTGAGCTTCTGCTCGGAACCACCTGCTTCTCCCTACCACAACTCAGTTCGATAGCATTCGTGTTTTTCAGTGGCCAATTATCCCTTGCTGGTTCATTTCTTGCAAAACGGGAAGCCATGTTTACACACATATCGCAAAAGAATTGGAATTTTCGGTGACGTCTTTGAAGTTTATCTACGCCAGCTGATTTCTTGATGTCACACAGCGCAATTCCTTTAAGCAACAGTAACAAGAGAATTCCTGACAGAACTAAATTTTCCAAACATTTATTTTAAGTAATGCGCCAAATTAAAGCTACACGTACTTGAAGAAACTGCACCAAAATGTATTGCATATCAGAAATATATCTCCCCCAACTCGTTTCGTGGATACAGAACCTACATTGTTTTTGTCTACATTGTGAGAAAGGTAGAAAACAACGAGACCTGCGGGGCTTCTAACCCCCTTCGCTCGCTCAGCTATATTTTATGAATCAAGCAACACTGGAAATTTTATATGTACAAGGTCAGAGGAGATACTAGATGTCATCCTAGGATATTTTTCCCTGTGCTTTACATACTAAATAATAACCGACATACCTGGCCCATTTATTCTATCGAAAACATTTCACCTGGTGCCACACTATGATTATTATTTCAAATTAAACGCATTATCTTACATACCTTTAAATGTGCTGATATATTATCGCAACTGTTACACACTCCGCACATCATGTATTCAGACAATTCGTCTTCTCTTTTTAACTCAATATTTGCATTTTTATACCACGTCATGAGATATTTACGTCTAAATATAAAATATGAAAAAAATTTCGTCGCAATGTTAACAGAACTATTTGTTAACAGTTACTAGGCTGCGTTCAGTACAAAGTAATACTTTATTTCAGTAACATCAGACAAGACATTCAGTTAATATACTTTATACTGGTTGTATAACTAAAACTAATATAATCTTGAAATTAAGAATTTGGTGCCTGTTACTCTTCATATTTTGTAGGCGGTTAGCGAAATACAATAGTAGCAGGTGCCAGACATTTTTTTTTACGTTTAACCAAACTTTGTTCAGCTATTGTTACTATGGTTTCAGTATCTCGTACTATAGATTTAGTTCCGTTCATTAAAACCCTTCTTACGATTTATGTTTTGCAGCATGTATCATACAAGTCTGCTGATGTTCAGTTAATGGTATCAGATATTTTGTTGACGGTATCAGAAAACCCTTAAGAGAACAGTTTAGTGAAAATTTGCGGATCGATTTTTCTCCGTGTTTGCTTGACTACAGAGGCAACTCACGAAAATTCGCTGTGACATAGCTAATAGAATCGCTCCAAGCGCAGGTTTACACTTGGAGTTTTAAAAAGATAATTTCTGCCTTTTTCAGTAATTTTAACTGAAATATTGATTGATTTCCCATATTGGAACTCTGTGTGAATTGTATGTTCATCTCAAAATACATTCTTTTCTGTTCTTTCAATTTTACATATTTGTGAATGTTTGTAATGCCTGTAAACTGTGTGGGATGATTTTCACAAATTACACTCGGAGAATACTTCGCGTAATCATCTGAAAGATTAAAGATTCATAACAATCAGAGTTTTTGCTTATAACTTTCTTATTTTGCTTTTTTTTTATCAAGCATCATAAATAATTATTTGTTATTCCACTGCTTTGTTAAGGAAAGGACAAACAAGCAATATAGTCAGCCGGCAACTTTATCGGGAGTTGCCAACCGATGGCATTTGTGTATGGCATAGCATTTGGCATAGCAACAGGCATCCACCGTAGAGTCATAGTACATAGGCCTCTGTGACACGCCTTGCTGGATGCCAGGCTGAATATTGGGGGGAAGTACCCAAAATGGCGGAAAAAAATGGCAGACTCCAATTTGCAATCCTATACAAGAACTTCCTTATTTTGCGCTGGATTTAAAATATTTTGGCACCAAACCTAGGGTTTTCAAGGGCGAGCTATTCACTCATACCACTGGTTCCTCTCTCTAGGTTTTCGAAATGGCGGAAAACAAGATGGCCGACGCGATACATATAAAAAATTCTCTTTAATGTATTTCTAATATTGTCATATTAAATATCACTTTTTATACGCAGGAAGCTTGTTTCTACAAACTATTTAATTCGAAATATCTTTAAAATGGCGAAAAACAAAGTGGTTGAATCCCAATGTGTATGCATAAAGAGCCGTATTAAGTTTTATAGTCTGGCATGTTTTTAAACATTCCGATTTTCTAGATTTTACATTTCTCTTCATTTTTATTTTATCGTAAGATTCCAAAGAATTGAATTAGACGGAGGCATCCACCATAGAGCCATGATACTTAGGTCTCTGTAACATACCATGCCGGATGCCAGGCTGAATTTTGAAGGGATCACAAATCAAAACGGCTGACAAGACATTCGTAATATGCAGTGAAATGCCCTATTTACCAGTGTATTTTTTAAATATTTTATATTGGGGTGGTTTATTAAGTTTAACTAATTTGTTACACTCTAAGAGATTTCGTAAATGTAGAGGAACAGAAAGGCGGGCATAAAATTTTACTGTTCGTTTTCCGATCGACTTTCTATAGTATTAAACGAGGTTTCGCGGTGATCCAAGAATCAAATTTAATTCCAAGTGTTTCAAAGAGGTGAGATATTTTCTATCCTTAAATAGTTTCTGTCTCTCTTTCACGCAAACAGACTCATATATTGAATATATACACTCATATAGGTTTAATATATATTGAAAAAAACCTTCGTCATCGATGACCATTTTCGGATGAACACTTCGAACGTTTTTGCTTCTTCAATGAAAGAAAAAATCGTAAAATTATGGATTAAGAGGAGACACATGGTTTTTACACACAATGTTTTAAATCAAATTATGCACTTTTGTTTGAATTTGTCATAGCAGTAAAATTCTCGGATGACTCTTATACAGTTTGGTAATATCAGAACAATATTGACTATTTTTGTAGAAATTATATGTCCACTTACCACTTCATGTTATCGCAACAGGCAAGTTTCTTAGATGCAATACAATGTGAAACAAATTTCCTTGTTCCTATTAATCCTCGCCCGTTGCATTAAGGCAAACAATACCATTGCACCCGCACGTAGGCAAGCAAAGTTGTGGGGGAGTTGAACGACGGCAGATGGCACTTTTTGTTACATCCGCACGAAACTAGAACTACGTCTGCCTGTGGGACTGCTGTTTTAGTTGTCCAGACAACCTTGAGATTAGGATCATCCTTTCCTCATCCTCCAGTTTCCTCGGGATTCTCAATATCCATGATTACAGTATTTGCTTGCAACTATATTATAGCCTGATAGTTTGGCCGAGTGAAATGAAGTTTAAGAGCATCTTTTTTAGGTGGAAGATGTTCCAACTGTTTCTTGCTTTCTAGAAACTATTCGTATCGTACACGGTCGATACCTCCAGATGGATCGGATGCAGAGTAAAGTCTGCAGACGAATTCCTCCAAGCCTTCCATTGAGAAGTGGCTTTGGTCTACTTTTGATATCACTTGTCGTCTTATCAAGTTAGTGAATTTTTCGAAGTAGCAGGACCGAAGGTGTTTGTCTCTGGTAATGTTTTCATCAACTGTTGACTTTATTAAAATTACCACATTGCCAGAGGACCATTTGCGTGCAGTGAAACGTATTCTTACCATCAATTGTTTCCTCCAGTACATCAATATTGTCGAAAGATCTAACAATAAGTCGTCCTGGTAAATATTGCTTGATACCTTGTGGAATGTAGATGTTGTCATTACCTTCAAACTTCTCCAAAATTTTATTTGCAATGGAGCTACCAATTCGACAAATAGTATCAATGCCTACAGCATGTCCTGCCGAGTGAAATGTCCACCAGCTTTTCGGACCACGTAGCTTTTTGCAGAGTTAAGCTTAGTCCTATATGTTTCGGTGTTAGTTTCCTGCCGTTGGATGCAACAAACGCTATGTACTGGCAGATGGATAGAACTTTTCTTTGCATGTTATTATTGCATTATTCATGTTCTTCCAGCTCTAAAACACTTGTCCCACCGAAAACAACACTCAAAACGAATGAAGACTCTTTGGAATCACCTTTGCTGCAGAATCTATGTTTATTACATTCCATCCTGCGTCATGGCCTGGCATTTTGTTCAACTCTGCTCGAATACCCAAAGCAACATACACTAACTCTTGCAACTCTGAAGGTTCGCTCATTGGAACGAAACACGCAGAACCTTCAGAATTCTCAACTGACTGGGCAATAGCAACAGACTTTAATTTACTTGGGTAAAGAAGTGCATTTGAGTTTGGATCAAGAGGTCTGACTATGAAACCAGAAGAAATAATTCTTTTCTGTACATCTTCATAGAAATTGTATTTGCGAGAACAGTATTTAGGAGATATTACAATCCTGGATGCCTGGCATAATGATGCATAGGTCTGCCACACGTCATCCCTTCCGACAAACCGTTTATAACAAAAGCATATATTTCGTCAAGATGTTTGTTTGTACAAACGTTTTCCTCCTGATTTGAGCTGGAAACTTGTCTTTGAAATTGTACCCAGCAAGAGATACGGTATTTTCCTTCTTTGGCGATTAAGTCAGATCCAAGAGATCCAACGCGAACTCTCAGAACAGTGTCAGATTGTGATAGAGCAATGACCTTTTCTGACATTTCCAGTGTTGAAACATTATAGAGTTTAGTACCATTTCTCTTCCGTTTCTTACTTCCTTTCTTGTCATACACTTCATCTTCGTCCTTTCTTAACTGACAAAACATACCGACTTTCCTGTCCATGGTTGTAATTGGTATACTACGAGTGACTCTTATGCCCGAAGACTCACCCGATCGGCCAATTGACCTTCACTACAGGTTCGTCTCTTTCGCAACCGAGAGATATGACTTTCGCTTGTGAACTGTGTCTCAGTGACTAGCAATTTTTATGGCATTTCCAGTCAGTTTGTTCCCATTCTTCATCTGTAAAACATACGTACTATCTCACTGAGCACTTCGGGGTAAGATGTATCTCTTAACGCAGTTCGCTCACAAGCAACAGACCAAAGTCTTTTCTTCCCCTGTTCTGATGGGGCTGACAGTCCGGCAGTACTCTTCTTACAAAAGAGGCATATATGCCCTGACGATTCTGACGTAAACACAGCTACAGGAGCTAATTCCATTTTCACTAACTAGTATATAACCTCAATGTGAAAAATATACTATAATATGCAGTCCAAATTACATTTTTTTTTACTGTTCACCCGTCAAAGGGGTACACCCTTTCTTGGGAAAGAGAGGAGGGCAAAGTTTACGGGAGAAAGGATAGCTATGGATGGTCTATGGGAGTTTGGGATCAAAGGGGTATTATTTATTAATCTTTATTAAGCATCAATTGTGTCTAGCAATTTCTACATAGAAGATTTCTCTGCATTTCAGGATTTTTTAATTAATCTTTATTAAGCATCAATTGGTCTGCATCAATTCCAAGGTGTAGATAGATCTGCATTCCAGGATCATCACTTGCTGAAAGAAATATTGACATATACATACATACATATAAAAGAAGCGAAAGTGATGAAGATGATACAGATGAAATAAAAGAAACGATAACAAAAAAATAATAAATTATAGTAGTTAAGTGTAGGCAATGGGCATGTATCGGGTTTATATGAAATGAAGTGCAGTAGACGAGACAACACTTAGAAGTTGTTAAAGCAACAAATGAGAGTTATCTTCTGTCTCGGGGCAACTCGAGACCAATGAGTGACAAGTGGAGGCCCTGGTTAGTAAAGAAGGATATTACAAGTGCAAAGATGGATAAACGTAGTGAGAATAATGATGTGGATGATATATGTCATATTGTAGTTTGTGAGGGTCATTGGCAGGGAGAGTCTGAGAGTACAAGGTCAGAAGATGTTGAAGAGGGGTATATATATATATTTTGGAGGAACGTCATGAGCCATGCCAAGATGGATAGTATCAAAAAATACAGGATTATCGGAGCTCATGCGCTTGGTGATGTAGTTTGTGCGTAGAGACTCTATATGGTGTAGAATAGGAGGAAAGGTGATACGGTGGTAGAGTGGAGCCGTAGGGAAAGGCAGGCGAATAAGAAATGCAAGGCGAATAGCGTGCCTTTCAATAATCTGGAGGCGTTCATAGAAGGAGGCTGGTGCTGATATCCACGCAGTGTGTCCATGAGTTAGAAGAGGGCGTAAGAATACTTTGTATGTGGTAAGAATGGTATGAGAGTGCAATCCCCAAGATGTGCCAACTAATTTTCGAATAAGGTTGAGTCTGCGTGTACTTTGTAATTGAAGTTTTCGCTCGTGTGGTTTCCATTGAAGTTTGCGGTCATAGACTACTCCTAGGTAAGTAACCTGCTTCGAGGAAGGTATGGTAGTACCATCAATGGTCAGGTCGAGACGATTTGGGTTTCGTCTGATACGTGAGCGTCTTTGTGGAGACTGAAAGACTATTGCTTGCGTTTTGTCAGAATTGACAGTCAGTTTCCAATGAGTGCACCAGTCAAGAAATGAATTTATAGCAGGCTGTAAAGTGCGATTGATATGCTGTACAGTAGTGCCCAAGCATAGAAACGCCGTGTCATCAGCAAACTGAAAAACTTTTACGTTTGGTGGCAAAGTAGGCATATCTGCTATGTACAGAAGGAATAACAGAGGTGATAGAACGGAGCCCTGAGGTACACCAGAGTGTAGAAAGATTGGATATGATAGAGCGCTATTGATAGTAATGTAGGCAAGCCTAGAGGTAAGAAATGAGAGGATGAGCCGTATGTAGCACATTGGAAGGCGGAAACGGTGAAGTTTATACAGAAGCCCCATATGCCATACCTTATCGAAGGCTTTTTCTAAGTCAAAGAGTAAGAGACATGAGGGCCGAGATGAATTGTAATGATTGCTAATAGTAGTGGTAAGCCGAAGAAGTTGATCTGAGAGGCTGATGGCAGGTCTGAAGCCGGCTTGGTGAACTGGCAAGAGGTTATAGGTGGTGAGATGGGTATGAAGGCGGTACATAAGAATTTTTTCGAAGATCTTACTAAAGCACGAAGTAAGTTGAATAGGACGATAGGACGAGAGAGCCTGAGGGGGTTTATTGGGCTTAGAAAACAAGAGTATTTTAGAGACTTTCCATTGAGGAGGGTAAAAGCCGGTACGAAGAATGAAATTATAAACGGAAGCAAGGAATATATTGAAGGAAGGAGGTGTAGCTTTGATGAGGCGATATGTGACTTTGTCGAAACCAGGTGCAGTATTTCGTTTAGAGTGGAGTACAGTGTCAATGTCGGAAGAAATGATTGGCTGAGTGAGAGGTTGTGCAGGATCAATGGTATGATTGCAATGAGGGCGTAGTTGCGGTCGGGTAGGATCTGTTAGGCGTTCGATATGTCGGTAAAGCTGAGTAGCAAAATGATGAGGAGGAGGCGTAAATATATCCTGAAAATAGTTAGCGAAGGCGTATGCCTTCTCGACATCTGTTTGAAGGGCATGGCCTTGTTCGACAATGTTGTAAGTAGTGCGAGCCTTAGTGCCAGTAAGTTGATGGAATTTTTGCCAATAAACTGAAGGTTTAGATGTTTCTGCAAGTCTATTGCACGTATGGGCCCAGCGTCGACGTTTATAGGCTGCTAGATAGTTTCGTACCATTCTGTTCCACCGACGATGCTGACGCAGAGCTTCAGGATTTTGAGTGTGTAAGTAGTCTCGGAACGCCTGTCGAGATGCAGTAATAATGGAATGATATTGAGGTGGCACTGGAGGTTTATGAGGGTATATGCTTTTTAGGGGGATATTGGCCTCTGCTGCGTGTGTAATGATATTTGAAAGAGTATCGACGACGTGGAGAAGGTCAACGTCCGTGTTGGGAGGAGAAACTCCTCTTAGGGCCTGCTCGATATCGGATTGGTACGATTGCCAATTAGCTCTCTCATAATCATAATAGTGAATGGGCTCTCGAGAAATTTTTGGTGGTGCCGCACAAGGAACATCGAGAAGAATCGGTGCATGGTCACTACCAAAAGGAGGCAGAATTCGTATGTTGGATACAGTAAGACTAGAAGATGCTATGACGATATCTGGTGATGTCTGACTAATTGGGCGTGTTGCAGAAGGAAGATCTAAGATTTCTGCCGCAGTGGATTGATTAATAAAATCTATAAAGCGTTGTTTCTCGCCCAGCGATCGACTATGGAGATTGATATCAGCCATGATCAGGTAGTGACGGAAGTTGTTGTCTATATACTGAAAAAAGTTGTGTGGTATTCTTTGACCTGGTCGGACATAAATAGTGCAGAATGTGATAGTTCTATTGCGTAAATAGATTGTAACAACATTATGTTCAGGAAGTTGCATGTGAGGAGGAAGAACATGTGTGCGGATAGGCAGATGGTTATAAGTGCCAATGGCAGTGCCGCCATGTGCTCGAGCTATATGCCGTGGACAGTCAAACCGAGTGAACTGATATCCGGAGAGTTTGACTTGATGAAGTGGGGTAAGAAAAGTCTCATTTAGAGCAAAAGCATGAACTTTTTCCTCACGGAGGAGCTGTTCAAGCATAAGCATGTGGGTGTTGAGTGAGCGGATGTTTAAGAAGAAAAAGGTATATGCCATAATGTAATAGATCGAAGCCATATTAGACAGAGGTTTCAAGTGATGAGATATGGAAGTGTACTGTGTTCCCGGAATATGTGGCATGGAGCTGAAGATTGAAAAGAAGTTTTGCAGCAGCTGTAACTTGTGATAAAATGTGAGTGCGCAAGAAGGGATGAATATTTTGAAGAACAACTGTTGTGAAGCGCAGAAGACCTTCCACCGTGAGAGGTGTACGCAAAGAATTGTTCGGAAGGGTTGAGGAATCTATTGTACGAATGGGAACTGTAAGTTCTGGTTTTTCAGGTTGTGTTGCTGGTCTGGCGCGGCACTTGTAACTATAGGTAGGATGATCACCAGAACAGGTAAGGCAGTGTGGAGGTTGGTTGTGATTGCTACAAGATGATGTGGAATGTGGTCCGGAACAATAACCACACTTTGGAGTATTTGGACACTGAGATGTTGGGTGCTGGTTGTAGGTTTGACAGCGCTCACACCTGATGGGCAGAGGAGGGGGTGAGCGAGATGGTTCTACCCTGTAGCGGCGACGATAGATGTAAGCACCATGCTGTAACAGATCGTCTATTGTGTGCTTAGAATCTGTTAGAAGACGAATCATGTACGTCGGTCCGGTATTGTTTTTAATACGGAGGCACTTCTTAAAAGAGTATTCCTCAAGACGTAACTCTGCTTCTATTTCTTCCTCGGTGTATTCTGGCGGAACACCTCGAATTACAACTGAGAACATTGGTGCTCGGCGTGGTGGAGGTTGCGTCTTTTTGGTACTACTAGAGAGCGATTGGAGCTTTGCATTTTGGCCGAATATCTCGTAGGAGGCTTTATTGCGCAAAGTAGTGCCAAAATGGGGATCAAAAGATTTTATGATTACCCCGTTTTTGGTCCGGACAATTTCCTGGATATTCGCCCTTGGAAGATATTTGAATATTTGAAGATAGATATGCTTTTTTGGTTTGAATCGGGTGTCAAATCCAGTAAGTAGGAAGTTATACAACTGAGAACGACCGGTGGAGTGTCTAGTATCTGTACCAGAAGTAGCAGCAGTATCAGACGCGGTGTTGGTGCCAGGATGTGAGTTGGATGGATCGGTATTAGGATGGACAATGTCAATAGCACCAGTATCCATCAATAGTGCTTCAGCCCATGTAGATGGAAGAGGTGAGCGACAGCGGTTACTGTCATTGTCTGAAGGATGACGTGCGCTTTGCGTGCGAGGACGTTTAGGCGAATTTGAAGGTGTAGAAGCTGCAGAGTCTCCTCGCGGAGGTTTGGGATCACTCCCCTTAGCCGGTTGCGAGTGCCCTCGGGTCATAGCAACCCTCACGCTCTTGTGTACAGCCGACTAGGTAAAGGTAATAGGTAGAAAGCACCCCGTTTGGATAGGTGCTTAGGTGGCCAAACACAGCAATACAGAAAGCTAGCAGCGTAGGCGTTGTCCTAGCTCAGGCCCGTCTACGTTACGTCGATTCTTTCTCGCTATGAAGGCAGGAAACCCGAACAAGTCGGAGGAGCAAGGTATTTACAAAAAGCAGCTGTTTGACGTGTGGTACGTCACAGCTGATATGAAGATGTCCAAATTACATGAAGAAGTTACCCAAATATACTCGAACAGTTACAAATGATATTCGAGAGTGCTCTTTCTTTTAACAAAACCCTATATTTTGCTTCAACAAATAAAGCATATATGAATGAATTGTAAGTGATCATATTTAGCCGAGAAATATCAGATCACTTTGATGATATATATATTAGCTAAATATATCAATTTATAGGCTATATTTTTTTAGGCGAATACAGTGACAGCGGTTGAGCAAATAAAATAATAACTCTTGATCGTCGAAAAGTGGCATTTTAGCAAGAATTGTATTTCTAAATTAATTAAATTATATTAATTAACATATATTTTATAATTACATAGATACCATTAATTATATAGGACAAAAACTACATCTATGTTCAGGGTCGGATTAACGCCAGATAACGTACAGGGTCCGTCTTTTTCTAGTATAGGGGTGCCATACGAGCTACAGGTATTAATTTATTATTATTATTATTATTATTATTATTATTATTATTATTATTATTATTATTATTATTATTCAACCATCTTGTTTCCCGCCATTTTGAAAACCTACAGAGAGGAACCAATGGTATGAGCGAATAGCTCACCTCTGAAAACCCTAGCTTTGGTGCCAAAATATTGAAGATCCACCGCAAAATAAGGAAGTTCTTGTGTAGGATAAGAATTTGGAGCCCGCCATTTTTTCCGCCATCTTGGATACTTCGCCCTCAAAATACCGCCTGGCATCCGACAAGGCGTGTTACAGGGGCCTATGTACTATGAATCTACAGTGGATGCCTGTTGCTAACACGCAAACGCCATCGGTTAATTTTCTATTGACATTTCCGGGGCTTAAGCGGCCGAAGTGATAAAAGCGGCCGAAGAACACCTGCAGACAAAGAAAGAGTTGAAGTTCTCACCAAAAGAGAAAAAGCTTTTCTTTTCTATGAGTAAAATACGAATTTCGTTGCATGAATAAAAGTTAAAAAGAAATACACTGTTCGTCCAAAACGTTGTTTTGTGGCCGGGCTGACGGTCACAACTTGGCGAGCCGCAAGGGACCAACACATTGCAAGTTAGCGAAGTAATCCGTTGAGAATCCTGGGTAAGCACATATGGGAAAACAAGTTTGGAGGTTTATAGCTTCATTTCCAAAATACGGAGTTGGCAACACTGTTCTTGGTTCACTGGGTATGGAGGATTATGGGGAGACCACTGGTAACACTGTTTTCGATTAACACTATTCGCAGTGATTAACGAAAATAATGTAGATTTCTCACTATGAATCACTAGGGCTATTTATTTTGTTTAGAACACTGTTGATCCAGATGGATGACTATTAACTGATTCCAGATTCCACGAGATGTTCCTGAAAATTCCATATCCGGATGTCTTCTTTCTTCTCCGATGAAAGTTCCAATTGGTAAAATCCAGTTTTCTTGACAATTGCGGTCATGGTGTGCGAAAATAGTTGTAGCACATAAGTGAAAGCCTCTCTCTCTCCTTTTTTCACTGAGAATTGGTATTCTCACTTCACTGTGAACATTCACTTTAAAATAAACTTTAGTAAATTCACTATTTGTTTGTGATGTATATATTACTTTGGGCTAAACTGATTACGTGAAAACAAATACGTGCTTTCACCTGTATGTGTGAAAATGTTTATAGGGCTATATAGTTTTGTTTCTATTTATTTATTTTTATTTATATTCTTTGTTCTTTAGTTTTTTAAATATTCTTGATTGAATGGTTAAAATAAATGAACATTGAATGTAATAATACAAAACACTAAATATTTTCAAAATACTGGAATATGTCGATTGAATATGTTAACTTTAAAAAGAATTTTAAAAAATTCGATTTGTTAGTCTGATTATGGATAATCGTCCAAATGTAGGTTAATTCACTTGGAAACGGATGTTAATTCGTAACAGTCCTGAGGGTTTAAACGAATAAACATTCGTGATATAAATTTTGTGTAAACTTTAAGAACGCAAAATCTTGCATACTAATAGACAAAAATTTTAAATTCCCAAATAAGTGTAAGATACATATATATATACTTTCAACAAAGAAGAATTCTTTTGAAAAACATTTACAAGTTATTACTTCATCCAAGTTTATCCGAAACACACTACGAATTCGCATGACAGTACATATATATCTTGTTGAATCATTTTAACTAAACTCATCCATTAACTGACGAAGATGCCAGGTTCCATCTAAACAGTTCTTTGGTCCTGTTAAAGTAAAGCTAGTTAACCATTGTCGAAGAGTGCATGTAAAAGAATATTCATTAGTCTTTATGTGGTAGTAGGATATTACACAAGACGTCTGTAGAATATAATCATGTTCAAAACAAAATATAATAATGTAAAGGAATACTAATCTTGAATACTTCCAAGGAAACTCTTAAAGTTCAACTCCTAATGCTTATAATAGGGTAATAGAATTTTGTTAACACAAAATCAACAATGCATGACGAAAGTGTGTAGGCATATTTATAAATGCAATCGTCTCTCATGACGCAAAATTCCATCGTATACAAACACCTAGCCTTGGCGTAATGGATGCTTATCGGCACTTCCATAATGTCCATAAAATCTGCAATAATGGAAGGCGACGACTACCATTAACGACAATTGTAAATTTATCGTAACATTCACACATTCGCCATCTCGAACTGTGACTTAACTAGCGTATGCTTAAAATAAAATCCTATTAGCAATTCGTTGCAATAATCATGCATAGAAGCATAATGACAAGTAATTCTTTAAGATATCAAGATAAAAACACAAGATGTAACATTCCTGAAATATTCATTATCGATGAAAATAGGACGCCATAAGTAGAAACGTTGGAATAATATAAAGACTTTAATGATATTTCTCAAATAAGCTCTTTAACTCTTCAGCTGTAAATTCAAACAAATGCTTAACAACAAGAATATTAACGTAAATATTATTTCACCTGGATAGATTTCAAATTTTGGCATCGACACAAATTAATGGAAATTAGTTGGCATGGTATGGGTAATTAGTTCTTAAAATTGTAAGCGTTGTTGTTTCACTAAATAGACAAATGTTACAATTGCTGGAATAAAATAAAAGAAATATTTGAAATATATCACAATACATGCTAACATTGTCTTAAAATACATGGGGCAAAATATCAGTACACGTATATTCCACAAAATGAAAATATCAGTTATACAGAAATACTTCAGATTTTTCGTCCAAATCTGTTGAAATATGCAAATGGCATTAATACATTTCATAAATACACAAATGTTGAAATATTCATCAAGCATAAAATACATTATAATAGTAATACAATGAAACATCATTAAATTTTAATATTCAATATACACAGAGACATATGGCTAAAATACAGGATACAAATACACAGGTTAAAACGAAACCTCAATATGTGCATGAAGGAGGAGAAAATTTCCAATAATTACCGAATGATGGGTTAATTACTGGTTAGTCCATGTATTTCATGGTTCACCACGCCGTTTCTACCTAATGTAGCTTGGAAAATAAATTTAATCATCTCTTAATAATATACCCTAAAATTTCTTCCAGAAGAATCGGTCGCATCAAGATGCTAAAGAAGCAAAAAGAAATGTTAATAATAAACCCAAATAGCTTCGAAAGATTCCAAAAGAAACGTTTAGTTACGGTGACTACCTCGTCTTGAATACATATCTTCTTGTGTTTCCTATGACAAGGAAAAAACTACCTAAAATCTTAATGTAAAACATCTTAAAACTTAACAGTCTACACTGTTTGACAGGTCTCGATACAAAATATCAATGTACCATATTCTGCAAACACACTTAATCATATTAAGAGTCAAAACTTTAATAAAAGTCTTCTGAATCGGACTTCTTCCTCAAAATCGGCCTTTACTCAATAATATTTCCTCCGGTCAAGTTCGGGACGATCAGTTTGACAAATGAAGGTTGCCAGTAAGAAGTGTTGAAATAATATTTCAAAAAATGATCTCGTAAATATAAAGATAACAAACGGGTAGACGTTAAATTATTGGTCTGAACTTGCTTTACCTGGGAATCATCTTTCGGATTACCATTCACACTTTCCTCTTCTGTTTCCTCATTGAGTTTGGATAAATTAGATTTCCCACTAGGAGTAAGAGAAGTAAGATTATTCGGAGTGTCAGGTGTTACTAAATTTAAATCTCGTAAAATGTGTTCTGGGAGTTGCCTTTGTGCCAAAGGTAACCAAATTTGGCGGTTTCAGGCGTCGGATTCCAAAGTTTTCTCCTGTCCATGGAGTGCGAATCACCTGTCGTAGGGTCAATGAGTTCGACAATACGATTATCAAGGGCTTTTGCACAAAGAAAGGGTCCCCTGTAAATGTCTAAAAACTTGGAGATTTCATTTTAGTAGGTTACTAATATTCCGTTGTCTTAAAAAGACAAAGTCACCTTGTACCACTAGACGACGTCGTTGTTGGGTTTGATTCCATCGCTTGTTCCTCTTCTCGATAGTAGACTTTCTGCGGTGATCTACCATGAGTAGTTTGTTTGACCAATCAATACCATCTTCCTCGTCAAAGTCTTCAGAAATCTGTATTGTTTGAAATGTTTGAAAGTAGGACGAGAAAAATGAATGTTAAGATGTATACTCGCAAAAGAAACTCCGAAGCCCTCTTTAATAGAGTAATTATGTAACAAAACTACCTGGGTTAAGTTCTCAGCCCATTACTGGTGTGACTGACTGCACAATAACCTAAGAGTACAAAGAATTTCTTTATTAGACCGTTCTGTGATATTAGCTTGGGCATGACAAACTGTGGTGTAATCTACTTTAATATTGTATTCCTGCATCTTCGATAAAAATTTCTTAATGTGAAATACTGGAGCGTTGTCAGTAAGGACAGCTTCCACTAGACCTAAGTGATGAATATAAATATCAAATAAGCATTTGAGAACTCCAGTAGCTGTAGCAGATTTCAAAGGATAAGCTGTACAGTATTTAGTGAATACGTATACTGTCACAAATGCAAAACGAGCGCCACCTTTTCCTGTGGGGTAAGGCCCAAGGAAATCTAAAGCCAACAATGCTTTAGGATGTAAATAAGAATTAGTAGGCAATAAACGTGCGGGTAAATGTTGATCCAGTTTGAACTGCATGCACTTGATGCAATCCCTTACGTGCTTCTTCATATCAGTTCTCACCTTTCTCCAATAAAATGATTTCGAAATAATTCTCACTGTTTTGTCAGTATCTGGGAGATGGAATTGTTCATGATAAGCAAGTATTACTTTCTCCACTAAAGATCTAGGGATACAAATTTTCCATGAATCAGGGAAATAAAAACCTATGTACAATAAAATGTCATTATCTAACTTAAAGAATTTTGACCAGTTTCTAGAATTTTTAGGTAACTCCTCCATTACTTCACCTTCTAGAAAAGAAATAATAGATAAATATTCAAAATCTTCGCGATGTAAACGGCGAAGTTCTTCAGGCGATACATTAAGGATTTCGTCTTGGATGACCTGTAAAGAATGGACACGTTTAGTGGATAGATCTATAGAAGGACATAAACGTGAAACTGCATCTGCACACAAATTGTCGGAGCCTTTCTGGTATCGTAATCTGGAATCTCATAATCCAACTGCTGTAATTCAATATTCCACCGTAGAAGAGGGGTATTCCAAGGTTTAGCTTTGTCCAGCCAGCTGAGGTTTTTTTGATCTGTAACGAAAATGACATGATGACAAATTAAGAGTTGACGCCATTTTCGAACGGCAAAGATGATCGCCAAACACACTAACTCACTCACGCTGTACCGGGATTCTGATAATGTCAGAGTCCTACTAATAAATTGGAATACTTTTTCTTATCTCCTACATATTGATAGAGGACTGCGCTGATTCCGAGTCGAGAGGCATCTGATTCAATATAGTAGGGTAGGTCAAGATTTGGATGTGACAAAAGGACATTTTTACATATATCGGATTTAATTTGCTGAAAAGCGTTTTTCGTGGGCATCCTCCCAACGCCAGTTCTTACCTTCTTTAAGAAGTTCGAAGAGCGGTTTCATTTTCTCTGAAAAATTGAATGCGGTGTATTCGTGTGATTTGGGGGTGAGTAACGCTTGATTATAACTGCTCACTAAATGAAGGGAGCTTAAGAGTGGTTTACACCTCCCCTTCAGCAACAGGTCCTTTATACCTTCTGATTTAGTTTGTCGTAATTTGATGTACATATTCGGCAAACGCAGGTCAACACATACTCTCGGTTTGCCATTTCTCTTAGGTACAACTAAGATGGGGTTACTGTAGATAGAATTGGAGTGGCAAATTAACCCTAGCTCTAATAGTTTATTAATCTCTTCTCGAAAATCAGGTAAATACTTATGTGGGATAGCGTACAGTTTTCAGACCAATGGTTTGTCAGTCTTGACTTCCTTTTCATAAACAAAATCCTTACAAAGTCCAGGATAGTTGGTAAAAATATCCTTGTTTGTTTTGCTGTGTTGTAAGGATGTGGGTTCGATTCACAGCATCGTGAATTTGTTCATCCGTAGCATGTTGCCTGAGGAATGTGGAAGCAGAGATCGAAAAGTTTTTAACAGCAATACCACCTTCTTTGTCGTCTGAAATTTCCTCTAATTCGTGCTGGTCAGATAAAAGATCGACATGAGTTTTTAAATTGTTGTACTCCAAAGAAATAGTACCCTGAAATAAATCTAGTTTACTACTTAGAACTGTGAGAGCGTCTAATCCTAGAATAAGGTCTTGGGTAAGTGATTCGGTAACATATACTTTCAAATAAATAGAAATGTTATGCATTTTACTGTAATTAACGTATAGCCTCTTACTTTTCTTTTCACAGACCCACCAAAAATCAACTACAAAACTGTCATCGGCTGGAGTTAGCTTTGGTGCCGTGACGTCAGCACTTATACGTTTCCAAAGAGACAAAGATATAAGAGAGAGATCCGAACGTGTATCGCATAAGCATTTTACATTTGTATTACAAACTTTTACCTTAATTTTTGAAGAAATCTGAGTTGGCTTAGAATTAACATAGTGGTCTATACTATCGGTGTCCGATTCACAATCACTTCTGGGTAAATTTGAGTCTTTACAGTTACATATGTGCGTATGTATTACATAAAAATATTTATTTGGGCCTTCAGTAAAATGATTAACATTGGCTGATACTCCACCCCTAGTACAGCGTTTTAGCGGTTTCCCTGAGAAACAGTCTCTCGTTCATTACGATGATTTGACCTTTTATAATCATGTTCGTATTTCCTATTTTGATTGTCATTATTACGAGCATAGAATGGTTTATTACCTCTTCATTTCTTATTTCGGTTGTTATTTCTTCGATCTTTTGAATTACCGTTACGTGGTTTTGGTAGTTTATTGTAATTATGAGGGTTACGATTCCGATTTTGCTCGTGGTTAGTGTTCTGATTACGAGAACGTGGAGGTCAATCGTTGTTGTCACCATCATTTGCATTTCTCCTTTTCTAATTACCGTTTCTTTGAGCCTTGGTATTATTAACTTTCTGATTGTAATACCTACTCTGATTATTATTGCCATAACCAAAACATCTCTGATAATTTAGAGAAGCTTGATTCTGCCTCTTGTTGCGTTGTTACCCTGCGCATGTTTTTCCTCTCTAGTTTGTTGAAAATACAGTGTTTCTAATTTCTGAATAAACGCCAAAAATTCTCTAATATTAGTGCAAGAATGTAAATAATGTTCCGTACGAAATCTCTGAGGTAACATGTGTATAATGTCTGTTAACATCAAATTCTCGGGTAATTTGGGTGTCAATTCTCTAAGTTTATTAAACTGGTCTAAAGCAAAAGCATGCACTGAATCATGGGTCTTGGGATTGAATCGAGTTGCTTTACAAGCTGACAGCCTGTGCTCTATCGACGCGTCTCCAGCGAAAGATTCAACTAACGCTTTTTACCCTCTTCTAAAGTATAAAATTCCTCATTACGTATGTAGTACCAGCTTAAAGCTACACCCTCCAATACATGAGGTATGCCTTGTACTAAAGTTTTTCTGACAATTTAGCAACTTCCGCTGCCGATGCTAACTTGCGCAAATATGTATGAACTGACTCGTAACGGGATCACCTTTAAACTTCGGTAAATACGCAATAATTTTCGGTATAAGGTGGTCTTTTAATTTAGTTGTTCCTACTTCCGTATGCCTAGTTTCACGATTATTGCGTCTAAAATTTCTATTGGTAATGAGCTTAACAGGAGTTTCGTCGCTACTGCTAACGATTATTGCGTCTAAAATTTCTATTGGTAATGAGCTTAACAGGAGTTTCGTCGCTACTGCTAACTTCAGTTGAATCGCTGTTAGGTTGGTATCCAGTTCTAACATGAATGTCATTATCAGTATTAGGTTTCGATTCCCGAGATTTGTTTTCGATTCTTTCTGCTTTTTGATATACTAACGCCAAATCGTGCCTAATTTCTCCTATTTCACGCTGTGCTACTTTAATTTCGGCGTTGTTCTCGAAAGCCTGTTCATTTTTAACACTAACGTGATAATCTAACTGTTTAATATCTCTTTAACACATCTGAAGTGACCCTTCGTTCTTTCGAGGCTGTTCTTTTAAATCTACGACTTCGTCGTGTATTTCCTCTAAGTGACTTTCAGTTTCTCTGTGCGCTACGAGACGACATTCTTTATTAGCGTTACAAATGGTGTGATTAGCCTCTACCTGTCCTTGTGTTAATTCTAATCTTTCGGATATAACCATTAAATGATATGTGTTTTTGGTTACTTTCATTCCCATTGAATGTACGTCGCGGACCATGAGTTCTATTTTATCTCTGTTTTGCTGAATGTCTACTGTATTATGTTAAATTCCCCTCTGAACTCTTTCAATATTTTGATCTACTTTATTCCCTAAGGCTTTTATTCTATCAGCTATTTTTGTAGTTCCCTCATCGCATTTCATTTCGACTGCTTCTATTTGTGTCCATAATTTCGCAAGGTTTTCCTTATTCTCATTCTGTGCTTGTTCCTGCCTATCTAATTCTTCTCTTACTTCTGCAAAATGTTCCTTGTTTTCTATCTGTTCCTGTTCATTTTTCATAAAATGTTCTCTTTTTTCAGTTTGCGTCTGTTCAAATATCTTAAGTATGTCAACTTGTTGGTGAGCCATAATGAAAATACAATTACTAGTCGCAAATAATAAATGTAAATAGATTTCAAATAAAATACATATATTACAGAACACTATATGAGTACGAAAATACTAAGTTTTATTATTATTATTTATATTGGGACAACCTGTAAAAAGAAAATATGATTAATACATTTTCCTATTCCAATATTATTAGTACTTATTCATATATAACCACCGTCTCCATGCACAAATCACTGACGGTCTTGTCTCGTGTCACTAGTTCGGGCGTCATTAAAATTGCTACCTACCGTTTCCCTTGGGTGCTGGCTCCCGAAGAACTCTCTAAGAAAACAGCTGATAACAATTTTGGTCCTGGCTCATAGTCTGTTTGGGCGCAGATTGATAATATTGAAATATAACAAGTGATTTGACATGAGCCACGTTGGTGCTTTTGAGACTCAGGTTGTATTATACTTACTTTTGCGTATGCACACGTATACATATATGTAACTGGCAAGCCGTCTGCTCGCAGGAATTCACACACACATGAATGAAGACGATAATATTTTTTAGATGAATCTTTATGTATTTAACACGCATATATGCGGATTCGGAGTAAAATAAGAAATATATATATATTAACAACGCACAAAATTCTCACTTTAGAGAGCTAAATGATCAATAGGAAGAAATTGCACTGAGGCAATCGAATAAACGAAATGAAGAATAAAACACTTAATCCTGCATGGTAAATGTAGATATGCACATACTATATACGAACACTAGAAACATAGCGCTGGTTTAGGTATCACTTGCACTATAAATTTACTATTCGCACTGAGATGGGACTTTCATTGCGTGATAATGACAAGGGGAATGGGGAAATACAATTGATGAAGTTTCTTGACTTCAAAAGGATGTTACATGCCCAGAAGGTATTCGTTCACTTTTTTAGCTTCACACCCTATATATTAATGTTGCGACACAATGTTCTTCCTACTATGACTTCCTACGATGTCTTGCACTGACTCTCTCTACAACGAACTTTTTTTAACTCTCGCTTCTACTCACGCTCGGGAACATCTAGTTCGCTGGACTTAATGTTGACAATGCGTTATGTAAAATAATAAAGAAATGGTAAAGTTTTCTGCATTCATACACAATGTCGATAGGTCGATGTTATAATAGAGAACGCTGGCAACATTTGATTTGGTCCCGTGAGCATTTTTGCCGATCCCAAACGTTTCAACAATCTTGCCAATTTGATGTCGAGAACATAATCCAAACAACCCCTGCGGGACTTCTAACCCGTTCCTACTACTACTACTACTACTACATTAGCTGTGGATCTATATAGTACAAGGGCAAACGTACTACTACTACTACTACTACATTTGCTGTGGATCTATATAGTACAAGGGCAAACTTATTTCAATGAAAGAAGTTTCATGAAAATTTTAAAACAATGATCGTTAAATCACTTTTTGAATATTATTTTTAATGTTATTTTAACGAAAGGAGTGTTATAAACATTTTTAAAAGTATTAAAAAAACTGTCCGTAGGCAGGTTTCGAACCCTCGCCAAAAACACTTTTGTTACTAGCATGTTACGCTAGACAACTCAGCTACCAGAGTCGACAACAATTCTAGTTTACTTTGTGCTATATGTAGATCATGTCTTGTGATATCGCATCTGTATCGACCAATCAAATCAGAGGATATGCTGAAACGTTTGGGATCCGCAAATATGCGTCCCGTGAGAGTGAAGCTCGGAAATAATAGTTGAAAAAAGTGTGGCAGTCTAAACTAATAGATTCTTCCCATGGTTACAGGATTTTTATACACTACTATTATACGTAAAACGGTTTAGTGGAAAGGCGCGAACGATGGTAATTGTGCGTGTGAGTCATTTCACCTACAACTCCTGCGAGATATGAACACTGTTCTCACGGTAGGAAGGATGACGTAATATGAGTGCGTGAGAACACGACAAACACAATATCGTTCACATACAATATCAACTTCGTGTCCAAAAATATTCCCAATCTTAATAAATGTTGTTATGAAAAAAGCATATGCGTAAGAGTCATGGTAACGAAGACTATAAGTTGGAAACTATTTTTAGGGAAAGAAAAAATAAGTTTGCTGCAACGAAGCACTCTGTCCAGACGATAAGCGTTGTATTCAAAAACAACAAGTTCTTTGTTCAACCGTGAGAAGCGATAAGAGCGGCCGAAGAATACCTGCAGACAAAGAAAGAGTTCTCACCAAAAGAGAAATAGCTTTTCTTTTCTATGTGTGAAATAAGAATTTCGTTGCATTATTAAAAGTTAAAAAGAAATACACTGTTTGTCCAAAACGTAGTTTTGTGGCCGGGCTGACGGTCACATTCGCAAGAGAATATTCTTGTAAATAATATTTAACAGTTAAAAAATTGATCATTTATAAAATGTGTTAGTCATTCAAATCTTTCTTGTTTTTTCCTAACCGTTACAGTAAGTATTAAAGAAGATAGATGGTTATATATTAAAAAGACATGGATAGCACACTGTTGATGATTGTCTCATGAAGTCAATTTCAAAATCTTGTTCTTGCTCTATCTCGTTCAGTATCATTGTAGTATAAATCGAAGGACTTCCAGAAAAAACAACACTTCTCGAAACAAGCCTTTTTTGAAAAATGAATAGAAAGCTGCATGTTTCTGCATGTTTTAGAAGATATCAGATTTTTTTAAAAAAATGAATAGAAAGATGCATGTTTGTGCATGTTTTAGAAGGTATCAGGGACAATTATAAAAAGCAGATTCCCAGAGTTTCTCATACTTAGTACGACGAAAAGTTCTTTCTTCATTCTTCAAAGAAATTGTGTGTTTTGACAACTGTTAATTTCCGAAAAACTCATCAAATCATATTAACACTACCGTAGAAGGACCGCACTTTCTACCTACCAAAAATGCCGGCAATGGGTCATGTTGACCCATATTATTTTTTATACTGATATTGTGGATTTTTCTGTTGGGTTCTTGTCTTTCTGCACTAAAGAGCGCGAATTATAGTAAATGTTAGTTCATAAGCACTTTTTACGTACATTAAGGGGTAAACAGAAATACTTATATGCTTATATATACAGATATATATACAGATATACTTAATATACTTATATATACAGATAGATAGCTAGTTACAGGATATATGGAAGTGATATATGCTCCAACAATACACAATTTATTTTTCTATTCGTATGAGAATTGAAATGTTGAAAAAACAAACGATTTATTACAAAATGATGTTTTTAATAGTTTTCCTTCTATTATTCTTTTTTTGAACACGAAATTGTTTCTAGGCAGTCTGTTACTTTACAGATGAACACTTTAGTTAACATTTTTCCTTTCTTACTGAAATAATCTTGGGAATACAATGAGCTATAGAGCTTCACCTACTCATGAAAATGGTGCAAGGAGAAAACTGTCTTACACGTCTTTCTTGCACTCATTACACACCAACACTTTCGATGAGCACTTTCCGCAGGCAAATCTTTTGCGTGATGGGCAGCATGCAGATGACTTGTTGGCACATTTTGGTGCGACCTGGCAGTGATTTCTTTTTGTAGAACCCTTAGTTTGCTGTGGAAGATATTGTTTGGGTTGTAGATTCCCTTTCCTTTCTTTTATGAGTTCGTCAGCTAGATACAAGAGAAACTTCCTTCTGCTTATCCGTCTTCCAGTGACTGCTTTGTAAATTATCCAAGAATTTATGCCTGTCAAGTCCAATATGTTATAAAGAACATGAACTGGCCATCGTCTACTACCAGCTCGAACAGAGTACTTGCTCGCCATTTGGTCCAGAACATCTACCCACTTTCGTGTGATTATAAAAGACAATTGTTTCAGGCTTTTTTCCCTGTTGTTGGTACTTCTACTTCAGGATGCAGAGTGTTCTAAATTAGCACGTTCTTATTTTTTCTACAGAGGTAGTCTGTCATCGTGTAGCCATATTGTTTTTTATATATTTTTGTATCATTTATCTCCCGATTTGGTTCCACTTTCTTGTCAAAGATTCTCTACGTTGGTAATTCTCTTGGTAATTCTCTACGTTGTTTCCGTACTGTGCCAACAATGCTGATAGCATATTCCTTCAACTTCTCAGCTAGCGATACAGAAGTAAAAAAGTTGTCGCAGTAGGGCTCAAGCTGGTTTTCTTATATGGTCACATTAGACGTAAGAATACATATTCGGGAAGAGGCTGATCTGCAGGCTTATTTTCGTCTTTTCCTAGGTAAGGAAACCCGTGAAGACAGTGTTTGGTATTGACGTCAGCTAACAGCCAGAACTTTATTACGAATTTATCCGGTTTCGTTGCAACGTACTGCAAAAATCTGCATCTACACTTTGTGGGATATAGTTGTTCGTCACATGTAACATTTTCCCCAGGGTTGAAACAATTCAACGAATTTTTTACAAATATGTCCCATATTGAAGATGCAAGGGCAAATTTGTCAGTTTGTAGTTTGATTCTTTTCTCTGCACGTATATCGAATCGAATGTACATCATGATTTCAAGAAATCTGTTCCTAGGCATTGCATCTCTAAAAAGAGCTACTCAACATTTGCTCGACCAACAACTTTTCAGTGTCATATTCCGCAGACCTAACGCACCTCTAACGTAGAGCAATGCTATTAAAATTAGAAGTTCATCTTTATCTACTGTCCAATTAGGTTTGTTTTTCTCCGCCTCTTTCTCTGTATATCTTTTGATAATTGATAAAAATTCATCATTGATAATCAGTCGAAATGCACTAAACAATGAATCCTCGGTTATATTTTCCTTTGAATAACGTGTTGGCCCTGGAATAATACGTACGATGTTATGGGTCTGTCTTCTACCCTGAGATGGAGCTAATGAATCTATAACCTCCCATTTTGTTCCATCAGCCGCAGTTACAAATCTTCGTAGATTATGTGTTTGTGGTACGAAATCTTCAATATCGCTTGACTTATTCGAAGAGGATTCCGTTGATCTTTCGGACACGTTCTCACACTCTTCTGTAAATTCAGTATTCGAACCTAAAATCGGCACATCTTTATCTCCAGAATGGCTTTCTGAAATACTTTCCAATTCTGCTAGTATTTCTTCTTTGTTACGTAAAATTTTCAATCTTTCCTGTGACATGCTCCCAGAATGATCGCATAAAAATTGTATCTTGGTCTACAAAGCAGTCTGTTTCATCACATCACCCGTCACCAATAACACAAGTAACTTGTAAATATTGAGCAAGTTTTGAGAAGATCAAGATGCTTTTCTAGAATGCAAGCGCCCATTTCTCCATTGGAGCTTATTTAGTTATTACTGATAAGGATTGGAAATGAATAAATATGGAATAAAAATAACAGACGTATTGAAAGAAGATATTTTATAGATTACAGCATTAACGAATAATATCTAGAGGTAGCATTATGTATTCCACTTGTTAGTAACATGTATTTTATCCTTGCGCGCCATCTGTCAGACACATAAAAAACTTCAGTAAAATGAGGTGCGTCTAGCTATGTGTAACACCGTTGTAAACACAATGGCATAAAATATGTTGCTATTTGTTTAGTTCGTACTAAATATTTAAATTGAAACATACCGTAAAAATATATGGAATTGAACATGGGTCAAAATTACCCATTGCGGGAATTTTAGGTATAACTATAAAATTTGTCTTAGTTTGTAAACCCATAATGCTCTGAATTTTAGCATTGATGCAGGCCAATAGCATTAACAAATTCATAATATATTATTCACTTAGTATTTCAAATACGTTTACAATAGCAAAATAAAACAGGGTGATGGGTCATTTTGACCCATCCGGTCCTTCTAGTGTTAAAAACGGGTATTTTAAATTAGGTTATAGACAGATTTAATTATCAGGATTATATACTTGCAGACAGACAAAAATATGTATACATTAATCATCATCAGCTCCTAATATCTACCGTTTGTGGGAAGGTAACTCTAGACCAAATGATCAAATTCGCACAGGACAGAATAAAGTCGATTATAACTCACTCACTATCAGCCCTACACTAATAGTATATGCATACATTGTTTGAAAGCGTGCAACATTGCGAAAAAAGTTTTGGAGAAACATTTTTCGAATTCCATCTTGTAAAGAATATGTGGCTAAAAATTGGCGTCCCGCGCAACCAATATTGAGTAAAAACAAACATAACAAGAAAACCATTATATTTAGCTCAAAAACACACTAGAATTAAATTGTAGAAAACAATTAGACAAACAAAATTAAAAAGTTTGGATGCTATAGGTCAATGGTTACGGAGATATACTTATTAATAGAAACGGCTATTAAATAAAATTTCGGCTACTTTAACTCAACTCTTACAACAGTACGTTGTATATTTTGGGCCGTAAGGTATTTTACATATGTACTAGGCTGATTCTACTATTAGAAAAAGACAAAGAAAAAGAAATAAGTTAGTTATTATGTCATATATAAAAAGATGTTCTAATGTTTTAAATAATATGATTTTGGACTTCGTTGTCAGGACAACCGAAAATAAATAGAGCTAATCAGTTTAACGAGGTAGACATATTGAAGAAAAGTGTTTAAACTTAAATTGTACACTTCTCAGTTGTGATTTTTAAACAAAGTGTGAAAACAGATAAATAAAGATGTTTTAATGGCTCAATATTAAGGTTAAAGAACCAGTGATCGTTGTACTCTCTCCTTCCGTGAAGTATTTTCAGGCATCTTGCATTTTTGTAATCACTACTGAGTATATATTCATAAAATATCGGATGCCGAATTGTTATATCATTTGCCCCTAGAACTAAATTTTTAAGCCCCGATGCCTAGACTAATAGAAAGATTAAAGTATAGGGATTCACAGATACAAGTTTGGAACTGAAGCAATAAGTGATAAGAAAGCATCTATATTATGAGGAAAGTTGTGATTTTCTAAGCACAAAAGTAAAATTTTGGATGTGTGAGTTTTTTATTTCTGTTTGAGTTATGACCATTGGGGATTATCGCCGCTTATCTGTGGTTTGTGGGAGTTGTTATCATTCGTGGATATTTATGATTTGCCAATTTGTGTGGGAGTTATGACCAATTTTGTGGGCGTTTTGACATGTTATATGTGTAGGATTTCCCGTTGTTGGAGTTATGACCGTTCGTGGATTTGGGAAATTTTCCATTTGTGTGGGGGTTATGACAGTTTGTGTAGCTGTTTTGACATTTTCTTGGTGCAGGAGGTTTGACTGTAATGGTGTCAACCTGAGCCCATTTGAATGTATACACTATAACAGAAATCTTGATTTTGTTTCGTGGTTCTTACAAAAAATATATGGATACTCTTTAAGTTGTAACACATGTTTAAAAATATTTCGATTGTATTACTGCCTTGCGAAGACGCACTTCACAACTCTCGTGTATTTAGTTAGATATTTCATTTTGCAAACAATAACTGGAAGCTTGGAAATCAGTATCAGAGCTAAAGGATAAAGTAAATATAATATGCATAATTGTAATGAAATTCCTCAACACATGAAGAAAGTCAATGTTACACAAAGTCCGTGTAAGACCGAAACAATAGTTATTGTTTTTGATTGAACCTCAGAATTATTTACAATAGCAATACTCCTATTACATAAAAATGAAATACATAATACTAATCATAACATTAGATTATTTGCATTTATTAAGACTTAATTTTATTAATAGTCGTATCATCTGAGCTAAGTTCATTATTTGTTGTATCGAATTACAGTATTTATTCATTTGAGAACATTTTGTGATTTTGTGTATCAGAGGGCATTCTGACAATATAATTATTTAATCAGAATCTACAACATTTGAACTCATTAAATAGTTTTCTTATTACGGGTAAAAATCAGAAAGTTAATGGAATCACCTAAAGAAATCTGACATCATGATGGTGTTCGGCATTCTCTACGTAGGCTCCGTGCCTAGCATCACTTTTTTGCAAGTAGTTCTTCACTTTCCGTATCTCCCTTTTTAAAAGTCCTTCCCTTAGCTTTGAAGGTACAGTTCAACTACAGGAATGGTATTATGGCTACTGACAAAATTGTTTCCTCTTAGTAGGCGAATGACTTCTGTGACGAAAATACTAACATGCTGCCTTATGCAGAGTCGTTTTGACGTATGATTAGCGCCATATTAAAGCCCTGACTACTGCAGCAAGCATATGTTAGTCGAATTCTTTAGTATGGCATTAGGGTGGGTCGTTATGCCACTTTTTTTTCGGAACGAAATGTAATACCTGGCAAAAGTGGCCCACCCACATGGACATTACGAGTATAGATTTTTTTTTTCGAATCAGATAATATCTTCTGTGAGAACTATTGCCCCAAAGTTTCAAAATTTCATTAAAAATTGCAAAAAATACCAAAATAGTTCATTATTTTCAATTATGTTAAAGTAAACATATTTTTGGATTTATATATGTCAGATGCTATGAAAACGGACATTCACGTCTCAAAATGCCAGTTATATGCCCCTGCGGTGGGATAGGGGTGCCTCCTCTGGGGCCAGCAAAGATGGCAAATTCAGTACAATTAAGCGTTTCTACAGCTATTTTCGTCTTTGCCTTTTCCTTCTACTGGTGGTTCATAGTGGTAGTAGAGTATTGTTATTTTTCACCATGACACTCCACCCCTCCACCTCACAATACTACAACGCCCTTCTGTCTCGATCTGCGTAACTCAGCGGCACTATCAGGAACGAGCCGGATACGCTTCAAATTGGGCGCCATTTCTCAAGCGCTATATTTGGTTACTGTTGCCTTCAGCTTATATGAATTGGCCGTTACAGATAATAGTTTGCTAAACACTATTTTCACAGAAAATTCTGTATTTCTTTTTTTTTTAAAGTCAATATTATTTATTATATCACAAAAATGACTTCACTGACAATGAAGCAGAGGAAAGCTCTTCTGAGGAAGAGACGAAACCCAGAGACAGAACATCTAAACCGAAGCTAGATTTGACTGAAACTGCTATGCAGGGCCGGATTTAGCATTTTGGCGCCCCTAGGCCCAATAATTTTTTCCGCCCCCTAGTCTGGTTAAAGTTACTTTCCTAAAAACTTTTATTAAAAGATTACATCCAGTTCTCCCGTGTTTGAGATCAATGTTGTAACGAAGTTGATGCATAATGTTGAAAAATAGTTTAACTTTACCAACTATTATTTGTTCCAATGAACTTCAAAATCAGAATGCTTTATTAGCCTGATTTTTTAAAATTAATTTAAAAAATATGTTAAGTTATGGTTATTTATTTTTATTTCTATATATTTTTTTCTCTCGGCCGTGCGCCCCCTGGGAGCTTGTGCCCATAGACCCGGGCCTACCGGGCCTATTGGGAAATCTGGCTCTGCTGCTATGATTGCTCAGAGATACAATATAAGCGAAAGGGCTGCGGCACATATAACATCAACTGTGCTCCAGGCAGCTTTAAAGGCTGGAATTGTAACTTCTCATCAATCTAGCAACATAACTCTGCTTTAATTGTGGACAAGAGCAAAATAAGGTGTGCGAAACTTAAAGTTGCTCGGAATTTAAAAGAAAGTTCTAGAAATGATGATCCCATTAAAAGCCTATACTTTGATAGTCAAAGGGGAGACACTAAAACACGCGCAGGCATCGTTAGAGAAGAGTACTTATCACTTGTGGCTGAACCTAACTCTCAATACTTTGGTGACGTGACACCGTCCTCTGGCTTTGGCCATGACGAGACCACTATTTTCGAGTACATCATGAATCAAATCGAAGATGGATTTGATTAAGTTGAGGTTCTTGGATGTGATGGAACAAACACTAACACTGGTTGGAAGGTAGGTATTCTTCGAAAATTAAAGGAACTAATAGGCTATTTGTCTCTTGCATTTAATGAACTGCCTTTCCGAGCTCTCTTCACGAATATTGGAGCTAATTCAAGCCCCTATTCTTACACAGATCCCATAGGTTCAAAACTATCTACCTGTGAAAAGCTTCCAGAGGTGTCATTCAAACCAATAAAATGTGACTTACCTCATCATAGTCAGAAGAGCTCGGAAAACTCAGTAAAGACCTGAGATACTTATCTCAAGTCTTCCATTGCTAATGGTCCTCGTCAAATCTTTGAGAACATTCACAGGTCTACATACTTACCAAATGAATACCAGACTGTAATCCGTTCATCCATTTAGACAAAGCCATTCTCCCAGAGAATGTTCTTTTCGCCATGATGGCTGATGGTCTACTTGCTGTCCGACAAGATGCATTACATAAGATTCTTAATGCTCGAAAACACGAAACAGAGAATCTTCATAACACTATTAGATATAACATCATTCCCAGACTGAATTTTGAGGCTAAAGGTTACGCTGAAATGATGTTTTGGGAAAGCACTGATGTTTTAATAACTGTACCACCAGTTCTAAGGACGGTATCAAACAAATAGCTCATGGACATACTTTGACTTTCTGACAACACTGTGCCAGAATAGTCCTCCATCGTCTATCCATGCTACAGGATGGCAGTAGAACTGATAGTGAAATTAGTCACTGAAGCAGCCTCTCGATTATGTGGCAGTGATGCTAGAAACGTATTTATCAGGTCAACCTTAAATTCTAGGCAAGCTGTATCTAAATTGCAGTCAAAGTCCCAATTTGTGACAATTTTTCCTGACAGTGACGAAATGGATTAGTTCATCCGTCCCTATATAGGGTTAGTTGGTTTGGTATGGCTGGCGCAGGAGCCCTAGGTGCAGCCACCTCCACGTGGTATACTCTGGGGGACGCTTGGACAGACTATATGACCAGGTGAGCGAGGACCTGCACAACCGCTTAAATGTACTGAATTTGCCCCCTTTTCTGGCCCCAGAGGAGGCATCCCTATACCTCCAAGGGCACATAACTGGTATTTTTATACTTGAATGTTAGTTTTCTAAGTAACTGACATGTATTTAACCAAAAAATGTTTACTTTAACATAACTAAAATTCATGAAGAACTTTGGTATTTTTTGTAATTTTCAGTGAAATTTTGAAACTTTGAGGCAATAGTTCTCACAGAAGATATTATCTGATTTGAAAAAAAAAATCTACACTTGTAATACCCATATGGATAGACCGCTTTTGCCAGGTATTACATTTCGTTCCGAAATAAAAGTGGTAAAACGCTGCACCCTAGTATGGCATTAATCACGAGTCAGGATGACTCTGCATACGCCCCATGATGTCTGTTCTGGAGGGTATGGATGGAGCAATATTTCATATCCTAATTTCCCTGCTTTAATCAGCGATACATATGCGGAATGAGGTATATGCAACGTCTCCCAACAGAGGCACCAATTTTGTGACCAATCGATAAATTTTCATTCGTTTCTCTTCTAACTTAGTCAGGAGATGAGAATAATAAATTATGTTAATAATTTGCCCCTTTGGTAGATATTCATGTCATGAATATTCCTTCAAGTTCCAACAAACTGAAAACATAACTTTCAAATTTCTACAGTATTCCTTTATTTATCGGGAGGGAAAATTATTCCCATTATTTTGCCATTTTCTTTTTTTCTAGTCATAAAGGTCCTAAAGTTAATCCAAAGTCATAAAAGAACTGTGAGGTCAAGTACTTTTCATCGACCCTACAGCAAAGCGTTATTCTCCTTGCAGTGTTCTCTAGATATCTCTTCTTGAAATGTGTCAGCAGTCGGAGTCCTTCTGTGAGAATACGTTTAAAGATTCAGCTGGATGTAAATAATTTTCCGGCAGAGTCGTGACTTACCTATTTCACACATAAATCTTTTAGTGTATACCCTTCTGACTTTCATTATGATTTTTTATTTTTTTCAAAGCGGCATCATCAGATCTGAAGGTATTCGCACTGGCCCCGTGTCTAGTATTGGATTGCCGTTTCCTGTTTAGTGCGATCTTATAGGGTAGGCTTTCATCCCAATTTAATTCTTCCCTCTCTTCTTGGATCAGCTTTGCTGATTTTTGCTGAAGATGGAGAAACTTAATGACGTTCTGTGCCCCAAGCTTCTCAATCATTGTACCTTCAGAGATTCCCCTCCAAAATTGAAAGAGTCATGTCCCGAATTTGCGTGTTTAACATAGAAGAACATATCTATAAAATTAATTTTCTAGATGTGTCATAGTTCGTCAGCTTCTAGGTGTTTGTAGAACTCTTTCATAGCCCTTGACTTTTTATGGGAGCAGAAAGAACCAAATTTCTTGTACATAACTAACAAATGAAATTCATCGTAATATTAACGTTGGGTATTATTTCAAGATTAATGATGAAAATATATATTATTTTGGGTATATTTCTATATTCGAATTTAATAAGGAATGTACTTATGGTTGATAGTATCCGTATTTTATTTTTATGTGTTACCAATATATTTATAGCTATACGGTTAACGTAGCGCTTAAAAGAGGAGGTAGTGAAACTAGAATTTATTGATGATAGAGTTATGATGTTAAGACTTAAAGGAAAAACGAAGGATCTAGTGGTGATACAGATACATGCACCGACGGCTTCGCATGCAAATGAAGAAGTAGAGGAAAATAATGAGAAAATAGAAGAAATTATAGATAGGAAGAAGAAAGGTGCATGCATAATTCTAATAGGAGATTTCAATGCAGTTGTGGGAGAAAAACAGGAAGGTAGTATCGTAGGCAAATATGGTTTAGGCGAAAGAAATGAAAGGGGAGAGGGACTGGTGAATTTGTGTAGACAGAATTCACCAGTAATTGGGAACACTTGGTTCAATCAGCACAAGAGAAGAAGATATACATGGAAATCACCAATAGACGGCGGAAGATATCAGATAGATTATGTTATGATTCAGGACAGGTATCGGAATAGCTTAAAGAACGCGAAGACCCTTCCCGAGGCTGATATTTTCTCTGGTCATAATCTTGTGCTGGCCGAAGTAGATATTCAACTGAAAAATGTAGGCAGAAAAAAAGTAGGTAACAAAGTGTTGAATGCTGAAAAGTTGAAAAACGAGGAAATAAGAAATCTTTTCGTTAAAAAATTCGAAGAAAAATGTTCAAACGAGGAACGAATAAGTGCAGGTAGCAACGCACGGTGGGAACAGGTTGATAGAGCAGAAAGATGTACAGAAAGTTAAATAATGAATTACGAAGAGAAACAGACAGAGCGAGGGAAGACTTTTAGAAGAGAAAATGCGAGAACATAGAAGAATTAGAAAGAGTTGGGAAATATGAGGAAATGTACAAGGAGGTGAAATCTATGGAATTTCGGAGGAAACAAGGGGGTATTATGATGGCAGTAGAAAATAAGAATGGGAAGGTAGTGAGCGAGAGAAATGAGGTAATAGGAAGGTCGAAAGAATACATTGAAGACTTATATGAGAGTAGGGATAGACCGTGTAACCTAAGTGTTGAAGTAGAAAATGAAGTAGGCAAGGATGATAAAGGATTTAGTAATCTTCGGCATGAGTTTGAAAAGGCTATACTCGAGGTTAGGAATGGAAAGGCACCCGGAATAGATAACATACCAATCGGATTCATTAAAAATATAAGAGACAAGGGAAAGAAAGAATTGTTCCGACTATGCAATGAAATATATGAAACAGGAGAATGGGCGAAAGACTTTCTGAAAACGATCATGATACCTATGGCTAACAGATCGAAACCAAAGAGATGTGAGGATTATAGAACTATTAGTCTCATATCTCATGCAGCTAAAATTCTGCTCCGAATATTGAACAAAAGGTTATATGAAAGAGCAAATAAAGATGTAGAGGAGGAGCAATTCGGGTTCAGAAGAAGCAAGGGCACAAGAGATGCAATTGAATTATTAAGGGCGATCTGTGAAAGATTTATAGAAAATGGGAAAGAGAGGTATGTTATATTTATTGATCTAGAAAAGGCTTTTGACCGCGTGAATTGGGAATAGTTGTTGGGAGTTCTAACGAAGATAGGGTTGGAATGGAAAGATAGAAGACTAATAAGAAACTTATACATGAACCAACAAGTAAGTGTTAGGATAGGGGAAGAACTGACGGAAGAGAGTGCAATTGGAAAGGGAGTTCGACAAGGATGCTGCCTCTCGCCAACACTTTTTAATGTCTATCTAGAAGAGATAGTGAAAAAGAGTTTACATGATGATGATGGTATTTTGGTAGGAGGTAGAATGATTAGATGCATAAGATTTGCAGACGATATGACGCTTCTAGCAGAATCTGAAAAGAAAATCAATAAAATGTTAGAAAAAATTAGAAAGGGCTTTGAAGAATATGGAATGAAAATAAATGTTAGAAAGACAAAAGCCATGGTTATTGGAACGAAGGGGTCTGTGTCAAATATAAAAGTAGTAGGGGAGAAAATAAAACAAGTGAATAGATTGTTTTCGATATCTCGGTAGTATTCTTAGTAGTAACCTGAAGTGCGAACGTGAAATAAAAGCAAGGATACGAATGGCGAAAGAAGCTTTTAGGAGGAATAAAAGTCTGTTTTGTGGGACCTTGAAGAAAGAGTTGAGAAAAAGACTCATAAAATGCTTCGTGTGGAGTGTTGTACTGTATGAGACGGAAACGTGGACATTACGTAAAGGTAATGAAAAGCGACTGGAAGCCTTCGAAATGTGGGTGTGGAGAAGAATGGAAAGAATTAGTTGGGTCGAGCGCAAAACAAATGAGAGAGTGTTAGAAATGGTGGGTGAGAAAAGAACGCTTTTAGATATTATTAGGAAGAGGAAGAGAAACTGGTTAGGACATTGCCTAAGAAGAGATTGAGACGTCCTAGAGGGTATAATGCCGGGAAAGAGAGGGAGGGGGCGAAGGAGACTACAATTAATGGATGATATAAAAACAGAAAGATGATACGCGAGGACGAAGAAGTTAGCGGAGGACCGTGGAGCATGGAAGCTTCTCAGCTGCGGCAAGTGACCTGCCAATAAAGGCAGAATACCTATGATGATGATGATGATACGGTTAACGTATTGTATATTATTGTTTTGAATATATATATATATATATATATATATATATATATATATATATATATATAGATATATATATATATATATATATATATATATATATATATATATATATATATATATATGCATATATATATACGCAAGACATACGAAAAGTTAAAGACGCTCATTAGATCACATTCTTTATTACTATCATTGCAAACGAATAATATATTATACATTTAGTATATTGCTAATTGATAATTCAATAATAAACATTATTAGAATTAATCATATCTTTAGATGTCACACATATACCCTATCAACGTCGATGCCAAGATCAAGAATAAATTTACACTGACATTTGCATTTACAATTTAAATGATACCACGATGACAATATTCATCAAATCATTGGATGTATGAATATGATTTCACAGACTTTACAATTATAGCAATACTAACATTTCTGATGATATGTGAGTCCCATGGTTATTTTAATGAAATAGTGAAACTCTCTTGTTATCAACTTCTGAAATTTTGCCTAGTTATATAACTTTCCCTAGACTTTCGCCTTTCCTCATCATATTCACCTTGAATTGCCATCATGATGGTGGATAGCTTGTTTGATTTAGTTGACTAGCTCAATATCTGACTTTTGTTCTGAAAATGACTTGTTATGACTTCCAAAGTCAGTAATCAATCATTGTTACGCCGTTTGTTCTTATATATCATCAGAGAGAAAAGCTAAGTTTATGTGTCAGTATTCTTTGTATTTCCATTCTGCATTCATCAACAAGTGAGATTTAATTTTGTAGTGATATATCTATCTTTGCCTTAAAGGTAACGTGTTTCACCTAAAAGCATTTAGCGTAAATCTATAGTGACCTATGTAGAAAGTACGTTATAATTATGCTCGATTCCCAGACAAATTACTGTTATTACGAAAAGAATTCAGTAAAACATAACTTTGCAATAGAGTTAGCAACCTTGTAACTTGCCAAAAGAGATAATAACTCTCAGTAATGCTGAAAAAGTTATTATTTCTATTGAATATATACATGATAAGCTTTGCAAAATATGTCTTTCTCTAAGACATGGTTGAGTTTTACATTTTTGTATCTACGTTTGATGCAAACAATAAACCAATTTTGTTGAAATTGCATTACAGAATAACACAATTTGAATAAAAGTAATATGTTCAAATATTCTTAGTCATTCAGCATTCACTGACTTTTTGCAAAGATCATAATAAACTGATTAGCAAAGAATATTTATATGTTTGAAATTCAATCGTTTTGCAAACAAAATATACTGAGTATATTCAAACCATTTTTATTTGACAAATCGTTGAAAATAAAGAACATTTCCCATACAACGATATGAACATTTCCCATACCCCATGATCCATAGTCTTGTTTACATCGAGAATTATTTATGAAAGCTGTTTGGCAATAAACAGAAAAAAATAATAAGCTTACACCTAACTTCACTCTTCATTTGATGACACACCGTTTCAACGAATGTTTATGTTTGAAACACTGTCAGAAATTAAATCTTTATTTCAACATATGTTATTAGATCATTATGATCAAATCTGCGATATGAACCTTATTCTTTTTAATCGTCTAAACAAGTTAAAAGTGTGAATATCATGTAAATACTACAATGTAGAAACGAAGCTATTAACTAAGAGTAGAAGTACATTTACAAGTAGTTACTCTTAGACAAGAGTGCTACTTTTAGTTAAATGCCGTCAGTGATCGTGCGGAGCAGTGTTTCGAACTCTTGAAAGGTAGCTAGTCACAATATACACACATACACATAAACATGTAAACACAGTGATAGACAAGAAATAACAATAAAATAACAAAGAAATACTAAAGGAAAAGAAATATTAATATACGTTAACTGTTCCCGAATAACGAATATAAATGTGGAAGAGACATTTCCAATCTGTCTCAAAAAGGACAGTACCTAAAAATCTTAAGATGTAAGGGTAGGATTTCTGAGTTGAATCCAATCCTGTAAGCAAAGAATATTAGAGATAGAGATTGCAAGGTCATAAAAGAAATGAACAAAATAAAGAGTGTGTCGGTAACATAAAAAGGGGATGCTTAATGATGG
This sequence comes from Thermobia domestica, assembly GCF_964235325.1. Classification (NCBI taxonomy): domain Eukaryota; kingdom Metazoa; phylum Arthropoda; class Insecta; order Zygentoma; family Lepismatidae; genus Thermobia; species Thermobia domestica. The sequence continues at coordinate 103,368,939 of NC_137457.1, forward strand.
ATTGGGGATGCTTTCAAGACTAGGAAGTTGATAATTTGTTTCGAAGTAATGGAATAATTAACAAAAACGTAATTCTCAGTGTTTATGTTGTTATCGTAGCTCAAATGTATAGAAAAGAATACTTCTGTATTTTCCACATTATTTTTATGAATAGAAGGAAATTGAATATTATTTATTATTAATATTTATTCAGAATTAATAGGATATTAGTATTATGTTTATATTATATTATAATAATTAATTTATTAATTGATATATTATTAAGTAAAGAACTTACATTTTAATACTTCTTGGTATTAATAATAAAATTAAAGTCCCGGAAAAGATACAGATATCTATATTGGTTATCTGTACTGTGTACACCTGCCGACAACTATCAACTTGTCCGACCTTGCGCGAATTACAAAGTATTAAAAATTATCGTGAAGTAGTACGTAATCGACAAAGAAAAAAATATATGTAAATGAAGTAAACATATATAATTAATGGACAGTTAATAAGCTACGGTGCTTGCACATTCTTCCAAAGACGGAAAGGTTTTCCCAACTACAGGCGTATTTGCCATGTCGAGTACTGACTTCGAATGATTGTCTCACTTCCATTATCTAGTCTAGCAAGATGGAAGAGCGTGAAAACATGATTCATAAATTATATGATCACTTTTTTGTCATGATAGTGTAACAGTGACCTATGTTCACCAAAGTTTGTATACAGGTAACCAAGACAGTTCTCTCGCCTTTTGTGCAGGTCTATGTTCAATTGTCCCTCACACCGTCATCTACGTTATGTACAATTTACTTTAATCCCGCAAAAAGACAGAATGAACCTGTAGAAGGGCACGACAAAAGAACGTTCCTTGGAAATTCGATTACCACTACTAAAATGCACAAACAAATACAATATCCATGTTGATTTGTCACGATTATTCGAGAAACTTGTTGTGCTACTATGAGAAACTGAGTTCAATATTCCAAAAGTCTCATATGTTAATTGATGAGGAACTTTGGTAAAATTGCACCTTGTTCAATGCTGACTCAGAAAACATTAATGCCATTCATGACGTGGTATTGCAAAATCAAATACCTTTGGTATATTTAAAAGACTACTGCCATTTCGTATAATGGGTTACAATATCCTCTAATGAGGTGCTGAACACCCACATTTGTGCACAGCATGAGGAAGATACTGACCTCACATGTTTCAAATGCCAGAATATTCACCACGGTCGGTAGCGACTTCCTTCTGATCTTCGGAAATCAATTTCGTCTGCAGAGGTTATAAAATATATCAAATATTATTCAAGTGTGACCCCATTTTATTTTAATTTCTCACAGGACAAAGGTTTTTGTAGGTAAACGTGAGCGATGCTTGTTAGCTTTCCGCTTATATTTATAAAGATGTTATAAGCAATTTGAAGATCCACGACTTTGAACCTGAGAAAAAAACAGGTTTGAAAGCAGTAGAATGCACACGTCATCTATAATCCCAAAGTGCAAATGTGTGTTTTTCTGAGGCAATGTGCTTCCCATTGCTGCATAAAATTGTGAGGGCATCCTTGTGATAAGCTATTTAACAAACGATTATATTTGTTTGAAGTATTATATTGTTAACTATTAAGGTATTTAACTGAAGAAACGCAAAATGCCTTAAAAAAAACTGTTTAAGATAGTTCTGATGCAGCAAGACAACATAAAGTTTATATATTTAACAACAAACAGTAAGGAAATAGAATGTTTTTCACCAAACTTTGCACCCTTTAAATATTTTTCTGTTCCCAACCTAAAATAATAATAATAATAATAATAATAATAATAATAATAATAATAATAATAATAATAATAATAATAATAACAGGAAGAAGGATTTAATTTGATTTTGAATTTAGCTTTCCTATCAATAGTGAGGCTCTATGAAACGTTGATCTACAGCATAATGTAGGCTTTAAACTCATACACTGTCTCCCGGGATGGAACGCACCCCTCCCATGCTGAAGATGCGTCCAATTATAATAAATGTATTAATTCGTCCTGGTAATGATATTGAAGTTATTAGTGGTTATGTTTTTTTTCTGAAAACTGATTTCGTTTTAACTTTTACAAAAATATAATAGATCGGTGCTAAAAGTTATTTGCACTAGGAAAGAATCGCATTGGGATATATAGAAAATGTCTTGTCCCCAGCGACTTCTTACTTTTTATATCTTAGCTTTTCAATCACTCACGTGTAATCCATATATCAAAAAAGTAAATAGAAACAATAACTTCAAAGTTAAAAACATAAATAACTGAAATAATTTGAACTCAATGTATTAGAACCCACTTCAAAAGCAACGAATACCAAGCAAGAAAATGTGAAAAGACAACTTAACATGCATAGCTATCGAAACAACTACAACATTTTTTCTTCACTTGGACTGATAGATAAAAAAATTCTTAGTCAGTTTATTCTTTTTTATCGAATTTTATGGCTGAAGAGAATTTGTGTTTTATTTAGAACGAAGATTTTAGCATTTTACAATTTACAGTTTTGTCCTAAAATTATACTTACGGTAAGTTTCAATAGAGAAGCTAAGTATTTCAAACAGCGAACTGTGAACAGACTTTAGAAATCCTGTTATATTTTCCTATGACTCACCCTCTTATTACCTCAAATGCCTTGTCAAACGAACAATTTAAAGGAACTTAGAGAAACATTCGGAAGCGCCATTATATCTTGGAGAAGTTTGTATATATTAAGATTTATATTTATACGGAGTGCATTTCAAAACTTTGTCGTTATTACAAGAATACACAAAGGTCGGATTTCTAGTTACTTGCCAAATTCTTACCTAGAACTAACTAACACTTTCAAAGTTTTGACTGGAAGAACAAACGGAAAACGACATTAGGAATACCTAGGCGCAGATTACAGGACAATATTCTGCCAAATTCTTACCTAGAACTAACTAACTAACCCTATGATCTATAGAACCCGGAGGTTCAATGCCACGTTCACAAAGGTTCTCCACTGATATCTATCCTTAGCTAACTGGACGCAGTTTTTACTTTGTATTAGTATTTCTGCAAGATCCACCTTAATATTGTCCTGCCATCGCCTAGGTCTTCCTAATGTCGTTTTCCGTTTGTTCTTCCAGTAAAAACTTTGAAAGTGTTTCCACTTTCTTCCATCCTACCTACATGAACAGCCCACCTAAGACTAGATGATCCTAACAATGTTTGGAAAAACCGTATTAATTATGTAGTTCCTCGTTGTGACGTTTCCGCCATTCCACATTCCCGATCCTTTTGGGTTCTTACCTAGAGGAGAAATAAAATACAATAATAATTCCTCCAGTTCTTAGAAAAATGAATGAAAGTACAAAAAGTAGATTAATTTCATGTTCAAGTAAAATACGCTGTAAAAATAATCGTAAATTCAGAAAGAGGAAAAATAAACCTTCTTAAATTTTCCTACGTAGGAACTTGATTAATGTACTGCATGTAATCGCTCTAATTGGTTTGAAAATAATGGAAACCTTATAAAAATGACGAAGTTAGTGAAATTATTAAGATAAATATTCTTCGAAAGGCAAAGACAAAAAAGAAAAATTATTTAAGAGATAAGGGGTGTTCTATACCATTTATAATTCGGGAGGAAGTTTCTGTCAAAGTATTTCAAGATGACAAGTTGCACCTGAAATTTGAAACTCAGAGTTCGAGTACTTTTAGATCTTTTAGATTTGTGACAAGAATAGTGTTTCTTCGTAATTCGCAGAATATCCTTCTTGCATATAGAAATTTAATGTTGTGTTCATAAAAGAACTTTCATTTTCGTACTTAAAATGATTTAAATGTGCAATAGGCTTCTATTTTGATTTTGGATCAAATTCTCAAATTTAACTTAGGTTTTCAACATTTAAAACTCATGTAGGGAACCTATGTAAAAAGTATATATGTAATCTATTCTGCTACTGTGAATCTTATTCAAAGTATATTCTATAGATTTGTTTATTGAATAAAATCCGTTTTCGGTTATATGCGTTCTGCTGAGATATTGCGTTGTAAGCTTTACGTTTTCCTCAATATTGAGTAAGATTACAACAAAATACTCCAAATATATAAGTCTTCAATGTAAATAAGTACTTTAATCATCTTGATGAAGGAATATGTTCTAACTTGTTTTCTTTATTTTATTACTTTCAAAACAAGTACGAATTAATTGTCGTCATTACACTAGTAATCTGCTTTCATGTAATACTCGAACAAGTTAGCTCAAAATATTAAAATTCCGTGTTGTTAGAACTTTTATTACTTTCATGTCTATTCTACGTTGTTTAAATTTGCAGTGATACATTTTGTTCGATGTAAAATTTGTAAGAAAGGTGAGCAATAGGTTTGTCATTGCATACGTAATTAAAACATTGTGGGCCTTATGCAGAGTGGTTTTGATGCGTGATTAGTGCCATACTAAAGAGTTCGACTAACATAGGTTTCCTGCAGTAGTCTGGCTTTTAGAATGCGGCTAATCATACGTCAAAACGACTCTGCATAAGACGGTGTATGTTCAGTTGTAAATTGAATATTAATGCACACAAATGAAGAAGGTACTGAATAATATAATGTTTACCATATTAATTCCCAATAACATACGAAAAAGGACTTACCGATGCATTCTTCTGTAAAATAACAGACTTATTTTAAAATATTAATGATTATTGTATTTGATGGTATGCGATTCTTTCGTAAAACTTAACATTTCTGATCACTTAGAAAATAATAAACTATGTGTATAAAAGATCAGATTTTGCTACTCACAATTGATAATCATTATGAAATGAATTTATATCTAAGCATTCAGGCTTATTTATTATTATGCTTCTGCTTCGTTTCCTTTAAATTGTTTCTTGATGCCCGGCAAATGTGTGGAATAAGATTAATTATGACTATTTGTCAACATTTTTTCTATATTTGCATAAAAATCAGATTATCTAAATTTATAATATTATTGTTGTCATATTGTTAGTCACATTTTGTCTCATCGCTCAACCCACACACGAAAATAGATAGTATCACATATGCAAAAATATGAATTTTAAATGTAAATATATTACGCCCAAGTTATTATTTTTAATTAGTTATATATATATATATATATATATATATATATATATATATATATATATATATATATATATATAGTATCAAATATAACATAGTAAATTGTTATGGTTACGATAATTTTCACGGTCTAAGAAAGATAACACAATACTTAAAATCTTTCAATGACATAATTTGCATTAAATCACGAAATATTTGATTTCCTTTGTACTCAATTTTAAAATTGAAGTTTGAAAAATAGCATTTTATGCGTAATGCTGTACGGGAAGGTTAGGTCAGAATAAGATAAATTGAGGTTTTAATAATTAAATATTAAATGTTTGCTTGCAAAGCCAGTGGTCTAGTAAAGACAAAAATATATATCTCTAATCACTGTTAACTGTAACGTTTACAGGACTCAAATTGCAAGTATTTACATACACTATTAGTTGCATACTGCTTTACTCGGTGAATTTAAAAATTCAAAAGACAACTTCATCAGTGCACTTGTAGCACTGTTTTTTAAAATTTTTACAGTGATAAAAGAAGCCACTGACAGAACGATAGAGAGTGATCAGAGTACTATTAGCAAAATGTCTCACGATTCATAAGATGAAATTAAATATTAAGTACATTCAATTATCATGACCGTTTTCAAACTCCACTCAGTTTTAAATACACATGAGTTTCTTTAACATTTAACCAGTACATTTCAAGCAGTAATAGAGTTCTTGTTAGCAATACAAGATATATTTAAACTGCAGTTTAACGAAACATTTAACCCCGATGCTCAAGCAGGGCGTCAGACTTAATCATTTCTAGATGTTGCAAACTCACCCAACGATATTACTTTTATCATACATTTTCAACAATTTACTTGTGAAATATTAGATTTTAATTTTCTTGACTATTGCTTCTAAGTAACACTATTTATTTTATTATGTCCGAAACAACAGTTTTTCGTCGCTTTACAACATTGAAATCGAAACAGTGTGTAATTTGCTAAAGGCATTTCACATCTAGTTTTCCCCCTTAATTAACAGAGATGTCAGAGTAGTGGGATGAGAGTTGATACTACATTCCTGGGGTACTGGGTTCGTTTCCCGCTTTGTAGTGGAAGGAAACGATTATCATTTCGAATATTGATACCTACAACGTAAGATGACAGAAAATAATTAATTTCTCTTGGTCTTTATGAGGAGACGACTGTTTTTCAGTGAACTCTCAATAAAAAACTGAACTACCAAACTTGACTACAAGATGACTTTAGGAGTGTCAACCATGATTGCTACTGTAAGAACGTAACGTGTTCACTGAACATATTGATGGATACGTGAGGCATATCATTAACATCGGTCAAAAATACGAGTGATCAAAATGCATCGTATATCCGTCCAACGTAACTTTGTAAATCGGAACAATTATCTAATATACGTACCTATACTTTCTTAAAATACAAATATAACGCATAAATAATCCTAATTCCTTTACTCAAAGAGAGGACGTTACTATGTATCACGAAGACGCATTTTATCATGAGCATAAATATGACTTTACTATCACTATTAGTGTTCTCCAACACGCGTAGATAATTATAGGAAACAAATCTTTCATCATCCATTTCTATTCACAGTCTTACATTTTGCTATAGCATCTGCATTTTTGATACTGATATTGTGCAGGAGGTCACATTCCTTTCTTCCTCTCTTTCTAGTGCCACATACTAATCCTTCCAAAGTATATTTTATATGGCCTTAGAAATTGTTTTAATCAACTCCCTTACAATATAACTATTAACGTCGTATTCTTCTTTCTTCATTCACTCTCTTCAGAGCTTCTTTATTTCTTATTTTCGTTTTCCAGATGTGTTTTACGTCCTTCTCCATATCTACATCTCGGAACTTACTATAATGGATATAATTATAACTGTAGTAAAACATGTGTGAAACATCAAGTGTGAATGTCCAGCACTAAATTAAAACACAGAATGAGACTTGGAGCCCGTTATAAAAACCACTTTTTTTTGGGAGGTGGCATTAATTAAATAAGACATGATAACTGTTTGTGTTAATATTTACCTTTTATTTCATTGACGATTATAGTTGTGTTTACAGTACCAAAGAACGTTTGACGTGGGACGAGTTTTCCCTATTAGGTCTCACTCTTTCCCAAAACAATCTATCTAAAACTGAACTGCCTGGCTCATATATCATACAATGTTTACAACGTACGAAATTTTATTGTTTCCTTCTTTGACACATAACCTTTCCAGAAAAGTGAAATTTCAATTCCCTAAGGGAGTTTACTGGAATGTTTAATAATTGTTATGCCCAACATAATTTTCTTCCTTTTTTCAATTTCTCCTATCTCCTTCAAGGAATATTTAGTGAAAGTTGAAAACTTCAATGTCAAATAATAAAAAATAGTTTTTTTCTCATAGACCTTCTTTTCGAAATGGTTGCATCTGATAATTACTGACTGAATGACGGAATATCAGTTTATATTCTTAATGGTTGTCTCGAACATTTTTCCCATGTTACGTCACAGCAGAGAACTCTTGTTCCTTACTTGTGTAAAGTCCGTATCCCTTTTCATTAGCAAATCAGCAAATATTTAAAATTTAATACCGAACCATTATTTACGAAATTGATGATGCAATGATAATATAATGTTAGGAAATTTATTGTTTTTGATATATATGAAAGTAAAACTTTAGTTATTATATCTATTCCTATATTATGTTTGGATCTCGAAATCAATTTGTTGGGGAAAAGGTCGAAGAAATTTTCTTGAGTCATTTCATATACTTTGAAATTTCTTCCAACGAACATTTTCACAAATTGGTACCAATTGATGGAAAGTGTACTTCATTAACGACATTTTCTTTTCACCCTCAATCCTCTCTTGTTCTAAATCGCACTCTAAATGTAAGTGCCCAAGGATCGTGAATTTCTGATTAATTACCGAAATATTATCGACTGTGCTAACTGCATGGTATAACATTACACACATGCTTGAATTTCAGTTTTGAATAAAACATCAATCCCAGTAGGAAATCACATGTTTCACTTGAGCTCACTGTTTGTAAATATACATAATATGTAATGTTTGATGTTATGTATGTAATATATATATAATGCAATAGTATTTTCATTATGATGGTATGTAATATATACATAACATCATAAATTAAAAAAACTTAAACTTCTCTAATCTCGTGCACAGTTAAATTGTTCGTTCAGAAATTCCGTTTTTAGAATGCCACGTTTGAAGACAAGGAAAGCGTTGGAAAATAGCTTTGTAAATTTAATGCAATAGTTTGGTTTAATAAGCAACTTGTCTTCTTTCTTTCTCTTATACAATAAATTTTGCTGTTAGTGGGTATTTAGCAGTCTCATCTGTTCAGACGTTTCTTTGGTTCTTGTTGAATTCTGAATGAAAATATAAAATCCAGCACATATTTTGTATGTATGTACTGATAATTTCCTAAATATATATTTAATGAATATAACACTTCTCTAAATAGGTCTCGCCAAATGTTTTTGGAGACTGCAATGTGTATGCATCCTTGCACAAAAATATTTCTTTGATAAATTTGAGTTGGAAGGCAGATATTGCTTTGAGTTTTGGCTGCGATTGTGATGGCCCTCATGAAAAGAAAACATTTCATACGGGATTCGACAGATTCTCTCTTCCCAGTGCTTTCATTATTTCCAGGTGCATGATATCTTCTTCCATCTGTTTGTCTTGGATAATGCTTTTTTATGAATAATAACGTCTAGTCTTCTTCTACGAATTGAAACAACATCTTGCACAATGTCATACTATTTTCTTCACACATAATATGGTATTTAACTGTCAACAAATTATGTTGGATGTCACCTGTTAGGGTAACAGCTTATTTTGACAATGCATAGCCAGTCTGCTAAATATTGTTCTTGCACTTTATTACCTTCTGACTACAAAACTGAACTGAACTGAACTGAACAACTTCTTCATGTTCAACTTTTTTATCTACAGAAGACAATCTACAACAGAACAAAAGTGAGGAGACACTTTAGATTCTTTCTTCTGCTACAGAAGTATAATACTCCTTTCCACAACCTTTATCGTCTGTTTGTAGTCGTCCGCTACTTTCTGGAGTGGAGAAACGAAATATCACAGAATATGGAATTCTTGTTGTCTTCACCTGACTTCAATTGATCTCATGTCTCTCTACTACCCATTGGAACGGAAAAAAATATTAGAAAATTAAGGATCATTGTTGTGTCCCATTGACTTCAGTGGATCTTATGTCCCTTCGCAAGACATTTATTCTTTGCTTTTCTTCTTAGTCTGAAACGTATCATTTGATGAGCAACTCATTGTACTTTCAGAATGGATCTAACTTTCTCTTTCCAAATCTTCAAAAATAATCAGAATCTCATCGTCATCCATTTCGATATTTAATGAAACCAGGTTGTTGATCGAAGTACAATATGGTCTGTTTTATATAATGTGCACTCTTTCTCAAAACAATTAAAGCAAAATATGCAAAAAAGACTATTACTGTTCCTTCAGTTATTTTTTAAACGAAACAATATTAATAAAGGCACAGTCTGCAATTGTGTATACAAACAACGGAAAATACTTATATTTTTACTTTTATACAATCAAGACCCATTGTATACCAGATTTTGTAAAACAAAAGAGACCACTATGGGAATCACCTTGGTACAGAAAAGTGTTTTGGGTAAAAATTTTACATATCAGATTATGCTTTGAGACTTCAGAATTTTGTTTTTTATACATATCTTTGCTGGGTCATTAGTTTCAGAAAATCAAAATAATTTGTTTACCCGACCGACGAGCAATCACAACAAAATGTTACGGAAATAAGTAAATATATTAACCCTAAGGCCTGGCAGTTCAAAAAGACAAAACGAAATATGCCAGTTCGTCCGCGGTATTTTCATGAACCATCTTTAAATTTTATTATTATTTATTTTCCAAAATAACAGTTTCTACATGTTACATGTTAAACATTTCCAAGACTTCATTTTTAACGTGTATTTAACTTGGATTATGTTTGATTAACCTGGATATTTTAAACGAGACGAAACAAATTTTTTTTTAAATCTATCTTTCGTGCTTCGCAATAAAACAATGGGTGACGAATTTTATCTCTGATTATTTGTCGTTGACTAGTTCTTAATTATTTCACACGGAATAAACTATAACACAGATTATGAAGTGAAATCGCTTTTAACACCATACTGCTTGCATGAAAGGAGTATGGTGAGACTTCTTTGAGAAAAATATGATGATTGGTTTACGGAGTAATAGATAGAGACGGTGTATCAAAAGAAACAGTGATGAGACAAACTATAAGAGGATTACGGATGTTTGCTGCGTGTAAAAATCAATCGTTTTTCTATTTTAGTAACCATACTTAAGAGGGAAAAATATCTATACAGGGTCACTTGAGTTTTCGATCTTTGATTTTTACAACTATTCAAGTTGCTCCTTAATAATAAAATGAGATTTTTAGGAAATTTTAATTGCATTTAATAATCAGGAAATATGTGTCTTCATGTTGATATTTCAACCTCTGACAAAGACTGGAACTTTTTTTCTTTCAAACAATACTTTTCACAATACGAAAGTTATACTTTTCTTTGTATGGTAACACCGAGTGTTATTTTCAGACCTCTTGAAGGTCTTCTATTAGCCGTTATTTTCTAATATTTCATAAATTTATTTATGGAAATAAATAAATTAAAATAAATAAATATATACCCGTATACCGATACCACAAGAAAAACAAGTGTTATGCAAGTGATAAATATGGCGAGTGATTGTCCTGAACAGCATAAAGATTTCAATCAGCTTACTCTGACTACTAATCTAAATGATCCTTTGAAGACTCAGAGAGTTTTGGATGTGTTAGATTTACCTACCTTAATGAATTTATCTCAGGAATTGGTTTATCAGAAGACATTATGTAGTTTGATTAGGACATTAAAAAAAGGTAAGTATATATAACGGTAATGTTGCAGCCCTGACGTATGACATAGTGGTAAATGCTGCTAATGAGACCCTTACACCCCTTTCTGGAGTGGACGGAGCGATTCACAGAGATACTAGGAAGGACCTAGCTGAAGTTTGTAAGAAGCTGGGTTCGGTAACAACTTGTGAAGTTAAGATTTCTTCGGCTTTCAATTTATCTGCGACATATGCGTTTTATTTACTTGCGCTGCAAAAGACAATAATAGTAGGATCTCACTACAATATAACACCAATTTTCTTGAACGCGCATTGGAAAATAACTGTCGTACGATCTCGTTCCCTAATTTGGGGACTGGAAAATTCAACTCCATTACACTTGAGACAATGGAGATTGCTTTATCTATAATTCGGATGTTTTGGAGGTTAACTTGCACGATTTCAATCGCACTGTGCTGTGTATTATAGATAAACAATTTGTTTTTTATTTTCCTGTAAGAATATAGAAGAATGAGTGATTAATAGTGCATTTTGTTATTGTTAGTAGGATTATTATAGTTATTTTACCTATATACGTACACAAATACAAACACACACATACATACACACACACACACAAAGAGAGAGAGAGAGAGAGAGACACAATGTGCTAAAATGTCACCGGTCACCCAACAACTTCCGGAACGAGGCAAATCATGACGTATGTATATCGGATACTGCCTCCTTTGGCCTGGATCACAGCATGTACTCTCCGGGGAAGGCTTTCCACGGGTTGCTGAAATATATTAAGCGGGATTGCAGCCCACTCCTCCTTCAAGCTGTTTGCAAGTTCCGCAAGTGAATTTGGAAGAGTTGGTCTGGACCTTAAAATCACTCCAATTCGTCCCACAGATGTTCCACGCGGTTTGAATCAGGCGATTGAGCAGGCGACAGGAGTCGTTGCACATTGCTAACGTTCTATCATGACATAACATAACATATCATGACATAACAGCGTCATATCATGACATTAGCAGCCTTATGCAAAGGGTCATTAACATCCTGATAGTAATATGATTTCATTCCGAGGAATTTCCACAATGTAGAAAGCAAGGAATTATCGAAAATATCCTGACAATTTGCACTAGTCAGTTTGCCAGACACAACAACACGCAAGCCTAAGCACCCAACAAAACACACTCCGTACCATTATACCACCCGCACTAAATGTCAATGTTGGCCTAAAGCAGTGTGGTAAGAAGCGTTCCAAGGTTTGTCGTCACACTCACGAAAGACCGTCTGACATGAAATACTTGTAGCGTTATTCACCACTTCATAACACATGTTCCCATTGGTCTAGGGACCAATTTCGAACAGTCTTGCATCATGTCAACCTGCTGGCTTTGTTTGTTGCAGTGATGTGTGAATTGTAGGCAGCTTCTCTACAACGGAAACCAAGTTGACGCAGTTCTTTCGTAACACTGTTCAGTGAAATTGATATGCCCGATGCAGTTTGGAAAATGCAGTTTGAAGCCGATTGCTGGATAACACTTGTTTCAGCAATCTCTGGTCTCTGTCTGTCAATTTCGTGCATCGTCCGGGCCGTTTAGAGACACTGCTAACGTCGTCACGTTACCATTGCAGAATTAAATCACCCACCGTTTTTTTGGGTAGTGTATTTGGGCAGTAATGGCACAATTCGATAAGCCCGCAATATAATAGCCAATGATCATTTCCCCATTAAACTTGCTAAATTATTATTTCTGCGCCATTCTCGGCCAATTTGAGTCCTCGCATGACTGATAATAGTCCTCGCATGAGTCCTCGGCATGTCCTGCACCACACAAATAGCTGGCGTCGATCAAGTTGTTCTTGATTTTTACGGCAATGTCCTAGCAGATTGACCGGTGACTTTTTGGTAGGGGTCAGGGAATATTTCTTTTTTCAGAGTTGTTTCGGTGTACTCGGGGCATGGAGTCGGTCGTCCTCCAATTGTGAGATCTGCTTGCCTCCGATGATCCTGCACCTTCCTAAACTTCGTGGCGAATAAACCCTCTCAATGTGTCCTCCGTGATTTTATCTGGCTCTAAAGTGATGGCTTTTTCGTTCAATGAACGGGGAAGTATCAGGCTGTGACCAAAGTGTCGGAAAGAGAACAAGGAAACTAGTCGTGTTTATTAACGAGTATTATTACAGAAATTGTCCGGAAATGTACAATCTTAATGAAAAGTTTTGATCCTATGGATTTTAAAGAGTTCATAGTTCTGTCGTTGACAAATGTAATTTAATAAAATAATTGAATTTATCGAATTACGTTAGGAGTTTGCACAATTATCACATGGCTACTTCACATGTAATGCGAATTTTATTCACATCTACTTCACGGTATCATAAGTTAGTCAACTTGTTACTAAGCCATAATGAAAATAAAATTAATAATCAGAAGGAATAAATGTGAATAAAACTCAAACAAAACACATGTATTAAACAACATTACATGTGTACGAAAATATTAAGTTTTACTTTCATTGTGTCCGCTGGAACAATCTGTAGAGAGAAAAATATGGATAATAAAATTGCCTACTCCAATAATATTTGTAGTACTTATTCACATGACTACTATCTCCATTTTGAAATCTCTAAGGGTTTGGCTCCGTAATTCGGTGTTATTAAATTATTGTAGCGTAACTATTCGAGCACTGACGGTCTCGGCATGGGTCGCTAGTTCGGGTCTCATATAAAACAGCTACCTTCCGTCTCCCTTGCGTACTGTCCTCCAGAGTATTCCCTAAAGAAACAGTTGATAAAGACCGTGGCCAGAGCTCGTGTCCTGACCAAGCGCAAATTGACACTATTATGTTAAAATAAGCGAAATGACATAAGTAGCCTCAGTAGTTCGGTAACACAAGTTCAATCGTACTTACGTTTGTACACACACTTGCGTATGTACGACTGGGAAGTTGATGATCCATAAGGATTCGCACACACACAAATAAAAAGAGAATATTACCTTGAGGGAATTCCTATTTATTGAATACATGTATATATGTAGGCGGAAACGAAACAATATCAACAACACAAAATTTTCACTTAATATATCATGAATGCTTGAGCGAACGACTTTACGAACAGAGCTGTAAAAGATAAATCACTTAATATCACGAATATATATATATATATATATATATATATATATATATATATATATATATATATACATTGTGGGTAAATGTAAAAGAAAAGAGATTATTATAAATTATTTAAGTATATTTTGTATAAATTGTATTAAAATAAAATCAAGTTATGGCTTCGAAAAATAATAAAAAAATGTAAACAGTAGCATGTGGTCAGTGGTTGCACATGGATTTCTTATTGTTTTTATGTAATATTGTCCAGACGCAAGTCTGTAGCGGTTGCATTAGATTTGTATTGTTTTGATGTAACATTGTCCAGACACAAGTTTACAGTATGTGGTAAATGAAGAATTAAGAAAAGTAAATGATATCTTAAAATTAAGACAAATATTTTGTCAAATCAGTTTGACAAAAAAGCGCAATTTAGGATACGACATAATCTTTAGATTTGCAGAGACGACTGTCTGTCAATTTCGGTCATGGTATGACAATGGAGAAACAAATGTTTTCCAATAGCTGAGGTAACACGTTGGTCCAGACATGAGATGACAAATTCCATCGTCTGGAGAATCAGGATAAAAACCAAATCTTCGTTGGATTGAGGTCAGAAGTCCACGACAGGTTGATCAAACTTAGATGTGAAACCAGTAGGAGACATTCGAAAGCAGTTGGCTTCTGGTCGGCAATAAGTTAAAGAGCTGAGCATTGTACGGGAATCAAAGAGACATTCCAATGATCACCATTAAGTTCCACGAACAACAGCAGTGAAATCTTTGTTGGACGTTTCCAGTTAGTACTCCAGGAGGTGGATCAGTTCATCGTTAGAGTTATCAGCCCAAGGTCAACAACAGGTATGTGTTCCTCAGCTATATTGTTAACTATGGCTAAATTCTCAGAAGCTGTGAGTACTGTGATCTCAAAGCGTTATGTCATATCCAATTTTTCATACACTAAAACCTTACACATTTTTGAATAATCAGAATACACAAGTTTAGTAGATGAATTGGAGTGTTTAGTTATTTAATTAATCCTGTCGCAAACCATTAGAATAATTTGGTGTCAAAACCTGTTCATTACGGATAATGGGCAGAAGCAACGTTCTAGCATCATAAAGCAAAGGTACCCAAATTCAAGGAACGATTGAATTTAGCCTCCCGCAATAGATGTACTCACGAGAAATCACTGTTTTCGAAAATTACACCGTTTGTTTCCTTAGGTTCACCTTCTTACTTCGCTTTAGTTTCAAACAATTATTTACTATCCTCGCATTGAAATATTATTGAGCTTGTGTAGCTCTGAAACGAAAAGAAACATGACACACTGTTTCCTCTCAAAGTTGTTCAAAAGTAGTGATTGTTTCAATGGGGGCAAAGTAAATCTCTGTTTCCATTTAAATTTTGAACTTGTTCCCAATAGAGGAATTCCTGAGACGCCCCTGATGTCAGAAACATCGCCATACGAATTCAGCATATGCATTTTGTTATTTTTTTCAAAGATTTCTGTACACTAAGACCTGAGTTAAAGTCCTGTTACGGATTTCGTGAATCACCCTGTATAGCCTGAGATTGATGTCCCGGTTTTTGTTTAAAAATCTGGAAACGCTACACTAGTTAGAAACAATGACCAATTTTCAGTGTTACCACTTTCAAAATTATATTCGCAGAACGTATTAACATATGTTAAAAATAATAAAAAACAAATGGAACGGAATAAAACATGAACCAGAAATATGACAAACAAAAATTTAGAAATTAAAGCAACGAGTAAATCTATAACTCAATATCAAACATATTACAGAGCTCCGATGATCTATAATGAAGCCCCACTCCGAATGAAAGAAGAAAGTATTTTTAAAGTATATAAATGTTAATTTTACAGTGATTAAAATAATGTAAAAGTATTTTTAAAACTCTATTATTAACTAAAATAAGAATTATAAACTTTATATGTTGCGATAGGAAAATAAATAGTAAATAAAACACTAGAATCAGGTTCACACACAAGTTTTTGATTATATTAAGGCATTTCCTCTTTTCCTTATTATTTATACAAGAAAATCATAATTTTTCGCAATATACAAATAAGTGCACTGAATTAATCTATCCGACACCGGAAGAAAGATATGACTTCTGGAAGTCCGAAGTTCTGTCATCTCTGAATGCCGGGTACATTAAACTCTATTAATAAAGGAATCTATGAAGTACAATTTCCTTTAGAGAATTAATAGCACTTACAAATAAGATACTTGACTTGTTAATTTTTGTAGCAGTTTAGTTTTCGTTATTCTTTTACTTTATTGCATTAATATTTTGTATATTGTAATTTTGAATTTAATATTATTTTATTATTTATTTATTTATTTAAACAAAGAAGAAAATTAATATAACGGGTGTATCCAATATATTGAGGAATACAAGAAATTGGATACACCCAATATATAAATTTTCTTCTTTTTTAAATAAATAAATAAATAAATGAATAAAAATATATAATTTAATATGCTTATGTATTTTTAAGTATATGCTTTTATTTATTTAAGCGCATACCGACATACAGACCGCGCATACAGACAATATATTAAATACAGACCATATATGGGATACAGATAATTTATTAAATTTTCTTCTTTCTTTAAATAAATAAATTTAAAATATAGTTCCTTCCCTGCTGCAATTGATCCTGACTCCTCTTGCTAAGGATGTCTCTAAAAATGATAAACAGTCTGTAGCAGTTGTTCTCAACCTAATTCCTATCTTGACCCGCTCGTGTAAGTGCGAGCCCAGCCAAGAGGGGTGAACAGGGGCCGCATTGACCGCGAGCACGAGTGATTGTGAAAACTGTGGAGGAAAGTGGTGGGAAGCGCGAGCCCAATTGAGGTACGTGATCTCAAGACCAAACCAGCGCGAGCCCAGTTGAAAAAGTGATCTGGAGCGCGACCGAGCCTAGTACAAAATATTCATCTGTGTTTTTTGTCCATGAACTGTTTTCGCTCACGCGGTATTTGCAAGTGCTATTTTTGTCCTTGCGTGGTGTTTGTAAATGCACTGTTTTTATCCTTATACCGATTTAACTAGGAAGAGTGCCTCTTCACTATGCCACCTAAAACAAAGTAAATACATTTGGGTTGTCAAGCTTATTGGACTTATGGTGTAATTGTTCCTGACTCTTCTTCCCTAAGGATGTCTCTAAAAATGTAAAGTCTGTGGAAGTGATTGTCAAGCTAATTATTATCTTGGCTCGATCGTGTGAATGCAAGCCCGAGTGAGTACAAGCCTAGTCGATAGAGGTGATACGAGCTCAACTGACCGCGAGCGCGAGTATTGCGAAAACAGTCGAGGGAAATGGTCGGAATCGCGAGCCCAATTAAGGTAGGTGATCGCAAGTGTGAGTTAGCGCGAGCTCAGTTAAAAGGAGTGAGCTCGAATACGAGCGAGGTTAGTGCAAAATGTTCATCTATGGTTTTTGTCCACGGTTGTTGTTTGTTTTGACGCACGCGGTATTTGCATGCGCTGTTTAGGCGACTACGCGGTTTTTGTTCATGCGCTGTTTTGCCCACGCGGTATTTCCATGCGCGGTTTTTGTTAATGCGCGGTTCTTCACGAGCTATTTGCATGCGTCGTTTTTGTCCTTGCGCGGTTTTTGTCCACGCGGTGTTTACTTACGCGATTTTTGTTCTTGCACGGCTTTTGTCCACGCGGCACTTGCATGCGCAGTTTTTGTCCTTGCGCGGTGTTTCGCCATGCGCTGTTTGACCGGTTACCCCAGAGATTTGACAACCGGGATTTTCCCAAGTATGTGTCAGTCGAACTTACATATGTACTATTACGTGCTTGGCTATGAAGAATTATTAAGATTTTGTGGAGTAATAAGCACAGCATCAATTGGAAAAGTAAATGAAGTCTGGCTTACGTAACTACATTATAAATAAATTGCACCATTTTTGGAGTTGCAGCCTCGTCGGAAGTTAGTGTTCTCTCTAATGCCCAAACTCATGACCCTTATTTCGCAAATGAAAGCACAACTGCAACGTGCATAGTGATTTATTGAAAGTGATTACAAAATAACCAAGGGCTATATTCTGAGTGTTTTCATTTATCATATATATATTAACAACTTCCTCGCATCGTGCCTTCAATTTGGGTACCTTTGGTTTATGATGCTAGAACGTTGCTTCTGCCCATTATCCGTAATGAACAGGTTTTGACACCAAATTATTCTAATAGTTTGCGACAGGATTAATTAAATAACTAAACACTCCAATTCATCTACTAAACTTGTGTATTCTGATAATAA
Organism: Thermobia domestica; assembly: GCF_964235325.1. Lineage (NCBI taxonomy): Eukaryota > Metazoa > Arthropoda > Insecta > Zygentoma > Lepismatidae > Thermobia > Thermobia domestica. Next base: position 103,387,405 of record NC_137457.1, read on the forward strand.
AAAATGTGTAAGGTTTTAGTGTATGAAGGATTGGATATGACATAACGCTTTCAGATCACAGTACTCACAGCTTCTGAGAATTTAGCCATAGTTAACAATATAGCTGAGGAACACATACCTGTTGTTGATCTTGGGCTGATAACTCTGACGATGAACTGATCCACCTCCTGGAGTACTAACTGGAAACGTCCAACAAAGATTTCACTGCTGTTGTTCGTGGAACTTAATGGTGATCATTGGAATGTCTCTTTGATTCCCGTACAATGCTCGGCTCTTTAACTTATTGCCGACTAGAGGCCAATTGCTTTCCAATGTCTCCTACTGGTTTCACATGTAAGTCTGATCAACCTGTCGTAGACTTCTGACCTCAATCCAACGAAGATTTGGTTTTTATCCTGATTCTCCAGACGATGGAATTTGTCATCTCATGTCTTGACCAACGTCAGTTACCTCAGCTATTGGAAAACTCTTGTTACTCCATTGTCATACCATGACCGAAATTCACAGACAATCGTCTCTGCAAATCTAAATATTATGTCATATCCTAAATTGAGTTTTTGTTGACAAACTGATCTGACAAAATATCTCTCTTAATTTTAAGACATCATTTCCTTTTCTTAATTCTTCATTTACCAGATACTGCAAACTTGTGTCTACAAAATGTTACATCAAAACAATAACAAATCCATGTGCAACCACTGACCACATGTTACTGTTTACATTTTTGCTTATTATTCTTCGAAGCTAATACTCGATTTTATTTTAATACAATTTATACAAAATATAATTAAATAATTTCTAATAATCTTTTATTATTTAAATATATGCACATGCAGCCTTGAAACGGAAGGAGCTATGCGATTGATCTATATGGAGATCGATCTATATATACCTATTTACAAAAACAATAATTATCCTAATTATTATAATACATTTTCCAAAACCAAAAATACTATTAATTCTTTCGTACCGCATACTAACTCTTTTCCGTCACCTATCCTATCTATCCTATTTAAATATTTCATCTATTTACATACGAAATATATTCCTTTATTATTTGTAAACATTTTACATCCTGTATTTTCTATTCTTTTTTAAATCGTTCAAAGCATCCACTTAGTCTCTGGAAATATATGCCTCCGCCATCTATTATTAAAATACATGAACTACTTGGTGGCTATTGCACCTACCGATATACATATATACACATTACATTTCTCATTTCTTTTCCACTCGTCATCTAGATGGAAATTTCCTACCTTATGTTGGAGTATTGTTCAATTCATAACTTCCAAATACACTATTTTTATTTTATTTTCCAGGATTTATCCTCTTCTGGTTCCAATTTTCTTTTCACTGTTTACACTTTATTTTAAAACACTATGCACAATGATAAATTAGCACTGTAATTTCCGATAATGGTTTAGTACTTTTACACATAATTAAGCCTTTCAAAAATATTTACTATGTCATCACTGTACCAAATCATATAGTCAACTTTTATGGATGTGGCAAACCTTAATTCAAACTCTGTTCTCACTACTGTGTCAGCGATTTTTGAATTCATCCTTGAGAGCGAATTTTTCGACGTGTCTCACTTTTAGTGCATAATCACCGCGAACACTCGGCGCGTCTTCTCGTTGGCCTGGGCCTTTTTCCAGTAAACTAATTACTATCGAAGAAGGGGTGAAATACTCCTTTGTGTTTCCCGACTTATCAGTGACAAGTTCGAGGTTTACATACTGTTTGTCGTTATTCACCAAGTTCGTATCCTTCACCAAATCGTGAATTCCTTCATTGGTGTCGCTGTGGTTCAAACCAATATCCTTCGAGCTTCGTGAATTTTTGATGCTTATCAATAAATATTCCTAAGTATTTTACTTTATTTTCACTAATAAGAGGACTACAGTTACATTTTTCAGTATTTTGACAATAATGCAATTTCAGTGACATGTTTTCTGGCTGTTCTGTTACAGTTGGTGAAAACGTTATATACCTTTTTTTTTCAGCATTTAATACTAACTGATGATTATCAAGCCATTGTTTTACTATCTTCATTTCTGCTTCAGTTTTTTGAATACATCTGTCCATGTTTTACCAGTAAATATAAGTGAGGTGTCATCAGCAAATGATTGTATATGCCCGCCCATTTTTAAATTACACAAATCGTTTATATAAATTAAAAATAATATTGGGCCTAATACAGTTCCTTGAGAGACTCCTTGTTTTACTTCTTTCCATTGCGCGCACTATCTGTAAAGATATAAAATATAACGGGATATGAGGCTTTATTTTTGCTTAATATTTTAATTATTTTATCTAAAGCTATGATTAAATATTTTTAAAATCCTAGCTTGTGTCTACCTTACTTCTTTTAGTTGCAATTACAACTCATTCTTTTGGTAAACCTTTTTATAGTTCTCTATTTTTACATTGCATTCTCCTGTGCATCAATAATGCATGCAACGAAATATTTTCTACTCTTGTATAATCTACTTAGTGTTATAAGACACACTAACATTACATCCTAAATCTCCTCATCTCTTCTCTTTTGCTCTCCTTTTTTTCAAGGCCTCAATACCGAGACTGACTAACGTACATATATACCTCAATTAATACTCATATTAAATACTACTACGTCTTTAAGGTTAAAATATTTGCTTTATTAATACTTCTTTTCTCTTTCTATGCCAATATAATTACTTATTAACTCATAATTAATACTTATTACAACTTTATTTGCACTAGAGTGCTCTTTTCATCTTACGAACTCGTGTCTTAGTTGAAGCCATCATTCTTTTCTGCAAGTCCCGCCTCCTCAAGACGTGGAGGGGAACCGAGACTAGTCTCCTACCCTCTCTTGCAGGCCTCTGCGTGTCATTTCTCTTCATGGCCCCATACCCGTACAATCTCTTTCCAAATACAATAAAGCAACGTAATTTATATATAAACTTGTACTTAGTTAATTCTCTTCCATATACTTTAATGTACTTAATTTACTTCCTCAATATACTTTTAATATGTTTAATTATTATTATTAAATTATTTTTATTTTTAGAAAATTTAATTTTAACAAAATTTTGACTTTGGACATTTAGTAATTTCGTACGCCTCCAGATACTTTTAAATTCAGTATATCAATATTACAATGTACTAGAATTACTTATCTTAATGGCTGACCAACACCACTTTTCTAAAATGACAATGTTTACATGAAATTTCCGAATACACATCCTATTTTACCTTCTATGTAGTACAAATAACTTGCAATACGTGTCAATCTATTTTTAATTATTTTCTACTCTTTTAATTATTCCTCTTAACCTTTTACTCTTACTTTTGCCTAAGTATAGCACTATTTTCGCAAATCTTAGTAATTTCTTTACGGTTATCTTCTTTTATTTATTTATTTATTTATCTAGTATGCATACTATATCCCGTTTCATATTTTCTAAACACTATTATTTACTTTTTTGTCTATATTTTAGCTTTATTGCCATTCATCTTAGCTTAACCTATTTTCGTTATTTTTCTAGCTTTTAGCTATTATATTCATAGATGTTTACGTATTACTATCCCATGCTTTATCTTATATTTATTCGATGTTTACTAGCCTTATCTAGGATTGTCTAGTCTTATCTATTTTCTATTTTTATTACTTTTTGCGTAATTTGACTTCGAGATGTTACCGTTGATTTTACACTCGTGTTTCTCCGCACGGTTTTTACCATCAACCGACCTACTAGATTCAGTGACTCTAGTTTCTATTATCTAGCCCTATCATACTATGGTAGTTGATTGCAACTTCTAATTCGTAAGTGTCCTTGCATATTTCATTTTAATTCAATTATTTATTGTCCTAATTTAACATTCAATTTCCAAGTTTTTCTTTCGAAATAATTTTCTTATCCATACCCTAAAATGTTTTTTTCTTTTTTATTAATCCGAGATGCAAATAAGTTTGTTACCTTTAGCAATATTTTATTATTATGCTTGCTATTACTATAATTGTTATTATTATTATTATTATTATTATTATTATTATTATTATTATTACATTTATTATTTCATGCTTCCTCGTTTTGCATTTTATACTTATATATTAGTTTATGCAATCGACTATATAATACTATGGGCAAAGTTGTCGTTGCTATTAATATCAATAGTATTCCACCTACTGCATAGGTTATATATTCTGTTTTTAAATTTAATTCTGGCACAGTCCTTTCTACTTGTAGCTTTAGTAGCTTTTCGGTTAATACATTTAGTTCCTGCGTTTGCATTGAAAAATTTATTTGCTTTTCTGTCCAATTACCTATTAAGCTTATATGTTTATTTCGCACTTGTGTTATTTGTGTCATTGTTATAGCTAATTCAACAATTCTAATAGTATCAAATTTATTGTAATTAACCAAATATGATCGAATATTGACATATTCTAATTTAGATGATGTAATATCTTGATGTTCACGGACCTCTATTATATATGCCTCTTTCAAGGAAGAATACATCACTCCTGCATGTGTATATTTAAATATCACTCTAACTAAAAATTTTTCAGAATTTTGTTGATATTCTTCCAATGAATTATTAAGTACAATATTATTCAAACATTTAGCTTCGTCGTTCAGCGTGATACTTTCACAAAAGTAAAGGAAACTTCTAAATTCAAATTTAGACTTATCCAAAGAATATTTGCTATTAGCTAAATATACTGCTTCAGGCATTTCGTAGAACACCTTGGTATTATTTATTAAATAACCCATGAAAATAACGTTATACATAATAGTTATAATGTTATCATAATTTATTGGTGTCTTCAATAATAAGTCAACATTATTATCATTATAATGGTACCGCATAAAATAAATATTAGACATTCAATAGAACATACTAATATCTTGTCTAGAAATTGAATGCCTAAGTACGTCATGCAAAATTACAAACCTTCTTACGTCTTCGTTGGATAAAATATAGTATGATAATTGATTATTTAAAATATTATTTATAACTTTATTTACTCTTTCTTGTACCAGATTGGCAAACAAATTAGTTAATATTTTCCGCTGTGTTTAATGCAGATAACAATAAAATTTCTGTATTTTATTTCTAAATCCCTGCAATACTTGCTGAACGTTTACCACTACACCTTGCACTTAAGAATATTTGTTATTAAATGAGGATTTTAAATTTTTAATTTCTGCTGTCAGCAAATTTTCACGTTGGACTAATTTCCCAATCAAAACGACAATTGCTGCGTATGAATAAAATTGTACGTTGACAATCGTATTGAAGATAAACTTAGCAACATGTCTTATTTCTATTACTTTCTACACATTTAGTACTGTCATTTACGTATACAAAATTACAAGTCTAATAATTCACTATATTATTTCTAAATTCGCATTCTATTATCGCATACTCGTTTAATATATCATTCGGTACACTTGAGCATCGGCACTGCTTCATGAAAGTTCAGATGGAACTTTAAGGCAGTATACACCACGTTAGACGAATATACCGCATAGGCATGTTGTACTAACGCCAATCCTATATTTGGTAACGTAACCTGGTGGTGATCATCATCCGCCAATGTCAACGTCATCATAACCATGTACCATACAATATTCTTCAACATGTTCTATTCTGTAATTAATTAAAATTATCTAATTAGTAATTTTGTCCCTTTACTGAATTCCTTTATTTACTTGATTATTTATATACTTATTTCTTTTATTTATTTCTCTATTTTTTCATGTTTGTATTTATTTATTTATGTTTGTATTTGCACCTCATATATACTGTATTAATACCTTACTAATTCCATTTACATGCAATCTCTAAAATCTTATTTGACTTAATTACTGCAAAAAAAACTTGCATAGCGATTCAAATTCATTGTTGGAAATCAACTTTCCTCTGATTTCGGATTGGACTTGGTTATTCATCGGCTGTCCTGCTAGCCGACCATCAATGACCACATTTTCTTTACAGTTAGCCTAAATTATTTCCAATTAAATAAAGGTTACAAGTCATCCCATTTCCCTTACCCATCCAAGTTTCCCTTCTCTACTATCTTATTCCTGATCCTCGTCATCCTATCTTTCTCGTTCTTTTTTCATTCCTACAAACGGCTTAATCCTCCGTATATCAACGATATCCACTTTTTCTTGTCCTGTTGCAGTTTCATATTTGACTTTATAAAAATTATTATTCATCTTTGCTAAAATAACTTTCTTGATGTTAAATAGTCCACAAAATATGCTAGAATACTAGCTCGTAACATTCCCTTAATCAACACTTGTTGACCAATTAAAATGTTGGTTGGGAAAACTTTCTATTTGTTTCTTTTGAACTTTAAATCTCTTTTGTATATGCCATTTTCCTTGCTTATTGTACTTCCTTAATACCCGCCTCCTTCTCGATATACTCACAAGGAATGTCCAAATCTTGTTCTAATTGCGTTCGTGGTTCACTCCCTGTTAGTAAATAATATGGGGAATAATTTGTTCCGTCATGAACTTGGATGTTCATCGTAAACACAATACATGGCAAAATTTCGTCCCAATTAGTAAATTCTTTGCCTATATAGTGCTTTATCACTTGTTGAATCGACCCAATTGCATGCTCAGCTGCTCCAATACCGTAATGAGCATCGGTATTAGCAAAGTGTAGTTTCATACCGAATCTTTTCGCTAACTCCTCCATTATTCGACTTCGATGTCCAGCTAGTCTATCTAAATTCAACACCTCTGGCACTCCACGCTTAGTACTTATCTCCCCAAATATTACTTCCGCTATTATTTCAGCTGTAATAGCTGATACAGCCCAATCAATAGTATATCTCGTAGCATTATCTACGAAAACCAACACGTATTTCTTCCTGTGTTTTTTCGACCGTTTAAACGGCGCAATTTCGTCTAATATTACAAACTGAAAAGCCATTCAACTAAGGTAAGTCTGTGCATGAAATGGTTCTCCCTGTCTTCCTTTTTTGGTACTGACAGCTCACAGATTGACTGACCTTTTCCTGAAAGACCTTTTTTCATATTTGGGAAATATATTGATTTTAATGCTCGTCTGTAACACTTCGTGTAAGAATAATGCCCTCCACCGTAAATAGTGCAATGCAAATTACTAAATACCTGCTCTCTCAATGGAAAATAAATGCATAAGAAAAATTTCATGCCACTTGCCATCTTTTGGTTTCTATACAACCTTCCTTCATAACTATGTGCCATCGCGCCTGTTTTTCAGCATTTATCTCTGCACTCTCGGGATGTCGGTTGAGTATTCGTATTCCTTGTCAATATATAACTTGGCTTCTTCTCCCCTGGACAGTGTACTGGTGTACAGTTATATTGTGCTATTTCCAGACTATACCTTAATAATTTAGGTGGTAATTTAGGAGTTGTTTGTAAATACTTTATACATCTGCGGTCTGTTAATAATTCACATTTTTATTATATAAATAGTTAAACGCTTTAAACGCGCTCACAACGGCTAGAATATCTAACTCAACAATGTGCATTTCCGCTTCTTGTGGTATTGATACCCTACTATAATAAGCAATTGGTGTCCATTCATTATTTTCTTGCTTTTGCATTAGAACGTCCTCTATAAATTTCATTGAAGCGTCCATATACACCCTCGTATCTAAGTGTTCTCAAAACGGTGTCAATAACGGTGCATTCAGCAATGCCTCTTTTAACCTTTCAAATCCCTTCTGATGTTCCTCCAACCAAACAAACTTGTATTTCTTCTTCAACAAAGGATGAAATATTGCCGAAGTTTCTGCGTAGTCCTTACAAAAGTTTCTAACATAGTTTGTCAAACCTAGAAACGACTTCAGTTTCTTTACTGACTCCAACGGTTTGCAAGCTGCATTTGCTTGTATTACCTTTTGACTTATTTCATAACCAGCGTCACTTACTACTCGACCCAACGCTAAAACTCTCTGTTAAACAAACTCACATTAATTCACCAACAATTTAATCCTCACCGTCTCAGTCTTTGAAAAAATAGATTTCAATACTTTCACCATTTTCTCTTCTTCATTAACGGTAACAAGTACGTCATCCACAAAATATGACATTGTTTCTGGACTAACGTTTGCGAGTGTCATCGCCATGATTTTTGTATATACTGTTGGAGATTTGACATATCCCATTGGTAAATCCTTATAGGAATACGCTCATGCTCCCCGTATATTGCAAGCTGTATACTCTCTTGACTCTTTTGTTATCGGTACTTGGTATTCGCAGATTTAATATCCAAAACTGAGAACCACTTATGGCCCCCATACATGTCAGTATTTGATGTATAGGCGGTAAAGCCACGCAATGAAACTTAACCTTACTATTAAGGTACCTACAGTCCATACAGGCTCTCACAGCTCCAGACGAATTTTTAACAAACAGCATTGCTAATTATAAAAGCTATTACTTTCTTCTATAATATTCTCCTTCAATAAGATGTTTATCTGCTCTCTGACCTTCTGTTTTAAATCTATCCATATTGGATATTGCTGACGTTTATCGGCGTGTTTGACTCTAATTCGATCTTATTTTCCACGTTTTTAATTCATTTTCCCTAATTCATTTTCCTTCCAAGCAAAAACATCTGCATAATCATAATTTTCCTAATTTATTCCTAATTTCTGTTTCCGTTTTATCTACGAATTTCAATCTCGAACTGTCGAAATTTTCTCTTGCTGCAAATACCTTCTCAATCTCTTCCTTAGACAATCCTTCCTGTCTCAATTCCTTCCCACTCATATAATCTTCTGCGTCACCAATCTTCATATTCCTTTTTGACATAATTGGTCTATTAGATGCATTTATCAACTCTAACCCATTGTTTTCTTTTGACAATAATACCCTTGGTATTAGCACATTATACTGCTTTTCTAACTTACTATCAGGTTCCAACAAAAACTCATTTCCATTCCAAGAATTAACTAAATTCACTGTTACTATTCTCCTACTTCTTGGTGACAACCTAATTTTATGTTGTAACACCCATTTTGGTTTTAAACTCATCCCTACTCCAACCGCTATATTCTCTGATTCTGATCTTGGTTCCTGATCATTGTCCTGTTTTCTTCGAGACTTCCCAAATCACTGAACTATTATTTTGTCATTCCCGTAGTTTATCTGGAAATTTTGCGTTTTCAAAAAATCATTTCCGATCAACACAACTGATACGGAAAATTTGTGATTACTCTAAATGATAAATTAAACGTTCGTTTTGCTATTTTAAACTTTATAGTAGCGAATTTATTTATCACTAACACATTTTGTGTAATACCTCTTATTTTAGTTTGTGGGGGGAATTACCTTCGCACTTGGTGGTATTAGCTTTTCATCTATTATTGAGATCTTGGACCCACTATCGAGTAATGATTTTATTTGCTTGTTCTCTACTTCAATTGGTAAATAAACCATATTATTTCTGGACTACTGAGGCTATCACTTCTGTAACTCTAGTATTCTTTTTCTCTTTTAATGTGCCTCGATCATTAACAGCACTTCCTAGTTTAAATTTTGAGCTACTACTGGTTGATGCTATGTCGTGGCATTCACCTGTGCTGGCACCACTTGCACATATCTCTGCTGCTGACCTTGGGTCTGGTGCCCTTGATAATGACACGAATGTTGGAACTGATTTCCTCCTTGCCAATAATCTTACCGCGATCTACTTCTACTATTCCGCCAGTAACTATCTTTATTGCTTCTTCTATTTTGAAACATATTACTATTTCCTCTATTATTCCAACTATTCCTTGTAACATTATTTTGACTTCTACCATTATTATTGTAACTATTGTTCCACGTTTTATTATTGTTTCCTCTATATTGGTTTCTACTTCTATTCCGAAACTGGCTATAGCCTCTATTATTGCCACAATTCTGATTCCTTCCGGACCTATCCTCTTTACTGTATTCTTTCTCGCTTTCTGTACTTTGTTCAACAATACTAGCTGTAACTGTTCTAGCTTCTTTTCTAGTTTTGCATGCAGCGTCATACACTCATGTTCTTGCTTTACATTTACATCGTCCTTATTCTTACTATCTTTCCGAACCACTACTCGATCTATCTCTGTATCACTATCGTCTTCTTCTACTTGTTCTGTTCTCTTTTTAACTAAATCTTTAATCGTTACTTTTCCCTTCTCTCTTTTTACCCTTTTATCTACCTTATATTTGTTTCGCTTAATTTTTGTAAATCTTCGAAAAATTTGTCTAATGTCGAATAAACTACGGTCCCTACTTTCTCCAGGTAGTAAGGCTCTAACCTGGAGAACCCACTATTATACCAATTTTCTTTTAATCTGACATCTTAGAGTCTAACCGCTCACACATTACTAGCATGCCGTACACGTAATTTATGATCGGCTCGTCCTCCTGATGTAATCGTTCTCTAATTCTCTCTTCTATATCTAAGCTTACATTCGTACGAGTAAATTCTTCAAATATATTCTTCTGTAATTCTTTATAGGTTACCTCATCCATATTTTTCCTTTTAAAACAACTTTATCTATTCTCTCCCTACACCTTTAAACACACTCGAGAGCAATTCGTTTCTCTTTTTTTTTTCCTCGACACCCGCCATTTAACATGCGTCGTCGAACTCATCAAAGAAGGACACGATGTCACCATCGGTCTTTAAATCAAATTTCGGAAGCTTGTTCACATCCGCGTAAAATGTTAAATTTGACGCACTTTTACATTTACTATTATTGCCTAAGACTTCTGAATTTCTTTCCTTACTACAATTTGCGTCTTTACAGTTCACTAAATTCTCGTCCAACTGAATAATAAACGGAAAATCTTCCGAAAATGATGTTACCACCGTGCCTGCTGAAAAATTAAATACCGGTCCTTTCTCTACTTCGTTTTGTGGACTTTTTGGCTCTTCTTCTGTGTTTTGCCTATTATTCTTACTGGTTTTCACTTTTTCGGTGTTCCTATCAAATTCCACTCGTACACCTCTACTCGCTTTCTGTGCTCTAGTGGGCAGCATATTTTCACTCATTTATTCCTTAAATTTAACGTCTCCGAAACTTTAATTAACTAATCTAAGGTAAGGGTGGTCAGTAAGGGTTAATCTATTTTCATTACTTATTGTCATTTCCTCTTAAATTTACTTAATACCTGCTTAACACTACAGTACTCGCATGAAATTGTTGAAACATGAGTGCTCGCGCGGATTACGATTGTAGTCCATTTGATAAATATATAATTCTTAGTGGTTATTCAATTGGTATTTTTTACATTATTTTTGTGGGTTTTCACAAGCAATAAAGAACATATTTCAGTGCAAACTTTTTGTTTTTTAATGCACAAAAAGAATTAGAAGCCAAAACTTTAGAATTCGTATGCAATTTATTATATTTTTGTAAATGTTCGTTTATTTTCTTGCTATTTGATTAAAAATTGAAAATTAAGAGGAAATTTGCATTTAAAATGTTAAAACCTGTCATAAAAAATGAAAAGAAGTTGTTAAATTGTTTGCAAGTTTAACTTTTACACATTTAAACAAGGTCAAAAGTAGGCAAAATTTTGGCTGTTTCAGTCATAAGAGTCAGTACAAAGAGTGTGCTTGTGGTCAGAGCAGATCCATTTACTGCACCTAAATATCTTTTTTTGGTACTCTTGTTTCTTCATCTTCCACAAAGAGGTTCGATAAGTTCCATAGCCACAGATTGCAGGAAGTCTCTACTGTTGATCATAGCATCATTGTTATTTGCTTTGAAAACAATGAGAGCGTTTACTCCAGCAACGTTTAACTCGTGGAAGAAGAGAGTGAGTGGCAGTCTTTGCGAATTCATGGCTGTATCAAAATGGCAACACAACTTGTCCAATATGTCAACTCCAAATTTAGTGTTGTTCTATGGAGTAATAACTATGCAGTGTAGGAATGAGGTTATGACGCTGTGTTCGCGTATTTCGTGGGTGCACTGGATCAATATACCATCTGGTAATTCTGCCCTTTTCAATGTAAAATTCTTCGTGAAACCTGTCTTCCTGGATAACAACGTTCCTTTCTTCATCTTCTATTTCTTCCAAATCGTCGCTACCACTTTCTTCAGAGTCACTACTCGACAACATCATCCTCTATTTCATCTTAGTGTTTTATACTCAAAACGCTTTCGTCGTCACTTCCAGTTTCTGTTAGCCACTGTCGTATCTGTTCTTGCTCTGACATTTTAAACTAACATATATATCACATACATTTGAGCGAATAATGTGAAATAATACATTCAAAACGAGAACAGTTAAAACGTTAGCCTGAAAACAAACTATCACGTCAGTACTCGCACGGATTACAATAGTAGTCCAAGCGAAAATAACAATCCGTATAACATCAGTGCGTTGACTTTGGGTGCTATCACTTAATTAATGTTATTCTAGAAATAGGGGAGGAAGGTAGACGACCGCTCAAGGTCACAAGTGTTGCCACCCCTAAGATACCTGAAAACTGAAACCCACTGGACTACAATAGTAATCCGAGCGAGCAGTGTAGTGTTAAACTAATCACTTTAACTACAATTAAAATTAAACTAAACATGCTTCCACTTTGAACGATAGTTTTTATAGTTCTTATAATTGTAATTCGAATTTATTTTAGATCACCCGAGAACCGAACCTAAGGTTGCTTCCACCATGACAATGATCGACTCCTATAAAACTTGCCGGGGATCGAACCGTAAGCCTCCACTTTGGCAAGGTGGGGTATCACTCCAAAACATAAAATCGCCCGGGAATCGGACCTAAGGCAGCCTCCTCCATGACAACCTACTCGCATCGTTCCTTGAATTTGGGTACCTTTGCTTTATGATGCTAGAACGTTGCTTCTGCCCATTATCCGTAATGAACAGGTTTTGACACCAAATTCTTCTAATGGTTTGCGACAGGATTAATTAAATAACTAAACACTCCAATTCATCTACTAAACTTGTGTATTCTGATTATTCAAAAATGTGTAAGGTTTTAGTGTATGAAGGATTGGATATGACATAACGCTTTGAGATCACAGTACTGACAGCTTCTGAGAATTTAGCCATAGTTAACAATATAGCTGAGGAACACATACCTGTTGTTGATCTTGGGCTGATAACTCTAATGATGAACTGATCCACCTCCTGGAGTACTAACTGGAAACGTCCAACAAAGATTTCACTGCTGTTGTTCGTGGAACTTAATGGTGATCATTGGAATGTCTCTTTGATTCCCGTAGAATGCTCGGCTCTTTAACTTATTGCCGACCAGAAGCCAACTGCTTTCGAATGTCTCCTACTGGTTTCACATCTAAGTGTGATCAACCTGTCGTGGACTTCTGACCTCAATCCAACGAAGATTTGGTTTTTATCCTGATTCTCCAGACGATGGAATTTGTCATCTCATGTCTGGACCAACGTGTTACCTCAGCTATTGGAAAACATTTGTTTCTCCATTGTCATACCATGACCGAAATTGACAGACAGTCGTCTCTGCAAATCTAAAGATTATGTCATATCCTAAATTGCGCTTTTTTGACAAACTGATTTGACAAAATATTTGTCTTAATTTTAAGATATCATTTACTTTTCTTAATTCTTCATTTACCACATACTGTAAACTTGTGTCTGGACAATGTTACATCAAAACAATACAAATCTAATGCAACCGCTACAGACTTGCGTCTGGACAATATTACATGAAAACAATAAGAAATCCATGTGCAACCACTGACCACATGCTACTGTTTACATTTTTTTATTATTTTTCGAAGCCATAACTTGATCTTATTTTAATACAATTTATACAAAATATACTTAAATAATTTATAATAATCTCTTTTCTTTTACATTTACCCACAATGTATATATATTAAGTGATTCGTGATATTAAGTGATTTATCTTTTACAGCTCTGTTCGTAAAGTCGTTCGCTCAAGCATTCATGATATATTAAGTGAAAATTTTGTGTTGTTGATATTGTTTCGTTTCCGCCTACATATATACATGTATTCAATAAATAGGAATTCCCTCAAGGTAATATTCTCTTTTTATTTGTGTGTGTGCGAATCCTTATGGATCATCAACTTCCCAGTCGTACATACGCAAGTGTGTGTACAAACGTAAGTACGATTGAACTTGTGTTACCGAACTACTGAGGCTATTTATGTCATTTCGCTTATTTTAACATAATAGTGTCAATTTGCGCTTGGTCAGGACACGAGCTCTGGCCACGGTCTTTATCAACTGTTTCTTTAGGGAATACTCTGGACGACAGTACGCAAGGGAGACGGAAGGTAGCTGTTTTATATGAGACCCGAACTAGCGACCCATGCCGAGACCGTCAGTGCTCGAATAGTTACGCTACAATAATTTAATAACACCGAATTACGGAGCCAAACCCTTAGAGATTTCAAAATGGAGATAGTAGTCATGTGAATAAGTACTACAAATATTATTGGAGTAGGCAATTTTATTATCCATATTTTTCTCTCTACAGATTGTTCCAGCGGACACAATGAAAGTAAAACTTAATATTTTCGTACACATGTAATGTTGTTTAATACATGTGTTTTGTTTGAGTTTTATTCACATTTATTCCTTCTGATTATTAATTTTATTTTCATTATGGCTTAGTAACAAGTTGACTAACTTATGATACCGTGAAGTAGATGTGAATAAAATTCGCATTACATGTGAATTAGCCATGTGATAATTGTGCAAACTCCTAACTTAATTCGATAAATTCAATTATTTTATTAAATTACATTTGTCAACGACAGAACTATGAACTCTTTAAAATCCATAGGATCAAAACTTTTCATTAAGATTGTACATTTCCGGACAATTTCTGTAATAATACTCGTTAATAAACACGACTAGTTTCCTTGTTCTCTTTCCGACACTTTGGTCACAGCCTGATACTTCCCCGTTCATTGAACGAAAAAGCCATCACTTTAGAGCCAGATAAAATCACGGAGGGCACATTGAGAGGGTTTATTCGCCACGAAGTTTAGGAAGGTGCAGGATCATCGGAGGCAAGCAGATCTCACAATTGGAGGACGACCGACTCCATGCCCCGAGTACACCGAAACAACTCTGAAAAAAGAAATATTCCCTGACCCCTACCAAAAAGTCACCGGTCAATCTGCTAGGACATTGCCGTAAAAATCAAGAACAACTTGATCGACGCCAGCTATTTGTGTGGTGCAGGACATGCCGAGGACTCATGCGAGGACTATTATCAGTCATGCGAGGACTCAAATTGGCCGAGAATGGCGCAGAAATAATAATTTAGTAAGTTTAATGGGGAAATGATCATTGGCTATTATATTGCGGGCTTATCGAATTGTGCCATTACTGCCCAAATACACTACCCAAAAAAACGGTGGGTGATTTAATTCTACAATGGTAACGTGACGACGTTAGCAGTGTCTCTAAACGGCCCGGACGATGCACGAAATTGACAGACAGAGACCAGAGATTGCTGAAACAAGTGTTATCCAGCAATCGGCTTCAAACTGCATTTTCCAAACTGCATCGGGCATATCAATTTCACTGAACAGTGTTACGAAAGAACTGCGTCAACTTGGTTTCCGTTGTAGAGAAGCTGCCTACAATTCACACATCACTGCAACAAACAAAGCCAGCAGGTTGACATGATGCAAGACTGTTCGAAATTGGTCCCTAGACCAATGGGAACATGTGTTATGAAGTGGTGAATAACGCTACAAGTATTTCATGTCAGACGGTCTTTCGTGAGTGTGACGACAAACCTTGGAACGCTTCTTACCACACTGCTTTAGGCCAACATTGACATTTAGTGCTGGTGGTATAATGGTACGGAGTGTGTTTTGTTGGGTGCTTAGGCTTGCGTGTTGTTGTGTCTGGCAAACTGACTAGTGCAAATTGTCAGGATATTTTCGATAATTCCTTGCTTTCTACATTGTGGAAATTCCTCGGAATGAAATCATATTACTATCAGGATGTTAATGACCCTTTGCATAAGGCTGCTAATGTCATGATATGACGCTGTTATGTCATGATATGTTATGTTATGTCATGATAGAACGTTAGCAATGTGCAACGACTCCTGTCGCCTGCTCAATCGCCTGATTCAAACCGCGTGGAACATCTGTGGGACGAATTGGAGTGATTTTAAGGTCCAGACCAACTCTTCCAAATTCACTTGCGGAACTTGCAAACAGCTTGAAGGAGGAGTGGGCTGCAATCCCGCTTAATATATTTCAGCAACCCGTGGAAAGCCTTCCCCGGAGAGTACATGCTGTGATCCAGGCCAAAGGAGGCAGTATCCGATATACATACGTCATGATTTGCCTCGTTCCGGAAGTTGTTGGGTGACCGGTGACATTTTAGCAGATTGTGTCTCTCTCTCTCTCTCTCTCTTTGTGTGTGTGTGTGTATGTATGTGTGTGTTTGTATTTGTGTACGTATATAGGTAAAATAACTATAATAATCCTACTAACAATAACAAAATGCACTATTAATCACTCATTCTTCTATATTCTTACAGGAAAATAAAAAACAAATTGTTTATCTATAATACACAGCACAGTGCGATTGAAATCGTGCAAGTTAACCTCCAAAACATCCGAATTATAGATAAAGCAATCTCCATTGTCTCAAGTGTA
Source organism: Thermobia domestica (assembly GCF_964235325.1). Classification (NCBI taxonomy): domain Eukaryota; kingdom Metazoa; phylum Arthropoda; class Insecta; order Zygentoma; family Lepismatidae; genus Thermobia; species Thermobia domestica. The sequence continues at coordinate 103,404,057 of NC_137457.1, forward strand.
ATGGAGTTGAATTTTCCAGTACCCAAATTAGGGAACGAGATCGTACGAGAGTTATTTTCCAATGCGCGTTCAAGAAAATTGGTGTTATATTGTAGTGAGATCCTATTATTATTGTCTTTTGCAGCGCAAGTAAATAAAACGCATATGTCGCAGATAAATTGAAAGCCGAAGAAATTTTAACTTCACAAGGTGTTACCGAACCCAGCTTCTTACAAACTTCAGCTAGGTCCTTCCTAGTATCTCTGTGAATCTCTCCGTCCACTCCAGAAAGGGGTGTAAGGGTCTCATTCGCAGCATTTACCACTATGTCATACGTCAGGGCTGCAACATTACCGTTATATATACTTACCTTTTTTTTAATGTCCTAATCAAACTACATAATGTCTTCTGATAAACTAATTCCTGAGATAAATTCATTAAGGTAGGTAAATCTAACACATCCAAAACTCTCTGAGTCTTCAAAGGATCATTTAGATTAGTAGTCAGAGTAAGCTGATTTAAATCTTTATGCTGTTCAGGACAATCACTCGCCATATTTATCACTTGCATAACACTTGTTTTTCTTGTGGTATCGGTATACGGGTATATATTTATTTATTTTAATTTATTTATTTCCATAAATAAATTTATGAAATATTAGAAAATAACGGCTAATAGAAGACCTTCAAGAGGTCTGAAAATAACACTCGGTGTTACCATACAAAGAAAAGTATAACTTTCGTATTGTGAAAAGTATTGTTTGAAAGAAAAAAAGTTCCAGTCTTTGTCAGAGGTTGAAATATCAACATGAAGACACATATTTCCTGATTATTAAATGCAATTAAAATTTCCTAAAAATCTCATTTTATTATTAAGGAGCAACTTGAATAGTTGTAAAAATCAAAGATCGAAAACTCAAGTGACCCTGTATAGATATTTTTCCCTCTTAAGTAAGGTTACTAAACTAGAAAAACGATTGATTTTTACACGCAGCAAACATCCGTAATCCTCTTATAGTTTGTCTCATCACTGTTTCTTTTGATACACCGTCTCTATCTATTACTCCGTAAACCAATCATCATATTTTTCTCAAAGAAGTCTCACCATACTCCTTTCATGCAAGCAGTATGGTGTTAAAAGCGATTTCTCTTCATAATCTGTGTTATAGTTTATTCCGTGTGAAATAATTAAGAACTAGTCAACGACAAATAATCAAAGATAAAATTCGTCACCCATTGTTTTATTGCGAAGCACGAAAGATAGATTTAAAAAATTTTTGTTTCGTCTCGTTTAAAATATCCAGGTTAATCAAACATAATCCAAGTTAAATACACGTTAAAAATGAAGTCTTGGAAATGTTTAACATCTAACATGTAGAAACTGTTATTTTGGAAAAAAATAATAATAAATTATAAAGATGGTTCATGAAAATACCGCGGACGAACTGGCATATTTCGTTTTGTCTTTTTGAACTGCCAGGCCGTAGGGTTAATATATTTACTTATTTCCGTAACATTTTGTTGTGATTGCTCGTCGGTCGGGTAAACAAATTATTTTGATTTTCTGAAACTAATGACCCAGCAAACATATGTATAAAAAACAAAATTCTGAAGTCTCAAAGCATAATCTGATATGTATAATTTTTACCCAAAACACTTTTCTGTACCAAGGTGATTCCCATAGTGGTCTCTTTTTTTTACAAAATCTGGTATACAATGGGCCTTGATTGTATAAAAGTAAAAATATAAGTATTTTCCGTTGTTTGTATACACAATTGCAGACTGTGCCTTTATTAATATTGTTTCGTTTAAAAAATAACTGAAGGAACAGTAATAGTCTTTTTTGCATATTTTGCTTTAATTGTTTTGAGAAAGAGTGCACATTAAATAAAACAGACCATATTGTACTTCGATCAACAACCTGGTTTCATTAAATATCGAAATGGATGACGATGAGATTCTGATTATTTTTGAAGATTTGGAAAGAGAAAGTTAGATCAATTCTAAAAGTACAATGAGTTGGTCATCAAATGATACGTTTCAGACTAAGAAGAAAAGCAAAGAAGAAATGTCTTGCGAAGGGACATAAGATCCACTGAAGTCAATGGGACACAACAATGATCCTTAATTTTCTAATATTTTTTTCCGTTCCAATGGGTAGTAGAGAGACATGAGATCAATTGAAGTCAGGTGAAGACAACAAGAATTCCATATTCTGTGATATTTCGTTTCTCCACTCCAGAAAGTAGCGGACGACTACAAACAGACGATAAAGGTTGTGGAAAGGAGTATTATACTTCTGTAGCAGAAGAAAGAATCTACCGAATTAATTCGCTTATTCCAGCGAAGGCAGCTGGAATAATAACAAAAAGTGAAGATGTACAAAAATCCTATAGACTGCCAACATCAAGAAGAGACAAGCCCAAAATAACTATAGCTAAACTTTCTTCAAAAGTAACTAGGGACAACTGGATTCGGAAGTTTCGAGAAAAGAAGAGTTTATTTGCGTCAGAAGTCAAACCTGAGTTCCCGAACAATCGAGTTTTTGTTAATGAACAATTAACACCAAGCAATCGAAGTGCTATACGAAACAAAACAATTCGCCAGAAACAATGGTTTCCGATTTATTTGGGTGCGTGATGGAAAAGTGCTTCTAAAGAAAGACGAAACATCCCGAGTGAAACATATCAAAAAGCTAGAAGATCTACAAAACATGCAAAACTAAGTGGCTCAACAGGACTGTCAACTTCACTCAAGATGGAACAGGTAATTAATGAAATTTTCTTATACCAAAATATAGACACTAACATCTGTAATAATATAGACTCTTTTAATGAATTATTTAATGATAAAACAGGAATCACGATTATTCAATTGAATATTAGAAGTGTTAAAAAAATTAGATGAATTTTTAGTATTGTTACGAAATATTGCTATAAATATAGATATAATTGTCTTAACAGAAATATGGAAAAATGAAGCAACTTGTAACATTAACATAAACGGATATCGCTGTTATTATACAAATAGGTCTTTAACACGTGCAGATGGAGTCATGATATTTGTAAACGAGCAAGTTGACATTGACAAGGTGCGGAACTGAATCTTGCTGACGCCACTGGAATGCGCTTACATTTAAATAATGCAGAAGGTTGTAACATAATAGCTATATATCGCACTCCAAGTGGTGATGAGAAAGCATTTCTACAATCACTAAATGATGAGCTTAAAAATTCATCAACTTGCTCTTTGCTTTTAGGTGATGTTAATCTAGATATATTAAGTGACAAATACTGTGAAAATATAGACACGTATTTAAACTTACTATATAGTCATGGTTATGTTTCATGCATAAATAAACACACTAGAGTTACAGAATATAGTAGGACTTGTATAAATCATATATTTTTAAAGTACCAAAGTCCACTGAATGTCACATCAGCTGTATTGCAAACAAGTATAACTGACCACTTTCTCACTAGTATAAATGTTCCCATTACAATGCAAAAGAGGGAAAAAATATCATATGAAACAACAATTATAGATTGTACTTTATTAAATGAAGAATTGAAAAAATGTAACTGGAATGTGGTAATACACAGTAATTGTGTTAATACCGCAAATTCGAATTTCATACAAATAATGAAAATTTGTATAAGTAATTCACGTATTAACAATAAAAATAAAAAAGTAAGTAGTAAATATCGCAAAACAAAACCATGGATAACAAAAGGATTAGTCAACTCTGTAAGAGAAAGAGATAGATTAAGTCGTTTAGTAATAAAAAAAACAAAACGATTTAGAATTTAAGGAATATTACAGAAGGTATAGAAATAAACTTCCACAATTAATAAAATAAGTTAAAAATGACTACTATAGAAAACAAATTACATTATGTAATAACAATGTTAGTAAATTATGGAAGGTAATAACAGATATTATAGATAAAAATGACAAAAAATATGTAGAAACAAATGAACTAAACACTAAAAATGGTCTAGTAACGTTTGAACGAGATCCAGTGTTAATAGTTGAAGGTTTTAATGAACATTTTTCCAGTGTTGGCAAAAATGATAGTTAACAAAGAGATTGATGATAAAATAAATTGGAATTTGAATTCCCAAACTAAAGTAGTAAACTCTATAATCTTCACTCCAATCACTGAACAAGAAATTGAACGCTTCATAAATGAATTATCACCAAAAACATCTGGTATAGACGGATTATCAGCAAGTGTATTGAAACATACGAAATCAAATATATTAAAACCTTTGCAGTATATCTTTAACCTAAGCTTAGAAACAGGCGTATTTCCCGATGATTTTAAGATTGCTGTAATAAAACCTATAATTAGAAAGGCTCAAAGGCTGACCCTAATAACTATAGACGTATATCTATCCTCAGTAACTGTGCTAAACTGTTAGAAAAATGTATGAAGAGAAGATTAGTTAATTTTCTTGAACAAAATAAGTTCTTTTCTCCAAATCAATATGGATTTCAAAAAGGTAAAAGTACATCAGATGCGGTATACAATTTAACAGAGATTGTTTGTAAAAATGTTGATAAAGCTGAAAAAGTAATTGCAGTTTTCCTAGACCTAGCTAAAGCATTCGACACAATATCACACAAAATTCTCTAAAATAAACTAGAAAGATGTGGAATAAGGGGTACACCGCTATCTTGGTTTAACAGTTATTTGAAAGACAGAAAACAGTCCGTCCAAATAGGTAATTTCCAGCTGCCTTCGCTACCTTCATTACCATTTCATTGGTTTGTTCTTCTTTTGTCTCGGGAATTCCACCTATTTCAATAGTTTCATCTAACCGGTTTTGTTCTAGTTCACTTACTTTGTCCTCTAGTGTTCCAATTGCTTCTTTCAGTTTTTTGTTTTTTGTTTCCAAAGTTTCCGACTTTTTCGTTAGATCACTAACTGATTTCTTTAGATCACAAATTTCCTTAGCAAAGTCATCAAATTTGTCCGATAGAAAGTTTATGGTTTTCTCCAGATCACTAATATTATCTTTTATTTGCATAATTTTTGCCATATTTGCATGAATTTCACTCACTTGCTGCACTAGCTTCTTCAAGTCAGTACCTTGGTTTAGCGTACACTCCGCAGTATTGCCCGATTTGCACACATCGCACTTCCACTGTTCTTTTCGTGCTCCTAGTTTTCGAATATTTTCAGCATTTTTCAAGGATGTACATTTGGCGTGAAAATAATTATCACAACCACCGGTACACGAAATAATTTCTTTCAGATTGACGGCTGAAATTTCTTTCTTGCAACTACCACACAAGTCAGACGTATTCGCAATGAAAGCAAATGTGTAGGAGCGGTTGTACTACACGTCTTGCTTGCAAGAGCGCTGACACGAGAATCGTAGGGTACTTTTAATAATGATACTAGTGCATTATCGGGAAATGTACATTTGTGGTAAATCTCATAGGAAAAGAATTATAAACACGAAAATTAGAATGAGTAAAAGAAAATGTTGCTAAATGGACAAGAAAGTTTCATTATCGTTTTAGTGTTATTAAGTGCTCTTTTGAAATGAAATTTGCCACGTACATGTCTTTGCCGATTATAAACATACTAACATTGTAAGAAATACCGGGCGAATTCGTTATCAAACTATATTCCTACAACATATTTATGGACATGCTACATAATTTTGGACATGAGTGTACAGTAGGAAAGTTAAGGATATGTTTCATATTTTGGGTGATATTTTATTTTATGACGTATTCTCATTATTCTTTCAGGATAGCCAGTTTAAATTTTGATCAGGGTGGAAACCCCTGTCCACCTGTAGGTTCGGGGCTATATAGTCCCCTAAGCCCTCCTTAATCTGACCCTGGTTAAAATGTCAATATTTTCACACACAGAATCGAATATTTTATATGTAGACGTTTCCTTAATTGTAAATGGCAAATTTTATTTAAAATAAATTTAATGTATAATTATATAATATGAAAACAACAACATAATACACATTGCACTGTAATTTAATTCAAACATAAAACTATCATTTTTGGAATGCAAAAATAGCCGCCCCCCAAAATGTCTCTGTCTCTCCTTTGCCCCCACGAAACAGTTTAAATGCGGTTACCATGCAGCGACTGAGAGTAGTAGGTATTTCTATTGTTTACTAAAGTTCCAGCAATGAAGCGATTCATCGCTGGCAATTGAAGTATAAAATAGCAGGTAGTTAAAGCCCGTCACCAGAAAAAATACATTATTTTTTCTATTGAAAGTAATATTCAAGAAATTTTCGCCGTAACATATGATCCATCTTGAATTTTTTTAAAGTCCATTTTTTTCCTCTGGAAGCTAGACAACTTATAGGACTCAAGAATGGATGTGAATTTCAAACTCCTGGTTGTTTGTTTAGTAAATTTAATTGGCTACACAAATCTCCGAAAACCTTTCTTTTTAGCTGAGACATTCTATTTTCTGAATGTTATTTTTTCTACTATTTTCTGTACTTTATTTTTTCTTCAATCTGAAGGACCAAAACCGGGACAAATAGGCGTTTTCGGGACAGCTAATTTTATCGTCGAAAACCGGGACTCCCTAATCTAATCTACTGTCAAGTGTTTTTTTAAACATACTCTTACAATATTATTTTCTTGAACCATCAAAGGTTTTAAATGAGTAGAGTAAGGAGCACCCCAAATCAATATACCATATATATGTATACTATTTACCTGAGTATAATATAAAATACGTAATATTTTTATACTTAATTGACCAAATTTATATACAAGGATAAATCAAAAAGTAAGGTAAAATTGCCTGTCAAACCCATAGTATTGTGTGTAGCTAATTAATTCTTTTCCATGTTACAGATAATCTGGTAATAGAAATGTGTCTGCTTGTACAACATTCTATGCCCACACGTCTGGTGCAGAGAGCAACTCAAGATGGCGCAACGACTAGAACATCACACCGAGGAGGAAGTGCGCGGTGTCATTGTTTTTTTCTGGGCCAACCATGTGATATTCATCGGGAATTGGTGCAGGTCTACGGAGATTGTGTTATGTCGCTGAAACAAGTGTACGTGTGGTGTAACGCATTTGCAAGTGGTAGGAGTACTGTCACAGATGATGGCAGAAGTGGCAGACCATCAACGTCCATCACCTACACGAATGTGGCTGTCGTCGATGCCATGATACGTGAAGACAGAAGAGTGCGGTTGCAGGGCATTGCCAATGAATTGAATATCTCTTATGGTTCCGTAAGCGGTATCGTCCATGACCAACTGGGCTTCACAAGAGTGTGTGCGCGCTGGGTACCCAAGCTTCTGAGTAACGAACACAAAAACCAGCGAATGGGCATTTCCCTGAGCCACCTCACACGTTATGCCGACGAAGGAAATTCATTCCTTCATCGCATGATAACGCGCGATGAAACTCCGATACCTCTATGGACACTTGAATTCAAACGTCAGAGCATGACATGGAAACATCCATCGTCACCACAGGCCAAGAAATGCAAGACAATAGAATCTGCCCAGAAACCAAATGGCTACTGTCTTTTGGGACCATCTCGGTGTTATTCATGTTGAATTTCTGGAAAAGGGTACGACCATTAATGCAGACACCTACTGCCAAACCCTGGACAGGCTGAAAGTAGCCTTACGGCAGAAACGGCGGCGGCACTCCGAGAGGGCGTGTTGTTACTGCATGATAACGCACGTCCACATACAGCCGAACAGACCCGTACACACCCCCGCGGGTTCAAGTAGGAAATTCTCGATCATCCTCCGTTAAGCCCTGATTTAGCCCCGTCGGATTACCATTTGTTCGGCCCCCTGAAGCAACATCTCCATGGGCAGCGTTTCCAGACACTGACAGAGACACAACAGGATACACGTACCTGGTTAGGAAATCTGGAACCACATTTCTTTGAACAGGGCATGGATGATTTGGTGCCACGTTGAAATAAATGTTTAGCCAACTACGGTTCCTTCTTCGAATAATAGTGTGATACCATACTTCAAACATAATAAAGCTTCATCGACGTATCTTTGTACGCTTTTCTGTAAATCAACAATTCACCTTACTTCTTGATTCACCCTTATAATAAATTTCGTATAGAAGTATATTAAGTTTTACAACCCAAATGTGTTTACAGTGGTTCAGATTGCTTAATTGGCACTCGCTCTTCCAAATTAAATAGGTATAAGGACAAAAAGAGCGCATGGACTGTTGGTAGGTATGGAATGAGGCCAAAGGCTGTTAAGGTTTTGAGGTAATGACACATGCATATTATTTGGTTGCTAGAGAATACATTGTGTAAACAGTTAGTTCATATAATGGAAGTAGATTAAAATGGATTGTTTAGAACAAGTAATGGATATGTTTGTTTAGTATTTGAAAATACTTCGATATAGGAAGTGCAAATACGATGTGGACATAATATGGTAGTAAATGGATTTAGTGAATTGGAATTAATAGTCTTTATAATCTATCAGAGAGTATTAGTTTATAGACATTTGGTAAGTGATTTAGGCAAATATATCTATGAAAAAGATAAAGGTGTAGATTAAGTTTAAAAGGTCTACTAATGATTGCTCTTAAGAACCTAACTTATCCTTTGTTATCAACATACAGTGTATTCTCTAGCGTCCAATTAATATGCATGTGTCATTACCTCAAAACCTTAACAGCCTGTGGCCTCATTCCATACCTACCAATATGGACAAAAAACGCTCAAGCAAAAAACAGCGTATAAACAAAACCCGCGCAAGCACAAAAGCAGGGCATTCAAATACCGCGTGAGCAAAAAAGCCCATTGACAAAAAAATATATGAACATTTTACACTAAACTCGCTCGCGCTCGACCTCATTCTTTCAACTGGGTTCGTACTCGCTCGGGCTCGCGATCACTTACCTCAATTCGGCTCGCGTGTCCGACCATTTCCCGCGACTGTTCTCGCAATCACTCACGACCTTTCTCAACATTGCCGTAATCACTCGGGCTTACACTCACACGAGCGGTTCAAGATAGGAATTATGTAGAGAACCACTTTTATTTTATTTTTTTAAAGAAAAAAGAAAATGTATGTATCGGATATATCCAATATATTAAAGAATATACATAAAATACATAAACATACTAAATTATAAAAAATAACAATATACAAAATATTAATGGAATAAACATAAAAGTATAAGGAAAAATTAACTGCTACTTAAATTAGCAAGTAAATTTCCTACTTGTAAGTGCTATTACTTCTTCAAAGGAAATCGGAATTCCTAGATTCCCTTTCTTGACAGAGTTTAGCATACCCGGTATTTATAGATGACAGGACTTTGCACTTTCAGAAGTCATGTCTATCTTCCGGTGTTGAGCAGATTAATTCAAATGCGCTTATTTCTATATTGAAAAATTTTCGTATTTCTTATGCAGATAATAAAGAAAAGATTGAAAATGGCTGACATAAGCAAATGCTTGTGTGTAAGCCTGATTCTCATGTTTATTTATTTATTTCCTTACCGTAACAAATGAGATTTATAATTCTTACTTTTATCTAACATTAGTTTTTAAGTACTTTTTGATTCCTTTAATCACTTTAAAATTAACCTTTTATATACTTTGAAATTACTTTCCTCTTTGGTTCGAAGTTTGTTATAGATCTTCGTAGCTCTGGAGTGTGTTTGATATTGAGTTATTGATTTACTAGTTTCTTTAATTTGTAAATTTTTGTTCGTCATATTTCTGGTTATATATACATATTTTATTACTACCCATTTGTTACTATCCTTTTAACATATTAATATCTTCTCCATATATAATTTTAAAAGTGTTAGCACTGAAAATTGGTCATTGAATTAATCTAGTTTACTTTCAAGTCCCTTTTTAAAAAACATATTCTTACAATATTATTTTGCTGAACAATCAATGTTTTTAAATGAGTAGGATAAGCAACACCCCAAATTAATATACCATATTTCAGTATACTATTTACAAGAGTTCGTAATATTTTTATGCTTACAATGTTTCGTAATTGAACAAATTTATATAATAATTTTCTTAATATTGTGGCAATATGAGTAATGTGAGAAGGCAAGTTTACATGTTAATCAATAAATATACCTAAGTGTTTTACTTTAGTTGCACTAATAAGAGGAGTACAGTTACATTTTTCAGTATTAAGACAATAATACAATTTTAGTGACATGTTTTCCGGCCGTCCTGGTAAAGTTGGCGAAAACCAGTTATATACCTGTAATTTCATCATTTACCTAGGTAAAACAAACTGATGATTACCAAGCCATTATTTTAGATTTTTAAATCTGCTTCAGTTTTGTTAAATATGTTTTATCAGTAAATATAAGTGAGTTGTCATCAGCAAATGATTATATATGCTCGTCCATTTTTCAATTACACAAATCATTTATATAAATTAAAAATAATATTGGGCCTAATACAGTTCCTTGAGGAACTAATTGTTTTACACATGAATAATTGCTTTGAAATTTACCTATTTCGACAGCCTGTTTTCTGTCTTTCAAATAACTGCTAAACCAAGATAGCGATATAAATCTTATTTCATATCTCTCTCGGTTATTTAAGAGAATTTTGTGTCGATTGCTTTAGCTCGGTTTAGGAAAACTGCAATTACTTTTTCAGCTTTATCAACATTTTTAAAAACAATCTGTTAAATTGTATATCGCATCTGATGAACTTTTAACTTTTTGTAATCCATATTGATTTGAAGAAAAGAATTTATTTTGTTCAAAAAAATCTCTTTATACATTTTTTCTAGCATCTTAGCACCGTTAATGAGGATTAATATGGTTCTATATTAATTAGGGTCAACCTCTGAGACTTCTTTGTCTACACGTTTTATTACAGCAGTCTTAACATCATCAGGAAATACACCTGTTTTTGAACTTAGGTTAAATATATACTGCAAAGGTTTTAATATATTTGATTTCGTATGTTTCAATGCACTTACTGATGATCCATCTATAGGAGATGTTGTTTTTGGTGATAATTCATTTATTAAGCGTTCAATTTCCTGTTCAGTGATAGGATTGAAAATATGGAGCTTGTTTTTATTTAGTTTGGAAATTCAAATTAAAATTTATTTTTTGATAAACCTGTTTGTTAAATATTTTTTGCAACACTGGGAAAATGCTCATTAAAACTTTCAACTATTAACACTAAATTACGTTCATATATTACTAGACCATTTTTGGTGTTTAGTTTATTTATTTCTACATATTTTTTGTCATTTGTATCTATAATATTTGTTATTACCTTCCATAATTTACTATCATTGTTGTTATATAATATAATTTGTTTTCTATGGTAATAATTTTTAACTTCTTTTATTAATTCTGTAAGTTTTGTTTCTATACCATCTGTAATATCGCTTAAGTTCTAAATCGTTTGTTTTCTTATTACTAAACGATTTAATCTATCTCTTGCTCTTATAGAGTTGACTAATACTTTTGTTATCAATTATTTTATTTTCTGATATTTACTACTTATTTTTTTATTATTAATACCTGAATTACTTATACAATTTTTCATAATTTGGTACTATTAACACAATTACTCTGTATCAGCTGATTCCAGGTATATTTTTCAATTCTTCATTTAATAAACTATTGTTTCTTATGACGTTTTTTCCTTCTTTTGCATTATAATGAGAATATTTATACTAGTGAGAAGGTTGTCAGCTATACTTGTTTGCAGCACAGCTGATGTGACATTTCATTGGACTTCAGTGCTTTAAAAAAATTGATCTATACAAGTCTTACTTCTTACAAGTCTTACTTACAAGTCAACTTCTACAGACTGTTTACAAATCTGATAGACATTCTTAGGAAAGATCAGTCAGGAACAATTACAGCAGAATTAACAAAGTTAAGCAGAAGTCAGCTTCAGTTTGACAACCCAAATGTCTTTACTGTGTTTCACTTTGCATAATTGACAGGTAGTCTTCCTAGTTAAATATATATAAGAACAGAAACCGCGCAAAGACCGAAACAGAGGATGGACAAAAATAGCGCATGCAAATACAGAGTAGAGAAAAACCATAGTTGAATATTTTTCATTAGGTATTTTGCTTGCGCTCCAGTACATTTCTTTCAACTGGACTCGCGCTAACTGAGGCTCGAGATCACTTACGTAAATTGGGCGCGAACTCACTCGAGCTTGCACACACTCCCTCAACCAGGCTCGAGCTCGCGATCACTTCTCTTCACTATACTCGCGATCGTTTTCCCAAACTGGTCATGCGATCACACGGGCACTAACTCAATTCCCTTGAATGGGCTTGCGCTCACTAATTATGAAGTTGGCTCCAGTTCACTGGAACTCGCTTCCGCTTCGATTCAGTACTTTCTTCAATCTTACGGTAATATTTACTTTTCTGGAGGGGCCTTGGCCCCAACACTGTTTTTTTTTTGCACAAATAAAACACTTTTCGTTTGTTTTGCAAATTGTCCCTACACGAAGTTTCGTTGCAATTCTCCATATCCTTTAGGAACTTTCGACGTGTACTCATTTGCACTTTTGATATTTTCCAATCAACGTTTAAAAGGTCCGTGCCCCACTCAACGGTTTCTTCCACAAAAATACGAAACATATATTCCCTAATTTAACGTCTAAAATATCTGTGCCCAATTTCATTTAATTTAGTGTGTTTCATATTGCCTCTTGGTCGTCGAATTTCAAAACTTTGTGTTCAGAAAATGAACAAAGGTGCTCGTTAAATTTTTGCTAATTGTCCTTACACAAAATTTCGTTTCAATTCTTTATGTCTTTTACACATCTGACATATGGTTATTAGCAAATTTTAATTTCCTGATCAAAGGTTTGGAGGGGTCCGTGCCCCAACTAACCATTTTTTTTTTCAGGAAAACACGAAACACGTATTCCCTCATTCTACGTCTACAATATGTGTGCACAATTTCGTTCACTTCTGTCCACTTCTTTTTGACTTTAGAACATCAACTTACAAAATATTTTGTTTTGGCATTTGCTCCATAAAACTGTTTTTCCCCATAAAATTAAAAAAAATGCGTATTTGCTAGTTTTATTTGTAGTATTTATCTGCCAAATATTATCAAAATCCTAGTGTTACAATTGGGAAGTGTTACTGGTTAATATATTCCTGACTGGCAGGAATCAGCAATAAATGAAATCTATAGGGAAGGCTAAAATACTGCAAGTCAGTGCAATCCAGCCAAAGGTCGGGTTCAGCGCAAGACTTAGTATATTTAGCTAGATTAGTCTCTAGATTCTCAGAGCTATTGCCTTAATATTTGCTTTGTGAAAGGGTGTGCATTGCGGACCATACATCCGCTGCTTTTGTCATAGGTATCCAAATTAGCGACTCTGACGTTCGTGAGCTCGGTACTGGCGCTCAGACTTGCTCCGGCTGAATAATTGAGCACGAGCCTGAGTGAGCTCGAACATCATTTAAATAAGTAAGCGCGAGTCCGCCTGAGCTTGAGCCCAGTCGAGACAAATGAATCCGAGACCGAATGAGCGAGAGCCCAGTTGTAAGAAGTGATTGCGAGTCTCAGTGATCGCAAGCTCAGTTCAGACAAGTGAGCGCGAATCCGAGTAAACGCGACCCCACTTAGAATTAGTGAGATCGAGCCCATTCGAGAGAATTGAGTGCGAGCCCAGTTTCTGGAAGTGATCGGGACCCCAAGTGAGCGCAAGCTAAGATGATAGAAGTGATCTCGAGTGCGAGTCCAGTTGAGGGAAATAGTGTGAGCTTGACAGAGTGCGAACTCAGTTGGTAGAAGTGACGGCGAATCCGAGTGAACGCGAGCCCAGTTATGATTATTGAGCGCGAGCCCAGTTTGAGTAAGCGATCGCAAGCCAGGTCAAGAGAAGTGATCGCGAGCTCGAGCCATGTTGATGTAAATGAGCCTCACCCCGAGTGACTACGAGCCTATTGGAGAGAAGCGAGCGCGATCCCCATTGAGGTAAGTAATCGCGAGTCAAAGTGAGCGAAAACCCAGTTGAAAAGAGTTAGCTCTAGCGCGACCGAGCTTAGTGTAAAATGTACATCTATGGTCCATGGCAAAATGTCGATTTGGTCTTTTCGCTCATGCAATACTTGCATTCGGTTTCTGTCCTTGCGTGGTTCTTGTTCATGCGCTGTTTGCCGCGCTGTATTTGTATACGCTGTTTCGTCGTTGCGCTGTTTTTCTCCATGCGTTGTGTTTGCCGTTGCGCGGTTTTGTCCTTATATCTATTTATTTTGTCCTTATATCTATCTAGGAAGTGTGCCTTTTAATTATGCAGCCTGAAACACAGTAAACACACTTGGATTGTCAAACTTAAGTGCTTTCTAAGTAGAGATGCAAGGACTCGGAAAAAACTGGAAAAAACTCGGTTAGCTCTGCTTCGCTTTTTTGCCTCGGAAATTTTGGGCTTTTTCAAAATTCTGCTTCAAATTGATAAGGCAAACTTTGTTTTATTTCTCTATAACACAAAAAGTCATTTAATTAGTGGTTGAGGCCGATATTAATATAAAACCTCGAAAATAAACCATGAATTTCAAACTGACATTTCAAACAATGTCTTCAACATATTTACATTATGAATTCCAAAGGATTAATCAATATATATAATAAGAATTTTATAACCACTTATATACAAAAGTAAGCAGAGTTGGCAAGAACTATGGTTGTTTTTGAAAATGCCAAAAAAACGTTTTTGGGGGGAAGTTTAAACCAGTTTTTTTGGTTTAAACCATTTTTTTATTTAGATATTTTGCTTTATGTACTTATATTACATATTCACATAAATACATTTGTTTCGCCTGTTATTGTTTTGCATGTAAAATTTAAAGGTCAACGTATCATAATAAGTACGCTAAAACTGCGATATTAAATTACAAATTTAGAATGTAGATATCATTGAAAGTCCAGTCCAAGCTAATATTGGAAGCTACTTAGGCAATCGATAAATTTTACCAATTTCAATCAATATATTTAAGCAAACTTGGATTCGTTTTGTATGCTTAGGCTTAACATCCTTACGTAATACCGATGTTATCAAGGAGAAAACTCGCTTAAAATGACATCGGAACCACTACTTGGTTTATGCATGAAAGAAGAAGGGTTGTGGTTCGCCCGAGAATTGAACATGGGACACCTTGATTAAAAGCGGAAAAGCACATAAAACTAATGCAGATGGGGGAACGTCACCATGAAGTTCACACGATTCGCATTTTTCGTTCTTTTTATTTTTTGGTTTAAACCAGTTATTAAGAAAAAACAGCTGGTGTAAACTAGCCAACTCTAAAAGTAAGCACTTTTAAAAAGATACACAAATATACAAAATTGTATGTATACTTCAAAATATTTCGTACCCTCTTTTTAAAACAAAATAAAATTTAAAAAAAACATAAGAGAAATACTTAGATTTATATGATACACTTAAAGGCTGCACATCTACAATTTTGGGTCCTGTATATTCTTGAAATTCTACAGTTAAGTTTTATATAACCACCATGACGGTTTACAAAATCTTCAAGTTTTCTGAACTTTTAACAAGAGGGATTCAACATATCATTAAGGAACTGTACACTCCCCCCCAAAAAAGGACTACGAAATATATTTAAGTTAAGCTAAATACAACTGCACAACAAGCATGACTACGTGGTTAACTTTTGCGCTTCTATCGGGAAGTCCGGGATTCAACCCAGCATTCGACCATTCTGACAACCCTTTTCTTCATTCCATCTCTGAATATAGAAATAGTGCGTGTACTTTCAGTTGGTCAACTTCCTTTGTTATTGTTTTTTAATTGTTCTTATTACTAATTACTAGCAGTGACGGCTTTGCGAAAGTTAGGCGGTCTTTCCGACTGAAGCCTGATCCCCAAATTTACGGAATGTCTAAAACAAATGAAATATCTATTAGTTATACCTTTACTAATACACTTTAAGCACCCGTCAAATAAAAATTACGAATGGTTAGAAAAACTAAACGTTAGTAAGAAAAACCCCTCCCAAAATACTTCTCTGAATCCGCTAGTGATTCTCAGTATAAAATGATCTTCAAGGTTGTATCAGGAAGATTATTGCTAAACATATAAACGCAACGATAAATTAGTTCGCCTGTACTCATAAACTTCAAGCACATCCCAAATAAAATTAGCACTTTTTTTTAGAAAACGAAACAATCAGAAACCAAACCCAAAGTACTTTTCTAAATCCGCCACTAATCATTTGTATAAATTGGTATTCAAGGTTGTATCCAGAAAATTATTGCTAAATCATTGCACAGCTACAGTATAACAGAAATGTGGAAGTACGGTTTGACGGATATATTGAAAAATGTACGCTTTGACGGATATATAGAAAAAATGTAAGTTTAACTTTTGCGTTAGAAATTCGAGTACTAAGCTCTAAGAAATGAAACACGGATGACAAACTAAAATGATTTAGAGAGGAAAAAAGTCGATAACTCAAAAGTTGAAATAAAGTCAAATAGCTTCTAAAATTGACCTCAAATATTGCATTCTTCATGTTAGCTTTAATTCGTAAAACTTGTGTTCCATCCATCTTGATGGTGAATTTCAGAGCGAAATATGACATTTAGGTTATGGAATTCTTATCTAACTATAGAATATACTATAAGAAAACTATTTATATAGAAAAATAATGAAAATGAAAAAAATTCCAAAACTCTCGTTCTTTTCCCAAAAGAGCAGGCTTTTTATGTGAAAAAACAATTGATTCAAAAATCAGCCTGTGGCAATCGTACTCAACCTAATTCATATCTTGACCCATTCGTGTTAGTGCAAGCTCGAGCGAGGACGAGCCCAATCCAGAGAGGTGAGTGCGAGACCAAGCAACCTCGAATGTGATTGACTGTGAGAACTGTTGATGGAAGTGGTCGGAGGTGATAGAGGTAAGTGGTCGCTAGCTTGAGTGAGCGCGAGCCCAGTCGAGAGAAATGAATCCGAGACCGAATGAGCACAAGACCAGTTGTGAGAAGTGATCGCGAGACTCAGTGAGCGCAAGCTCAGTTGAGAGAAGCGAGCGCGAATCCGAGTGAACACGACCCCACTTAGGATTAGTGAGGTCGAGCCCTTTCGAGAGAATTGAGTGCAAGCCCAGTTTCTGGAAGTGATCGGGATCCCTAGGGAGCGTGAGCTAAGTTGAGAGAAGTGATCCCATGTGCGAGCCCAGTTTAGGGGAAGTTAGCGTGAGCTTGACTGAGTGCGATCTCAGTTGAGAGATGTAAGAGCGAGTCCGAATGAACTCTAGCACACTCGAGAGAATTGAGTGCTAGCTCAAGTGAGGAAGTGATTGCGAGCCATGACAAGAGAGGTGAACGCGAGCACGAGCCATGCTGCTGGAAATGAGCGTGAGCCCGAGATAACGAGATCAGTTAAGAATAATGCGTCCAAGCTAGTGTGAATTCAAGCCCGAGTGAGTACGAGCCCACTGTGGAGAAGTGAGCACGATCTCCATTAAGGTAAGTGATCGCAAGAAAGAGTGAGCGCGTGTCCATTGAAAGCAGCGAGCTCGAGCACAACCGAATTTGGTGTAAAATGTTCATCTATGGTCCATGCCAAGATGTCCGCGGCGTCTTTTTGCTCACGCAGCTTATGTAATGCCCCTCGATCTCGGTCCCATAGGACTCAACACTGAATTTTAAAATTAAAAAAAAAAGAAAAAGGAATCCTTACCCCACAAGACCAGATGCTCGTATCCACTAAGGTTACCGCAAGCAGCCGTGAAATTTTCCAGAAAACAAGACTTAATATTATTCAGATTTTAAAAGTATTATGGCAAATCAGAGCTAAAATTTCATCTGATAACAATTTATTAACAATAGTTCAAAAATCAAAACAACTGAATAAATAATTTGAATTAAAGATTAAATTGAATAGGTATGCAGTGATAATTTCCTTCAATTATGCAATTTACCTTACAATAACTAATATTGAATTCAAGATACAATATACAACATCTTTAATAGATCGATTGTCCAATTTAATCAAGACTTTTAACGATTTGACAACTTATCAATTTATGAACGATGTAGCAACAAATGACGTAAGGTAGTATTTTCGGAACTAATTACTAAATAGAAACGAGACAGCAATAAACCGCATACGCTAATAACTTAAGTAATTATTACTTAAATAGTTGAATACATTAGTCGTTCTTAAAGCTTATATTGCAATTTCTGGAATTTTACTTTCATTCAATTTACAGAAACGGATTCGAGTTCGATTTCCTTGAACAAATTAGACTGATCAACCAAATGGAGCAAATAACACAACCGAACACATACATTAACTGTCACAAAGACACAGAAAGGATAGAAAAGGAAGTTAACAAAACTGGTTTCCTACCTTTAATTATAAGCAATCTGCTCACCAACCTATTTCCTTCTCTGTCTGTGCCCAATGTTAATAAATTCAGGAAAGAAATACAGAACCAACAACCAGCAAACAACGAAAGATTCCTCCAACAAAATCCCTCCTGGACTCGGCCATTCAACAAATACTCGAAGCGAAGGCGAACGGAAACTACTCGCAGCAACACCGAGCGGAAGCCGCGACAGGTCACAACTGACCTCCCACTACCTACGGAGCCACGAGGCAGGGAAGAAACGCGTTGTTGCCACATCGTCATAACTACAAACTCTTATTACTTCAATTCACATAATCCAATATTATTTCTGTTCACAACATACATTATTTAATTATTTCTTCTTTCTTTTCATGTCCATAATAAGTATTTTATTTAACAATTTTTATTCATTTATATTCAACTTGATTACGTTAAATAGACTCGTCCATATTTCTGGGGGGTGTTTCCTAAGCCGTCAAACCAGCGCAGAAGTATGTCCCAAGGAACGTCATCCAGTGGCGGCTCCAATGTATGAACCATTACAACCTACCCCTCCGCGAAAAAAAAATTACACAGTAAAATTTTTCCTTTTCTATTCGAATTATCTAAATTTTTTGGGCTGGCGGCTCGAAAACTCAAACAAAAACATAAAAATAAACAGGAATTAATAACAATTGCACAATAAAATTTATATTAACACATTAAAATATTACTTCAATTTTATTATTTTCCCTTTCATTTGAACAACAATATGAATCTCATTTATACTATAAAATTTTACTTTATCTGGCCAGATTTAAAATACAAGAATTTAATTCTTAACAACCACAATATACTTTCATAAAATTAACAACTTACACATAATATTTATTTACATTAATTTATAATCATTGTATTTTTACAGAAGTGTACTGGACGAGTGCTATGTGTTTTAAATTGTCATTCTTACCTTCAAGTTTTTTACATTCTTCGGGGATAATACTTTTTAAGTTCAGTTACATGCGATCGTCGCCAGCTATCTGAAGCATCCTCAGGATTAGACACAAGCACCGTATTAGGAGTTAAAAATCTTTGCACAATAAATGGACCACGCCATTTATAAGATAATGATTTATTTATTTTATCTTTTAAAGAGGATTTTACGTGTTTTTTTAATAATACCAAATCTCCCGCATTAATTACCACAGTTCGACGTCTCTGCAGGATTAATTTTCTTCTCGTTTCCCAACTCTTAGTCATGTTACCTAAGGCATTTTTCCAGATTTCTGAACTATTATGTGTGTTCAAGTCGAACTCTGAAACTTCCCACCTCATTTCTAAAGGAGTTAGTAATGGACGTTCAAAAAATAATTCAGATGGGATAGCTTTCAGTTCCGAGTGCTCACAAAGATTTAACATAAATTGAAATTCTGGAATTGCCTCAGACCAATTTTGTTGATTATCACCAAAATACACTCTAAGGGAAATTTTCAGCGTTTTGATAAAACGCTCTGCACAATTCGCCTCAGCGTGATAAGGGCTTATTTTAATATGTTTTATACCATGACTATAACAAAAAATTTTAAAGGTTTGAGAAACAAAGACAGAAGCGTTATCTGATGAGAGGGTCTCCGGAAAACCCAATCGACAGAAAACTTCGAGTAGTTTCATACATATGGTTGTAGCTGACAAAATTCTTAATCTCTCTAGAAAAACATGCCTAGTTGCATTATCGACACCGATTAAGATATATTTAAATCCTTTAGACACAGGTAATGGACCAATTACATCGACCATTACGTTTTCCAATATTCTAGAGCTATGTGTTGATTGCAAATGACCCCTTTTCTTTTTATTACATTCCTTTATTCTCTCACAGAGATCACAAGTCTTGACGTAATTCTTTACGTCATCTACGATCCCCTCCCACGTATATCTTCTCATTACCTTATGTAATGTACGGAAGGAACCGGAATGTCCACCCGTCAATCGATGATCGTGGTAAAACTCAATAACAGGAATACGGAGATCGGATGGGATTACAATCTTATAAGGATAAGAAAGAGCCTTAGTCTTTTACATAAGTAATCCTTTACTAAGAATGTAATTCCCAACATTTCGACCATTCTCAATTTCTTCTATAATACCCTTTAATGCTTCGTCCTTTCTCTGAAGATCTTTAAGTGGTTCCTTTACCAAAGGTAAACTCCATGAGTTGGCAACATTTAAATTTCTTTTCATGATTGCCAAACCCATCGGCCCATCAATTTGAGTGAACTCAAACAGATCGTACATACGAGTAAAAAAATCAGCAACTATGTTTTCCTATGATTTTATATGTTTTAATTTGAAAGAGAATTGACAAATTGTTTCAACAAGTGGACCATACTTTTGCAACCTTTTAGCATTACCTAATATCCAACTATTAGGTGCTTCGTTGTCGGTATAAACATCAAATTCATTTATTAGATAATGCTTATAGCGTTCTATTGTGCGAACAAGACTAACAAACTCTATTTCATAGATACTTCTGTGTCTGTCTGCTTCAGATAGTTTCTTCGAATAGAACCCTACAGGGAGAAGGCGATTATTGTCGTCATATTGTGACATGCATCCAGCCACCGCTTTCCCTGAGCCATCAACATGGATCACAAAGTGTTTAGACAGATCAGGCGTTTTCAAAACCACATTATCGATGAGTGTTTTCTTTAACTGATCTAAGCAAGCTTGATGTTCCGCCTTCCACTCAAAAGGTTTCTTAGGAGAACGCAATTCACTCAATGGTGCCATTAGATCTTGTAAATTTGGAATAAATTTTCCAAAATATGAAAAAAGACCACTTATTTTAACACACCACGTCTATTTCGAGGTGGGGAAATATTTTGAACTCCTGATATTCTACTTTGATCTATTTGCATATTATTTCCATCAACTACAAACCCAAGATAATGTATACGTTTGTAAAAGAAAATACTCTTATCTGGTGAAATAGTAACACCAAAAGCGCGCAACCTATCTAAAACCTCTTTCAGAAGAATCTTGTGTTCTTCAATAGTTGATGAAAATAAAAGTAAATCGTCAAAATATATTCTTACCCCTTTCCTTGCAAGTCACTTAATACCCTTTGCATCCCTCGAGCCAAAAGGCTGCTACCAGTCTTAATTCCTGCTGGAACTCTATTATATTGGTAGGAACCCCTTGGTGTTACAATAGTAGTAATCTCACAAGAGCTTTTATGCAATAGAATTTGTTGGTATGCTTTCTCCCAGTCTAACCTGCTAAATACAGACATGCCTGCTAGGCTTGTTAAACATTCCTCCAAATTGGGGGAAGGAAAAACATCATTAACTATGAGCTGATTCGCCTTACAGTAATTTCCAACAATTCTGTAAGTGTTATTTTTATTACGAACTAGAAAACAACTACTTCCATAATTGGAATGATGAACTTCAGTGAGAATACCTTGTTTAATCAACTCATCGATATGATCATAAAATATTTTTTCCTTAGCCTTTGGTACAGGGAAAGGAGCTTCCTTAAAAGGCTTTTGTTCATTCAAATAAATTCGACCCTCAAACCCTTTTATACAACCAATATTATCAGATATTACGTCAGTATACTCTTTCTTTAACTCGTCCACGAATGCAAGAACCTCATGTTCAGTATATTCTGTAGGAGAATTTAAACCAAGGGAATCCACTGTTGACATTCGAGGTTTATTATCACAAACTGTTTTTTGTACTTGAACATCTGCTGGAAAAAACTTTTTATTTTTTGGTATTAATTCATGAAATTTATTAGCTTGTTCTATATCGATGTCAGAAGCTTGTGATGAACTGTCATCCATAACTGCATTCGGAGTTTCACTAATAACATTTACGGAACTATTGTTCGAAATAGTCAATTCCGGTAAAGCCTGAACCTTATTATCCACATCACTAGCAGTCTTCTTACTTTTTCGCTTTCTTTTCTTTCTTTTCTTTCTACTCGAAGACGAAGAACTAGTTAAGTTCGAATTTAAACGATTTGACTGTAATTGCTCTAACTCATTAGCTGATTCAACAACTACCTCATTCTGACAAGCAGTAACTATATTGTATTGTGTTGTATTTTCATCTATCACCGTTGCCAAATCAATCACTTTATGGTTATCACTAACCATCGATGAACGCATAGTGTCATAGTTCCTAATATTGGGAATAACATCATCAGCTCGATGGACAATGTTTGCAGAGTTTAATTCATTCCCAATTACACGATCATAATTTCTGAATTCACTTAAACTAGAATAATATCCATTATCAACGTCCTCTCCTAGCTTACGTTCAGACGATAACATAGAACGCAATTCATTTAATTGATTAGTAGATGGGACTGATATTTCTAATAACTGTCTCTCTATATCATGAAGCTCAATCTCACACTGTATTCCAATATCCGCTAACGATAGCCTTTGATCACTTGCCTTTACAAATAACGACGCTATCTTGCCGGTATTTTTCTCTAAGTTCTTAGTGTTAAAGGAATTCTGGCCAACCGGGTCACCTGATCTAAACCCCTTATGCTCCACTGAAGGACCAGAACTATTGTACGTATTGTATATTATATTAACTATCTTCTTGTTATAGCGTAATCTTAGTTTATTTAATCCATAATCTATTACCGAACTAGTAGCTCTTAAAAATGGCGTTCCTAATAAGCAATCGCAGGGAAGATCCTCAACTATCCTGAATCTCACTCTTTTAAAACCAACCTTGTATGTTCAGTACTAACATAATCTCACCAGATGACCTGTAATTTTGTCCTAAGGGAGCACTTATATTTAAGGGTTCTACTTCAACACGATAACGCTCCGCCCCACACTTCCGAACTAGATGTTCTGTCACTAAGTTATATGATGATCCACCATCCAAACAAGGAAAAACATTAACATCATTCACTTTCGCCTTAATAAAGGATGCCACTGTGTATTTCATCTCAACTGGAACACAATAGTGTTTATCACGCATACTGAACCGACGTTCATAAACCGCGGAACGAGTATCATCGAATAAAGTGCCGCAATTCTGATTTGCAATTCGTTTATTATTATCTTTTTCTAATTTACTTGTTTTAATTGAGGATGTACACGCATTTGTACTTTTCATATTCATTTTACGACTATAATCCAATTGACTTCTATTAAATTTAACATATTGACTAGCCTTAGAACGCAATTCCTCAATAGAAAGTGGTATAAGGGTTTGCAACATTTTGAACCTAACTGCCGGGTTAATTCCATTAAGAATTATTTTCACTAACTGTTGTTCGTTATCAAAAACATCTAATACTTTGGCTGAAAAATAGATAGTATCAATATAATAATCAACAAACTCAGAAAGAGCTTGTTTACGATAAATGCGTTCACTAATTAGTGTATGTTTAGATGTGTCTGTAATACATTTTTCCACAATATTCTTTCTAAATGAAACCCATGTAACATTATTGTTCAATGCCCTTTGAACCTCCCGCAAAAATGCACCTTCACATTTTATTAAAACAGATGACAAAAGAAATGACACTGGATAACTACTTTCCGATTGTACACGCTCCAAAATGAATAACAATTCAAAAACAGCAAAACTGTTATTACCATTAACCGGCTTAATATGCTTAATATTGTTTTCCAATACTTCAATGTTCTTATTAAATGAATATTTTTCAAAATATTTATTATATGAAAATGTTCTTGTGGGTTCGGATCTGGTACCATTACTTTTAGATTCACCCTCGTATATATGATCACAGCTACGAACAGGAATTTGATTTACTGTCTCAATTCTCATTTGATTATAACGACCAGTATTTAGATGTAATGAACCTATGGGGGTTGAGTTTCTCAAATAAGGTACTCGTCTATAATAGTTCTGCATATTTAAATAAGGATTTCGAACCCCTTCACTTGTATTCCGAGTAATATCCGCAGAAGGCTCGCAATATCTGTCACGAAACTCCACACGTCTTGTTTCATTACTCATACTATCAGGAAACACTTGATCCGACATAGGCGGTTGAACGACCCTACTCACATTCTGAATGGTTCCTGATTCGATCCCAGAAACAAACACTGGTTCCACATTTCCATGCATACTAAAATTCCTATTCTGAAACGTGTTGTCTAATAGAATAGATCGGGCAGGGGGTGTTAGACTCATAGAAGTCTCACAGACTGTACTATTATTTACAAAACCGGTCTGGTCAACTGTATAAAGATCATTATCACTTGGCATCGTAATACTGACATATTCGTTATCGCAAGACATTTCAACCAGTATAATAGCAAGTATATTCAATAAATAATAATACATATAAATCTAAATATATACAAGTAACTACCTTAATACTAAACACAAACTAAACTACAAAGAATTTCGACTAAAGCAGAAAAAAAAAACAACGGTTCAATGCAAACAAAAACACGCAGCTCTCCCAGTACACATCCGCATTCCAACGATCTCAACTATTATGCAATAACTACAACATTGTCGCTCATAATTCATAAATATTTCCTCACTTCTTTACTTTCTGACAGACTAACGTTTCCTTTATTTTAAGTTAAGCATCAATTATTCAACTATTTTCATTACATTGAAATGAATACATACCCAAAAAATCCGTAAATAAGATTTTTCGTTTTTTCTTTTCTTTTTTTTAATGTATTGAGGAGTTGAGTTATGAATTGAGGTGAGTTGTGACCTGTCGTATGTAATGCCCCTCGATCTCGGTCCGATAGGACTAAACACTGAATTTTAAAATTAAAAAAAAAGAAAAAGGAATCCTTACCCCACAAGACCAGAGGCTCGTATCCACTAAAGTTACCGCAAGCAGCCAGTAAAATTTTCCAGAAAACAAGACTTAATATTATTCAGATTTTAAAAGTATTATGGCAAATCAGAGCTAAAATTTCATCTGATAACAATTTATTAACAATAGTTCAAAAATCAAAACAGCTGAATAAATAATTTGAATTAAAGATTGAATTGAATATGTATGCTGTGACAATTTCCTTCAATTATGCAATTTACCTTACAATAATTAATATTTAATTCAAGATACAATATACAACACCTTTAATAGATCGATTGTCCAATTTAATCAAGACTTTTAACGATTTGACAACTTACCAATTTATGAACGATGTAGCAACAAATGACGTAAGGTAGTATTTTCGGAACTAATTACTAAATAGAAACGAGGCAGCAATAAACCGCATACGCTAATAACTTAAGTAATGATTACTTAAATAGTTGAATACATTAGTCTTTCTTAAAGCTTATATTGCAATTTCTGGAATTTTACTTTCATTCAATTTACAGAAACGGATCCGAGTTCGATTTCCTTGAACAAATTAGACTGATCAACCAAATGGAGCAAATAACACAACCGAACACATACATTAACTGTCACAAAGACACAGAAAGGATAGAAAAGGAAGTTAACAAAACTGGTTTCTTACCTTTAATTATCCGCAATCTGCTCACCAACCTATTTCCTTCTCTGTCTGTGCCCAATGTTAATAAATTCAAGAAAGAAATACAGAACCAACAACCAGCAAACAACGAAAGGTTCCTCCAACAAAATCCCTCCTGGACTCGGCCATTCAACAAATACTCGAAGCGAAGGCGAACGGAAACTACTCGCAGCAACACCGAGCGGAAGCCGCGACAGGTCACAACTGACCTCCCACTACCTACGGAGCCACGAGGCAGGGAAGAAACGCGTTGTTGCCACATCGTCATAACTACAAACTCTTATTACTTCAATTCACATAATCCAATATTATTTCTGTTCACAACATCCATTATTTAATTATTTCTTCTTTCTTTTTATGTCCATAATAAGTATTTTATTTAACAATTTTTATTCATTTATATTCAACTTGATTACGTTAAATAGACTCGACCATATTTCTGGGGGGTGTTTCCTAAGCCGTCAAACCAGCGCAGAAGTATGTCCCAAGGAACGTCATCCAGTGGCGGCTCCAATGTATGAACCATTACACTTATGCATGCGCTCTTTCTGTCGTAGCGAGGTTTGTTTTCATGCGCTGTTTGCCGGGCTGTATTTGTATGCGCCTTTTTTGTCGTTGCACGGTTTTTGTTCATGCCCTTTTTTGTCCTTATATCCATTTATCTAGGTTGTGTGCCTGTCAATTATGCATTCAAACACAGTTAAGACATTTGGATTGTCAAACATAAGGGATTTCTTCTGCAATTGTTCCTGGCTCATCTTTCTGAAAGATGTCTATAAAAATTTAAAACAGTCCGTGGCAATCGTTCTCAACCGAATTCATGTCTTGACCCATTCGTGATAGTGCAAACTCGAGTGACTACGAGCCCAGTCGAGAGAGGTGAGTGAGAGCCCATGTGACTTCGAGGGCAAGTGATTATGAGAACAGTTGAGGGAAGTGATTGGAAGTACGAGCTCAATTGAGGCAAGAGAATGCGAGCCCGACTGAGCGCCAGCCTAGTTGAAAGAAGTGAGCTCGAGCGCAAGCGAGCCAGTGCAAAATGTTCATCTATGATTTCTATCAATCAGCTGTATTCGATCACGCGGTATTTGCATATGCTGGTTTTGTCCTTGCACTGTTTTTGTCCACGCGGTATTTTTATATATTTTATTTAAAGAATAAGAAAGTGAATATATTGGATGTATCCAATATATTAAAGAATATACATAAAATACATAAACATATTAATTATAAAGTAGCAATATACAAAATATTAATGAAAATAAAATAAAGAATAAGAAAAATAACTGTTACAGAAATTAGCAAGTAAATTTTCTACTTATAAATGCTATTACTTCTCTAAAGGAAATCGGACTCTTAGATTCCGTTTATTAGTAGAGTTTAACGTACCCGGTAATCAGAGATGACAGGTCTTCGGACTTCCAGAAGTCATGTCGACCTCCCAGTGTCGGGTAACTTAATTCAATGCACTTATTTCTATATTGCGATTTTTTTGTATTATTTATGCTAACAATAAAAAGATAGAAAATGGTTTAATAAGCAAATGCTTGTGTGTGAGCCTGATTCTCGTGTTTTATTTATTTTATTATCGTAGCATATGATGTTTATTCTTACTTTTAGCCAACCATTGTTTTTTAAACACTTTTTGATTCCTTTAACCACTGTAAAATTAACCTTTTATATGTTTTGAAATTACTTTCATCTTTGATTCAGGAGTGGGAGTTCATTATAGATTTTCGGAGCTCGGTAATATGTTTGGTATTGAGTTATAGATTTACTCGTTGCTCTAATTTCTAAACTTTTGTTTGTCACATTTCTGGTTATATACGTATATTTTATTACTTCCAATTTGTTTCTGTTCTTTTTAACATATATTAATACCTTCTGCAAATATAATTTTGAAAGTGGTAATACTGAGAATTGGTCATACAGTCTATCTAGTCTACTTTCTAGTCCCTATTTTAAACATATTCTTACAATGTTATTTTGCTAAACATTCAGAGGTTTTAAATGAGTAGGGTAGGCAGGACCCCAAATTAATATACTTTTATATGGTATACTATTTACAAGGGCATAATATGCGGTTCGTAATATTTTTATGCTTACAATGTTTCATAATTAAATATTTATATAATAATTTTCTTAGTATTGTGGCCATATGTGTAATAGAGAAGACCATTTTAGATGCTTATCAATAAATATACCTAAGTATTTTACTTTATTTTCACTAATAAGAGAACTACAGTTACATTTTTTCAGTATTTTGACAATAATGCAATTTTAGTGACATGTTTTCTGGCTGTCCTGTTATAGATGGTTAAAACGTTATATACCTGTTTTTTCAGCATTTTATACTAACTGATGATTATCAAGCCATTGTTTTACTTTCTTCTTTTCTGCTTCAGTTTTTTGAATACATCTGTCTATGTTTTACCAGCAAATATAAGTGAAATGTCATCAGCAATTTTTAAATGACACAAATCGTTTATATAAATTAAAAATAATATTGGTCCTAATACAGTTCCTTGAGGAACTCCTTGTTTTACATATAAATAATTGCTTTGAAAATTACCTATTTGGATGGCCTGTTTTGTGTCTTTCAAATAACTCTTAAACCAAGATAACGATATACCCCTTATTCCACATCTTTCTAGTGTATTTAAGAGAATTTTGTGTGATAGTGTCGAATGCTTTAGCTATATCTAGGAAATCTGCAATTACTGTTTCAGCTGATCGCAACTACCGCATCTGATGTACTTTTACTTTTTTGAAATCCATATTGATTTGAAGAAAAGAATTTATTTTGTTCAAGAAAACTAACTAATCTTCTCTTCATACATTTTTCTAACAGTTTAGCACAGTTACTGAGGATTGCTATAATTCTATAGTTATTGGGGTCAGCCTTTGAGCCTCTTTTATATATAGGTTTTATTACAGCTGTCTTAAAATCATACACCTGTTTCTAAGCTTATGTTAAAGATACACTGCAAAGGTTTTAATATATTTGATTTCGTATGTTTTAATGCACTTGCTGATAATTCGTCTATACCAGATGCTGTTTTTGGTGATAATTCATTTATGAAGCGTTCAATTTCCAGCTCAGTGATTAGAGTGAAGGATACAGAGTTTACTACTTTAGTCTGGGAATTCAATTTCAAATTTATTTTATCGTCAATCTTTTTGTTAACTATTTTTTGCCAACACTGGAAAAATGCTCATTAAAACTTTCAACTATTAACATTAGATCACGTTCAAACATTACTAGACCATTTTTAGTGTTTAGTTCATTTATTTCTACATACTTTCTGTCATTTTTATCTATAATATCTGTTATTACCTTCCATAATTTACTAACATTGTTATTACATAATGTAATTTGTTTTCTATAGTAGTCACTTTTAACTTATTTTATTAATTGTGTAAGTTTATTTCTATACCTTCTATAATATTCCTTAAATTCTAAATTGTTGCGTTTTTTATTACTAAACGACTTAATCTATTTCTTTCTCTTATAGAGTTGACTAATCCTTTTGTTATCCATGGTTTTATTTTACGATATTTACTACTTACCTTTATATTTTTATTGTTAATGTGTGAATTACTTATACATTTTTTCATTATTTTGATGAAATTCGAAGTTGCAGTATTAACTTAATTACTGTGTATTACCACATTCCAGTTACATTTTTCAATTCTTCATTTAATAAAGTATAATCTATAATTGTTGTTTCGTATGATATTTTTTCCCTCTTTTGCATTGTTATGGGAACATTTATACTAGAGAGAAAGTGGTCAGTTATACTTGTTTGCAACACAGCTGATGTAACATTCAGTGGACTTTGGTACTTTTTAAAATATATGATCAATACAAGTCTTATTATATTCTGTAACTCTAGTGTGTTTATTTATGCATGAAACATAACCATGACTACATAGTAAGTTTAAATACATGTCTATATTTTCACAGTATTTGTCACTTAATATATCTAGATTGACATCACTTAAAAGCAAAGAGCAAGTTGAATATTGAATATTTTTTAAGCTCATCATTTAGTGATTGTAGAAATGCTTTCTCATCACCACTTGGAGTGCGATATATAGCTATTATGTTACAACCTTCTACATTATTTAAATGAAAGCGCATTCCAGTGGCGTCAGCGAGATTCAGTTCCGTTACCCTGACAATTAATTTGCATATGTTTTTTGCCCTTGCGCGGTTTTTGTTCATGCGCGGTTTTTGTCCACGCGGTATTTTTATGCGCTGTTTTTCTCCTTGCGCGGTTTTGTCCACACGGTATTTGAATGCGCAGTTTTTGTCCTTGCGCGATTCTTGTCCATGCGTTGTTTTGGTGAACGCTGTATTTACACACGCTGTTTTCGCCCAACGCTGTTTTTGTTTGCGCGGTATTGACCTACCACTTTTTCTGGTTGCCAGTGTGATTGAAATTTGATAAGAGAAATATTAAAGATTGTATATCCATACTTGATACAAATATAGTTGTGTTATATTTAGTAGCTCTGGCAACAGATGTTTTAGTTTTGTGTTAGCAAAATACTGGAGATTGCAATTAAATAAGTGTTGCAGACCAACTTTAAGAATTCAGTCCATAATGGATTGATTTTTCACCTCATGGTTCGATGCAAAACAGTTTAGCAAAAAAGTATGCACATTGGAGGTTAACCATTCTGCCTGCAACTCCTAGAGACTGTGAGAACTATTCGCATGTTAATTGAGATAGCAAAACGTTAGTGCGTGGAAATGCAACGTTCAACGCGCACCTGCTGCAATGTAACATGTTCGTGTCAAAAAGATTTCGAAACGTTAATACTTATAGATGTAAGAATATATGTAAACTAGTCTCAGTAGCGAAAATCATGAGTTGGTAAATCTACTTAAGAAAACAAGTTTGGTAATCCGAATCACTCTGCTAATGTGATAAGCGTTTGGTTCAGAAAGAGTAACTTCTTTTTATTATCGACGGTGACAGTGAGTTTGAGGAACACCTGCAGACAAAGAAAAACAGACTTTCTGACCATCTCGGAAACGTTCAGGGCAAAGCAAAAAATAACTTATCCCCTTATATGAATAAACTAATAATTTTGCACGATTGTTAAAAGTTAAGAAATTACACCGTCTGTCCAAACATGCAACGTTGGGTCCTTGATGACGGTAAAAATTCCTTGCAGGTGAGCACACGAAAGATGATAAGATGTGTTAAGAACTCTTATATTCCAACATTTAACATTTATGATTCTAACCACAAGAACGATATGAAGCACCTAAACCTTGAATGTGTATTGATCTGTTAAATACTCTGTCAAACTATTCATTTCATTGTATAAATTTAAAGGACTGCTGTCGCATTGATATTCCGTTCTGATCTATTTATGGCGGGAATAAATGAAGCAATTGAGTGATAGTGGAAATTGGGCTTCCCGATTAGTGTAAAAGCTGTATCAATAAATATAAACTGGGAATAAACGTCATTATTTCTTTGCCAAATTTTAAGCTTAGGATTGAACTAAACAAAAAAAAATAATAAATAAATCTTCTGCGAGGAAAGGGATATACTGTACTGAAATGTTTTATATTTCAATTTTTAGAATTTAGGTCAACTTATTTCTTGCTTTTATTACGCAAAACTCACAAATTTTCATTTGCGTTCAAACTAGTACATTGATATATTTTAGCTTAGGTTATATGTGTCACTGAACCATAGCTTTAATAGGAGAGGTAATGGGACCTGAGCTGAGTACCACCAAACCTTTGCTGACTCAGCTGGAAAATGTATAATCAATGGCATAATAGAATATTATGTTAGTTCGTGTTAGTTCAATAGTAAATAGCGGGAGTTCGAGTAGTAAGGTCATGAATTATATTTCTACTTGGGGAAATTTTCTATCAATTTGTATTTTCCTCAATGCATGCTACACTCAGGAATCCTCTTTTTCTATTGCTAGAAAGATCGCATTGTTGAATTTCTAAATTATAATTGCATGCAGTTGAGAATATTGAGTTTATTGTATACAGAGTACCATAAAGCTGTGAAGTGAAATCTACCGTAGTTTGCTGTGAAAGAAACTCGTCCAGTTCATATAAAATCACACGTGTTAGTTAATGTAGTTAATGTAATGTACCTATGTTGCTTTTTTAATATAGATAGAAAGACTGCGTTGAACAGTCTGGTGTGTATTGAAATAGTATAGGGTGTCTGAAAACAAATTGACGTCGTAGTGAAAAAATAAACATATAAATGAATAAGTAAGTAACGATAATATAAATGATATGTAGATGAGTATGCTAGAAAGTATGAATAAACAATGGGGCATGCATTTATATAGTGCGCAGTGGTAAAGTTTGTTAAAAGATATTGATTGTGATATAATGATAATTTTTAGTACATTTATTATTTCGTTAAAATTTTGTATGTGAATAGTGCGCTATGTAGAATGATGGTTGGTATTTTCACTTCGTGTCCTGACATTCAATAGTAAACATAGCAGCTAACTGATCAACCTGCCTGATATTACGAAGAATAGTCATATAGCAAATGATTCAGGATGTTTTCCAGTTAATTAAAGACTAGATCCACCGTTTACCGAAAGACACAATTTGAAGATACTCGTTCAGTTTAAATTTGCAATACTACTCCGCAACTCTGACCTTTCACCACTTCACCTGATCATTACTATCCGCAGAGGTGACAAGGTGGATAGGATAGAATAAAATAAAAATATTACAGTAGACCTCCGTTATTACCGTACCAAATCGTCTAAACCACAATACAAACTAACTTTCATTTCTTTTGTTTCTAGTATATAGTCTTTTGAAATTAGTTGACGCCTCAAAGTTAGCGCCTTGGGTACTGGGAGCGACTAGTAAGACCTGGCAGACAACTTACCAGTACAAAATGTATTTTTAGTTTTTTTTTAAATCTGCAAATCCGTGTTAGGATTTTTTGTTTTGTCTACTTTACTCTAGTTTTCCATACTTTGCTCGTAACTCTTCTCAGTTTCTGATGGGTCGGATATACTTTTTAGAAATCCTAAATTTAAGGAACCACACTGACTTTTCAGTAGTGCCGGAGTCTCCAAGATATCAGCCAGACCCAGCGCGAAGTGAGATTTCATTGTCTTTGTAGAAATCTAGCTCTGGGAACGGACTAGCTGTGAGCTTGGAGATATTTTGCTTAGGCTACGTATTTAGTAGGACAACCTTTTTTGGCATATGAAAGCTAATTTGGCTGTGTATTTTTGTCGCATGTCTAAATTCCAACACTAATCTTAGTTTTAGTGTCCTAGGTTATTCTTTGGCGCCGCTTTTTCTTTATCTTCTTTATCTATCCCTTTATTCTCTTCTTCAAGATTTTTTGTTTTTCACTTTTCGCCCCAAGTATTGAACTTGACAAATACCAATCATTCAACATATATCATTTGAACTTGATTTACCAGCTGAGATGTCGAGAAACACGATTCATGTAGGTATTCGTTGATATGGAGGTTAAGGAAACGTTTCTCTATCATATTTCGACCCACTGCAATAGTGACTAATGATACAGAACATGATACATTTTTCCCTTTATTCTTTTAAATTTCTACAGATTATCAGTTCTTTTCTACTTTTGTTCCGTTGATAATCACCAATGTAAATGTTATAGTTGTTCTGGGCCCAAAAATATTGTTAACATTTTAGAATCATATACTTCTAGATATTATGTGCTTACGTCCCTACCATGCTAGACGGATGTCTCATAGTTTAAATAAAACATTCGAGAATACAATTTTTCATTATGCGAATTGGTGGAATTGGTAATTAGTCGAATTGGTATATGTGCGATTGTCGGATTTTTCTCATCTAAAGTATTGCAACCTAGATGTGTCACGGTGGGTGGTGGGTCAGATTTGGTAACGGTGGGGGTGGGTTATTGTGTCGTGGGTTATGATGGGTGATTGGTCAATGGGTCAGTGGGTCAAGTTTTCATTGACCCACGCCAACTCTGGTGTACTGGGTGTTCGGAGTCGTATTATGCATGGGTCACATGGGACCGGAACAAGGGCGACAAATTTTGATTGGCTAATTTAAGAAAAAATATTTAAAACGATAAAACTATTAAAACTATTTCACCAATGACGCAATAGAATAAACGAAAGTCATTTCATTTTTAATGGCCCTGAGTGCGATAATATTGTTGCAGAGTAGTCATAACAAATATCGTCTTAAGTCAGTTGGTTATTATGGTGGTTTGATCAGTTGCCGGTGGATCTGCTGGAAAGGGAGGACGTAGGCAGCTCGACATTTGTACATTTACAAATTGGCGTGTATTTATGCATTTATTCAACAAATAGAGCCCGGAGGCCATTTTAACTAGATATAGGCCTTGACAACAAGGGAAAGAAATAGCGAAAATCCCAGTTAGGATGGTCGGCGTTGACGATCGAACCCAGATTTTCTGAATGCGAACCCAAAGCTCTAGTAACAGACCAATTTCACTCGGTTTGAAGTAGTATGGCCTACATTACCATCATTTTTGTTTCAGAAGGAAAAGTCAGTTACAGCTGACATCGAGGAATCTTCGTTTGTTGTTGGTGCCTTCATTTAAAAGAACTTTTACTCATGGTAAGTTGGAAAGTACGGAAGAAATTTCACTATCGCAACTACACCGACTTCTCATTTCGAAAAATTTTCAGGTCTTATATCCTATCATAAATATGTGCCTTAAAGTGTTTATGTACACCAGCAACTAAATGTGCGACGGAAAGAACATGTTCCACACTATCAAGAATCAAAAACTATATAAGATATATTCTCTCTCAGAAGAGACTGGTTCTTCTAGCTGTTTTATTCCTCGAAAATGATTTGACCGTTAGACTTGATTTTGATGAAGTTATTAATGATTTGGCAATGTCAAAGCAAGACCTAAACAGTTTTCATACACAAAAATTTCAGAAACGTAATTCGTAAATATTTAGGTACAATAATATAACGCTTTAAATATCATTTAAGATTGTTTTATATTCTGCTGTCTTTTACACCATGTAGGTAGAAGTTAGGTAAGTTGTAATGAATGTAATCCGAGTGCTAGCCAGATATATGAATTAAAATATATTGCATAAAATAAGTAACAAGAAATAAGAACAGTAAAACTACTAATAGTAATACTTAGTAATAATAAAAAATTATAATTTAGTAAAAAAAAACTTAAAAGTAATATTTTAAAAAGGGGATACAGGAAAGTGTTAATTTTGGAGAGCGATGCGAATAGTGTCTTTAGGGGGTGGCAATTTCGCTAGGGTCCATGTGAGCAAAACATGAAAATCCGGCCCTGTGTGTGTGTATTAATATATACAGGCTGAACCATATATCCTGTATCATCTTAACTAATAATTTTTGAAGGTTGAATTTTTAATATAAAGTAGCGACAGAGAGGTACTCCTTGACATACTGTACTTTAAATACTACTGGATTAACACGGTTTACCAACCCAATATGAGGTTATATGTTTTATTATTTTTTTCTCAATAGTACTACATCAGGTTATTGCATAATTCAAATCCACATTTTAAACAATGATTTACAATACTATTTCCATTTTTTCCGTATTGCAACAAAGGACACTCCAGCATCACTATTTGTTCACGAACAAATTTCGGAGGTGTGTAGAGCAGTAATAAGGTGGGAGTGGCAACGCAATACGTAAGTGTCGAATATTATGATCATATATAATGCATTTCAAACAAAGAGGGAAAAAGTTACAACGGATTGGACGGAAAGTTACAACGAGGCATGACATGGTCCTCCCAAATAGCGTATAATGTATATTAAGGGAATAAACACAAACTGCATTATTTACTGTAATATTACATATTACAATATGAAATTACTTATTATTTATTGAATATATATATATATATATATATATATATATATATATATATATATGTATATATATATATATATATATATGTGTGTGTGTGTGTGTGTGTGTATGTATATAAAGTGTGGTCCGGAAGTGGGCGTACTGCCCCATTAGATTCAACAGTATGGTGTTAGTTATGGTAGAATGTCTCTAGACAGTCGTCTTGAAGTCTTAAGAGTCTTAGGAGTCACAAACTTGATGGTCACCAGGGCAAACTTGTATGATCACCATCCATGTCGTAACACAGCTGAATTCTGCGCCAAGTTATCGCACACGTTTTTCGGACATACTCCGGACTCACGAAGGTGAAGGCGTGTTCTACAGCTGCTCACAATTCCCGCGTTGTGCGATATCAAGTGTTTCTTACTTGCTGCTTTATGAAACCCCAGAGAACACTTTATAATCTCGTTATATCGGGGCTTTTTCGGGGCCAGGCAAAGGAAGCTAGTGAGGAAGCACATCCTCTTCCAATCCAGTGGCCAGGAAACCTCTGATTCAGGTAACTGCGGAAGTGAATTGCGAAGTGCGCTGGTGCTCCATTCTGGTGTATCACAACAGTGTCTTTAATACCATTTTCTTCCAGTTAAGGCACCAGCCACTCATTAAGCATTTCCTGGTAAAAATGTTCATTAAAATTGTCTTCGAAGAAGTAAGGATCAAATATGTGTCTTGCACTCATTCCAGCCTACACCGTGTTGGGTTTCTCTGCATCTCTCTGTAAAACTGGGGTTTTTCCTTAAATCACATAACAACGTTCAAAGAATACATGCTCTGCTAGATTGCACACTTGTCTGCGAAAAGGACTGCACCACGGAATCTTTTGGAAGGGAAATCCATAAGGAGAGTTCTTCATGCCCCTTTCCATGCATCCATGTCGGCGTCACTCACTTCATGCACATGCATTTGACGGGAAACTTTTAATTTTTGATCTTCTTTCATGTGCCTCATCATGGGTGTCCGAAAAATACCAAGCTCCGAAGATCTTTTACGTGTTGATTTTGAAATTATCTGTTGCACTGATGCTTCCATTTCACGGCACGTTTCCCTCCGGTTTATCGGACGAACGCCTTGGAGAAGGTCTTTCGCACTGCCCGTAGCAAATGCACGTTGTTCCACCCCAACATTGTGCTTTTCTTTGTGGATTAATACCAAAGCGGTCTGCCAATATCGCTGTAACACTTTCCATAGTGTCACCTGTGCAACGCCTTTCGTGAAGCCAAACCGCAACAAGTAATATTTGTTCAATGCTATATGTACTTTGATCACACATTGTTGATTATTCCAACTTCACTGCAAATAAGTGTTAAAAAGCAGAATACAGCAGCAAACAAATGAGCATGGATAATAATGTTGCCAGTCAAATGTGGGTAAAAGCTAATCAGTCCGAAAACACCATTTAGGGGTACACATACTTCCAAACCACACTGTATAAAGTATAGTGTTTGAAAAACTACACTATTGGATGTTTTTATCCTTTAACCCATTTGGCGCCAATGTCCTATATATAGGACAGTGAGAAAATACGTCGGTTTGCAACACTGATTAATCAACCGAATGTTGTTCGGTTCTGCGCATGCTCAGACAAGTACATGCTTTCTTTGTTCGACGTGTGTGGAAGATCAGTACATTTTTGGTGGGAAATCTGGTATCGTTAAATATCTGGAATTTGGATTGTTGGTGAACGTTTCTCTTGTCTTCGAAACAGAAAATGGAAAAGGCCGAGAAATCGAAGGTAAGCATTTGTTTTATATTCTTAAAATATAATTCTTTTTGATACATTAGTTTTTTAAACTCAGAAAATGAAATAAGGTGATAAAAATTCCTTGTTTCTTTAGTGTCCTATATATAGGACATCGGCCATTTAGCCTACTGGTTTCAAGGAATTTCAATTTCCGGGTAATATAGCAACGAAACGCTATGTACACAGAACTTTGAAACGGATTTGCCATTTATTTACGGAAAATTTGAAAACAGAATTAACAAACCGAACGCCAATTCAAATATTCGAGCTTTTTATTGAAAAGATTATTGCACACACCGTTACTGAGACCAACCGATATGCTGCTCAACATAATACAGACTTTTCCGTATGTGAAAATGACGTCAGGCAATTTTTTAGGAATTTTGTTGTATAGTGGTTACGTTTTTGTTCCACGTCAGTTGGTGTATTGGGATACTTCAGCTGACTGCAATTTTCCAGTAATTGTGCAAACTATGTCACGCAACAAATTTAGACAATTAAAAATGTGCATTCACTTCAACAATAACGACGTTATAGATAAACCTGACCGTTACTTCAAAGTCACATCCATGTATAATCTAATAATTGATGCTATCCAACAATTTTTGGTATTTGTCCATGAACTAACTATAGATGGGAGAATGGTACGATATTATGGTATAAAAATAGTTTGAAAACGTATATGAAGGGAAAATCGGTGAAATTTGGGTACAAATTATGGATGTTAGTCACACACAATGGTTATCCTCTGCATATAATTCCCTACCAACCTGGATCTCAAGGGGATACCAGATTATCCGATTATGTTGTGGAATCTTTGCAGTCCGTTGTGGAAAACCCAGAATGTCATTCGATGTATATGGATAACTTCTTTTCGTCATACAATCTTGCTTCCAATCTGAGACAAGAAAACATTTTCATTACTGGAACACTCAGGGAAAATAGAACCGGAAAATATCCTTTTATGTCGTCAAGAGAACTAACAGAAAAGGAAAGAGGATTTCTGGGCACAAGGTTTGACTGTAACTCATAAGTCAGTATGGTTAAATGAAATGATAACGAGGCTGTGACTGTTGTAACGAATTTTGAATCCGTTGATTGTGTGGAAGCAGTAACACGAAATAACAAAGGGCGTAAAGAAATCATGAAAGTGCCTTCATGTATTGCTTCATATAACAAATTCAAGAATGGCGTAGATTTATTTGACAAATTTATGAGCTTATACCCAATCAAGATCAAAGGCATGAAGTGGTATTGGAACTTATTTGCGAATGTTGTTGAAACAAACTTCTTTAGTTGCTGGATGAAAACTTTATCAGATCTTGGACTTAGATAATTTGGATCTTCTAGAATTTCACAGAAGTGTTACAATGCCATTGCTCTCACAGTCTGCATCGACAAGACTTCGTCTGGGGCCACAGGGACTGTACAGAAAGTGTTCAGAGGCACGGAAAGCTAGCAAACATACCCTAATACGAAATGAGAAAGGAAAGCAAAGAAGATGTCAAGGATGTCCAAAAAGAGCGATAACATCATGTCACGAATGCCAGGTTGGCTTGTGTGCTGTTCCGTGCTTTGATAAATACCATCGTTAGTGTAACAGTGCTGTGAAAAGGTGCTAAGACATATTGGACGGGTATGTAATTTTGCAAACCTTGTTTAATAAAACTTAGTAAAAATTAAATGTAATTGTGGTTATTTTTTAGAATTGTCAATCCAAAAGGCCAATGTCCTATATATAGGACAGACTGTACCGGGCGTACCCCGGTACATACAATCAAAACCTATTTTTCTTTTGTATATATGTCCTATGTAAGAGAAAATATGTAGCACTCAATCGAAAATATGCATTAGAAAAATTATGGCACCAAATGGGTTAACTCACTTTCTTAAGTAAAAATTAAATAAAGGTATGTTCTTTTCCATTAGATATGAAACATTTAAATGTAGTAAGTTGTTTTATTATCTTCCCGTGTTCCACAGACACTTATTTCCTGGAAGAGAAAAAAATGTATTTCCTGTTAAGGGTTAATGTTGGTCCTAGATATTTGAGTATCAACTTTGTCCAAGGTATTGTTTGATATTTTAGCGTATCCATTAATTTGCGCCATTGAACGATTTTAAATGTATTAGGATTTTTCTGTATTTAGTACTAAACGCTGCAGGCGTTGAAATACCTTGGTAAAACCTATACATTTCTTTCCATTGTCATAATCTCCTACCAGATAATAGTAACATTAACATAACCAATAACGTGGTAAATGCTTTAAAACTGTAAGCCCTGGAACAATAGTATAAAGTTTTTAATAGAAATCTATATAGGCCAAGGTTGTGCAAATGGTGGGAAGAATGAAGCTACAGCATGAAGATAATATTATATACCAGAAATTAAATCAAATTGCACCAAATAATACACTGATGTGCCTTCAAAATAAAGGAAATAACATTTACAAAATGATTTTAGGTATGTCGTTTGGTGTAATTGCTAACACGCTCGCCTTCTTTGGTGTGTTGGCCTACCTCGAAATCGATTCTCGGTGAGGTAAAGTTTGAGCGAAAAAAATAGTTCGGAATCCACTATAATCAGCAGTCCACGTCTCCTTGAGCCACGTGGGGCGTTAAAACTATGCAAACCGAATCATATAAAATGATTTTAACAATTATATATAAACTTCGGACTATTAATGTTAACATTTATATGCGTATTTGTATTTTTTTCTCTCTTTTATTTCCGGTTTTCCGAAAAGCGTTCGCGTGTGTGGCGGAAATAAAAGGCGCACAGGCTTCACGCCAACCCTGATGATAAGCATTAGTTCATTTAACATTTCTCTTTCTCTCATCAGTAAGCAATCATTTATTAATGATATTGCAGTTTCAAAAGTCTTTCAATTTCTCAATGTAGGGGCCATAGCGGCTCAGTGGTGGCGCATTCACGTCTAATGCTTAAAGTCCCTGGTTTGATCTCCGCGAGCGCCTAATGGACTTTGTGGTAGAAAAACACCGTATGCGTGGGTATACTCGGGGTTCTCCCGTTTCCTCCTACTTTCTTCATTCCACCTTTTCATTCATTTATCGTAATCACCTTCTCCCTTAGCCGTAACAGACGGGTCTCTGCCCTGCACTAGAGGTCTGCAAGGGCCGGAACTTTTAGCAGGGCAGGGCATGTGAATTTATAATATGATGTTCCACTCGAGTCCGAAATATATTGTAATCTTTCGACCCGAGCCCGACACGAACCCCTGAACACATACATTAAGTTTGTCAGTTTATCCCACGGACACCCTGGATGATGTTTATAATGGAAGGAGAAAGTAATAAGAAGAGTTAAAAATCAAGGAAAAACTGGGTCCACTTTTTGAAAATTTTATTGTGCTTCGTGGCTGGTCTGTCGGTGTTTTCGTGAGGCGCCGTCGTATACTTTCTTCAGGGCGCTGATCTTCCACGGCACGGGCACTGCTATCAATAGAATCTCATCATGAGGCTCATTTCCATTTATAACGTTATTCCATCTGCAAAGTTTCTGGTGAAAACGCTCAATCCGTTCATTGGTTATACCAATGAATGTTTCAGAGAAATAACTCAGATTTAAATGCAGACGGTAAATGAATTTTAAAATACATAATTCAACCTTGTGTCGTTCATTTTTCAAGATTTTTTTTACCAGTATTTCATCCGTAGTAGCAGAGACAACTTGCAAGCCCCTTGCCGTAAGTTTGAATTGCAAGTCGACCAAGTTTGCATTCAGGTTGATCTGAAAACGTGCAAGCATGCCACAAGCAGGTTTCCAGTAACGAAGTTACATGGGGGTAGTCTTGCATTTAATGTTCCATTCAAGCTTGACACAAGCATTTTACAAGTCAAATCCAGTCGGTTGATAATGAACGCCCAGTGATGCTATGACGTTCTGCGAAAGTCTAAAGCATCGCTTGCAAGAACAACGAAACACAAAGTTATGAAAGCATGCATTTCGAGTGCAAGCTGTTACGTGTGATGAGATCACATTATAAAAATAAAGTTAAAATGTCAATGATATCCTAGAAGGTTATGCTTTCAGTACCTACACTTCAGGGTACTAGAGCGCCTCTAGCGGAAATCTCTGAAAACACATACGTTCGAATGAGCTGTAGGAAGTTTGAACAGCCATTCGAAACGATATGTCGAACTGGGCAAGGTTTATCTCTGCTTATTGTGAATCTATAACGGTTTTCATGGAAGTGGTTTAGTCGTAAAATTATCGTGTTATAAATACAAGAATTATGTGAAATTGTTAATAGTTATCTAAATATCAACCTAATTCATTTGGTGAGAGATCTATATTCTATACCGAAAAATCTATAATTGGTGTGATAATATGATAATCGAGTTATCAGAGGTTATACGAAACAGTCCTCCTGAAGGTGTTAGACGTTTGTTCAAAGCATATTTAATTGGGTGAGTGTTAAATCTTGATTACTTAATATTCTCAATATATATTGTTAATTTTTTCCTGTAGATCAAATATTGAATTCTTATTGGAATTCTAAGGATTACGAGGTATTATATTTCTTATATATATTGGATTCATTATCGAAAGTTGTATTCTTGTTGTGAAGATTTCATATTTATCAGTCAACTCAGATATACATTTTTGGATTATCAATTTTGCTTAAAAATTGTTGCTATTTCATTAAACATTTTTCTCTATTACAAATTTAAAGTTTTCAAGAATTTTGTTATAAAATTTATCAAGCTTGAAATTCAGTTACTTTTACTTATCCAAATTACCTTAGTATTTCACAATTTTTTTTATTATAAAGATAATAGCAGTTTTTTGGTAATATTTAAGCTAGTGCTAGTTAGAAATTCGCTCTAAATATAGAAAAACTCCCGATAATTCTGCATGGAAATTCTTAAATGCTTACTTGCAAAATATAGCCATTCTATATAGAAATTACGAATCCCGCATACTAATAATTGTCCTGGTTATTATAACCAGTGGCCCAGGACGGAGCACATAGAGGCACGTTACAAACATATCGTTTCGAATCCTACTTCAAACAACGAAGTAAAATACATGTTAAGATTGCGGGTTTTGTTTGGCAAAATCTGACTAAGGTGGGAAAGTTGTTAAGTAAGCTATTAAATATATGGACATTTTTCAGGATCAATCTGTATATATCTATCTATTTTGAATTATGTTAAGGAGGATATTAAAATTAGTTCAGTTAGGATTTA
The DNA here is from genome assembly GCF_964235325.1 of Thermobia domestica. NCBI lineage: Eukaryota > Metazoa > Arthropoda > Insecta > Zygentoma > Lepismatidae > Thermobia > Thermobia domestica. The sequence goes on from NC_137457.1 coordinate 103,446,758, forward strand.
TTAAATGTCATTATATTTAGAATACGTAAAATATATAGCCTATAGCAATAAAACTGTCAATGATTGTTAAAGGGTTGTCGCTTACCGTAAGGTATAGTAACTATTTACGATATTTAAATTGCATTAGAATAGCTCTTTTTGTTTGCTTGGTAATTAATATGGAATTTAAGGAAGAAAGAAATCAACCACGTTTATTTTTAAATGGATTTGAAAATGGAGATACTGGAATTGTTGTACCGCAGACTGAAGGTCAACGATGGGATTTATCGTATTTAGATTCCGGAAGGGAGTCAAGGTCATTACATATTTCTGCGGTAGATAAACCCAGCGAAATGGATGAGTCATTGTCCATAGCAAGCAAGACCACAAGTGTGAGTTTGGCAGAAGGTGGAATGTTGCATAACGAGTTCCTACTGCTTATGTCTGTTGATAGTGCTAGTTGTGTCAGAGCAGACACAAATCCGTTTATTGACCTGAGGCAAACAGCTGACGGAAAAGAAAAAGAAGAAAAGCGTAGTACAAATCCTTTTGTAGATAAAGACTCGATAGAGGCAAAAGAAATAAATGCATGTAGCGAACCTTTGGTTAATAGTTTTATGCCATTCCAAATACGGGCTGATAAATTAAATAGAAGTATTTCTAGTAATTTATTTAATGAGAAAATACAGTATATCCCAAGAAGAGATGGAACAGACGATATACAGTTATTTCAATTTCTAGTGGCAGTTCTTAGAATAATTAAATTAAAAATATTCCCGGATGAGTCGGTTTTGATAGCAGCTTTGAGTAAAGGTGAAGGTCGTTTAAATCAGGAGCTAGTAGCATTGTATGAAATGACTAATAATTGGTTGCAGATATCAGAATACTTGTTTCGTAGATTAATAACTCCTTTAGGTAGGCGAGAACTCATAAATCGTTATGTAAAAGTGATACAAAGACCTAAAGAAAATTTGCTTGAGTATGTTAATAATATTTGTGATGCTTATGAAATATGTTACGGACCTATTAATGATAGTAGATCTAGTGAATTGTTGGATATTATAATGGAGGGGATGCAACCTCAAATTAAATTTGAAATTTATAAATATAGCTATCCAATGTCATTAGATGATCTTATGGGTAATATAATGGAATACGAAAAACATCAACGTAATTTAGAAATGTATACCACACTGGTGAGGAATTCGGAGAAAAGTGAAAATCCGAGAAATAAGATTAAGTGTTATTTTTGTGGAGGACAGCATCGCATTGCAAACTGTGCTTCTAACAAACAGTACCTTTTAAATAAACAGTTAGTTAAATTGAATATGGATGTGAACTCGGAAAGACGCTCTGCAGCTATTAGTGACCGGTTAAGGGCTCCGACTCAGAATATAGGAACCGGAGTTCAAACTAATGGTTTACCTAGTAGTGTGGGAGATAATAACAAACAGTTTAGATATAATAATGGCAATGATACAAGACACTATGCAGGGAATAGTCAAAGATCACGGTTAAAGACTAAAAGTGAGAGGACCGAAGTTCCAGAAAGGGAAGAAACTGTTTTAGAAAGAACATTGTTAGAAGGTGGAAGCAATAATAGTAGTGCGGGATACAACACACATACGAAATATAATGATCGGATGAAGACTCCTATGGAGGGGTACGGACTCGATCCCGAGGGGAACATAATAGTGAACATTTGGGAAAAAAGAATATGGTGTTCAATGTGAATCCTGTGAATATGGGGGAATGTGAAACAGGAATGCGTAAGCAATATTACGGAAACTTTAAAAACAATGGCGGCTCTAGAGGGAACAGAAGTAAGAATAGCAAACCATTATATAGAGAGGATTTGCATTCTTTTAGTAATTATAAACAAATAGTAGATAATAATAAAAGCGAACATACTAGTGATGGGATTAAAATTAGTGCTGATAGAAATAAAAGTGAAAATAGAAAAACCTACTCATTGGGAACATTGACTGCTGCTTTTGTCGATGCATTTGTCTTAGGTAAAAGTATTAGAGGAGGCTTAGATACTTGTTCTACAGCATCGTTAATTAATAGACAAAGCTTTATTCAATGGAATCGGCAGTTGAACTATCCAGTGAAGATAATAAATGAGAAGTTCATTGGTGTAGGTGTTGATAAACAAAAGTTAACACTGGATCAGTGCGTAGTTATACCCATTAAGTTTAAAAATCGTGTTTACAGACTAAAGTTTTTCCTAGTTGAAAATTTAGAACCAGTATTAATACTAGGAATAAATGAACTAAAACTCTTGAAAGCGAACATTGATTTAGTGAATAATAAATTATTTCTCCCTTTGGAAGGAGTGGACATACAGTTACATTATACACTAAATATCAACACCCCTTGTTTAAATCTAGATACTCGTTCGTGTGATATATTTTACAGTGAACCAGACCATAAGACTTCTAAATTATTTCTGCGTGACTCAGACTTGGTGGAAAGGTCCACAGTTCAGGCTTTTGATACGGATGGAGGTAGACATCCGGGAGATCCAGCACAGGGATTTTGCAGTGTTGCCACATCTATTAGTCCATCTTTGGATAGCAGTCCCAACATCCAGTCGGACCAGATGGATAGCCCATTGAGGGTGGATCCTGTTGTATTAGAAGCTAATCCTGAATTACAAGGGTATGTTAACGAGATATTTAGTAAATATCCTTCTGTTTTTTCATTGCATGTTGGTAAAATTAAAGACTTTGAATATAAAATCCAGTTAAATAACTACACTCCTATTCGTAAGAAGGCTTACCCGTTATCACGGAGTTCTCAAAGAGAGATGGATAAAGTTCTCGATGAGATGTTAAAGGCCGATTTAATTCAACCAAGTTACAGTGATTATGCTTTTCCTTGTTTTTTAGTAAATAATAATGACGGAGCAAAGAGATTAATAGTTAATTATTCTGATTTGAATCGACCTCTTTATTTAAATACTCAGTTCACATCAAGGATTGAAGACATATTGTCTGAATTATCTGATGGTAAAATATTTAGCCATCTTGATATAAGGAAAGCATATTTAAACATACCTTTAACGAAGGAAAGCCGTCATCTAACAGTATTTCTTACGCATAGGGGTTTATATGAATATAAAGTCTTACCTTTTGGTTTGGCAGCAGGGAGTCATGTATTATCTAAAATATTAACTGACTTATTGTATCCTTTGAAAGATTAAGGGGTATATGGACGACCTAATTTGTAAAAGTTCAGATATAGAAAGCCATAAGCAATTATTGGAAAAAGTTTTAAGGTTATTGGAAGAAAAAAAGGTTTAACTTTATCCACAAAGAAATGTACCTTTTTTTCAAATAAGATATCATATTTAGGCTATATTATCGAAAACGGGAAAATGTACATGGACCCTTCAAGGTTAGAAGTAATTAGAAAGTTACCGGGTCCAAAGACAAAAAAAGGATTAATTTCTTTATCATGTTTTTTACAATACTATGCAAAGTTTGTCCCGCAGTTCCATGAGGTTATGGAACCCATTGAACGTTTAAGGGTGGCTTCTGCTGAATTTGTTTGGGGACCGGAACAACAAAAAGCATTGGAAGATATTAAGGAATTATTTGCCAATCATGTAATGTTAAAATTACGAGATTTAAATAAGAAGTTTATTAATAACGGTTTATAATAGAAGTTTATAAGTCAATACGGATAGCAGTCTCAAAAGTTTAGGGTGAGTTCAACAACAATATGATGATAATAATAACTTGGTACCTGTAGCATTCTATAGTAGACGTCTAAAGAAACATGACTTTAAAAAGCCGATTTACTTGCTAGAAATGTTAGCAGCTATAGAAACTATGGAACGTTTTAGTACTTACTTGCATAAACCTTTTGAATTAAGAATGGATCATTCTGGACTCGTGTATGCCTTGATGAATATGAAAAGGGTTAAACGTTATGGATCATTGTTATACAGACTATTTGCATTTACATTTGAGGTAAAATCTATATCCTCTAATATGAATATAACAGCAGATTTTATTTCAAGGTTACATGATCAGAATAATTTTGAGGAAATGGAAACTGAACTTTCTCACTCTGAACAGGTAAATAATTATTGTCTAATTAACCTTTGGAACATGCCTTTTGCTAATATTAATTAAAGAACATCAATTAAGAATATTTTACTTGGTTTCCAAAAGGTTTTCCTTCTCTGGAGATTTCCATGCTGGTTTCTCTAATGTATTCCGAATATTTCCGGAAAATATTTTCCCAAAAATGTTTAGAAAACATTTTAGAAATTACCGAAAGTACACTTTGAGAATGCTAACCGGAAAGTATATCCAGGAAAATATTCACAAAATGTATTAGAAATATTTTATTGGATGTAATCTAATATGTTTTCACTGTTGAGAAGGAAAATATTTTCGAAATGATAATAAAAATGTTTTCAATATATGATATGGGAAACAATGAAAGAAAATATATTCCATATATTTGAAAAATGTTTTCTAATAGGTTAGTTGCAATATTTTCTATTTTCACAAGAAAACATATTGAATATATATATTTTTAAAACGTTTAGAATATTTTAAAAATAAATTCATTCGTAATATAAGAAATATTTTTCAGAAATGTTTTAGAAAGGTTCACTCAATTTTAACAAATGTATTTTGGTAACCTTCTGTTATAACTTAAACGGAATATTTTCGTACAATATTTTAGTCTTATTTCCATAATATTTTATCGAAATTTGAATATAAAACTTTAAAACGGAAAAGAAAACATGTTAAAAATGAATAGAAAATGTTTTCCGTTATGTTTTGGAAAATATTTTGTGTTATTAGTGAACATTTTCTGATATATTATAGAAATATTTTAACATTGTTTTCGGAATATACTCTTCCGTTACTGGAGAAAATATACTTCTTGTTATATCTGAGAAATATCCCAAATACTTACCGGAAATATTTTTAAAAAATGTTTGGAAAACATTTTTTGAAGTACAATAAGTATATTTTTAAAACGGTAGAAGGAAAATAATCTAAGGAAAATTTTCACAAATTTTACTAGAAATATTGTGTTGAATGTGATGTAATATGTTTTCAATGTTGAAAGATAAAATGTTTTCAAAGTAATACTGAAAATATTTTACATACATGTTATAAAAAACAGAATAGGAAATATATTCCATAGATTTTACAAATATTGTCCAACGTGTTACTTGCAATCTTTTCTATTGTTACGAGAAAATGTATGAAATATAATTTTAAAAATGTTTCGAATATTTCAAAAATAAATTCGTTCGTAATATAAGAAATATTTTCCAGAAATATTTTTAAAACACCTATTAATTTTGTATGGAAATGTTTTTTGTTGCCTTCTTCTGTAACCCAACCCTAGGAAGTCCACGAATTTTTTTGTCTCAAGTAGGTCCAAGGGGAGGCTCCTCGAGCCCACACTATAACATACTATAACTCACATAATGCCATCTAACAAGAAATGAATATAGAATAAGCATTCAGAAATTACTCGTGGTTGATATGTTGTTTCCCAACATAAGAACACAATTCTTGTTAAATATACACGAAAAAATCTAAATTCAGGAAATATACTTGTAGAAAATATGTCACATGGAACTCCAAGGAGGGGGTTCGATGAGCCCACTACTTAGAAATAATTTTTAACTTACAAGTTACTAAATAATAACGCACATTAATGATGTGGATTTGAAAGAAGTAATAATAGACAACAAATAAAATTCTCAATATTTTAATCAAGACTTACGACGGGGTTTTTGAAGAAATACAAACGAGTGGGTTCGAGAAGCCTCTCCCTTGGACTTCCTAGGGTTAAATAGAATATTTTCATAGAATATTTTAGAATTATTTTCAGAATTATCTAATGTATAATTAAAAAAGTTAAAACTGATATTAAAAATGAATAGAAACTGTTTACTATCACGTTTATGAAATATAGTTTGTGCTTTTAGCTAATAGTATTTTATTATATATCAAAGAAATACTTTTGCATTATTCTCATAGTATATGCTTCAGTTACAATAAAAGTGCATATTCCTTATTATACCTAAAATGAATTTTACCGGAAATGTTTCTGAAACATTTTTCTAATTTAAATATGTTGAAGATTATATATACATACATACACACACACAAACACACACACACACACACACACATATATATATATATATATATATATATATATATATATATATATATATATATATATTGCGTGCACTCACGGCATTGTCAAGGCTCTATATTTGTATTTTACATTTAAAGTTGCAACCGGGTGTTTCTGGCTGCCGTATTCGGTAGCTCGATCATCACCCCTGTTCTTCGCGCGCAGAGTCATTCAAAGAACTGGAAACATACTCTGTACACAAACAGTTTATGGTTGTGAACTCGGAAAGCCTGGTACTTCTGCTTGTCAAGGTCAAAAAGTGGGAGTAAAAAGGATGTGTAGAATGTAAAGAGGGTTCAACAGTGACTAATGCTTGTAAGAAACATATTCATTTGTAGAACTTTCTTTCAACATGATTTCTGTTTTTATTATTAAGTCAACTACTGCTGGTTCCAAATGACAGGTTAAAGAAGCAACAGAAAATTGCCCTTAAAATGACATATTTGATACTGCAAGGATGCGATGACGAAAAGGTATGATTAAAAATGTCAACGCTGTTACACAACGGCACTTACGTTTTCGAAAGCTTGAAATCTCCCTGACTAGTAGCAGGAATTCTGAGAATTCCATAACTTATCTTGATTTTTCAGATTCTCTGACTCTTCTAGAATATCTCGCTTACCTCGCCACCATATTGCAAGTAATACAAATCTCCTCATAAAAAAGAGTAAATAAAAGCTTCTTGTAGTTTCCTTTTTAATTTTGAACTCTGATGCTTCTTTTTGTCATTTCATTTTGTTTTATCCTTCCTTATTTTTTCATTTCTGATCTCGAGGGGGTCCGGACTCCCCCATAACCCTCTTGGCTACGTGCCTGAGTGTTGATTACAGATTTTCTCGTGGAAGAATTTAATTACACTATAGGTGAAACACAGTACTGCAAAAATACATGTAATTCATAATGAGCATAATAGGAGACAAGGTTCATTTCAGATTTCCCAGTGCGGGGGGGATTGAATAAACGATGGGTGAATATAGTATTGTGAAAATTCTGGTAACTCAGATTGAGCACGCTCGGGAAATGCCCTAGAGGGAATTTCGAAGCTCTAGGCCCAAGAGCCACCTCTGTAATCATCACTGACTGCCATTTCAATAATGTGCTTTATGGCCTTATGTGCGTGTTCCCATCCTTTCCCTCCCCCTCCAACTGGATACTTGATACGTTTCCTATTTCAAAGTTTTGTGCTAGTTTTCTGCCGAAACCTTGAGTTTTGAACTCTCATCGGTTTCGAGTTAATTAGTTATTTAAGTTTAGGATGGGGGCGCGGTGGCTCAGTGGTAGAGCGTTCACCTCCGGTGCTTGGGGTCCCTGGTTCAATCCCAGCTCGCGCCCTGTGGACTTTGTGGTGGACAAACACAGAGCTCATGTTTTTTTCGGGGTTCTCCCGTTTCCTCCCACTTTCTTCATTCCACTATTTTCACTCATTTCTCATTATCACCGTTTCCTTTAGCCTAACCGGCATAACCGTGGGACGTTAAACTTAAAGATTTCATTTCATTTTTTTTAAGTTTAGGATTCCATTTCTGCATCGAGATTATATGAGACGTAGACTCAAAGATTATGAAACTCAAACACAGTAATCGTCCAAATTTTGTAAGAGACTCCCACTGGAAATCGAACGTGCAACTACGTACACGAAATGCGCGCGTGCTAGCTACTAGAACACCGGAAATGGCGTCACCATTTTTTAGTCTCTTCAAAATTATATTGTATTGCCATCTTACAAGTTGTGTGTACTTGCAATATAAGAAACAAGCATAAATTAAAATTATAAGGATATCTTAATAAAATCTTTATAAACGTTTAAGAATATGTTGAAAATGCCAGAAATTTCTCAACCTCTTTCCCTCCCATGTCATGGTGCTATTTAAAAGTATACTTTAAAAATAATAATAATAAATAGCTCTACAGTCGCACCTACAACATTGGATGGCAAATAATTTAGTTTTTCTTAATGCATAACTTTACATTAATTAAATTCAAAAGTTGCATTCAAACTTCTTTTTAAATTGTATCAAAAGTTCCACTATTCGTCTTAGCACTAATGAGAAGTATGGATTCGCCTTTAATATCCGTCATTTTTGATTACTTTAAAAATGCAACTCTTCCCGATTCTTCAGAGATGAACTTGAACGGCATGGAAACAGTCATTATCCATATCAGCGACTCACCCTAAAACTATGGATTCAACACGAACATCGATCATTACAATTATTTAAAAATGTTATCTCTCCCATCCCCACTCCTTGGGATGCTAGGGGTTCCTTACCCTCCCGCGTATTGCTTTCCAGATTGTAAGACATATCAAGTTTAGTGGGAATTAAACCAAGTGTTACATAATTATGTAGGAAAATGTTTTAAAATTAATGGAGGTGACTCTTGAACTGGAAGTGGCAGAAATCAACGGTTTCTGGTTTAAGATTGATCACTGTAGAGCTAAAGACGTTAGTAGAAAACTAGAAGCTGATTCTTAAAATCGATTAAGCGTCCTAAGAATGCATTTTATCTCTGTTCTTAACCTACCAGTAACACAGAAAGTGGTAGAGATTAACTATTTTCTGTTTTTAACGTTGATTGCTATGGAAGAAAAACTGTAATATATAACAAAACGCTGTTTTCCATAATCGATTAACCATCCGTTCTCATCTCCATCCTTAACCCTATACTAAATCCGGATGCGGTAGACATCAACCCTTTCCGGTTTTAACGTTGATCAGTGCAAAGCAGAAACCGTAACCCGGTTTTCTACAATCGACTAAGAATACACTTCATCCTTTACCCTCTACTAAAACTGGAACTGGTAGGTATCAACCTCTATACGGAAGTAGGTAGCAAGACGCAGTTTTCTGCAATCAATTAAGCACTCCAAGAATATAATTGTGTCACCAATCCAATTCCTCTACTAACACCTGGAGTGATATAAATCTACTATCACTTCCTATTTCATTATTAATTGAGAAAACATTGTGTGAGCCTCCTTAGTGTCTTCATCAGAGTTTATTCAATACGAACCTTCGTCTTCGTGAAGGCTTTGCCCTCAGACTCGCAAATTTGTTCGGTCTAACGCTTTGCATCTCAAACCTGCAATCATCAGTGTTTGCTAGGCTTACGGCCTCGCACCTCATATACCTGCAAGTGTACTGAATGTCAGTTGAAATACCAGGGAGCTTTGCTCCCAGGCCACCGCGTTCGGCCTATGGCCTTACACTTTATATATCAGGAAGCATACCAATTTCAGTTCAAATACCACGTTTCATGTCTTCAACTTTACGGGATCCCGAGATATAAACATCTTAGTATAATAATAATTGTAATATCCACCTCTATTCTCTTCCAAACCCTTTTCTTCCTTTCTAGATCGCAATCAAAAATGCTGAAATATGTATCTAATTATTGGGATTACAGAGTAAGATTTATAATAATATTGTACAGTTAGTACTTCGGTCCATTCCGTTACTCCGCACGAAACTCTTGAACGAAACTGAATTTGATTTTTGTTTTCTGCAATTGATAGCTCAAGTAATTATCTCGAAATAGTTTGTTAGTAGAGGATCATAAACCAGGAGGTTGTGGATCAGAAACCAGGAGTGGTAGAAATCAACCATTTTTGCTTTTAACGTTGATCCTGTAAACCAAAAAGGATAATAGTTAGCAAGAAACGATTTTCGGCAGTCGATTTAGCATCCCAAGAATACCTTTCAACTCCATCTTTAATACTGTATTGAAATAGAAAGTGGCAGAAATAAACAAGTTCCCGCTTTAACATTGAATGGGGGAAAACAGTAATATATAGCGAGAAGCAGTTTTGGGAAATCGACTAAAAGATTCTAAGTACACCTTTCATTTCTATCCTTAATACTTTGATAAAACTAGAAGCGGTAGAAATCAACAATTTTCGGTTTATCTTTCATTACTGTGTTGCTAAAGCTGTAATAGATAGCGAGAAGCTGTTTTCGACAATCGACGTAGCATGCCAAAAGTACATTTTGTCTTTCCATAACACTCTAATAAAATCAGAAATGACAGGGTGTTTACTAAAATTCCAAAATGAAATTTTATGACCTTTTCTTTAACAAACCATTAAATTTAGTAACATTCTCAAAAGCGAATTTGAGTGCGACTTGGGCCAATTTTCACGCACGTGATAGAAGCGTGCTTTACTTGTGATTTGGTAGCGTCTAAAACCATATGCGTTTTTGGTGATGAAATTTGACATTTTATAGAACAACATTTACAAGTATGTACTTATATTTGTACGGATAAAATGAATCGTGACCCAAAAGCAAAATTTCTTAACTTTCATGACCATTTTCTGATTTCGTGACTTTCTTTAGTCCTTTTCGCAAACGATAGACACCCTGGTAATCCAGTATGACTTCCAGGTTCAATGCAATATACATAGAACATGACCTATAAGAGACAGCGAGAAGAGTTTTTTTTAATGAGTTAGCGTTCTTAAAATAGGTACCATCTCTTCTTTTACCCTGTAATCAAACGTAATTATTAGAAATCAACCATTTTCGGTTTTAGCGTTCCTCATTGTGCGGTCTTGTTGAAGAAATCTTAACCACTCACCCTGCTATGAAGGATGATATTCTTGCAACCGCAAAAGGGAATTATAATGCTGTGGCTCTTAATAAACTTCTTAATTGACCAAACAAAATTCACATTTATTTGATTTAATTCTAACTATAGGTAAGACCACAGGCCTTTTCAAAGAGAGAAGAGTGGCAAAGTTTTCTTGAGCAAGACTGTATATGACAAACGACAATAGATAGGCACGGTTTTTGTATTCGATTAAGCGTCCCTAGAATATATTCCATCTCCACTATAATCACTAGGAAATAACACTAAGTGGTAGATATCTACTACAACTTCTGGTTTCAATTTTAATTGAAAATTATTGGGTGGTCCTGTTTACTTGATTTAAGTGATTTTGTTTTAAATGAGAAGTCCTAAAGCCAAATTTCATGTTTGTAACTTTCAGAGATTCTGATATACCGATATGCTATTATATGAGTAATAATTCCTATTCTTACATTTTCTATCTCCTTTATTACTAAGATATAAAAAAATCGTGAAACACGTGTTAAATTATTTTAAATTGGAAACCCAAATACAAAATTTTAAGTTCCCAGCCCTATACGTTTCGGAGATGAGGGTATCTTATTAAAATAACTCTCACCACATTTCCTCCTCTTTTTGTGAATTTTCAAAAATTTTTCTTAGTGGTACCCCACGTCACAAATCCTATGTAGGGGTAAATTCAAAGTTTCTAGGCAGTCCGTAGAGCAGTGGCTCCTAATCTAAGGGTGCGAGTCTCTGACAGAACTAAATTTAAAATTAAAAATATTACGAATGTTGTAACACACACTAAATTAAATATTTAAACGTGAAATAACTATTCTGCAAGAACTGTGGTTTCATTGACAAAACTGATAAAATATAATATTCCACTGCACTACAATGCTATGCAGGAATCTTGCTGGAAATAAATATAAATTTGTGAGAATATGGCTATTATTATTTACTATTATTATATGCCAGCCCGTTCTTCGTACGGGTCAGCGGCGTAGCGTAATGGAACGCCAGTGTGCCCGGTATCCCCTGTTAATAAGAAAAATACGTATTTCATTGTAAATAAATTGTTTCCTTGTAATTATTATCACAATTATTTCCACTGCAGTCTTTTGGATGTCCTCTCTCGCCTCACTCAGATGCACATTTTCTCTCTTTCCTTTTGTCGTATGCTATGTTCCTTGGGCATCAAGGCCTACTGCAAGCAACGTGGTTTTCGTCTGCTTTCTGTCGAATGCGCATGCCCAACTACTACTCTCTTCATCCATGGCAACTCTACATTTTGCTTAAGATATGCGCTGGCGTATTCAAGTATTTCCAACTCTATATATCTTGAACTGAGTTATAGTTTCTGTACAGAACGTACGAGCGCTAACATCAAGGAGATAGAACAAAACAAAAGTGATTAATTCAATGTCTTTTTGAAGCATGCCGGTTGTGTAAATAATAGTATAAAAATAGTTATGCTTTAATCGTAATTAAATGCATCGTAATTGTAATCGTAATTAAAGACAAATTATTAATCTTCATCATAAATACATAGTATGTCCAATGGCGTGGCCAGAAACTCTTTGAGGGAGCTCACACACACAAGCATAAATATAAAGCATTCTGTAGAATCACGGTCACCGATCTGGTAGACCAAGAAAGCCAGTACCCCTTGCCCCTCGTAAGGATTGCTTGGGACCTTCAGTCACTGGCACGTATCCCGGAGAGATAAGGAGGACATGTCCCCTCCAATCTTGGAGCAGTGGGACTGTCCCTAAAACTATCCGATTTGAAATTGTGATGACTTGTATCCAACTGCTACAAAGGAAAGCAAGATGAAATTGATGTCCCTTGACTTGTTTTATTTTTAAAAAAGAATCGTATTCTTTAATATTTCATTGTCATTAATTATTTTTAGTCTATTTGAAGCTACTTTTTAATTCCTGTAAAGATCCCTATAACTCTATTGTGATCATCATAATTTTGGTCAAATAAGAGTATTGTTGCGCCATACATAGTTGACTTTCTTTCATAGTTTTGGGGAAGTCATTATATATATTATTACAAAACAAGTGTGCTAAAATTTTAATGTGGATGTTTGTGGATATGTAAATAGAAACATATCAATTATAAATGTGCATGTATTCAGATTTCAGAATGTGTTCACGGTACTGATACGTATCACAATTTCATTTACATTCCCTGGTATATAAAATACAACCGATTCCCCTCAGAAATCAGATTCATCTACCGTAATATGAATCTCGTCTCCCCTCCCCTCGGAATAAGCCTCAAATCTGCCCTCCTTCCAATGTGGAAGACGACTCTGGTCTTCTGATCTTCCACAGCATTATTTTTCTACTTAATAAATATTTTGAACATCGCTTTAAAAAAATAGGAACGGCCTTACCCGTTCCCCGAATGTTGAAGACAGATTTGCGCCCCTGCCTTCAGTATCTGGATATCTGACAACGAAATACATACACAGAAACAGGCCCCCTGAGTTGGTTTAACTGCTTTCTATTTGCACCTTCAAATGATATACGTATACACTCAGGTCCACGTTCACGAATGGGCGTCTGAGTTCCGGACTCAAGATGACAAATTTCTGGGGCGACTTTTTAAAGAACGAGATTGAAGTATGGTATGCGGAGAAAGAAGCTGCCCACGAGAAAGAAATAAAGGGAACTATACTGGAAACAATGTTCATACAACAGCGCGGCCCAGTTTTCTTGTCACATGGTAGTGGTAAGAAGGAGCTGAGACAATTGCTTATTGGCTTCTAACATAATCGACGCATTTGCATTTGTATATCCCACTAGGCCACAAATTAGGGGGCCTCCCCCCAATATTTTTTAATAACCCTATATTTCCCATCGGCATAGGTATTTATTGCTATTTTTAGTAGTATTGTATCGCACAAGTGACTAACTTTGGCATTCCCATTTCGGAATACCACGCTACGCTACTGGTACGGGTAGAATAGGTTTATGGGAAATAATGAAAGTTATATTTGATCACTCTTTCCCTATTACGTAACTTATTTGAATAAAAGTGAAATAAAACCCCTAGCTCGACCATGTTCAAAAATGTGTTTCATACGATGCAATATTTATTCTTTGCAAGATATCTAAATTCTGTTCTGTTTTTACGATTCTTTTATATCGAAGTGAGTTGATAAAATAGAAATGTGCCACATGCTAAATATATTTAAAAATTCATTCAGACGTTCCAAACACTTTGCCAGACTGTAACCTCTTTTGGAATCAGAATTTTTGATAACGCTGGGGCATGTCGACATGATGACCTCGTTAAGTAAAAAGTTATATACCAAGTTGCATCTCCTTGGCTTGGAAGATATTTAATTTTCGCCGTAAATATTAACTCCTCCACCCTCTTAGGATACAAATTTTAATGAAACTGACATGGATTAGAAATGGCTTAAGCCAAGTGCTAACTATGTTCTAAAATTCTCAATCATTTTTCATGAGATGAGAGGGAAGTGGAATTTCCTAGAACGCTGGGTTGCGTGTCTACTTGGATTTTATATTAAATCTCATCTTCATACATGAGAGATTTGAAAGATACAGTATTTTTAGCAAATATTTTTGACCTTGACCCCCCCCTTATGATACGCATTTCAGTGAAAGTGATATGATGAAACCATGCTCTAGAGTAGTTCTAAATATGTTCAGTAACTCTCCTCGAACATACTATGATGATGAGACAGCGAACGCCAATTTGAGTGTCGAGAAAAAAGTAAATCAATTCCTCCCTCCTTCTGTTTAAAAGGAGAATTTGGAAAACTCTGAAATACGTATTTCATTCTTTTTAGTTCAGAGTTGGTTTACGAAATTTCACATTACGAATTTAAGCGAATTTCACATTTTATGACATTTTCTGAATAAATAGTGGCAAATTTTAATATTATAGAAATCGTGTTTTTTCTCCATCTTTAAGTTGGAAATTTCCGGAAACATACGTTCAATTATTTATAGTTAAGAAATCAAAGAGAAATTTCACACCTCAAACGAAAGAAAATACAGAAATTTTAATAGGTAGACATTATTCTACATCGTCATCTTAGGACAGAATTTTCGGAAAACCTAAACATGTATTGGTTCGTTTCTAATTGAGTTTAATTTTGAATTTTCACGTCTCCAATATAAAGGATTCTTACGTTTATCAAGAGGGTATTATGATGGCAGTAGAAAAGAAGAATGGGAAGGTAGTCACCGAGAGAAATGAGGTCATAGGAAAGTGGAAAGAATACATTGAAGACTTATATGAGAGTAGGGATAGACCGTGTAGCCTAAATGTCGAAGTGGAAAATGAAGTAGACGAGGATGATAAAGGATTTAGTATTCTTAGGGGTGAGTTGGAAAAGGCTATATCGGAGATTAGATATGGAAATTCAACCGGAATAGATAACATACCAACCGAATTCATTAAAAATATAGGAGACAAGGGAAAGAAAGAATTGATCCAATTATGCAATAAAATATATGAAACAGGAAAATGGCCAAAAGACTTTCTGAAAACGATCGAACCCAATCGATCGAAAAGAAATCGAACCCAAGGAGATGTGAGGATTATAGAACTATTAGTCTCATATCTCATGCAGCTAAAATTCTGCTCCGAATACTGAACAGAAGGTTATATGAAAGAGCAAATAAAGAAATTGAGGAGGAGCAGTTCGGGTTCAGAAGAGGCAAGGACACAAGAGATGCAATTGGATTATTAAGGACGATAGGTGAAAGATTTATAGAAAAACGGAAAGAGGTGTTATATTTATTGATCTAGAAAAGGCTTTCGACCACGTGAATTGGGAATTGTTGTTGAGAGTTCTAACGAAGATAGGGTTGGAATGGAAAGATAGAAAACTAATAAGAAACTTATATTTGAACCAACAAGTAAGTGTTAGGATAGGGGAAGAACTGACGGAAGAGAGAGCAATTGGAAGGGGAGTTCGACAAGGATGCTGCCTCTCGCCAACACTATTTAATGTCTATCTAGAAGAGATAGTGAAAAAGATTTTACCTGATGATGATGGCATTTCGGTAGGAGATATAATGATTAAATGCATAAGATTTGCAGACTATATGGTGCTTGTTGCAGAATCTGAAAAGAAAATGAATAAAATGTTAGAAAAAATGAGAAAGAGCTTTGAAGAATATGGGGTGAAAATAAATGTTAGAAAGGCAAAAGCTATGGTGATTGGAACGAAGGGGTCTGTGTCAAATATAAAAGTAGGAGGGAAGAAAATAGAACAAGTGAATTGTTTTCGATATCTGGGTAGTATTCGAAGTAATAACATGAAGTGCGAACTTGAAATAAAAGCAAGGATAGGAATGGCGAAAGAAGCCTTTAGGAGGAAGAAAAGTATGTTTTGTGGGACCCTGAATAAAGAGTTGAGAAAAAGACTCATAAAAAGCTTCGTGTGGAGTGTTGTACTATATGGGGCGGAAACGTGGACATTACGTAAAGGAGATGAAAATCGACTAGAAGCCTTCGAAATGTGGGTGTGGAGAAGAATGGATAGAATTAGTTGGGTCGAGCGGAAAACGAATGAGAGAGTGTTAGAAATGGTGGGTGAGGAAAGAACACTTTTAGATATTATTAGGAAGAGGAAGTGAAACTGTTTGGGACATTGCCTAAGAAGAGATTGTATCATGAGGGACGTCGTAGAGGGTATGGTGGCGGGAAAGAGGGGGAGGGGGCGAAGGAGACTACAATTAATGGATTATATAAAAACAGAAGGATCATATGCGAAGACGATGAGGTTAGCGGAGGACCGTGGAGCATGGAAGCTTCTCAGCTGCGGCAAGTGACCTGCCAATAAAGGCAGAATACCTAAGATGATGACATTTATCATTTTCTAAAAATAAAAGAAATAAAATACAGTTGATAAATTAAAGTTATACGAATTACTCCTTTCTTGTTTAGGTGCGGAATTTTCAGAAACTGTGAGAAACATGTTCAGTTATTTTTAATTGTTAGTTTATATGCCTAGTTTCATCTTCCTTACCTCAGGGATTAGCAAGATACACTATTCTATTTACGCCCCTAAGGATATATATTTCCAAAAATCCTTCTTTATCCCTTTCTTTCGTCTTATGGCTTTTTCGATAATGAGTAACTCACTTATATTGTCTTAATACAGTATAGGTTATTATTATTGTTATTGTTTTTGTTGTTATTACTGATGATTTGAGAATACAATGCTGCAACTAAAATTGCAGAAACGGTCAAAGACATCGCGAATGATGAAGGCGTGAAGTATGTAGGGTTTTAGAATGTCGGCGCTTGTTAAAAATGTTGGAACAATTGCCCTAGTGGATCCCAAAATTTTAATTTAGAAAACACAGCGTCTTGTATCATTTACTACTTTATAACACTACAACGAATACTCTATAAGAACATTGTACTTCTGTTAAATTACCTCGCTGAACAGTACTAAATGATCACCGAAGGCTAACATGAAATGGACGATTCACACAACTAGATCCGCTTTTTCTTGAGTTCACTAAACATTAAGTATAATACCGAAGTAGCATTATAGATAAAGTGAGACTGTAGAAAAAAATGAACATTTCCTCTAACAGTTAAAGAGAATACAGAACATAGACGTAATAATAATAATAATAATAATAATAATAATAATAATAATAATAATAATAATAATAATAATAATAATAATAATAATAATAATAATTTAATTTCTTAAAAAATGGTATTCAAAAATAGATAGATTAAACTGCAGTCTGGTAATAATTATAAGGATAAAGATTAAAACGTATTAGCTTTTCTCAACCCACTGAGGAAGAGAAAAGTTGAAAGTTAGAGATGAAAGGTAAGAAAGGAATAGTAAGAAGAAGATTGCAGTTGGTAGATGATTTGAAAAATGGTATCAAATATTGGGAATAAAAAGAGGAAGCTTAAGACCGAGAAAGGTGAAAGAAGAATTTCCAGACCAGAACCTAAGAAAACACATAATCACACTCACATCTCCTATTAGTCCCAGTACCTGCCAACAGTTAGAATATTTTAATAATAATAATAATAATAATAATAATAATAATAATAATAATAATAATAATAATAATAACAGACCACGATAGCTGCTGCGACTATGTTACTCCGCACGATAGCTCTTGAAAGAAAGCAAATTTTTATCTTATTATATATATATATATATATATATATATATATATATATATATATATATTTATTTTTGTAAACTATGGGTAGAGTAATTATTTCAGAGGCGCTAGTTAATTGAAGTGATCCATAAACCGAAAGTGGTACAAATCAACCTCTTCCAAATTTTAACGTTGACCACTATAAAACAAAAACGGGTTTCGGCAATCGATTAAGCATTCCAAGAATATTTTACATCTCCTTTCTTTACCAACCGAAAGTGGTAGAAATAAACCATTTCTGGTTTTACGTTGAACAGTATAAAGCAAAATCGATAAATAGTTACGAGCGGTTTTCTGTAATGGCAAATCCTTTAGATTGGAACTGACAAGAAATTACCGAGAAATAAATTACCACACCCAAATCAAGCCCAAAACTTGGACAAACTCGACCAGTAAATGTAGAGATCTTAATTAGGTTGAGGGCTGCCCACCACCAAATTTTGTTCCGATTCGGCCAATTGTTATCAAGAAAAAGCTGCTGCCTAATTAAGTAGTTATCGAGAAATAAGATATGAAACCGGAAGTGATTGATATATGCCACTTCTGCTTTTAGTATAAAAGTTAGAGTCGAGATAGAACATATTCTTGGGACACTAAATGATTATAGAAAACCGCTTCTCCTTATCTGTTATCTTTTCTAATCTATTGCGATCAACACTAAAACCGGACGTAGTTGGATTTTGCTACTTCCGGTTTGGATTTTAAGAGAGGTAATAACTTATCTTTTCCCACAACGTTAAATTGATTCCATAAAACTGCTTCTCCCTATATCTTATAGTTTATGCTCTATGTAAATTAAATTGAAACCGGAAAATATAGGTGAGAGAGAGAGAGAGAGATAATTTTATTGCACATTTACACAGAACGTGCAATTACTCAGAACATTAATTAAAAAAAGAAAAAAAAATAGTTGTAAATGAAACTTTCAAAGATTGGTACCACTGCTGCAACATACACATGCAATTCTTCCATAATGATTGATTCGTAAGATGATGTATATGGGTTTCATAATGACAGTGTAAAAAATGCCTTCAAATTGGCCACAAAATAAAAAGTTAAATTTCTCTCTCAAATTTTATAAAATTGAAGTCGATGGTCATTATGGGAACAGTCTACAATAACAATATATGCAAACAAATATTAATATACTCCAAGCTTTCCACTGGATGCTTGGAGTGTATATATATATATATATATATATATATATATATATATATATATATATATATATATATATATATATATATATATATAGAGAGAGAGAGAGAGAGAGAGAGAGAGAGAGAGGAAAGTTACGAGTACCAGCTTCCTATCCCTAATCCGGCACCCCAGTACTAGCGTCTCTGTGAAGCGTAAACAGCCAAGTGTTGTGCTGGGCACATTACTTACTCCGATTAAGAAAAGGCGCTGATATTAAAAAGTAATCCTACACAGTTTGGGGGCTGAGAATCAGTAGGCATTGTGATTTGAGTGACTTGCAAATTTTGGTAGTGTCACAGAAAACTGAAGTTTCACGATAAAGGAGTATGGGTAGGCAAAATTTTCATAATTGTAGTAGCTAATTAAGGAACTACAAAGTAAATGCATTATAAGCTTTAATTGCGAAACCATTACGTTTGTTTCCGCCATGTGCTGAAACACTAACCCGGCACCCCCTGCCGGCTATAGTACAGGGTTTTCATAAATCTGGACGGATTTAATTTGCTTATAATTTTCAAAAAAATTCTTATAATGAAATCAAATAAAGTGGAAACGGGAGCGGAAGGATTAAATTTTTGGTTGGCAACACTGTTAGATAAGCGGCAACTCTGAACACGTTGAGAGAGGGAGAGGGAGGGCAAGGGTAGTTTCTTACCAAATTCCTCCATTGTTGTTTTCATTGTTGTTTGAATGTTGACTGTTAAAAGTGAGTTGTAAGCTGTATTGGTGTGTGTGTCTTTTAAATAAATAAATAAATGAAAAACTCTTCTGAGAATACCATTTTTTTACCGTATCACAGATGGCGTCGGTGAAAGAGAAAGCGCAATGTGTTCTTTGGTACGCAGAGCTAAAATCACCAATTCTGGTGTGTCGAAAGTTCACCAAAGAGTTCAAAAAGCCGGCACCGACTGAGAGTGCAATCCGAAAGTGACATGCTATGTTCTTAGAGACAGGAAGCGTCCTGGACCGTCCTCGAAATGGGAGGCCGCCAACATCGCCTGCAACAGTGAGCAGGGTAAGAGGAAGCATTATCAACAGCCCACACAAGTCGATTCCTAGACGGTCGATGGAACTCGGAATCCCACAGACAACCGTATTTAAGATAGCCAAGAAGACGATCAAGGCCAAAGGTTACAAAATCAAGATAGTCCAGGATCTGCATGATGAAGATTTGGACATCCGCTTCAACTTCTGTGACGCTATGCTCAAGCAGTTGGAACATGGCGACGTTATCCTTTCAGCCATCATATTCTCAGATGAGGCAATCTTCCATGTCTCCGGGAAGGTTAACCGACACAACTGTCGCGTTTGGGACACGGAAAACCCAAAGGAATTTGAGACACATGAGAGAGATAGTCCTAAAGTGAACGTTTGGTGCGCTGTGTCCTATGATCATCTGATTGGACCGTTCTTTTTTGAAGAGGAGACCGTGAATGGAGATTCTTACCTTGATATGTTGCAGAAATATCTCATTCCGGAACTGGAGGCACGTGGAATCCAGAACGACATCGTGTTCCAACAGGACGGACGGGGCACCCCCTCACTATGCAATCAAGGTGAGAGAGTGCCTTGACGAGAAATTCCCTAACCGATAGATTGGCCGCGTGGCACGACTGCTTGGCCGCCAAGATCACCCGACCTTACCCCCTGCGACTTCTGGCTTTGGGGTCATGTGAAAACGGAAGTTTATGCAAAGAAGCCAAGTGGTTTTGAGAACTTAAAGGACAAAATCAGGGTATCTGTGGCGGGCATTTCGGATCAAACACGGCGGAACGCTGTGAGTGGATTCCAGCGCCGCCTACGCGAATGTGTGGACGTAAATGGCGCCCAGTTGGAGGTGTGGCGGTGATTGAACTGAGCTGGTGCAGATTAGAGGTAAAGATTTAATCCTTCCACTACCGTTTGCACTTTATTTGATTTCAATATGAGCATGTTATGTAAATTATAAGCGAATTAATTCCGTCCACACTTTATGAAAACCCTGTATATGGCGTATGTGTCATTAGTAGATCCTGTAGTTTCTAATCTTTATAGGCTATAGTCCTATATAAAATGAAATAGAGTTGTTCGAACTGTGAGGTAGTTTTTCATTGTTGCAGCGCCGAAAAGAAGCCGCCTTAATTAGGGAAACGGAAAGAAAACCATGCACTATCATCACAATTGGCGAAAAGAAAATATGACTGAGGCCATAACTGCTGTGAAATAGAAGGAAATGTGATGCAAGAAAGCTCAGTATCTCAGAATTCAGCTCTCTTTTCAACACTTGAAATTCTCATTGAATACACTGCTTCACCAGAAAATGATGTTTCATGTATGTTCTGTTCAGACAATGATGAAATGTGAGTTATGCGTCTTATGTGTTCAGACTGAGCACATGTTGAATGTATTGGAGCTGACAAAGAAGATTACATATGTGACGTTTGCCGATGATTGTGATTGGTGTTTTTTATTTGTTTGTTTATTGAACAGTTTTCATAATTATATTGAACGTTTACGCAAGAAGCGCATACATACAATGAAAATAAAAATGTTTATATCTCTTCAATATTTTTATGTTTTATCAGTCAAATTATTTATATTTTCTGAAATAAAGTCATGATACGTCATTATCTGGTCATATTTAATTTTCTTCAGTTTATTTGATAATTTGTAGGTAACTCAATGCTAGTAATATACGAGGATGCTGATTTAGGCTACCCTTTTTTCACACTCATGAATTTGATAGGTTTCAGGAAAACCTTCATAGCTTCAACCATGTCAGGCTTAACAACTTCCTACTGCCAACTGAATATAACAAAGTTGTTTAACTTTTTATATTGAATACTTAAAAATGACACATTCTAATTCTGCCAAGTATACGACTGAGAAACACACTGGGGTGCCGGATTTGCTTAATTTCCACTATATATATATTAGTACAGTGCACGGGTGGGGCTCAGGCGGTCCAGCTCTGCTGTTTCCTTAGCCCAGGCTGGGCTTGGGCGGGCCGGCGCTTCAAGTAGGGCTGGGTGCGGGCGATTATTTGTAGTTCTTTAATAATTATTGACTTTAGTTAAATGATAATTGCAATAAAACTAACGAGGAGTGAAAGGTATTACAAACAATGCAACGTTTACAGTTTGTATTGCTTAGCGGCTCAACTTTTTCTATATAGAGAATTAATTGTTCACCCTAGTGACCGTGCGGGCTTGGGCGAGTTGGCTCTACTATTAATTTGGGCCGGGCCGGGATTGGGACAAAAACTTCCAAAATTTTCGGAGCCTGCATTGGGCTGGGTCGGGCCTAGCTACATTCGAGCCGGATTAGGCTCGGCCCGAAAAATTCGGCTCTTGCAGATCTCTAATATATATATATGGTGCACTGTTCAGAAGGGGAATCTACTCATCGAAACATGAAAAATGTTTATGAACATGTGGTCTTAAGCAGGGATGCCACATTTAGTAATTTCGTGCTAGATTTAGTGATTTGCTATTGAACTAGTGATCTAGTACATACTTCGGGTAAATCTGCACATTCTAGTGATTTTTGGCGTTTCCTTTCTGATGCAGACAAATGGCAAGGAAATGGTTCTTAAAATAATAGGAAGAAGTATATTGCAGTTCGAACGAATATAGAAACTTCCAATTATTTTTTTTTCCTTTCTGACTGAATAAAATCCCTGCAGCTATCTTTGGTTCGCTACCTCCTTTTGTTAGCAGATATGAGATTGACTTAAATTGTAGTTTTTATTTTAAGAAAGTAAAAAAAATCCCTTCATTATACGGTACATTTACGTTTTGTCACGCACACAGGCACAGTCTTTACTTGCTTTCCAATGAATTTGAGGATCATAAATAAATAAAACTTAAGTACCAGAAAATTACCAGAGTCAATACAGACATTTTCATCTGTAACACATTTCTGTAACACATGTAACATTTGTTGAAAAACTATAGTTGGATGTCACGTGCAAGTTCTCTAAACATGTTCCATTCTTTACTTTTATCCGTATAACAATTCCTGATTTCAGGAAAAAATTCGATTAACGATGCCATATGAAGTTCTACACTCTTGTACTTTATGTATGTGAGACCGCATGAGAAACCAAGAGACAATACTAACAGGTTTCTTCCAGGGTCAAAGTCTAATTGTGAATGTGCTGAACTGGGACTTTAATTGCGTCCCTTGCACAAAAATAACAAGTAATACCAATGTTTATTTATTTTAGTCCTTGCGGGAGGGGGAGATGGAATCTAACCCTCGGAAGGATTTCTGAAAAAAAAAACACACTGGATTCTAACTGCCACTGTGTGTTACATTACACAAAATATGGTTGTGGTTATATATAAATGATATTGCGTTTTCGTCAGGGCTTTCATTCTGCAGGAGAGGAGGATAATAATAGCTCGAGAATATTTTCTATTATCAGATTATTGAAGGTGATTGCATTTCCTCCATTGTTACTTGGCCAAGCTAGGTACATTATATATAAGGGTTAACATAGCCTAAAAAGCTTTTTCATGGCAGTTTTATACTGTACCCATGCTTCTTACTTTTCGGTCTACCGGACTCTGTATTCCGAAATTTTCGACAGCTCCCAAGTAAGAACATAAGTGTACCAAAGGAATAGCCTGAAAAGCCTATATATATGTGTGCGCATTTGAGACATGGGTCTACAGTTTAAAGTGGTATAACAACTACATGAGCTCCTAGCGGAAATCGAACCATGGGCTCCCGTGTTCAAGGCGTAAATGCTAACCATACAAACGCGAAGAAATTCACAAACACACACACACACACACACACACACACACACACATATATATATATATATATATATATATATATATATATATATTGTTGAGTTGATATTGAGTTTAACGTCCCTTTCAGCAGCGCGGCGTGGACCTAGTGATTAACGTGGAATCCGAACTAAATGAGCTCCCACGAGTGCTATCTAACTGAGCCAGGCCAGGAGTGCAGCACAAAAGCCCGAGATATAAGGGTGCGCCCGTAGAGAGCAGGCGCGTCAGCGACGGGGGTTATGCGCATAAACGATGATAGTGGAATAGCACACTAACAGGCAGTTATTCCGAAGTTGGTCGTCCGTCTAGTTATTGGCTAAAAGTGTAATAATTGGTTCCTTTCTTTGGTAAAGTTTTACATTAATTCAGATAATAATGCCGAGTGACCGTTAGCGAGTGGAGACGGATTAGTGCCCCGCAGGGCACGTTGTTTTCTGTTTTTATTACAGGAAAATGGAAAGAGCTGCCTGTGTTCTAGAAGATTGCTGCCTTGGTTATTCACTTACCGTTACAGTAAACAATATAACTTTCTCCACGTTTCTTTATAGTTATTTGCTTACCGCCTTCTCTACAATTTATTTTTAGATTTATTAAGCCATGACTTTTACTTACTTTTAATAGCTTTTCCTGATTATCACCAGCAATGTTTTCAAAAAGAAATGCTCATTACATTACCATAATCCTACCATGAAGTAACCTTGCGCAAAGTAGTGCCCTCCGCTTGCCAAATAGTTCCATGTTTAGAACCGTTTATATAAGAAAATAAACACAACTTTCGCTTTCCTTACACTTTATGTAGCACACGAACAAGCAAATTTATTCTTGCCGGTAAATTTTCAAAATTTTACTAGATACGGACGGCCAACTTTGGAACTTAACCCCAGTAACACATACAATGCTTTCACTGTTACTCAAGATTCATTTCAATATGCTGTGCAGTGGGCACTGACAGTAATTACTTATATTCACACTGTCATTCCTTCACAAAAAAGAATGTTTTACGTACATCGTATTATATCTGTAAACTTTCTATTTGTACAACTTTAACTACTTCGAAGTAGCAAAGTAGACCTGGCTTAAATTAAGCTAAACTAACATAACCTAACCACAATTAGCCAATATTTAACAATGTAGTATTTTTCGCCAAAAATGTTCGGCCTCCAAAAGCCGATATAAAGTTCATTCGAGCGAGAAGTTTCAAGCAAATAGAAAATTTAAAGGTAAAATAGTATGTGAAATATTTCTCGTGAGGGAATGCGAGTATGAATATAAATAATTACCGTTAGAGCACAGCATATTGAAATGAATTTTGAGTGATAGTGAAAGTATTGTATGTGTAAGTGTGCTCTTCCACTATCTTCATTTTCGCTGACCCGCCTGCTCTATACGGACTCACGGCGCCTGCTGCACTCCTTGTCTGACTCGGTTAAATAGCATTTGTGATTTTTGTTTCCACATAACACAAGATTGTTCGTATTTTATGAAGTGTACTTCTTATGACATACGTCCTCAGTATTTATAATGAGCGCTCCGTAAGTCAATCTGCTACTAGTAATGGAGCTCCTCATTTAGTGAACGCTTAGCTAACCTGATAATAGGTTACAAGGAATGTGTCAGAATTTTTAGAACTGGCTGCACGAGGAGACCCAATAGAAGATTTTACTTTGACTCGGACGGTACCTTCAATCGGTTCTTATAGGTTCAATCACTTCCTGGAAATGTTGTGTGCCTCTATTCATTCCAATTTTTGGAACTATTCATGCCTTTGGTGTTGTCACATACTCCACTTTACAACACAACTTTATTGTTTGAAAAAATATTTGCTTACGCTACAAAACGTAGTTGAGCGAGTAAATTGGGAAAGAAGTCCCAAAGGGCTCATTTTATTCTACTTTTACCCCCATGATAATACCATGTGACATTACGTCACGACCTGGTGGAGGACCTTCAGTGTGATTCCCAAACTGCTCCGGGAACCGGGTCAGGTGAATTGGTTGCAGTCACTTTCCACAAGAGATGGCGCAACGAACGGAGCGTCCCACAGTTCCGTGTATCCACACATGTGTGGCAAACCCCTGTCATTGCGTATCGTTCGTAGTATAGGGCAGTGGATTAAAGCGTCAACAACACCAGTTTGTAGTTAAGTGAACATGGCGCAATTTGTACCTGATAAAGTGTTTTTGCGGGGTGTCCTGATGCATTACTTTAACATGCAGAAAAGTGCGACTGAAAGTCATCGTATTTTGGTGGAAGTGTATGGTGACCATGCTCTAGCTGAGCGAACGTGTCAGAAGTGGTTTGCACGGTTTAGAAGTGGTGATTTCGGCTTGGCAGACCAAGAGCGAGCTGGACAGCCAAAAAAAAAATTCAAGACGAAGAATTGACAGCATTGCTCGAGCAGGATTCGTGTCAAACGCAGGAACAACTTGCAGCAGCATTAGGCGTTGATCAAACAACAGTCTCCAAATGCTTGAAAGCCTGGCCTGGGAATGATACAAAAGGTGTCACATTGGGTTCCACATGAATTGAAAGATAGAGACGTTGAAAGACGAAAAACCATTTGCGAATTGCTGCTACAAAGACAGAGCAGAAAGGGGTTTCTGCATCGAATTATTACGGGTGATGAGAAGTGGATCCATTACGAGAACCCTAAACGAAAAAAGGCCTGGGTGAAACCTGGTGAACCAGGTCCATCACAACCAAAACGAGATATTCACTGTGCAAAGGTTATGCTGTGCATATGATGTGATATGAAAGGTGTGGTGTACTATGAGCTGCTGCAACCGGGTGAAACTATGAATGGAGAACGTTATCGACGACAATTAATGCGTTTGAAGCAAGCTCTGGCCAGAACACGACCAGAATGGGAGAACAGACATGATAAACTTATTGTTCAACATGATAACGCTCGCCCACATGTCGCAAAACCGGTCAAAACCTATTTTAGAAAATGTCGGATGGGAAGTTTTACCCCACCCGCCGTATTCACCAGACGTTGCTCCTTCGGACTACTACTTGTTCGATTGCATGAACAACGATTTGATTGGACAGCGGTTTACTTCTTCAGAAGATATCGAAACATGGGTCTCTGATTGGATCGCTTCCAAGGATGAGGACTTCTTTCGCCACGGAATCCGTACATTGCCTGACAGATGGGCGAAAGTGGTGGCTAGCGATGGACAATATTTTTCTTAAGGTATTTATGTATTTTGTGTTTGTACTACAGCTTCAATGTGTGCGTACCAACCGCACGAATTAATTCCTAGACCAAATACATTAGACCCTATATGAAAATGTTCATATCTCAAGTAAAAATTTGTCCTTGTATTTACATAAAGCGATTCAGAACGTGCAATAATAATAATAATAATAATAATAATAATAATAATAATAATAATAATAATAATAATAATAATAATAATAATAATAATAATAATAATAATAGCAGTAGTAATAGTAGTACGGAAAATTGAAGTTATAATTTTTTCACATATTTTCTAAGTTTCTGACCTAAAAGTAACGCGTTACTAACGCGTTACATTTTAAGAGAAAGTAAAGTAACTTGTAACGCGTTACAGTTTTACAAGTAACTTACCCAACACTGGGTGGAATGAAGGCAGTGGGAGGAAACGGGAAACCCCAGAGAAAACCCACACAGACAGTGTTTGTTTAGCACAAAGTTCATATAGCGTTAGCTTGGATGGAACCTAGGACCCCATGCACCACAGGTGAACACTATATCATTGAGCCACCGCAACCCTTGATATCGTAGGGCAGT
This sequence comes from Thermobia domestica, assembly GCF_964235325.1. NCBI lineage: Eukaryota > Metazoa > Arthropoda > Insecta > Zygentoma > Lepismatidae > Thermobia > Thermobia domestica. The sequence goes on from NC_137457.1 coordinate 103,474,456, forward strand.
CTTTCCCAACCTTTTCCACACTGAGACCCCCTTTAGAGTCTACAGTGCATGTGAAAGACCCATTGCAATAATATACGGTTAGTATTTTATTTTTTCCCATGTTAGTGCACATACGGGTGTGTTTGTTTTTCTTTGCAGTGCTATAATCATGTTATAGTGGTATGGTGCCTTCCCCGTAATCAGGTGGTCATTGGTATATATATATTTCCTACTTCTGTGTGATTAAAATAGTGGATGCCTTCAGAGTTTGCTTTTCATTATCTATATATTTGGTATTTAAAATTATCAAAATCATTTTCTATTGAAATTACCTCTCCCTTTTCCAATTTAGTCATTATATGTAAATGTAGTTGAAATTGTAATCAAGTATTTCATGCTATACCTACCTTTATCAGTTACAGTATAAAAAATATTTTATTCATATTTGTTTCAGAGAGTGAATCACCAAATGAAGTCAATGTTACACCAGTAACTGAAAATTATTTACTGTCATCGGCAGAATCGCCTATATTGAGTGTCCCACAACCTATATTGTATAGTACGCCAGTAGCTGCTGTAGTTAAATTTAATTGACATGCAAATCATGCTGTAGTTGAACCCAGAAAGACAAATGTGAATCTCCAGGAATCTGCTTACGAAAATATCTGTGCGAATGAAAGTATTGGCTCGTACGTAAGAGTAATTGGGCATCATGACAATGTAACACGTAGGTTCCGTTCATGTTAGTTATTTGCAATTGGAAAGGGCTGTGAATATTTACTTTTTCTTAAATATAAAACTTCAAACACACAATGTGAAATCGAGAAGTAAGTAGTAAGGTGCTAAATCTTCTTTTCAGTTAGAAACGTTCCAGAATAGTCGATAGTAGATTCGATGGGGTCACTCAGTCAAAAAAGTGTAACAGCTTTTCAAGCTAGCCATCCGAATTGAGTTTTTTCCCTTGGTTTTTCTCATTCATGCCGGGATTGTAGCTAACATACAAGTCCCAGGCCAAGCCGTTTGTTTCCTGTCCCCTTCTCCGGATAGTGTAGTGTGCTCACCGAGGAACGTCATTTCTTATACATGACGGGTTGAAGGCCGTAGGCACCAGTAATACGTATAAATTTGTATAAATTAACAAAGTCGGTGCTTAAAACTCTTGTGTTTTAAAAACTGTAAATTCATTGAGTGATGTCATGAGTTTAACCTCGTGTGAGTCTGCTTCGGATGGTCACGAACAAGAACTTGTGTAGTAAAATTTAGAACGCAGCTAAAGGTTATTCATATTTCCGCTGGAGGGTGTATTGAACATCGACCACTTACTATTGAACATCGACCACGTCCAGGCACTAGTATTACAGAAGGTAATTTAATTAACTATACATATTTTGGAGTCAGTCCTTACTCCTTTATCTGTGTATCAAATGCCAAGAGTCTGCTTAGAGAAAGAATGTAAGTAAAGTGAAACAGTGAAAGTAAAAAAAGGGTGATACTGAAGTGAAGATTTGTACAACACTTGCTCTAGCATTCTATTGATCGATGCAAAATGTACCGTCACTTCAATACCAGTCTTTTTGTATTTTGACTGTCTTCCTTTTATTCTTTTTGTAAACACACTCTGTTGGTGTTCTATTACAGACAAAAGAGTAAGGGCTAACTGAAACAATATAGGTCAGTTAACCAAATCACATTCTGTGATACTAGTATCTGGAGATTGCAACATTCGCCAAAATAAATGGACAATACAGGTTATATTTCGTGGATATGAGGCAAAGATTTAGCAATTAAAAAATTCGGTGTACGTAATCTTCATTTGCCTTTGTGTCTTAGAGAATATGTTCAGGTTTATTTGAGCGAAATCTAAGCTGCAGTGATCCTTAGCAAAATCCTTGTAAATCATCCTATTCCGCACATTCGAATAAGGCTCTCTATATGTTCGAAAGCTTCTGCCTACAAAATGGCATTGCTCAAGTTAGGAATGTATAGTTTCTGTAAGGTTTGAATGATGCAATTTTATATTACCTAAGTATTTTAACGTTGGTTGTATTCTGAATCAGGAAATAAACTTGTTGGTTGAATTTCACGGAACCATCTACTGGTGGATCACTTCATTTGAATAATGATTGGCTGATACTGTTTTCCTGTGAAATTTAGGTAAGGGTGATTACTCTGTAACTTTTCATTCTTTCATCAGAATGTTTTTTTTTGGGAGGGGGGGCTACTTTTAATTGAACGGGATTTTGTTCGTTCTAATTTCAGCATATGACAAGCAAATACTAAGCTCTTTGTTAGGATAAAACAGTCAAATCTACAGATCCTAAATTTGATGAGTCATTACGATAAACAGAAGGCAGTGTTTCAAAGAACTCTCATTGCAGATATTCCAGTATAATTGCTTATGAGAGCCGTTGATGACGTTGAAACATTTGAGGAATTTAATCAAGATGCCATGCATGTTTCCGAAGTGGAGAGAATTTTCCTTTTTTTAATGTCATCTTAATATTACTATATATATAGGGTGTAAAAAAATGAAGCATCAAACCTACGGAGGTTTCTCACATCAGAGCAAAGGAAAAGTTCATATGGACCTGTTGTCAAAAGTTCGTACTTTCGAAGCTATAGACTGTCGAAGACATGAGAAAATAAACTTTAAAAATCTATAGCTTCCGTGTGGGACCGAGAGCAGTCAAGGAAGACATCACTTAAGAACTAGTATGTGCCCTATTCAAATACCCATGTTTCAGAATTATCCGGTGCTTGCGTATCAATGGACAGTTTATGAACACTTCAAATTTTCTGAGTATTCCTCAACTGGCTCTATAAAAATTAATGTGTCAGTGCCCCAACATTCTGAAATATGGATATTTGGATAGGGCACGTATTGGCTCTTAAGTAATGTGTTTACTCGACTGGGATCGGTCTCACAGTAGTGAAACTCTGGACCTCTAAATTTTCTTTTTCCATGTTTTCGGCAGCCTGTAACTATAGCCGTTTGACCACGGGTCCATATGAACTCTTTTTTTTCGTGTGCAGAGTAAGAATTAAATGATAACTTAGCTGCTGGTAGTCGAATTTCGGTTAAAACTACGCTAGAAGTCGTGTAGCCCAGGGGCGGACTGGCCCACCCTGCTACCCTGCAAATGCAGGGTGGGCCCCCAAACAGGTGGGCCCCTTCCACCAATTTTAAAAAGATGTGCTCAATTAAACCTACCAGCATCAAAAATATGGCAGGATAACTCCCGCAAACTTGTGTTTTGCATAAAAAAGACGTAAAGTTAAACTTTCATGAACAGATCTTATTCTTCTTCACGTTTATCGACTTGAAAAGGTTCCGTCTATGAGACAATCAGGCTCTAAAACATTGCGGCTTTTGTGATACAGCAGCTGTTGAAAAAGAGCACGTTAACTACTACATTTTTAATATAAGAAACACACTAGATTTCAGGCTGTTATTGAATTTGGATACCATTGCCTACTCTGGTCCTTTTACAAGCTGGCGAGTGGCAATGTTTTAAAGAAACAATTGTTTCGCAGATAGTGTTATTGTGGAAAGTAAAGGTGGAGCCGGAACGCTTTTGAACTGCATTGTCCTCAGACTAAACTTCGAAGAAAGAAATCGGATCAGGCTTCGTTTTTTTTTGTGCGGTAAAGCGAAAAGAAATTAGTCGCCACTATCAACGATTGTTTTATACAAACCTCAAACAATTACTATGAAGTTGCTGCCCTCGGCTCGTGTTTTATTTGTATATTACATCGAAGAGCAAATCCGATAGCAGCAATTCAATTATTGGAACACCAGTTACGTGTCGTTTGCCGTGGAAGACAGATGTGGTTGTGTCAGTATGGATGGTAGGAGTGATTGTAAGATTACTGTAAAGAAAAAAATATAAAAAATGGTGCTAAAAGCGAGAACACAAACGAAGATGTGATTTACAAAAAGCTGCATCTCACCCAAAACAACGTAGGCTATTTGAATCTGTGAAGCCCCAAGAAACAAATGAGCGTGATGTGACCCATTCGAGTACTGCAGGACAGTTGCCAGGTATATTTTTGTTTTTATGTCTAAGGTGTTTACAAATTATAATGTGTACACCACGTCTTTGGATGATTTCAGTCAATTGTAGCTTATCTTTTATGGCTATTTTTACTTGAAATTTCACAACTTAAACAGGCGAACACGAAATTAACTGAAGTGTTTGCTGCCGCGTAGTGCTTTCAAATTGGTCAGATCAGGCTTTCATGGGTCAGGGGTCGAGTCAAGCCTGCTTGAGACACGGATCGGGTCAGGTCACCTACGCTAGGGTCAGGGCTGCTCTAGCCACGGGTCGGCTCGGGTCAACTTTCTTATGCGACGTTTTGGCTAAATCCTTCTCGGGTCGAGAGGGTCGGGTCGAGTTGAACGTCGACCCAACCCGACTCAGGACCCGAATGGCTTTAGCCGAAACGACGCATAAGAAAGTTGACTCGAGCCGACCCGTGGCTAGAGCAGCCCTGACCCTACCTGTGACCCAAGGAGGTTCGACTTGAGGCCTGACCTGACCCGTTTGAGAGCACTAGCTGCCGGCACTGGGCTCAGTAAGCGTCGGTGTAACTTCAGATGTTCCTACTTCAGATTTTTTGTAATTAATGTTTTGCTTTTGTATGAATATATGGGATACTATTTATGGGTTCGAAGATGGACTTTTATATGTAATACATGTGAAGAATGCCAAGTACATTTTTTTACATTTTTATACAATGGGCCCTTATTTCAGTTTAGCAGGGTGGGCCCTATGTTTGCCATTCCGCCCCTGGTGTAGCCGAATAGTAACCGAGCAGTACTCAGTGAAACTACACTTTGCCATTTTCTGGATTACTATAGTACGGAAGGTATAACGTCGTTGCTTTCCCGTGAAAAGTTGTAGTGACGTTTATGCGGAGTTGCCAGCTTGGCTACTCGTGGCTCGTTGAGCGCAGTGAATGGTGGCTGGTGATTTGCTATCCTCTTACCACACCCCCAGTGACGGGTAGGTCCAAGTGCGGGAAGCCAACGAAGCTATACCTTCTGACCTTTAGTTACCAAGAAAATTGTCAAAAGTTGTTAACCAACTTACTTGGTTACATTAAGCGAAAGGAATAAGAACTGTACAGTTTTGCGGTAAAAATAGCCGTCTCGCCTTTGTGATTACTCATTGCACTTAATTATTGCCGGTACTTGGGCTGTTATAGACAATTAGTTATTTTAGCCCCTCTTCCTTGGTTGCAGGACTCAGTTATTCCGTATAAATTAGCACGTCTCAATTGATCTTTCTTTTCGAATATCGAAATTCTTATATAATATTAAATTAGCTGCAGTATGGGATATTTCGAAGTAAATTTTTCTGGTCACAGTATGAAACATCCTCAGATATGCTAGTTGTCATTGTCGTGTATGCGATGCACTAACCAATTAAAGTGGTGTCTACTAATTACGGTTCTTGATTAATTTAATTGTTTTGCTTGGTGTAATCATAAATATATTCATCTTTATTAAAAGTTATTTGCTGTATAGATATATATGTAGTATATAAGCGAATTTTAAAGAGAAATGTAGATATAGTAACTCCCACAGAATTTTTTTACAGAGGGAAGTGGGCAAAAGGACCGACATACAAGCAAAATCGCGGATACAAATACGTAGAACCACATAATATTTAATGTAAAAAACAATTATTACATCTCACTGCTAACTGTTGTGTGTGAATAAGAAGATTTAACATATTTTAATACTAATTAGGAAAATCCATTGTTAAAGCAACTGCTCCCTGCAGCGGGCGGCTATGGTTACAAAATACAGTTTCAGTGTTATTGTTACTTCGTAAATTGAAATCCTCATTTGGTTGGGCGATGAATTTAGAATAAGATAGTGCTATGATAAAGAAAAGAGTAAGTTTTTATATTTTAGGTATGTTTTGTATTTGTAACCTGTTCTTCTTTCCGATCTCCTTTAGAACAACTTAACTCTGTGCATCAGAAGTGCAAAAGTACAACTCTTATGTTAATCAGGCGCAAATATATATGTATTGAAAATTGAAAGTAAAGATTACCATGAAAATAAGCAATGATAGAACGACAGTGCGAAGAATACGAACCTACCAGTGATAGATAGCTACTGAAAAGCAGGAATATTATTAACAGAGGGAGCACGAGGGCGTAGCAGGATGAGCTTGGGTTACTTCCGTATGGAGCGGGCATGCTAGTGACTGTGGATATGCACGTAACTGAGGGTAGTGCAAAAATTTTATATCCCATACACATATGTCTTACATCTAATATAGCTTTACTTCACTCCTGTGGTTCTGCATCATCGCTTCACATAATGCCTTGAGTTCATAATACCTTCCTTACAGAGTACTATGCATTACGTATTACGTATTTCAACCTATGATAAATATTATAATAGATGTAAAGTTCCGATATATAGTTACATGTAGATTGCTATTGCAAACTGAATCACCATATAAATAACATAAGTATTTGATGCCTTCCATTTCAACTTAGTCAAAAAAGTACCATCACAATTTCAGATATTGTTGAAACTTTTTTTATAGCAACTAGACATGTTTTTTAAATGACCCGTATTTTTTGTTGTCGGAAAATATTTTCCCGCCTAGTAATGGGACATCAAAACGGGAAGTACAATTTATGATATTTAGGGAACGTGGAAAGTGGTAAACTTCGTAGCCTCACCATTCAGCTATGGAGACAGATAGTTATAATTCTTGATGTGGTATGTACACTCATGACCAAAATTATTCTCGCATGTCTATAAATATGTTATTGTAGGAATATAATTTGATAACGAATTCTTCCGGTATTTCTTATAATGTTAGTATGTGTATAATCGGGAAAGACATGTACGTGGCAAATTTCATGTCAAAAGAGCAGTAAATAAGAACAATAAAACGAAAATAAACTTTCTTGCCATTTAGCAACTCACTCTAAATCTAAATATGTTTTACTCATTCTAATTTTCGTGTTTGTAATTATTTTCCTCTGAAATTTACTACCAATATACTTTTCCCGATTATACATTAGTATCAGTATCAATAGTACCCTGCAAATTCATTATCAAATTATATTCTTACAAGGAGACAGTCATTTTGGACATGAGTGTACATAGGGATATAAAAAAATATATTTTACTATAGTTTGGTTTTCGCATGAGTATCGTTTGGAATATATATTAACAAATGAACGTCAGTTTATCTGAAAAGTCAAAGTTTCCGATTTTTTCGAGCACTTGCAGTTCGAATTTTAAAATTCTATTTTACGGTTGGTAACACCTAGTTACCCGCTTCTCGAAAAAAAATGTATTACTTCTGTGTGCAACTGTTTTGTCGCAAAAAATTCGAGAAACCGTCAAAATTTAAAAAATCACCTTTCTCGAAATCACCATAATTTAAAATCCTGAAATATTGTCAAATTGTTCAACGTTACATGAATAATAAACACATCAAATACCATTCTCGACCAATGCTTCATGAATGAACTACAGCCTCTTGAAGTTAGCGAAGCTTTATTAACTTCAATATCACCGTTGGCAACAGTGAAAACAATGAAAGTGCAACCATTTGATGATGTTTGTGGTTCACATTCATTAAATAAAGAATAAAAGTTTTTTCCTGGATCCTTTTTATTATTTTGATCAAAAAGGCTGTCTGAAACAATAAGATGAGCCTTCCCCTACTCCGTTTTCTTAAACCGATGTAACCTGAGGTGAAAATTACGATTACGAAACAAATTTTAAACTTAATTAAAATGGTTTTCGGAAATAAAGTTTCACTGATTTTTCCGCACTGAAGTAATAATTTCCTTGCTTAGTGTCTTCTTCGCTAATAGCATGTAACCATGGCAGATGCTCCAATAGGTTTTGGTGTACTCACAACTCGTAGCACGTTGTCGATAGTCACAAAACACTTATATTCACTTCTCTTGGTCTCTTCTGGAAACCTGTACCCTGTTGAAGATCCATGTGGAAACATAAAGAGAAAAAAATGGAATGAAATCTTGGAGTTTTACGTCCCATGTGTGTGCCGGTTAGGTTAAAGGAGACGGTGATTATGAGAAATGAGTGAAATGGTTTAATGAAGAAAGTGGGAGGAAACGGGAGAACCCCTAAGAAACACACGAGCACGTTGTTTGTCGACCACAAGGTCCACACGGCGCGAGATGGGATCGAACCAAGGACCCCAAGTACCGGAGGTGAACTCTCTACCACTGAGCCACCGCGCCTCCTGGAAATACAAAGAAACTTCAATTTCATTTAATTTATGATTTATTGATAATATTTCTGCTATCCATCACTGGTTTTCATATATGTATGTAACAAAAGTTCATTTTTGCAGACTTCTTAAATCTACACTTTGAATTGCAGAAGCTCGATTTTGGGGAAAGCACGAAGTTAGTCCATGGTGACCCGTTACTGCCATAAAAGCCAAAGATGACTTTGGTAGATGCCAGTTACCGGTCGCACAATTCCCCACTTTTTTTTTTGTTTGTTTAATTGTCGAATCGGTTCTTGGCAACAAGACGAGAGTAATACCCGGAGTTGGTACTTGCACTATACTCACGAATTCTTCTGCAGGTTTAATACTGTGAATCTGTTTTCCGTTTTGCCATGTTGCCACATTCTTATCCCCCTCTCCCCAATACTTCGCAGAGACCCTTAGCACGTCCGGTTTCACTGAAAGGCCACTGCTATATCAGACCTGTCTGCGTCTTGGACATCTGAAAACAATTTTTAAAGTGGAATGCAGCACCATCACAAATCACTGAAACGGTTTGGTAAATTGTAGACACTTATTTTCACGTAAAAATGAAAATGAAATCTGTAAGTTTTACGTCCCACGTTTATGCCGGTTAGGCTAAAGGAGACGGTGATGATGAGAGATGAGTGAAATGGTGGAATGAAGAAAGTGGGAGGAAACGGGAGAACCCCGAGAAAACTCACGAGCACGGTGTTTGTCCACCACAAAGTTCACTTGGCGGAGGCTGGGATCGAACCCGGGACCCCAAGCACCAGAAGTGAACGCTCTACCACTGAGCCACCGCGCCCCCCACTTATTTTCACGTATTCGAACCTTTTCTATAACATATATTTTCGCTTTCCTTCATGTATTTTTAGACTCTTATTCATGGCTATGAGTACGAGCCGAATTGTGTGTTTTGTCGTCGCTTATTACGGCAAAACTATCAGTTGTTTCATAATAATATATCACTCCCGTAAAGAAGGATATTTGCTCTGATCATTCTGAACTTCCCTTTGCAGAATAACAGTCCAGTTTAAGCGAAGTCCACATGCAGTAAAATATAATTTGTATCTTGGAATTTTACACGATGCTTTGCGGTAGCATTTGTTTACACTTTCATTGTTTTCATTGTTGCCAACTGTAACTTCAAAGTTAACGAAAGTTCGCTAACTTCAAAAGGCTGTAGTTCGTTCATGAAGCATTGGTCGAGAACTATTTTTTGTGTTTATTATTCATGTACAGTTGAACCATCTGATAAAATTTAAGAATTTTAAATTATGATGTTTTCGAGAAAATGGCGGTTTTTGAAAATTTGACAATTTCTCGAATTTTTTGCGATAAAACGGTTACACACAGAAGCGATACAATTTTTTTCTTTGGGGAGGGGGAAGCGCAGTGGCGTAGCACACTTTTGCGGGCCCCCCTGCAAAGTATAGAGAAGGGGCCCTAGTTGTAAAGCCGATTGAAGTAAGGTTGAGGTTCTACTTCTTTAAATCTTTATTCATCGCAAGACTTCGGGGCCCCATATACCTCGGCCCCCCTCCGCACTGCTAGGGTTGCGGGGGCAGCTGCTACGCCACTGGGGAAGCGGGTAACTAGGTCTTACCAACCGTGAAAACGGAATTTAAAATTCTAACCGGAAGTGCTCGAAAAAAGCACAAACTTCGACTTTTCACATAAACTTACGTTCATTTGTTAATTTATGTACAAAAAGATACGCATGCGCAAACCAAACTGTAATAAAATATAGTTTATTCATATCCCTAGGTACATACCACAACAAGAATTATAACTGTACATGTCTCCATAGCTAAATTGTGAGGCTCCGAATTTGACCATTTTCCATGTTTTCTTCAATTCATGAATTGTACTCTTCGTTCTTGATGGCCCATTACTTGGCGGGAAATTTTTCCGACAAAAAAAAAAAAAAAAAACGTGTCCCAAAATTAAAACATGTCTAGTTCCTATAAAAAAAAAACTTTGAATAATATCTGAGATGGTGATGGTACAACTTTATTTATTTATTTATTTATTTTAATTTATTTTATTGCCTGGATTGAAATGGAAGGCACCAGATATCTAATAAGGACATGTAATTTAAATTAAAAAAAACGTACGTTTCTCATTAATTTTTAGTTACTATAAAGATGTGACTTAAAATTTGTAAAGTACTGTGCATATTTTCATTTTTTGCATTTTCTTTTTCTATAATAGATTATTAAAACACATGGTACAAAATATAAGAAATGTTTATTAAGTATTGACCTGTTCCGAGAGATCAGAAAAATGAATACGAACTGGTTTTGGAATGAAAATGGTATTCTTTATGCTATGTATTGGGTAGTTCAGGGAGGGAGTATTTATTGAATGTTTTATTATTATTATTCGATATGCCCATTAAACCATATAGTTGAGACCATATTGTATTGATAGAATGTTGAGACACTATAATGTAAATAAATTTTCATAGAAATAGCCACTAACTATACATTTAAATAGGAAGAATGGGTCAAATAAAATTTACTGTAGGCAGCCAATGACACCCCAAAATAAACAAACTTCTGTTCTTTATAATATATCGAACGAAAAGGAACGACATTGGTTGATCTGGCGCTTTATTAATGCATTTCGAAGGAAAAAATAGAAGCAGGACACGAGGCAATGCTTCGAGAAGACGATCCGCCCAAGAAAAGAAGAAAATTCCCGTCGAGAGCTCACGTCGTGGTTCGGATCCCACGTTAATCAGTAGGTTCACGTTTTGTATAGCCTCGCTGTTCACGGGACGTTAAACTCAAAATCAAATGAACTGAAAGAAGAAAATATATTCAAGCTGATGAAAGAATTCGCCGTACAGAATTTTAAAACTGTTGACATTGCAGAATAATGCTGGATTTGGCCCATAATTCCGTCATGGTAATTCTAACATAAGACAAAGTAAATTATTCAATAGATATATTAGATTTCACTGTTTACTTCTTGTTCCACTGTTGTTTCCTTTCCAATTATCTGTGTTGCAAATACGTAGTAATAAGCAGTAACGCAGTGTTACGAATTGCTATGAAGTTATGATTATCCTTTACGTTAGAGATATTGTAAAGATAACTTCACCGAAGTTTACTTTGGGGTGTTGTAGGATGCCTACAGCAAATTTTATTTTAGCCCAATACAGATTCATACTGAAAAAACATTTCTGCAGGTCATTGTCTCCGATTTTCCTGAAATTAGGATATATCATTCTAAAAACAAAATAATTAGACCCATTTTTTCTGCATTATACAAAAAGATATTAGATCTAAATTAAGCACTTGTTGCAACTGAGACCTTCAGTGACTGTTTGCCATAGGACTATAACGTAACGAAAATTTAGAGTTTTGAAGATGGCATTTCAATGAAAATTTGGATCAAATTTAACCTTACCGAACTTCTTAATTTTAGGTTGTGCAGTTATTTTTTAGAGTTTTAGTGATATTAGTGCCTATTTTTCAGGCTTTAGTACGTAATCATCCGGTTTCTATTTTCGAAATACATTATAACCCTTTTAAGTAGATTAAACTATTAAGATATACGGTTTCGCTTCCAAGCGTCTCGCGCGCAAACGTCCTGCTCCGGTTTCACAGGGTGGTATAGGAGCAGAGTGCTGGTGTTATTTATCACTGGCCTTTAAGATATATATATAAGTTCTAAGTCCACACTTGTTTCTCCACCTTTCGAAGAGCTACACTGCCATAGAAGACACAACTATTCTTTTTTTTTTAAAAAAAAATGGCGCCTCTTCTTTTCAACTTATTAACTGAATCTCGGGACGAACGAAATCGAGTTGTCATAACCGAGAAATCATGATATTCACTGAACATACAACAACATTTGTAAACAAAATCACAGATTATTCAGTATGTGTAACACTTAATCCACTTTGCTATTTGAAACTTTGAGTTGGACTCCGTCTGGGACCCTGCAGGGTAACCTGGGGCAAAGTTCCTTAACCAGAAAAGTGTGCCCTTAAAATGATGGGGTCGTCGACATTCCCATTTACCTAAACGTTTCCTAACAAATGATCTGGTTCAAACTATTGTGGCAGCTAATAGCTTTTACATTACAAAATATGTTCTAACTCACGATATCTCGCCCGTAGGGATGCGTATGAGTCGAGACACACTTTGTAAAATTCAAGGCAAGTCAAGACAAACGCATTTCTCCTTCGAATTTTCGAGTCGAGACACAAGTCAAACGAGACTGCTCGTAAAAATTGAGACTTGACTCGAATGTCTCGAAAATGTTTCTATATTTTTTAATATTATTTTGAAGAAACTGCCTTGAAACCAATTCCAGTATTTTTAATTTAGAAAGGTATAGAACGCATAAACTTAACAGTGAATCTTTCGAGATCAACACTTAATTTGTCCTCAATTCAGATAATTAAAACTACTAATTAATGGCGCGGTATTTGATTGTACTTCGAATATAATAATAATAATAATAATAATAATAATAATAATAATAATAATAATAATAATAATAATAATAATAATAATAATAATAATAATAATAATAATGTTTGATTATCTACTTTGAAATTAGCGAACGCGAGCTCTGTTGAGGATAGAGAGCATGAGCCCGAGTGAGTAACGGTAGCAAAAAGACCACTTTGCTTCTTTCTTTCTTTCTTTTTTTGTCCGACTGGAATGCGTAAGGTTTAGAACAGCAAATGTGTTTCCTAGAAGGACCGTAATCAGCATGTGGTTGAGTTATCCATAGGAATATCTTAGATATCAAATGCAACTTACGTTCGCATTTTAACAATTCAGAATGTAATTAAAACCTTGAATACTGAGCAGATGAGCACGCAGAATTTTTAGTTGGGGTGCATTTCTGATACACAAATAATTTTTCTTAATCAAATACAACTATATAGTATTTGAAACTGCTTGAGTTGGATTGAGTGAAAAAGTGAACATGTACTAGAACTGCGTAATGTAATGTTACTTATCATGAACTGGAAAAAATAAAAAAATGAAAGCGCGACTAATGAGCACCAAACATCAAAATTTCACAAGGCATAAAATATTTGTTGACGTCAAAGCCGCACACCTCAAAACAAGAATAGAGATTGCCCCACCAATTATCCTTTCTCTTGTCCAAGAATATTGCTTCTTGTTATAACTTGTAAAATTTCCTGCAAGTTAATCAGAATGTTGAAAATATCCTACAGATTAAGCACCTATCAGCCAGAACATTATGATCACCTACCTACTATTAACATAAACTCATCAATGCCATAGGAGTGTCACCTGCCGACGAATGACTGCTAGTCAGACACATGTACGGTGCATGCGAGCCGTGTGTACAAAGGGAAAGTCACACGAAATATCCGAGTTTGACCGAGGGCAGATTGTAATGGCCCGGAGACTCGGCACGAGAATTTCGGAAACTGCAGGACTTGTCGGGTGTTCGAAGAGAGCTGTGGTGAGTGTCTTCAACAAGACGAATCCAAGGGGAAACGATGTTCAAATGTCGAGTGGTTGGGCGCCCTCCAAGTCATTACAGATGTCGAAGTTCGTAGGCTGGGCAGACTGGTAAAACAGGACAGGCAGCGAACCGTGGCGGAACTGACCTCAGACTTTATTGCTGGAAAAAGTACAAGTGTGTTTGAACACACAGTGCACCGAACACTCCTAAGGATGGGCCTCCGCAGCCGACGACCCATCCATAAGAGAATGTAAACACCACGACATCGGGAACTACGACTGAAATGAACACGTGACCGCAGTGGCAGAGTGTTGCATTGTCTGATGAGTCTCAATACCTTCTTCATCATGACGATCGGAGGTTGCGAATCCGTCGTGTTCCAAGGGAACAGCTTCTTAACACCTGTTGTGTGGGACGGAGACAAGCTCTCGGCAGCCTAATTATGCTCTAGGAACCATTCATGTGAGCATCCATGTGTCTAGTGGAGTTCGATCAATTCACCATAATGACCGAGGCATATTGTACACTGCTTGCGGACTACGTACATCCCTTCCTGATGACCATGTTTCCCAACGATAAAAGCATTTTTGGACAAGATAATGCACAATGTCACAAGGACAGGAGTGTGGATGAGTGATTCGAGGAACACAGGGGCGAGTTCCCAGTGATGTACTGCCCTCCAAATCGGCGGATCTGAAACCAATCGAACACATCTGGGAACGTGACGCTAGAGCACATCGCCCTCTTACACGGAATTTACGGGACATAGGTGACCTGTATGTGCGCATGTATCTCCAGCGACCTGCAAAGGATTATTCGTCAATGCCAAGATGCGTCGCCGTTGTTATCCGTGCCAAAGGTGGGAATAGTGACAACTAGGTAGGTAGTAATGATGTTCTGGCTTATATGTGCGTATATTTTGTCTAGACTCAAATTTCGAAACATCTCGTCTTGAATTTGAGTTGAGTCGAGACAAAAACTGTCTAGTCGATACAGAAATATACTTCGAGTCGAGACAAAATTTTTATGAGAAGAGTCGAACAGGCTTAAATCTCGACTGGAATCGACTCGTGCGCATCCCTAGTTTCACATATAACTTGGAGATCTGTCTACTTATAACATTTCAAATGCAAAAGACAATGATCTTGTTCGAATCTCAGTGGAACAACTTCGTGAGCATCCCTTGTTGTAGATATAAAATGTTCCATTTGAATAGAAGGATTTCAGAGAGAGAACCTGTTAATCGAATGCTGAATCATTTTTGTATAGTTTTTCGCTATCTGTTTACCAAAGACATACTTTGACTGCGTTAAGTGTTCGGGTTTCAGTACAAACAAGAGAATTAAGAAAACGTTAATCATGATACGGTGAATCAATGTCAAAAGCTTTTTAAAATTTCTTTTACAATATTTTGCCTATGGAGATCAAAACCGAATTAACAAGGGTTAACGAGAGAGCTCGAAAAATTCCCCGGAAGCAAAAAGCTGATTCTCGATGTCACTTACCGTTTTCGCTCCATGGCTATCAAGATTCAGCCCAAAAGTACTGGTGAAATTGCTGAACCTCAGATTTTATGTAGTAGGGTAAGACAGCTTTCTTGAAGACTTCCGCTTCCCTTCGGTGCTTGTGGTCCCGGGTTTGACCCCAGATGGATGTACAGTTGAACGAAAAATGTGGTTCGAATCCCACTATAATCAGTAGATCTACGCCTTCTTTACCCTCCATGGCAAAACGTGGGACGCAAAAAAAACTAACTTATGGCGCTCAATCAATAAAAATGTCCCTATATATTATTATTTTTGTCTTATGGAGATCGATGTCAAAACAGAAAGAGGTTGATTACCAGCACCTCCGGTTTGAAAAGAGATGACTGAATCAGATGAAAACAAATATATTATACTCATGATGATTCGATTGCAAAAGACTGTTTCATGTCTGTCTTCATTTATGTTTTATGATAATTAATATTTAAACCTGAAACTCTTGATTTCTACTAATACTCTCGTTTCAATGGAAAATCAAGGGAGGAGATCGAACCTGTTCTTGCGACGCTGAATTAATTCGGAAGAAACTACTTTCCGATAACTATTACCTATTTTCCTTTGTGTCTATCAGTATTGAAACCGGAAGACGTAGTAAATTGTTACCATATTCAGTAGTAGCGATATGGATCGAGATGTTTATTTTACTTGACAACGTGAAGGGAATCTCAAAAACTGCTTATTGCTATTTAATACATTTTTTTATTTATAGTGATAAGTGTGGAAACTGGAAACATATGATTTTTACAATTTCGGTTTCGATAGAGATTTTTTCTCAGAAATAGAAATCTGTTATTGCAACTCTAAATCAATTCCAAAAACTGTTTCTCGAAATCTTTGGCGGTTTTTGATGTATGGAATTTTCATTATATGACGATTCCTGTTGAAAATGGAAACGGTTGATATTTCCCACTTCCGCTTTGAATAGACTTATCATTGTTAGTGGCGTTGAAATTGGATGTAAGCCGTGCCTATCACGGGCTCCAAATTCTGGTTAGCCCCTCTCGTAGTTAAAATACAGTGGTCGTGATTATTCGTGAAGGGCCACCGGCAGCCAGTTTCTTATACATCGCCACTGTTGACTGGAAAAGAAAACTTTTCTGGGGACGCTGAATTGATTCCAAAAGAACTGATTCCGCTCGTCGCTATCTATTACTGTTATGTCTTCTGTTTAAACTGTAATTCATAATTTCTGGAACTTCCAGTTTAAATAAGGAGACATCAGAGGAGGTGAAAAATATTCTTGGGAGGCTGAATCGCTTCCCTAAACCACTTATCGGTATATCTTATACTTTTTTCTCGGATATCGTTAACATACAGACAGAAGGACATAGCAGTTCTTTAAAATTTGAGATAAATTATGCATAGCATACTTTTGAAATCGAAAAAGTTAAACATATTAACATAGAACTCGATGACTACACAAAATCGCTAATAAATAATTTTGAAAAGACTTGAGTAAAGGTAGTAAAAGGACATCTGTCTTCTTATAGATAAAAGTAATGTAATAGTAATAATAAAATAAACCAGTCAAATATTTACAAAAAGTTTCTCACTAAAATTTCATATCTAGAAAATTTACCCAAAGTTTTACTGTAACAAGGAAAAACAATTTAATTTAAATAACTGAAAAGTAAGGAATTTAATAAAATAAACTTTAGAAAATACAGAAAAGATTTTAAACCCTCACTACAAAGTTATACAAATTTTAATTCGAAGGGCTTCAAAATACATAGTAGCAAAATAACATTTTTATATCTAACCCAAGGAACAATTTTTGATTTAAAATGGGCGTTATCTTAAAAAAAGAATGGAGACGAGACTAGAATTGTTTTTTCATCTTGTCTTAGATCTCATTTTTATCGCGAGATAAGAATTTGAGTTTCTTTCGTTTAGCCTCGAATCTAAAATGTTAGTTCTGATCTCGAGACGAAACGAGACGAGAAATTTCCCTTTCGTGGGCAACACTATTAGTAACATTTTGTTTTAATTAACAGTTAAATTATTATTTTCACGTGTATTATTTCTCAAAACTTAGTTAAATTTCGAATAAATAGGACTAAGTATAATAAATATTTCGTTTCTTTCCGAATTTCTTGCATTTCTCGCAACACCTTTCTGCGTTTACTTACTTTTCAAAATTTAATGACATTTTGAACTATATTATGAAATTTAAAAACATTTATCTAAAATAATTTCAAAATTTCATAACCAGAATACTATAATGGCAATGATTTACTTTTATGTTACCAAGTCACGTCTCGGAATCATTAATCATCAATTTAAGATTTAAGGTTCGGAAATTCTGTTCGTGTTCTGTGCGCCATTTCAATAACGCGAAAGGTTTGGGTTTATCTGTGACCCTGTTCAGGTAGGAACCTCTATAATGTGATCGGGTTCGATCCTTGCATGTCCGTTTGAGAAGACATTTCTATAACGCGAAAGGTTTGGGTTTCACGTTATATCGTAGGTTCTATAATGTTTGTTCCTGATCGGGTAGCTTATTTCATAATGAGCCACATGAACATACGGGTACCTATTTCCATTGTGCAGAAGAACAGCCTTCAGACTTCTAGGTGAGTTGTCTATAAATAAAAGTAACTCTTTCCTTATACAGGATATCTGAAAAGTATTATATCTTGGGGGAAGCACAATCCATCTTTCATGCAAAAGAATTTGCAAAACTATTCGTGCCATCTCCTTTGAGCTGCTACATTTACTGATTTATCAACTATGTTTCACTGTTTTAGCATGGAAAGAAAAAGTTCACCACCATCCTTACTTAGACTTCGAATGAGATTGTTCAAATCTGCTTGGTTAGTATATTACGGTTGTCTCTTAGACATATCTTTGTAGTCCGATCTTCTCATCATCAGATTGCACTTCCTGTTCTTCACACACATGTGTACCCTCCATGGAAGAAGTGACGATAGGTAACTCGTCTGAATGTGGTATTGGCGCAATGAAGGGGGAATGTTAGAATAGAAGCGTGGAGTAGATTTTTTGCCAACACAACTTACTGTTGGATCTACCATACAAAGTAAGAGTTTCTAGTGTGATCCATGGGCTCCCTCCGAACTCTGGGGATAGCAAACCTCATTGATCCTCGTTTACCTCTGTACTAACCTGAAGAAACAGAAATATTGTGACGCTGAATCCAAAAATATGATTACATTGCTCTTTATTGAAGGAATTGAAAAATATTATTTGGATTAATATGCATTTTAAAAGACATTTTTATCTCTTGACTTGCCACCAGCTGGCCACAGAGAAAGGAAATACGTAAAACTTTCTGAAGCTGCCTGATGTTACTATTGCTGCGCAATTTTGTGGGAAGTTCACTTGTCGAAGGTTACTCAGTCATCCTACAGTATACATAATCACGATTTTGACAACGTGACGCCGCATTAATGTGCTTAAATTGGTTAAATAGTTAGGAATCTCTAGATATGTCTAGAAGTCATGCTATTGAATTCTTCCGGCTGTGTTTTGTAGCGTGAATTTTCGTCAGAAAAAAAATGTAAATGTTTTTGGAAAGATCTTGTTATCCAACTATGTGACGGTAAATGCTCGCTTTGATTAAGTGATTCGCGTTTTTAATGCTAGGGTGAGGTGAGTCTAAGCCTTGACTGCGATGTCACCGTTTGACCTGACATCTAGTGGCCAAATCAAAAACCTGTTCAACTGAACGCGTTATCTTTAGTTCTATGGACAGGTGAGGGTAGAGGGAGACGTATATTCCTTTCGATCCATTACATAACGTTTAGAATGAGTTAAATTGAATAAGTATGAGTAACATTTAAGTTTGCTATATCCACTGTCTTGGGAGGCTATCTAATTAGGCTAATGTTTTCAAAATTTAAACCTTTTCTTTTTCTCCTTCGATCAGTGGATATTAGTAATATATTTTGGGAAATCAAATCTAGAAATTAATAATGGTATTTTTTGGCTACTTGACTAGAAATTGCTAGTACCTAAATGATCTAGCAGTAGTAGTAGTAGTAGTAGTAGTAGTCTAAATTTAGTAGTAGTATCTAAATGATAGGAATACTCTTAATACGGAGAATATTATTCCAGGAAAGTAATCTATCCATGTCACACCTATTATTTAGATACCTTAGGGCCTTTGCCTAGCAGTAAAGGTTTTAAATATATCCTAGTTCTGGTAGATGCTGCTAGTAGATTCGTTGTAATGGAACCTTTGAGAACCTTAAGTTCACGTCTTATATGTGACAAATTAGAAAAGATCTTTATGTTTTATGGGTTATGTAATAAGCTGGTTCATGATCAAGGATCATATTTTATGTCTACGACCTTTAAGAACTTTCCTTTTAGTAGGAGGATTCAAAATGTTACTACATCTAGCTACTCTCCTAGTTCTAACTTAGTTGAAAGACAGAATAAGGTAATTCGTCTAATATTAAGGTCTTACATTCATCAAAACCAAACGAAATGGGTTGATTTCATAAGACAAGTTCAATATACCTTGAATGTCAGTATAAATTCAGAAACGAAGAAGACACCTTCTGAAATTTTCTTAGGGCGTAAAATGTTCAACCCAATGGATGTAATTTGGCTATTAGACTTGGGGATAGTAGAGTCCTCTACAAATAAAGAAGAGATCAGTAAAACGATCACAACGAATATAGAAAAGGCGTGGCTCCGCAAGGGAAAGCTTTATAATAAAAAGAGAGTTCCTTGTACTCTTCAAGTAGGGGAACTGGTTCTCATTAAAATAATTATGAAGGCATCTTTGGATAAAAAGTTCAATCCAAAGTTTGCATTGCAATATTCTGGCCCATTCCGTATTTTGAATTATCCGACAAAGAATGGATATATTGTTAGAATATGTGGAAGATCCAACTAAGAAACTAAAAAGACATAATGTATATAAAAAAGTATTACCCTCCCCGAACTTCAGATGATACTGTAAATGAAAATCAAAATTAACAATAAAAGGAGTAAATTCACAGTCTATTAAGAGAATCTATGTAAATAGTGTATATATTATGTTTATTTTTGTAAGAATACGGTTCGCTGTGTTTGTATCCTGCAGGAATGTATTATGATCGAGATCTGTATTGTCCACGACGCTTGTCATGTTGTCAGTCCTGTTGTCAATGTTGTCATTCAATTGGTGCAAGAAGCAATTCCAGAGATCAACTTCAAGATCCCGTCATTGAGTGCAGTGCAATGTCTCGACTAAGAAGAATATGTATGTATGTAACTAATCCAGGCCTGGAAACCAACAAGTAAGAGATCTATTCTTTTCTTATTGAGTGATATTGGAAATATAAACTTTATAAAATTGCAACTAAAATTCACTATCTAAAAATTTTATTTAAAAAAATTAAATGCCGGAGACACTTTATTATGTAGCGTGAATTTTCGTCAGAAAAAAAATGTAAATGTTTTTGGAAAGATCTTGTTATCCAACTATGTGACGGTAAATGTTAGCTCTGATTAAGTGATTCGCGTTTTTAACGCTAGGGTGAGGTGAGCGTAAGCCTAGACTGCGATGTCACCGTTTGACCTGACATCTAGTGGCCAAATCAAAAACCTGTTCAACTGAACGCGTTATCTTTAGTTCTATGGACAGGTGAGGGTAGAGGAAGGCGTATATTAATTTCGATCCATTAGATAACGTTTAGAATGAGTTAAATTGAATAAGTATGAGTAACATTTAAGTTTGCTATATTCACTGTCTTGGGACGCTATCTAATTAGGCTAATGTTTTCAAAATTTAAACCTTTTCTTTTTCTCCTTCGATCAGTGGACATTAGTAATATTGTTTGGGGAAAGCAAATCTAGAAATTAATAATGGTATTTTTTGGCTACTTGACTAAAAATTGCTAATCCGTAGTAGTAGTGT
Source organism: Thermobia domestica (assembly GCF_964235325.1). Classification (NCBI taxonomy): domain Eukaryota; kingdom Metazoa; phylum Arthropoda; class Insecta; order Zygentoma; family Lepismatidae; genus Thermobia; species Thermobia domestica. The sequence continues at coordinate 103,495,584 of NC_137457.1, forward strand.
ATGACTTTCGGTATATCATTATATTTTGAAGTGTTTATTTATATTTCTTCGTGTTTGTTAATTAGATTCCATTTGGTACGAACTAAAAATAATTTAATCAATACGTGCACTTGCTGCAATATTCATTCTTTTTGTGTGTTAAATTTGCATAAGGATTCTTGCTCCTTTAAAAACCAGTTATATAGAGCTGTCAAAGTTTGCTCCTTCAGAGCCAGATATATTAAGCTTTAAACGATTTATATTATTTGTTTGTTGTTTGGCTTTACGTTATTTGTTATATTCAAAGATATTCATATTAATAGTTGTTGTTGAAAATTTCCATTTGAAAAAAAAGGTAAAAAATAAAAGTTACTAGCATGTATTTCATGGAGTCTTAATGAAACGAATCGATGTCCCTATGTATGCGGTAAAATTCGCTACAGACTGTACACGTGTGTACATGTGTGTCACGTCACGTATCCTGGGCGCGGCAGTCTCTAAGAGCCAATCAGAATGCAAAAGAGCAATAAGTTTCCATATTTGTGGAGATGATAAAACGGATGAACTGACTCATACGAGGCTTGGGTGTGTCCCTAGAAAATAATATTAAAGGACCTCAATGTCTCAAACGGTTGTTCAGAAGTTCAGAGGTCCAGAGGTGCAGAGGTTGAGAGGTTCAGAGATTCAAGAAATTCGAGACGTTGGTTGTGAGCTGACAGAATCATCGTCAATGTTTTAGGAGTTACAAGAATACTACCATAAGGTATGTATAAGCACTTGTTGCATCAGAAATTTCAAGTTTAGAGAAGTCATGCAGTACTTCAAAATGTTCTGTCTACCCACACTAAAACTTTCAAGATTAAGAGCTGTTGTCACATACTTGTATTTCACCTTCCATCTCTAATAAGTTAAATATCTGAATATCTTGCCTATTAATCGATCTGTATTAAGGTATCAAACTATCAAATGAACTATTAGATATCAAATAACTCTTGTTGAATCACTCAATTAAATGTTGTTGTATATTACAATTTTAGTTATGTAATAAACTTACCTTTTAGAAATTATGTTGTCATTTCTCCAAGAATATTTCACTTCTCCCATGAAAATCATGGTGTAATTTAATTATATTTCTTGTGTGACATCCGCTAAATTATAGAGTGAGCAGCTCTCTACAATTATTTGGAATTTAACGAGCTAAGTAAACAGAAAGAGACCTGCATATGGTCACAAATGGGGGATCGTCCTATTAAAGCTCGTCCGACGTGACAAATGGGGCTCGTCAAAAGCTTTTCTTTCTTTTTCATTTTTCGGGACGAAAATTTTTTGTGGTGCTGCTATGACATCCTTCCTATCTGTTTTGTGTCTTATGTTTATGTTTTGGTATTATGTCCTTGGTGCATGTTAATTTAACTGAATTATGTAAGTTGTCGCATGATTGCAATTGTGTTATTGTGGATTCTAATGGCATTTAGTGATTTGATTATATTGCTACTAGTGAAATACCCCCATATTTGTTTGAATAGTGGAAACAAATTTTAATGAAGTAATTCGAAATGTCTTTCCATTGGTTCCCCTTTCCCAAACCTAAGAAATCTCCACCAAAGTTTCATGCTTGGTATATTACAAAATCGGGTGAAGCAAGTTGCAAATATTGTAGAGAATCTCTTGCTCAGAAAGCCGCACTCACGCAGGCCTTGCGCTCCGATTTTTGTCCCCTGGCAAATGAGCAACAGATCTCCCTGTGCAGCAAGCCAGCTTCCCAGTAGCAAGTTCTCCTACTTCACTTGAACCGCTGATAGACCATCCTCAGCAGTACATTTTACCGGATCCTGTGGATAGCCAAACGATAACGCAGAAGAAGCGTTATAAGGAAAATTTAGCTAAGTTTGAAGAAACTTGTAATAAAATGATATCCTTGATTCTTTTGGACAGTACACAATATAAACCAGTGGTCGCGAAACGATCAATTTTCCTTAAGCCAGAAAAAAACTGACTAACCCTTCTAATAAAGGTGCAGATAATTCATCCGAAGAGTCTCCTGGCATTATGACGAGTGATTTTGAGTTTGACAATAAATTAGCGTCAACACCTTCAAAGAAAGAAGGACAGCAGCAAATAGTTGAGGATGAAGTTTATTTTCCATTTGATATACCATCTCACGTGGAAAAACCCTTGGAGGGTAAACTCCCAGAACATTCACCACCTGAATCAAGTAAATATGATTCCGATGATGAAATTAAACAATTGGCAAAGAAGAAGATCTATCAGGAAAAGACTGAACGTGACGTACTAACACCAAGTCCTTTCTCATATGACTCAGGCGAAGAACTTAAAGAGTTTATAAATGAAGAACCTTTTATTGAAAATCTAAGTTTTCCTAAATATCCGCAAATTGCTTCTTACCCTCCTCAAGTGAAATATTCTCCCACTGCTGATAAAGCACTTGCACCTTTGTTATATAATAACATTAGGCAAGAAATTTTAAATAATCACGAAGTAAAGACTCCCTCAGAGGATTCATTACCCTTGGATGAGAATAAGTCAATAGCAGTTAATTCACCCTCTCCGAAAGAACCCCTAGTAGAAAATAGGCAAAATATTGATGAATCAAGTTCACGGAAAGAAACTGACGATCGAGTCACAAGTGTACCGGTATTGAAATTGCCGAAATTTAAAGGAAGTCCTAACGAATCTATTAGCAGATTCCTTGACGAATATCAAACTATACCTCGTGCTCTCTTTTCGCTCGTCCAGGAGCAATGTATTTATTTAGCAGCCTGTTTCGAAAATTCGGCTCTTGACTGGTTCTTATGTCATAAAGAAGCCATTCAGCGGTTGCAGTTTCGGGAATTAAAGCAAATGATTTCTCGAGCATTTCCTGACGATTTACATAGGAAACAGCCTAACAGAAATTAATGAGAAAACGACTCCCTTCTCGCTTCCCTCATGATAACTTCGCGTATACTTTAATACGAGACTGGAAGTACGTAAGACCTGAAATGGGAGATAGAGAATTCTTACGCATATTGTATAAGGCGTTGCCTTCAAATTATTTCCAGGCTTTATTATTAAAGGAAGTATCAACATTAGATCATGCTATTCATGAGTTGCGTTTATTGTATTTATCTGACATTTATACTGAATCTCACCGGGAAATGAAGAGAAAATGTAGGGAATTAAGACCACATCATGTAAAACCTTATATGGGTGATAAAACTATACGTTTGTTAAAAGAATGGGGACATACAAGCTTGAAATCGGGAGAGACAGTAGTCCAATTGAAGTGAAAAGAGCTCGAACGAAATTATGTCATCACATATTGCCCTCGATTCCCATTCGAAATTTTAATAGAAAAGTAGATACATTATTAGACACTGGTTCGCAGAGCTCTGTTTTAGCTGAAGAAATGATTCCTCAAAATTTTCCAATTGCTAAGCGAATACGTGCCACTATTCGTTTCGGCGCATTAGGGGATAAGTTAACTCAATCACTCCCAGTGGTTCTGTTAAGTTTCCAAGTTTGAACCTATTGTCGAAGATATTGTCGTTTATGGTTAAATGTGGCATTATTTAAACAATCTCAATTAGACGAGAAAATCTTTCTAGGAATAGATTTCATTCAGCGTTACACGTACGGTATAGGGTCAGAGTCTATAATTATAAACGGCAATCAAAGACAGACAAACATGAAGTTGCATGTTCAGTATTTCAAAAGCCGCAAGGAACAAACAGTAATAAATGTGTCATGTTTAGTTTTACAACAAGAATGGTAACCCTCGGACAAATAGACATGTTAGCTCAACATCAGTACCGCGTACGAACGCTAAAGTAACTGAAAATACTTTAGAGCTTACTGATTCAGGTTTCTCTTCTGAAGATGTTTTTCTAAATTCACAACCGGATAATGAATGATCTATATTGAGGATCAATTGTATTGAAACTCAATCATTGCGTAATCTAATCAAAAGAGTGGAGTGCATGAAAATACCTGCTGCGAAAGTTGGTTTAGTAAAAATTAAGCCAAGTTATTCTATAGTTGGAAATTATTATATGAAACCGAATGACGTTTTACATCGATCTTACTGATGTTTAATACCAACCACATTTTTTGTGGAAGAGAACGGGTTTCCAAACTGTCTGTGTTCAATCTGAGTAGACGAGATGTGACTATAGCTGACTCTCAAATCGTAGGACATTTAGAGAAATGTGTTCCTACACCAGAGGTAAGAGAGGACATGGCTAAATCCAGCTCACTCTCCGCTGAGGAAGTTGAAGAATCGAAATCTAAACTACAACACAATATTGGTAAGGAAATTGACATTTCCCCTGACCTTTTCCCTGAAGATCGTAAAAGTGAAACAGATCTGTTGTCTGAATTTCAACATATCATGGCGTGGACAATAGATAATATAACTGTAACACACGAATATGAGCATAGCATAGAATTAATTTCAAACATTCCTGTATCTTCACCACCCTACAGAGAGACTTTAGAGACAAAGTGAGCCATGAAAGAAGAGATTGACAAATTTCTCAAACAAAACAGCATATGTCCTTGTCGGTCTCCATATGCGTCTCCAGTTACTTTAGTCAATAACAAAGATAATTCTAAGAGACTCGTAGTGGACTATAGAAAATTGAACACCATCATATCTCCTGAGAGTTACGATCTTCTATTACTCAACGGCTTGATAAATTTATTCACAAATATTCAATTTATAAGCCCAATATATCTCAGATCTGGGTTTATACAAATTTCCTTAATGGTAGAGAATAAATTGAAAACTGCAATCATTTGTAGTGCTGGTCTATTAAATTTTAATATGGCCCCAAAAGGTCTTTCCACTTCCCCCGTAGCATTTCAAAGAATGATCGATAAAGTGTTTGCTGGCTTAAAATTTAATATTATGCCATGCTTCGTGGATGACTTGATTGTTTTTGAAAAATCTATAGACAAAAAGTTAGATAGACTTCGGAAAGTATTCACTCGTTTGCAAGAAGCCAATCTAAAATTAAATCCTCAAAATCTCACTTCATGTATGACGAACTACCAATCTTAGGATTCATCGTAGGGCGCAATGGGGCTAGAATAGATCCTAAACGAATCGAGGCTATCACTAACTTCGTGATGTACGTAGCTTTGTTGGATTGGCTAGTTATAATCGTAGATTTATTAAGAAATTTTCAGTTAACGCAAAGCATTTAATAGATTTGACTAAGCCTGATGTAATCTTTCAATTTGGAGATACAGCACGTCAATTTAGAACGTCAAGCCTTTAATATCTTAAAGGAGAAGCTCATTACTGCGCCTGTATTAGCCATCTTTGACCCGGAAGCAGATGCTACCGAGTTGTACGTAGATGCCTGTGAATAGGGAATTGGTGCAATATTAATGCAAATCAAGAACGGAGAGAAGAAACCGATTGCTTATTATAGCAGAAATATCTTAGACCATGAAGCTAAGTCTTTAATGATCCCAGAAATAGGGACCATGGCTTTGGTACAAGCCGTGCTACATGTCCATGAATACTTAATAGGAGTGCCTCACTTCACTGCATTCACGCACAGTTATTGCCTTCGTTATCTGAGAAACATGAAAAATCTAAAAGGAAAATGTTCGTTGGTTGATCAGGTTACAATCTTACAACTTTTCGATTAAGGCGATAAGAGGCTACCCTTCTAATAGACATAGTGATTGAATGTCAAGATTTCCTACCCAGACTCTAAGTGAGGAAGAGTACGCAAATAGAGAGGAAGGAAGTTTTATAAATACAATAAAAAAATTGACGCGACTGATGTAATCAAGGCACAGAAAGAAGACGAATATTTTGGTAGAATAGGCGAATTAGTAAAGTCTAATCGTACTAATAATGAGGCTCGTCCATATGTATTAGTAGACGAGCTTTTATATCGTAAAGCCAATAACGATTTGAAACAATGTGTTCCACGATGCATGGTCCCTGAAATTTTATATGCTATCCATACATCATGTTCAGAAGGCGGACATCTTGGAGAGAGCAAAGTGTTTACTAGTGTCAATGAGCGATTTTATTGGCCTCAAATAGGATCTGATATAAAAAATTAAATTAAGACATGTCGTGAATTCAAAAACCCCACCACTAAACTATTAGGGTTGCATAAACCAATTAAACCAATACCTCCTTTTCATACTTTAAAATTGGAAGTGTTTGGCCCACTGCCCTCCTCTAATGGTTATAAATATGTCATCACCGCTGTTTTCAAACTATGTTTTCAAACTATGTAATTGCTTGACCCTTAAAAACCATAACAGCAAAGAATGTTGCAAATTTTTATTAGAAGATATGATGAATTATTTTGGTCCACCCCGCCATATAAGTTTTCCGAATTATTTAAGCAGTTCAGAGAGTATGTAACAAACTAGATTTTAATAGGAGTGGAAACGATAAATATTAGAAGGTCTGGACCACGTGTGTTTGAAAATATCGTACTCGTGAGCCAGGTCGTGTATAAATAAAGTTGATTGACTAAAGTTGAATGGATCTGCTAAGGTTCAAGCAGGTTTACGTGCCCTCTCTGTTGCTCTTTTGGAGCTCCATAATGTGAAATGTAATCAACCCAAGTTAAAATCAATCGATAGATTGTAATGATAAATCATGGAGAACAATAATTCTTTAATAATAGAGGCCGTGGTATAAGAGGTCATTATAATAATAGAGGCCAGCCGTGAAAGACAGATTAACAATAAGAATAGAACTCTCAAAATGTAAGATCCATAGATAATACTCAAAAATAAAGAAGCCTTGGTAATTATTTTCTTTTATCTTGTTCATTGTATTTTCTTATTTTTATTTTCTTTCCTTTACTAATAATGTCTATAATGCGCAGGTAATTAGTTATTAGAAGAGTTAGCTAAGCAAATAAAAGTGTACAAAAGGGACTAATATAATAATTTATATTCCCCTTTATCGTAAGATAACCAATCATGAATCGCTGCATGCTTCATCCTCGTTTAGCAGAATGGTGTACATTCCCATATTCCGTGAAATCATTACTCAAACATTGGGTAAAGGACATCCTAAGTCTATGTTTTGAAAATATCCTTGAAGGATGTGTTAAACTCACAACAGCCTTGAATTTTCAGCAGTAATTAGCCACTGAAGCTTATCTAAAATATGCATATTTACGTTCTGGATGTTATTTAAATTTTAGCTATATAAAACAAAAAGCCGATGAGTGTCCATAAATTGTAAACTGAAAGAAAAGTTATGAAATTGCTTTCAAATCACAATCCAAATAAAATATAGACAGATGAAACAGTGCTATGATTAGTAGTGTCACGAAAAATAACAGGGCATGAAATTCATTTGGCTACTAACCTTGTTCCTTGTAGATGGGATTCTTGTAATAGGGTCTATACTGATCATCTTACGGATAATAACAATAATAATAATAATAATAATAATAATAATAATAATAATAATAATAATAATAATAATAATAATAATAATACGGATGTTGGATGAAGCGTCAGTCCTAAGAGTGACTTCCGTTTCTCAGACAGCTTGACTCTTACCTGTGCTGACTATCTGAATCTATCAAAATGTTATTGAGTTATGCGCTCTACTGCTCCTTATTAATGTACTATTATGAACGTTATATTGCTTTGATTACAGATGAGCCTCGATTACAGATGATAATGTAGTTATGATGTTATTATTATTACATAAATATATGTGTATTACTCTTGATTTACAAAAAAAGGAGAGACTAGTTCCGCAAATTATTTTTCATGTTAATGTTGATTTATCCTTGTGTTGTTGATTTAATATTGATTTACCGTTGTTTTATCATTAGAAGTTTAGAAGTAACGTTATATAATTGCTGGATTTATTTGAATATATATATATATATGTAGTAGTTATTTAGTGACATTGTTAGATTATCAGCGGCGTAGCGTAAGAGAACGCCGGTATGCCCGGCATCCCCTGTTAATAAGAAAAAGTACGTATTTCATTATATATAAATCGTTTGCTTGTAATTATCACAATTATTTCCACTGCAATCTTCTGGCGCGCTCTCTCGACTTACTTTGACAAGAGGAACCTACGCATGCGCGTCGCTCAGATGCACATTTTCTGTCTTTCCTCCTGTCGTATGCTCGGGCTTCCAGGCCTACTGAAAGCATCGGGGTTTTCGTCTGCTTTCTGTTGAATGCGCATGCGCAATACTTCCCTTCTCACTCCTCCTCATCCCTTGCAACCCTACATTTGCTTTAGATATACGCTGGCATATCCAAGTATTTCCAACTGTATATATTTTGAACTAAGCTATAGTTTCTGAACAGAACGTACGAGCCCTAATATAAAGGAAATAGAACAAAACGGAAATGGTTAGTTCAACGCATTTTTGAAGCATGCCGGTTATGTAAATAATAGTATTAAAATAGTTATGCCTTAATCGCAACTAAATGCATCGTAATTGTAATCTTCATCGTAAAGAAGCTCAAAGACACAGGCATAAATATAAAGCATTCTGTAGAATTACGGTGACCGATCTGGTAGGACAAGAGAGCCACCACTCCCCGTCACTCGCAAAGATTGTGCCAGGGCCCTTCAGTCACTGGCATAAATCTCGGGGACATAAGGGGAACATGTTCCCTACAATCTTGTCCACCCCCCCCCCCAATAATCCGATTTGAGATTGTGATGATGATTTCTATCCGACTGCCACAAACGAAACTGATGTCCTTTGACTTGTTTCATTTTTAAAAAAGAATCGTATTCTTTAATATTTCATTGTCATTAATTATTAGTAGTCTATTTTCAACTATTTGTTTAATTCCTGCAACAATTCCTATAATGCTATTGTGGTAATCATAATTTTGCTCAGATAAGAGTATTGTTGCGCCAAATATAGGCCTGATTGATTTTCTTTCATAGTTTTGGGGAAGTCATTATTTGTATTGTTATAAAACAAATGTCCTAAAATTTTAATGTGGATCATTGTGGATGCATAAGTAGAAACATGTCAATTATTATTATAAATATATTCAAATTTCAGAATGTGCTCACGGCACTGAGTTGTAATAATGATATGTACCACTATTTCATCTACATCATTTGGTATATAATATACGAGTACAACAGGTTTACCTCAGAAATCTGATTCATCTACTGTAATATGAGTCTCTTCTCCCCTCCCCCCACAATAAGCCTTAAAATGTACCCTCCTGCCGATGTTATAGACGACTCTGCTTCCCTAATCCTCCACAGCATATTTTTCAACTTCATAAATAAATTGAACATCGTTAAAAAAGGAAAGGATTATGGGAACAGTCTTACCCATCCCACGAACGTTGAAGACAGATTTGCGCCCTTGACTTCAGTATCTGGATACAGAAACAGGCCCCCAGAGTTGGTGTAAGTGCTTTGTATTTAAATCTTCAAATGATATATACAATCAGGCCCATATTCACGAACGGGCGTCTGAGTTCCGGACCCAAGATGACAAATTTCTAGGGGCGATATATATATATATATATATATATATATATATATATATTGAAAGAACGAGATTGACGTGTGGTATGTGGAGAAAAAAGCCGCCCACGAGAAAGAAATGAAGGGAACGATGCTGGAAACAACGTTCATACAAAAGTAGGGCCTAGTTTTCTCGTCACAACGGCAGTAGCAAGAAGGAGCTGAGACAATTGCTTTTTAAATTCTAACGTAATCTACGCATTCGCTTCTCTATACCCCACTAGACCTCCAATTAGGGGGACTTCCTCCTAAATTTTGTATAACCCTATATTTCTATTCGGAATAGCTACCGGTATGTATTGCTGCTTGCAGTAGTACTATATCACACAAATAACTAACTTTGGCATCCCTCTTTCGGAATATCACGCTACGCTACTGTAGATTATTATATATTTTTCCACATTGAAGATACATATTGTTGCACAAGATGCTATTAGTTTATGATGATTCTAAGTAAAAGTTCAGTCATTATCATTCCTTATGTGTAATATATATATACATATACAGTGCAATATATATATAGTGTTGACTTCATTCAATCATTTTACATAAGAACTTTAAGTTCAGTAACGTTTAGGTTAGCTTATTAATTAGTTATCACACATATAGATATAACTCCCTTGAGTGCACTACTGAATATGAAATTATGACAAATAAACCAAACACTCAACATCACATACCATGTACATGCAACATGCATAAAACTTTTGAGTTATATGTAACTGAGAATAAAATATATGGTGATAATAAGGAAAGCGAAAGGAAATCAGACAAGTTATGTCAATACTACATGCAATATGTCATTACATGCTACATTCCCTCTAATTACAAATTATACATTACTCCAGGCTCCATGCATTCAAGTCTTGTTCCAATGTGTAGGTGTTAGTTGGTGAAATTCTTTAATCTTCTCTGAATCCACTTGATGCGATCCACTAAATCCACAGAGCATGCGATATCATTCCCCTAGGAGCACCCCTGCCCAACGGAGTTGAATTAAAATCACGTTAGAGTCACGGTTGACCCTAACGAAAGTTATTAGTAAACAACATAATGCCTCAGCTCCCATGCAAATCATCTGGCTCCACACATCAAGCAGTACGTAAATACATGCGAACATCTATGGTGTAGTTTCACTTTTCTGCTACCGGCGCTCCCGAACAAATGGCGTAAAGTTTCCCAATTGTTTCGGAAGTACCTTTAGCGGCCAGTGAGTGTATCCTCTAAAATTGTCAATGAATGGTAATGAATGCTTCCCTCTTCTTCAAAGTGCTGTTGTTTTTTTAAGATTTTACCGATTAGTAGATATTATTACATTAATCCTTATTGGGTGCGAAATGAAATAATTTTGATCTAACCTAATTTTTTTCTTACAGATAAAAGCATGGTTTTGACATAGTTGTAAGTAGAATCGTTATTATGTAATGTGTTATTTTCACCTCCAGCATATGATAATTCCCTATTATCTCTTAATACCATTTCTATTACTAAAGGCACAAGTAGCCTCACGACACCTTGGTTGTAAATCATCCATGCAAACCATGCATAATGTGAATTGTTAAGAATACTATGTACACATATAACAACATAGTACGCATATAATAAAACGTGCAAATATTCTCTTTAAACTACATGCAAACATTTCATCTCTTCAACTTGAACTATTATATAAAATTATGTAACAACCTGTTGCGTAGAGTTGAAAGACCGAAAGGGATTATCAAGGAATTATCAGCACAGCAAGGACACACATGAATGAACATACAAAATACATATCTATACAGTTACACATGCTGTTAATTAGAAACATAACACCAATGTTCTCATGTTCACAAAAAAGAGGGAATATAAATAAAATAAATTAATGATCCTTCCTTGTTAATTATCCGCCCTATTAATTGCATTGTGCTGTTATAAAGTTGTTCATTATTAGTTATTAAATTATTGAATTAGATATCATTATTAAAATTCATGAATGGTGATTAATGGTTATTAATACTTATTAATTAACCGGATTTTTATTTAGAGCTTATTTAGTTGTTACTTAGAGCTTATTTACTTAGTTTTTAGAGCTATGAATTAAGAGCTATGAATTAAGACCATGAATAAATGTTCGTTTTACAACTATCTTTTTCATGGTTAACCTTGCCGCCTGCATAAGAGTTGCGTCGTTTACTAACGACACGCACTGGGAGGAGATACGTCAACAATCAAAAATTGATTAAACTCAGAACCGCTATTGGAAATCTGGATGACTGTTTTCTTCACGAGGATAAGTTCACCCATCAATTATCATAGTATTCCAGGAGCACTTACCGTATCATGACAATTAAGTACTAATGTATTATTATATATGATGTTTTGTAGAACTAAGAAAAATAGACTAAATAACGCCGATTTACTTACCTCGGTAATACCATAAGTTAACCTTGCCTCTATACGTCTTCACTGTTTCCGTATGCACTTCCGAATTATTTCCGAATCCATTAATTATTTCAATTCGTAATATCATTGTAAACTGTCAAAACTTACACTGTTTTCTGTATGCGTCTCTTATGATAGCTTCAAATCCAATACTTAATGACAGTATTATATTTTATGAAAATGAAACGTTTCCGGCCAACGCCCGACCGGATCTCCAGTAATAAATTGCAGCCGCCAATCGAATAACAGAAAAGATACTTTCAATCCATATTAGGCGTTATGGGTTCACTTGCTAACATTAGTAAGAATTAAAACGTTCCATCCCAACATTTTTTTCACTAGTATATCGATATCGCGCATAAACAACTTGCAAAGATATAAGTTGTAGAATTATGTAATACCCTATCTTGGTTTAAAACCCATACTTACAGATGGAACTATTACTGCAACTCTCTTCACTGCATTCACACAGGTTCCTATAATAGCATTTTAATGCGTAGACAGGAAATCCATATCAACTCACTGTGATCTATCCTAGACGCGACTCAGGATATTAGTTAAAATAATCTTCTCCCTGCTGTAAGCCGACTATGCCTGAAAATCACAATTTAAAATGCATTTTTTTCAACAGATTGCATGTGCCTGTTCAATCATCATGGCCATAGTGGAATAGCCCCTTGATACGTTGATTAAGCTGTGTATTGAGGATACGGTTTATTTCTCGAATACAAGTCATCATCGGTTCGATTCATCTTCATTAGAGATCGACAATCTGAAATCCTCTTTCTCCGCCCCATTGGCTACACAAAGTAAATAATAGGAGAAAGGAAAGAAGATTACCCATTATTTGAAGGGTTCCAAAAACGAAACAAGTTTCCAAACAAGCTTTAAATACATGTCATATAGACTCAAGGCGGTGACTACAGGTCAACTCAATATTAAACCTCTATTCGTCTTGTTTTATTTTGTTAAATTTAAAATTGCATTATAACAATCCTGCAAATTCCAGTGACAGTAGTCCACCCTTGATTCCTTATCTTCCATACTAGGATTTCATTGTAGATACCAAAAACAAAAACAAAAACTAACAAATCAATAGTAGTCACTGAATGTGCGTCAGCCTAATCTCTACATTTCTACTTAATTGTAGATATCTCTATTTAAACCCCATCAATAGTTGTCTTTACTAATTACTCATTACTACTTACTTGGGGTGACTAAATTTTAAATATTCATTCATCTTTGTAAACGACGTAACAAGGCTGACTTGCTATGTAATCTATCACAATTTATGTATTGGCATCTCTTCTTTTCCATTCATGTTAGAATTTTGCTCTTCAATTTGCTAATGTGGTTGAATTAGATGCCACAAATGCGCCAATCTCTTAACCAATTGTTCATGTTCTCTTATTTCATTCAATCACATCACAAGCACAATATTGAAATTAAAACATGTGTAACGTAATGAAACAATGCAAACTATTGTGCTCTGAATATATTGCATTGTTACTAATTATAACAATGCTAATTCATACTTACTTGTGTAGTGTTAAATTTCTAATGGGACCCTTTTTCGTTGAGTATGAGATGGTACACATTTCACTAAATTGTAGTATTTAACATACGTAACCGTATACCAATGCTTACTTTTAATAAAGTTCAGAATTTGCCATTAATGACTCTACTGTACTAAAGAAACTGAATTCGAAAATGAGTGTTCAGAACATTACAAAATTATCGTTAGAATGATAAAGAAAACGGTTCTCTGTTATTGTCTAATAGTCTAACTTACTGTATGTCGTTATTTTCGCTCTATGCCCTCTCCTTGCACAAAACAAAATTCCAATAAAATGTGGATGCTTGATGTTATACTTTTATGCTAAGTTCTTGACTCTTTTAGTATTGAATCTTTGGAACTGAGGACTGTTTAGTTGTTCATGAACATTATGTAGGTTGTTCTCCTGTTACATTCTTGCAATCGTAGCATTTGTGAAAATAAAGAAAATTGACTTTTTATCTTTAATATAGTATTTCATTCGAGTAACTTCTTGCAATTGTAGCATATTAAAATGTTGTTAATCTTTAACTTTGATATAGTACTTCGGTAATGTTATATGATGTGTCAAACTAAAATATTCTTGTTAGTATATGTTACTCATTTATGATCACCTGTATTTCCATTTAGCTGTGTTATGTGATGGAACCTAGACACGAATCTTTGTTATAAACGTTCTCTATATATTTGTTAAGAAAATATGAAATGCGACTATGCCGACAACAGGCTCATAATTATGTGCATGACCTATAATATTCTTTACCTTGCAATTTTTTTTTCATTCAATATAAATTTTTCTACGAGGGTCACTCGGAAATTAAGTTTCTCATGTTCCGGCTCTAACGCTAGCTTCTTCGTAATTTTCGAGGTCGAAAATTATGAAGCAGTGGTAACGTAACGCTGAATCCCAAAATACGGTTACATTGCTCTTTGTGGAAGGAAATGAAAACGATTATTTTGATTAATATGCATTTTAAAAGACATTTTTCTCTCTTGACTTGCCACAAGCTAGCCACAGAGAAAGGAAATACGTAAAACTTTCTAAAGCTGCCTGATGTTGCTATTGCTGCGCAATTTTGTAGGAAATTCATTTCTCGAAGGTTACTCATAGTCATCCTACAGTATACATAATCACGATTTTGACAACGTGACGCCGCATTAATGTGCTTAAATTGGTTAAATAGTTAGGAATCTATAGATAAGTCTAGAAATCATGCTATTGAATTCTTCCGGCTGTGACTGTACACGTGTGTACATGTGTGTCACGCCACGTATCCTGGGCGCGGCAGTCTCTAAGAGCCAATCAGAATGCAAAAGAGCAATATGTTTCCATATTTGTGGAGATGATAAAACGGATGAACTGATTCATACGAGGCTTGGGTGTGTCCCTAGAAAATAATATTAAAGGACCTCAATGTCTCAAACGGTTGTTCAGAAGTTCAGAAGTACAGAGGTCCAGAGGTGCAGAGGTTCAGAGGTTCAGAGATTCAAGAAATTCGAGACGTTGGTTGTGAGCTGACAGAATCATCGTCAATGTTTTAGGAGTTACAAGAATACTACCATAAGGTATGTATAAACACTTGTTGCATCAGAAATTTCAAGTTTAGAGAAGTCATGCAGTACTTCAAAATGTTCTGTCTACCCACACTAAAACTTTCAAAATTAAGAGCTGTTGTCACATACTTGTATTTCACCTTCCATCTCTAATAAGTTAAATATCTGAATATCTTGCCTATTAATCGATCTGTATTAAGGTATCAAACTATCAAATGAACTATTAGATATCAAATAACTCTTGTTGAATCACTCAATTAAATGTTGTTGTATATTACAATTTTAGTTATGTAATAAACTTACTTTTTAGAAATTATGTTGTCATTTCCCCAAGAATATTCCACTTCTCCCATGAAAATCATGGTTTAATTTAATTATATTTCTTTTGTAACATCCGCTAAATTATAGCGTGAGCAGCTCTCTACATTATTTGTAATTTAACGAGCTAAGTAAACAGAAAGGCACCTGCATATCGTCACAATATTAATAAATCCTTTTGTAAATTAATAAGTGAAAAATGAAACTTATCGGTGTTTTTTAATTAATACTGTTATTACAAAAATATGTTCAAAGACTTTTTGCAGCACTTATGATAATATAGAGAAAATGTAAGTTTTAAGGGAAATGGTGATTGTACTATTAAGTGCATGGAGGATGTTGAGATTACTAGTTTATACTTCAATCACTTTAGGTATGTTATGTGTGGTGAACACTATTTCATTAACGTTTCCACATTGTCGGTTGAAACAAAATCTTGATGCGTAACGTAAAATAAGCGTTATCGTTAATATTTTCTTTTGCACTTTTTCACAGGTCTCAGACCACATTGGGATGTCCATGATTTATGTTGATCGTTCACTGCCATTTCAACATAGGCTTTATACACCTCACAAAATTTCAAGGACGTTTGGAGTCGATAACTTTTTTCTCTTGTCTCTATGAACTCTCCACAGACATAACAGAATTTATAAGCCTCCACATGACTGAAATATTACAAATTAGGATATAGATGTTGTTGCGGATATATATACGTTTTAAGATTTCAAACAAGCAAAACTTATTTGTTACTTGTATTCATATTTCATAGGTTAAACTAGTAAAGTAAATGACCTGTCAAGAGAAACTTAGCATAGGTTGATAACACTGTTTCGGGAAAAGATGGTGTTCCCCACTAGTGTGTGTCCTCACTGTCATTTATTTGCTCAATCAGCTGAATGTACTACGTTTTACGAACAATTTTAACAAGAAAGGCATGCTGTGACACAATTCCAATATTACAGGATATTTTAGTGTTATATACTATATACACGTACCTTTAAATCCTTACACTCTGCTCACTGTGACACGTGTTGCTTCAACCGCGAATCTCTAATCAGTGTTGGCAGGTCATTCAATCAAATTTGAATGCAACTTAACCCAACCAAAGATTTAACATGCACATATAAACTCATTGATATAGAGGAGAATCCATATTTTCGATGCTACTAGCTAAATAAGCGAAGTTTCCTGAAAAAAAAAAAACCTTTTCTTCTTACTTCCAAGGTACGAAGAAAGAAAATTACTACTATAATACAAGGTCAAAATGAGTGTTGCATAGACTAATTCATTCTGGCAAACACATTAACCCGTTACGTTTTATGTTTTTGTTTCAAAGTTGCCCTAGTGGGGCCACAGACTTGAGGCGCCGTCTAGCTGTCTCTTGATGTGTCTTGTGTTTGAGAGTCAAGTGTAACCTTTTCATTCTCTTTTGTTGGAGTAGCACTGGCCTTATAAATGTGACTATGAGTTATTTGCGAGCACCACGCTTACCTGTCGACCTACTGCCTGAGTGATTGTTTCGAGATCATGAACAAGGAGCAGATTCACTATGGTTTGAAAGAAAAAGAAACTGGACGATGTGCTGCCTGTGAAGTGTCAATCTTGGGAAATACACTGTCAGCATTAGCCGGAAGTGTAATGGGTCAGGACAGTGATTAGACATGGAGTAGAACAGTGTCTTATTGAAATCCCTACTGTATGTATCAAAATACATAAGCGAGTGTTTACACTAAGATATTTATACCTTTAATTTCATTAGAAATTTCCATTTCAAAATGTGAGTAGTATGCACATATGAAGAGCATAAACTGAAAACTTGCTCTAATTATGTAAATATTTTTTAGAGACAGTAATTCTTATGTGATAATGATAACAAAAATGTAATTTTAGGCAATAATAATAACCAACTATTTGTATTATTTATAGAATAGCATAAATTGATTTCACTAAAAACTTTGAGAATTAACATTAAACATTTATGGTAAGATACTGTATTATAAAAACATTATAATTTTATTTTCAATTCAATTTTAATAATAATAATAATAATAATAATAATAATAATAATAATAATAATAATAATATGATAATAATAATAAAGCACAAAAGGTCAACATATAGAAATGTGTTCAAAATATATCCCATATAAAGTCATAAACTGCAATAGAAATGATTATATTGTAAGTGAGCGCTACGCTCACATGTCGACCGCTCGCGTTACAAATCTACACACGACCGTTCACGGGTTAATAAAAAAAGCAACTTCATATACACTGTAAAGCCTAAATTCGTTTCAAAAAAACATATTTCAGAAAAATAACGAAATAAATATTTTGATTATTGGTATAGTAGCCTAGGACCTCTAGTAGTATTGAGGGTCTATGTCGTTCCCTCTTATAGGTATAAAATTGCAAAAATTCAAATTTCGAAGGTTTTTTACCTAAATTGTCCCTTTTGATGAGGGTTTATTACCTTACATTGTTATATGGTCGTATACAGAGGTCCATTACCTTTCATTAGACAGGTGTATTTGTGCACCCCTTGAAATTATTCGGAGGGGTATCTAGGTCCACCCCTTAAATTTTGAAAATTGACCAATTTAAACTTTTGGTATAATAGTATAGAACCCTAGTATGTATCACTACAAATTTTGGGTGGTACACCTCGTTCCCTTTCGTGGGTACAAAATTGCCAAATTTTAGTGTAATCATATGTTTACTTTTTGTCCCATTTTATCCCCTTGGATGAGGTCCTATTACCATATTTGAATATATGGTCCTGTACAGGGGTCCATACATTTTCAGAAGGGGTACGTTTGTGCACCACTTGAAATTTTTGGGAGGGGTACCTTGGTCCTCTTAAATTTTACAGATTGCCAAATTTAAACAATTGGTATCATAGTACTGGACCCTAATATATATATTACTATAAATTTGTTGGTCCACCTCGTTCGCTTTTAGAGGTACAAAATTGCCAAAATATAAACGTAACGAATAAGCAGTGCCTTGGGTTTGGTTTTAACCTATGTTATCCCATTTGATGAGGTTCTATTACCATATATGATTATTTGGGTGTATACAGAGATCCATTTCCTATCATGAGGCATGGGTATATTGATGCACGCTTCTTAAAATTTGGCAGGTGTACATTGACCCACGCCTTCAATTTTGGAAATTGTCCAATTTAAGCATAGTACAGGACCACAATATGTATCATGATAAATTTCGGTGGTCTGTCCATGCTTACAAAGTTGCCACGTTTTTAGTACAACCACGTGTTCGGTTATTTACTCAATTAATCCTCTTTGATAAGGTTATAAGGTATGGATCCTTAGGGTGCCAAATGCTAGTACGGTCACGTGATCGATGATTTGGTTTTGATGCCCGAGTCTTTGATACGGGTCCCTGGTCAATGTTCTGTAGGAATTAGGTTGAAACTTAAAACCAGATTCATGACATTTAAAACTTTTTTCAACTTTCAAACTAAAAAAATCAAACCAAAATTTTCAAAACAAAAATTCAAACGAAAACTTTTAAACAAAACTTCAAACAAAAAAAAAATGAAACAAAACTTTGAAACGAAAAAAAATTTCAAATAAAATTTCAAACCAAAGTTTGAAACAAAAATTTCAAACGAAAAATTTTTTACAAAATTCTGAAACGAAAAATTTTTAAAACCAAAAAAATAAACTAAAAAGTTTCAAACAAAAATCTCAAACTAAAGAATTTTCAAAATAAAAATTTTAAAACAAAATCTTTCTCACAAAAATTTCAAACTAAAGAATTTTCGAATCAAAAATTTCGAAATAGGATTTTTGAAACGAAAAATGTTTCAAATTAAAAATTTGAAGCAACATTATCCCACGAAAATTTTAAAGGAAAATTTTGAAAGAAAATTTCAAACAAAATTTTGATCCAAAAATTTGAAAACAAATTTCAGACAAAAATTTCTAATAGTTTAAAATCAAACAGTGATCAACTTTCACGGTTAACCGTCAAGCATTATCCAGTTTTTACGTACTCGAATAACATATAAACGGATTTCAACTATTTGATAAGCAGATAAACGGTTTTCCGTTTCTCGCCAATATTTACTAGTGAGTGCAAGAATTTAAAAAATAAAACAAAAAAATTGAAGTCTCTTTTAATACGCATCATATTTGAAGCAAGATGTCAGTGTACATCATGAATGCACGGTGGAAACCTGCATTTACATATATTCTCGCAGGACGAATATTTTTCCCGACAATTTGCATCATTACGTTTACATACCAACAAAACATGTTTAAATTGTTGTACATGTGAGAAGGTTGACTTAGTCTGTCACGATGTCTCCTACAGTGAAACACGCTGATCTGCTACGTGCTCTGGAAAAATCTAAACCAAGATTGCGTAAAACTATTATTGCCGATGCAGACGCTTCATTAATTCATAGTATTTGTGAATGCTTTTATAATGTCTTTAAAGGCAATGTTCCACTGAGAAGTGAGCAGAAGGCAAGATTAAAGCCTTACAAGAACAGGCTCTGCTATCTCGTGAACAATACTAAATCATTGAATAAAAAGAAGAAACATTTTACCGTACATCAAGGAGAATTCTTCCCTGCCTTACTTATACCTATTGTAGGAAGTGTGTTATCCAGTAGGCCTATTTTGTTTAAACAAAAATCATCGTGCAACATAGCAAGAAGATGGTTATATCGCCACCAGAAATGCTTTAACGATTTTATGCATCGTCATCCCGTGTGAGTGAAAATCGAGAATCTATTTTAAGAAAGCCGAACTACTATTCCGACGTTTAAAACAAGATGACGCAATTACGTGGGATCATAAAGAAACAGTGTACATCAACGATAATAAACTACATGGATGGAATATTGTAGATATAATGTGTGATGTGACTAGACCGAGGAAACATACTAATCTTCAAGGCTGGGAGCTGTTTTCCAACTACCTTGCATTGTCAAACATATCTCAAGAATTGATTGGTATTCCACGAAGATTAAACTATATTATCAAGCATAAAAGTACAAAAGCATCTGAACGATCTACACCACAAACCTGCACCTGACTTATTTTCTTCCCAAGAAGAAGAAGAAGAAGAAGAAGAAGTCCTACCAAAAGGAAAACGTATCATTCCACAATGGTCAACGTACAAACCATGAACAAGAAGTTGAAATCCATTTATCACAATCCAGCACATGCTGCATCATTTTCTACAGCAAAGAAATTACGGCAAGCCACAGGAAAATATATATATCTAGCCAAAATAAAACTTTGGTTAAACAAACAACCTACCTACACTTTACATAGTCCTGTACGTCGTCCTTTCCGTAGAGATTTTTATCCTGTCAACAATATTGATGATCAATGGGAATGTAATTTACATGATTTACAATCACTTCACAACTACAATGGCAATTACCGCTATATTCTTACAGTAATTGATGTGTTTAGTCGGTACGGGTGGGCTGTACCACTAAAATCAAAAAGTGCCGAGGATATAATTAATGCATTTGAAATAATTTTCCAGGAGAGGAAACCAATTGTTCTACGTAGTGATGAAGGAACTGAATTTACCAACAAGACGGTGCAAAAGTTTCCCAGGAAACACATCGTGCAACATGTTACAGCAAAGGAATCAGACATTAAAGACAGCATCGCAGAAAGATTTAATCAGACATTGAAACATCATATGTGGAAATACTTTACCAAATATCAAACATACAATTACATCAAAATATTGCCTATGCTTGTAAAGCATTCAACGAAAGTCGACACTCCAGTATTAAAATGGCACCTGCAAACATTTCTTAGGACAATTTACTGGAGGTGTGGTTTACTTATACGACAAAAAACTACAACGTTCAAAACAAGATACGGATTTATCTGATGCTGATACTGTTCGTATTAGTAAAACAAAATGTATATTTGACAAGGGTTACCTCGAGAACTGGACTTTATTGTACCAAGAAACCCACAAGATATATTTAGAGTAAAAGTCATTGTACCAAGAAACCCACTAGTATATCGACTAGAGGATTTAAATCATCAACACATCGATGGTGTTTCTACAGAGAAGAATTACAAGCAGTACCATTTCCTTCGATGTTCCTCATCGATAAAATATTACGTACAAGAACAAAAGGTCGCAGAAAGGAGTATCTCGTCCAGTAGAAAGGATATCCTTCCTCATTCAATTCGTGGATCTCTGCAACTTCATTGAAGAAGAAGAATGGAACCTGATCAAGATTTTTACGTTACACTTCCCAGTAATAGTTCCATGGATTATTTTCCAGATATCCATTGACTTCATATATTACGAAATTACAACGACTTGTAGAGTTTCGCCAGAAATGGGATGGAGAAATTTTAGGGATTCATTATCCACATTCTTTACTGAACATTAACAGTGAAAACAATAAAATATATTACAAATCATCAAGTAGTACTGATCAGGAACCTTGAAGGTTGTAACGATTCATGTACGCTATTATAACAATATAAGGGATCTTATTCATGTAATTAATACACATCATAAAGAAATCAATTTATATATATCTCATGACCCATCTAATAATATATGCCTCATAAGACATCCCAATATGAAAATCTATACTTCTGTACAATTCCCACCAAGTGTTAGTTTAATGCTTGGATTTGAACCGAAAAGTGATTTAAAAGATATGCAAAAGGAACAATATACACCGGATGTACGATTAGGTTTACACTCACAAATTTACATCTACTGTGACATTATTGAATCTGTCATTGCTGGAGATACAATGGTAAAATTGCTATGAATTGTCAACATGGATCTTGTCAATCATACTTTTGGAAGTCATGCAGTACAAATCTTTAATCCTGCCCATTATGTTCCTTTGGAAAAAATGAATTTTGAGCAAGTAAAGATCGATATAAGGAATAGCACAGGCCATCGTATGCCATTCACCTTTGGAACGGTGTGTACAAAACGACATTTCCTTCGTCGTCGTCATGACTGATCCGCATTTGCAATACTACCAAAAACAAGCGTTATCCGGTATCGGCAACGTCTATGTGGGAAGTCCCTATAATGCAGGACATGACATTGGGAGTTTCCTTGGTGGCTTATTTCATTCAGTGTTACCACTTGTGAAGCAAGGAGCTAAAACTGTGGGAAAAGAATTATTAAAATCAGGTGCAAATATGATTGATGTTGTGATATCCAATCAACAGCTGACACAATCGTTTCATCAACGTATGCAAGAGGCAAAAGGAAATTTACAAGAAAATGCTAAAAATAATGTTGAAAACTATGCTGGGAAGTGGATATCATAAACGAAAATGGGATGACTGCTCTCAGTTTGAAGTTGACCTTCCAACGATCAACAACACCATCAACCCTACAAAGAGACGTAAATTATCACATAAGAAGAAGAAGAGATCATTGGCATCGTCACCAGATATTTTTGATTAATTCAACGATGGCTTTCTTACATCATCAATCCTGTGAATGTGTAAAAAGTGAATTGGACATTTTTTCAAGATTACCCACAGAAAGCAGTGTTCTGGACAATCGTATTGTTTGCTACAAACCAATTATCTCAATAGCTGAAAATTCACCAATAGAATTTGTAGTGAGTGGTGAGAATTTGCAGTGATGAATATATTGATTTGCCACAAACCTTATTGTACATCCAAACACACATTGTGAAATCAGATGGTTCCTCCTTCACCGAAACGAATAAAGCAACTGCACCTGTCAATGATTTTTCTAAATGCTATGTTTAGTGAAGTACAAATCTACTTAAACAATAACCTGATTTCATTTCCGTCAGATAATCATCCATACCGTTCGTACCTGGAAAACTGCTCAATTATAGTGATGGAGCTAAAAATATACAATTATAAACAACAAAGTGGTTTCAAGACATGGCTGGTCGTATGAACGCAAGCACCAGTGAGAGTAAAAGATTTCAACAACGTTACGAACTGACAAAACAAAGTATGAAATTCGATATGATTGGACATCTTCATTGTGACATTTTTAATCAAGATTTTTTTCATGCAGTTTAATTACGTGTGAAACTTATTCCTAAAAAAGCAAACCTTTTTCTTATGGCCAGTCAAAGTGGTGTCAATGCAAAAATCAATATTCTAGATAGTTACAACTGAAAAAGTCAGCATTAGCCCTCGTGTCAAATTGGCACACAATAAAAGTTTACAATCTACACCGGCAAAGTATTCTCTCACAAGGGTTCAAATGTAATTATTTACCACCCCGAAGGATATACAATCCAAAAATATTGATAACCTGTTTATGGCAATATTGCCAAATCGTATTAGGATTTACATCGAATGGATTCAGTGGAACTATTTGAATTTCAACTTCTAAACATTAATTTCTTTACATTGTACGTGGATGGAAATGCTGTACCTTCAAAACCATTGCAACACAGCTTTGAAGAGAATTTCTAAATTTCATCGTACCACACATTGTTCTGAGGCTCTGGCATATATTTTACCAAAACTGGATATACAATTTCAAGAGCCGACTACAAGAATGAATATACACGGTATGTATTTGACTTAACTCCCGATTCTGCGGCTGGAGATTGTCACTATTGGAATTTACAACGAAATGGAGCCATCCGATTGGAAGTTCATTTCCAAGGGAAGTTAGCAGCACCTGCAAACTGTATTGTGTATGGGGAGTTTTCCTCACTCCTAGAGATCGACCGCCAGCGCAACATTATCCTGGACTTTTAAATTACAAGGTACATATATGTTATGTGTTATTTCCATTCACGATGCTGATTACATTACAATTAGCTAGTACTTTAAATGGTAGTCCATTATTAAGAAATTCATTTTACCGGGTTATTTGCAAGCGATGAGTTACCCTCACGGATTATTCATCCTCCGGCAATCATTGTGAATACAGATCGATCCACAAAATTAGGAAGCCAATGGATTGTAATTTATATTGATAACCGCGGTGTTGGAGAATATTGTGACAGCTAAGGCCTTCCTCCTTATGTGCAACAGCATGTTGCATTCTTAGAACTTCATTGTATGTACTATAAATATAATAATAGCCAAATGCAAAGTCTTGGTTCATCCGTATGTCGCTATTATGCTTATTTTTATTTGTGCTCTGAAGCCCAGGGAAAATCCCTGCGTGAAATTCAATATTTGTTCACAACTAACCTCGGTTAATGATCGTAGACTACTGTAATATACCTGCCACTTAATTGTATCATATTTATCATTGAGAGTGTATTTGTTTTATCATCATCTATTTCCATACTAATCATCTTTTTTCCTCGTTCTTTTTACAGAATTCACAATACTAAGGTTTGCAAATCTTTGCTGTGCTGCAAAACATGGAAACAAATCATCACAATCAAGAAGAAGAGGAGGTCTTATGAAGAAACCCAGCTCAATATTCAAACATTGTCAATACCTTAGTGTAACGAGAAAGAAAAAACGAAACTAGAAAATGAATAAAATACAATTTGCTTATCTATGCGTTTTGATTGTTCATTCCATCAATATGATACATACAACGTTATAAGATTTAAAGTAATGTACTCTGCGATATAAGACGAGAACCCTGGTCATAAATCTTGTTCACAATTTCCACCTAATTCCTAGAGAACATTGACCAGGGACCGTATCAAAGACTCGCGCATCAAAACAAAATCATCGATCGCGTTTCCGTACTAGCATTTGACACCCTAAGCATCCTACCAAATTGAAAGGTGATACCCGTCTATACCTTATAAACTTATCAAAGAGGATAAATTGAGTTAATAACCGAACAGGTGGTTGTACTAAAAATTTTGCAACTTCTTACGCATGAACGGACCACCGAAATTTATACATATTGAGGGCCTGTACTATGCTTAAATTGGATAATTTCCAAAATTGAAGGGGTGAGTCAATGTACCCCTGCCAAATTTTAAGAAAGGTGCATCAATATACCCATGTCTTATGATAGGAAATGGATTCCTGTATATGCCCATATAATCATATAAGGTAATAGAACCCCATCAAAGGGGATAACTTAGGTGAAAACCAAACACGTGGGTCTACGTATTACTTACGTTTATAATTTGGCAATTTTGCACCCCTAAAAGGGAACGAGATGGACCACCCAAATTTATAGTGATATATATTAGGGTCCAGTACTATGACACAAATTGTTTAAATCTTGCAATTTCTAAAATTTAAGGGATGGGCCAAGGTACCCCTCGCAAAAATTTCAAGGAATGCACAAACGTACCTTACTCTTACGGAAGGGAACGGATCCCTATAAATGACCATATAACCATATAAGGTAATGAGCCCTCATCCAAGGGGATAAAATGGGACAAAAAGTAAACATATGGTTGTACTAAAATTTGGCAATTTTGTACCCATGAAGTGCGACGAGGTGGACCACCCAAATTTATAGTGATACATACAAGGGTTCTATACTATTATACCAAGTGTTTAAATTGGGCAATTTCCAAAATTTAAGGGGCGCATTAACATTCCCATGTATTATGAAAGGTAATGGACACTTGTATGTGCCCATACAACCATATAGGATAATAACACCTCATCAAAGGGGATAAATAGGTCAAAAACCTCCGAAATTTGAATTTCTGGCAATTTTTTACCATAAAACGGAACGACGTAGACCCCCAATACTACCAGAGGTACATACTATGGTCCTAGGCAACCATACCCAATTTTTAGATTTGGTAATTTCCAAAATTTAAGGGTGGTGGTCCTAGGTACCCTTGCCAAAATTTAGAAGGTGGGCCAAGGTGCCCCTGCCAAAATCTAAAGGGGCGGTCCTAAGTACCCCTAGGTCATTAACCCTGGACCAACGACCATGTGTCCTGAGGCAGGGACCTAGGGGCCAAAATGTCCTCAGGTGGGGCCAATACTACTATTATCGAAATAATATCCCAGATTTGATAAATGCATAACTTTTTGCTAACGCGACGCCGAGTTCCACATTAATTCAGGAAAAATCATTCTTCCCGTATGTCAATACTAAGGACATTTATGGTGATTTTTAATTTTTGACAGGGGACTATAGCACCATATAAGTCACTGACCCTGTAAGGATTCTTGGAATATTAATTCTGTAACATTTGTGATAATCTGTCGCTCACTGGTATTTCCGGAACAAAATTTTGAATTTTTATAAAGATCTATCATCTGACTCTACCTTCCCGGGGCCCCCAAGGACGGTGGTTAACAAAATAAGATTCCAGATATGAAAAACCTATACTTTTTTGCTACAACGAAACCAAATTTCACAATAATTGACAAAAAATTCCTTTTCCTCGTATGTCCCTACTAGGGATATTTATGGTGATTTTTTTTGTTGTTTTTGAAAGGGGAAAATAGCAACATATAAAATACTGGTACATACAAGCAGCATTAGAATATTAATTCTGTAATATTTGTGAAAAATCAGACGCTCATTGGCATTTCCGGAACAAAATTTTTATATAGTTCCACCATCAAATCCTTCGCCCCCTGCCCCCCCATAAGGCGGTGCGTTACTAAAATAACGTTCCAGATTTCGAAAACGCATATCCTTTTGCTACAACGAAGCCAAATTTCACACTAATTAACAAAAATGCCTTCCTCTCGTGTATCCCTACTAGGGATATTGATGGTGATTTCAGCATTTTTGAAAGGCCCATTATCAGTCACTCTTACATGTAAGAATAATTGGAGCATTAATTCAGACACATTCGTGATTAATCTGTCGCTTACTAGCTCAACGAAAATGAATTTTGGGACTTTGGTGACACATCATCCACCACATTTTTACAACCCTCGCCTGCCAAAACTAGGGCCTTCCCAAAATAATGTTTGAGAAGGCTTTACTAGATTTGCGAAGGAGTATTTTTGCATTTTGTAACAAATACAATTCATTTGCTCCAAATTCTTTACGAATAATTATTGGAGAAAACTGGTTCAAAAATTTAGCATTGATTCTCCAATAAGAAAATAAACTTCTCTGTTTACACCCCCAAAAAGGGGGCAAACAGAAAATTTCTATCATTTCCTTTAGAAATTCGAAAAATTCAGATATTTCTCAACAAGAGTGCTAAATTTTATATTAATAGTATGAAAACTTTATATTCTCCCAGTGCTGTAGAAAATTAAACGAATTATGGAACAGTCTGTCTATTTTACTGTATATTTATACATGATTATGTAACAGAAATACAAGTTAATTTGATATGTACCACGTCATAGGACACAGTTTTTAAAAGTACACTAAATAATTCGATATAAATCACAAGCAAAAGCAGACAGTTTTATTTTATTTCGATGATGAAGAATCAGTTGTAAAAATTTCTCATATTCTTTTGTAGGAAGCAAACATATTCAAATATTCAGCGAGCTGGAGTTACATAAGTAAACTCAATGACCCAATTTCTCTCGCAGTTTCTGGAAGTGGTCTGAGTACGAGAATTTCATTAAATTGTAAGGCATTTTATGACGAGTCAGAAACTTAAAGTTATACTCTTTCACTTCTGACAGTATTCGTGCCAGTCAAAATATTTATGGCGCAACCTAGGTTGCGTATCTTGCAGGCTGTCTGATTTTGGTTTTCTTCATTTTACACAAAACAGTGGTGGGGATATCAAACCATGGTCAACATATATTACAGGTCGATTAATGCTGTTTCTGTGGTGGAAAATATAAAATAGTCACTCGAACATAAAACAGAGAGATTTGAATTCAAATGTTTTCGATTCAACTTTTCCTCCAAATTTGAAGGACGAAATACATTGTTACTTGATTTCTGTAAGAGTCTTTTGCAAAAGTACATTCATACATCGTTTCACTCTCGTAACTCAGATGGTACTCGAAATATAGACAATTTTTTATTATCTAATTTTCAACCAGAACCTCGAAATTCCAACAAATTTGAGGTTGAATTTTTGCCTAAAGTTTTCTTTGGATATGTCGTACCTTATCAGAGCAACGCATGTAAGAGCACATTTCATCCCCTCATCCGGCTATACGCTTTCAGTAAATTGCCCTCAAGCACTTGAGGGGCATGGGCAGAAACTGTTGATTTGTTTCAGAAAAAAAACATCTAAACATATAAAATTATTTCCTTCTTTCTTCTGTTAAGATCTGCGTCTTTTTCTTAAGTTGGTGAAAACTACACCTAATACTTGTTGGTAGCCCTAAAGGACTCGTTTAGACTAATTGTGGAATTTAGTCCTGTTTAGACCAACAACGACCGCATTAGACTAGTTTGTCATTCTGAATAAACCACTTCGTCAGTTTTTGACCAATTGAATATTATTTTTTTTCGAAAACAGGTCTAAACAGGACAAATATGTCCGGCTTAATACACTTGCATCTATCTGTCTATCTATCTATCTATCTATCTATCTATATATATATATATATATATATATATCTATTTATCTATCTATCATAAATCTGGTACGTCTGGATTTATTTTAATCAAACTTGCTACATACATTACTTATAGTCTGCAAAAGAAAGAGTACTAACGGAATAGTATAGGATGAATATAAAAATGATAGAATACGATCGATGTTAGTGTCAAATCTGTAGTTTGCGGGCTCGCTGACATAAGTAGCGTCACGTCCGATTCCACCTAAGTCCGCTTTAATCTTTAAAGATGCCGAATTGCTTTGTCATTGGACTACATTTTTTATATTTCATAGAATATGTTATTTCATTCCAGTTTAGGAACATTTTTGATATTTTTATTTATTTTTTTATTTTTAAGGTTTTTACAGGAACGTGCCCCTCTGGGAACATTGGCGCATTTTAAGTCAATATTTTATATTTGACTAAGAAAATAAAGCTATATTATATTTTGTGCACCTGGAATAAATATTATTATCAATAACTAACTAACTGAATGGCTTATGGAACCCGGAGGTTCAATGCCGAGTTCGCAAAAGCTCCCCACTGACTTCTATCCTTAGCCAATTGGATCCAGTTTCTAATTCGTATTCATGTCTCTGCGAGATCAATCTTAATATTGTCCTCCTGTCTGCGCTTAGGTCTGCCTAATGGTCGTTTCCCGATTGGTCTTCCAATCAAGACTTTTAAAGCGTTTCTACTTTCTTCCTTTCTAGCTACATGACCTGCCCACCTAAGCCTCCTTGATTTGGCGACCACAACGATGTTGGGTAAACCGTATAAATTATATAGTTCCTCGATATAAAGTTACCGCCATACTCATTCCCGTTCCTCTTGAGTGCGAATATTCGTCTCAGGATCTTGTTCTCAAATACATCCAGAATATGTTCTTGCCGCAGAGTAAGCGACCATGTTTCTCAACCATACAGAACAACAGGCATGATTATCGATTTTATATTTTAAGCTTCAAGTTCCTCGACAGAACTGGCGACAAGAGATTTTGAATCGAATAGTAACACGAATTCCCTGCTTTGAGTCGACATTTAATTTCTTCGTGCATATGATTTTCGTCAGTTAATATTATTATTAAATATTTGAAAGTATCCACTATATCAAAACTATTATATCATATTTTAACACAGCCACAATTTGCCTTATCACGGTCCGGTCACACTTTCATTATTTAGTTTTCTCTACATTTACTTCTAAACCCATGTCCTTACAAGCGTTTAATAAGATCCCTGCTTTTCTTTTTATTGTTCTCCTATCATCTCCTATTAAAGTCTATCTCAGACAAGTTGATCCATCACCCACCTGCTAGCTGCCTACAGTTTGAGACGGGGCTGTTGTTGCTGTTCCCTTTAGCAATACAAACCCCCATTCGCTGCCATGTAGATATTAAAAAAACAGTGTGTAAATAACGGATTGAAACCATCAGGTAAACGTGTACATATTTCTTGGTTCTTAACACATTAAAAAGAGTAACCAAAACGGGTTTACAAGTAACTGTCAACTCAATTTAAGTATGCTCATTAATTCAAAAAGCGAGGTATGTGCAGAAGCGTTGGAATAACGGACTATGTCTGCTACTCGAGTGCGCATTACAACTGATAGCAGGGTTGGACCTTGTACACAATTTATTGTATCAGCACCATGATTTTATCAGGTTTCTTTTTTGTTAATACACCAACATATGCATGAAAAAAATGAAAGGACGTATTTAGTTAAAGTCTCGCACGTATGCAATATAGGTTAAAGGAGACTATGATAATTAAAAATGAATGATAAGGAAGAATTGATGGAATAGGAAAGTGGCAGCAAAGGAGGAACCTCGAGAAAACTCACTGACACGATGTCGTTAACCACGAATTTACATGAGCAAGGACCGGACCAGAAGTAAATAATTTACCACTGAGCCCCCATTCCTCGATAACATATGGCAACAAAAATATAACAACATATGACAAGAAAACTAAAAGTGTGTCGACTCCTTTTCAGGCCCGTATCAAAGGACGTCTAGGGACCGGCCCCCTTAAAATTTTACTGGCTTCCCTAAAATTTTCACTGTAGACTTCAAAATGAACAATAATATGTTGATGAACTATAATGTGATTGGATCGCCCTCCTTAAATTCTACCGCAGTTTTCCATGAAGATAACGAAGATACTTTCTCCTCCAGGTCACAATATCATCCCTATCAACTATGAAACCTTTCCTGCTGCGCAACACGTATTTTAATTTAATAACTTTTAATAGTCTGTGCAAAGTTGCACGAGAGAAAAATGGAAGATCATCATCGGTGTTTATTGCTGACAGAATTTTATCTAACGTTGGCAACTCATTTTGGAAACAGAACTGATGTATCTTCGATCGAATAGCCGACTTCGTAAAATCGTCGTATTTTTCAAGTAGGGAAGTGCTTTTGCGCGTCTTTTTTGGACTTTTCAGTTTATTTTCATTAAAGTTGGCCTCCCGTCGGATTCTGTGCACAGTTGCTTGTCCCACCCCTGTCTGTTTTGCAGTCATGTCGGCCAATTGTTCTACATTTAAATGAGGATGATATTCTCTTAAAGAATTAAACACAATCAAAACGCAGCGCCTCTCACCACTTCTCAAAGCTTTTCCGCATTTATGTTTTATCACAGAACTGGAAGACATTGTAGAATCTTGCTTAACACGCACACTAAAAACACGTTACAAATAAATAAATATATTTTTGTATGTATTACACATACATCCACTAATACACTTTCTAATATATACAAGCACTACATTATATTCACACACGCTAAATGAAATGAAATGAAATTCTTGAGTTTTACGTCCCACGATTATGGTCGTTAGGCTAAAGGAGATGGTGATGATGAGTAACGAAATGAAAATGGTGGAAGGAAGAAAGTGGGAGGAAACTGAGCCACTCAACCACTGAGCCTACACACGCTAAATTCATAGAATCTTCATAGCAGTGTTCCACGTATTCGATGTCCATTCGAATATACAACTATTTTTGTTTCTTTCTTTACAGTGAGAACATATGTCAACTATTCCTCATAACTCTGTTCCCCTTCTAACATCAAAAAAAGAATCAGCATAAATTTGGTTTCTACATAACTGTTGTTATATTTTTTTAAATGGCTAAATCAATATTTATTAGTCCTATAAAATACATAAACAATGCTATATCCTGTTTTTTAAAAAATAACCATATTAATTGAAGTTGTGAATGATGGATGGGTTAAGAGTAGCTAAGAGGAAGAACAAACTCCCTCACATTGAAAGAAAGCACGTGCGTAGTGAGTAGCATGTCATCCTTACTACGAGCACACTTTTCCCCTCTACAACTAACTGCCTAAAATTATGAATCCACCACTGACTATTACACTTTAACACAGAAGGATAGCACAAAGCATTTATATAAGGAATTGCACCTGACTTAAAAATTCAATAAATCGAGTTACAAAATTACAAAAAATCTAAATCTAGTTATAAAATTACAAAAAATCACTGAATCTAGACACAAAATTTAAAAAATCACTAAATCTAGTTACAAAATTACAAAAAATCACTAAATTTAGTTACAAAAGGATTTACATAAGAGTCAAATTAATTAGAACTTTATAGCACTTAACTATAAAGAACTTACATCTAAAAAACTTGCAATCTAAAATCTTACATCTATAACTTATAACTCATAGTCCTGCCTTTGATTGAAAAAATAGTTTTTGTTTGGTGCAAATCGGTTCAGAAATAACTGAATTATAAAAGCTTAAAATTTAGTGTGTTGACTCGCTGTTACATATATACACTTTCACCACACGCACACACATACATTTAGTTGAGAGAAGCAATAACATTCATGTACACGAGATTTATGATCATTCTCCTTCTTTCTTTTTTGAAGTGTAACATGCAATCCGATTTTCTTTTTCTTTTCCTCACGATAACATACATATATATTAGCCTCCTCCTTTAACAGAACTTCTAGGTAGCAGCAGTGAGAGGGCGCTGTAGAATGACGTAGACTCCATCCCCGAGACAGCGTAATAACATGAAGTCATCGAATCCATTACGAAATATCTTTTGCTTCTCTTACTGATACACGATCCTTTAGGGAGACCAAGTAAGCATGAGTGTTTATAGCAGCGGTAAATTCAAAAATATATAGCAATAAGATTATCTATATCTTGGTTCCTATTGAATATTTTGACAATCTGATTTCATTTTTGGATAGCCTATATATGTATTGCGGGTTGCATTCTTATAGGGGTAAGTGTTGCATACTTATAGGGGATGCATAACATCTGAAATTTCAGGGGCAAAAAAAGACAAATGCTTATACAATCTTTATTTATTAAGCAATTTTAGAAATTCAAATGGGCGTCAAAACAGAATTAAAGGTGTTATTTTTCAGATGTCGAACAAATTGCCTACCTTTAAGGAAACAAATTTATTTTTTATTAATTTTACTAATTTTTGTCACTTCTGAAAAATAAAAAAATAGTGTGCACACAATTCTAAGACTTTTTTAAGGAATAACATTTTCCCGAAAACTCAAAGATAAACCCGTAAAAATTCCCGAAGTTTCGAACTTGTTATACCTCCGTTGTTTATTAACCGATTTTCAAAATTCAAACGACAATCAATAGAGGAATAAATTTGCAATTTTTTGAATGTATTATGGGTAGTATAACACTAACGATTCTATTACAAAACTCAAATAAATCTCTTTTTTATGTATAGAACTTTAAAAAATTGAATATAATACCGCTGTGTATTTTTAAAGTTCTCAGTTTTTATAGTCTTGAAACCATAAAAGCACTTATACACTTAAAACATACTTAAAATTACAAGTTTCATTTTTGTTATTTTTTGAATACATTTCTAAAGTAAAACTGATGTATTATATAACCATTATCTAAATCTATCAAACCTTCATACTTAACAAACAGCTTATATTTTTTCATATCTTTAAACACTTGCTCAGTATAATCATTATATCTTTGTGGTAATAACGTCTTATAATTCTCCTCTATATGTACTAAAACTCTTTGACCATAGAGTTGTGTTTGAATCAATTTCCATAAAGTTATCTCGTACAGTTTACTTTTTCAAACTCATCTATGCCAAGGAATCTCAATGCTTTAACATCATTTTTCATAATCAAATAGTTACCCATAGCTTATTTATTATAAGGAAAATCTTCGTGTTATGAAAAAATTATAAAACCGCTCTCCATTTGAAATTTACAAACAGAACTCAACAGTTGGATAATTATCTTTTAGACCAGTGTATTTGATTTTTAATCCATCTTTAATGATCTCATCAGTCATTTTATCTGTTAAACGTTTTTTAAATCTAGGTGGAAGAAAGGCTAGAAATCTAGGAATCTTAAAATTTTGCATTCAACTAAAATGCTCTATCCAAACATAGTTTTAATCCTTTCCATTTTCACAATCTTATATACTGTATCTAAATCTAATTCTCTTAATCCAATAATTTGTTTTGCTAGAGACTTCCAAGTTTATTTAAAAGCTCAAAATGACTCGCCATCATATTTATTATATAGAAAATCAATGATCACTCTTCAATTTTTTGTCTTCACCATAAACTTTTAAATCGTTTTTGTTAATTTTAGAATAACGTTTATGGAAAACCTCCATAAACATTGCAAAAATACATTTAAAACTCTTCTACTACTTTCTCATTCTTAGGGTCACATGTAAAGTTCTTTTGTTCAATTAAAACCGCATAGTATATAGTATTATCAGCCACAGCTTCTGCAAAGCCTACTACAATCTTTATGTTTGTTCTCTCATTTACCGATACATTATTCCTCTTACTGCAATTAATCACATACTTTGGTCTATTATCTATAAACTCTTTAGGATCATAGTACATTTCGGTATTACCACATCTTATTCTCTTAAATGCAGTATAATCTTCGTACATCTTAAAACAATCCTTGTTAGCAATATCTAAGTTTTTTGATTCTTTTGGAAATACCTCATTCCTTCAATTCTTAAGATAGATATTCTTTACCTTACCATGATCGAACTTACTTGCATCTGCTATTTGTTTGCCACTTTTATCAGTTTGGAACATTACAACTACGAAATCAGGCATATCAAATTGTCTAGAATTAAATTAAGTAGTAACATCAAACTCCAAGAAAAACCTACGACAGTCTTCTGAGCTCACTGATAAGTATGGAATGAAAACATGATTTTAGGTTCTTTAAGAATATTCAACTTTAACTGCCTTTCGTAATTAGATTCGTATTCAATAACAGGCATTCTTATCTCCATTTTCCTTATTGTTATTTTCCTACCATGAGGAACTGTTGCACCTGCTCCTGTTCCAGCCAATTTGTACAAGACATCGTTATTGTTATTAGCTTTTGTAAATGTTATTCTCAATCCACGTTTCCACATAACCTCTTTATAATCACTTAAAAAGTCAGGAATTAATCTTAATGGGTACAAAACGCTAAAGTCTTTTCTTAGGTTAAGTTTATCATCTGTTTCAAATCCTGCTTGTTTTAGATATTCAACTTCTGGTTTGCAAATCTTTAATGTTTCAATATCTGTAGATGTTATTCCAGGTAGTTCAATCTTATCTATAACAAGTCCATGGTTTCTAACCTCAATTTGAGAAAAGAAGAATGGTAAGAAGTTATCTACAAGTTTTATAGTATCATTTGCACCATATGTTCCTCCAGCTGATGCATCAACAACTTCAAAAGTCATATAACAATCTGCTTTGTGTGGATGTATGAACCCATCCCCCACATTGAGATCAAACTCAATATTTTTGTTAGCTTCATTCAAATTATTAAATGTTCTTGTGTTAGGTTTTATCTCTGTAACTCATAACTCTCAATACTATCCCTTTATTATAAAGAAAATCTTTGTTACTCTTACATAAACAAAGGGTAACAATTCGTTAATCTTACATAAACAAAGGGCAACAATTCGTTACTCTTACATAAACAAAGGGTAACAATTCGTTACTCTTACATAAACAAAGGGTGACAATTCGTTCCTCTTACATAAACAAAGGGTAACAATTCGTTCCTCTTACATAAACAAAGTTTAACAGAAAATCTTGAAAGAGGGCTTTTATGGGATGTGCCCATAAAACAATTATACATAGTAACACTTAAAAACTTATAATCCCCATCCTAACTTAACTTTAGCATTCATAGCAGTACCAACTCCAAAAGCAGCTAATCGTTCACCAATATGCATCATTACTAAATGCTCTATTCCATGCTTTAGTTTCTAGTTCCTTATCTGCAATATGTCTCGTATCTTTATCTTTATTGTCTCTGTAGTATATATCGTGTTCTTTACAAGCCTCATCTAATGGGTTAATACCTTTATCACCTTTTTCTAACCTCTCTTCTAGCTTAGTTCTCTGACCGCAGTACGACATACCAGGAATATGTAATTCAAATGGGAATTTATTAACCAAATCATTTACTAATCCTTTTCCAAGCTTCTCATCATCCCAGAATCGTGGTGTTAATATATTTAAGATGTTAATCAAATAATCTATACCTTTCAAATCATTAGGAATAAATTGCGAAAACTTATTATTAATCGTACTCACTATACCTACTTTCTCATTATAAAAGTTATTATTACCAGCCTTTTCTTCTCCATCTATAACTACTAACCGATCAATTAACTTTCTCACATCATCCATCATATATATTATTTAGGTAATTCGTTTTATATTTTTATTCCTTCTCCAGATGTTGGTGTTTTCTTTCTGGTTGGTGTTGGAGGTAAATATGGCTTAATATATTCATCCCAAATAAGCTTGATAATATTAATGTACTTAGAACCTCTATTAGATGCTACTTTTTTATCTCGATTATATTTTTGGAAGGCAGCATCTGATTCTATTATTGTTTCCTTATACTGTTCAAAATCGTCATCATCATAATGTTCAATGGTTTTATTAGTATTCATCGTAAACAATTCCCGTAGACCTTCTAATCCTTAATAAGTTTTACTATTAATTATCAAATCATCACCACTCACTTTAACATCTGAATTTCCTATCCTATTTATTATTCTTCCATCTTCTTCTACAACTCTTATTCCAAATACACTATTATTTCTTTTACTATAATATTTTGTTGCAATCTTACCAAATGATTGTGCTGTTGTTAAAGGCTCTACACCTTCGACTTTGTCTTTAATTTGTTTTCTCATTTGTTTCATTTCTCCTGTTATAGGTGTATCACTACTACTTGGAGGACTATCATAAGTTATCTTTTTAAGTGTTTCTAGCAGACTAGGATCTATTGAAACCGTCTTATGTACAGCTGGAACAAGTTCAGTTATTAGATTTTTATTTTGTTCTGCTACTTCTTTGATCTCACTTCCGAAATTTTAATAGCATCAATTACAGTTTGTTCTTGTATCTTAAATTTATCGTATATACCTGTTCTTTCCTTCTTCCAATATTTTAAGCCCTTTATTAAGAACTCCTTTCACTTAATATTCTTACTAATTTCTTTCTCATCCATTTATTATATAGAAAACGAAGAATCGATAAATGTCACAAACGTCAAAAAACTTGAAAAAACGTCATAAAACATCAAAAAACGTCACAGTTAAACGTCGTAAACCGTTAAAACGTAAAAATGTGAAAAAACATCAAGCGTTTATAAAGTGTTTCATCTTGTTCTTATATTTCCATTGATTACCTTCCTTGTCATATCATTTACTATAAAACCATAATCTTCTGGCCAACATTTTGAACATATCTCTTTAAATTTATCATAAGGGATATCTCCTCCAACAAACTCATTATACACATGTTTAAGATCAGTATCATCTTGTCTAAATACGCATAGGAAGATAGCGTTATCTCTTATAAGCGTTTTACGTACTTCTGAAAATGTCTGTGCAAGATAGAAACAGTCTAAATGTCTATGCCAGCTCTCGTAAAGTAATTTATAACAGTATCTTGGTTCTCCAAAATGTAATCGTCAAACTCAACTACAGAGTATTTTTCACATTCATCAATAGATACAATACAATCATTACTGCTTAAGAACGTTGTTATTTGCTTCTTGAACTTTAATTCTGCTTTTTCAAATCGATCTTTTACTTGTTCAAACTTTGGCTGATTCATGCTTTTAGAACAG
This sequence comes from Thermobia domestica, assembly GCF_964235325.1. Lineage (NCBI taxonomy): Eukaryota > Metazoa > Arthropoda > Insecta > Zygentoma > Lepismatidae > Thermobia > Thermobia domestica. Next base: position 103,533,514 of record NC_137457.1, read on the forward strand.
ATGTAGAAGTAATTATTGTTTAACCAACCTGGCTGTAATAAGAAGTTAAATAACAGAAAAGTTTCACCACAACCAGATGGGCCCACAATAAGGCACCGAATATCATCAGGTATAAGTTCTCCATTTCTTTTCTTAGCTGTTGTTTTTTTAACATCTCTTTTACATCCCAATTAATAGTTTTCTTACTCATTTATTATAAAGATAATTTTGATTCAGACCTGCTAGATCGTTGAGTCCCTAGGTGTCAGCATCTTCTATGACCTTATACCTTTAAGTTGTTCTCTGATCTTATGCAACGTATTTTTTATATATTCTTCATCCATTTCGCCATTTACCGTTATTATCATCTCTAACTGTTCTTTAAATGGATTAATACAACAGAGATGGTTTTATATTCATCTTTTCTTTTCTTATGTTTAACTTAAAAGACAAACCTGTTATCATAGCACTTCCAGTTGCAAGAGACGTTGTTAATATTGAGTAAATTGTTACCGGTATAAAAATATTAATAAACCCAGTTTTTGAAGAAAGTATAACCGATAAGTAAGTGTGATGAAAGTGTAGTTTGCATATCTCACAATTCTAACTTTTGAATGACATCTTCTATTAACTTGATTACTTTCTCTCTTGAAATATCTCTAGTAAATCAAACTCGTTCATTTATTATATAATAAATGGCTAACGTATTTAAGTTAATGAGTGATTCTTCTGTTTTAAGGAAGAAACTTCATTAAGTATTAGACAACAGTAACAACTATTTAAGTATAGAACTAGTTGGGTTTTTGAGTTCATATCTAACTCCAAACATTACAGAGAAAAATAATAAGTTGACAATTTGTAGCGAAGAACAACTTTCGGAGCAACTCATAGCTCAACCTTGTCATTATAGTTTAAAAGATTTAGAATAACAAATTAAATCAATTCTTCCATACTCCGATAGTTTTAATCACACTTCAGGAAGTGATATTAAATTCAACGATGATAGAAAGAAAAGCAGTTAAAATATCTAGTAGGATTTGTGATATAACCTTAGACACCATTAACACGGTATTAGGTTTTATTCAGAAGATGTTAGCTAAAGGTTCAGAACATGTTGGAGATAAGGCACCAAAGTTTTATCCATTTGATACAATTAATGTTCACTGTAATATAGCAGATGTCATGTTTGTTGAGGATATAGAGTACACACATAGAGCAACAGGAATTATAGCATCATTTCAAACAGATGCTGAGTTTAAACGTAGTATTACTTACGAGCCTACTTATCAATTATTTTTCTCTATATCTAAAGACAAGGTTGATAATTTTGAGATAAGGATAGCAGATGAGAATGATTCCTTAATTGATTTTGTTGGAGCTACAACAAATGTACTTTTACAAACCAAAATTTTCTTTTAAATAAATAGCAAAATGTGTTCTATTGAAGGTTGTATGTTTAGTGTTCCTTACAGCAAATTAAGGGATTTAAATATCGATCATGTATTAACAAAGAAACAACTTAACGATAAATCTAAGAAAATTAAAGAATGTAAAGGAATGGATTTAAGTCTAACTACTGCACAAATGAAAAAGATTAAGAAAGAGCATATGGATGGTTTTATCTTTACAATTTCAGACATTTTAGCAGCTTTAGGAGCAGTTGGTTCATTAGCAGGTGGTGCAGCAGCGATTACTAAAACTGCAATTGATGCTAAGAAAAATAAACAAGAATTTCAAGATATGGCTATATAAAAACAAGGAGCAGGTAAACCAAAGTGGTCAAAAAACTAAAACCATTGACCAACTTCCATATAGAGAGGTTGGTTAAAGAATTGAAGATAAAACGATTTAGAGGTGTATTAATGAGTGACGAACTTCCACAAAAATCCTATGCAAATGAGTGTGGTGTTGTTAACTTCGATAATTCAGAAAACATTGGTACTCATTGGATATGCTATTGGAAAGATAACAACGAAAAGTATGTGTTCGATTCTAATGGCGGTGTTCGTCCTAAACAACTGTCACAATATCTTGGTACCGAAAACTTATTTTACAATGGCGAACGAATACAAGACTTTAATTCAGTTATATGAGGTCATCTTTGTGTTAAGGTTTTAAATCTTCTAAATCAAGGGTATTCTTTTAGTGATATTATGTATATGATTAAAAATGATTAAATATTATTAAGTTTAAGTGCTTTTATGGTTTGTATCCATAAAAGTTTTGTTTAAGATAAATATGAAAGCAATACACAATAGATTTTTAGATTATTTTGAGAAGCATGGAGATGAACTAGATCTACTAGATAGATATAATTTTTATCAGTATTTTGAGTAAGTTAGTGGGATAGACTTGAAAGATAGAAACAACGTGTATAATGTTATTCATTTATGAAAAACATTAATACATAAATTTTATACACGGATGAAGAGTTGGAAAAGTAACGTCCAATAATTACATTAAAGGAGTTGTTATCAAATTATAGCTTTAGACCATTAGAATGCAGTAATTGTGGTAGTAAATCATTAACAAAAAGTATAAATACCTACATTTGTAATGATTGTTCTTTAGAGACTGGTTGGGTTTACAGTACTAATGAACAAATGAAAGCTGGTTGTGCAAGAAAACCATGATATGATACTACGAAAGATTTAATTTACAGTTATCTCGTTTACAAGCTTTACAGGAAAGAATTATTCCCGAAGATGTGTTCAAGGTGTTAAATGATGGATTTAGAGATATATCAAAAGATTTAATATCAACAAAAGATGTTCTAGAAATATTATGAATACAAAATATCATGATGATGTCTATTTAATACCCTATCACGTTACCGATCAAAAACCATTAAAATTACAACATATGGAAGAAACACTTATAAATGAGTTCGAGAACTTACACGAGACCTTTATAGAACTGTATCCGAAAAGAGTATTGTTTATTAACTTACAATGTGTATTGTACTATATGTTGGAAAAGCATGATGTTCATTTTGATATTGATTTTAAACACTCACCTGAACAAACACAGATGTTACAGAAATGTTTTGAAAAATTAGGATGGGCATTTTCTTCATAATAAATGAGCATGGATATATTTGGTAATGTAAATAAAAAGGGTGATGTTGATATTAGTGGAGAAAAATTGAAATTGTTGGAGAATTTAAATGATGTTGTTAGCGTAAGTGAACTTAGGTCAATAGAAGCTCAATTAGAGAACAATAGAAAACGATTTGAAGATGCATTAGAAACGTTACAAGACACACACATATATATAAAAAGATTTTCAAAAGATTAGGACGGATACTACTAAATTGATTATGCAAAAGAAACAATACCTCTATTATATCGATTGAGAACTAACAATGTTAAACACCCAATCTTTAGAATATTCAATCTTTCTAATGGTTATAGGTTTCTCTATAATAGAAAAATAATGCATATGGAATTAAATTTGGATAAATACTTTCTACAGATATAGTTAGGTGATACTTTGATTGAAAATTTACCTTTTAGCTTTAACAAGAATGATATAATTACAATTAAACCAAATAAAAATTCAGCTATGCAAGAAGGACAATTATTATTTGTTGTAATGTACATAGAAAGAGAACTTTCCTAAATTCGTTTGCTATATAATAAATATGGATATTTTTTAACGTTAAAAGTAGAAAAGAAGAATTTAGAGAAGTTTTTATGTCAAATTACACATCCTGGGGTGATTTTAAAAACAAAAGATTGGTTAATGTATCTAATGCTATCGATAAACAAGATGTTGTAACATTAGAACAGCTTGAATCAGTGAAAGAAGAGTTTAATTTACTTACACGAAAAGAAATTGTTGAATTTCCATGTCGATTGGCAGAAGATGATCTTGGGGAACCAGCCTTTTTTGTATATAATTTAGCTGCTGCCTACAAATTTCTTTATAGAGGTAGGTTAATGCATATAGAATCAAGTCCTTACAAACATCTTATAGATCTATTTTTAAATGAGACACTAGTTGAAAGTTTTCCATTACACTTTAATATGTATGATCAGCTAACAATTAGACCATCCAAGGATTCTGATTTGAAAGAAGGTAAATTATTATTGCTTATTATGTATATGAAAAGAGAAGATGAAGATGAGAACGAATCAAGTGATGATGACGATAATGTTAAAAGTATAGTTTTAGGTAATGATAAATTTTAATTTTTTTCTTGATTTTCTATACAATAAATAATAATGGTAATGTCTTGCGTTAAATGTAACAAACCAACAGATACGAAGAAAGATACCATTACAATTGAACAGACAAAGAATGGAAGATATCTAAAGAAAGGTATGTGTTCTGTATGCGGTGTTACTAAATCTCAATTCGTTAAAAAGAAAGATTGACTATATGATGGTAAAGGTGTTAGAGAAGACGTTATAGAAGAAATTCACAAACCATCTAGAAAAAACTTTGACAGACTAAGTGTGGTTATAAAAGGTATCGATGATCTTTGGCAAGCTGGTCTTGTAGAAATGGATAACGGAGTATTAAAATTTGTTTCCAAATTAAATAAAGGCTATAAGTATCTGCTAACGATTATAGATGTGTTTTCGAAATATGCGTTTGCTTTTCCTGTTAAAGATAAGAGTGGTAAAAATGTTACAGAAGCATTCGAATCCATATTAAGAACGAGAAAACCTAGTAACTTACAAACGGATCAACGTAAAGAGTTTTACAATAAAGAGTTTAAGAAGTTAATGGAGGAAAATCAGATTAATCATTATTCAACCTATAGTGGAGAGAAAGCTTCTGTTGTTCAAAGATTCAATAGAACACTTAAACAAAACCATTGGAAAAGGTCACAACAGAAGGGAATTACAAATGGATAGAGATAATACCAACATTGGTTAGTATAATAATAGAGTACATAGAACAATTGGTTTAAATCCTATAGAAGTTAACAAAAAGAATGAGCGAACAATATTGGAGAAAGTGTATAAGAAAGAATATAAGCGTGTTAAACCCAAAAACAAATTAGGCGATCATGTTCGTATAAGTAAGTCGAACGGATTATTTGAGAAAGGATACACACCTAATTGGTCAACAGAAGTATTTGTTATTAGCGAAGTTATTCCATCTAATCCACCTAAGTATAGAATTAAAGATTTAGAAGAGGATGTACAAGGCAGATCTAACCAACCAGAACTATTAAAGACGAAACACAAAGAAGAATACTTGGTGGTGAAGGTGTTGGGAAAGAAAGGTAACAAAGTATACGTTAAATGGCTAGGATTTGATGATTCACATAACAGTTGGATAGAAGTAATGTTGTAGTGTAAATATAAATGTTATCTTTTATGGTTATTGTTCCATAAAAGGCTAGTATATTATAATAACAAACTAAGTGGACCGAATTCGGACCACTTTGAAAACTCATCTTACACAGTAACGAAAAACTTTATCCCTCTAATTCTACAACTTGCAGATAGCGAGGAAAATTCAGTTAAAATGATTTTCTATATAATAAATATCAGTACTATGGATAGTTCTCTTAGTTTAAACATTATTTGCTACGAACAGATTAAAAACAATTATTGGAATGTCATTTTGAGGGACTTTAAACTGATTATAGATAAGAACAGGGGATATTTCAATGCTACTAAGTTGTGTCAAGATGGTGGTAAAGTTTTAAAGATTGGATAAGAAATAATGAATCAAAAGAACTAATACAATACTATAATGGAAAAATTCGCAATACAACAGAAAAAAGCGTTGGAGCAAAAGTGCTCCAGCGCTCTACTTATCGAATAACAGGAGGAGATAAAGAAACAAATACAATTATCTCAGGAACATGTGTATATAGAAAAATATTTCCCGTTATTGCCCATTGGTTGTCTAAAGATTTATACGATAAGTGTTATGATATAATTGAAGACTACTTTATACAAGGTTTCAAACAATACCAACACAACAACGATGAACTACAAAGAAAGGTAGAAGAGATAGAACAATCAATGGAAAGATTAAAAATAGAAAACACAAGGCTTAAAGAAATAGCAGTAGAACATAATGAAGATCCAGGAAGAATACATAAACTTATTACTATTAAAAAGAACCTCACAACTGAACAATTAGAAAAGATATCAGAAAAGTATGAAACAGACAAAAGAGAACAAGTAAAGAGTTATGAGAGTTACAGTTTGGGTTGGAAGAATTCAAGAGTGTAATATAAAAAAAGATTACAATGTCTAACTAACTAACTAACACTATGGCCTATGGAACCCGGAGGTTCAGTGCCGCGTTCACAATAGCTCTCCACTGACTTCTATCCTTAGTTAATTCCATCCAGTATCTACTTTGTATTCCTCTCTCTGTGAGATCCATCTTAATATTATCCCCCATCTGCGCCTAGGTCTTCCTAATGGTCGTTTACCTATGGGTCTACCAGTCAAGACTTTGAAAGCGTTTCTTCTTTCATTCATTCTAGCTACATGACCTGCCCACCTAAGCCTCCTAGACTTGACAACCCTAACAATGTTGGGTAAACCGTATAAACTATGTAGTTACTCGTTATGAAGCTTCCGCCATTCCCCATTCTCGTTCCTCTTGGGTAAGAATATTCTTCTCAGGTTCCTGTTCTCAAATACTTTCAGTCTATGTTCTTCCCTCAGAGTAAGCGACCATGTTTCGCAACCATACAGAACAACAGGTATGATTATCGTTTTATATATTTCAAGCTTCAAATTCCTCGACAGAATTCGCGACGACAAGAGATTTTGAACCGAAGAGTAACACGAATTCCCTGCTTTTAGTCGACATTTAATTTCTTCGTGAATATAATTTTCGTCCCGACACACTTCCATGTATTTAGTTTTCTCTGCATTTACTTCTAAACCCATGTCCCTGCGAGCGTTTAATAAGATCTCTGCATTTATTTCTACTGTTCTCCTATCATCCTCTATTAAATTTACATCATCAGCATATGCCATAACCTGGTGAATGATATTCAACTCTAGGCCCTGGTTGCTATTTTTGATTTTCCCTATGGCGTATAAAAAGAAACAATGACTTCTTAAACTCTGTCCACTGATCATAATTCAAGCTGAATAGACAGCCGTTAATATAAAAAACAACTTGAACTTTGGTCTGCACATTTTTCACAATTACATTGAAATTATTAGTAAGTATAAATTTCTCTTGGGGATCCATTCTATCCACTCCATTTTTTTACCTCTGACGACATATTTTTGATTCATTTTTATTCTTTGGATTCACAAAACCGATCATCATTTGAAATTCACATACAGAACTCAACAGTTGGATAATTATCTTTTAAACCAGTGTATTTGATTTTTATTCCATCTTTAACGATCTCATCAATGATTTTATCTGTTAAGTGTTTTGTAAATCTAGGTGGAAGAAATACCTTAAACTCTTCACATTCAACTAAAATGCTCTTTCCAAACTTAGTTTTCATCTTTTCCATTTTCACAATCTTATTTTCTGTGTTTAATTCTAATTCTCTTAATCCAATAACTTGTTTTTGTTCAAGACTTCCAAGTTTATTTAAAAGCACAATATGGCTCGACATCGTATTTATTATATAGAAAATCAATGAACACTTCAATTTTTATCTTCACAAAAAATATTTAATCATTTGAAGGCCGCAAACGCCATTGAAAGACAGGTAGATAAAGAAAACAAAGTTACATACAAAAAAATACGGGTCCTGGAAAACGGGACCTACGTTAATCCGCAACAGCATACAATCTTCATCATTTTTTATCAATTTCGTTTATGGAAAAATTTCCATAAAATAATACAAACATACATTTAACTATCTAAAACTCTTCTACTACTTTCTGATTCTTGGGATCATATGTAAAGTTCTTTTGTCCAATTAAAATCGCATAACATATAGTATTAGCAGCCACAGCTTCTGCAAGTCTACTACAATCTTTATGTTTGTTCTCTCATTTGCCGATACATTCTTCCTCTTACTACAATTAATCACATACATTGGTCTGTTATCTATAAACTCTTTAGGGTCATAGTACATTTCGGTATTGCCACATGTTATTCTCTTAAATGCAGTATAAACTTCATACATCTTAAAATAATCCCTGTTAGCAATATCAAAGTTTCATGATTATTTTGGAAATACCTCATTCCTTCCATTCTTAAGATAGATATTCTTTACTATACAATGGTCAAACTTACTTGCATCTGCTGTTTGTTTGCCAATTCTATCAGTTTGGAACATTACAACTACAAAATCAGGCATATCAAATTGTCTAGAATTAAATTGAGTAGTAACATCAAACTCCAAGAAAGAACCTACAACAGTCTTCTGAACACATTGATAAGTATGGAATAAAAACATGATTTTAGGTTTTTTAAGAATATTCAACTTCAACTTGTTTGCATAATTAGATTCGTATTCAACAATAGACATTCTTATCTTCATACTTTTTATTGTTATTTTTCCATCATGAGGAGCTGCTGCACCTGCTCCTGTTCCAACCCATTATTACAAGACATCGTTATTGTTGTTAGCTTTTGTAAATGTTATTCTCAATCCACCTTTCCACATAACATCTTTATAGGTACTTGAAAAGCCTGAAATTAATCTTAATGGATACAAAACACTAAAGTCCTTTCTTAGACCAAGTTTATCATCTGTTTCAAATCCTGCTTGTTTTAAATATTCAACTTCTGGTTTGGAAATCTTTAATGTTCCAATAGCTGTAGATGTTATTCCTGGTAGATCATTCTTATCTATAACAACTCCATGCTTTCTAACCTCAATTTGAGAAAAGAAGAATGGTAAAAAGTTATCTACAAGTTTATAGTATCATTTGCACCAAATGTTCCTCCAACTGATGCACCAGCAACTCCAAAAGTCATATAACAATCTGCTTTGTGTGGATGTATGAACCCAACCCCAACATCGAAATCAAACTCAATATCTTTGTTAGCTTCATTCAAATTATTAAATGTTCTTGTGCTAGCTGTATAACTCTGTAACTCCTAACTCTCAACACTATCCATTTATTATAAAGAAAATCTTGAAACAACGCTTTTATGGGATATACCCATAAAAGAATCATATATAATAACAATCAAAAACTTGTAATCCCGATCCTAACTTAACCTTAACATTCATAGCAGTACCAACCCCAAAAGCAGCTAATCGTTCACCAATTGACGCATTACTACTAAATGCTCTTTTCCATGCTTTAGTTTCTAGTTCCTTATCTGCAATATGTCTTGACTCTGTATCTTTATTGTCTCTGTAGTATATATCGTGTTCTTTAAAAGCCTCATCTAATGGGTTAATACCTTCCTCTCCTCTCTCTAACTTTTCTTGAAGCTTCGTAAAAGCCCCGCAAAATCTGAAGCCTGGTATATGTAACTGCGGTATCCCCTTCATGTTTAAAATCTTATTCATTAGTTCTTTTCCAAGCTTCTGATCATTCCAGAATCGTGGTGGTAATGTAATCTTCATCAAATAACCTATACCTTTTGGATCATTAGGAATAAATTGTTAAAGCTTATTATTAATCATACTCACTATACCTACTTTCTCATTATACAAGTTATTATTACCAGCCTTTTCTTCTCCATCTATAATTATTAACCGATCAATTAACTTTCTCAAATCATCCATCCATATATATTCTTTAGGTATCTCTATATTGTTTAATTCCTTCACCAGTCCTTTTAGGAGTTGGAGGTAAAGATGGTTTAATATAATTATCCCAAATAGGCTTGATAATATTAATGTACTTACAAGGAAGTGTCACGCAGTGGCTCCGCTGAGATCCGAACGAGACAATTGTGTTTGCATTTGAAATGTTATAACTAGATGAATCCCAAAGTTATACGTGCCACCGGGAGGAATATCGTGAGTTACAACATATTTTGTAATGTAAGAACTACAAAAAAATTACATGGCAGAATAGTTTGAACCGAGTCATTTGTTCGGAAACGGTTGGGTAAGTGGAAAACTCGACCAACACGTATCCCATCATTTTCAACGACATCCTTTTTGGGGTAAAAAACTTTGTCCCAGGGTCCCTCGCAGGGTCCCAGACGGGATCCAACTCAACATTTTCAAATTGCAAGGGGGGTTACGTGGCACATCATTTGAAAGCTGTTGTAAAATGAAAGAAAATGCAGCAAGTGTCGACTCTCTACAACAACCCTGTACCAAATGATGGAGGTTCAAAATGTAAACAAAACTTAATTGAAAAGTCCATGGTCACCCCTATAAATCGGAAATGGTGAGACTTGAAAATAGGAAGGGAGTCTGGCATTATGTTCAAAGTACAACAATTTAAGTGAAAACGTCTTGTCCCAGGGTACTCACAGGGTCCCAGGTGGGGTCCAACTAAAAAGTTTCAAATGGCAAGAAAGGTTAAGAAGCTCATCGTTTGGAAGATCTTGTTAAATGAAAGTAGATGGAGCAAGTCTTGACTTTCTACGACCACCCTGTCCAAACTTGTGGCGGGTCAAAATGTAAATAAAAGCTTAATTGAAAAATATGGCCACCTTGCATCCAAGGTGCTTAAAACCTGTCATTCATAACAGTACAAATCTAAATCTCTATTTTTCTCTATTATGTATTTAGAAATACTAGGAAGACTAAACAACAATTGAATTTCGATTCACTTCAACTATTATTTCATTCGGTAACAACATACATATGGTTTCTTCTAAATGCACGTTCGTCACGGTTCCCTCGGCATTATTTACTTGAATATAACGAATATGCGATGAACACACACCTATGACTTCCTACTCATAGTAAAAAAAAAGTTGAATACCTTCGGGTATTTTTCTAATTTTGTCATACGTAGTTCATGCAGAAAGAACTTGCTGCACCAGTAAGTTGGGGGCTCTATTGTAACGTATTCGTGATGGTTACATTAGTATGTCATTCGTTGGTTTGATCTCAATACTTCAAACAATACCAAAAAAAAAATCATTTGCAAGATTGGCAAGTAGTACCAAACATATGTAAGTCATTTCAGTACTTCGAACTGCTTCAAACTTTGTTGGCTTGGTCACAGTATTCCAAGAAATAACATGTTTATATACAAACTAATTTCTCACGCTGGCAGCCATATTGGATTACAGATTATACTCTTTGATATTTTGTGGACTATTAACCATAAACGTTCACTTCTCCAACACCAGTTGTGTGAGCTAGATATGCGTTCGATACATAGTGCGGCATTTTGAACTCAAGATGTCGCGTTTTTGAACATTTTGCATATTTTAGTCCTTTACTAATCAACATTAATGCCAAATTTGTTTTCCTAGGTTCAGCAGTTTGGTATGCTTATCCTTTCGATATAGGTTTTAAGCAGCCATCTTGGATTGTTTTCCAATTTGTTTACATTTTGACTCACCGCAATTTTGGACAGGGTTGTCGTAGAAAGTCGAGACGTGCTCCATCTTCTTTCACTTAAAAAGAGCTTTCAAACGATGTCCTACCTCTCTTGCCATTTGAAATTTTTTAGTTGGACCCCACCTGGGACCATGTGGGGACCCTAGGACAAGACGTTTTCACTTAAATCGTTATACTTTGAAAATAATACCACACATCCTTTTCTGTTTTCACATTTGTCTCACCATTTCCGATTTATAGGGGTGAGCATGGACTTTTCAATTAAGTTTTTGTTTACACTTTGACCCGTCGCCATTTTGCACAGGGTTGTTGTAGAGAGTCAAGACCTGCTGCATTTTCTTTCATTTTACAACAGCTTTCAAATGATGTGCCACTTAACCCCTCTTGCAATTTGAAAATTTTGAGTTGGACCCCGTCTGGGACCCTGTGGGGGACCCTGGGACAAAGTTTTTTACTCCAAAAAGTTTGTCGTTCAAAATGATGGGATACGTGTTGGCCGAGTTTTCCACTTACCCAACCGTTTCCGAACAAATGACTCGGTTCAAACTATTTTGCCATGTAATTTTTTTGTAGTTCTTACATTACAAAACATGTTGTAACTCACGATATTCCTCCCGGTGGCACGTATAACTTTGGGATTCATCTAGTTATAACATTTCAAATGCAAACACAATTGTCTCGTTCGGATCTCAGCGGAGCCACTGCGTGACCCTTCCTTGTTAGAATCTCTATTAGATGCTACTTTTTTTATCTCGATTATATTTTTGGAAGGCAGCATCTGATTCTATTATTATTTCCTTGTACTGTTCAAGATCGTCGTCATCATAATCTTCAATGGTTTTATTAGAATTCATCGTTAACAATTCCCATAGACCTTCTGTTCCTTTATAAGTTTTACTATTATCAAATCATCACTACTCACTTTAACTTCTGAATTTCCTATCCTATTTATTATTCTTCCATCTTCTTCTACAACTCTTATTCCAAATACACTATTATTTCATTTACTATAATATTTTTGCAATCTTACCAAATGATTGGGCTGTTGCTAAAGGCTCTACTCCTTCCACTTTGTCTTTAGTTTGTTTTCTCATTTGTTTTATTTCTCCCGTTATAGGCGTATCACTACTACTTGGAGAACTATCATAAGTTATCTTTTTAGGTGTTTCTAGTAGACTAGGATCTATTGAAGCCGTCTTATGTACAACTGCAACAAGTTCAGTTATTAGATTTTTATTTTTTTCTGCTACTTCTTTGATCTCACTTCCCAAGTTTTGAATAGCATCAATTACAGGTTGTTCTTGTTTCTTAAATTTATCATATATACCTGCTCTTTTTTTCTTCCAAGATTTGAAGCCCTTTATCAAGAACTCCTTTAACTTGATATTCTTATTAATTTTTTTCTCATTCATTTATTATATAGAAAGCGAAAAACGTCAATAAACGTTACTAAACGTCAATAAACGTGAAAAACGTCAATAAACGTCAATAAACGTCAATAAACGCGAAAAACGTCAATAAACGTCAATAAACATCAAACGTTAAAACGAACAAACGTGAAAAAACATCAAACGTTTATAAAGTGTTTTATCTTGTTCCTATACTTACCATTGTTTACCTTCCTTTCATATCAATTACTATAAAACCATAATCTTCTTGCCAACATTTTGAACATATCTCTTTAAATTTATCATAAAACATATCTCCTCCAACAAACTCATTATACACATGTTTAAGATTAGTATCATCTTGTCTGAATAAGCATAGGAAATTAACGTTATCTCATAATCTGTTTAGGTACTTTCGAATATGTTTGTGCAAGATAGAAACAGTCTAAATGTCTATGCCTACCTCTTGTAAAGTAATTTCTAACAGTATCTTGATTCTCTAAAATGGAATCATCAAACACAACGACAGAGTATTTTTTACATTCATCAATAGGTACAATAGAATCATTATCGATTAAGAACGTTGCTATTTGCTTCTTAAACTTTAGTTCTGCCTTTTCAAATCGATATTTTAACTGCTCATACTTTGGCTGATTCATGCTTTTAGAATATATATAGAAGTAATTATTGTTTAACCAACCTGGCTGTAATAAAAAATTAAATAGCAAAAACGTCTTACCACACCCAGATGAACGCACTATAAAACATCGAATATCATCAGGTATAAGTTCTACATTTCTTTTTTTAGCTGTTGCTTCTTTTATCATCTCTTTTACATCCCAATTAATAGTTTTCTTACTCATTTATTATAGAGAAAATCGTCTCTTTTATGATCTTATATCTTTAAGTTGTTCTCGTATCTTTTATATAATCGTTATCCATTTCACCATTTAATGTTATTGTCATCTCCAACTGTTCTTTAAATGAGTTAATACAAGTGACAATGGTTTTATATTCATCTTTTCTTTTGCTTATGTTTAATTTAGAAGACAAACCTGTTATTATAGCACTTCCAGTTGCAAGAGATGTTGCTAATATTGAGTAAATTGTTACCGCTATAAAAATATTAATAAATCCAGTTGTTGCAGAAAGTATAACTGATAACGTGATCAAAGTGTAGTATGCATATTTAACAATTCGTAGTTTTCTCTTTTTCTCCTTTAAACTGTATTCTAACTTTTGAATGACATCTTCTATTAACTTGATTACTTTCTCTCTCGGAATATCTCTAGGTAAATCAAACTCATTCATTTATTATATAATAAATGGCTAAGGTATTTAAGTTAACGAGTGATACTTCTGTTTTAAAGAAGAAACTCCATTATGAGTTAGACAACAGTAGCAACTATTTAAGTATAGGACTAGTTGGGTTTTACAGTACATATCTAACTCCAAACATAACAACAGAAAAAAACAGTTTCTCATATGGTGATAGACATGTGTTTATACCAGAAGGGCAATATAATTTAAAATCACTTAATGAGTATTTAAAATCTCAATCCATCAACATAACATTATCAGAAGATCATTTAAGAAATAGAGTTAAAATAGAAACTGATAGTAATGATGTTACTATTGGGCTATAGGTACTGTCCTCGGGTTTAATGTTCTTGAAGTTTTAGAAAAAAACAAAACACATATTGGAAGTAAGTTGCCAAAGTTTCATCCGTTTGATACTATAAATGTTCACTGTAATATAGCAGATGTCATGTTTGTTAAAGATACAGAATACACACATAGAGAAACAGGAATTATAGCGTCATTTAAAACAGATGCTGAGTTTAAACATAGTATTGTTTATGAGCCTACTTATCCATTATTTTTCCCTATATCTAAAGACAAGGTTGACAATTTTGAGATAAGGATAGCAGATGAGAATGATTCCTTAATTGATTTTGGTGGAGCTACAACAACTGTATTTTTACAAACTAAGATTTTCTCTTAGATAAATAGGAAGATGTGTTCTATTAAAGGTTGTATGTTTAGTGTTCCTTATAACGAACTAAAGGATTTAAATATTGATCATGTATTAACAAAGAAACAACTTAGTGATAAATCTAAGAAAATTAAAGAAGGTAAAGGAATGGATTTAACTTTCACTACCGCGCAAATGAAAAAGATTAAGAAAGAGCATATGGGTGGTTTCATTTTTACAATTCCGGCCATTCTAGCAGCTTTAGGAGCAGTTGGCTCATTAGCAGGTGGTGCAGCAGCGATTACTAAAACTGTACTGGATGCTAAGAAGAACAAACAAGAACTTGAAGAACAAAAGAGACACAATATGGCTATGGAAGAAAAGCAGGGGTCAGGTAAACCAAAGAAGTCAAAAAACTAAAACCATTGACCAACTTCGATATAGAGAGGTTGGTTAAAGAATTAAAGATAAAACGATTTAGAAGTGTATTTATGAGTGATGAACTGCCAAAAAATCCTATATAAATGAGTGTGGTGTAGTTAACCTCGATAAACCAGAAAACATTGGTACTCATTGGATATGCTATTGGAAAGATAACAACATAAAGTACGTGTTCGCTTCTTATGGTGGTGTTCCTCCTAAGCAGCTAGTACAATATCTTGGTATCAAAAACATATTTTACAATGACGAACGAATACAAGACTTTAATTCAGTTATATGTGGTCATCTTTGTGTTAAGGTTTTAAATCTTCTAAATCAAGGGTATTCTTTTAGTGATATTATGTATATGATTAAAAATGATTAAATATTATTAAGCTTAAGTACTTTTATGGTTTATATCCATAAAAGTTTTGTTTTAAGATAAATATGGAAGCTATACACAATAGATTTTTAGATTATTTTAAGAAGCATGTGGATGAAATAGATGCACTAGTTAGATTAATTTTAATTGGTATTTTCGGGATGTTAGTAAGATAGACTTAAAAGATAAAAACAACGTATATACAGTTGTTCAGTTATGGAAAATATTAATACCTAAATTTTTGTATACGGAAGAAGAGTTGGTAAAGTTATATCCAATAATTACCTTAAAGGAAATGTTATCAAATTATAGCACCGCACCATTAAAATGCAGTAATTGTGGTAGTAAGTCATTAACAAAAGGTGGGAGTACATACATTTGTGATGATTGTTTTGTAGCAAATGGTTTTGTTTACAGTACTAATGAAGGAATGAGAGCTGCTTGTGTGAGAAAACCATGGTATGGTACTACAGAAAGATTTAAGTTACTGTTATCTCGTTTGCAAGCTTTACAGGATAGAGTTATTCCTGAAGATGTGTTCAAGGTGTTAAATGTTGAATTTAGAGATATATCGAAACATTTAGTATCAACAAAAGATGTTTTAGAAGTAGTAAAGAAAAACAAATACACAAAATATTATGATGATGTCTATTTAATACACTATCACGTTACCGATCAAAAACCATTAAACTTACGACATATGGAAGAAACACTTATAAACGACTTCGAAAACTTATACGAAAGCTTTAAAGAACTGTATCCGAAAAGAGTATTGTTTATTAACTTAAAATGTGTATTGTACCATGTGTTGAAAGAGCACGATGTTCATGTTGATATTGATTTTAAACACTCATCTAAACAAATAGAGATGTTAAAGAAATGTTTTGAAAATTTAGGATGGACATTTTCTGTATAATAAATGAGTATGGACATATTTGGTAACATTAACGATAGGAAAGATAATGTTGATATTAGTGAAGAAAAATTCAAATTGTTGGAGAATTTAAATGATGTTGTTAGCGTAAGTCAACTTAAATCAGTAGAAGCTCAATAGAGAACGATAGAAAACGATTTGAAGATGTATTAGAAACGTTACAAGAAACATACATCAAGAAAGAAGATTTTCGAAAGCTTAGGATGAATACTACTAAATTGATTATGCAGAAAGAAACTATACCCTTTTTTGTCGATTGAGAACTAAGAATGTTAAGGAGCCAATCTTTAAAATATTCAATCTATCTAATGGTTACACATTTCTTTATAATGTGAAAATAATGCACATGGAATTAAGTTTGGATAAATAATTTCTAGACATTTATTTAGGTAATACTTTGATTGAAAATATACCTTTTAGCTTTAACAAGAATGATATAATTACGTTTAAACCAAATAAAAATTCAGCTATGGAAGAAGGACAATGTTTGTTTGTTTTAATGTATATAGAAAGAGAGGTTTAATAAGGATATTTGCTATATAATAAATATGGATATTTTTGGTAATGTTAAAAGTATAATGGACAAATCTAGAAACGTTTTTACATCCTGGGTTGATTTTAAGAATAACAGATTGGCTAATGTATCTAATGCTATCGATAAACAAGATGTTGTAACATTAGAATAGCTTGAATCAGTGAAAGAAGAGTTTAATTTACTTTCACGAGAAAAAATTGTTGAATTACCATGTCGATTGGCAGAAGATGATCTTGGGAAACCAGCCTTTTTCGTACATAATTTAGCTTCTGTCTACAAATTTCTTTATAGAGGTAGGTTAATGCATACAGAATCAAGTCTTAATAAACATCTTATAGACTTATTTTTAAATGACGCTTTAGTTGAAAGTTTTCCATTACACTTTAATATACATGATCAGTTAACAATTAGACCAACCAAAGGTTCTGATTTAAAAGAAGGTAAGTTATTATTGATTATTATGTATATAGAAACATAAGATGAAAACGAATCAAGTGATGATGACGATAATGTTAAAAGCATAGTATTAGGTAATGATAATTTTTAATTTTGTTGTTGATTTTCTATACAATAAATAATGATGATGTATTGTGTTAAGTGTAAGAAATTGACAGATACGGAGAAAGATACCATTAGGATAGAACAAACAAAAAATGGAACATATCTAAAGAAAGGTATTTGTTCTGTAAGTGGTGTTACTAAAACTCAATTTGTTAAAAAGAAAGATTGACTAGAAGAAGGTAAAGGTGTTAAAGAAGACATTATAGAAGAAATTCACAAACCATCTAGAAAATACTTTCACAGATTAAGTGTAGTTATGAAAGGTATTGATGATCTTTGGCAAGCTGATCTTGTTAAAATGGATAGTGGAGTATTAAAAGGTGTTTCCAAATTAAATAAAAGTTATAAGTATCTGCTAACGATTATAGGTGTGTTTTCGAAATACGCATTTGCTTTTCCTGTTAAAGATAAGAGTGGTAAAAATGTTACAGAAGCATTCGAATCCATATTAAGAACGAGAAAACCTAGTAACTTACAAACGGATCAACGTAAAGAGTTTTACAATAAAGAGTTTAAGAAGTTAATGGAGGAAAATCAGATTAATCATTATTCAACCTATAGTGGAGAGAAAGCTTCTGTTGTTCAAAGATTCAATAGAACACTTAAACAAAACCATTGGAAAAGGTCACAACACAAGGAAATTATAAATGGATAGAGATATTACCAACATTGTTTAGTGAGTATAATAATAAAGTGCATAGAACAATTGGTTTAAAGCCTATAGAAGTTAATAAGAAGAATGAGCGAACAATATTGGAGAAAATGTATAAGAAAGAATATAAGCGTGTTAAACCCAAATACAAATTAGGCGATCATGTTCGTATAAGTAAATCGAAAGGGTTATTTGAGAAAGGATATACACCTAATTGGTCAACAGAAGTATTTGTTATTAGTGAAGTTATTCCATCTAATCCGCCTACATATAGAATTAAAGATTTAGAAGAAGAGGATGTGCAAGATAGATTTTATGAACCAGAACTATTAAAGACGAAACATAAGGATGAATACTTGGTGGAAAAGGTGTTAAGAAAGAAAGGTGATAAACTATATGTTAAATGGCTAGGTTTTGATGATTCACACAATAGTTGGATAGATAAAAGTAATGTTGTAGTGTAAATATATAAATGTTGTCCTTTATGGAATAATAACCATAAAAGGCTGGTTTGACAAAATTCAAAGTTCCCAGGATTCCAGCCACTTCACAAACTCATCTTACGCAGCAAAACTAGGTGGTAACGAAATAAAGTTAAAAATCAACATTTTTATATAATAAATATGAGTACTATGGATAAATCTCTTAGTTTAAATGATATTTGCTATGAACAGATTAAAGATGATTATTGGTATGGTATTTTTGGTGATTTTAAATTGATTATAGATAAGGTACAGGATACTTTAATGCTACTAAACTATGTCAGAGTGGTGGTAAGAGGTTTGACAACTGGCTGAAAAATAAAGAATCAAAAGAGCTAATAGAATATTATGATAGAAAAAGCGCTTCCTCTAATTATAAAAGGTGCTCTACGTACTTAATAACAGGAGGAGACAAAGAAGCAGCTTCAGTTATATCTGGAACATATGTCTACAGGAAAATATTTCTTGCTATTGCTTTTTGGATTTCACAGGACTTCTATGATAAGTGTTACTATATTATTGAAGACTATTTCTCTAAAGACTTTAAACGATATAAGGATGATAAAGAACGACTCGAAACAAAGGTACAAGAGATAGAACAACAAATGAATCAATTACGTATAAACAATGAGAAATTAGAAACTGAAAATCAACACCTTAAATCAATCGCAGCTGAACATACAGAAGATCCAGGGAAAGTACACAAACTAGTTATTATTAAAAAGAATCTCTCCCCTATTCAACTACAAAAGATATTAGAAAAGTATGAAACAGGCAAAAGAGAACAAGTAAAGAGCTATGAGAGTTACAGGTATTGGGTTGGAAAAATTCAAGAGTGTAACATAAAGACAAGATTGCAATGCTTACAAGAAAAATATCCGGACATGACTATATTGTCTAAAACCAAAGGCCCAAACTCGATTAACCTTCTAAATAAAGTAACAGAAAAATATGATTGTGTTATTTCGCATGGTTGTCATGTAGACCTAAAGAATGCGGATGGAAAAGAAGATGATGAGTTTCTTATTGGTTTGTTTTTAAGTATAAGAGATAATTAACATTAAGTTTCGTATTTAGATATCGTCAAGGTAAGGATAATAAGTTTTGGAAATCCCTATCAGAAGAAGATTTGGTTAATATCTAATAATTAAGGTTACGACTTTTACGATATAATAATCATAAAAGTTATTTCTTAATCATTAAACAAACCATCTTTTATAACATTGAATGCTAAATTCAATATACTACCTAAATCGGGATTATTATGATATTTTCTTATTATAACTCTCCAATCTACGTAATGCCCAAATAAATATATAAACTCTACAGAGGTGTTGATAACTTGAGATGTTATGCCAATGAACTCTGTCTTTGAACTCTGCAATAAATCATTCTGTTAAATTTTGAAACAATGAAATTGCTTCTTTGTCAGCGTAATCTCTTATAAGTTTTTCTGATAATTGTTGAGTTCCAGATAAGCACCCCCAAAGAAACTTTATCTGCATGTTCTCGTATAAAGGCTTCAGAGAGTTTGTTTCCATAAAATATAGCATCAAAATCAACTTTATCTATAAACTCATTAATAAATTCTTCAGATATGTTTTGATTATACGATACTTCTTCTCAATCAACTCTATCTGCAAATTCTCTTATAAAGTCTTCTGATAAGTCTTGGCTTCCTGAAATAATCTCCCAATCAACTTTATCAGCTAATTCTCTTATAAACTCTTCTGGTAACTTTTTCCATAAACATATTTCGCACAAATTAACTTTCTCCTGATATTTGCGTATGAAATCTTCTGTAATGTGATCATAGTTATATTCCTCCTCATAATCATCATAACCTATAGATAACCATTGTTCATCAGTCAGTGCATCTAGTATTTCATCAGACAAATTCATAACGTTTGCATAGAGAATGTTTTGTATAAGAAATGAGTTCTTTTCTTTAGTGGCCTTCTTGAACAAATGATCTAACATACCTATGGACACGCTAAAATTTATTTTGTCTTCATCATTATAACCACCAATATCTAAATGTTTACATACACAATCAAATATAGGTTTGTAAGATAATATTTCCTTAGCACTAGTCATATTCACCTGCTCATTTTTATTCTTAGATTTTTTAAATTTATCTCATTTTTGTTTGTTTTCTATATAATAAATATGGAAAAAGAATTTGATTTATTACATGATAGACTTAAGTTAATTCATCATGATCTTAAAGTAATAGAAACATCACTAGAAAAGCAAGCACTGTTAATAGAGAAGCAAATACTGTTATAGGAAAAAGTATTATTAATAATGCAACAAAAACATCTGATTTGAGTAGTGACGATGAATATAAATATGGTAGTGATGATTATGACGATGATGATGAGTAAGTTTACAAAAATGATTTAATTTTAATATGTGTATATGTAACTTTGATGGGTTATTCCCATGAAAGTCGTGTTCTAATACAACGCGTAATATGTAGACAATGGCAGGAGTGTACAATGTTAAGCGTTGTATTAGGATATATGGAAGTAAAAATAGTACAAAAATGAACTGAAATAATCCGGCGAAGATAGAAATTGAGTATAGTAAGATTTTGTATATAGTAAATAAGATGAGTAATTATAGTAAATTTACTGTAATAGAGTTAAGATGACAACGTAAAGGAAAGGGAATCAGAAGATATCCCCGATTAAGAAAAGCAGAACTAATAAACCTTCTTAAACAATATGATGATGAACAAAGCAGAAGACAGATTAGAGATATATTCCCATTTAAACAAGATGTAATTGAAGAACCAAAAATCAAAGTTGAATCAGTACCAATTGATGTAAAACTCAAAGAATCGACAATGAAATCAAGATTAGAAACATGAGAATTTACAACAGATTACAAACCACAAGATCCACTTGAACAATATATTACTGCAACATCTAAAGCCATATTAAACAGATTACAAATTAGCTTAAGTAAACATACCTCATTAAAAGCTAATCTTTATATAAGTTCCACATACAAGAAAGGTAAAGAAACTCAAAACTTCTATTTTAACACTGAAAACCAAGAAATATATCAATCAAGTAATTTAAAAGAAGAAATAACTAAAATGAAACAAAGATTAAAAACAAGAATGGATGAGTTCCAAGCTAGAGGTTCTGGCTGGGCTCTTATAAACATTAACTTTTTACAACTACCAATCGTCAAATATACACCATATAGAGGATCAACATACATAGAATTACCTAAACAAATTCAAAACAAAAAGGCAGTAATTAATGTAAAGAATGAAGATGAAAAATGTTTCTTATATTCAATTTGTTCTGCACTATACCCAGTTAATAAAGATCCATAACGATCTTCCAAGTACAAGCAAGCTGTTAAATACTTAGAAGAAAAATTAAAAAAAAATATTCATTTTCCTGTAAAGCTATGTGATATTCCAAGAGCTGAAAAATTACTTAATATTTCTATAAGTGTTTATGCATATGATAAACACTATTCAATCTATATACTACATCACACACAAAGAAGCCAGAAAATCATGTCAATTTATTATATATAAAAGAACAAAATGAAGACCAAGTTAAAACACACTATTGTTGGGTTAAGGATTTAAGCAGACTAGTATGTACACATTTAACTAAAAAGAGAGCTCGAAAATATTTATGTGATAGATGTTTGTTATACTTTTACTCACAAGACGCTTTAAATAAGCATGAGCAAGATTGTTCGTTAAATGAACCAGTAAAAATAATAATGCCTGAAGAAGGTAAATGTGTTCAATTTAAAAACTATCAATACACAATGGAAATGCCATTTGTGATTTATGCTGATTTTGAATGTTTGTTACATAAAGTTATGGGCTGTGAAGAATGTTATCCAGATAACGAGCCATATACGAAAAAATATCAACAACATAAGCCATCTGGATTTTGTTATTATGTAGTAAAGAGCGATGGAAGTAAAACTAATCCTGTTTTGTATAGAGGTAGGAACGCTGCTAATAAATTTATAAGACTGTTAAAAAAGAAGCTAAACTTATATCGAACATATACAAACAAAATAACGAATTACCATTAACAAAAAGTCAGAGAAAAGAGTTCAATGAATCTAAATGTTGTTATTGCTGTAAGCAGGAGTATACTAAAGAAAATCATAAAGTTAAGCATCACGATCATATAGCAGGAAAATTTGTAGCACCTCTATGTAATAACTGGAATTTAAAAGTGAAGTACCAAAGTTTGTACCAGTGATGATACATAACTTGACTGGATATGACTCCCACTTGTTTATAAAAGAACTTGGATGTAATAAAGAAGAAAGAGATCTAATTCCCAATAATGAAGAAAGATATATATCATTCAGTAAAAAGGTTGGAACTATTAAATTGAAATTTGTAGATTCATTTAGATTTATGGCTTGTAGTTTAGACAAATTGTCTTATAACTTGAAACCTAAGCAAATGATACATACCCAACACTTTTATCCTAATCAAGAACAGTTTCAATTTGTAATAAGGAAAGGTGTTTACCCATATGATTATGTTAACAATTGGAATACGTTTAGAGAAAGAAAATTACCGTTAAAGGAAGCATTCTTCAACAAGCTTATGAACACACATATAAGTGATGAAGATTATGAACATGCAAATAAAGTATGGGAAACATTTGACATTAAGAATCTCGGACAATACCATGGTTTATATTTGAAAACAGATGTATTATTGTTAGCAGATGTGTTTGAGAACTTTAGAGAAACATGTCTTAAAGCTTATGATCTTGATCGTGCTTGGTATATTACGGCACCAGGTTTACCTTGGGATGCAATGTTAATAATGACAAATATAAAGTTAGAATTGTTGTGTGATTATGATATGGTATTAATGGTAGAGAAAGATATAAGAGGTGGAATTAGTCAATGCTCAAAAAGGTATGTAAATGAAACAATAGGTATATGGAAGATTATGATAAGAATAAAGAAGATTCTTACTTAATGTATCTAGATGCCAATAACTTGTATGGGTGGGCAATGAGTCAATATTTACCGTATAAGGGATTTAGATGATTAAGTGAAGATGAGATAAGAGAAATAGATTTCACAAATATACCTGATGATTCTGATACTGGTTACATATTAGAAGTTGATCTTGAATATCCTAAAGAATTACATGACTATCACAAAGACTATCCATTAGCTCCTCAAAATATATGTCCGCCTGGTTCAAAACAATCGAAGCTATTAACAACCCTATATGACAAAGAAAAATATGTAATTCACTATCGAAACCTAAAACAATGTCTTTCACTTAAGAAGATACATCGAGTAATAGAGTTCAAACAATCAGATTGGTTAAAGAAATATATTGATTTAAACACACAAATGAGAACGAAAGCAAGAAATGATTTTGAAAAAGACTTTTATAAGCTCATGAATAATTCAGTATTTGGGAAGACTATGGAAAATATTAGAAAGAGAGTTAATATTAAACTTGTAAGTGATGAGAAAAAATACCAGAAACTTGTAGCAAAACCGAATTATAAGAGTACTACAGTTTTTACGGAAAATTTAGTAGCAGTTCACATGAACAAGGTTAAAGTGCAATTTAACAAACCAATTTATGTTGGTATGTCAATTCTAGATTTGTCAAAATATTTAATGTATGATTTCCATTATAATGTGATGAAACCAAAATATCAAGACAAAATAGAAGTATGTTATACATATACCGATAGTTATATATACCATATCCAAACAGAAGATGTGTACGAGGACATAAAAAATTACATTGATTACTTCGACACGAGTGATTACCCTAAAGATAACAAATATAAGATACCACAAATCAATAAGAAAACACTTGGTAAGATGAAGGATGAAATTAAAGGCACAATCATAGAAGAGTTTGTGGGTTTAAGAAGTAAGATGTACAGTATAAAAGCACCTAAAATCGATTTAACAGATAAAGACTTTAAAGGTAAGTTCGATAAAGAAATGTGTTGTAAGAAAGCTAAAGGTGTTATGAAGAGTGTCGTGTATAAAGAACTTACATTTAACGAATATAAGGACTGTTTGATTAGCCAAAGAGAATATTATAAGATGAATTTGATTAGAAGTTATAAGCACTATTTGTACAGTATAGAAGTAAATAAGTTTGCTTTAAGTTGCGTGGATGATAAGAGATGTGTTTTAAAGGATGGGATAGATACTCTACCATGGGGCATTATAAGATGGAAGATTTGTAGATGTAAGTAGGTATAAGTTAGTTTTAGGTTTACGTTTAGATATGTTTTTATGATTTTAAATGTCATAAAAGCATATTCAATCTCACTTTAACATAGTAGTTATGGGAATACTTTGCGCCGTGTAACTTTGTATAATTAGTTGGTTTCATCTGCGCTGGTTAAAAATATTGGGAGGGGGGAAATGCGCTAGAAGTAACCATGTCCTACTACTCAAGATTGTTCGTCAAATGAGCCAGTAAAAATAATAATGCCTGAAGAAGGTAAATACATTAAATTTAAAAACTACAAATACACAATAAAAATGCCATTTGTGATTTATGCTGATTTTGAATGCTTATTACATAAAGTTATGAGTTGTCAAGAATGTTATCCAGATAGTGAATCATATACGAAACATGTCTTAAAGCTTATGACCTTGATCCTGCTTGGTACATGACAGCACCAGGTTTACCTTGGGATGAAATGTTAAAGCTGACAATATAGAATTATAATTATTAACAGATTATGATATGGCATTAATGGTAGAGAAAGATATAAGAGGTGGAATTAGTCAATGCTCAAAAAGACATGTAAAAGCAAACAATAAGTATATGGAAGATTACGTTAAGAATAAAGAAGATTCCTATTTAATATACCTAGATGCTAATAACTTGTATGGGTGGGCAATGAGTCAATATCTACCGTATAAGGGATTTAGATGGTAAAGTGAAGATGAGATAAGAGAAATAGATTTTACAAGTATAACTAATAATTCTGATACCTGTTATATATTAGAAGTTGATCTTGAATATCCAAAAGAATTACATAACTATCATAAAGACTATCCACTAGCTTCTCAAAACATATGGCCGCCTGGTTCAAAACAATCAAAGCTATGATTAACCTTATATGACAAAGAGAAATATGTAATTCACTATCGAATTCTAAAACAATGTATTTCACTTGGATTAAAACTTAAGAAGATACATCGAGTAATAGAGTTCAAACAATCAGATTGGTTAAAGAGAAATATTGACTTAAACACACAAATGAGAATGAAAGTAACAAATGATTTTCAAAAAAAGACTTCTATAAGCTCATGAAGATTTCAGTATTTGGGAAAACTATGGAGAATCTTAGAAAGAGAGTTAATATTAAACTTGTAAGTGATGAGAAAAAATACGAGAAGCCTGTAGCAAAACCAAATTATACGAGTACTACAGTTTTTAAGGAAAATTTAGAAGCAGTTCACATGAACAAGAGAAAAGTGCAATTTAACAAACCGAATTATGTGGGTAAGTCAATTTTAGATTTATCGAAATATTTAATATACGATTTCCATTATAATGTGATGAAACCGAATTACCAAGACAGAATAGAGGTATGTTATACAGATACCGATAGCTATATATATCATATTCAAACAGAAGGTGTGTACGAGGATATGAAAAATTATATTGATTACTTTGACACGAGTGATTACTCTAAAGATAACAGATATAAGATACGACAGGTTAATAAGAAAATACTTGTTAAGATGAAAGATGAACTTAAAGGTTCAATCATAGAAGAATTTGTTGGTTTAAGATCAAAAATGTATTCAACGAGGTTTCAAAAAAGATAAATGTTGTAAGAAAGCAAAAGAAGTTTAGAAAAATGTTGTAAGTAAAGAACTGTCATTTAACCATTATAAAGACTGCTTGTTCAACAAAAAAGAATATTATAAAATGATGATTTTGATTAGAAGTTATAAGCACAATATGTACAGTATAGAAGTGAATAAGTTAAGTTTAAGTTGTGTAGACGATAAAAGATGTGTTTTAAAGAATGGGATAAATACTCTACCATGGGGACATTATAAGTTAGAAGAGATGTAGCTTTAGATGTAATATTTTAGATTGTAAGTTTTTTAGATGTAAGTTTTAGATATAAGTTCTTTATAGTTAAGTGATATAAAGTTCTAAATAATTTGATTCCTTATAAAAATCCTTTTGTAACTACCTTTAGTGATTTTTGTAATTTTGTAACTAGGTTTAGTGATGTTTTGTAATATTATAACTATATCTAGTGATTTTTTGTAATTTTGTAACGAGATTTAGTGATTTTTTGTACTTTTGTAACTACATTTAGTGATTTTTGTAATTTTGTAACTAGATTTAGTGTTCTTTTGTAGTCAGGTATAATTCCTTATGCAAAATGTTTTGTGCTATCCTTCTGTGTTAAAGTGTAATAGTCAGTGGTGGATTCGTAATTTTAGGCAGTTAGGAGTAGTGGGAAAAGTGCGCTCGTAGTGAGGATGACATGCTACTGTAGTGGAGTGGAAAATTTAGATTTTAAACAATAATGATATGAAAGTCTCAAACGTTTCCTTCCCTGTCAGGGGTTGTATTCCTGCTTTCCCCTTTTGCGGCCAGAAAGAGGAGGAGAGTAGGGGAGTTTTCTTGTTTTTTTATCAACTAGTCTGAGATAGCGTATAAATTTACATCATCAGCATATTCCATAGCCTGGTGAACACCGTTCAACTCCAGGCCCTGTTATATATTTGATTTTTCTTATAGCGTATACCTTCACAAATTTAAATAATAATGGCGGCAGCACATCTCCTTGTTTCAGGCCATTTTCGACGTGAAATTTAGTTTACAAAATTTTCCTACCCGGACTTTACTTTGGAATTCATTTAAACATTCTTAATTAATCTAATTCTCTTTCTCGGTATTACAAGTTCTGTAAGAACGTTGCATATTATTTCTCTACTTACGGAGTCGTACTCCTCTCTAAAATCAATAAGTAATTGATTACCGGGGATTTTTTTCACTTTTGTTCCGAGTATTTGGCGAATGGTAAACATTTGGACGATAGTTGATCAATTTTTTTCTAAATCCGCAGTGATACTCTCATTATATCATCACTGCTAAATTAAGTATTACAATTGACACTATATTTTTAGTCCTTTCTTCAGTTTCGAATTGACATAGAATAGAAGGCATTTGATTCATCAAACAGTAATTAGTACAGTTCCATTTTTAAACATCTACGCTTCATTTTAAATCGTGTCTCCAGGACACAATTACTCTACAGGAAGACATAAATTATCTTATAGGCTGGTGTGAAACGTGGCACTTCAAACTCAACAGTAAGAAATGTGACAGTATTACTATTACTTTGAAAGGCTCCAGCTCCCTCCACATACCATATCAACGATTCCCCTATCACACATTCTCCTAGTCATAATGTTCTTGTGTCATCTTTGATTCAAAACTCACATTCTCTGACCACATCTCCTCAGTACTAAAGAATTCAATGCGCATGTTGGGACTTCTTTATCGATTCACCGAACTGCGCACTGTTTCCTGCTAAGCAACCTTTTATAAAACTTTAATAGCGCCCAAGATCGAATACTGCTCTCCCATATGGGCCATGATAGCACCTACACATCTCTCCAGTCTTGATTCTGTTCTCAATTTCTTCATCGCTATAGTCAATTTTCGTGTTCGTGCAGTTCGATTATTATCTAAGAAGGAACTCTTGCGACAGCTTAATATTCAAACTCCTAAAGTACGCAGAATTATCTCTGACCTGAAGTATCTACATAAAATAGTTAATGGAAACTTAAGATGGGAAATAATACTTCAGGGACTATCCTTACGTGTCTCTTCCCGTATCACCCGGAATACCCACCTGTTCCATCTTGCCCGTCCTAGGTTGGCTATTATACAGAGGTCTCTTTTTTTATAGAATACCAAACTGTTATAATCAAGTAACAACTGATGTGGACATTTTTTCGAGCTACCCAGTGTTTGAAAGAGCAATTAAACGAGTTTTGACGGAATAGTTTTACTTTTACCCTCTTTTTTCTATGTTGTTGTTATTGTTGTCCTATTTTTTCTTTCTTTTCTTAACATGTCCCTCTGTAAAATGGCAAAGTTATGCTGTATCTGGGAATTTGTTCAATAAATACATAAATAAATGCTACAATTGAAAACACACCTAATGAAGAATTTTCTCACAGTCATGGCATTGCTTTCTTGTATTTTCCTGACACACAACACACCGTCCTTCTTTCCGTGATGATACCAGATAGTGACCTGATTACATGAGGATGATCTTTGATGAGCTCGGAGGCAAGATCGGGTAACAATCATGGGTTTGGTGTGCAACAACGCCAGTGTAATTTTTGTCCCGAACTGAAGATGCGTCATACCACTTCGCAGTCTTCCTCTGTCCATTGCCCGTACCGTTACACAAAATTGTTCCTAGCATCCTTATGTCTTTTTGTCAGTTGCGGTTTTCTTCGCGGCTTTTTCTTGTCAAATCCAAAAGATTTCAGTCTAGACCCTACTTTTGAATGGCTCACTCTAATACCTAACTTCATTTCCATTTGTGCTGCCAGTTGACGTGAACTCATACTTCTTTTCTGCAACACGAGTGACTTCAATTTTCCTTCAACCCTCGCAGATGTTTTCTTCTTCCTTCCACAGCTGTTTCTAAACGAACAGTGTCCAAATTCTAGTTGTTTCTTAATGATTCTTGACACTGTAAACTGATGAACCTTTACTTTTCTACCAATTTCTCTTTGACATACTCCTTCCTTGTATAGGGTCAATATTTGTCCTTGCTTGCAAGGTGATGTGTCTTTCAAGCTCATGATTCGTCAAATCGATAACAATCTATTCGCATTAAATACACTGCTTATATATTTATAAACTTCAGAACACTATAAAAGCAAACACTGCAACACCAATCAGGCAAACAATCATGCGATAAAAACAATGTGCATTACTTTATCAATCTCCACCCGAGCTGCATATGCAGCTTTTTAACGACATTAGCCAACAACAGACCCACCTGGTGACAAAAAGGGGAAACAAATAACAACAAAACAAAAGACTGTGTAAGAGAACCAAACAAGAATTGTTTTCATGAAAATCTATGAATGCATATCACTACTAAAAGTAACTACTGTTATTCTTTAGATGTCCTGCCATACTTTTAGCAAGTGCTGCAGTTATTTTTTTACAAACTGTATTGCACAAATAAAATCTTAACGGATCACGGCAATGTTCCCAATAGGGAACATCGTAAAAGTTCTATCTCTCGGTCATTTTATGTTTGTTAATTAGTGTAGATATCAATTCAATCAAAAGTTGGACTTTGAACCAAACAGAAACGCTATTGACATTGAATTTAGTCTTTAGAAAAGAAAAATACAAAGAATCCTGAACACTCGTGTGGAAAATGAATATGAAACAGAAGTTTAGAATATTTTATTAGATCTATTATAATTACCAGGGCCATCCGGAAAGTGATAGCCGTTTGCGCCGCATGAAGCGCTGGGCAAGGTCAGACCTCGTCAGTGACTTGTCCGTCTGCTCTGGGGGAGGTTACGTGACGCTAGGAGTGCCAGTGTTGTGTCTGTGCTCGTTTATAATGACGAACAATCAATTGTGACGCCGTGAGAAACGATTGGCGGGTCGCAATTGATCAACTCTGTGAACATTTTCCTAATGTGTCTCGAATAATTGTTCATGAAATTGTCAAAGACCATCTGCTTTATTAAAAAATCTGTGCAAGGTTTGTCCCTCGCATGCTCACAGATGAACACAAAACCAAGCGTATAGCTGCAGCACTGACGTTTAAGGGACGTCATTCCGATGAAAGAGACTCTTCCCTGAATCTCATCATTACACGAGCATCATCGCAAATAACCTGAATAACTCATGGTAAATCATGCCGAAAAGGTCGGTAGAACAGCGAGGGGTTACTAGCGACCTCTCGTCAAAAATTGTATCACCTGTAGCAACGATCCGCTCTAGCTCCACTCCCGCACTTCGTCTTTTCTTTTTAGGAAATTATGAGTTAAGTTGCGCAAGAATATTAATGTTAATAGGAACCATCATTAAAAACGATGATGTAGCCTCAACTTGAAGAATGATTCGTGATATTTTAATCATTGAGTTATATGTAATTTGTTATTAGTTAATGAAGGGAATTTCTAGTAAGTCACTGTAACAATTACATGAGGAACACCTCCTTAAACAAGAATTAGTATATTGTGTTTAGTTTTACATGAAACGATTTTAACTGGCTAATAGTTTGCGTGGAATTTGAAGTAACGTGGTAGGTAAGTGGTAAGCGTATTGAGCTTCTATTCGACTGTCCCGGGTTCAAATTCAGGCTAGGTTCACACTTTTCAAATTTTCCAATGTCTATTTGAAAGAATACTCAGTGTTTAAAGCAAGATGATTTTCTCTGCAGAAAGAAAAAAAGACGTTTTATGAGGAGAATTGGAGAAAGCTTTCAACGGAGGCAAATACTTAATTCTTATTCCCAGCACTTTTTCTTGATTTGATATTTTCATTTACTTTCAAATCACTTTTTATTCACGCAGGATCAGTATTTTTGTTTCTCTCAACATATAATATATTTCTCACAACATACAAACACAGCAATGTTGAGAATAATATACGGTGCTCATTGGACAACAAAATCCGAACCAAAAAGATTCATATCAGAAAAGAAAATTGTTTCGTTATTCACATACTTTACAATTTTATATACATAAACACCTTGATGATTACCAATTCCTGTCAGTTCAGCGGATAGTTTCGTGTAAGTTGGGTTGCATCTTTCCAGCCGTTCTCACAACTACAAATGACCTGGGCCTTAAGTAATGGAATTAGAGCACTTAGGGCGATAATTTTGTTTGTGGATCTACAATTGTTCCAATGAGAATGGGCGGAAAGCATCATTAAAAGGGCAGCATTACAGCACAATGAGGTGGTTGAATACTAATGTACTACCATATCTAATGTAGTCTTCATTATACAACCTTCAATTAGATTTGGAAACTGTAACTGTACTTCATCTCTTCACGCAAACGAAAAATTACTAAGTAAATAGACTATCAATATAAGAAAATGAACTTCTCAGATCAGAGGTCCGAGACTGGACAAACAGGGGAAAGAGAATGTTAAGAAAGTACTGGAAAATAAAAGTGGCATTTAAACAATTTACATTGAATTTGTGAGTTAAGTATTATAGTAAATTACGAATTTTTTATGGTTATCTAAGAAATATTATAAGTGTTATAACAAAGAGGCATTAAACCAAATATTTAACAAACTCAAACTAACTATTAAATATGATATTTATTTTCATAACGACCAAAGTTCGTATTAAATACTACAATGATAACTACTATAATCACTACTACTATTACTAATTAATAATAATATTGCAATATAATATATATGGTTCCTTCAGCAAAAAATTTAAACGTGTCAGTATTTATAATTATTATTGTTGAAGATTTGAGAATTTAAAGCTGTATTCTATGTCTCGCAAAAAATCAGCCAAAATTAAATATGACGTGGAGTAAAAACGAATGAGGGACTTGAAGTATGCAAATTTTACGTATGGAAGCGAAGCAAACAGGAATGAAAAAAATAATAGAAAAAAGTGCATTTAATTTAATAGACAATTTTAAGAGTGAATATATGATCATACTTATCGTTTATAATTTAATATGTACGTAACTCTGCTAATACACCTACGTTCAGTCCACAGCTACTACGTCAACCTAATAATTACCTATTATTACATGGCCAATGTTATATATATATATATATATATATATATATATATATATATATATATATATATATATATATATATATATATATATAATTAACCGTAGTTTATTGTAATTATTTTATATAGTTGTTCATATATCAAGGGAAAAAACTACATACAAAAAATTATCCAAACCAAAACCGAACTCACGACATTTGAAATCAAGAAACTCAGCTAGCATTGCAACTGTAGCTGAACACTTTCTCTGAAATGAAAGTTGCAAGGAAAAGATAGAGGTATTCTACTTTTGAAAAAAACTATCGAAACACCTGCACCTACACGAAGTACATATTTCATGAAATTAAAATGGCATGAAGTCAGTACAATTTTGCTTACATATTTATAAAATATGTTTTGCGGCCACGGGCACTACGAATTCCAGTATTTCCTAACATTTTATTTTTAAGCTATATTATTCAATCTTTTTTCGCCGAAGGTGATTAACTTTTACTCTAACAAAATTGGAGATGTCACTCTTCATTTCAGTGACGTTATAACCTATGAATAAAACTCAAAGATCACTCATTTTGCATTATGCCACTGCTTCCGGAATCCATATCTTGGGGTTCTTACTACCACAGTGTTTTCTCTTTGACCGAAGTTACATTCTAGCACGTTTGGTAAAAGTAGCTTCAGAAGTTCTAGAGTTTCGCTGGAATTTGCATTAATACACATATGCCTATATTAAGAAAATAATTGCTGTGCGAGAAACGCATTCAATGCTGTCTCTATAAATTTAAAATTCAGCTGACATGATCGCTCATGCCTAAACGTGAATTAAATGTCAGTGTATTTGTAATCTAATTGGCCGACAAACCCAAACTGCATTTCGACAGTAATCTCAGTCATTTCAGACATTTTATTTTTATCCATCCTTACCGCACTGAAACTAATATCAGTAGTACTTACAGTTCAAACTGTTTAAACCAACCCAAGGTGGTAATCGGAACTAAACGTACAGACTTCATGGTATAACAAGGGACGTCAGTCACCTAAGGGGCCCGAAAATTATGGAATCCATGCTAATGTTGGTCTATTATATTATTTTCTTTGTGTCAGCATTCCTCTTAAAACCACGTATACTCATGGGTTAAACTTGTGAAAATCATCAGATGTGTCGCTATGTAGATAACTGAAACCATGCGCCTTACACTAAAAGAAGTTATTTTGAATCATTTTATATGTTACTGACCTCCACTCTCCTTTGGTGCACAAGGGGGCTTAACCCTACTGAAAGGTGGTTTTAAATTTAATCGTGATCGGAACTGTTCCTAATGAACTAGGGGGCCGGAACTATGCATTTGACACTAATATTGGTTATTTTCCATTACTTTCAAATGTCATAATTTCACACACCCTTTTAGGTTGCTAATTGGGACTGAAAACAAGTGGCATCTAGTGTGTCGCCCTTCATAGAAGCAATCTCGAAGATTCGACAGTAATATCTGTCTTTTTATCATTTTATGTATGCTTTTTCCATTTCCCCTACGAGTACAAACAACGTATATATATATCCTCCCCACTCTTCATATCTCTCCACCACAGTATTCTTTTGCGGACTGAAAGTAATATGTGTAGGATGCTTGGTTAAAATTACCCAACCGTCTCAGAATTATCTTAGAACACACCTACAAAACTACACTAACATTCATCAACTTATACATATATATATACTTTTATCTGTCTATCTATCTATATATGTGTTAATCTCTCTCTCTCTCTCTCTCTCTCTCTCTTTCTCTCTGTATATATATATATATACACTGTATGCGGAGAAGAGACACATGCAGAGATACATACATAGAGAAAGAGGGAGTAACCGAAGCATCAACACTTCTATATACAAAAGTATTTCAGAGTTTCGAACTGAAAACATTTGTAAATAAGATACATTCTGTCTTCCTAACGCAAGCATAATAGTCACTTAAAGTGAATTTCGGGGATCACTAATATTTTGTGTGAATTTGTGGCCATTCAGCGTTTTGTTCGGTAGTAGAAACTGACTTTACATATTTGCTGTGATACCCACTCTTTAAGCCCCGAAACGTATTTCAAGAACAAATGACATGCTGTAGCGTGAATGTTCTGTAGTAAGTTCTTTATGACAAAGAATTGCAGAGAAATACTATACACAACATAGTTATTGCTATAACACAATTTTCTTAATTTAACATTCACATGAAATAAGTATATATAAACGTTCTATCAACCATAATACGGATGTTGTATTTGAAACATAATAATTACTTATGTCTGAAAAAGGTTATAAGAATACAACATACTTATTTTAAAATAGTCATTTTATATAGGACTGAGAAAAATAGAATTTTATACAAAAACTACCAAGATGCGAATCGAATTAAAGACCATACGAGTCGAACTCCACAGGTATACCACTGAGTTTACATAATCACTGCAAGTGAGCTTTTCTAAAGATATATACTTGGATTTACAATACACTGATATTTTTATGAAATGAAAGTTCTTTTTTCTAACATTTCTTGTTTTTATTTCCCCTTTACTATGGATTCGAGAACTATGTTTGCTATCGTTTCCTTCCTTTGAAATTCCCTTTACATATCTATGTGTCCCTTTACGTATGGATACCTATCCTACTACAGATGTATGAGAAACTGAACGGGAAAACGAACACGAAAGAGAATACATAGTCTGGAAATAGTGTATTATTTTCTATTAATTTACTTTACACTTCCTAACGGTCTTCGCTCTTTCTGCTTATTGTTTACAATACAAACTTTAATATCCCAGTATTACCAGGCGTACGAGGTTTTCACACACTTTCGAACAAGAACACTTGTACAAAATTGAGTGGGCATTATACGGTATGTAAGATTGTATTACATAATAACTAAATCGATTTCTCATAAAGTTAATGTCTCAGTCATCTCAAAAGCAGCAATTTATGAAGTAATAGTAATTAGTCCATTACTGCAGAAGTAGGTACATTCGGTTCGGTGGTTCATGTGCCTGTCAACAAACGACAAACTACATGAATTAACTATGTAGGGGTGAGAAGCAAGGTTTTGACGCTCGCACTACAATTGTTGTTTGTAAACAATTTTCCATCCTAGAGTGAACGAACAATAATCGAAGTAGACTTCTTATATTCCACATACTTTTCTTATCATATATCATGCAGTAAAAACTTGACCTTAATTTGATTTATAAAAGGCGTAAATCATGTTTAGTTCTTCGGCTATCGTTCAGGAGAACAGGGTGTCAAGAAGTACTCGAGTTACTTTTTTTTAATATTTTGCATATTTTTTCTAGTTTCATCTGTTGTAAAAACTAAATTGCGGTACTGCATGAAACAAATCATGACGAGAGTGTTACTACACAAATCAGTGACACGAAAAATTCAACATTAATATTACCCATTTTTCTCTCTCTCTCGTAATCTTCATCTCCAATCGCTTCAAAATATCTATTCCCCACAATATATATATATTTTTTTCAAATTAATACTGCCCAACATAATTTTTAACTCCGGGAAAATAATAGCTAATTCGGTGCATAGAAAACGAAAACGATAACAACTTTTGGACATCTGATATATTGCATGAGATGAAGTTTGGCCATACATGTAATTTACTGAAATGAAGAACGTAGAGTATGCCCATTTAATCGTCAAGAATCGAAGTGTGGCAGTTTAAAAAACGTTGCCATAAGGACATTTTGCCCCTTAAAGCCCACTTGTTTCTTTTTTCAAATTATAATAATTATAAGCAGTGTTGTCAACAACGTTGACAATAATGTCACAAGACGTACTGCGAAAAGTCGCAAGGAAAACTAATTGTACTGGAAATAAAGCTAATTTCGCTGTCCGACATTTCGAGAGTCGCTAAATCCCTAGTTTAACAATTGCAATCGAAATAAATCTTCTCCAAAATATGTTATCAAATAACTAGATTTAGCGACAAAATCCATGTTTTCAACACCAATTCTAGGCCTTTTAGGTTATAAAAAGTTCATTTATTTCGTCTGTCGCGCAGCATATCATTATGGATTTTCCTTCATATAGTCCGTTGTTGATTCAAAGTGGTAAAACCTGTGCCCAATTCTTATCGCGTTATCCTTCCTTTGAAAAGAAAATTAGATCCCTCCGCGAAATTTAGCCAAAATTTAGAGCTTTTTTGTAAATGTCTTTTTTGAAAATGTCTCTATCAACAACACACGTGACAGTGAAAGCATCTCTTCGCACCTGCATTGTTTAAGTGTGTTTGTAGCATATTGTTTTAGAAATCGAATGTTGTGTGTCAAGTGAGTTATTGGTAGGAAATGAAACTAGGTCGTTCACGCCTAACGTGTACTAATCTTCCGGATAATTTCTGTTATGTGTGTGGTAGATTTATATCCAAACCACAAAGGAAGAAAATATATAACAATATCTAACTAGCTTATTCTTTGCACTTCAGTTGCTGAATTGATGACAATGACAAGCCATGGACACCTCATCAGTGCTGCATGACTTGTACGAAACACTTAGGTTGTGATTATAAGGGAAACTTAATGCCTTGCCGTTTGCTTTACCGATGCTGTGGAGGATATCAACGAACCGCTTTAATGACTGTTATTTCTGTATGACTAACATCTCCGGCATGTCTAGGAAAAGTAAACACGTTATCAAGTATCCTGTTATATTTTCGGCCATACGACTTGAACGTCTCAGTAACGATTTACCAATACTTCTATCCTCTGACACATGGACAGTGCAAAGCGATGACTGCAATGAATCTTACGTTTGATAGGAGCTATATAGATCCGGACTATATGCTGACAGTGATGGACATTTAATAGAGCAGGAAGACTGCAAGAAACATTTATTGCAGGAAGACATTTGTTGCAATAAGCACCAGAACTTCTAGGTTCTAGGCTACAGCAATGGAAATTACTTTCTCCTGGTAGGAACATTTCTGAGTTTCGACATAGACTACAATTCTTTGCACATATATTGTTATGGAGGACAATATATGTTTCTGTACAGACGTTACTGGTTTGATGAACAAAATAAGCGTGACTTTGTAACAATGTATATCGAAACGTTTTTGTGTATGTATAATACAATAGGACCTAGATTTTCTGATAAAGTTTCCGGTCTATTTCTCAACTCATCTGTTTCAAGGTTTGGGAGACATAAGTATATAGCCTCAGAAGATTACCCTTAACAGTTTCTGTAAATCGGTTAAAATGGGGCTGTGAAATATCCCAAAAACTGTGTCGGATAATAATCTCGATAATATGTTCATACGTTTAACCTGACGTGAGAGGGCATTCTTGGAGTGTTTTTCGAAATCAGTGTTAGCGTCTCCTTAAGAGTCATCTATCTTAATCGCAGAGGTTTTTATTTGTTGGGCACTGTTATATGCATACGTCAACTGATATTTAGAAATACGTTACAATAAGGTATTTAATTGACTTGACATGTAAAGTTCGAAAGTTATCCTACTTTTTAAAAAAAATTAAAATTACATCTTTTACTTCTAGATCCAATCCTCCCTACTTATGACATAAACCAAAAAGTTCCTCTTCTACGCCCTCTTCTGAACTTTAGCCACATCAACAACATAATTTCAAAATTTGTGAAGCAAATTATTTTGATTTGGATGTGTGAGAAAGAAACTCATAGACAAACAATGATTGTGATATTTTAAAAAATAACTATATGGAGATAGTATATGAAATTATTCAAAAACTCAGCTAAATAAAAAATATCAATCTGAATTAATGAAGGATGCAAAAATGAATAACAAATATTTTAACCTCAAAAATGTCAACAACATTCATTATTTTATTTGTTCTTCTTTAAGAAATCAAGGTTTATCAATTGCACAATTCTCTTGGAAACATTTGAAGCTTAAACCAGGCAATTGATTATATGTTGTATCGAATTTATTTTATGCATCGATAATCAAAATTTTGTCAGACAGTTTTTGAAATTTCTGTTATTGGAATATTAATTGTCAATAAAATGGAAAGAAACTACTTACCCCTACATTCAACTGTAATGTATGTTTAGCTATATTAAAATCTCAGTACGATAAAACTCAAGGGTGATAAGATGTATTTTATTATTTTATTGCTCCTTGAATTCAAATACTTATGCTAATATAAATTTCATTTTTTTGCAATTTTTGCATTTTCTCAAAATCAAGCGAATCAAATGCTTGACTTATCAGTATTTTCATGTACACAATTACATGAAAGTTATGCAGTTACTAGTTTGATCTTAAATATACTATTGATGACTACACACATGTATGTTTTCCGTTAACTAAGTGATTTTGTGAGTTACGAATTATAATCAATGTTTTCAGCACAGTTAACTTACAAGAGGTTCATATAGTATTAAATGGTTAACTTTAAATGACTCATGTCATAGTGTACACTAAAGTGTAAACTATGATCATGATTTATAAGTATAATGTTTGAAACCAAAACGATACGTAGAACTGCTATAAATATTTAGTTTAATGGGGTTAGTTTGTTGTATCATTCATGTTATGTTAGTTACCAGCGCCGCTAAGTGCGAGGTTGATGAACTAAATGACAAGCTGTATCTAATACGAAGCTTACAGTTTCAAACTGAGGATGGGAATAGTGAAGGGAGAAACTAAAAAATAAGACTTCTAAGTGTAATCCTCGAGTTATATCAAGTTTTG
Source organism: Thermobia domestica (assembly GCF_964235325.1). Taxonomy (NCBI): domain Eukaryota; kingdom Metazoa; phylum Arthropoda; class Insecta; order Zygentoma; family Lepismatidae; genus Thermobia; species Thermobia domestica. Next base: position 103,572,747 of record NC_137457.1, read on the forward strand.
TCGTATGATATGATTGATGGAAACATACGTAAATGAATACGCACACACACGCACACACACACACACACATATATATATATATATATATATATATATATATATATATATATATATATACAGGGTGGGCAATTTTAATCAATCCAATGATTGATTAAACACCAAATATCTCAAAAATCATAAAATATAAAAGAAATATTTTGAAGTACACGTTATACATTGCTAAGGGAGAAAACCAATTCCGCCAAAAGTACACCTCCCCGTCCCAGTTAATGGAATTAACGGGGGTAAATTTCAAATGTCAAATGGGAACATGGGTCGAGTAATACCTCGTTCGAAAGGTCTTTCAAAACTAGGTAAAGCTGTACCAAAATATGTTTCATATGGAGCACCAGATTCAAAATGGCCGCCATGATATGGTTCAAAAACTCCAGTACAAGTAGTATGAAAACCATGGAAGGTAAATGAATGAAAAAAATTGAAATACGTAAATGTCATAGGTCATGTCGAATGATGTGATCCCTGTGATCCAAGCGGCTTCCCTGAAGGGGTCTTGTGTGCTAACTTAAAAATTTCAATGCCCAACCGGACAACGGTTCGAGCGTACGGTCGACCTACCCAATGCTATTTGGAAGGCATACTTGAAGGATAAAAAATTGATGCAATGAGTTAATACGGATGGCCACAGATACATTTTGATTAACTATTAGCACTCATGTCATATTGTGAGTTTGAGGGACGAAACATTATGTACGTGTATCCGAAATGCTTTCCACCAGCACATTGCATAAAAGTTTCTGTGGCCACGGAGATTAGCAAATTCACATGTTTGTAAGTTCCAGCAACTGCATTATTCGACAACTTCTTTCGTATAACGTTCCTTCTGTTTTCGCATCAAATCATATTCAGTCATAGAGATATGCGTTACCATTCAAATAAAATTTCACCTTTTTTAGTCGCTACAGCGTCATCCTTACAAACAAAAGTTTCAACTACACCATACCTATTTGAAGTGTAGTCTTAGTTTGCGAATTAAAGTAGAGTTCTTATTTGAAGTATCACAGTTACTTTCCACCCTATTCACATACAGAGTGTAGGAAGAGATCATTTTGCAGAACTTGGATTTCTCTTTATACATTATGGCAATTTTACTCTAACCTTTTTATCTCTATTGTATAATTCTCGTGCATTGAAACGCCTCCGTGGTTTTCCAATTTAATTTTCGTTATTTTCATTTATTTATATATAACCGTAGTAGAGTGGGGACAATCGGACATGTTTTTTACTGCGCATGCGCAAACAGGCCACGCCCACTTCACGCTGATTGGCTGGCGCAGGTCACCTGACCCCGTCCCTGGCCCCGCTCTCTCAAGCTGATTGGCTGGACCCGCCCCCTGGCACGCTCACTTTGGCCCCACCCACGGCCACGCACACTGCTAGGCCCACTTGCGGGAAATCGAACACCTTGAACCGTCCACCCACGGTCTTTTACGCCCTCCATTTTAGGAGTGTATTTGTCCCATTTTATGACCTATTGCGCTAGGGGGTTTTCGAACATGCCACATATCAGTGGAGACTACGAACACGTACCATAGCAGATAATACATAAGACTACGTAACATAGCAGAGCAGATAATACATAAGACTACGAAACTTAGCAGGGATGTATTCGTTCCCTTTTGTGAGCACTTTTCTCAGCCCACATTTTAACATAGCAGAAATTACACAGAGACTACGAACACATAGCAGATCGATAACACATTATCCAACCGCCTATTTAACAGAGCACGTATAACATAGCAGAGGTAAAAAAAAGAGCATGGCTTATAGACTAAGAACACATAGTAGAGCAGAGAATACATTCTCCAACCGCCTATTTAACATACCACATAGCAGAGCTAATAAAAGAGCATGGCTTATTATCAGCCCCCTATTTTAACATTGCCGTCGAGACTACGAACATATAGTAGAGAAGATAATCTTTAAGGGGTGTACTCGTTCCCTTTTATGAGCACTTTTTTCAACCCATATTTTAACATAGCAGATCGATAACACATTTTCCAACCACCTATTTAACATAGCACATATTACATAAGAATGTGTAACATGGCAGAGCTAATAAAAGATTATGGCATATTTTCAACCCCTTTTCGCGCATAGCAAAAATATTTTAACAGCACTCATACCTAATAAGGGCGTGTACTCGTTCCCTCTTATCAATCCCCTGTGTAAAATAGCATTCATCAATTATTGCATGTCTCAAAAGTACTGACCATCGCAGTAAAAGGTCAAACTAGTAAACGAAGCCACATATTGAAGAGGTGTTTACACACTTAGTAACAGGCCATCAACTAGTACATGTCCTAAAGTTACTTACCATAGAGGTCAAAAATCAAACTCGTAAACGAAGAAACATATTGAGGTGCCGTTTCCACATTTAGTAATCGGTCATCAACAGGTACATGACCCAAAAGTGTTGACCATCGAGGTCAAAGGTCAAAATCGAAAACGGAGCCACGGATTGGGTTACTGTTTCCATCCTCGGAGCAGACTACGTGCAACGAGTAGGTCGTAAAAGACTATGACCTATTTTTCATCCCCTAAATAAGATAGTGTACACACTTGTTACCCCCCACTTCCGGGTCTGATTAAACACACACACACACACAAACACACACACACACACACTTGCTTGCGTATCCCAATTTCCGATTTAGTACAAATAACACCCATGCGCAAAAAATTTACAATTGCGATTCGATACGCCTTTGAACCGATTTAAATGAAACTCGGCGTATGGGGGTTTTCGACCATGCTGATTACGAGTACCACACTTATTTCTACCTGGGACCTACAGCTTATGTGGGATACGCCGTTTTATGACAATTTTAACCGATTTGGATGAAACTCGGTATATGGGGGTTTTCGACCATGGTGATTACGAATATTATACTTATTTCTACCTTGGTCTTATAGTTTATGTGTGATACTCCTTTTCTATGACAATTTTAACCAATTTGGATGAAACTCGGTATGTAGAGGTTATCGGACATGCTGATTACGAATATCATATTTATTTTTAAATTGGTCTTGTAGTTTATGTGGGATACGTCCTTTTTTGACAATTTTAACCAATTTGGGTGAAAGTCGGTATATTTGGGTTTTCGGACATGCTGATTACGAATATCATATTTACTTTTACCTGGGTCTTACAGTTTATGCGGGATACGCCCTTTCTATGACACTTAAAACCCTGTCACTCGTATACGAAGAAACATATTAATGTGGTGTTTCCACGCCTAGTAATTGGTCACCAGCAACTACATGTTCCAAAAATACTGACCATCGAGGTCAAAGGTCTAACTCAAAGGTCTACGAGGCAACATATTGTGGGGCGGTTTCACATTTTAGTGACAGGTCATCAACTACTACATGTCCTAAAGGAACTTACCATGGAGGTCAAAAATCAAACTCGTAAACGAAGCAACATATAACAATTAGTAACAAGCCATCAACTACTACATGCCCCAAAAAGTCAAATATTTAAACCATATTAACTCGTAAACGGAGCGACAGAAGAATTTTGTACCAAGCAGAAAAAGCGAAGGAGCAATACATTTGAGTGGCCTATTGAATTTTGTACCAACGAGAAATCTCATTTGTAACTAGCTCAAAATTTCTGTACCTGTTTGGATTATTCAAAATAAAAGAAAAAAATAATTTGGATGGAGTAACGAAAAAGATAGCAAATATATGCCATTTCAGATAGCTCAGAATTTATGTGCCTTTTGTGCTAAGGTCTGTTTAACTACCTGAGAATTATATGTCTTCTTTTACTAATTAAATAAAAAGGAATATTGTACCAATGAGAAAGGCCATTTCTCAGGACCATATTCTAATATTTAAACAATCGAAGGGGTAAAGTTGAGTGACCTATTCAATTTTGCACCAACGAGAAATTACGATGCGTATTTTAAACCATTTTGTATTATTTAAATAAAAAATCGGATAGATTTGTACTAACCAGAGAGGACCATTTAACTGGCTCAAAAGTTCAATACTATTTTGTACTAGTTAAGCAAACGAAGGTCTCTTGAGTGAGCTTTCCTAGTTTGTAGCAAGAAGAAAAAACGAAGAAGAACCATTTTTTAACTAACTCAGAATTTCATTTCATTTTGTAGTACTCAAATTTGGATGGATTGTACGGTTTTGTACGACTGTACGGCTTTGTACGAACCAGAAAAAATGATTGAATTATTTCCTTATGTACTAACTGGAAAAAGATAAGGACCATCATACTTTTCATATTATTCAAATAAAAGAAGGAATAAATTTTTACTTATCAGCAATGGCGAGGAATGTTTATTTTATACCTTTTGGTGCTATTAAAATAATCGATCGAATAAATTCGGGTGGTCTATTTTATTGTTGTACTCATTAGAAGAAGAGCAAAGAAGTACCATTTATACCTTTTTTGCAATTTAAGGAAACATATAAATAAATATCGGTTCCCTAACCATTTATTACGGGCTTAGATTTTTATGCGTTTTTTGTGATATTTGTACGAAACAAAAAAACTACACAAATAAACAAAGGAATTCATTTATAATAACCACTAAAAGCGAAGATCAGCTAATATATACCATTTGAGCTACTCGAAAACATTTGAGTGGCCTATTGAATTTTGTACCAATGAGAAGTGTCATTTCCAGGCCATGTGTTATTATTTAAACAAACGAAGGGATAAATTTGAGAAAGCGAACAAGAATTTTATATCATTATGTAATACTCTAGTAAACGAAGAAATATATTTGGATGGATTATTTAGTTTTGTTGCAAGCAGAAAAAGGAAAGAATTAACACTTTGTACTAATCAAGTAAACAAAGGAACTGACCAGAAAAGCGAAGAAGGATCAGCATTCAATACCTTTTGTGCCATTTAAGAAAATAATAAATTTAATGGGGGTGTCCTATTTCCTTCTGTACCAACGAGACCATTTTTAACTGGCTTAGAATTTTATACCTTTTTTGTAATATTTGTACCAAACAGAAAAAGCTACACAAATAAACAAAGAAATTAATTTGTACTAACCAGAAAAAGCGAAGAAATACCATTTTTAACTAGCTCAGAATTTCTATACCATGTTGTACAATTTCAACAAACGAAAAGATTGGCCTATTTAGATTTGTAGCAAGCAGAAAAAGAAAAGAAATAACATTTTGTACTAACCAAATAAATGAGGGAGTAAATTTGGGTAGAATATTTAGTTTTGTATCTAGCTAAATAAGAAAAAGAAGTGAAGAACGAATAAAATTTGGATGAACTATTTTCTTATGTACCAACAAAAAATGGAGTATATTTGAGTGTCATACATACTTTTGTACCAACGATAAAAAAGTAACCGAAGGAGGAATAAATGTGGGTGACTTATTCAGTTTTGTACCAAGCTGAAAAATTGAAGAATGAATAAAATTTGCACTAAAAAGCGAAGAAAGTTAAATTTATATAGCTCAGTATTTATGTACATTTTGTACTACTAAAATAAACGAAGGAATAAATTTGGATGTTCTACAGAAGAAAACGGAGAAGGGCGATTTTATTTAATTTTGTAGTACTGAAATATACAAAGGTATATATTTGTGTGACCCAGTCATTTTTGTACTAAGCAGCAAATTTGGTGGCTGTTTTAGAAAGACCATTTTATTTTTTGTATTACTCAAAAAAAGAAACCCAATCAGATTTTCCGGCTTATTAAAAAGCGAATAAATTTCTATGCTCTACTTTTTGCGCTAATCAGAACCGTTTTTTCTTGGTCTTCTACAAATAAACGACGAAAAAGCAAAGAGAGACCGTTTTAAACTAGCTTAGAATTTATGTGCCTTTTGTAACGAAGAAACAAATTTGAGTGTTCTATTTGTATATTAATCAGAAGGAGGTTCATTTTAACTAATCCTGCTGCGAGTAGATCAATTAATACATAGATTTAAAAATAAAACAATATGGCATTGTTGCGACTTTCATTTTCGAATACATACTTATTAAACCACTATGGCAAAAAATACTACTCTCTCCTTATGCTTATTTAGAGCAGACTTAAGAGGACCAAGCATTATTTTAAACTCGTATTCTAGGCTACAATTAGAAACCCACTAGTATCGCGTCTATTCAGTAAACCCGTTATTCTTTTGAAAACAAAATCCATATTGGAGTATAGCTTGAAAAACGTACTCTTATGACCACCTTTTATACAACAAACAAGCTTCTTAGCCCCACTCCAGAAATTAGAAAACAAATTGTTTCTTCTACGGGCTTCGGCATGCATTTTAGACCAAGAGCAGCAAGATTAATATTTGTATTCCCCTGTTTTAAATAACATTTCTGCTGGATAGAAATTCGATTCTCTTGATCTCCTGTTTTATCAGGCAACGCCAATAAATATCCGTTAGCTTTATCCACATGTGTAAAATATTCTTTGGTGTGTAAAATTAGTTTTAAACAGTCTTGTATTGGATCCACTCATTAGTATAGTAGTTAAAGATAATTGCTTCCAATCTCGTAATACCCTGTAAACGCTTGTCTGAACAATGAACAAAATCAATTAGATAGTTGTAAATTTTAATGGAAGAATTACCTGTATTCCATCTAAGGCAATTTACACCCACGGAATCATCGTTGTTACAAATAGTGTTAACAGGCTTGTCCTTCCATTCCAAAATTAAAATACTTGAAAATCTTGTGTAGTATTCTGTTTGTAGATGTTCTGAAATTTTTCGATTGGCACATTCTAGTACTTCTTTGTTATATTTCCCAAATACTGTACACCTCTTGCCTATTTAATTTAACATTAAATCTGAGAAATTGGATCGTATAAATGTGTTCGCAACATAATTCCAAAGTACATTGTCGCAGAATGGTGGTGTAATTGGTTCGCCACTAGCAAATTGTTATAGGGTAAGTTTTACTTTACCTAATAACTCTCTCTGAGATCATTATTGCTGGCAGACTAGAAAATTTACACTACTATACACCTTTAAAACCTACTCTCATTCGAAAAACAAACTGCACTATTACAGGCTATTGTAAGTACAGTACAATACCGCTATCATTTGGAAATTCTTTCACAATGTATCGTTCTTGTAAAATCGGGGAATTATTGAAATCGAAGTATAATGTAATACCACCTAAATTCTCTTAAGTTTACTCCAACTAAGCATAAGGAGAAAGCAGTATTTACTTGTGTTTAATATAGCCCTTTTATGTCACTTTTTTGCCATAATGGATTATTCTGTATGTATAGCTTTATTGTGAGAAAAACCATTTGTTATTCTTTTTCACCGAGTTTCAAATACTGCGAGGTCCAACAGATAGGTATCAGGAGATACCCCAAAAAGGCCAGTTTTACTACATCGTGTAAAGCAACCAAGTAAATCTGCAATCTGGATACTTGTCCTGAACTCGCACCTATGATTCCAAAACTGTAGTAGCTCATCCAAAGTGTTTGTGTTCCCCATAGCGAAAGAAAGTTGTCACAGTATAACTATTACCCATAGTTTTCATGCCAAAAAAGTTAGCTGGTTGGAAAAGAGAATTGTGTCCAGTTAAACGAGTAGCCAACGATCTTAATATCTACCTGCGATAAATGCTTAACAAACTCTACAATATACCATTTGTTATACCGACTATTAAACAAATATCTATCCATCAAGTAATTGTCTACCATATCGTTATAGTGGGCATTGTGCTCAACAAAAAATGTCTGTATACCATTATTCAAATATCTAACTGTAGACCTAGAATAAGCGGAGCGACCATTACGGTGTACCACAGGGAAATGAAATACTTCGGCCATTGTAAAATAAAACCAAACAATTTGTACTTATACTCTAAAATTCAATACAGTAATGCACACAACCAAGTATGCCTTAAAGTTTTTAGTCGTTAATACAAAAGTAAAGAAAACAAGTTTCTCCTTGATACAAAATTAAATATTCTATACCTTCATTTATTTGAATGTTTTTTTCTCGGTGGTACTAAATAGTACAAAATACTCAGTTTGTTACAATGGTACAAAACTAAATTCCTTCACTTTTCCCTGTGGTAGTGCATTTCTCGTTGGTACACAATTTTTTCCCTACGTTTGTTTAAACAACACACGATAATATAATAATAAACAAGTTTATTAAAATGGCATATCTTGTTCGTACATATGCCACTCAAATGCATTTATTCTTCCCTTTGACCTCTAAAATAATAATAATAATGATAAAATTTAATTATACATTTTTTCACACACACTCTCTTTACCACTACTTAATTAAAAACTATCGTTTCTACTAATGCTGTATTTACCCATATGGAACTCTTTCAAAATTATCTATTCGTTTTCTGTTACTAGATGTAACCTGATAAATTCTAAGATGTGGATAAAGCTAACAGATGCTTATTGGTGTTGCCGGATAAAACAGAAGATCGAGAGAATCGAATTTCTGTACTGCAGAAATGTTATTTAAAGCAGGGGAATACAAATATTAATCTTGCTGCTCTTGGTCTAAAATGCATGCCGAAGCCCGTACAAGAAAGACTTTGTTTTCTAATTTCTGGAGTGGTGCTAAGAATCTTTGTTATATAAAAGGTGGTCATAAGAGTATGTTTTTAAAGTTATACTCCAATATGGATTTTGCTTTCTAAAGCATAATGGGTTTACTGAATCGGCGCGACACTAGCGACGCTGTTGGCTAGAATACAAGTTTAAAATAATGCCTGTCCTCTTAATTCTGCTCTAAATAAGCATAAGGAGACAGTAGTATTTTTTGCCATAGTGGTTTAATCCGTGTGTATTCGAAAATGAAAGTCGCAATAATGTTTTATTTTTTAATCTATGTACTAATTGATCTACTTGCAGCAGGATTAGCTAAAATGACCCTTCTTCTGATTGATACACAAATAGACAACCCAAATTTGTTCATTCCTAACAAAAGGCACATAAATTCTAAGCCAGACAAAATGGTCTCTCTTTGCTTTTCCTTCGTTTATTTGTAGAGCACCAAACAATGGTTCTGATTAGCGCAAAAATAGAACATAGAAATTTATTTGCTTTTTAATAAGCCGGAAATTCTGAATAGGTTTCTTTATTTGAGTAATATAAAAGATAAAATATTTTCTCTAAAAAAAGCCAACAAATTTGCTGCTTAGTACAAAACTGAATGGGTCACACAGATTTATACCTTTGTATATTTCAGTACTACAAAATTAAATAAAATCGCATTTTTCCGTTTTCTTCTGTAGAACATCCAAATTTATTCCTTCGTTTATTTTAGTAGTACAAAATGTACATAAATGCTGAGCTATTTAAATTTTACCTTCTTCGCTTTTTTACTGCAAATTTTATTCATTCTCCAATTTTTTCTGCTTAGTACAAAAGTGAATAGGTCACTCAAATTCATTCATCCTTCGGTTTCTTATTTATCGTTGGTGCAAAAGTATGTATGGCACTCAAATTTGCTTCATTTTTGTTGGTACTTAAGAAAATAGTCCATCCAAATTTTATTCGTTCTTCACTTCTTATTTTGCTAGGTACAAAACTAAATATTCTACCCAAATTTATTCCTTCATTTATTTGATTAGTACAAAATGTTAGTTCTTTCCTTTTTCTGCTTGCTACAAAACTAAATAGGCTAATCCCTTCATTTGTTTAAATTGTACAACATGGTGTAGAAATTCTGAGGTAGTTAAAATGGTATTTCTTCGATTTTTCTGGTTAGTACAAATTCATTACTTTGCTTATTTGTGTAGCTTTATCTGTTTTGTACAAATATTACAAAAAGGTAAAAAATTTAAGCCAGTTAAAAATAGTCTCGTTGGTACAAAAGGAAATAGGACTCCCCCATTAAATTTATTATTTTCTTAAATGGCACAAAAAGTGTAGATTGCTAATCCTTCTTCGCTTTTCTGTTCAGTTCCTTTGTTTACTTGATTAGTACAAAATGTTAATTTGTCCCTTTTTCTGCTTGGTACAAAACTAAATAATCCATCCAAATATATTTCTTCGTTTGTTTGACTATTACAAATTGATTTAAAATTCTGAGTGCTTGTTCGCTTTCTCAAATTTATCCCTTCGTTTGTTTAAATAGTAAAACGTGGCCTGGAAATGAGATTTCGCATTGTACAAAACTCAATAGGCCACTCAAATATGTTTGAGTAGCTGAAATGGTATATCCAGCTGATCTTCGCTTTTTGTGGTTATTACAAATTAATTCCTTTGTTGTTTGTGTAGTTTTTCTTGTTTGGTACAAATACTACAAAAAATGCATAAAAATCTAAGCCTGTTATAAATGGTTAGGACATCCATATTTATTTATTCGTTTCTTTAAATTGCAAAAAAGGTATAAAATGATTCTTCTTTGCTTTTCTTCGAATGAGTACAAAAATAAAATAGACCACCCAAATTTATTCCCTGGATTTTCTGAATAGCACCAAAGGTATAAAATGAACATTCCCCGCCTTTGGTGGTTAGTAAAAATTTATTACTTCCTTTCTTTGAATAATATAAAAGCTATAATGATCCTTGACTTTTTCCAGTTGGTGCATAAGAAAATAATCCAATCAATTTTTTTTGGTTTGTACAAAGCCGTACAGTCGTACAAAACCGTACAATCCATCCAAATTTGAGTACTACAAAATGAAATGAAATTCTGAGTTAGTTAAAAAAATGGTCCTTCATTGTTTTTCTTCTTGCTACAAAATTGGAAAGCACACTCAAGAGAACTTCGTTTGTTTAAATAGTACAAAATAGTATTGAACTTCTCAGCTAGTTAAATGGTCGTTTCTAGTTAGTACAAAGTTATCAGATTTTTTATTTAAATAGTACAAAATTCTTTAAAATATTCATCGTTATTTCTCGTTTGTGCAAAATTGAATAGGTCACTCAAATGCACCCCCTCGCTTGTTTAAATATTAGAACATGGTCTAGAAAAATAGCCTTTCTCATTGGCACAATATTCCTTCCTTTATTTAATTAGTGCAAGAAGACATAATTCTCAGGTAGTTAAACAGACCTTAGCACAAAAGGCACATAAATTCTTTGGTAGTAGAAATGGCATATATTTACCTTCTTTTTCGTTAGTCAATTCAAATTATTTTTTTTTCGTTTATTTTGAATAACCCAAACAGGTACAGAAACTCTGAGCTAGTTACAAATGAGATTTTTCGTTGGTATAAAATTCAATAGTCCACTCAATTTTTTCCTTCTTCACTTTTTCTGCTTGGTACAAAATTCCTCTGTCGCTCCGTTTTACGAGTTATTACGGATTAAATATTTGACTTTTTTGGGGCATGTAGTAGTTGATGGCTTGTTACTAATTGTGCAAATGGCAACTCAATATGTTGCTTGGTTTACGAGTTTGATTTTTGACCTCCATGGTAAGTTCCTTTAGGACATGTAGTAGTTGATGACCTGCCATTAAAATGTGGAAACCGCCCCTCAATATGTTGCCTCGTTTACGAGTTTGACCTTTCACCTCGACGGTCAGTATTTTTGGAACATGTAGTTGCTGTTGACCAATTACTAAATGTGGAAACACCACCTCAATATGTTGCTTCGTTTACAAGGGATTGGTATTTAAGTGTCATAGAAAGTGCGTATCCCACATAATCGGGTAAAAATAAATATGATGTTCGTAATCAGCATGTCCGGAAACACCATAAACCGAGCTTGACCCAAATCTGTTAAAATCGTCATAGGAAGGGCGTATCCCACATAAACTTTAAGACCAGGTAGAAATAAATATGACATTCGTAATCAGAATGCCCGATAACCCCTACATACCGAGTTTCGTCCAAATTGGTTAAAAATGTCAAAAAGGGCGTGTCCCACATAAACTATAAAACCCAGGTAGAAATAAATATAATATTCGTAATCAGCATGTCCGAGAACCCCTACATACCGAGTTGCATACAAATCGGTTAAAATCGTCATTGAAAGGGCGTATTCCACATAAACTATAAAACCCAGGTAGAAATAAATATAATATTCGTAATCAGCATGGTCGAACACCCCTACATACCGAGTTTCATCCAAATTGGTTAAAATTGTCATAGAAAGGGCGTATCCCACAAAAATATAAGATCCAGGTAGAAATAAGTGTGGTATTCGTAATCAGCATGGTCGAAAACCCCCATACGCCGAGTTTCATCCAAATCGGTTAAAATGGCGTACCGAATCGGAATTGTAAATGTTTCTGCGCATGCGTGTTATTTCTACTAAATCGGAAATTGGCATACGCAACCAAATGTGTGTGTGTGTGTGTGTGTGTGTGTGTGTGTGTGTGTGTTTAATCAGAACCGGAAATGGGGGGTAACAAGTGTGTATACTATGTTATTTAGGAGATGAAAAATAGGTCATAGTCTTTTACGACCTACTCGTTGCACGTAGTCTGCTCCGAGGATGGAAACAGTAACCCAATACGTGGCTCCGTTTTCGATTTTGACCTTTGACCTCGATGGTCAACACTTTTGGGTCATGTACCTGTTGATGACCAATTACTAAATGTGGAAACGGCACCTCAATATGTTTCTTCGTTTACGAGTTTGATTTTTGACCTCTATGGTAAGTAACTTTAGGACATGTACTAGTTGATGGCCTGTTACTAAGTGTGTAAACACCTCTTCAATATGTGGCTTCGTTTACGAGTTTGACCTTTTACCGCGATGGTCAGTACTTTTGAGACATGCAGTAATTGATGAATGCTATGTTACACAGAGGATTGATAAGAGAGAACGAGTACACGCCCTTATTAGGTATGAGTGATGTTAAAATATTTTTGCTATGCGCGAAAAGGGGTTGAAAATAACCCATACTCTTTTATTAGCTCTGCCATTTTACACATTCTTATGTAATATATGCTATGTTAAATAGGTGGTTGGAAAATGTGTTATCGATATGCTATGTTCATAGTCTGTTTGTAATTTCTGCTACGTTAAATTATGGGTTGAGAAAAGTGCTCATGAAAGGGAACGAGTACACCCCTTAAAGATTGTTTTCTCTACTATATGTTCGTAGTCTCGACGGCAATGTTAAAATAGGGGGCTGATAATAAGCCATGCTCTTTTATTAGCTCTGCTATGTGCTATGTTAAATAGGTGGTTGAAGAATGTATTCTCTGCCCTACTATGTGTTCGTAGTCTCCAAACCATTCTCTTTTATTAGCTCTGCTATGTTATATGTGCTCTATTAAATAGACGGTTGGAGAATGTGTTATCAATCTGCTATGTTGTTCGTAGTCTCTGTGTAATTTCTGCTATGTTAAAATATGGGCTGAGAAAAGTGCTCACAAAATGGAACGAATACATCCCCGCTATGTTTCGTAGTCTTATGTATTATCTGCTCTGCTATGTTACGTTGTCTTATGTATTATCTGCTGTGGTATGTGTTCGTAATCTCCGGTGCTATGTGGCGTGTTGGAAAACCACCATGCACATTAGGTCATAAAAGGGAACAAATACACTCCTAAAATGGAGGTCTTAAAAGACCGTGGGTGGACGGTTGAAGGTGATAGATTTCCGCAGGTGGGCGTAGCCTGGGGCTGGGCCAAAGTGGCAACGGCAGGGGGCGTGACCAGGGGGCGGGGCCAATCGGAGGGCGGGGGCGGGGGCGCTCTCATCCAATCAGCGTGAGAGGCTGGGCCAGGGACGAGGTCACGTGACCTGCGCCAACCAATCACCGGGAAGGAGCGTGGCTTTTTTGCGCATGCGCAGTAGGAGAAAAACAAGCCCAAGTGTCCCCACTCTACAAACCGTATTCATACTATGGGCAGTAGACGTTTTCTTAGACATGTTCACCATGTCTTGGTAATCATTTGGAAACGGTGTCTCATGTCGAAAATATTCTTACAGATGTTGTTTGATATTCATTTGTCTATGTAACGTGATGTTACTCGCTTCAATTAATATTTGAAATTTTCAAGTTGGTCCCGGATACTTTTCAGTGGAGTCACCCCGACAACATCTCTAGATGTGCCTTACGTCAGTTACCTATTTCAGTTATCTTCTGTTGATTTATCTCCAATCGCTTTCATACTACTGGTACTAAACCTTTTCTCTAAAACGGATACTATGTTTTGCGGGCTTCTGAGAACACTGCAATTTCACCTCAATCGTTTTGTCCAGCAAGATGTTTGATTTTGCAAGATTTATCGAACGAGGTACCACTCGACATATGTTATTATTTGAAATCTGAAAGTTAGCCCCCAAGACGTTTTCAGGGAGGCCACTGGGATCACACCATTCGATATGCCCTATGATATTTATGTATTTCAATTTTGTTCCATTCATTTACCTTCCATGGTTTTCATACTACGTTTAAAACCATATCATGGCGGTCATTTTGAAACTGGTGCTCCATATGAAACATCTTTTGGTACAGCTTTACTTAGTTTTCGAAGACCTTTCGAACGAGGTATTACTCGACCCATTTTCCCACTTGACATTTCAAAGGTACCCCCCGTTACCCCAATTTGCGGGGGTTGGAGACGGGTACTTTTGCGGAATTGGTTTTCCCTCTTAGCAATATATAACTGTACTTCAAATATTTCTTCTATGTTTTATCATGGAATCTCCCACCCTCCATATATTATAGCTCTAATGTTTCCTAACAGACCGGATTTTTTTGTTTTGGCAAGAAAAAAATTACCGCCTTATTATCGATGCACTTCTTTCTGGACAATATAACTTGACAACAGTTGAAATGATGTCTGGGAGATACTGTTGGTGATATGCCAATTTATAAGTAGTAAGAGTTAGACCAAAAATGACAATTTCACATAGATATTGCAATGCATATACAACACAGTGTAATGCTCGGAAATCTTTGTTTAGAAAGTGGAGACGTAGATAGTTAATGCAGTGACAAAAATTTGAGAGGGAAAGCAGTTTTTTAAATTTTTAACTTATTTTTACCTTATAGATATTGTGGCTTTAAAAAGGCTAAAAACCGCCATTCTTTGAGAAATGATTAGGACTGTAAATATACATTCTTCTCTTCTTTACAGGTTGACTGGCATGAGACACGAAATCTGGTCTCACATTCATATCTTGTGTAGGCCACGATAACTGTTTTCAGGTTTCAACACAACAACTGCTTCAAGTCTTGAGGTCTTTATCAATATCTCACCCCGTACTTGATAATGTGGATTAAAATATTCTTTTTGCCTCAGAAAGTTGCAAAGTGATCGTAGCCCGTGTATTTTTATAGTGTGTGTTTACAATCTAGAAGTAAACAAAAATCACAAAAATTATGGTAATTTTAAAATTTCGTTGCGTGGCCCCAAGCTAAGGAAACAACTTTACCCCAGTTCCAGTCAACCTGATTGTCACTCAATGGAAGCAAATATATAATGCTCGTCATTACTATTTTAGCAAGCAACAAAAAGGGTTCTAAATCATCGTAAGCACTCTTTCTAAGTGTGGTATTACAGGTGTTGTTACCATATCAACAAGCTATAAAGACTGGAAAATTTGGAAAGCTACTTTATCTTTACTTTATCTTTATCTAAAATTTGGAAAGCTACTTTATCAAGACTAATTTTTGTCACTACATTCAGCCTCTATTTATACACATTCCGCACAAAATAATATCATACCTCACCTTTCACACCTTTATTTACACTACGCAAGATTTATATCAAATTGTACTTCAATTTTAATAATTATAATTTGACATATTATCTGCAGTACATTTCAGATCTCGATTCAATTGTTGTCAAATTTGATGCTATAGGGGGAGTGCCTCTCATGCAGCGCGGTAGAGTTCTCGTGCCAAAATAATAGGATAGCAGTAAATACTTACAATAATCCTTGTTTATATAAATTTTTGAGCTGTTCTCTACTTATATATTCCCTCTGGAAGTTTACATTTTTGTTATAAAATATACAATTGTGCTAAGAGCTGCAAAGCGTGTAATAAGAATCATGTTCTGGTGTATAACGGAGATTTCTGCAATTATGTGTGAAAGTTAAATGGAAATTGGTAAGTTCCTGTTCCGGATTTAGGTTTGATCGGGCCCTAAGCTATTGGAGGTAATGGGACCTCCATATTTCTAGCTTTTTTTCAGCTACAAGATGTCGTCTTCTTTTTAAAAGGGGGTGAATATGTTCTATATAGTAATTTATGGACCTAATAAATATCAAAGTACTAGGTATGGTTCCAAGACCAAGACCGAGACGGATTTTATATAAAAGATACGAGTTCGAGACCGATACTGACCTCTATTAATCGAGACGAGACTTAGGTCTCCAATTTTGATATTGACAGTTATTAAAATTAACTTTACCTAAACTTTGTTTCGTTTCTGTGTTAGATAATATTGGAACGGTTGACAAATGTACATTATCATCGGCGTATTTAGTGGTGGCTATCGGGGTCAAGCCCCTCCCGAAATAAATTTGTGATCATTTTTTCGTATTGAACATGTAGCACAAATGTTTCTTACTCGTTCATCTAACCTCTCCAGAAATAAAATTCAATGCTGATGTTTATTATAGCACTAGTAATGGCTTTAGCTCAGGCAAATTTTTGCCACTTGGTCCCTGCCTCAAGACCCATGGTCCACGGTGCAGATTTAATGAAGTAGTGTTTGTTAGGACTCACCCTCTAAATTTTGGCAGGGTGACCCAGTCCCTACTTTTAGCAAGGTTAAGTAGAACCCCACCCAGTTTGCAAAATGCCAAATCTCAATATTTCGTGTGGTACTAGAGTATGTACGTCTATAACTTTTGGGAGATCATCTCGTTATGTTTTGTGGGTAAAAAATTGCCAAAATATAGATTTTTGAAACCTAATTATTACCTTTGATAAGATATAATTATCTTATATGGTTACGTGGGCGTGTAGAGCTTCCCATTGCCTTTCATACGATGCTGGTGCATTAGAGTTCCCATTCTTAAAATTTGGGAGGATTACATTGGTCCATCCCTTACATTTTGGAATTTGACCAATTTAAGTCTTTTGTATCATAGTACAGGAGCAGAATATGTATTAGTATAAATTTGGGCAGTCCAACTCGTTTCCTTTTACGATTAAAAAAAAATTGCCAATATATAAACGTAAGCCATACGTTGTACCACGTGTTCTGTTATTGAAACATTTTATTTCTGTGATGAGGTCTTATTACCCTATACGGTTATATGGACAATACAGTGGTCTATTCTATTTCTTAAGACAATGGTACATAGAAAGTTCGGAAGTGGTACATTGGCTCACCTTTAAATTTTGGAAATTGCCCAATTTACAAATGCGGTATAATGTTATAGGACCTTAATATATGACACTGTAAATTTAGGCGAATAACCTCGTTCCATTTTGCGGTTAAAAGATTGCCAAAACATCTAATTTCGGAGGTCATTGACAACCCTTTGATTCAGTTTTATTACCTTATATGTCTACCTTACAGAGGTATATTTTCTTTCTTAAGATATAGGTACATTTAAAATTTAGAAGCTATACATTGGACCACCCCTTAAAGTTTAGAAAATGCCCAAGTTGGTATAATAGTAAAAGACTCTTATTAATAACATTATAAATTTCGTTCCCTTTCGTGGGTAAAAAAATGTCCAAAATGTAAATTTTGGGTGTAATTGAACCCCTATCATAAGAATGTAACACGTTATATGGATGTGAAGAGGGATTCATTTCCTTTATTCCTTGATGCTCACTTTTTTAAAAAAAAATTGGGTTATGTACGACCATTTTACTAAATTTGGTAATTACCAAACAACAGAGTTCGGTAAACGTTCTCTAGAAACCCTTGTAAATATTGATGTATATTTTGTTTCCTCTTATGGTCAAATATTGGAATTTTGAAGTTTATTGACCTATTTCATCCTCTTTGATGCCGCTATATTATTGAACGAGAGCAGGATCTATTACTTTATAGATAAGACACAGGTATATCTTAAATTTTGAGAGGGACACATTTCTTCTTGTCAAATCAATGGTTGTTAATTGTTCTTAGAATCACATAACACTTGGGTGGTATACAAATCCTTGGGTAAATCATTGTCAAATATTAGTATGATCACGTGGTCAGTTTTTGACTTATGATGTGATTAAGTGGTGATGTAATGTCAAAATGAAATTGCCTCATTGGTCTTGATAATTCCCGCCTATAGGTCAAAATATAAACGTAAGCAATATGATTTACCACGTGGAAGGTGATACATAAGTTGATGAGATAGGGTATAAGGATTCATTTGCTCTTCAAAGTTCGTGGGAGTTATTAAATGACAGACATCTAGACAATAGTTTGTTCTATTTATTTGTTTCTAAGGTAAACAATTGATGGGGGTTATTGATCTCATTGAGAGCTAACTACAACAAATCATTATATGGATAATTCTAACACTTAGGAATATTGGAAGAGGTACGTAGGACAATTCATTAAACTTGGGAATTGCGATAAACAAAATTTCAGTATAAGGCGTGAAGTTTGAATGTTCAAAACCTGATTAACATGAAGCAATACTTTCACTTTTAGTCAACTTATAGTCTAAGATCTTTGGTGATAATTGATTTTTACATTGAGCTTTAGAAATTTGATAGGTAACTTTACTGAATATTAGAGTTGTAGTTATGGCTCATAGACTAAAGGAAATACATGATACCTGATATGCTACAACACTTTGAAATTTAGACAAAACTCACTTTCTAAGGTGAGGTAACCCGATCACTAGCAGAGTTATTTTTGATGCAATTTGATTGACTGATCGCATCTTTCATGTAATCTGATTGGTTTATAGGTTTCAAATCTTTGCTATTTGGTTCATCACTATCTTTCCTGCAACCTGATTAGTTGATGATTTTCACATCTTTGCTGCATTCAGAATTATGTTTCGTTTAATATTTATCGAATACTGTTTAAGAACCTTGGTTGGACCATTTTCATTCTACAGTTTGGACTCCCTTATAAATATGATCAAATCCGCTTATTTTTAATCAAATAGTTAAAAACCGGATAAAGTTTGACGGTTAACGGTGAAATGTAAAATGATTTTAGTTGAAATTGTTGTTTTTAAAAATTTTTTCCTTTCATTTTTTTCTTAAAATTTTTCAATATGTCTTTGAAATTTTTTGTTTCCAAATTCTTTGATTTTTTTGAATTTTTTGATTTTTTCGTTTCAAAATTTTGTTTCTAATATTCTTGTTTCAAAATTGTATTTGATTATTTTTCAAAATTTTTCTTATCAAAATTTTGTTTGCATAATTTTTGTTCGAGATGTTCAGTTTAAAAGTTTTCTTTTGAAATTGTTTGATAAAAATTTGGTTTGAACATTTTTATATAAAATTTTTGTTTGAGATTTTTGTTTGAAATTTTTTTTGTTTAAAATTTTTGTTTGAAATGTTTTCTTTCAAATTATAGATTTGAAAATTTTTAGTTTGAGAACTTTTTGATGAAATTTTAAACTGAAAACTTTTCTGTTTGAAATTTTTAGTATGATTTTCTTTTTTAAATTTTCGTTTGAAAAAATTTTAGTTTGGTAATTTCGGTTTGAATTTATTTTATAATTCGTGTACTTACAGGTAAAGAACTGCAACTGTTTACAACGAAAACATCTGGCAACACTGCTTATCATGGTGCAAGGGCCCACGTCAGAAGATGGTAATTCAACGCCATTACTTTTGTCTGATATATAAGTATCGTTTGAGATAGTATTCATCACAACGTCATCATGGCTACTTGTCTGCATTTTCTAAACGCAAGTGATGTGATTAAATCATTTACCAAGGTTACCGTTTTAAAAAATATACCTTATAGAATCATACCTAGCCAAATGATCCCTACAAAGTTTAGATTAAGAATCTTAACGAAGGTTGAAAATGATAAAAGTGTTATTTTATCAGCAACATATATACCCATGGAAGGATCAAAACAAGAAGAAATGTTACGTTTCCTAAACACTGGATCACTATCTTTATACTATAAAAGACTTGTTGGACGGAGTCATCAATTTGAATTTAGTACACAGCCTGATCTGCAAATTTGGTTTGGTCAGCAAGAGCTCTATGATTTGTGATGAAATCATCAGTACCAATGGCAGCAAATTCCATTTTTATGACGTCAGTCATAGTTGTATGATGAAATCGTCAATCACAATATGCGTTCAGTCAATTTCGTTTGATTAGCATGTAGTCAGCAATAAGTGTATGACTTATGATGAAATCATCAGTGCAAACCACAGCAAATTCTGTCAGCCAGTAAGCAATAACCCTTGAAATCATTCGAGCAAGTGCGTTCTAAGATGAAAGATATGTACTTCTAACGATAAAGAATTCCTCTTCGCAAGCTATTATCCAATAAATATGTTTAAAACAAAACATGTGATGATTGGTATCAGTGCTACAAGGTTTGAACGTGTGATTCGATTGGGCAAACAGAACATTTTAGTGTACAACTGCACTTTCAAGAATTGTAAATATTTCCAATTTGGCTTATGTTTCTGCAATGTACATGATGAGCCAAATCTGACCATGGTCAAATCTTCAGACTCAAATCATGAAGTGTTGCTGCGTACAGTCCTCGAGGAGAAGATGGTGGCGTTTCGAAAAAAAAGTACACTGCATGTACCTCACAACCTGGTTTATGTAACGAAAATAGAATGGACCAAATCTATCAGTGTGGTATTCCAGTGTGTAAATCATTCAGTGGAAGTGTGCAACAAAACAAATATATTCCTGAAAAAGTATTATTTTGAGAAATGTGTTACGCATAATGTACAGCATGTATCTAGATGCTGTTGTGGTTGTCAATATCGTTCGAGGGTGCATGCCTGTATTGATAAAGAGTTTGTTTGATTAAATTGACATTGAGTTTCAACCAATTGAAATTGCAATAAACCTTAGAAGACTTCAATTGGAATTAAAATTATGTGCAAAAGACAAACTAGTGCAAGAAGTGCAAAATACATTATATCGACAATATCCAGATAATTTATCTGGTATGGATGTATGTGATTAAACAGTGCAGTGTAATAAAATATTCCATTTCAATGACTTGTGTCTTTCGTTTTATGTACAATCATGAAAACAATGTTGCCAGATGTTTTCTTCCAAACAGTTGCGGTTCTTTATCAATGAGTGTACAAACTTAAAATAAATTAAACCAAAATTTTGAAAAAAATCAAAAATTTGAAATAAAATTTTTTCAAACAACCTGGTTTATGGTAAATAAAATAAAATCGAACAAAATCTTGAAACAATAATTTTACAAAAAAAATTGAAATAAAATTTTTCAAAACAAAAATTTCAACCAAAATAATTTAATTTCAGTTAATTTCGCGGTTAACCGTCAAACTTTATCCGGTTTTACTATTAGAATATCATATAAACAGTTTTGATCACATTTGTCACTGAGTCCAAAATGTTGAACAGAAATATTTAATCCATTATATTTAAACAGTGAACGATAAATGTTTAACAGATTTTAAAACCGAATGCAGAAAAGATGTACAAAATCATCACTCAATCAGTTTGCTCGGAATAGTGATGAACCAAATAGAAAATATTTGAAACTCAACAACCAATCAAATTACATGAAAGATTGAGATCAGCCAATCACATTGCATTAAGAGTAACATTGCAAGTGATCGGATTACATCACCTTAGAGAGTGAGTTGTCTATAAATTTCAAAGTTTTGTAGCATACCAAATATCATGGTCATATGGCAGCGTGTGTACTGCCAACAGTAAAATTCGGAGGTGGTGGTGTTATGGTGTGGTCGTGTTTTGTTTGGAGGGGACTTGCACCCCTTGATGTTTTACGTGGCACTCTTACAGCACAGGCCTTCATTGATGTTATAAGCACCTTCTTGCTTAACACTGTTGAAGAGCAATTCCGGGATGTCGATTGCATCTTTCAACACGAAAAGTACCTGTTCATACTGTACGGCCTATGGCGGAGTTGTTAAACGACCATAACATCCCTGTAATTTATTGGCCTGCACAGAGTCCTGACTTGTTTCCTGTAGAATATATTGGGGATGTTTTGGAACACCGACTTCGTTCCAGGCCTCACCGACCTACATCAATATCTCTCCTCAGTTCAGTACTCCGTAAAGAAGGGCTGCCATTCCCCAAGAAAATGTCCAGCACCTGATTGAAAGTATGCCTGCGAGTGTGGAAGTTGTCATCAAGGCTATGTGTGGACCAACACCATATTGAATTAAAGCAATACCAATGGAGGGCGTCACGAACTTGTAAGTCATCTTCAGGCAGTCCGGATAGTTTTGACACATAGTGTATATCGTGCGTTTGTTATAAACTTCAAAAATACATAAGTAGTATTGAGTTATAGCTCAATTATCGTTCAATAGTAGCTGCAGTTATTTTTGGCACTCAAAAACTAGGGTCTTAGGCTGCTCGGGCCCGGGCAAGATCCGCCTCTGGTTGGAATAATTCAAAATATCGTTGAAAAGCGTAACTGTTGCAATAAAATTATTATAAGATCTATAAATATATGCAGCTTCTTTTTACTGCGGAGAGAAGAGTTGTTGGTACATTGTATTGATAGGTAGAATAAATGTGCCGCCAGCCTAACGCATTCAAACTGCTGTATGCTAACTTACACAAGATAAATTCACTTAGCCAGATCTGATTGTAAGAATACATAAAATACTATTAACATATACAAACGAACGACTCAGATCCCTGGAAAGAAGATCAAATTATTATGATTCGTTTTCCTATTGTTTCCTTTAGTGAGCCATTATTCGACTCTATACATCAGTATGATAATCAGTGCCAAGGCTAGCAATCCTGAAAGTTACGAAAATAGTTCTGTACACTACTTCTCATACTTCGTAGAGCGAAATATCTATAACTTCGCAATATAAAAGGTATTGCCGCTTATGCCTGTAATTATTTTATATTTTATGCCTGTTTGTCGTTTCATGTCTTCTTATATATCTCCTATCACTAGGCTTAATTTTTTGTAGAATTCCAAATAGTACGCGAAAGAGTAGCACTAGAGTTCTATCTTCTTACAAGTATTAGATTCAGTATCACTTATACTATAAAGACTTATTAAAGTAGCTAAGTGTAATGGCTGGGAAAAAGGGTCCCCATTTAAAGTGGGGCTCTAAAACACAGTTCCCATTACAAGCAGGGCTGGGAAACTAGGGCCCTATTATAAGCCAGGATGGGCAATAGGTGTCTCAATGTAAACGGGTAGAAAAACATGGCGCCATTACTTGCTTCATAAGAGCCTAATATATAACTGTACAAAACACCGTTGTTATAGGGCTAAGTGAGTTTTACGTTATTTTCTTATTACTTGGAAGTGACATTACAGTCAGTTGTTTCATTAAATTTTTAGGCTCCTCCAAGGGAGTAGGGCCATAAGCTATAGCTTCTGTAGCTTATACATAAATCAGGCACTGCTAAGTTCACATATGTTTTATATGTTATTAAATCATAAGAACACAGTAATTCAGCTTTTGTTAAAAAAATTGCATATTTGTTCCTTTGAATCTTCATATAAAACTATATTTATAAAAAACTTTCTGATCTAACCTGGAAGGAGAACTTTGCGATATTTTCAAATTATTATTGTTTGATATTCTAGTGCAAGTTATTGATTCTCGTGGAAGAAATGTTCAGTGATATAAATTCTGAGATATTCCATTGAACTTAAAGAATGTTCAGTTCTGTTTCTTTCCTTCCGTCGGCTACAAAACATAACCGAAAATGGAAGATGAGGTGATTTCTCGACAGCAATTACCTTACCGGATATGTATGATACCAGCTGTTAAATATGGTCTGTTTAAATACGATATTTGAGTGATTAAGAGACATTAATAATTTGAGTGTAACAGTATGGAATACTTTCAAGAAATCAGTTTGTTTAAAATACCATAATTAGGAATCAAGCAGTGGCAGAAATTAAACAGGTCAATTCTAGTTTTCTACATAACGTTACAATCGCTCTGTACTAGGTCTAAAGAAAGTTGGATGTAGTTTTTCCAGTGTAAATACCTCTCCGAGAGAGGGGCTTAGGCGCACTACACCGAAATCGAGAAGCCGAAAACGATATAAACCAGACATTGACAAAAAATTATTCTACAATGGGTGTTCAAATGCGGTTGGGTACGAATAAACAGTATAATGGCCGGGGTAGAAATATTTATATTAGGATGGAGTATCTTGATGGGATCGATAGTTTTTCATCGGTGAGCTTAATCCATCCAAATGAAGTGTCGAGCTAGAAACAAAGTAACCCTCTCAAAGTTCTGATGCAAGCGTTTGCAGGAGTGGGCATTACTTCTTAAGTCTTAAGTCTTATTTTATATCCCGTTAAAATTCTGCAAGAAAGTTTGTTGACTGAATTTCATTTTTGGTGAGCCAGCCGGAGACAAAGTTAGTCAGTGAACTGAAATTTTTGAATGCTCGTTTTGTTTTAGCATTAGACACTTTGTTACTAGGTGCTTCTTTGCCAATCCGATATAAATTTTCAGTTGAAAAATCTGTCAATAATCATCAGTCAGCAATTAGTAGTGTCGTACCTTCTAGGATCCAAACCCACAATTGAGCAAGAAAGCCTCAGTTTTAATTAAACTATTTATGAGACTTTCTGACGTTGGTTTAAGTCTCTGATTACTGGGAGCAGTGAGTTATGTCAGTTTCTTCGGGTAATGTTATGTTGGGCGGATCCATTTTAAGCTTAACCGATATGAGAAGTAAAGTTTATGGAACTTTCTATTATGTTAAGTATTTTGAAAGTGGCAATTCTTCATTAAAACATAATCACTATAATAAAAGACCGAATTTTTGGAGTCGCCGTCGAATTAAAGTTGAAATGGTGTTGCGTTTTCAGAGGAAGAAAATAAATAAGTACAAAACGGAAGATGTGTAACTTATAAGAATTAGGATGTTCTGTCAGCTAGTACCAAGCGTCTTGCAACGTAGGACTCTGAGACGAAGAAGCGTCGGGATATAATATCCAGACAATTGTTGCTGATAATCTGAGAAAAAGAATGGAGTCACCTCATGCAGAGTATTCAGTGGTCTTTCCATCCAGAGTATTCAGTGGTAGAGGCGTCCATACATCACCGAAGAAGCATCTCTGTCGTCTTAACGTAGCAAGAAGTATACACTGTAATGATTTATATTTTTGTACTGAAATTTGAGGAAAGCAAAAAAAAAACTTCGATCTCCTGTTATTAACTAGTTACTAGTAGCGCCATTAGCGGCGACCGATTGCACTATTCTGTTCGTGTAGCTTATAACATATAACAAAACATATAACAATTGTAAATCTAAACAATATTTTATATATTCTGGAGTACCCCAATGATCCAATTTAGGGCCTTTACTGTTTTTAATTATGATAAACGATTTACCTGAAGAGTTCCAATATTCTTAGTGTCTAATGTTTGCTGATGATACTAAATTATACAAACAATTTTTTACAAGAGATGATTGTGAAAAAATACAGAAATCTGGTGAGGTTGAGTGAATGGTGTGAAAGAACCAAATTTGAACTTAATATTTTAAAATGCAATGTAGTAACATTTTCAATGACAAAGAAACCTGTTCTATTTAAATATATTATAGGGATTCAAGTACTGGAGAGGAAAGAAGTTGTCAAGGATCTAGGAGTATGGTTTGATGCAAATCTAAAATTTACATATCATATGAATATCAAAACAAATGAGGCGTTTAAAATGCTTGGATTTATTAAACGGTCGTGCTGTCATTTTAAAAACACAAAAACAAAATTAGCATAACTCTTGTTAGAAAAACTTACAGTACGCTTCTATAATTTGGGAACAATTCTACCAGAAACCAAAACAACAGTCAAAGATACAAAATAAAATGTTTAAATATATTAGTTATACAATTGATAATATACCAACTCGTTATGTAGCTCACAATATACTTCTCAGGAGGTTTTAGCTTTTATCACTGCAGGATAGAAGGTTCATTCAATATGTATTGTACTTGAAAACACTTATTGATAACCAAGAGGATAATATGTGTTTCTTAGGTAAATTACCATTCTGCTGCCCACGTCAAATCTTGAGATTCAGACAAATGTTTTATATGTCTGACAACAAAACAAATTTAGCTAAAAACTCTCCGTTGTATAGGATATGTGATAGAGGCAATAAAATACATTCTATGGGTCTGGACATATTCCAATTAAAATGCTCAATATTTAAACAAAAATGCGTCCAAATGTTACTTAATAAAGTGTAAAGATTGTTATTATATCTGGTACTTATTGACTGTACGTGAACAAAACATGAGAAATGGTTAGTTGTTAACGTTACTTTATACGTAGCACACTCTGCACCATTATAAAATTAACAATTTGTACTTTATAATTGCATTCGGGTATTATTGTTATTATTATTATTATCATTATTATTATTATTAGTATACGAATGGCAAGCGCCATCAAAGTTCGGTATTGTCAACTGGAAACATTGGAAAAAGCACCCTTTTATTACTGTAATCGGGTTACTACCTACGATTTTGACGTATTCAATTATATAGCTAATGGAATTAGGAAGTCATATATATTGAAAAAGTGAAAAAAGTTAAGTCTATATTTGTTATTTTGTATAGAGGCAGTATTTAATATATACTGTATAATACAATGATTCAATTGTGACCATATTAATTGTGAAAATTGAGAAAGTTAGTATAATAGGAAAATGTGGTTTTGTAAGTTGAATAGTAGTGTGTTTTTATTTGGATTAATTCGTGCATAGATTGTAGTAAAACTTTCTTTAAAACACATTCTACGTTTGCAAATTGAGCGTTTATATTATCTATTTAGCAATTATAATATTCAAGCCTTATTTTGAAGAATTCAACTCCTATATTTAAAAGTGAAAGAGTTATATTTATTCTATTCCTGCCCTTATTATAAATCGGTGCTGGGGTTTCAATACTTTCTTTCCCAGGGACGCTACTGAAGTTATATTTTATATTAGGTAGCACGCACGTTACGACACATAAATTAGTTGACAAGATGATGCTCGGATGTTTAGAACAGCGTCATATTACTCGTCTGTGCAGGCGTCGGCTTCGGAGGTCAATCATTTTTGAATAATGACATTAATGTCCTAATCCGAAACGGTAATTCACGGGTATTTTCGAAGTATTGGGATCTGAAAGGTAATCCGTGGAATACAGAGCATTGATACAGTAATCTACAAATGAAAACGTCAGCATCGGATGTCCAAAGCAAGCGTCGGATGTCGGAATATTTCTTGTAGTGTGGAAACCAAAGCAAGTCGATTATTAGGACTGTGTCTTTCCCCAGAGGTTAAACAGAAGAGTATTTGGACGTAGACGCCCCTAGGGTATGTATAATGTATCAGTTTAATCGTCTAAATTAGTAAAAATTAATTCACCAAAATGGATTTAAACTTTTCGTTTAATGCGGATCATGGTCCTTGTTCGTGGAGATGCTACGATTACAACACATCTAATGTTGCAGCTTCAGAAATAACGTCGAGTTATAGTTGTGATATGAAGTGCAACTCAGAGAATGGAAAAGAAGATATCAGACATCATTCAACGTCTTCTGTGGTGGTGCCAGAGCAGTCAAAGGAGTTTATTTATCTGGAAGTTGTCGTTGAAGCATCAGCAGGGGCGTCGATTTCAGTACCTGCTCCAGGTATTAGTGTGGCGAACCTACGGAAACATGACATTAATTGTTGTTTGTTAGGATCAAATTCTTTTATGGAAGTGAATAAAAAAGATTTGAAGCAATTTGTGTTAGTGCTTGAGTGAAGCGTTGTAGTTGGCATGTATACTTGGTACTACTAGTGTTTGTATATCAAAGAAAAACTTTAGAAATGGTATGCTTTAGAACTTCTCGAAAGGGACCATTGTCCATGCAATTGTTGAAAATGAACGTGTATCAGCATAGGCGTAAGGTATCGGCGTCGGAGACTACGGTTGCCATACGAGGTAGTGCGATAGAGAGCTTTGTTTTTGAGATTCGCCATGAGTCTTCAAATGTACAACCTTTGTAAGAGGTCTTGAAGCACACTAGAGGCAGAGTCGTCTAGGAGTTTCCGTAACCAACCCAGAATTATTGAATGCGATCTCATACCAGTATCAGATATGAATATAACGCTAGCGTCAACACTGGAGAATATGGCGTCGGATGTACCACAGGGTCTTCATCTTAGCTGAAAGGCCCTCAGCGATTTGAAGATAACTTAAGAGAATCTCATAAGACTAAAGTATCAACTTCTTCAGCCTATGTAGCTAGTTTAGCGGAGCTCGCTCTACCGTGGAATCATTATGTAATGATTATCGGACTTTTGGAGCTGCTATATGTTTCCTTACCTTCTGATTGTAGTTTAAACTATTTTATAGTTAATCCAAATGAGATCAGTGGATTTCCTAGAGGGATTTTGTTACTTTCAAGTGGTAGTCGAGTACCTTTGAAACTAGAGACTACTCAGATCATCAATTGAGGTCAAGTATTACTAGATATAACCCTAACCTCAAATATTGGATAACATGAGCCACGCCAATAATAAGACACTAATAGCGGTCGGTCCAATTCCAATGTTGCAACTTTAAGGGCACAGAGGCCCTTGATCGTCAGTGTTGATAAAGATGAGCTAGTCCATATTTAAGTATGTAGTATCGGCTCAGGCGATCCAGCAGCATAACCGTGGAATGTTCATGGTCAGAATGATCCCCTGGTACTTCAATTTGTAAGGAGTGGTTCCAATGGTGCAGAAGTTTTTCCAAATAGTTTTTATTATTCCAAATCGCAGGATGTAGTCAATTTCTTTGGACGGCCAACTTTTCCGGTGAATTCCTTACGTACAGTCCAGAGTGCGCT
Source organism: Thermobia domestica (assembly GCF_964235325.1). Lineage (NCBI taxonomy): Eukaryota > Metazoa > Arthropoda > Insecta > Zygentoma > Lepismatidae > Thermobia > Thermobia domestica. Next base: position 103,601,607 of record NC_137457.1, read on the forward strand.
GGCATGAATTCTCAATTACGGATCAAAGACGTCCATCCCGTTTGCATTACATTGGACCATTAATCTTCCGAGTTCAACCCAGACTTGCAATGGTCATTGAAATATTTAGCTGGAAGATCTTCTAATGTGTTTATTGATCATATAGGTCAGATTGAGAATTTTGAATATTCTGTACTTCTTAATAATTATATTCTTATTAGGAAGAAGATTGATCCTCTATTTAGAGATGACCAGAATGAGTTAGATGGAATCTTGATAATCTATTATATTCGACGGAACTTCGTTATTCTTTTGGTTTTATGTAAATAGAAAATATAAAATAGAAAATATGGTTCTAACTCACCGGATTCGGTTCCAGTTGTGCTGTTGCTAGAAGTGCGAGAAATTGTGGAGCAGAACTGTAATTTAGTATTTCGTTGTGAAAGCGAGTAAAAGTTATTGCTGGTATAGGATTATAAGATGTCTTATATATGAAAACTATCCTCAAAAGCGAAGTGAGAAGATTGATATGCAACACGAATGAGCATAATGATAAACTGAATTTTAATACCAAGCTCTATACTGGACGTGCTATGCAATTACATGGCTATTGTACACAAGTCATTACCAAGTTCATTTCCATTGGTGGGGAAAGTGAGTTTGCAACATAGTGCACATAATTTAGTGAAGTTAAAATTAACTTTGATTCTAAATCAGAAATTTTGTTTAATATACAGTCATCTAATACTGAACATATAAATACATCTAATGAACAATACACAGATGTAAAGTCACAGACTTAGAACTTGTTTATTTTTGTGGTAGAGTGCACGATTTCCTATCGTTTCGTCATTCATTAGTTGTTGCTGTTAGACAATGTTCAAAAATGGAAGAATTTGAGAACAGTTGTTACAGTGGATTCTGCTGTATTGTTGCAGTTCATTTAAATATCTGACAGTAACTGTAATGTAATATGGGAGTTACGTAAATCCAGATACGAAGATGAAAGGGAGCTCGCAAATCATATTTTGAGCTAGTTGATTTCTGAGCCAGTTATGAAGAATGAGCCTTTAGGTGAATTTTAAGACTGGTTGAAAATAGTATTCAGTGTGTATGTGTGTGTGAAATGAAATCCTTGAGCTTTAAAGTGGAGTATTGGGATATGATTTTAATTTAGCATGTGGGTGAGAAGCTAGACTAGAACACCGGAATTAGTGGGATCTGTCATTAAAGAAAAGGAAACAATCAAATTCCGACCAGACGAATGAATTCATATTACAATGTACCAAGGCATAGCTCCAGTAGGTGTAATGCCACTGGAGGAATCGTCTGCAATCAAAACAAATAAATAAGTCAGCATTTACTGTATCATTCAAGTCAAATTTTCACGTGTATCATGTGTAAAAATAACTACAAGCTATATAAGTGTCAAAAGTTGATAAATAAGTCTGTTAATGATAGGCACAGTGTTGTGAAAAAGAATTATCTTTGTTTCAAATGTTTGTCTTTGAATTGTTCTGTAAATAACTGTAATGTGAAACAGGGTAGCTACAATTGTATCGAAAAAACATACCTTAATGCATTTGAAAAAAGATAAAGCTGATAACTGCTCGCATTCTATAAATGAAAAATTTATTCCCCAGGTGTTGTCCATCGCTATGATAAGTATCAAAGATATTTCAAATATATGTTTACAAAATATACAGTTTAGTGCTCTTATAGTTTGTGACAGTGCATTTTCTTTTGTAACTGAACGTTACGTTCAGAAATCATATATAAACAAAGACGAAATAAATGTGAGCATATCTGGTGTATGTGGTTCTAAAGTTGGAAATTCTAATGCAATAGTTGATTTCTGTTTTCAGCCATTGTGCAGTAGTTACAATATTCATACTGAAACAATAGTGGTCCCTAGGATTACAAGTAACTTACCCAGAGTAACTCTTCAAAATATAGTTAATAGGTAATTGTGAAACAAGTAAATTTATCGGATTTCGAGTTTAACAAAAGAGGACATAGATGCCTTGCTAGATGATGATGTTTTTCTGTTGTTATGTAATTTCATGAATATTATGATTTTATGTAAGAGCACTTTAACCTAGGTCATATGAAGAAAATTCCTGACGCAGAAGATGATAAGCTTGTATATGAATCTCAATATCAGAATCATCATTGTGTCCTGAATGAAAGTAGTTCTACAACTAAATTGCGCGTTGTGTTTGACGGAAGTGCTAAAATACAGTATATCTCAATGACCAGTTAATTGTAGTTAAAAATTTCATGAAGGCATTATCCCATCAATATTAAAGTTCAGAACTCATCTATTTGCATTGTGTGCTGTTATAGCAAAAGTGTACAGATGCGGAAGGTAATATAAATGGACGTGATTCTGATTACCAGAGAGTAATGTAGAGAGAAACAATTGACAAATTTATTATCATTGTCGATTGTTAACTGTTACTTATGGAAGAAATTCGACTCCATATCTTGTAAAATGATTCAAACAGTTAGCTGTAGATGAAGGTCAACATAATCCTAAAGTCCAAAAATTAGTTGTGCATGTTTCCTTAGATGACAATTGTTGACATTGTAATGAGGCAATGTTACTGCAGTCAGAGTTACCAGCATTAATCATAATTGTGGTTACGAATTTAGAAAATAATGCACCAACCACATGAATGTGTTAAATAGTATACCTCCAAACTTAGGAGAAAATCAGCAGTTAATGTGTTTTAATTAAGAATGCGAAAGTACTTATACATCCTATAGGAGAGATCGAGAATTTTGAATATTCTCTACTTCTTAATGATTTAATTCCTATTAGGAAAAAAACTTATCCTCTATCTAGACATTCCAGAAATAGTTAGGTGGAATTCTTGATAATATAATTTTCGACGAAACTTCATTATTCTTTTGGTTTATACCTAGCAAAGCTGGATTATTAATAACTTTAAGTGTCAAGGTGGCGTGTGTGACTGCAATACATGCAATATTGTATCTGCTTATGCAAAGCAATTTGTGTTTTTACTTGAGGGTTTCTGAATATAATAAAAATTGAAACTGTGGATTGTCAATTTGGTTCTAAAATAATACAAACCACTAACAAACTAGAAAAAATTCAGAAAAGTCAAAGTCAGTGGGCCTTTCCATGATTTCTTATTCGAAATAAAAACGGGGAAGAGCTTAGTGCTTAATTATGAAGAATTTAACACGAAATTTAATGTAACAATGGACATTTTATCCCGAAGGTTGTACATGTGTTAGTAAGTTTATCTAAACTAAAATTTATAGTAATTTTCATTTAAAAAGCGCATTGGTATTTAAAGCTTACAAACGAATTTATTAAGTATAGGCTCTTAAACCCTTAATTTAGTTTTAATTTAGTTTTCTTTTCTTTTGGGTTAGCCATAAATCCCCATAGATTATCTAATATCTTGACGGAACTGTTGTATGAATTGAAAAGTGAGGTGTAAGTAATAGAGGGCCTTTTTATAAAAAAATATTTATTTCGATTTTCGAAAATCTCACTTCTCAATTTTCGTTCTTCGTTTTTTCGAAAAACATTTTCCTCGTTTTCGAAAACTTATTAGTTTTTTACGAAAAAAGTTTTCGTTTTTTGAAAAATAATATTTTATGAAAACGTTTTTCGTTTATCTATGTTTTCTTGTTCTAAGATAATTTTATATTTTCTCGACTTGTTGTTTATCGAAGAGTTTTCAGAATTACTGGAATGATAATGTGGAGGAAACGGGAGTACCGCGAAAAAAACCACGGACACGATGTTTTCTACTACGAACCTATTAGGTCAGGGATGCAGAACAGTAAAAATTCCCATGCAAATCAGGTGAGACTTTCACCAGTGAGCCATCGTGCCTCCTTAGATTTCGATTTAATCAAAATATATTGTATAACTCATAAAAGTGACGAAATTTGATCACGACTATGCTTATGGGCTGAGATGTATTTCGTACGCATGTTTAATATTACATTGTGTGGGATTTCCGTTCTAGTGTTATTGCTCTTTAATTTTAGTTTTAACTTAGTGGAATCAAGGAATTTTACTAAGACGCATTTGATTAAGCTCAAACGTTCTTCACGAAATTTGGCATGACCGTACATATTGTTATGCATGGATGCAAGCCTGTTATGCATGGAAGCTCAGTGTAAAATATTATGGTGTAAAGAATTTTCTTCCCGAGTTATTAGCCACCATTGTTAGGTTTGGAATCTGTGAAATCAAGAAATTTCGTTAAAGCCCAAAAGATGGAACTAATCCTATTTTTCGAACTTGGCATGGTGGTAGATCTTGAAGAGCTTAGTAACTTTAAAGGTAACCAACAAAATTCTGTCGCTTTTTAATCCAACACTTCCTAAGATATATGTCAACTAAGATCTATATATCACACATGGTGTAGTGCTGGTTTCTGCTGTTTGGGAACAGGTTAATGGGATGCTAACCAATGATGATTGAGCCGTGCAGCTTCGTAAACAACCCACTTCTTATCAGATGCCAACACCCTGTACAGAAATGGCACCTTCCTCAGTAAGGTGGGGGGTTTTGCACTTTTGTTGGAAATTCGATGACGGCTAGTGCGGAAAAGGTGCCATTAGTGGCAAAGACATTGCTAATTTTGTTTATTTTTTGGACAAACCGTTAACCTGCCCAAAGAACTTAAAATTTTTTGTGTTTGGTTACCCAACAAGCATGACACTAATGACAGAAAAGCTACTTGTGGACGTTTTTAGAGTTACCTGAAGGCTATAATACAATTACTTTATCACACAAAACTTGCAGCAATGCCGGTAAATAATTTTAAAATATTTATGGGTCCAAGTCAATTATAAGACATATTAGCTCAATTGTTGGAATTAATGTCCAGACTTTGCTTGGAATGCCACATTAACGATGATTATAGGTACAGCCCTTGATATAACACGATTCTTTGTGCAACTCTTGGCTTATTTTGCTCGGTACGCAAAATAACCCAGAACTCACCACGGGGAGATGGTTGCACATCGATTTTCGAAGTAGGCATATGTCGACATTTGACCTTAGGTGACTTAGTTCTTCTTGGTATCGAAGCGGGGTTTCTTGTTCTAGACTTCAGTTTGGTTCTAACATAGATAACTCGTGCTTTCTGGCCTCACTTTTTCGACGCAGCCTCGGACACCAGCTTCACTTTGCGTTCCACAGCTTTACTATGGCAAGGGAATGAAGTTGTAATGCAAGGAATAGCTGAAGTTCGGATGATCCGTTATGTTTCGTGTGATTGGCGGCTCTGTTAGAAATTTAGGCCAATTAATCATGTCGCAGTAATTTTCAGCTGTAAAGTATAATTTCGGAACATGGAAGTCATGTGGGCGGCTTTATCTCGGAGTGTTCTTGCTGCGGCACTTTTTAATCCTTCTCCAGTGTAACGTTCGAATATGCGGATTTTCATCTGCTGCCATCGATATCAGCAGGTTTTCATGATGAGCGTACTATCCGATTCTTTGTAGAACAGAATGAACTATGTGTTGTAGATTTTGTGGCAGAAAACGTGATAGCTAAACTATGCTATACAGATGCATGGCGCCCGTTCCGCACAAAGGATTTCTCCGTTTTGAAACCCAGACGGGAGCGTATACTTTAACAATGTGCTGACAAAGTAGACACAAACTTGAACTAGGTTTATCAGTTTTGATGTAGTGGGGAAGCATCATACAGGGAAATGTAAGCCGTCATGAATGTGATAATGGTCCTAGTTTTCTGTTTGCTAGATCTGCAGTGCGCATTGCAGTAGCAACAGACTTACAAATTTCAAAGAGATAATTCTGAACGGGGCACCGATAGGACTGTGATATGCTTTTCTGTAAGATATATGCTTTCGTCTTCGTAGTTTTCCTTTAATTTTTTCCTACACAAGAGTTGCATCATTTTTTCCGCCAAAGTAGATGCTTGTAATAGCCCGGCCTACGTGAGCCTTTTCTTTCTGGATCTTCTCTCCTACTTTATATCTTCCTCTTTGTACCTTAGAACTGTCAACAACAAGAATTTGTCCTCTGACGTTATGACTTTCGCGTCCTGAAGTACGGCAGAAGCGACCAAAGTAACCTGTCTGTTTGAAGTTCCAGTTCTAAACGCTGCCTCCGCTGTATTTTGAAGACAGATGCGCTTTAAGCTATGTTTACTTCTTGGTCGCACCTCGTAGTCAGATCCCGACGTGCTTTCCGATTCAACTGCTTCGCTGGACTCTCCTCACGACGATAATATCTTTGATATGTGCCTATGCCTAATCCCACTTGTTGATTGACTTGCTTCGACACTTCCAGCATCTTTCTTGGTCTTCTGCTCCTTAAATCTGCTTACTTTACGGAAAAACATCTTTGACAGAGATTTGCTTGTTCGGAAGTCAATGTTACCAATGCTTATTTTCCGTGATGTTCTCTGGTCTAAAAGATACTTGAATTCTCGTTTTGGTATCTTTCGTGTCGTTTCACAGTTGCAATCTTTGGACGTTGCAACACTTGCAAGACGCAATATCAAAAGAGAATTTTTGCATGTTCAACAAAACCTGCACGACGTGTTGCTTCTTGTCCTTATCGACTGAAATGTTTTCGTGGTGCGACACTTATTATAAAACGTTTTCAGCGTGTCAAAAACTCTCTTTTCTGAAACCACAGGAATGCTTGCTTTACGCCAAACATGTATAACTTTGTCCAAATAGTTTACAAATGTCAGCCACTGGTAATTTATTTACATTTTCGTCACCACTTAAACCACTTCAAAAACAATGATAATGTCGCATTACGTCAGCGTACCTGGGTATCTCCACTTCACTCATTTCACTTTGAGTGCCAAATAAGCCTCGTTTCACACTTTCCCGCGTTGGTCTGCTATGAGGCTTTTTCTTCACCTTGCTTTCCATTGCTTCCTAACTTGAATACCAAAATATACAAAATATATCTCATATCGCACTAACAAGATTTTAACTTTAGGTACAGTGCAAAAACTCTGTGTCTTAACTGAAACAGTAGCGAATTAAAACCGTTAAAGCTTAGCAGCAATAAGTTGGCCTGTTGGATTGATTGGCCGAAGCATGCTTCGCCGAACGTCAAGCCAGAGTATTCTAGAAACGTCGGCGTAGGTTCTGCAGCCAACTAGGCGAGCCGGACGCTGCGACTACTCTCGAAGAGCGTGGCCAAAGTAAGCAACCACAAAGCTGTGTAGCCTTCCGCTAGATGGCATTTGTTGTCTGTGTACTAACAATCGAAGAGTTGCTAAAAACAAATCGTGTTATATCAAGAGCAATGAGTATAATCATCGTTAACGTGGCATTCCAAACAAAATCTGGGTATTAATTCCAACGACTGAGCGAATATGGCTGTACTTTGACTCATAAAAAAATTAAATTATTTACTGTCTTTTTTTTAGAATAAAACAATTGTATTATAGCCATCTGGTAGCTCTGAAAACGACCACAAGTAGCTTTCCTGTCATTGGTGCTGTGCGTGCTGCCTAACCAAACACTTAAAATCTATAAGTCCGTTGGTGCAGGGTAAGGGTTGTCCAAAAAATAAAAAAAATCAGTGAGATCGTGAAACTAATCGGTGACCATTTCCGCACCAGTCGCCATCCAATTTCCAACAAAAGTGCAAAACGCTCCACAATATTCCTCAGACGAAACAGCAGGAAAACACACGTGTCTGCTTGTGATGACTTTTGTCCCGGAGTCAAATCATGTGGGACCCATCGACCCAACTTGTAGTGCTTCCAAGTTGATGGATCTTCTGCAGAATGTTTACTTCACTCACACTGAATTGTAGTCCCTGTTCCTCTCAAGTCTGCCCACTCTTCGCTTCAATTGCTGTCTGTAGATTTTCGATTTGTACATATGTTTTTCTTTCGATGCGTGTTGTGTCTTCGAGTGTGTATGCAGGGAGCCCTGGCATATCTGTGGCCACGCTGCAGAGGCTTTTGACTCCAGTTTCAACTCGTGCAGCATACACGATCTTATGACACTCTGCTTTAGTCCCATGCTTAGTCTATTCTTACACATGTTCCAACTGAACTTCCAGAACCAGGTAGTATGTTACATATACCTGCACTAACAACGGATCTTCGCCTTAACTCCATTCGCATTCAACTCACAGTGTGATGGCAAATTGAACCCAAACCTCCAGAAAAAGACATAAATTTATTTGATACCTTCATATATGTAATATTATGGTGAATAAGCTTTCTATTAAGGAGTTATGGACTATTAAATAAGAAAGGATTTCCATTGATAAAACGCATATTATAGACAGAAATAATTTAAATCGTTACTTAAATTGTACAGTTATTGACTTGAACGCGTTTAGTACACATGGTTAACATTATGAAGTATTATAATATTTCATAATATTATGATATTATGGCTTTTGGTTCTCAAAATATTGTACAGAACATTTCGGTTTGAATTTCGTAGAACCAAGAAATTTCATTACAATGCGATTCATAAACTTATCCGATATTGTACAAAGATGATATGGTAATAGACTTTGATGAGAATGGTACGGGTGCGCGCTCGGCAGGAAATCTTGTGATGTGAAGATCTTTGGTTCCCAGTACTCGAGGGATACAAATTAGTAATAATAATTATGAAATGTAATCAGCGTAAAGTTGATATTTTACTGAATATTAAAATATAATTATATACTAATAGTGACTATTGGTGGCTTATCGACAATATATTTTATAATGTAAAGCAAGACAAATAAATTACCAAAAAGAAGGTTCTTGTATTAACTGATACTATCAAGAAAATCTGTAATAAATTCATTTAAAAAAATGTGAAACATAAAGTGATTATATGTACTGATACTCATTCTAAAGACTCCTCTTTAAGATCCCAATTCATTTCTCTTATTTTTATAGGTAACTAACGCAGAATCAAAAGCAATTTGTTTCTTACAAAAGTAGGCAATTTAATACTAACAAACTATTATTCATTAAAATGGGTTATTTGATCTAAAGATGTTTTTATACGGTAGGACAGAGAACTAAGTAGCTGCCTATAATAATCTCATTAAAGGATAATTCAAATTTTAAACAGGAAGGTAATCGTTTTCGTATTAGTTTTTATTGCTACTAATTTCAGTAGAAGAATATTACTAAGATGATTTTTTATTTGGTTGTTTAATGATGTTCAGCGTTCCATTTCAGTCTCCAGTGAGATTATAAAAGACATTGGAATACATTTTAAAGTGGAATCCAAAGCACACTAACACGTTCATTTTTTCCACACTCCGGACATAGTGCATCAAAGGAATACGCGCTAGCCACTACACCAGAAAGCAGGGATCTTTTCTTTGGATTTTGATATTGTATATTTAAAAAAAAAAACGTTTATCTCTTTCCAGTACCTCTCTCGTTCTATGAGAAACAATATTGTAACCAAAGATTTGTAAGTATATATAACTTTCGGTTGCACTAAACTTAGAGATGGAAACTGCGATTGTGACATAGAATTCATATCAAAAGCTTTTTCCGACAATCGCATTTTTCTTTACTGTGAAACTGGAAGTCGTAGTTCCTCACTATTTCCGGTTTACATAAACGGAAAGAAATCGAGATGACAATGTTCGAATTTTGGATTCATATCAAAAACATATTTCATTATCTCTTATATTTTTTGATCTACGGTGATCGATATTGAAACTTGGAATTATGATACATTCCTTCCATTTACTGTTTTAGTGGAGAAACAATTGAATTTTGTTTCACGATGTTAAACTACGATAGACTTTCAATCTACGCGAATTTAAAAGTCAAACTTCCAATAGAACAAGTAGCACAACTAAAACTCCTTGATAAAGTAGATTATTAAGATCAAAGATAGAATCTCTTCCTCGGATGCTGATTCCGTATAAAAAAGCTATTATTAGCTATATCTTATCGTTTTCGTTCCATGTCGATAAAGATTGAAAGAAGGAATGGCTGATTGAACCAATTCCCGCTTGAATAGAGGGTTAAGGGAGGAGATTGAATCTACTCTTACGGCGCTGAGTCGATTGCAGAAATTCTCTTCTCAATATATATATTGCTCTCTGAATATTGAAACCAAAACTTGTAGTAAATTTCAAGCATTTACGGCTTCAGAAGAGTGGTAGAGGTTTCAATGATACGTTCCCTTAAAACCCTGTATCGATTGCAGAAAATTGGGTGTCGCTATTTATTACAATTGAATGGTTGGAACAAGAACCAAGTTGGTCCACTTTTTAGCGGTTTGGGATTTGTACCCAACCCTGTTCTCTGTGGTATAAATGTTGAAATTTGTTATTGTTAATTTGAAAACTTCTGGTGTAAATGCAGGTCAATGGAGAAGGTAACCTATTCTTACCGTGCACCTATTCTTATGATGCTTAGTCGATCGTGAAAAACCGCGTCACAATTTCACCTAGTTTTTGCTTTATAAAAATAGGAGAATAGAAAGGGGAGCAAACTAAAGAACAAGGGATCAGAGGTATACGAGAAAGACAAACAAATGGAAATAAGTCGTGTCCTGTCCTGACAGGTTTACTGCACGTCAGTGAGAAGAATTGTAACATGCATGGCACCTCACCCACACATGGCACTTATTTCCAGACGCAACAGTCCTGGGCACTGTGCCAATAGGTGCTAAAAAATTGGTGCCCAAACACTATTGCTAGTGGCACAAACAGGTACTGCGTTGCACACTATTAAGCACACGCAGGAGTGTTTGACGTGTTATGGCTATACAATTATTCCGAGTATTTTCCTGCAGCTGTTTAACGGTTCTGGTCTATTCCGATACACAGCGGATTTTGGATACCCCCACAAGCAAGGCTATGGCTGTAATGGACCGTAGTCGTATTGTACGGTCGTAATGTGAAGATGCACTATCGTGCTTGGAATAAAATACACGTCGAGATACCAAAGGCATTTCATTCAGATACTGCTGTAATGTGGTGTGCAGATAATGTGGATACTGGTCTAATGTTAAGCTAAATGTTAAGTTATCGAGTTAAAACATGGGCACAAATATGACGTTGCCTTTTATTCCACACCACACATTCACTCGCGCATCTGCTTGATTGTGCTCTTCAATAACTATGTGGGGGTTATCGCGAGACGAAGACAGAGTATTGTGTCTGTTGACTGTGCTGTTAACGTAGAAAGTAGTCTCATCACTGAATAGAAGGTCAGCATCTAGCATAGGATCTGTGTGTTCGTGTCCGGTGAAACTACTCACAGAACTCTATTCCTATGTCTGTCATCCCCGTGTAACGTTTGTACTAAATATATCTTGCAGGGATGATACCGTTCACATGATAAAAGACTGGAGACCGACTTCTGATATATGGACGCAAGTCGTGCAATCTTCCGTGTTGGTCATCCAGGACTAAGTGCCACCTTTGCAAGCACGTCAATGGACATGTCGCAAGATGCTGCAATTCGTGGTCGTCCACTACGGGGACTATCCGCTACGCTACCGTGACTTTAAAACTTGCCAATAGTATGGAAATGAGTTGGTGGGACGGTGCTGCCTGATTACAATGACACATGTGATACAATGTTGCTGCCTCCCTTTCACTCATTCCAGCTGCATGAAGGAGCATCATTTCAGCTTTTCCTTACATTGAATACATTTCACGTACTGAACACACGTGTCACAGGTGAAATCGATAACACAGAACTACTCTAAATTCATCCAGAGCGGTCGCATTAGACACCCCACGAACAAATAACCGCGTAACACAGGAAGCTACGATTGCTATGTACCAATTCCACCACTGCACTTTGGTGATAACGGTCGATTTCACTCAGACAAATGATCTGTGTACGTAGTTGTTACAACCTGGCCAACTTGGTTCATGTATATCACAGACCATCAGTTAATTGGATTTGCTGACCCGTTGTATCTTCTTCAGTAAAGGGCACCCTTATACTGTTATGTCGGAGCTTAGTGCGTAAAGGCAATAACAGCGACGCTTAAATAAATGGCTAGCCCCGAATCACAAATTTGAAAATCATATTACTACTACTACTAGTACGAATAATAATAATAATAATAATAATAATAATAATAATAATAATAATAATAATAATAATAATTATTATTATTATTATTATTATTATTATTATATAGAAAAGATGTATACACAAGACACCAGAGCGATAGATAACTACATGGACGCAAATGGCACTATCCAATCATTCCAACTGCGGTTTTCCATGCCTTTTGCGCAACCACACTAGGCAAATGTAGGAATGCTACTATCTCTATACGGCCCAGGGCTGCTGATTTCTCCACTCCTCATCTTACCTAACAGGGTCGCTGTGACCTCGGCGTTTGCTGCCCGAAACTTTAAATGAGCACTTTGCTTTGACACATAGCTAAATCAATAAATCAAGGGTAGGACCGGGCCATAGAAACAGACGACTTCAGTTGAGATATTGGCTTCCGCACGCTTATCTCTCACAGCAAAACCTGTCAGAAAACGATACGACTTATTTTCATTTGTTTGCCATCCTCGTATACCTCCTCTCCCTTACCCCTAAATTTTGTTGTGCTGACACCACTGTTGTGGACCCTGTAAATAAGTCTGCTCCTTTGTTCTTTGATTTGCTCCCTTTTCTATTCTCCTTGGCCCATGGTATTTCACGCTCCAGATTATTTCATTTCATCTTGTTCTCCACTGTCGTGGAAATGTATTTTTCTTTATTATTTGGGTGCTATAGCATTGTCGAACATAAACGGTTGGTCAGATTTCTAAAATTACGCCATTTTAGATTTGCAACCCACACTTGGAAATCGAAATGCTCTCTTATATTTTTTTTCATATCTGCAATAGTTACTGAGTTGGCCTATAGCAAGCTACTTTTGTCTCGCTCGGTATATATGTGATCCTGTATCCATTTGATTGAAAAGAAAATACTTGTGGCTATCTATTGCTATTATTTTCTGTGTCGAATAATGTTGAAACAGACAGTTGTTAATTTGAACAACTTACGATTTGAATACAGGATTAATCGAAGAGATAGTCCTATTAATTGCAGAAATCTACATTTCGGTATTTCTTTATGTAAATCAGTACTGAAACCTAAAATAATAGTAAATATAAATAATTTCTGGTATTGGTGAATGTTGTGGATTGTTATAGTTGTCTTAAGACGGTAAATTGTTTGCAATAAATAGCTTTTCACTATCTATTACACTTTTCTTTCTATAGTGATAAATATTCGCACGAAAACAGGGAATTTGAACTATCTCGGCGTGAATGAAGGGTTAATGTAAGACATTGAAACTATTTTAGGGCCTCTGAATCGACTGCAAGGAAAGGGTTTTCAATATTTTGCAGTTTCCGCTCTTACACCTATCGACAGATGGGCGGTCAACGCTGTTTTATAAGGCTTCCGACACTTACGCATAACTAAAGCTTTAAGTGTAATAAGGGCGTATATTGAATATATTCTTGAGACACTGAACTGGTTCTAGAAACCATGTCTTTTTATATATTACCTTTTGTTTTCTGTGGAGATGAACAATGTAACAGGAAACGATATATCTGTTTCACTTCTGAATTAACTAAAGATTCAAATAAATTAGATGAATCTATTCGTGTTGCAAAAGTACGCTTTTCGCTATTTGTTACTGTTCTTGCTCTGACGCCTGTCGACAGATGAACAGATGGATAGCCAGACAGAAATACATAGCCTTTCTCTAACACTTCCTATACGTATGCCGAAATATGACTTCCCATATCGTAGTTTGGAAGTCCTAAGAAATAAAATGGATTCAGTTTACTTTACGAAAATTATCCGTTTTCAGTTTCTCGACAAATTTTACAATATTTCGAAAATCTTTTCGTTTTTCGTTTTCGAAAAAAAAATCGATTTTCCTTTTTTCGAAACGTTTTTATTATTTCTAGAAAAAAATTTCGTCTTTCTTTTTCCGAAAAAAAACTTTTTGCTTTAATTTAATTCGAAAAAATCGTTTTCTGCTTTTTTACTTTTCGTTTTTGAAAACTTGGACCACACCTAGTGTTAACTGGATCCTCGACGACCTCCCCTGTTTTTCCAGAGATATGGAGTCACACAATCGTACCCTAGGGAGAGTTTGGAAGAAATCTGATTGAACGGGGACTACTTTATTAGTTAAGACCAACTTGTAGAGCAAAAGGTTGTCATATTTAGGGAGTGAAGTGAAATGAGTCTTAGAAGGAAACATAAACAAACTTCAAGCTTATACATTTATATAAGAGGGACAATCACAATCAAAGTTTACAATCTTAATATTTCTGGTATTTTGTGTGATTTGATTGATGAGTGTGAGGTAATTTTATTACATGTATTTGGCATCTTTGCAAACTTTGAGAAACCCTCACCAACAGCGCTAATTGGTAAATACAAAGGACTACTTGTTTAGAAAACTGTTCTTGAGAAAATTTCTTATCAGTTATTCGATTTCTATGGCCAAAACATGTAACCGTGGCTAAAATTTACCACCAGCTTATAGTTTTACAGAGAGACTGTAATGTCTCGTCAGAATGTCTCACATAGCTGTAGAAAGTTAGGGGCTGGTACAGGAAACGTCACCGATGAGACTACACTGTAGAAGCAGAGTCACTGTGGCATCATCGACCACACTTCTTACAGCACAGTCCTATCTTCAAGCGACTTTCGTTGTTCCCGCACTTGAATGAGCACCTAGGAGGCCGTCGCACCTAGAAGGACACACTTTGTAACAACGTGGCTGAACAAGATTTTAAATAGCAAATTATCTTTTAATTCAACCTACGATGCGACAATTTCCGCAACAAATATGGCAACTACCTTGAAAAATATCTAATGTAAGTACTATCTGTTGTCTGTTTTTGGTATATTAAATAAACACACATGTCTCACTGCAAGTTTTGTAACTTTACTTTCTGATCACCTTTCTTATTCTTGTTTAAATAATATTCAGGGCAATAACACCTTAAATTATTTCTTATATGTTCAAAAATTAAAAATGTGCATCGATGTTCAGCTTAGGAAGTTGAAAGAAAGAGTATTTATGTATCAATACTCACACTAGAGAAAGAACACCTTTGCATACCCGTTTATTCTTGAAACGGGTTAAAGCATACCCAACAATATTCAATAAAGTGAAGAAAGATCCAAATGCAATATTCTTACATCTTTATACCCATAGCAACTTATACCAATATAATAGGCGTGCATCTGCTTGCCTCAAGGAGGCATTATAAATGTACTTGAAAGTTATGGTAGAAAAACAACTCCTTGGCATATTCCTACATTCTTATAGGGTGCTTCTGAATAATATTAACCCTAGAAATTATGGAATTAGAAACACCAAGGTATTTTTGGGTTACACGAAACGGCTCTGAGGCCCACAGCATAAAGGTAATTATTTCTCACGGAAAATAAGTTATCTTGTCTGATATGAACTTGGGATGTCTAAGACATCAGACACTTTTATTCTCTATTACTACTATGTTTCTAAGTACAGTGTTGCCAACTATATGTGTATAATTGTTTAAGTTACTATTTTTTTATTTGTCTCTAACGATAAACTATATATTTTATTTGTTTGTGTAAAAAAAACTATCAAACAGATCAATAGCAACTTAGTACCGTGTAGTATATGTACAAAGACTACTTCTAAAAGCAATTTGGTGGTGGTAAAGTAAACTGGGGTAGAATGGGGAAGAGTGGGGTATACTTCGGTACTTAAATGAATTCAGGATATTTTTTATAATTCTTTCCCGGTTATAATTCGAATGGCAAAATGCTTTCAAATTTTCTTTCGTGAAAAGGTAAGCAGTGTAACGGAAATTCATTGAGCGCTATAGTGGATGTCACCACAGAAGCAGTGTTGTCAACACAACATAAGTTACCATTTTACTAGTAGCACAAACCTATATTATTCCACGTATGGAATGAACATGTAAAACATGAGCAAAAAAAGCTATGACAGCTTTGTAAACTACCACTACTACAACATCATTAATATTACAAGGGATTTATTGCAAGAACATACTATCTCCATTTGTTCCATTGGCATTATCACTGTCTTTTGCATCAAAATCTGACAGAATTATTTCCACCTTGCTATATTCGAGCTAAATATTTTATGCCAGATTATTTAACAGTTCATTAAGTTCTATCTTAATTCAACTTTGGCGAAGAGCACGAATGGCCAGTGTTCCAATGCTGGTACAGATTTCCACATACAATCACATTCACAGAATGACGAACTGGTAATTTCCTCTGAAATATGCGTCTTCAGTTAGTGTCGCTTGTACATTCTATAATTAAAAATATTTGATAACACGATAGATGCAGCTGCATAGTCCTTTCCCATCACTATTGAAACTTGATTACCTCTTTCTTTGTATATATATATATAGTCAAGGAACGTAAAGGTTGAAGTTAATTTTTCTATTTTAAATTAATTTTATTTTGATATCAGAAGTTAAAGATTACAAATTATATTTTGAATTGGCGTTGTATTTCAAAATTAAGAAATGCTGCAGACAGAGTAATTTCTAAATAAGATTTCGTTATGTTTATGTTTGTTTGTTGACATATGTGAAGTAACGATACAGACACGAGTCTGCACGTGTCGTCATGATGACAAAAAACATTGAGAAAATATTAATTGTAAATCTTTTATAAAATTTTGTTAACATGAACACATTTTAGAAGTTTGTCAAAACTGTTGAAATCGCAGACGTAGGCTATTTGGAAATTTAATTTATTGAGAGACATTGGAGAAACCAATGGTTTCAGCAAAGAGTTGAAACAACATTGAAATGAAGTAAGAGATGAGAACGCAACATCGTAGTTTGGAGGACGACATAAAAAGGTTATGTCGGAGAGAATTAGGATTAGTAGGAGTAGTCGCATGGAGCCTACACAGGCATCAGAGGAAGGGGGCTCATACGAGGATTAGCAGCAGCGAGTCCGTAATCAGTGGAAATCCTTCCACTGCTAATCAGCGAAGTAACGTCATCCAGAGTCAAACCAACAACCTCCAGGAACGAACTTAGAGTCCATCAGTTCTCATCTAGTATGAACAGGTATGTGGTCTTTCATCTCGGTTGCTCTGAATTGAGTAAATCGCCAAGAGTCTATTTTGTGTGATCTGGTGGTATAACAAACTTATTTCCTACACACAACATAACACTTCATAAATCCTTTTAAGAAATGCATGATTTTAATAGTATGTGGTCAGTTTCTTATTTAGCGAATAACCTCTCGCAATAATAGTTCAAGTTCTGTTATTCGCTTCTACTTCAGACAGGAGACGGAAGCAACTTCATTCGTGTCACAAAGCATTTACATCCCAGTTTAGGCACGACATGATAAGAAAGTTGAGAATATATATATGTGTGGGGGGGGGTCTGTGTGTCTGTGTATCTGTGTGTGATTACAATATATAACGTGACATATTTAGGTGTTAGAAGGTTTGTAGCAATAAGTTAATAGAAAATAAAATATTTAAGTACCAAAAAATAATCAGAAGAATGTATATACTAAATTTCTATGATATGCAGCTGACAACACTGGACCAGAATAATAGCTGAGAGTTCCCTGTTTAGTGTAATATCAAAATTGTCTCAAAGGAAAATAAAATAAATAATCAGAACACTGGAATATAACAGTTAGCGTATGGGGTAAGTGGTCCCTTAGTAGTACCAATGGGTGGCCTCTCAGGCCCACAGCACTTTCTTTATTTATAAAAAGAAAAAAACAAAACACTAAAAACTAAAAAGTACGTTTTATGATGAATGGTGTCAAGCTTGATATTATTATTTTTCAGATTTTTTATGCAATTAGAAATATTACAAAATGTAAAAAGAAAAAAAATACTTTGTGGCCTTCCGAGGCCATCCTCCTTGGTGATCCTAGGGTTAATATTGTAAATAATAGGCACCAGAAATTCTATTTGTTTGCTATTTTTTCAAATGTTGTTTTATGAAGCAGCCAAATTTCTTCAATTCTAGCATTTTATTTAAAAATAAAGGATGGTATTATAATATATTTTTTAAATTTGAGAGTGAACCAACTTAATCTGCTTCAGTATATGTAATGTCTTTATATACAAATTTTTATTAGTATATAGTAAAATTTCTAAACCAACACGGAAGATAAAAAACGACCTTTCAACTCTGTTCTTTCAACAGTTAACACTAATTTTACACAACGCAAGAACAATATGAAGCCCTGAAGTTTAAAGATGCCATGCTCTGCCATATACTATCACACGATTTTCTTAATGTACAATTTTAACGGAGAGGTGTGGTACTTATAATCCGTCCCGAAATGTTTATGGCATGAATAAAAGAAGCCATTAAAACATATTGGGAATATATATAATACTTAACAATGATATCCTGAGTACTGATAAAGCTGTATCAATAAATACAAACTGTGACAAAAACCTTAATTATTTCTTTGTCAAATTTTACTGAAGGATTGAATGAGGTAAAACAATAAAACTTTCAGTGATGAAATGTATGTCGTGTACTGCTATTAAATTATTTGCTTTCAATTCGTAGAATTTAGTAACATTTGTATTGTTTTTATTATAGATAAGTCACTAATTTCGATTTCCGGTTCAACTTAAACATTGATATATTTTGGAAGCGAAACTGTATCAATGACAGTAACTGTAATGGGAGAGGCCATGAGTCCTGAGCTAA
Source organism: Thermobia domestica (assembly GCF_964235325.1). Classification (NCBI taxonomy): domain Eukaryota; kingdom Metazoa; phylum Arthropoda; class Insecta; order Zygentoma; family Lepismatidae; genus Thermobia; species Thermobia domestica. The sequence continues at coordinate 103,620,285 of NC_137457.1, forward strand.
AAATTACCAAAATTTTGATGATTGTGCTAGAAAGTGTAGAAGTAATAATATTGTAGGTTGAACTCATTATACGCTACACAAATCTTGAGGCTATAAAATATACAATTAAAAATACAAGGAGTTTAGCGTTGTGTCTGAATACATTAATATTAGAAGTATCACAAATTTGAATTTTTTTTAACAAATTTGAAAAATATTAGATTTTTCTAGACTTTAAGAGACCATTAATATTCCTATTTAAAGTTAAAAGTTGTTTTCAGTATTCCATTTGTACCTACATTTCCCATGATATATGGTGAAGTGAGAAAGTGCGCCTAAATTATGCATTTGAATTATGGATACCGGCGGTTGGTCAAATGTTCCGACAGGAGAACAGAGTGTCGTACTCTTGTCGTACTCGTGTTAACTTCTAAACATTTCGCATATGTTTTCTTTACCACCAGTCGCTATATGTAGTGAATTACTATGTGCGAGCATGCAGATGAGGAGTATTATGCAAGTCACAGACCTAAAAACTACAATACTGATACTAGTCATTTTATTTTTCCTCTCACTTAACCCCCTTTTCCATCGATTAAGGGTATTCTACGATATGTTTTTCTGGATTAATAGTTATGTGTTTGCATCAATTTGTTGATAGAAATAAAATTATATACGACGTTTCATTTTCCTAGCATGAAGAGTTAGCAAGCAATTCTATTTTCTACAAAAACGGAAATAATATCTTTTCTTTAAAAAAACATCCTCCCTACTTATCAGAGGAACAAAATATTAAGTATAAAGCACTCCCTCTTTTAAACTATTTTCAAATCAATAACATCACTTTGAAGTTTACCATTCAACAGTATCTATTTGCACACCTGACAAAACACACAAACAAACAATAATGGACATAGTGTGTAAAATTATCTAATGGTCGGGTAACTAAAATAAATCAATCTTAAATAATGTATGATGGATTCAGAGTTCACATGTATTTGAATTGTGGTCCAAAATATCAATAAAATACATTTTGTCTTGTCTTCTCAAATAAAAATCGAAGACTTTGCATAGCATAATATTGTTGATGACATTTGAAGTTTAAATGAGTAAATTATAAAATAGTTATTGTATCAAAGCTATTGTGTTCATAGGTAAGTAAAATAACTTTTTAAAAAGCTTTGATCAGGTAACTAATTGCCAATGAAATACAACCAAAGTACTTACCCCAGCAGGTACCTGTAATATATGAGAAAGAATACTAAATGTTAGCACCTTAAATCTCTAAGTTGATATAATGTAATGCATAATTTTATTACTCATTCATTCCAACATATTTATGCTAATATGTATTACTAATATGATATAATTTTCTTATTTTATATTAAGGCGTTGATGTTCTTAAAGTGATTGACATATACAATATTATTCAGAATCACATTTACTGTCCCAACTGTGATTCTGAAGGAACCATTTGTGACCAGATTATGTTTTCCATTAATTTTATATCCTAATTTGCTACATTACAAAATTAACATAACGTATTAAATTTCTGGTTTCAACCATTAGTTGTGTTAGTTGTTTTTAATTTTCACATGATATCACGCAGAAGGTGAAATATTCCTAGAGAACAAAGGAAAAGACACTGGTTGTTGCATTGGCTGGCGAAAAGGGAACTGTATCTTGAGGAAGGTAACAGGAAATAGATGGAAAGAAGCAAAAGATAGCACAATTTAATGGACGATTTTAAAAGAGAAAAGACGAAGACGAAGAGACTAAATGGAGATTGTGGAAGATAAAACTTCCTAGTTGAGGTTGTAATCGCCCGGAGCTCGGGTCGCTGTTCGGGCTTCCATTTATTTGTAACCAATTGGATTCGAGTCGCTGTTCGGGCGGCCATTTATTTATAACCACTCCGTGTAATCTGGTCGCTGTTCGTGGGTCGTGGTCCTACCAATAAGTATCGTCCTGAGACTAGAAAATGGAGGAAATTACCTGGACAGGAAGATGAAGGACCTTTCCAAGAAGAGTTACAAACTGTTCCCAAATCGCTCGTCGGTCTTAATGATGAGATGAGCATTGGGGGCCGAGAGGTTCGGGTGTCTCGTCTCGAAAACCTCACGGACGATCAGACGGTCATCCAGACCCTAACGCACACAAACATCACTCATACAAACAACGAAAACACACTGGATTAAATAACACTATACTTATTTATTAGAACACTATCATATATATATATATATATATATATACGAGATTATAATTTAGATTTCACGATAAATGCTTCTCTCACACCATTGACGCACTTGGGGGATCAGCACTGGGGAAAAGTTGTCTGGATCGTCCCACGATGAATCCAGTTGCTGCGCCAACAACCCTGCAGCGTAAAGATGACTCTTGATCAAATTAAACAAGAAATACTCCAAAGTAGAATGCTGATGTTGAAGGGCGCGTATATAACTTTTTAGCGCACTAGGTTTGTGGACCTGGGACTTCACTAGTTGGGGCTACCCGTAAGAAAAGGTCCTTCGCCGTCCCCTTAACGCACAATCATACTTGGTTCCCAACGCAACGTGCGTGGTGGCTACGTACAGTATTGGAGTCAAACTCTCCGAGCACCAAAGCTCAAGGTACGGGTTCCAATAGTCAACTAAAAGTGTTGGCAGTTCATTCCAAAAATCACTCAGTTAACTCACCTGTATGCACATACAAACAGAATAAGGAAAGTAATGTATGTTAATTTTAGTCAACTGCCTATAATGTACTAGACTCGGCGATAACTCTGGCGTAAGAAAGTACAGATAACGGGCTACGAAACAACGCAGTTGGTGCCACTTTGGTCACCGGAACATCTGGTCAGCCCGTATTTCTGTAATCTACTGCAATATTTCCATAAGCGATTAAAGAAAACACTTATTTCAGTTCCAAATAACTATAGAATATATACTGTGCATATATTAAGTCAGGGAGAAACACTCAAATGGTTTGCCACTAACTGAAATGTTCTCAGGAGAAGCAATGTTTTAAATATATAAAAAAAAAACGATGAAAGACTTCTTTGTCCGATTGTGTGGGAAAGGAGCAATTCCCACCAAAGAAAGAACTTATATGCGTCGCAGAATAAAGTATAAATCGAAAAAATAGTCACTGTCCTTACGAAATATACAGTGTCCACAAAAAATCCTTCTATAACCTGGTGGCGGTTTTATAGATTTGGGGTCCTAGCGGGAACGACCTGTTAAGTGCACACGTAGACAGGTTGAGAACCCTTGGCCGTATAGTGAGATATGAATAAAATTAGGTTTTACACCAAAAATTTAAAATTAGTTAGTCGGCAACACTGTCATATGGTGTGAGACTTACGCGCATAGACGATGAATGGTTTTTCACCTGAAAAAGGGCTATTTAAAATAGTGAAATAACTTGTTCACTCACTACAACATGATGAGGTTCCTGCATGAGCAGTGTCCAATCGAAGTGTTCCATAAGGTAATAAGATCCTCTTGAACAATTGGTGCAGTTGAGCTTCCTTATCTTCCGTTCCTTCACATGTTGAAACCATGCTGTCTTCATGTATGAGTATCCTCCATGGTTCTCCAACGGTGAGTTGATGAGGAGGGAGAAGGGGATTTTTTTAACATTGATGTCAGAAACTTGGTTTGGTTTAAACACCTGTATCATAACTTTTTTTTACTGAAAGGGCGCTGAAAGCGTTTATAGGGCTATTTAATTCTTATATTTTAGAAAAAAAACACTAATAAATACTTTTTTAAACACTTGTAAATATTTCTCGTAAAATGTTTTAAGTGTTCCGTTTCGATCACTTTATTTGGCATAATATGAAATAAATTTACACACTCAATAACTATTCATAAAATTATTGACTTCAATATGTATGAAACATCTCAGTGAAAGTTAGTCTTTTTTAATATCGACTTAAAGAATTATTAAACGTTGCAATAAAAGTTAGTAAATGTCTTCCTTTAACATATGCTGATACATGTATTTAAAATATTAATATATGTATTTAGTACTACATTGAGTAAAGACAGAGAAAAGAAAAGAATTATTCAGCTGTGTGTCGTCCGTTATTCATTGGTATAAATAGGTGGTCGAAAATGTAGCGCCTGTTATCAAAATTAAAAAGAAAGAAAAACATGTTATCTGCTCTTTACTGAACAGTTAAAAGCTAGAAGCAAAAAGGAGTTTTAAAGGAAATGCATAGTTCTACTTCCATTTTTGCATGCGTAATCAAAACTAAAATCAAAAAGGAAGTAAAATATATACATGTTTATCACCTAACATTGAAAGAAAGATTAAAAGAAATGCGTGGCTTTCCTGGAAGAAAAATTTGTATTAACATGTGTCTTGGTTGCCTTTTTTTCTTTTCCTATGGTTACTATTTCTACTGTTATTATTCCTCCTTTCATTATTGCTACTATTCTTTCGCCGATTCCGATGATAATTGTTCTTTCGTTCAGGTCTAGTATTAGAAATATCGCACGAGTTGTGTGTGTGTTTCGTTCCTCATCATTGCTGTGATCACGTCATCTCGAGGGTCAGTTCCTACTATTTCTACTATTGTCATGTCGCGTATACCTTGGTTCTGGTTTCTGTTAATTCTCATATTATTTACACATGGATTCTGGTAACTTTGGTTATTACCCTTATTATACTAACAATTTCGTTGGTTACCTTGCAAACTGGAATTTTGATTACCATTATAGCTATTACCCTGCATGTATCTTTCCTGTCTACGACTTTGCTGAGAATGTAAGGTTTCTAATTTTTGAATTGCGGCCAATAATTCCCTGATGTTATTACATAAATGAAGAAAAAAGTTCAGTTTTAAATCTGTTAGGCAAAGTCTGTATATATATATATATAGGGCTACATTGCATTTAAAAAGACGAAGTGTGATTTCAGCGATTAAAATTATCACACATATTCTGTGTTGTGTTCATTTCTGTACGTTGTTTTTTATATAATAGTATTCTAAAAAATAAGTATAGCGTTATTTAATCCAGTGCGTTTCCGTTGTTTGTGTGAATGATGTGTGTGTGCTTTGTGGTCTGGATGACCGTCTGATCGTCCGTGAGGTTTTCGGGACGAGACATCCGAACCTCTCGGCGCCTAATACTCATCTCATCATTGAGACCGACGAACGATTTAGAATCAATTTGTAACCTCTTCTTGGAGAGGTACTTCATCGCCCTGTTCAGGTAATTTCCAGTCTCAGGAGAATGCTTATTTTTAGGACCACGAATCAGATTACAGGGAGTGGTTACAAATGAATGACGCCCGAACTACCGACCCGAATCGAGACCGTTGGTGCTCGTACATACTTCTAAAATCAATATTTTAATATATCATTTCTCTTTCAGATTAGTACCAGGAATTATTAAAAAAATCTTTTAGGTGATTTTAATCACAGTATATTTTATTCTAATCATACGTTTTAAGTTTATTTTTGTCCAGGATGGCATATCAGGAAATATATTTGGCTACTCTAATAGATTCATTTTTTTAAAAAAAATGGAGGTTGGAGAGAAAAGAGTCAAGAGATTTTTCTCGAACTAAGGAACGAGAATAAAGAAAACTAGATAGATTAAAGAAAAAGTTAAAGAGTGAGTTAGGTAAGAAGTTAGACGCTGTACAAAGGGAATGTGGAGAAAATAACGAAAGACTAGAGGAGAATAGAAGTCGAAAGTAAACGTAGGCACGAAATCCTCGAACACAAATACGATGGCATAACACTTAAGATTCATGAGCAGATTCACGAAGTCAATCATAGGACTAAACAGTCAATCGAACTCGCCACACAGACCATCGAGGAAGTGAAGCAACAAACTGAAGAAACATGCCATCTTGTAGAACATACAGAAACAAAATTTTGTAAAATCCAGAACAATTTAGGAGGTTTGCACGAATACACACAATCCCTCCAGGGTCAATTGGAATCAGCTCGAGATGTGTGTCAGGTTAATAAGGAGCGCTGTGTTAGTTTACATATAGACACAGTCGATAAATTAGATGAGATGCATGGTTGCATGGAGGAAATGTCCGGACGCGTACAAAGGCTAGGAAAAGACATTAAGATGGTATATCAAAATGCGAAACTAATAGATTATAATATGAAGGTAAAAATTTAATCTATCACAGAATGTCGCGCCAAAATACGGGCAATAGATAAGAACATAAAAGAAATTAGGCGTGATATGGTAGAGTTCGCTCTGAGAATAAAAACTACCGAAGATAAAGCGTCAGAATTCGAACCCTGAGTAGAATCATATACTCCTTCACAAGTTAGAAATAAGCACTATAGTGATTCGGCTTATTCGGAATGTAAAGATACTAGTAATAGTGACATCGGAAGTGATGATTCAGAAATCAAGGCTGTGTGTGACCGAAGGCGGAAGCGCGACAAAAATGTTACTTTCACAAATCGCAAGAGAAAAATACGAAATTAAAAGATGATGTCATGCTTAAGGAAGTTCAGTGTTTTCCTAAATTTCAAAGTGATCCTTCCAGTGAATCAATTCACAATTATTTACAAAAGCTAGAGCTTACAGCTCAATTTGCCAACCCTTCTGATAAAGCTCTGTTTAAGCTCATTCCACATTTATTGCAAGGAGTTTCGTGAAGTTGGCACAATATCAGGAAAGACGACTTTACTAACTATGGTCAAATCAAACAAGCACTTATTGAAGCTTTTGCGGGAAAAGTTTAATTACAACACAGGCTATCAACCTGTTAAAGCACTAGGATCGATCCCAAGGTACATCATTCCGTACATGATTTTGCGCTTGATCAATTCAATAAACTTCGTGAATTGACAGCACAATTCCCTGAATTTCTCATACTTACAGATGTAATACAGACTTTGTTTAATAGATTTAAAACTGAACTTTTTCTTCATTCATATAATAACATCAGGGAATTATTGGCCGCAATTCAAAAATTAGAAACCTTACATTCTCAGCAAAGTCGTAGACAGGAAAGATACATGCAGGGTAATAGCTATAATGGTAATCAAAATTCCAGTTTGCAAGGTAACCAACGAAATTGTTAGTATAATAAGGGTAAAACCAAAGTTACCAGAATCCATGTGTAAATAATATGAGAATTAACAGAAACCAGAACCAAGGTATACGCGACATGACAATAGTAGAAATAGTAGGAACTGACCCTCGAGATGACGTGATCACAGCAATGATGAGGAACGAAACACACACACAACTCGTGCGATATTTCTAATACTAGACCTGAACGAAAGAACAATTATCATCGGAATCGGCGAAAGAATAGTAGCAATAATGAAAGGAGGAATAATAACAGTAGAAATAGTAACCATAAGAAAAGAAAAAAAGGCAACCAAGACACATGTTAATACAAATTTTTCTTCCAGGAAAGCCACGCATTTCTTTTAATCTTTCTTTCAATGTTAGGTGATAAACATGTATATATTTTACTTCCTTTTTGATTTTAGTTTTGATTACGCATGCAAAAATGGAAGTAGAACTATGCATTTCCTTTAAAACTCCTTTTTGCTTCTAGCTTTTAACTGTTCAGTAAAGAGCAGATAACATGTTTTTCTTTCTTTTTAATTTTGATAACAGGCGCTACATTTTCGACCACCTATTTATACCAATGAATAACGGACGACACACAGCTGAATAATTCTTTTCTTTTCTCTGTCTTTGCTCAATGTAGTACTAAATACATCCAACTATTTATCAATGTTGCAAACCTTGTTAATTACTTGTTATTAGTTTCATGTCTTTTTCTTAGATGTTTGAATTTAGGATTTTGAGTTAAAATGCATTCTAAATGCGTAGAGGAATTGCATTTTAAAAGCAATTTGAAATATTGACGGGATTTCTGCATCCTGGGCCAGTGGGAAGATGGTTTGGCCTTATAATATATTTTTTAAATGTCTTAAATTTTAAATTCCTTTTTAGTATCCCCTCCTACTTTCCAAATTCTTAAACATATTATCATACGTATGACTCACAATTAATGCTTGATTTTCCTTTTGAATTAAAAGGGAATGTATCGAGGTGGCCAGGATAAGAAAAATTTTAGTTGTTAAATATGTGTATATTTGTAATTGAAACTTAGTATTCTCATGCATAGAATATGCAATTTTACAATTATCAATGTTAAGTTTCTTTTTCAGTGTTAATGTTAGATTCCCGTTTTCATTTTGAAGTTTTTACTGTAATTTGGTTGAACCTCATTTACGTCTTTTACCCGATTTTGACTTATTTCAATTTCCAGGATCTGACATGATATATTTCGTTGGAAGAGAAAATTTTAGAAAGAAAAATAGGCTACGGTTAAACGAGTGAAAACAGGCATTTCCTCTTTGGTTAACAGTGTGTGCAGGAATGTCAAGTGAATAGCATATTCTCCGAACTAAACCAGTAATCTTTTTTGTTTTAAAAGAAACTATATGAACAGATTCTATAACTATATGAACATATGAACAGATTCTATAATGGTGAACGTCGTCTTTCTCCCATATTGATATGTATGTAAAAATCGTTTTCCAGATCCTGGCTTTTCGGGCTATTTTTTAGACTTTCAGTCAATCAGCTACTGCATCGTCACTATTTATCCTAGGATCATGGTTCATTCCTCATTCTCTTCAGAATAGAGCTGGCTTTCAAACGGTGTCACTTGCATGCCCATACCATATACCAGAAGAGGGAAAATTGATGTCGAAGGGAAAATTTTGAGAGGAATTTTTTTGTCCAACTTTGGGCCCCCCTGTCCCCCCTGTGTGATCGTAGAGACCTCCAAAAAATTTGGTACATAGTACCTTGTAAACTAAATGTGTGTACTAAATTTCAAGTTTCTATCTTGAATAGTAAGGGCGGGAGAAATTTTATCAAGAATTCCCACAATGCCCCAAATAACCGCAAAACACCATGATGTCAAGTAAAAAATTTCCTGAGACATCCCTAATTACTCTAGGGTCATGTTTCGCCCATCATTCTCTTCAGAATAGAACGGCCTTTCAGACGGTGTGCCTCACGTGTCTCCATCATGTACTTAAGACGGGACAATCCCTAAGAAAAGGATTTTTGCTCTAAAAATCCCTTTTCTCAACCTTTGCCCCTCTGAACCCCCTGTTTTTACGCAGAAATCGGAAAAAGAAATCTGGTAAATACTACTCGGTGGACTGAATGTTTGTGCAAAATTTCAACCTTCTACGTGAAAAAATAGGGCCGCTCAAAAAATGTACCGACCATGCCCCATTTTTAGCCTATACAGAGATATATTTTGATTAAAATTCACTGAGACGGACCTAATTACCATAGAATAATAAATCGACCGTCATTATCTTCAGAATGAAACTGTCTTTCAGATAGTATGACTCACGTGTCTCCATCATGTATGTGAGGCTCGAAAATCCTGAAAACGTGATTTTTTGGGTCTAAAAATTCCTTTTCTCAAGTTTTTCCCCTCTGGACCCCATGTTTTAATGCAGAGATCTGAAAAAAATCTGATAAATACTACTAAGTGGGCTGAATGTTTATGCAAATTTTCAGTCTTCTAGGTGGAAAAGTAAGCCCGCCAAAAAAATACACCGACCTTGTCTTATTTTTCCTTATATAGAAGTGTATTTTTAAAAAAATTCTCTGAGACATCTCTAATTACCCTAGGATAATAATTCGACCTTCATTCTCTTCATAATAGAACTGCCTTTCAGTCGGTATGACTCGAGTGTCCCCATCGTGTATGTGAGGCGGGAAAATGATGAAAAACGGGATATTGGGGGAAAAATATCCCTTTTTAACCCTTTGCTCTACTGGTTCCCCCCGTTTTAACACTGATATCGGAAAAAAGTCTGGTAAATACTAATCGGTGGACTGAATGTTTGTGCAAAATTTCAATCTTCTACGTGAAAACATAAGCCCGCCCAAAAATAATTAACACAAGCTTCATAATGGAAAATTTATATTTCAAAATTATGACATCATCACCTCCTACGTCTGGACGCAGGACGGTCTGAAACCTTACGTAATGTCTTCTACAACGTCTCTGGACCTCAAAAACAAAAAAACCCGGACGAAAAATCTCACATAGAAGAGAAATAACGCAATGCACCATGAAAAAAGCGCATGGTACAAATTTTACCATAGGATCCCCAAGGCGACGGTAGGGAAACTTCTTCGGGTAGGATATTTTATGGGGATAAATATATTTTTTTTTCAGGGAACCAATATTTCCTGAAATTGCAGATCTCTTGCAAAATGTAAATGGCTAACCCATTGCATATTCCATAGCTAACTGTATTTTTGCCATAAATCGTAAAATATAGTTTTTCATTTCTTTTCTTTCTTTATAGTAACCTATAACTATGCATGTGTATACTCAGGTTAGAATTTTTTCAGTATATGTTATTATTAGTCACATATCTGTGAATATTTTAGCGTTTATGAATCGTAACTATTGTGTACTTGTATGCTAATTGTTGTTTCGTTTTTTATAGGAATTTTGAGAAAATTGTATTTTGGTCACAGTTTGTCCCGAAACTATTTGGAATTTATTAGTAAAATTGCTATCGCTATGGAGGATTGTTTCAAATCAACATGGCCGAAGATCTCTTAATACAAGTCTTCATTTTTCAGCTATAACAAACAATATGGAGGATTTTTGAAATCAACATGGACAAAGGTTTTGGAAAATAAATCTTTAAGTTTCAGCCATACTAGCAATGATGGACGATTTTCTTCAAAAATCGAAAGGGCCCATTGTTTAAGAGGTTTGAGCCCTTTCTGAGATATTGATATAGATACCGAAAATTAAACTTATTTTCTATCTTTCCAACAACATGAAGCCATAACGTGTTATGAAATTTACTTTGTATGAATTATTTCATATGCTCGATGACTTTGAGCTTTAATGTATCAATAAGTCCATTTTGAAATTTTTTAGTGAAGTTGCCAAAGAAAACTTAACTGTCATGGAATGACCTAACTGTTTTGTAGGGAATTTAATTTGGATGTTTCAGACCGACCAGAAAGTTGTAATGTCGTTGACTATATTTTCATGTTTGTCCCCCCTTGTTTTTTAGGTCTCATGTATTTTGTCTTGCAGAGACATATTTTACGGTGCTATGAAAGCATTTGTATTTTGTGTGTTAACACATCTTTCCAGGGAACATACGTGTATTTTACTGAATATGAAAGTGTTTATATTTTGGTTATTTATAGAAACATTTTATAAGTACCTATGGTTACACTCCCTTTCTCGTTTCTAGTTTTGCCTCGCAGGTGTCGATGGCATATTTTGTGTGTAAATACGTGTAGTATTACACATTTTCCCCACCTATGGGTTTGGTATCTTCATGACGAAATGACCATTTATTTTGAGGAATGCTTGGACTAGTGAGTCAACTTCCTTGATTCAAACCTTTGAAAGACTTGGATCAATATTGTATGGTTTTCAACGATTTATTAATATTGTTTTGCAGACAGTAGTCCCATTTTCTGATAACCCTACAATATTTACGTTTTTGGAAGCGAATAACAATTATTTGTCTAGGCCCCGGCTAACAATAACTTTGTTTCAGAATGAAACCATTTGTTGTATTGAGCATTATCGAACTGAAGTCACGATTTTCACATGGCGAGTAGATGTCATTTTGATCTTATGGGGTGCCGAGTTTTCTTCATACATGTCAACGAAATCACAATCTTTTCTTTGATAGGCAGAATCATGCTTACTTCTTGGAATTACTATGAATGTCAATTTTGACACTTATATTAATTTTATTTTTACTTCTTTTTCGGAAAAACGATTTTTCGTTCTTTTTCTTCAAAGAACAGAAGGCACTATTAAAAAAAGGAGACGTACAGGTGAAAACCTTATTTTGTTTCTATATTGTTAGTTTATCATGTGTTTATATCTTCATTCATTTTACTTTTTCAATGATTTTCATATTTTTCAAATATATTATAGTAATATTGAAACTTTCACAATAACTTTAATATTTTGGGGAAACAAAAACTTCAATATGTTAAGTACCTATAACGTGTTTTCTATTTGCATATTCATTAATATTCTAATATTTTAAATACAGATATCAGTATATTTACTAATTTTTATTGAGATGTTTGATAATTCGTTAAGTCGATATTTTTTGAATAGTTATTGAGTGTACATATTTACTTCATATTATATCAAATAAAGTGATCGAAACGAAACACTTAAAACATTTTACGAAAAGTATTTAAAAAGTATTTATTAGTGTTTAAAGAAAAAATAAGACTTTTAATAGCCCTATAAACGTATTTGCGCATTTTCAGTGTAGTTATCATACAGGTGTTATAATCATACCACGTTTCTCACACCAGTGTCAAAAAAATACCCTACTCCCCTCATCAACTCATCGCTGGAGAACCGTGGAGGACAGTCAACACAGGAAAATAGCATGGTTTCAACATTTGAAGAAACGGAAGATAATGAAACGCAACTGCGTCATTCGTTCAAGAGGATCTTATTACATTATTGAACACTTGGATTGGATACTGCTCGCGCAGGAACCTCATCGTGTTGTAGTGAGTGAACAAGTTTTTAAGTATTTTAAATAGACCCTTATCAAGTGAAAAACCATTCAACGTTCATACACGTTAGTCTCACAACATATCACAGTGTTGCCAACTAACTGATTTTAATTTTTTTGGTGAGAAACCTAATTTTATTTGAATGTCATTATACGGACATAGGATCTCAACCTGACTACGTGTGCACTTGACAGGTCGTTCCCCAAACCAAGAGCCATCTAAAACCGCTACCAGGTTATAGAAGTATATTTGTGAACGCTCTGAATATTTCCTAAAGACAGTGATTATTTTTTAATTTATACTTTCATCTACGACGCAAATCGCAGGGGTGTCTCCTCTGGGGCCAGAAATGAGAGTAAATTCAGGACAATTAAACGTTTCTACAGCTTTTTTTTGTCCTTGTTTTTTCCTTCGGGACCTGCTGGACCAATATGAAAATGAACGTGACAATGTTTTGGATAGCATCGTTACTCGAGATGATACGTGGTGTTATCACTAGGAGCCGGAATAATAAAGATAGTCCATGGAATGCCAATTTTTAAAAGCGGGACAAGTAGGCTCTCGTTCATTGTTGCAAAAGTACATAACAAATGGTGGGAACTATGTGGAAAAATGCGTCTGTAGCTGAAATATTGCTCTGTGTAGCTGTGCTTTTGCTAGTCCATTAATTTCCATAAAAAAGGAGGCATTACTTTCGGAACGACTTTCGTAGATTTCACTGAAATTGTTATGGTTGATCAGAGAAGCACCGTAAGCGAGAGGGCTGCGGCACATATAACAACTGTCCTTCAGGCAGCTTCAGAGGCTGGTATTATCACTTCTGAAAAATCTAGCGACATAACATCTGGTTTAACTGTAGACAGGAACAAAATAAGGTCTGTGAAACTTAAACTTGCTCGGAATTTAAAAGAAAGTTCTAGAAATCATGATCCCATTAAAAGCCTATACTTTGATGATCGAAAGGATGACACTAAAAAAACACACAGACATTGTTAGAGAAGGGCACTTATCACTTGCGGCTGAACGTAACTGTCAATGCGTTGGTCACGTGACATTATCCTCTAGCTCTGCACGTGACGAGACCACAGCTATTTTCGAATACATCATGAACCAACTCAGAGTTGGCTTTGATAAAATTGAGGTTCTTGGGTGTGATAGAACATATACTGACACTGGTTGGAATGGAGTTGTTCTTCGAAAATTAGAGGAACTAACAGGAAAACCTATGGAATGAACTATTTGTCTCTTGCATTTTAATGAACTGCTGTTTTGAGCTCTCTTCATGCATATTCACGGCGCTTATTGAAGCCCCTATTCCTACACAGGTCCCATAGTTTCAAAACTATGTAACTGTAAAAAGCTTTCAGTGTTGCTATTCAAACCAATAAAATGTGACTTACCTCATCATAGTCCAGAAGAGCACAGAAAACTCAGTAAACACCTGAGATGCTTGTTCCAGATATCTCAAGCCATTGATTCCGGAGCATGCCCGGAAGAGCTTGTTTCTATTTTCCCTGACAAACTAAACAAAGCTAGCTGGTTGACTAGTGAAAAAGAATTTTAATAATGTATATTGCAAGAAAAACACTAGCAATAAATTAATAGAAATTGCGAAATTCATACTTAGAGTCTGTGTGGTTATGCAATACCGTATCAGAACATAGTCTTCCATTGCTGATGGTCCTCTCACGTCTTTGAAATCATTCATAGGTCTAGATACTTACCAAGGGAATACCAGGCTGTAATCCGTTCATCCATTCAGACGAATGCATTCTTTGCTCTCCCAGAAAAATTCTTCTCGCCATGATGACTAATGGTCGACTTGCTGTCCGACAAGATGCATTACACAAGATTCTTTGTGCTCAAGAACACGAAGTAGGGAATCTCCATAACTACATTAGATATAACATCATTTCTATAATGAATTTTGAGGCAAACAATTACACTGCAATGATCTTTTGACAAAAAGATGTTTCAATAACTGTACTGCCAGTAAGTTCTATAGACGGTACCAAACAGCTCATGGTCAAACATTCACTTCTTGACAACACGGTGCCAGAATGGTCCTTCACCGTCCATCCGTGCCACACGGTAGCAGTAGAATGGATAGTCAAATTAGTCACTGAAGAAGCCTTCCGAGTATGTGGCAGTGATGTTAGAGGCGGAATAATCAGGCCAACCTTACTTTCTAGGCAAGCTGTGTTTAAATGTAATCAAAGTACCAATTTGTGACAATTTTTCCTGACAGTGACTAATTGGATCAGTTCATCCGGTCCAACATATGGTTAATTGATTGGCTGGGCCTGGTGAAGGAGCCCTAGGTGCAGCCACCTCTACATGGTAGGTTCTGGGTCACTTTGACAGGCTATATTGCCAGGTGAGAGAGGAGCAGCACAACCGCTTAACTATATTGAATTTTCCCATTTCCTGGCCCCAGAGGAGGCACCCCTATTTCTCCCAAGGGCATATGACTGGCATTTTTGTACTTGAATGTCAGTTTTCATAGCAACTGACATACATTTAACCAAAAATATGTTTACTTTAACATAACTAAAATTAATGAACAAGTTTGGTATTTTTTGTAATTTTTAGGTAAATTTTGAAACTTTGAGGCAATAATTCTCACAGAAGATATTATCTGATTTTAAAAAATCTAAAACTGAAATGTCCATGTGGATTGACTACTTTTGCCAGGTATTACATTTCGTTCCGAGAAAAAAGTGGTAAAACGCTGCACCCTAGTACAAACCCCCTACGAAGCATTTTAAGAGTCTTAATTAAGTCTTTAAGAGTCTCAACTCATTATTCAATGTCTCACAAAATAGACTTTTGTTCCTCCTAATGACTTCTTTCGCCATTCATATCCTTGCTTTTATTTCACGTTCGCATTTCATGTCATTACTAAGAATACTACCCAGGCATCGAAAACTATTCACTTGTTCTATTTTCTCCAATGCTACTTTTAAATTTGACACAGACCCCTTCGTTCCAATCACCATGGCTTTTGTCTTTCTAACATTTATTTTCATCCCATACTCTTCAAAACCCTTTCTCAGTTTTTCTAACATTTTATTGATTTTCTTATCAGATTCTGCAACAAGCGCCATATCGTCTGCCAATCTTATGCATCTAATCATTCTACCTCCTACCGAAATCCCATCATCATCATGTAGGCTCGTTTTTACTATCTTTTCTAGATAGACATTTAATATTGTTGGCGAAAGGCAGCATCCTTTTCGAACTCCCCTTCCAATTGCACTCTCTTCCGTCAGTTCTTACCCTATCCTAACACTTACTTGTTGGTTCATGTATAAGTTTCTTATGAGTCTTCTATCTTTCCATTCCGACCCTACCTTTGTTAGAACTCCCAACAACAATTTCCAATTCACGCTGTCAAAATCTCTTTCTAGATGAATAAAAGAAACATATACCTCTTTCCCTTTTTCTATAAATCTTTCTCCGATCGCCCTTAATAATCCATTTCCATCTCTTGTGCACTGCCCCTTCTGAACCCGAACTGCTCCTCCTTAACATCTTTATTTGTTCTTTCATATAACCTTCAGTTCATTATTCGGAGCAGAATTTTAGCTGTATGAGATATGAGACTAATAGTTCTATAATTTTCACATCTCTTTGGGTTGCGTTTATTAGCCATTGGTATCATGATCGTTTTCAAAAAGTATTTTGGCCATTCTCCTGTTTCATATATTTCATTGCATAGTTGCAACAATTCTTTCTTTCCCTTGTCTCCTATATTTTTAATGAGTTCGATTGGTATGTTATCTATTCCGGTTGCCTTTCCATTCCTAATCTCGGATATTGCCTTTTTAAACTCATCCCGAAGAATACTAAATCCTTTATCATCCTCGCTTATTCATTTTCTACTTCAACATTTAGGCTACTTGGTCTATCCCTAATGTCACATAAAGTATTCTTTCCACCTTCCTATGATCTCATCTATCTCGTTGACTACCTTCCCACTCTTATTTTCTACTGCCATCATAATACCTCTATTTTTCCTCCGAAATTCCATAGATTTCAGCTTCTTGTATATTTCCTCATATTTCCCCATTTTTTCTAATTCTTCTATGTCCTCGCATTTTCTTTTGGAAAACTCTTCCCTCGTTCGGTCGGTTTCTCTTGATAATTCATCATTTAATTTTCTGTACATATTTCTGCCCTCTTCTGTATAAACCTGTTTCCACATCTTGCTCTCCCTCATTTTCTGCAACGTCTGCTCTGCAACAAACTATTTCTTAGCAATTTTGTGTTCGCGGTAACCTACTGCATCTTCTGCACGTTTAATATGTTACGACCGTGCGTTACTAACTTCCCGTGCCTACCCACCGTGCCTATCCTTTCCTCGTTTGAACATTTTTCTTCCAATTTTTCAACGAAAAGTTTTCTTATTTCCTCGGTTTTTCAACTTTTCAGTATCCAACTCTTTGTTACCTACTTCTCTTCTGCCTACATTTTCAGTTGAATATCTACTTCGGCCAGCACAAGATTATGATCAGAGAAAATATCAACCCCTGGAAGGGTCTTCGCGTTCTTTAGGCTATTCCGATACCTGTCCTGATTCATAACATAGTCTATCTGATATCTTCCGAAGTCTATTGGTGATTTCCATGTATATCTTCTCCTCTTGTGCTGATTGAACCAAATGTTCCCAATTACTAGTGAATTTTGTTTACAGAAGTTCGCCATTCCCTTTCCCCTTTCATTTCTTTCGCCTAAACCATATTTACCTACGATACTACCTTCTTGCTTTTCTCCTTCAACTGCATTGAAATCTCTCATTAGAATTATGCATCACCCTTCTTCTCCCTATTTATAATTTCTTCTATTTTCTCATAATTTTCCTCTAGTTCCTCAATTGCATGCGAAATCGTCGGTGTATATGTCTGTATCACCACTAGATCTTCGTTTTCCCTTTAAGTCTTAACATCATAGCTCTATCATCAATAAACTCTACTTTCATTACCTTCTCCTTTAAGCGCTTTCCGAGAATTATTACTACGCCATTATGACCGCTCTTTTCATTACGTGAGTTAAACCTCTATATCCTTCGTTGTTCAATACTCCATTATCTTCCCATCTAATTTCACGAAGGCCTACCAAATCTAAATTATTTTGTTGTATTTCTTCTTTAAGATTTTCTCCTTTTCCTCCCTGTAACATAGAAAGTAGGTTCCATGTCCCTATCCTAAACCTCTTGCTCTTTCCTGTCTTTCTTTCTCTTTCTGTCTTCCCCCCATTATTACTTCCTCGACCAATACTCCATCCCAAGCCATCTCCCTCCAGGAGATTCAAATGGGGGGATATTTTACTTCCGCAACTACATTTTGACCTCCGAAAACCATTGTTCATATGTTCTGTTTTTGCTGCCACCAAACTAGGAAAAAAGAATGGTGGTTATCCGTTGCCTTCCACCCGCAGTATCCCAGCCGTTAAAGTCTCTCTAAACATGCCTGGGACTAATGTCCAAGTTGCCGTACCAATCACTGTGATTTCCGCCTACTTGGCTACTGGAGATCTGCTGCCTAATCCTTGAACACTATTCATCTGGCTACCCCATTTAGACCAATTCGGTATGAGTGGCCCTTCTGGTAGACAACTACCACCGACATAGGTCTAAATTTGACTGTAGAACGAAATCGTAAAGGTTGTGTTTATCGGGGAGGTGTATTAGCAGAAAGAGGATTAAAATTCGTTTGAGTATGACGGCGAAAATCCAGAAAATGTGAAATTTGTAATGGCTTTTGCTACATGGTTGAAATTTCGAGCTGACGCGTAGTTCCCAAATGCGCGTCTAAACTTGTCAAAAATAGTCATTTTAGGGTTAAGAAAGTGCTAGGAATGTTTTAAGGGTGCGTCTAATTCTAGACAACTTCCAGAAGTGATGGGAACACAACATTTCTTTACAATGTATAGATTGCAGCGTAAGTAAGAAGAAAAATCGGACACGTTGTAAATTCGTCACCTTCGATTTAATATGGCGGCTCAAAAATTTGTAACTATGAAAATTTTAAGTTGTGCTCACGGTAGATAAGTCAGGTCTTCTTATATTATTAAGTATGAAGTGTAGTTTAAGTGAAGAGACATATCATTGGTAAAGTCGCCATTTTGAATGCAAGGTTGCATGTTGTTGAATTGGCTTGATTTGCCATGTTATGTGCTCTGTTAAGGGTAATGAAAAGCATGATTTAGCGTAATAATTTAGCGCAAATGTTGTTTTCATTTGCGTCTTTTTTCTTATCACCAATGTTTCGTATTAGCAAAGTAGTTTCTGTTTGTATTGCGTGAGCAAAGTATTTTCGATATTACATAAGTAGAGCGAAATAATATATCTATATGGCAACTGTTGAGATGGTTTGGAGATTAGGTACTATGTTCGTGTGAAGCTTCGAGACGACACTGAAGTCTTTAAATACAAACGTATGTAGCTTTGTAGATGGGGCATTACCAGTGTTTATATCAGAAACAATGTTCCGGAGTCACACTTGGTATTCCAGGGGCACTCACAGAGCTTGGGAGCCAGTGACCATCAAAAATATACAGGTAGTTTTGATGGTACAGGTCTGGAAGAAACACTGGGTGTCACTTCCTCGATATAGTGCACACACCAGAGCGCAAAACAGATTGTCTCACGACAACAGTGTGTGCCTCAAAGCGAAAACGATGTGAGAAATCGCAAGGAAATCTTCCTTTTAAGCCCCTTTTGGATTCTCGTTAAAATACATGCACATACCAGTTTTGAAGTCTAGAGCACAACTCTGGCCTCCAAAGCGAATATACCTCAAAATCTGAACAACGGTTTGTAAAATAATCATAATAAGTGCCGAAAAAGGATCATTTTAAATGTTAAATCCTTTTAATTGTGGTATTATAAACGTATGTTTTTGGTCTTCTCCGGGAGCACTCAAAGAGCTTGGGGTTAAACAATGATGTTCAAAGAAAGGGTTTCTCTTCTCGCTGAGGAAGAACATTGTCATTGAAGTTTATAGGATTATGTGTGATGTCAGGTTTGGTTGCGCCTGAAATGAATGCTCTATCTTCTGCTTCTATCTGTGAAGATTGACATTAAGTAATGCAGCATAGCGCTCGGCGCAGGCTAAAAGGTAATAATCATAGTGATAACACGTCAAGTTTTTCCTGTGCACAATGTTGCGGTGATTTACACATTATGGTGGAAAATTAACCATTCTATGGGTTTGTTGGTGATTAGTAGAGAATCAGTAGTGAACCGTGTGTAGAAATTTTATTATTTAGTATTATCATTCTTTTTACATTTTATCTTTGGTAATTTATTTTGCTTAGTCCACTAGGCATACTAGCCGACTTTGTCAGTAGAATGTATAGTTACGTTGATTTTGAACCACCTGATGCCGAGATTATGGAAGTTGAAAGAGTTAATGATCAAAGAGTTCATTAATCATTTGTTTATTTTCGGAAACTACCTTTGTTCAATTCTCCTTTAGGTGATTTGCAGAGGCAAGACCCTAAATTGAGACCAATTATTGCCGAGTTAGAACAAAATAAGAAAGTTAAACCATATTTACTGAATGATAATGTACTCTTAAAGCGTACGTATGTGAAGTATATGGTGCTTTGAGAGTAGTAATCCCAGAGTCCTTACAATATTCAGTGATAAAATTCTTCCAGGATGAAATAGTGTGAGGGGGACACGCTGATAGATCGCGGACATACAGCAAGTTAGCTTTTAGATTTACGTGGAACGATATGTACCGCCAAGTGTCCGAATATATATGCAGCTGCGAGACCTGCCACCGTATAAAGGATAAAAATCGTCCCTTATATGGTAAATATTAAGCCGAAAAGGATTCATTTGCAAATATCAGCTATCATGTAGATACACCTGGTTCATGGTTACCTAGTAATGGTTTTAATTACATACTAGTTGCAACTGATGCCTATAGTCGGTTCCATATTATTGAACCGTTGAGAACTGTAACTTCTAAATTATATGTAAGAAGCTTGAAAAGATCTTTTATATGTACGGATATTGTCATAAGCTTTTGCAACAATGCTTCTTACTTTGCTTCAGATTATCTCAAGCATTGTTTATTCAGTCTCGGTATTCAGAACAAATGTACAGCCTATCACTCCCCGTCGAGTAACCGTACTGTGCGCCAAAATCGCAACATAAAACTGGTTCGTAAGGCATATATTAGTAAAAATCAGACGAAGTGGGCCGAACAAATATATAAGGTTCAATATAGCTTGAATGCCAGCGAGAATGCTGATACCAGGAAGACACCTGCAGTGATTTTCCTTTTTCGTCACTTTCTAAATCCATTGGATATTCGTTGGATTGTAGACCTAGGAATTTTAGAGAGTTCTCAAAATAAGGAACAACTAACTTCCACGATTGTGCATAGCATAGAAAAGGCGTGGAAGAGGAAACAAGCTATTTGCAATAAGAAACATGTTCCTATTACGTTAACTGTAGGTGAACAGGTATTGGTTAAGACGGTACTGAGGGCATCTATTGAAAAAAATATATGCCTCGTATGTAAAAGGTATTTGATGGTCCTTACCTTATTCTTTCCTATCCGACGCCTAACACTGTATGGTTAATGTCTACGAAGGATAATAATATTAAGATAAATCGCCATGTTTAATTTATTAAGAAGTATTATCCTAGAAGAACTATACCCTAAATTCCTTCCATTTGTTTGTAACTGAAAATTCATAAAAGTACTACATTATGAATTATAAATGATGTTCATTCATAAAAGAAATATTTAATGGTAAAATTTGTAGTTAGTGTTAATGTTGAAGTTTCTTTATGTGTGTATATTGTGTGTTTGTATTTGTATTCCTGCAGGATGTCTGAGATGTCTGATATGTCCAACTTCTTTGTCAAATGCAGCTTATGTGATTATGTCGTCGTTTGTCACTACGTCAGTAAAGAGAATAGTCAATGGTACCTATGAATTACAAAGCAAATATGAGGTTTCTGTGAGAGGCGAGGCAGCAAATCATCCATCTTACCAATCAGGGACTTCTCTGCTCCAGCATTTAAGGTTGTAAACTCGAAGTTCCTACCAATGGTGTGTTGGGCCCGATCTTGGGTCTGAATCTTGTGGGCCCGAACTTTGTAAAGATCAAGTAAGAAATTTGGAGCTAAATGGTGGTGAGTTCGATACAATTTATTGTGAATGGGTGATTCTCACGAGACTCGATTGATTAAAATATTTTTTTTGAACATTTAACATCCTGTTTATAAAATTTGTACCCGAGCAGCCTCATATGAAACAGTAAAGTTCAAAAAAAAATTTCTTCTCTCTAAAGAGGAACATTGTCATTGAAGTTTCTAGGATTATGTTAGATATCAGGTTTGGTTGCGCATGAAATAAGTGCTTTATCTTCTCCTGCTATATATACACATTTACGTTATGTAATGCAGCATACCGCTCGGCGAAGTCTAAAATGTAATAATCATAGTGATAATATGTCATTTTTTTCCTGTGCATAATTTTGGGGTGATTTACAAATTATCGAGGATAATTAACAATTCTATGGGTTTGTTAGTGATTAATATAGAATCAGTAGTAAACCGTGTGTAGAAATTTTATTATCTACTAGTATTATATATTTTAGATTTTTTCTTTGGTGATTTGTTTAAATATTGCTTATTTCAACATGTACTCATTTCCTGATTGCCTATTAATCATATTATAGTAATAATTAATAGTAATGCTAAATTGCATTTTTTGGAATAACCTTCTCAAAATTGAAATTATAATATTTGTGTTGTAACACATTCACCACGAGCAACGTATACACGATAATACTTAATACTCCCTTTCAAATTTTTTTATATATAGTGTTAGTTGTTAAATATTTATTTTGTTGTAGTTTTGCAGTTATATATTATAATAAATTGTTACATATCGAAAGGTGGATTTCTCTTCAAAATCTGATTCCTGAAACTATATTCCAGATAGGTGAATTAAACCTGGTCATTAGGACTATAGTGCTGTTAGCCACGACCTGTGCCACTCAACCATGTTATGTATTAGACCAGCTTGGAAAGCTAAAGAAGAACTGTCATTTATTACTGATTGTCCTATCCCCTTCCGAAGCCTTTGGCTTACTGTACGCTATATATTAAAATTGCTTAACTATACGTTCCAACTGTTTACATTTATCTTTTTAAGTTTGTTCACTAACTTGCGGACATAATATTCCCACTAAAGGCACATATGCGTACTTTCTCAGCGAGAATCTAACTCAGGGAGGAACTAGAACTTGAATCATAAAAGGTCAAGCAGACAACTAACCTTGACTGTAGTTTCGTTAACTTACGATATAATGATTCTGTACACAAGAATCTGCTTTGGTTGGAGAGCTGGGATCGAATTTGGAACTTAACGATGTAAAGTTGAATTAAACCTTGCCAAAAAAAGGAATTTCACGTATATAGCACTTCGCATTGATTTTCGTTTCACGACAGAAAGGTACGAATTAACTTAATGTTTTAAAATATTCGATGCTTTCTCACCGAGAATCGAACTTGACCCCCAAGGGTCGTGCTTCTTTGTAAGTGTATGGGTCGTGTATAAACATTTTCGACTACTTGGCCATCAGCGGAACCGATTTTTCCAGGCCTCCAGGTGGACACGGGGCCTCCACTCTTATCCAAACCTCAGTTGCCTATCTAAAGTGATCATGAAGATATAATCATCATTATAAAATAAAATATGACAAAAAATATAAAACATATTCCCTTACTTTTTTTTACTGTACTTTGACAGAAATAGCATTTTGTAGCTATTGATGCTAAGAACGCAACCTTCTCATTGCATTGGTTATCTATTTTGAATCCCTTGGCCCCAGCCCCCTCTAGTTGCTAGGTGTTAGGCAACGCTTGTAGGAAACTTTTTTTCCTGGGAAA
Source organism: Thermobia domestica (assembly GCF_964235325.1). Taxonomy (NCBI): domain Eukaryota; kingdom Metazoa; phylum Arthropoda; class Insecta; order Zygentoma; family Lepismatidae; genus Thermobia; species Thermobia domestica. The sequence goes on from NC_137457.1 coordinate 103,643,769, forward strand.
GTTCCCTGGATTGCTAAGATGAATCTCGTAGTTCATGATTGTTTTAAGTCATGTTAGATTCCAATGATTGAACACGGTGTAATAACGGAAGTTTCTCATAGCATTTCATAATATTTTGACAACGTAAGATGAAAATGTGTATACTCAAGTCGACAGGAGCGCTTGTATTATATGTGAAAAGTGTTATATGAAGAATCACATGTTTGCTCATGACAAAGACCATTTGGGGTCTATGCTGAGGCTTGAGTATTGTATGCTTCCTATAGCAATTCATAATGTTTTGAAGTCATAGGCTGTGAATCTAAAGATCTCCATCTTGTTTTCTGATTAGTTGCTGAGGAGAATATAGTAATTCATTGAAGCTATTTGCTTTATATAATTTGGTCTTGGGTTTCTCACGAATTCCCTTTTAAGTGTTCATGGGAGTAGGATTTGTTTGCAGACTGACCTTTGATCGAAGAGATCTTAGTTGCTAAGGTGAATATCGCATTGCATGATTTTTTTCAAACGTATACAACATTTGAGATTACATGTACGTTTGTTGTTGTCTTCACATACGAACATAATTACGTGCTACTAAAGATAGTGTAATCTGAACGCGAAAACGATGAGTTATGTTTAATGTGAAATGAGTTTCTTGATAGATAAGTTTTGCTGAAGATGCTTTTTTGATACACCTATCGAATAACTTGTGTGAATAAGGAAATAAGTTAACGTTATAAATTTGTTTCAGATATGGTACTGAATAGAATATGAAAGGTGGCAGGGCAGAGGTGGGGGGTTGTATTCACTTGGAAAAGCTCATATGTTTCTTGTAAACCTTCATCTAATAAGCCCTTTTTATCTTCGACTTCAGATATAAGTGATCGTATGGCATCGCGATTGCGTTTACCTTTAATGTATATATGGGACTTATAAATAGTTTGTTCCTGTGTTTGTGAGATATCGTATTTTCTCTGAGCAGCTTTTAACCATGGTGGAATCAGTTTATTCTTGTTGATGTAATTGAATATATTTGTTCTTCGATTAGGACATTTCCTGAAGAATGTAGAGACGAAAGAAATGAAATTCTGATTACTGCTTTTGAAATTTCGTAAGCCGCTTTGATCAGATAAGTGAGTGTTTCGTCATGTCGCTAAGAAGTAAGTATACATTAAATCCTCTTTTAAAATGAAAAAAAAGAAATTGATATATTGAAATGTAATATTTGCAATTTTTAAATTTCCTGTGACGTTTTTATTTGATGTCATACGAATGCGGAACAGAGTGAAGGGTGCTGACCCTACGTGCTGAAAGCAATACATATTCGCGGCAAATCAGGAAACTTGAGTTCAACTCTTGACGGATTCCAAGATAATCTGTAGATTCATTTTTCATGTAGCCTTGGGATTTTCTTATTCTTGTAGAATAGAATAGATTTTAATGTAATATTTACCTGAATATAGTGATTAGCATTGTATTATATATTCCGTAGCTAGTTATTTACTATTACTGCTAGTATATGTAGGGGTTTATTTTTTGCTCTTTAGCCTTGCATATAGAAACCATTTTATAAGTATAGTATTTATATAGTTTCTAGTAGTGATTTTGATTATTATTTCAGTGCTTATTGAAATGTTATTTTCGTAACGAAGATAGTTGTTTCTTTAATAGTATTGAATTTGGAATTAATTATTTCATTTGTTTCTCGTGGATGTACGCCCCTATATTATGGGAAACTTGAGTTTGACACTTCATGATAGATAATGTAGTCGAATTTCACTTTAGGCTGTAGATTTACGTCTTATATAATGAAACCTTTTAGACTAGGTTTTCAAAGAATTGATAATGAATGGGGAATTTAATAACCTCTGATGTATTACCTAATTGCTATAGATAGTGATTATTTAACTTCGTATACGTATTATCATTTGAATTACGCTTTTCTTGTTTGTTTTAAAATAGAATTTGAAAATAAGTCCCTCTTACATAACTATTCAGTTCATTTTCCTATACTATAGACGGATGGACCTTCAGCTACTTGGTTTACAAAATCCAAGGGAACTATGGAGTCTTATGCTGTTTAAAGAGTATGTGCCATCATATTTAAAAAAAACCGATGTTAAAATTAGGAATTTATACATGCAAGCCCGTTATCAGTGACAGTTTTTGATTAATATTAACCCTGTTAGCATTGACTTTGAAAAATTGCTAGAATTTGGAGGAAATAGATACTTTTATCAAAACTTGTTGGCCATTACGTGATGCAACCTTTTTTCGCATTAAAGTTTCATCTGAAACTTTTCATATTTGTGCAATTTTTCAAGGTGTGAGTAATCAGATACAGTTGCAGAATCGATTAGCCGGATATAAATGTAGGTACATCTTTAATAGTGTAATTCAAAATTGCGGACCTGATGTCAAAATGCAGAGCTATGTAAAAATGCATCATGTATTATATCACAGAATATTACATTGCTACTCTTTCTGTATATATGATAGGTCATTGTTTCTTTCTTTAGATATTGGCTATCTCTTATTGCCCAATATTACGTCACTTGAAGTGAGAACATCACGTTAACACTTCTCACTTTTGTAGATGTGTGTCTTGGTTTAATATTTATATTCACACGTATGTATTTCATTCTTTTTTAAAAGAAATAAATTTGCGATGTTTAAATATGATGATGAACATTTACAATAGATTTCAATCTTTTAGTGGAGTCATTCCATTCATTTTTAATGTTAGACTTTCGTTTTGATAGTAATTAATTTTCACCAGCGGGAGAGGAGCGCGGCTGCACTCTACAAAACTCTTCAAGAAGCCATTAATATCACCCTGAGGAAACGCAACGTAGTTTCTTTACTTTTAAAAATAATTACTTTCAAAACCCTTTTGTGCTTTTTTTCCTTTATCTTTTCATTTGCTTTTCATTATTTCACTGTACTTCAAAAGTATCACTTAGACATTTCCCTTACCTTTCCCTGTATATGCCACTATATAGTATATTACTCAACATTATGCGTATATATGTAAATATATATGAAGAACACGAAGAAGAAGAAACGAAAACACTATTATCTTGCGTTTAAACCTGTTACAATATGAACTGCTCAAATGAATGTGACGCATCTATCTTTTAGCAATAGGTAAGTTTTATATATTTGTTTTCAATAAAAGATAAAGAATTACTTTTATTTAAAATATATAATAAAATAAATAATTACTTGTTTTCTTTCACAAAACAAATCCATGTTCACCACGTAAATTAACGATTCATTCTTGTTTTTTTACAGTACACTTTAAAAAGAATACGTCTTCAAGAGACGCGGAAAACTACCTGAAGCAAGATTTTCTAAGTTCAAACCTGATAGAAGACGAAACAATGATCAAAGGGCAGTGACGCCTCTCTCTCTTTTACGAATAGGTAAGTGTTATCTTTCTCTCAGATAAAAAAGATCCATAACTTCTTTTCGTCTTTTACAATATGTATGATAATATTAATTATTACTTATTTCTTTTAGGTAAAACACTTACTTCTTTTTATTCTTAAGTTAGGTTAAGATAAACGAAGAAAAACCCACAGATACGGTGTTTGTTCAATAGAATACATTTTTGTTCCAAGATACAAACATTAGAGATTCAAACTGTACGAATAAGTTACTGTGGTGCGTCAATGATATTAATAATATTCATCGCCATGGTTGTATGACAAGTAAAGCTATATTTACAAAATTCAAACGAGAAATTGGAACGATATAAGTTACCACCGGGAACTGAACTCCTGTGTTACAAGTATAAGTCAAATGCATACTGTTGCAATATTCAGTGCAACGGTTATTTGCTTTAAAGAAGAGAAAACTATTGGTTAGTATAGGAATACCATTGGTAAAAAATGATATAGTATTAACTGTAGGAATTTCGTTTCTAAAAAATAAGAAAGAAGGAAGGAACGAAAAGTTAACTTTGATTTTTCGTGCTAAGTAAATATAGTTTAAAATATTAGTGTAGTATTTCAAGAACTAAACTGGATTTATCGAATGAATAATTAAATTGCATATTTACTGGAGTTGCGTTATTTACTGGTATCATATGGTATTTGCTTAAGAGAAAAGAAAATTAATGATAGGTATTGTTTTTTTGGGATTTTTACATCTTTAAAAAATGATGATTGTTAGTGTTGCAATGATAATTATTTGTTTTTCTTCCAGGAAACCAATTCATGTTCATCACGTAATATAACGGTTTATTCTTGTTTCTTTACAGTACATTTTAAAAGAGGATACGTCTTCAAGAGACGCCGAAAGCTACCTGAGGCAAGGCTTTCTACGTCCAAAACTGATCGAAGACGAAACACTAATCAAAGAGCAGTGACGCATCTCTCTCTTTTACGAATGGGTAAGTTTTATCTTACTTTCAGATAAAAAAGATCCATAACTGCTTCTCGTCTTTTAAAATATGTATGATAAAATTAATAATTACTTATTTCTTTTAGGTAAAACATTTGCTTCTTTTTTATTTTTAAGATAGGTTAGGATAAACGGAGAAAACCTTACAGATACGGTGTTTGTTCAATAGAATACATTAATCGTAAATCTTTTTTGTTGCAAGATACTAACATTAAAGATTCAAACTGTACGGATAAGTTACTGCGGGTCGTTAAAGATATTAATAACATTCAATACCAAGGCTGTTGAGATGAAAACCTATATTTACAAGATTCGAACGAGGAATTGATATTACATAAGTTACTACCGGGAATTAAACTCCGGTGTGACAAGTATACGTCATATGCATACAGTTACAATATTCAGTGAAACGGTTATTTGCTGGTAAAAAATGACATTACCATTGGAAAAAATGATAGTTTATAGAATTAACTGAACGAATTTCTTTTCTAAAAATAAGAAAGAAAGAAGGAAGGGAAAATTAACTTTGATTTTTCGTGCGAAGTAAACGTACGAAGTAACGTTTTGTTCAACACCAAAGCTATATGAGGTAACAATTAGTTCAAGAACTAAACTGGAGTTTTGGAATTAATAACTAAATTGCATGAAGTTTTGATATTTACTGTTACCGTGTGGAATTTTCTTAAGAAAAAAAACTAATGTATATGTATTCTTTTATTTAGAATTATTATATCTTCTTTAAAATATGAAGATTGTTATTATACTAAGAAAGTGTACAGAAAATGAAAGAATGTTAAGAATACTTAGCATAAAATAATTGAACGAACACAAACTCATATATTTTCGTAGGTATGTAAGTGGGTTTGATCACTATGATTATAATTTTCTAAAAAAGTAAATAATCCCATTCATAAATATGCGTTGATGCTATACACTAAGAAAAAATAGTAAGGAAAAACAAGTGTATAACTATAAGAATTTTTGAAGTTTAAAGCATTGTATTATATATTTCATAGCTATCTATTTACTTTACTAATATTGCTAGTATATGTAGGGGGTTTATTTCTTGTTGTTTGCCATTACGAAAAGAAATAATTTTATAAGTATAGTATCTTGCTATAAGATAAGCGTACTTTTTGAAGTTTAATTTATATCTTCTGATAATAAAAATTCGTATTCCTTAATATGCGGAAAAGATGATGCCATCTCCGCGTAGTGTTGCAATGACCAGTGTAGAATATTGTGAAGATAAAATAATAAGAAGAGGAAACAAAAATGTGTACTATATTTCTAGTGAGTGTCTAAACAATACATTGATAAAATTATGGTACACATGTGATGATTGTGTCAATGTGTCGCTATTAGAACATTATCAAGAGGAAAAAGAAAAAGAAAGTATAGATAAAATAATTTTGGCAGTAAAATGGGACATAGATGGTAAGTGTATGCGAAAAAATGAAATGATAAAAGTAAAAGAAAAAAGAAAACGAAGAAAAATAAATGGTGAAGGATGAGGTGAACTTTGGACTGCAACAAAAAGCCGAAAGAAAAAAAAAATAAAAAAAATTGTAAAATTTGTGAATTTTTCACATATATTAAAAACAAACGGAAAAAGAATTTAAATTCCCTGTAGATAAAATTTGATGTTTTAGTTTAGTAAATCTCAACCTTGTTTTGAATTTGTATATCTAAAATATGATATGATTAGTTGTTTGTGCTGGAAGAAAAGATATATTATTGGGGTGTTTAAATTAATGTGGATACAAGTCAATTGTTTTAATGTGTGTGTTGTTCTTTACCTGTTAACTGAAATTCTAATTTGTTGTTTTCAGCATTCAGACTAAACGAGAGAGAAACATTTAACTTTATTATGTATACAAGTCACTTTTTAATGTGGGTTGCTCTTTACCTGTATACTGAAATTCTAATTTATTCTTTTCAGCATTGAGCTTAAGGGAGACAAACATTTATCTTAAAGAAACAAAGACACAAAGATTTAAGATTCATGATAAGCTTTTAAATGTACCGAACCATACTGCACGTTTCGTTTTCCTTATACGAACAACTACTTTTTCCTCTCCCGTTTCAAAGGTATTAAGTGAGGTTTGTGATAATTTTGGTATTTTTTTAAATTCTAGTATGTATTTAGAAGAAACAGCCGAAATGAACATTTAAAAAAGACATAACTAATTTTGTTGATCTTTGAATAAGAAGTTAAGAGAAAACTCTATGAAATAGAAACACAAAGATTACCTACACACACACGATGTTTGTACATCACAATGTTCACTTTACGGGAGTTGGGATTGAACCCGAGTCCGTACAGAACAGTTGATGTACAATTCATGTTCATTCCGTGTTGTTCGGTCGTTTGCTGTGATGCAAAGACCTACAGCTTATTGTGTAATTCATGCTTTTATTCCATCGTGATCAAATAAGAATCTTTTAATTCTATAAGCTGATAATATTAGCATACATATTACTTGTAAATAACTAGACACTTGAGAAAACTAATTTTCAGTATATGAAAAAACATCGGTGGGTGGAGACTTCTGTGACTTACAGTGGTAACTTTAATATCTTCTCGAGAACAAAACTCTCCAATAATATTGTTTTGTACATAGTAAAGGTCAGTGTGCCTTTCGCTTATCGTTATGTGAGCTTGAGAATGACACGTCTCGCTTTCCGTTCATTGTTTGTCTTGAACGCAGTATAGGAATAAATTCGAAACTAAGCACTGCAGAGTGTCGCAGAGAATAATTAATTTCATTTTTAATTATTATTTTAACGTATTTGCATTGTTCATTTAAAAATACTTCATTTTTATTTAAAAACATTCTTCATTTATTGTGGGCCTGGGCAATATTGAAGAACATGCATAATAAATAACCATTTCCTGTAATAACTGTAAGCACGATGTGCCTTCAGTGCGATCGGTTCCGGGTTCGATTCCCGGTGATGGCATTCGGTCGAAAAAGAGTAACTCTTTTTTAGGCCAGTCATCTTAAATTAGAGTTTTCTGGGTCTTCCTCATACACACCAGGCAAATGCCGGGTTGGTACCTAAATTACAGGTCCCAGGCCGCTTTCTTCATTCCTTCCATAATTTCTTTCTTCCATTTCCGCGGATAATGTATTCAACAATGGATGTCATCCCTGAAAACGTGGCGCAAGGGTGAGAGTCAGTAGAGTTTAGGAGAGACCTAATTCAAGACTGTTCGCACATGAGGAAACAAAACAATCACTGCATTTGTGCTGTGGTTTGACCGTCTGAATGTTAAAGTGTACTTATCTCTGGTGCTTAGGGTCCCTTGTTCGACCTCCGGAGAAGTAAATTTGTTGCGGACAATATCACACTCTCTTTTCTCGGGGCTCACTCTTTTCACATTGTATTTCGGCACTTTTCTTGAATATGTGTTCCTTTAGCGTAAGGATCATATTTGTGGGACGTTAAACTGTAATGTTTCACCTTTCTCTTTCTCTCTTCTTCTCTTACGAAGAGCATGATGTCACAATGATTGCGAAAACTATCTCTTATGTTCTTACTCCGTAGCAAATACGAAAACTCAATTTAGAGGTACGTTCAAAAAGTTCGTAATACCTTGATTCAAGATCCAATATATTTTGAATCAAAAATTTTCATGTACGTCTTATATCTGGAAAACTACATAAATTGTACCCAGATCAGATTATCACTTAACTCACTATGATGATCTGTTTTCCTTAAAAAATATGAAAATACGATTTAGGTGAGGGTCAAATATTTTGTAATCCCTGATTCAAGATTCAACAATTATATTTCATTCAAAAATTATCTTGTACGCCTTATGTCTGGAAAGCTACATGTAGTGTACGATGTTCATTATAAGCTTAAGTGTTTGAAGGTCGAATTAAGGACCGCATGTACTGGATTGCTCTACTACACTAAGTATCCATCTGAAAGAATAAGTCGTTGCTTTTCCACTGACCCACACACACGTTCACATGTTTCTTACGCTCGAAGCGTAAGAAAATCTTTCAGTTTAACGTACCACGATTATGCCCATCACGCTAACGGAGACAGATGATGATGAAGACAAATGAATGATTGAATAATTAGTAGAATGAGAATGTGTGAGTAGCCCATGAAAACTCACGGACACGATGTTGTTCATTATAAGCTCACTTGTTCGGAGGTCTACTAGGGACTACATGCACTAGATGTAAGCACTCTGCCACAGTGCACGAAAACTAGTAATAAAAAACTTATTTTAGCCTTTCCCGCTGGTCTGCGTAAAATCCTCGTCCTCTGTTAGCGAATACATAAAATTATAATCACAATTTCTAAGAATCGAGATATCATTTTTTACTCGCTCGCAGCCTCAAATGTTATGACATTGATCCTTCTTCTCTTCTCACACATACACACACACACACTTTCTCTCTCTCTTTCTTCATGCAATGTGATAAAACAAGGAATTAACATACAAACCTGTTCGTAATCTTGCATTGTTTGTCTGTCCTTTTTCACACTACAATCCAATGGGAAGCTTGACTTCCAGGCTATGTAATGCAACGGAAAGCCACATGAAAGGGCTATGTTTATACGTCTAATTGACTAACTGAAATTTTATACATTAGTGATTAGCGCGTGTGTCGTATTAATAAAGGGAAAGAATGCTGATAACTTCTAGATAAAATCAGGGCATACATTTTGTACTTACATTTTCAAAACGAGACGACACGACAAAAGATTTTTGAGAATACTTCGAGAATCAATAGCCAAAAAGCTAAGATCGAGAAACTGATTTCTTTAAAAACAATTCAATTTTCCGAGAACAGCCTATGTCGTATCATCTCTATTAAATCTCTTTTCAAATTGCTAATGATAGAAATCACTTTTGGTTTTAACGTTAATCGCCATAAAGCAAAATTGACAATAGAGAACAAGAATTCAGATCTGCAAGAATATATTTAATCCGATCCGATTTTTATTTTTCCGGGGGTCTTTATATAATGTACAAACCTATTACATTTTAGGTTTGAGGAGTATGGTGGCTCAGTGGTAGACGGTTTACATCAAGTGCTTTGGGTCCTTGATTCGATCACAGCTCACGTCGTGTGGACTTTCTGACGAATTCAAAAAACCTACAAACACAATGTTGTTCCCCGTAAACTTACGTCGTACCCTGATCGAACTAAAGAGATAAGTGCCGCAATAGCGATAAGTGTACAGCGTTTTCTTAGTAAAAAAGACGTCCGTACGGTTTATTTTTAGATCAACCATTCTAAATAAAGTTTCTTAATTCCTAAAAGACTAGTATCGGAATTATATCAGCACTAATATAGTAATAAAAAAATCCAATCATATTAAAAAGTATTAAACGATCACAAGATACAAATTTCTGTCAAAATAATAAAATATTTCAATTTCAATATATTATTATTATTATTATTATTATTATTATTATTATTATTATTATTATTATTATTATTAAATGCACTAGATTTAGCTATACTGTTCAGTATAATTGAAAAAATATTTTCTTCTTCTTTACGAACAGAAGTCTACTCTTCATTGATGCCCTTCAACGGAAGAGTATCGCTTTACTGTGTTTCTACACTATCAAATAAATCAGCCATAATCTATGGGTTTTTTGTTTGTAGTCGGAAACAAGTGGAATTAAATGCACAAGTTTTTCCCACTGTGTTTCCAAACACAAGACCTTTTCCAACAAAAATCACTTGTTCAAATGTGTCCCTATACAGACCAATAAAAATTAATTTGATTTTCATTGAATTAAGACCATATTCAACATTTAATATGACAAGGAGGAGAAACAATCATGTTTCATCTTGTTTATACATGTCCTATGCACTTACGATTATATCAATTCAGTAAATTCAAGATCGTGCATGTTACGTCCAGATAAGTTAATCTTCCTTCCTTTATATGTTAAACGTATATTTCCATTTCTCAAAATACGATGCTAATGCATCATTATCAATAGAAAACACTGAAGGATATATACAATAGCAAATACGTAAATTATTTGTATAAATACATTTTGTTTTCATAAACTTAGAATATGTATATGTACTTTTTGTAGTTATATGCTAAGAAAAAGTATGTAATGGAACTTTATTAAAATTTCACTTCAATGCTACTTCACTAGCTGATCGACAGAGACTAATGGCATTATGCATATAGATACCTGTGCACGTATGCAGGATGGAGGAAGGGATGATGAAGAGGAAATCAGGTTTTATCTTGTTTATGCATGTACCATACACTTACGAAGGACCACGATTCTTGGGGTCCGGGTTCGATTCTCGGTGAGAATGCATTAAATATTTTAAGGCATTAAGTTAATTCGATCATTTCTGTCATAAAAACGAAAATCAGAGCTTACACGTGCTATATACGTGAAATTCCTCTTTGCAGACAAGGACATATAATGCACAAACTCAAATCTTCATTCAACAACATCACTATCTTTTTATTTTCATCATCATTACAGTATTCAATCATCGGCATGCACCCAATGGCATACACAAAAAGACATGTACGGCACAGAAAGCAACCCAAAGACAAACTTAATTCAACACTAGATCGTGAAGTATCAAATTCGATCCTAGTTCCTACCAAATACTAAGGGGCAGGGGATACAAAATAGATACCCAATGCAATGAGAAGGTTGCGTTCTTAGCTTCAACAGCTATTTCTGTTACAGCACAGTAAGAAAGTTAAGGGAATATGTTTCATATTTTTGGTCAATTTTTTTTATAATGGTGATTATATCTTCATGATCATTTTAGATAGCCAACTGAGATTTTGATAAGAGTGAAGGCCCCCTGTCGACCTGGAGGACAGGGGAAATCGGTTCCGCTGATGTCCAAGTCAGTCGAAAATGTTTATACATGTCCCATACACTTACAAAGAACCACGACCTTTGGGGGTCGAGTTCGATTCTCGGTGAGAAAGCATTGAAAGTTTTATGAAATTAAGTTAATTCGTTCCTTTCTGTCGTGAAACGAAAATCAATGCGAAGTGATATATACTTGAAATTCTCTTTTTTTCATGGAAGGATTAATTCAACTCTAAATCATGAAGTTCCAAATTCGATCCCAGCTCCCCAACCAAAGTTGATTTTTCTGTACAGAATCTTTATATCGTAAATTAACGAAGGTACAATCAAGGTTAGTTGGCTGCTTGACCTTTCATGATTCAACTTGAGTTGATTTTGAGTTTAACGTCCCGTTCAGCAGCAAGGCAATATGAGGCGTGGACCTACTGATTAACGTGGAATCCGAACCACATGAGTTAACACGGGAATCGAACCCGGGCCTCCCACGCTTTCATGATTCAAGATCTAGTTCCTCCCTGAGTTCGATTCTCGCTGAGAAAGTACGCATATATGCCTTTAGTAAGAACATTATGTCCGTAAATTAGTGAACAAACTTAATAAGTTAAATCTAAACAGATAGAACGTACAGTTAAGCTATTTTAACATACAGCGTACAGTAAGCAGAAGGTTTCGGAAGGGGATAGAGCAACTAGTAATAAAGAACACTTCTTGTTTTAGCTTTACAAGCTGGTATAATATCTAATACGGATCGTGGCCCTGTAGTGAACGTGGCCCTGAGTTCGATTTCCGGAGGGAGAGCACTGAAATTTAAACACACTTCACTTCCTGAGTTCGATTACGATATATATCAGATGCTATACTACGGAAGAGGGTGCCTAACGACAATCAATATATATATATATATATATATATATATATATATATATATATATATATATATATATATATATACGAAGGGCATTCAATAAGTAAAGAGACAAATTGCTATAGCTCAATAAAGATTTATTTCAATCTTTCAAAACTAAGGCTATTTTTCAATATAATCACCCTTTACAGTTATGCATTTGTCTCATCTTTCTGGCAGCTTCCTAATTCCCTTGGCAAAGAAATCTTTCGATTTAACCCGAAGCCACCTTTGCACCGCTGCCTTAACTTCCTCATTGTTAGCAAATCTTTTTCCACGTAGGGCCTCTTTGAGTGGTCCAAACAGGTAAAAATCAGATGGGGCGAGGTCTGGGCTGTAGGCAGGATGAGGTAAGACCTCCCAACCCAATTCTTGAAGCTTATCTCGGGTCAGCTCGGCTGTATGAGGGCGGGCGTTATCGTGCTGAAGAATGACTCCTTTTGACAAAAGTCCACGGCGTTTGCTCCTGATAGCTGGTTTAACTTTGTGTTCTAGCATCTCAGAATATTATAGGCTATTGATAGTTCGCTGATCTTAAAGGAAATCGCAATAGATTGGACCCTGTGAGTCCCAAAAGATGGTCAGCAGCACTTTACCAGCGGAAGGTTGAACCTTGATTTTTTTGCGAACTGGAGAGCTAGTGTGTTTCCACTCCATACTCTGCCTTTTGGTCTCAGGGTCGTAGTGATGGATCCAGGCCTCGTCGCAAGTCACTATTCTTTCAAAAAAAACGTCTTCTTCAATCAAACTTCGTTGCGTTGAGGCTTGACAAATGGGAAGCCTTGATTCTTTATGAGCGTCAGTAAGCTGTCTGGGAACCCATCTGGCGCACGTTTTTCTGTACTTTAAAATGTTCCTAATGACATTGTGAACAGTTCCAACACTTACTTGAACTTCCTCAGCTATCATTTCAACAGTAATTCTTCTGTTATAACGAACAAGTCCGTCAATCCTCGATTGCAACGAAGAACCAGAAAACTTCCACGGGACGTCCACATCGGGGTTCATCACCAACACTTGTTCGGCCACTTTTAAACCGATCAACCCACTTGTACACATTCGCACGGTTCAGACAACTGTTACCGTACTGTCTCAACATTCGAGAAAAAATTTCACTTGGTTTTACACCTTCTGCGACTAAAAACCTAATGACTGAGCGATGTTCTTCTAAGGTGCAATCTTCTAGAGGACTTGCCATGATGAATTGATATTTTTGAAGTTATGTTGAAATAAAATTACGAAAAAGCAGATCAGAGCATATCCAAAGGTTGCCAGCTAACACCCCTGAAACAAAATTGATTAGTATTAAAAATATAGACTTTGTATCTTTACTTATTGAATGATCCTCGTATATATATACTCCTTGTCAGGGGGGCATCCGGCTGCAAAATAGCTATTGAATACAAGACAAAAAGGTGAAGACCAATCAGTTGGGATGCTTCGGTCACTGAATATCAAAGGATTGGGGTGAAGGGCTAAAATAGATACCCAATGCTATGCAAAATAACAATTCAATAGAAGACGAAAAGACGAAAACCAGTCAATTGGGAAGCTTCAATCACTGAATATAAAACGATTGGGGTGGGGGGTCTAAAATAGCTACCCAATGCTATGCAAAATAACTATTCAATACAAGACGAAAAGACCAAGACCAATCAATTGGGAAGCATCGATTACTGAATATTAAAGAATTAGGAGTGGGGTAAATGTCCAAGAGTATGAGCATAGCAACAACGGGTTCCCAGTACCAAAATTTTCCCACGTGTTAACCAATACACAACGAGAAGGCAAAGAAGACGAAGAGACATGTTTTCCTTGAATGTACATTTGGTAGGTGTCTAAGAGTATGAGCATAGCAACAGCGTGTTCCCAGTACCATAATTTTCCCACGGAGCTGATACAGGGATGGATCAAATTTCTCCCATAGGCTCCGTCTCTACTTACGTCAATATCTGAACAACGGTTTGGAAAATAATCATAACAAGTGCCAAAAAAGTATCATTATAAATGTCAAGCAGACTCAGACACACACCAAAGGCCTTTGGGCAAATGTCTCGTCGCAATCTTACATAATTATAATGTATGAGATCAATAGGAAAGTAACCCTTTCGGTTAGTTTGTCCGTTACACAAGGTGCATATCAAATTCCGTGCAAAATAGATTCTAGCCTTTTAGCAATCAATATAGAAGTAAACGCTCCTAGAAAGAAAAAAAAGCTCTTAGGAATTGAACTCGGGTCTAGGGTCTCGAAACCTTGGATGTTTCCGCTAGACTACCCAATTTCGTATATTTTAAACTTTTTTCCACTTACTGCTTACATAGTGGCCAGTGTAGATGAAATTATATCCCTCTAAATTCGCAATCAAACTTCATTGTTTCCATACTTACACGTTCATCATGTGATCTAAAAAACGGGAAAATTTTGATATCTTCAAAAATCGATTGTTTCAAAGTAAATGAAGGGTCGAAGTTTTTCGCCGTTTCGAAATGCTGGTTTTTATAGTAATTTCACAAATCAGAGAAAGGTCATTTTTTTGTTACGCAGGGAAGCAAGATACGTAGTTTGGGTTAGACGACAGTGCATTAATTCGTTTTACTTTGGCAGCGCAAATCTAGAAAATGTGAAATTTGTAATGAAACTTGCCAGAACGTAGAAATTTGGAGCTGATGGTTATTCTGATATGTAGTTTCCGAAAGTGTGCTTAAACTTGTAGAAAATAGTCATCTTCGGTGTAAGAAAGTGCTAGGAATATTTTAAGTGTGCGTCTAATTCTAGACACCTTGTAGGTATGGTGGAAAAACGAAATTGTATTACAATGTGTAGATTGCAGCTTAAGGAAGACGAAAAATCACACATGTTGCAAAGTCGTCATCTTCGAATTTGTAACCTTGAAAATTGTAAGTTGTGCTCACGGAAGATAAGTCAGGTTTTCATATATTATTAAGGATGAAGTGTAGTTTAAGCGAAGAAACAAATCACTGGAGAAATCGCCATCTTAAATCCAAAGTTCCGATGTTGTAGAATTGGCTTGAACTGCTTTATTATGTGCTCTGTTAAAGGTAATGAGAAACATGAATCAACGCAGTAATTTAGCTCTGAGTTATGGCGTCTGTTTTGTAAGTAGCATTTCTGGGTTCGATTCCCAGCGAATCCTTGTTTTCACTTGCGTTTATTTTCTCATCACCATTGTTTCGTATTAGCAAAGTAGTTTATGTTTGTATTGCGCGAACAAAATATTTTCGTCATTACATACATAGAGCGAAATGATATAATTATATGGCAACATTTGAGATCATCTAGTGAGGAGGTACAATGTCGTGCGAAGCTTCGAGACGACACTGAGGTCTTTAAAGACAAACATCTGTAAATAGGGCCTAACCAGTGTTTTCTCCAGAAGCAAGTTTACGAGGGTCACATTTGGTATTCCGTGGGCACTTATAATAATATTCTACTTATTATGGTAATATAAACGTATTATTTTAGTCTTTACCGGAGGCACTCACACACCTTGGAGCAGTGACCAACAAAAAATATACACGTCTGGAAGAAACACTGGGCATCACTTCCGGGATATTGTACCCATGCTAGAGAGCAATAAAGTTTTTTTTCGCTATAACAGTGTGTGCCTCAAACCAGAAATGAAGCGAGAAATCGCAAGTATATTTTCCTTAATGTCCGTTGAAGATTCTCTTTAAAATACATGCGTATACCAATTTTGAAGTCTATAGCACAACTCTAGCATTCAAAAAAAAAAAAACTACGTTAATATCGGAAGAATGGTTTGGAAAATAATCACAATAAGTGCCGAAAAAGCATGATTATAAATGTAAAGCTATACTCAGACACACACTAAGGGCGTTTTGGCAAATATCTTGTAGCCAGCTTACAAAGTTAAAATACATGAGATACGTGGGAAAGTACCCCTTTCGATTCAATAGCTTGTCCTTTGTTCAAAGTAGATATCAAATTCCGTGCATAATAGACTCAAGCTTTTTAGCAATCAATATAAAAGTAAACGTTCCAAGAAAGAAAGAAGTTTGTAGGAATTGAACGCGGGTCTCCTAGTTCGTAACCTCTGATATTTTCGCTATACTTCTCAATTTCTTTTATTTTTAACTTTTTCTACATACTGATTACATCGTACATATCGGGCCAATGTAGATGTAATTATATACCTGTAAGGTAGCAATCAATCTTAATTGTTTGCATACTTCCACAAAACCAACAATCATCAAATTTCGCATACACGTTCATCATGTAATATAAATAACGGGAAAATTTTGATATCTTCAGAAAGTTGACATTTTTTATGTAAATGAAGGGACGATATTTTTCGTCGTTTTCAAATGTTGGTTTTTATAGTAGTTTCACACATCAGAGAAACGTCATATTTTGTTACGCAGCGAAGCTAGGAACGTAGTTTCTGGTTAGAAAAAACAGCATTAAAAATTGTTTTGTTCGGCAGCGCAAATCCGGAAAATTTGAAATTTGTAATAGATCTTGCTAGAACGTAGACATTTCAAGCTGATGTTTATTCTGATGCGTAGTTTCCGAATGCGTGCTTAAACTTGTAAAAAATAGTGATCTTCGGGGTAAGAAAGTGCTAAGAATGTTTTCAGGGTGCTCTAATTCTAAACAACTTATATATATGGTGGAAACACGAAATTGCGTTACAATGTGTAGACTGCAGCATAAGCAAGGGGAAAAATCGGACATGTTAGAAATTTGTCACCTTCGATTTAATATGGGCTCAAAAATTTGTAACCATGATAATTGTAAGTTGTGCTCACGGTACATAAGTCACCTGTTGATATATTATTAAGGATGAAGTGTAGTTTAACTGAAGAAACAAATCATTGGATAAGTCGTCCTTTTGAATGAAAAGTTGCCATGCCGGTGAATTGGATGTTCTGCCTTTTTGTGTGCTCTGTTAATGGTAATACAAAAACATGATTCAACATAGTAATTTGGCCCTAAGTTATCGTGTCTGCTTTCTAAGTAGCTGGTCTGGGTTCGATTCCCATCGAAATATTGTTTTCACTTCCGTTTTTTTCCTATCACCATTGTTTCGTATTAGCAAATTAGTTTCTGTTTGTGTTGCGAAATCAAAATACAATCGTTATTACATACGTAGAGTGAAAATATATAACTACATGGCAATTGTTGAGCTGATGTGGAAAGCATTACGGAGTACTATGTTCGTGTGAAGCTTCGAGACGACACTGAAGTCTTTAAATACAAACATATGTAGCTTTGTAAATGGGCCATCACCAGTGATTGGTTTAGAAACAATGTTCCCAGGGGCACTTTTGATATTACGGATGCACCGCTAACAATATTCTATTTCTTATGGTATTATAAACGTATTATTTTGGTCTTCTCCTGGGGCACTCACAGAGTTAGGGGGGCAGTGACCACCAAAAATATACAGGTCTGGAAGAAACATTGGGCATCACATCGCTGTATAGTTCCAGACCAGACATCAATACAGTTTGGCTCGCGACAACCGTGTGTGCCTCAAACTGGAAACGATGCGAGAATTCGCAAAAAGTCTACCTTTTATGCCCCTTGTGGATTCTCGTTAAGATACATTCGTATACAAATTGTGAACACTAAAGCACAACTCTACCCTTTAAACCGAAACTATGTCAATGACTGAACAACGGTTTCTAAATTAATCATAATAAGTGCCAAAAGAGCATGATTATAAATGTTAAGCAGACTCAGGCACACAAGAAACTCCTTTTGGAAAATGTCTCATTGCAAGCTCACATAGTTATATTATATGAGACACGTGGGAAAGTACCCCCTTTCGATTGAATAGCTTGCCCGCTGGGCAAGGTGGAAATCAAATTCCGTGCATAATAGACTCTAGCTTTTATCAATCAATATAAAAGTAAACCCTCCAAGAAAGAAAGAGAAAAAATGTAGGAATTAAACGCGTGTCTCCCAGTTCGTAATTTCTGATGTTTCCGCTGGACTATACAATTTCTTATATTTTTAACTTCCTTTCTACTTACTGGTTACCTAGTACATATAGGGCCAATGTGGGTGGAATTACTAATAGCCGAAGTCGAAGTACTAATAACCGTATATGTGTGCTCTTTTAAGTAATTTCGTAATGAATATAACGTCTGGTTAATTCTTTATATTTATGAATGTGCTTTGAGAAATTAGTTATGTTATTATTTTTCGTTTACATGTAATTTAGTAATGAGGAGAATCGCTGCACTGTTTAATTAATATTTTTTTAAAAAATATGTTAATATTTTTGTTGCTTTCTTTATCTTTCCGAGAGTGTATGTCTGTTGGATATCATAGTGTTCATTCGTTTTGTTTCTGTATCGTTTTGTTTCCTTAATTTAAATATGGGAGCACTTCAGTTTAATTATCTTTGTTTCTCAAATGAAAGATTATTTTTATATATAAATTGGGATAGTACATGATCTTTTAGTACTGTTTTGTCTGATCGGTGAATTTTTTAAATGCCTATGGCTATTCGTGTTTGTTTTGAAACGAAGTATTTAAGTACCAGGAATGCTGGAATTCTTGGTTTTCCTTTACTATTTGTTAGTGAGTAAAATGTCTAATTTTCGGTAATTTTTATTGTTATATATCTGAAATGTCTGAACATAGATAATTGTTCTACCATTTCCCGTAAACATAAAAACAGAACATGTAGCAACATGTTTTGCATGTCGTGTGAGGACCGAAACAATTCGGCTACATGAGAAGGGCGCAATTTCTTTGCAAGTGAAGTGTGGAAATTGTTCATACTTTCCAAATGCTTGTTTTTAAGGTAGTTCGTTTGCTTGCGAATGGAATTACTGTGCGTTATGTACCCTGTGGAAGAATAGACATTATTAGAAGTAGTAGATTGGGCAAGAAATAAGACGTCCGCTTACTAGTAGGACCTCCGGTTTCAATTTTGGAAAAAAAACTTGTTTTTCTCTCTTATTTTTTCCTATCATGATTGTTTTGTATTAAGAAAAATGTTTTTGTTTGTATTGCTCGAGCCACGTATATTCGTTATTACGTGATTTTATATATGCGTTTATTGTTTAAATATCTAATTAAATATTACAAATAGGTTTCAAAAATAATAAGTAAAAATGAAAATAACAAATAGGATACTTCAATAATGTATAAACCAATTAAAGGTTTCCACCTACTTATTCTCTATATACAAGGTTTTTTCAGCTTGTCCTAATTCTCCGTTGGTCATCTGCACCAAATCATTGTTAAATGTTGTAAAGATTTATGAATATAGTTTACATGCAATTGAAGATGATATAGAGGAAGTAATGCCTTTTTAATTGAAGTGTGTTTTGGAGAGGTCCCTGCAGTGAAACGAAGTAAATACGTCTACACTACTTCTTTTACAAGTCATCGCAGTTTTTGGCAAAGACATGACCGGGGCCTCGGGCCAGAGTCCCCAGCGAGCTTTTTGCGAATATATGTCTATATGGAAAACTTTATATACTTAATGATCTTGAGACATACGCTATTCGTTTATTATTTGAAGAACTAAATAGTATAAGGGGTTAAACTAGGAAACTAAAGCATACATCTAGAAGCTGTAGACAAAATTGAATCATATTTACCAAATGTTCCGTTTAAAAAAGCAGAATAATTAGAATATGCACATTTCAGGTGTCAGGCTTTCAAACAGGATTCAAAAGTAGAGAATAGAAATACAAACAAATAATTTAGATGCTTTGCGGGTTAATGTTTTATCACAAACTTTCTCAGTGTCCTGAGAAACAATAACAAGGAGAAACAAATAAGATATTTTAGCATTAACAGAAAATAGTGTCAAGACGTTTGCGAAAACCGCAAAACTCAAGCATATCTCTATATATTATGATTCGAACAAAAAAAATATTTACCTACATGGGACTCACACATTTCTTTCGCAGGGAAGCATGCGGTGTAACAACGGATCGAGGCAGAAGCCAAACACAAGACATATCAATAAAAGAGTTTCACTACTTACGGGATATATAGTACCTAATTAACATTCACAACCTTTCTGAATAAAAATAGAGGTTTTTCAAGTGGTATTCTACATTATACCCGATTCCAATTTAGAAGTGGTATTGAGGACTAACTTCTTATAGAGGACGAAACTAGAATTCCATTTAGGCAACAGCTCGAAGGTCATGGGAGAATGAAATCTTACAATGTTTATCGTATTAGATGTATTGCAAAAGGAGAGAGGTAAAAATGAACTCCAATTTCCAGAATCCAAACAAGCATGTGGGGAAGAAATCCTGAGAAAACAATTCGATGAGGAAACATACATTGTGCCACAGGAAGGTAAATGGCTGGAAAACAACGCCAGCAATAAACACCAAAAGAATCAAAACACAAACAAAAATAATTAGCAATGAAGACGATAGTATTCTTTTTTACGCTTGCACAAAGGGAAACCGCCACCTGAACCAAAACACATTAAGAAAATCGACGATTTTCAACACAACTTATTTTCTTTTTATGGACTGAGGTTTGTCCCTCTCTTTTGCCTGTAGTAAACCAGCAGATTCATGGCGTATAATAGAGTGAGGTTAAGAAAGAAAGGCGTTATTCATCCGTCCCTCACTCAAGGGTCAATTTCCTTTGTTGAGAGTGCGGTTGTGGATGTTTTTTTTCTCAGAGAATATAAAATATGACAAAAGTTCCACTTTTTGTCAGGACTGCTGAAAGACATCTGTTTGAGAAATTTTATGCACGAAACGAGAATAAATTTGTCAAATGCATCGCAAGGTTTTCAGGTCGATGATGATCAGCAAGCCTTTTTTTTTCGTCTACTATTTCCAACTGAAGTAGTTGGAGAAGGTCCGAATTCTTCCACGGGAGACTACAGGGGAAGAAATAGTAGAAAGAATAACTTCCAAAGTGAACATCGACGCAGAGGTCCATGATCAACTGAGCAGAATACTTCATAATCAAAAAGATCTTTTTTCGATACTCCAGCTTTAACACATCTTAGTAAGAGACATGTCGTATTAACACTTGCCCAACGAATATTTTTTACCCATAAGTGTTTTAATTTAAATCCTTTCCTTTTTTCTTCCTTTACCCTCCCGTCGGCCTAGGTATGCTTCTTTTAACCTAAGTACCATATACTACCACTCATATTACCCTAGCATTCTTTTTTGTTAAGCACAAATAAACAATTCTTTGTCTGAGTCTTGAATGACCCAGTCTTCTCTGTTTACGTGAATGATATTTTATATGTCTTGTCTACCTAACACCGTCCTATTTGTTGTCATTCTTTTCCAATTTGCATGATCACTTCAATTCTTTAGTCATTCCCTTAGCATGCTCAACATGTCAGCAGTCCCAAAAGTTGGAAAAGTTCTCACGTGTGACGCTTCGAGACGACACTGAGAAGCTTCGAGACGACACTTCTTTAAATACAAACATATGTGGCTTTGTAAATGGGGCCTCAACCGTGTTTCTTTCAGAAGCAAGTTTACGAGGGACACATTTGGTATTCCGTGGGCACCTATAATAATATTCTATTTATTATGGTATTATAAACGTATTATTTTGGTCTTTTCCGGTGGCACTCAGACACATTGCGGCAGTGGCCAACAAAAAATATCCACGTCTGGTAGAAACACTGGACATCACTTCCGCGATATTGTGTCAATACCAGAGAGCAATACACTTTGTCTCGCGACAATAGTGTGTACCTCAAATCAGAAGCGATGCAAGAAATCGCAAATAAATCTTCTTTTTGTGCCCCTTCTGGATTCTCTTTAAAATACATGCGTATAACAATTTTGAAGTCTATAGCATAATTCTAGAATCCAAACAGAAAGTATGTCAATGTCTGAAAAACGGTTTTTCATTTAATCATAATAAGTGCCGAAACAGCATGATTATAAATGTTAAGCAGACTCTGACACACAAGAAACTCCTTTTGGAAAATGTCTCGTTGCAAGCTTACATAGTTATACTATATGAGATAGGTGGGAAAGTACCCGTTTCGATTCGATAGCTTGTCCGTTAAGCAAGGTGGAAATCAAATTCCGTACTTTTTAGCAATCAATATAAAGTAAACGCTCCAAGAAAGAAAGAAAAGAAGTTTGTAGAAATTGAACACGGGTCACCTAGTTTTTAACCTCTGATGTTTCCACTGGAATAAATAATTTTTTTATATTTTTTATATAAACAACACTCTTTCTACTTACTGCTTACTAAGTACTTATAGGGCCAGTGTGAATGGAATTACACCTATGAAGTCGAAATACTAATAACCTTATATGTATGCTCTTTTATGTAATTTCGTAATGAATATAACTCTTGCTAATTCTTTATAATAATGAATGGGATTTTGAGAAATTAGTTATATTAATATTTTTGTCTACATGTAATTTAGTAATGGGGAGAATTGCTGCACAGTTTAATTCATATTTTATTTTTAAAAATATGTGAATATGTTTGTTGCTTTCTTACTCTTTCCGAGAGTGTATGTCTGTTGGATAACATAGAGATTCAATAAGAATTTTCTGTATCGTTTTGTTTCCTTAATTTAAATATGCGAGTACTTCAGTTTAATTATCTTTGTTTTTTTTTTTCAAATAAAAAATTATTTTTATGTATAAATTGGGATAGTACAGGATCTTTTAGTAGGGTTTCGTCTGATCGGTGAATATTTAATGCGTTTGGCTATTCGTGTTTGTTTTGAAACGAAGTATTTAAATACCAGGAATGCTGGAATTCTAGGTTTTCTTTTACTATTTGTTAATGAGTAAAATGTCTAATTTTCGGGAATTTTTATTGTTATATATCTGTAATGTCTGATCATAGTTAATTGTTCTCATATTTCCCGAAAACATAAAAACAGAACATTTCGTGGCATGTCTGGCATGTTGTGTGAGGAACGAAACAATTCGGATATATGAGAAGGGCGCAATTTTCGTTGCAAGTGAAGTGTGGAAATTGTTCATAGTTTCCTAATGCTTGTTTTTAACGTAGTGGGAATGCTTGCGAGTGGATTTGCTATGCATTATGTACCATGTGGGAGTAATAGAGTGGTCATTATTAGAGGTCATTAATACAATGGCCATTAGTAGAGTAGATTGGGCAAGAAATAAGACGTCCGCTAACTAGTAGGACCTCCGGTTTCAATTTTGGAAAAAACTTGTTTTTCTCTCTTATTTTTCCTATCATGATTGTTTTGTATTAAGAAATTTTTTTTGTTTGTATTGCTCGAGGCAAGTATTTTCGTTATTACATGATTATATATATATTTGTTTATATTTAAAAAAAAATATCTAATTAAATATTACAAATATATTTCAAAAGTAACGAGTAAAAATGAAAATAACAAAGAGGATACATAAATAATGTATAAAACAATTAAAGGTTTTCACCTACTTATTCCCTATATGCAATGTTTCTTGAGCATGTCCTAGTTCTCCGTTGGTCATCTGCGCTAAATGATTGTTAAATGTTTTAAAGATAATAATAATAATAATAATATATGATATATAATATATAATATATAATTATATATATATATGTATATATTTATATAATAATAATAATAGTAAAAATAAACCATAGTCTCATCAAAGCTTCACCCCTTTGTCAGGATACTTCAAAACGCTTTCTTTTTAGTATAGTCTGTAAAGATACCATCCTACGGCGATCATTGTTTCATTCTCTCCTTTAGGATGTTTCATTTCCAAGAAGAAGAAAAATAAAGAAAGAAAGAAATAAAGAATAATAAGGTTTAATTGAAGGATTAATATCCTTGCATTATGTATTGAAGATATCCAACGATTATGTAAAATTAATTTCGTTGTACTTTTTTTTTAAAAAAATTAAAGAGTATTCATGGACAGCGCCAATGTCTTTGCGGGAGTTTGTGCGCGAGTCGTAGGAGGCGTGGTTTTGCTTTCTGGCTACCTCGGGTTGTTGAGCTAGGAGAAAGCACGTCTTACGGATTAGTGTGGGGTGGAGTGAGGATCTCCTTTTCCTGGATGTGGTCGTAATAGTCTGCATGTTTCGCTGAAATAGTGGTAGCAGTACGTTCTCTGTTGAATGAAAGTGAAAAGAAAGAAAAAGGTCTTGAATGCCGCGGAATATCAATTTTTCTACATTGAAAGCTGAATTTCAATGTTCGGGTGTAAAACTGACAATGCATTATTTTTAAGAAAAGAAAGGAGAGTGAAAAAGCTGTGTTAAATTAGTCACGGAATAGTGGGACAAAGAGGTCCATTATCAGAAGGTTTGATATATCTCTAAGAAGTATTACGAAGGCGTTATTAAATGGCTACAGCCTTCTGTAACATTCCAATTAATATTAGCTTTTATAGTGGTATAGTGGTTACATTCTCATTCTATTGAAAGAAACAAAAAGGCCCATTCAGAAGGCTTGTGAAGTTATAGTTGACCCGGGTTTTTAAAAATCTATTGAACTTCAGTAGCCTTCAGTTTCTATTACATTATTAAATTTAATTTATTTTCAGTCGTCTAGTGATAGCATGCTGTGTATTGTGAGAACTGAAAGTTCTACTCAGAAAGTTTGTGAAAGCGTAGGCAAATGGTTTGCTAAGTGGCTTGTTGAATGCATATAGCCTTCCATAACTTTTTGTTATTTTTGAACGTTCGTAGTGGCTCAGTGGTCGCATGCTCAAACCGAGAGAACAAGGATAATATTCAGAGGGCTTGTAAATGCCTAAAAATTTCATTCTTAACTGTTCTGACAAATTGTCTTTTGCTTTCGAGCATTAAATTTCTTACGGCATTTGCATAGTGGTTTAGTGGTAGCATGCTGACAAAGGAGAGTGTCGAATAAATGGATATTCATTTGAAGTAGCCATTTCCTTTCAAAAGTTTCAATTGTCTTTTATCAATTTAGACTTGAAGTTAGGCTACCATTACTCTCCGATGTTTAAAAATTCCTTGTTAAAAGTTCTAGTTGACGGCATTAAAATCAAATTTGTTCTCAGAGCGTGTATGAGGAGAAAGTCAGTGAAAGGTCTATAGAAGCTACAATAGGAGTTAATACAGGAGGTAATTAAAAATACGGCAAGAATTTTTTCTGCGAGGTGAATGAATAAATATATTGTTTGGTAGTTAATGTGTGGCGTTCCATTCTTGTATGTAACGGTTGTCTCAAGTAGAACTCGTTTTTCACTCCGTTTTGCGTTGGCGAATATCCCATTTATATTCGATATTCTTATCGGTCTGGAATTTGAATTACTTAATTCCGTTGAATATTTTGTACTCCCACATTATCATTCCACCATTTTTAGCTGAATTGTATTGGAATATTTTTTCGTTTGAATAGTCATTCTTACAATCCAGTATTCCAATTTAAAGGAAAAAATTTTATTTTATAATTTTTTTCTTTTATTTTTTCTTTTCCATAACATTTAAGTCTCGTTGTTATATCCTTCGATTAATTGATAACGACTATTCTTACATTGATGTATCCGAATTGTGAATATAGACAAGTATATTAAGATTCAATTATTTCAATCAAACCGGAATGACTACTAGCGATAATTATTTGTATATTGATATTTATTTGAGTATTTGAGTAAAAAGGTCTTCATGTAAGTACATGAAGAGCAAATAGAGA
Organism: Thermobia domestica; assembly: GCF_964235325.1. Lineage (NCBI taxonomy): Eukaryota > Metazoa > Arthropoda > Insecta > Zygentoma > Lepismatidae > Thermobia > Thermobia domestica. Next base: position 103,669,516 of record NC_137457.1, read on the forward strand.
GAAAATGGTTCTGTTTTTTATTCCTAACTGCGAAAAGGAGCGCGGTTTGTATAGTTACCACACTAAAAGCAACGGTTCAATAACGTTAACTTAGTTCAACTGTCTTAGTGATCATAAGATAAGCAAACTGCTTTATTTGCCCTAGATATAAAAGCAAGAGATGAATTTAAGCGGAAAGAAAGAAAAATCATTAGATATGGTTTACTGGGAAATTGAATACTTAGATGTGAAAAGTTAATCACATGGTTGAAAATATATCAATTTATTGCATTGAAACTCGAAATAAATAATTGTATTCATCACTAATTGTTCATCTATTGAATGTAAATATTGCTGATGCTTTCCAACGTTACTGATTAACAGCAAAAGGAAAATAATTCTATGCATTTACAAGTTTCATCCTCGATGAATATTTAGATGAAAAGACGGATGATTCACTAAAACATATGGGTAACTACACTTGAAAACCACGAGGTCAGATAACAACTAAATTCGATAGATCTCTGAATACATTAGTAAATAACAGAACACGAGTTTTCTTGTTTCTTATTGCCAGGGAAGTTCATTTAAACTATGCAAAATTGAAATGTAGTGTGTTATGAAATGGTTTTAAGGGTTTCATATAAAAGTGTAGAAAGTAAATATGACACCGTTACTTGTTTTCGTCAATATTTCTATATCACATAACTAATAAACTACAAGAAGGAACAATAATGAACAGTAATTCTATGTCAAAATGATAATTAAAACAATTACTGCAAAACGTTTAAGAAGAAGCGACAAAATATGTAGTTTGCTGTAGGGGTTCCATTCCCTAGTATTGATCTGACATAACGCTTAGAACCTCTTGTAACATGTATTTGGTAGCTTTCTTTATAGTATTTTTACTTTGTTATCAAATAAGTACAGTGTATTAGATACAACTAGAGATATAGTTCATTATTAACGACTCTTGGACTTAACAAAATTCGCATAGTTGAATATAACCCTTATTTGGTGTCGCGTGTACACAATAATTATCATTACCCATATTTGAGAACTGTCCACTATTAGGTAACGAGTGAAGAAATTACAATACATCCATCGTGCAGTACGTTATCTGAAATATCAGAAACACATTCCAGATGTGGAACGACTATACAGAGCTACAAAGGAACAATTTCTTGCACAAAAAAGTAAACTCGTGTCTTCCGTTCCGTAAGCGAAAGTTTACCTTTGATATATTATGGGAATGATAGGACTATTAAGGTTAAAACATTCATTTATTAAGTAGCAATAGTGCCACATTTACCATTTTTCCTTACCAATAGTGCTATTAGGATCACGAGTGGGTATGATTTTTAAATCTCTATCTTAAAAACCATCGCTTATTATACTTTAAAACTCATTTTTTTTATCTTATGCAACATTGTACTTACCTTGATACGTTTCTGTGTAAAGAAAATAAAGACCTTAACAATGAGTATTGATAAGTTTTATATGTAACATCACTTATATTTCCTACCTTCAAATAGGTATATATATTGATTTAAAACTTGTGTTATAATGATGCATACATAACAATAAAATAGAAATGCAAGCAAAATTTAAAAATATAGACTTGCCGATCCTATTACCCATTTGATGACGTAAACTTTTTAACTCGACGATCAGCGAAACACGAGTTTTTTCATCTTCATTTGTATAATATGCCTCTTGAATCACTTAATAATGCGTAAAATATGGACTCAAGAATGTAAGATGCTACTATAATGAATAATTTATGTAGTACATTAGTCTAGTATGTGCAATATATACTTCCTGACGTGGGGCCGCGGTGGCTCAGTGGTAGAATGTTCACTTCTACTGCTTGGGATCCTGGGTTCGATCCTAGCCCTTGCCAAGTGAACTTTGTGGTGGACAAACACCGTGTGCCTGGGTTTCCTCGGGGTTCTCCCGTTTCATCCCAGTTTCTTCATTCCACCATTTCATTCATTACTCATCATCACCGTCTCCTTTGTCCTAACCGGCATTACGTGGGACGTAAACTCAAAGATTTCATTTCATTTCACTTTTCAACGTTATTTTAATTTGTAAATGACCATCATTATTCAATAAAACCAAACACCGTCATTGAGGAAAAGAACATGTATAGATATAATGCCCTAGTAAATCATTACTCTGGTGGTAAAAGTTTCTCAGTAAAATTTGACATAAAAATTTGGGATACACATTTTATCTTGAAAATATTACTTCACATACATCAAAAAAAATTGTTGCTGAAAGGTAGGTAAACATTGACCGGGAACAAATGATTTCACACGAAAGAGATGAATAATACTCAGGATAAATTGCACATCCTTTTCAAATTATACTATATAGCATATTATCACAAAATGTGCTAAAAATTGACCAGAAAAAACATGACTTCACATGAAAGGGAGACAATTGTACTTCCTTCCTAAATTTCATTACACTACATAGCATATTTCTACAAAAGTGGGTAAAATTGTCCTGGAATATACAGTATGACTTCGCACGAAAGAGTGTCATAATATCTCAGGCAAATTGTATTCTCTAGCTATAATCCATTACATGAAAGGATTATAGCTTTTGAAAGGTGAGCCAAAAATTGACCACAAAAAATGACTTCACACGAAAGGGAGTAATACTGTCTCTAGTAAATTGTACTTCCTAGGTAAACTTTATTATACTACATATTATAATTCTTCAAAGATGGGGCAAAGTTGAGCGAGGGAAACGCCTTCACACAAAAGGGATATTAATTTAAACGACAAATTGTACACCCTAGATATATTTAATTACAATACACAGTATATTATTAAAAAATTTCTTGCTAAAACATTGACTTGCTAAAAATGATATAATAGGAAAGGTGTAATTATTCACCGGGCAAATTGTTTTCTTTAGGAATATATCATCACACTGCATAGCCTATTTTAGTATCGACTCTCGAAGCAAGAAAAATTAATGCGAATATTTTATTGAACTTATAATTAATTTTTAGTGATAAATTTATCAGTTGGCAACTATGCCAGTGTTTCTACAGTGCAGGACATCTCCCTGACGCCAAAAACTGACTTTTCTTGTGAATGTGTGTGTGTGCAGAACAATAGTCCTTTGTCTCGAAGACGTTGGAATTTCTTTCTGCGTAGTTGTCTAGAACATTCGAGAAGATGCTGTGTCACGCCACGTCTCCATCTATTTCTAAGTCCAGTCGTGATTGGACAATTTTTCAATTATCAGCCAATAAGGAACAGTGTTGTGTCCAGTGCATAATTACTCATCACGTGCATTTTGGTGACAAGAAAAGTGCGCCAAGCAATGGGGCACTGGCGAACGGCGAGAAGACCACGCGTCCCAGCGTGAGGATCGGCGTTTTTGTATAATTATGAACAAATGAAAAGTTTTGCGTTTAACAATTAAAGTAGAAGACTTTAACGTATTTAGCATCGTGGCCGATGCTAATTGAAATCTGAGTCAGGAAGTTTTATTCTCCAAGAAGTTTCATTGCATCAGAATCGAGTAATCATAGGACGATACTGCAGGGAAAATCCCGCTCTAGGAGGAAAACATTTGTAAGTAGTTTTAAAATGTATATTTGAGTAAGCTACGAGAATTCATATTAGGACTAACCCAAGAACATTATTAACAGGAGCAAATCATACCACGTTATAAAGTGATTTTCTTCTTTTCATTAGTCAGCCACTATTGATACTCACGTGCACGTATAATCATCTTTGTGTGAATAATTACTTATTTGTATAACAATTTAGCTAGATAGGGAATTATTGAGAAAAGAGTACTATACCAGTTTATATATGTGGATCTTGCTTTTACTGTGTGTTGAATGTGAATGGTACAGATTTCATTTCATGATGCTCCTATAAAATATTTGTTTATATTTCAGTTCGTACGTACGTTAATATCAAAATTTAATGTGCTACTTATTTCATGTAAGATAAATTGTTTTGACTTATAGTTAAATATGAGCGTTTGAAAGCAAACTCCCGGTGTTTCAATCATTTGATTTTTATACAAGTGTTAAGTTTAGATTTAACGCGAGAGTAGGTTGCGGTATGTACTTGGTTTTAATATATAAGTAGTGAACTATTCCTCGCGGTGCACTTTGATAAGTACAGGAAAAAGGTAAAATTAGCATTTATTTTATTTTTTAACTCTTGCAAATAGGATAGTTCGTTCGCGACCGACCACGTTGCAACCGATCTTGTCATTCGAGTATTCCCAAGCTTGAATGAAGGTCGGGAAAGCATGTTTATGCGTCCGAGTGAAGGAGATGATTGGGAAACTTTTATGTTGTAATTGATATGAATTGCAAGTGCAAGGCGAACTGCGTGACCTCCTTCACCAAGCGATAGCATAATTATTTTTTGTTTTTCCGCGCAAGAGACCTTTACAATAGCGCGACCAAGTTTGCTTTCATTTTTGTACCGGTAACAATAAAAGAATAAGAAGTAGTCTACGCAGTGAATTTGTGCATTACTCATAGCAAGTTTGTCTTATTTTTAACCCTTGTACGTCCCTCGATTTTTGCATACACATAAGTTCCTCTGGGTCAAAATGGACTCATTCATTTTTTTATGTTTCCATTTGTAGTTTACACTACATTTGTACATGCAATAGTGTTGTGACTGGTTTGTGTTAAATATAACAAAAGATGGGTCAAATCTACTCTAGACAAGCGTGACTGGTGAGGGTGATGTCTTCGGCTCCCTATATTTTTTAAATACATGATATATGTTCCTGTCGTCCTTAAATATTTAGAAATAATTGTACAATTGTTTTATTATTCACCGAAATTTAACATGCCACAGAGGCCCTTGCATCTAGAACACTAGAACATCACACACACACACCCATACACACACACTCTCTCACACACACACACACACTCACACACACTTACACACACACACATATATATATATATATATATATATATATATATATATATATATATATATATATATATATAATATGTTTTGGCTTACAATGTTCTGCTACAAGCAGGTTTTATTTACGTTAGTTTGTGGTTAGGTTAGGTCATTCATTCCTGTTTAAGTTTTATCGAAAATCCCTGAGAACAAAATCCACGTAAATGGTTGTTTTCTTTTATGCTACTTGAAACGTGTGAACACCCATTTTACTGCTTTTGACATTGCTCACAAATCTGATTGAAATGTCGCTTACAGATAAATTTGTTTCACAAACTGTATTTGATCGTACTTTTGTTGTCTGTTCCCTTTCACATGTTGTCTTATATGTTCCTTTTCCTCGGAACATCAAAGCTACTGGTCGTTTGATAAACACACTCCTTCTGTGTCTCTCTACGGAGCGATCGTACGATTTCTTGGACTACATTTGTTCTTAGCACATTTTTGTTTGTTTGATATAGTTTTTAGTTGAGTTGATTTTAGTTTAACGTCCCTATGAACAGCGAGGCTATATGAGACGTGGATCTACTGATTAGCGTGGAATCCGAACCACATGAGCTCCCGCCAGGAACGGAACCCGGGTGTCCCACGCCAAAGGCGCGTACGCTAACCGCTTAGCCACGACGGAACTCTTGATGTAGTTTTCAATCAGAGCTTTCCGAAGAATTTTCATCAGACAGGGAAGACAAAGACAAAGAATCCTGCACTGATAATTGATCCTCCGTTTCAGATGTCACTTCTTCATAGTCAGGAAAAGTAAAAACGTTTTGAGTCCTTCTAGTGTCAAAGCAGTCAATTTAGACACCAAAATAGACTGTAATTACTGCACAACGAGGAAACAGAATACTACGAATAAAAAGTAATCCAAAATGAACCTAAACAATGTTACCAGTACAATGTATCTGAAAAAAACTAAACAATCTTGCCAGTACAATATACTGGAAGAAACTAAATTATTTTCGGACAGTGGAATACTAATAATAATAATAATAATAATAATAATAATAATAATAATAATAATAATAATTTTTGCATTGTTCTGTACAGGTATTATTATCAGAAATCCATTCAATAATGATTTTTAGTCACTTAAATATTCATTTAACTAATGGGTATAAATGGACCCGAGGAACTTATGTGTTAGTTTTTCTACTGTGACGTAACACGATGGAGTTTTGAATCGAAATTTTTACAAAACACATATTTGGTAAAATAACTAAACGTCACGAGGTATGATGATCTCAGCTCACATGGTGTCCGAGATAATCAAGTTGAAAAATTGCTTAGGGTCAAAATGGACCCGAGGGACGTAAGAAGGTTAATAGTTGTGTGTGTATTCATCATATTTATGCCATTTTAGAGAAACATTTAGTTGCATGTAGAGTAAATTATTAGCTTGTTTTAGAGAAATTATTAGCTGTTTGATTATTGGTTAATAAGATTGTACAAAATGTCGGAGCCTGAGGAATTAAAGAACATGCTTACTGCATTATTTGAGAAACAGTCACAACAATCAAATGATACAATTGCAAGTTTGAAAAAAGAACAGATGGAAAGCGTTGTTAGTTTAAAGGAAAATATTGCTAGTTAAAAGGAAGAACAGGTAGAAAGTTTCGCTAGTTTAAAGGAAGATATCGGTAGTTTAAAGGAAAATGTTGCGAGTTTAAAAGAAAAACAGGTAGAAAGCGTTGTTATTTTGAGGGAAAATTTAGAAAGTAAATTGGAACAGGTCAGTAAGGATGTTTTACAAAAATTACGCCGTTTCTAAGATTACTATGCATATTCAGGCTATGGAAGAGAAAATAGAGGAATATAAAAATGAGTGTAGGTCGAATTACGAGTCCGTGCAGTTGCAGATTGAGAATTGTAGGGCTGAAATTGTACAGGATCGTACGAACAATCAAGAGAGGTTTAAGGAAGTAAAGGATAGGCAGATGTTATTAGAATTTAACACCAATAGACATCATTCTCAAGTAGAAGATCAAATTTCGGAATTTCGGGTAACGATCGATGCCCATAGTGCTTTTATGAGAGAAGCGATGACCAGTTTGCGAGAACAACGTGGTAGGGTAAATGAAATACGGGATGATATGGTAGGAATTAAGAAAGTAGTCGCTGAAAATAAAGATGATATTGCACAAGCCGCGATGCGAGTAAATAGATTGGTCTCTCACACTATTCAGTCTATTCAGCAAGTCATCCAACACAAAGTATCCCCACACGATCGGTTGTAAAATCAGAAGTAAATCAGGAAGTGAAAAATCGTGTTTTAAAATTAGAGCAGGAGGTAAATAATTTGCGAAATAATCAGTTCAATCGCAGCTCTGATCTTTCCACGCGCGAGACCGATGAAAATAGTGAATATGAAAGTGGTAGCGAAGGCTACGAATCGGATCATTCTAATAGTAAGGAAAAGAATAACTCATCTATTACGAAACATGTAAACCTCGACGCCGTATTACAATCCAGGAAATACGAGATTTACCGACGTATAGTGGAATGCCAGATAAAGAAACTGCTCACTCATATTTACGCGATCTACAACATAAGTTAGATTTGTTGAACTTGCATGAAGATTCAGTGTTGCCAGTATTACCGAGTTTATTACAGAATCCGTGTTTAGAGTGGTTTCGAACTCACCAGCATTTGTTTACGACCATTAAGAATTTAGTCATGCTTTAGTTAACGCGTTTGAATCTGAAGCTATTATAGTGAGCAGGCTGACTGCGTTACGAAATACTTCCTTCGACCCAAGAGTATATGGTTCAGTTTTAGAATTTGCGACCACTCAATATCACGCACTAAGTGATCTAAACCCAAAAAGTACATCGGCGAAAATATTAGCCAGCATCGTGCCCACATTGCCATACAAATACAGAGAAATGTTTGCGTTCTACCAATGCACAGATTTCGCGCAATTTATTGCTAGTGTCAAACGTCTTGAGTCTTTACGACTGCCTAATGAAAAAGGTTACAGGCGTGATGGTAATAATTATGAGAACCCAAACAAACCGTATCAGGCGGTCCGGGTACAATATAGTAGGTCGATTAGAGAGAGGCCCAACAACGATAATAATAATGCTCAGAATAGCAGGAATTGAGAACAAGCCAACTTCGGGAGAAACAATCGGGAGAATAGGCGCGGACAACATTTTAATAAATGATGCACGTGCAAGTAATGAACGGTCAAACAGTAGCCCTAGAACACAACACAATAACAACAACCGTAATTTTGGGAATCGTAAAAATTGGCGAAGGGGAAATAGCCGCAATAACAATAACAGCAGACGTGGTTTTAATTTTCATTCGAGTAATGAACGGGAAAATTGGCGAGAGCGCACGCCCGAGCGAGACGGTGGGCACACGTCCGATCATAGTCAGCAGGGAAACTAAGATCCGATGGGCACGAAGGGGTCGCGTTCATCGAGAGTAGTTCGTTCCTAAATTCCCCGAATATTATACGAGTTAGGAATTATACTTTTGCTACCGATGATGCCTTAGACAGTGATGGAAGGAGCGAAGTGGAGGAAGATAGCGAAGAGAGGGATCTTGTTACAGCCTACGACCGGAATTATTCCGCGTACATAGAAACAAAAGTTAATGACATTTCAGTTAAAACACTCCTCGATACAGGTGCAGACGCCTCGTTAATTTCATACGAATTTTGGAAAGAAATAAGTAAGGATATTTCCGCGCCCAGGTTGAAATCAGGTGACGACGTCCTTTTGGTTGATTACAGTGGTCATTTCAGAAGAAAATGCAAGGGTAAAGCCACAGTGCCAGTTCAAATTGATGTATTGACGTTTTCGATCGAGTTGTATGAGGTTCAAGATTTAAATGAGCGTTTCATTTTGGGTGTTAATGCTCTTTCGCAATTACAGAGTATTGTTGATTTTAGTCAGGGAACGTTTTTGCTGGAACATGAAAATATTTGGGTCGTTATATCTTTGCTTCCCGTCCCGGTGCAATCCACGTTGGAGGATAGCGATGAGGAACCAAATGATAGCAGCGACATTAGAGAGCACCAATACATTAATCGCGTTGAAACTAGCGAGAGAGAAACTTTTCAAAAACAGGGTACCACGGATGAACAAATTATTAATGCAGTTCAGAAAGCAGATGGGTTAACTCAGCCCCAGCGAAATCAGCTGCTAGATTTGTTATTCAAACATAGAGAAATATTCACTAACTACCACGGGAAATGCAAAGGATTTGTATATAAGGCAGAAACTAATACCACAGAAGCGTTAGTGAGAAAACAATACCCCATACCTTACAAGGCCATCCCATTTGTTAGAAGCGAGCTTCAAAAATTATTGCAGTTGCAAATTATAAAACCAAGTCAGAGTATACACAGTAACCCAATGTTAGTAGTACCTAAAAAGAACAATCAGTTCCGTCTATGTATCGATTTACGTATCGTGAATAGCACTCCGTATTACGACAAGTTAGGCTCGAACGGGTCAAAGACTTACTTGCAAAATTACAAGGAAAGAAATTTACCACGGTCATTGATTTACAACAGAGTTATCTACAAACCGAACTACAACCAGATTCTCAACCATATTTTGTTTTTAATTTTGAAGGCTTATGTTACCAATATCAACGAGTGGCGTTTGGATATCGAAACGGATCATCTGCCTTGAATGCGATGATGGCATACGTTTTAGGGCCCGAATTGCATAGTAAAATCATCCGATACGTCGATGACAATTTAGTAATGATCAATAGTTTTGAAGAACATTTACAATTATTAGCTGAGATATTTCCGAAATTTAAAGAACATGGTATTACTTTAAATATCGATAAATGTTTGTTTTGCGCCAAGGAAGTTCCGTTCTTGGGCTACGTAGTTAGCAAGGAAGGAATACGTAAAGACGAACGTAGCATAACAGCAGTTCGAGATTTACCAAAACCAACTAATATCAAAACTTTACGTTCAGTGTTAGGGTTGTTCTCTTGGTCCAGGTAGTTTGTTCGCAATTTTGCTATGAAAGCCGTCCCGTTATACGATTTGTTGAAAGAGAAAAAGAAATGGCAATGGAGCGAACAATGTGAAACAGCCTTCAATCAAATTAAACATGATATTTGCAACAATATTATGTTAGCTCATCCGGACTTCACAAAAGACTTTTATGAGCAATCCGATGACGCGCAATGTGGAATAGAAAGTGTCCTCTGGCAGAAACATGGTGACGAAAAACGTATAATACAGTGTATTAGTAGAACATTAACGCCTCCAGAACAGAGATATTCTACCACTGAAGCCGAATGTCTTGGAGTCACTTTTGCAATCAGAAAATGGGAGTCAATGTTGCTGGGTAACCATGTATTTATTGTAACTGATCATCGTGCTTTGTCGTACCTGGATCGAGTTAAACCTTGGAATAATCGTTTACTTAGATGGGCCGTTGAATTACAGGAATTAAATTACGAGGTACAATTCATACCAGGTTCTGAAAACACCATAAGTGACGCGTTAAACAGGTTATTCCCCACCCACGAACATCGCCTATTGAAAGTTCATACCTTCCAAGTGTTGCAGAAAGAAGTCATGAACATAACACCGGAAAGGTTAGCTGCACTCCAACGTGAAAGTTCCGATTATGCTAACGTCATTAATGTTTTAGAGGGTAAAGTAGATGAGACTGAATTTAAGAATGGTAGGTCGTGGAAAAGTTTTACAAGCTAGACAATCATATTTTGCTAGTAAGGGATTTTCACAAACCGGATCAGTGGAAAATTTGTGTCCCTCCAGCACTCACACAAAATATTTTAGTTGCGTACCATACCGATATTCATCACCCAGGCGTTGAAATAGCTTTTTCAATAATTTCTAAAGCATTCCATTGGAAAGGGTTGCAAACAGCCGTTAAAAACTTCATTCGCGACTGTATTACTTGTCAACGTATGAAACCTGACCAGCATCCACCTGCGAAATTGATGAATACAAAACCTGTGAATGCAACTCGTGATGCAATTAGCATAGATTTTCTAGGAAGTTATCCTACGGGTCAAACTCAGAAAAGATTTACTTTGGTAATAATGGATCATTACACTCGTTACTATACTGCGTTTGCTTTACGCACTTCAACAGCAAAGGCTGTAGTAAGGTGTCTGTAAGATTTCTACTTCCCTGTGTTAGGATTACTCCGAGTAATCATTACTGACAATGCATCTGTATTTCATTCAAAGCAGTTCTTAAAGGCCATGAAAAAGAACAACGTAGTTGTTCGCCATACCACTCCGTACCATCCCATGGCATCATTAGTGGAGAACGTCAATAAAAATTTAGTACAAACTCTTAGAACGTTGTGTTCGTCATCTCATAAGGAAGGGGCGGAATACTCAACACAAGCAGTATTGTTGTACAATTACGCTATCTCTCAAAGTCTTGGTGTCTCACCTGCTAGCTTGTATTTAAATATCAATTCGTCAAGATCCATATTTACCCATTTTGGGATAAATGTACAGCTGAGGAACAGGAAGCGATCACAGCTGAGTATTCGATCAATTGGGGTAATAAGCTTGTCATGGCTGATTTACGTAGAAAACGAAAGATCGCCGCACGTAATGAAGAGTGGAACCAAACCCAACAGGGAAAAGACTTGTTGTTAAGGGAGATTTAGTGTTTGTTAGGCAACGAAATGTGAGTAGCCTCGTTAAGAAAGAAATAGCAAAGTTCTTTGAAATCTTCCGTGGGCCGTACATCTGTACTGCAGTTACCAGTAAAAATCGTGCTGTTGAATTATGGGACCCATACAATGCTCAGAGCATTGGTTTCCAGTCCATGGACAGAGTGAGAATTTGGAACCCTACCCCGAAAACTTATAATACTTGGATTCTTATGGCCAGAAAACATTTGCCCGAAGAGCAAATAGCTAAGCTTAAAGATGTCCCTTACCATCCATTGACGCATGAAAAATCATTACTATTACTATACCCAGAAGTAGACACTGTTAACCAACCCGATGAAGTCGACGAGAACAATTCTGAAACGGTGATAAAGCAGGCATGTTTTAAATTGCAACATTGCGATCGTTTGGAATATTTTCTGCATAAGTTGGGCGACTTGTATATCACACACCATTGCAAGAACTCTGCTGAATGGTCTGACGAATGTATTAAGACAATCATGACCAACTTTTCCAGTGGGCTGCATCTACTTCATTGAGAGAAAAAAAAGGAACCCCACCAATCCGTACGTTTAGGGATTTCTCTTACAGCGTACCAAAGAAGACAATTCATCTATCCAGCCACATATCTCTCCATTATAACAGGTACGTGAAACAATAAATGTGTTTAATGAAGTTCTACTTCTGGATTAATCAAGATTGAGGATATCCAGGAGAAGGTAAGGACCCAGGCAAGATGAATAAAGCTAAGGAAAGGTAAAATAAAAAGAAATTAGTTCGCGAATTTTTCTTGATTTTGAAATTTTACAATCCCAACCCATTTTGGCAACTACCAGTTTTTTTTATGTAGACATCACCACAGTCATATAATTTTTACAATTTGTTTGCGTGCTTGTGTTTATTTCAGGATCAAAGGAGGACATTTGAATAAAGCTAGACCCACAATATTCTGTGTTGTTTTATTATTATTATAGTGTTAAGAAATGTGAATTTTTGAATTCATTAACCCTATTTGAAGTTCTTTGTAGGAATTTTAGAGATTGGTTAGGCATATTTAGAGATTTTGGTAGGACTTTTAGAGAGCATATATCATTGATATCCGCACATGCATGTTTAAAAATTATCTACAAATAATATTGTTTAATTTGTTGGTGTAAAAACATAAACAAAATTATATATTGATGTATGTTTTGAAAAAAAGATGTGTTTCTCATTTAATGATTATTTTTCCATCTAATTTTGTCATCAAGTATATGCAAAAGCCTAGTGAATTCATAATAGTAGATTGGATGAACATTGGAACATTAAAAATTAAAAGATTGCATAATATGGTTTGGAGAGTAATTGAAAATAAGGTAGAAAACAATAAATTTGTTCATACCTATAGTCATTATTATGCAAAGTCAATAAGTATCATTTATGACGTTAATAAAGTTTGAAATTTAGTTGAATTTAAAAACACCTACAATATAAGTTAAGAAGAGTTAAGAGATTTAAAACACAATCAAACCCTTAGAGGCGTCACTCTTTTCTTTCCAAATGAAAGTGACGAAATCGGGTTAGCGTCCGATTGGGCCTCAGCTAGTGTGTGATTTTGGTTATTAGACACACACACTTCAAAATTATATTTCAATTTTTGACGTTTGATATATTTCTTCAAAAACAAGATATTTAATTGACGCTTAAATTTTTGTATTTTTATCAGATATTTATTTTGTAATTGACTTAAAGGGATAGTGAAATTGCATTTATTTCCTACTTCAGTAAACAATGTTTTCTCTTCTTCTCTTTTGGCTGTACTGTATTCATAAGATAAAATAATAAGATATGCCTGGACTATTATTAGAAAATGTGGAATATGGTTATTATCTAAATTGTAAGTTTTGTTATAGTATCTTGTAAGTACAGTACAACCAACAATAACCGATACAATTTGGTATGGACGTATAAAGTGTACTTGTTTTGGTTAGGTAACATGACCTATAATAAATTGAAGCCATACAATAGAAAGTACATAAAATATAAATTAGTTATAAACACTATGGAAATTTGATAATTAAACTTATCATCAATTTTGGATTCATTAACATTGTTGATTTAATTTTGGATAAAAGTCGATAAATATTGTTTTAAATTTTGAAATGAGTTTATTTTCGGAATTGAAAAATGTGAATAATAATTGTTCAAAGTAGAGTTAATTAACCCAGGAATATGACATTCCAATTACAAATGACATTTGTCGGATGTAACAATTAATTCAGGATGTGAAAATTTTCCAATTTCATTTCTTTTTAATTTTTCTTCTATGAGAAGAGTCTGCTGGTTCTTAATTGAACATAAACACATGTATAATTTTTGACCTACCGATTATTGCCATTGTCAGACTTTCAATATTGGCCTTGTTTTTTGTTTCGTTGAGGTCATTACCAGTCTGTTGTTCATTTTTCATATTTGGAAAAAATAAGCATGACACGTTTTGTGCTAGAAGCCGATTAGCGTTTTCTTACGCATTTGTAATTCTGTAATTTTCTTGAACAATTCTCAATTTTGGATTGTGAATATATTCCCGACTATGACTTAATCTCGGATGTGACAATATTCCTGATGTTGATAAGTGCATTTTTGCCAGAAGGCCGCACAATTTTGTATTGGTCAGTGCTCTTAAGTAAGTCATGTGTTTGTAAACCTACTAATTTTGTAGGTATAAGCAGGCCACAAAATAATTTCAATATTTTATGAAATGGAACTCAAATGCAGGGCTGTAGTATCAAATTCCCCCATTACAGGGTATTCTTATTGTCCTTTTCACATATTTTTTTTTTCAATTCCTTCTGTAGGTCTAGATACTGACAGTCCAATTCGGGTTGGAATAATTTACTCGATTGTGACATAGCTGTAATGCGCAAAGCATTCAGCTGGGAGGGACAAGGACATAATGCAAAAGCGATTTTATTTAAATCGTCGGAGTGGTTAGCGACCCCGCACACTTTGAGCTGTAGGAAATCGTAAGTCAGCACCCATTGATCTTCGTGATCAATTCATTAACCTATATTTTTGTTTAATTCATGACTTACAACCTGCTTTGTCAATCAATGACGCGCAGGATGGCGCTACGTAAAGCTTAATCGCCGTTTAACTCATACATGTGTAGTAAAATGTTTGATGATTCATTAGTTTAGTTATATAAAGCAAAAGCATGCATGAATAGTTTAATTATGTTGTATATATTGACAATATATAGAAAGGTCAAGATGCTATATATATATATATATATATATATATATATATATATATATATATATATATAGATTGTCGTTTATTTTTAAATTTCATGAGCTTCATGAATACATTTTTTTGCATATTTAGTGAGCAAATATAGGATTTGAATTTGATCATATATTGTGTTATGTTTACACATTAGGTTTTTATTTCCCTTTCATTTCTTTTCTGGAAGGTGAATACTTAGAAATGAAAAGGTAGTTTTAATATGAAAAAAGAATGATGAACAAGTCACTAGATAAATAATGTAATAGTTTTAATGATAAGTATAATGTTTCATGAATCTTGTTTCTATAATCCAAAAGTTACTGCGTTTTGTTGCATTGAAATTTATATATATATATATATATATATATATATATATATATATATATATATATATATATAAAATTATAGTAAGTTTTGTTTAGTTTTAATATGATATACTAGTTCTATTCTCGTTGTACCATGCGCAAGTTTGTTTCAATTGTGCATAGGGTAGCATAATTAATTAATTGGATTAATATTTTCGCTTCTTGATGAAACACTCACATGTTAAGTAACTAACAGCCTAGTGTTAGGAAATTGGTATCAATAGACGTCCTTCACATTTCATTTTAATATTATTATAGGAAATATAAGCAATGTATGTTTCAAATAAATGGAAATTTTGTTTATTTTGGTAGTTAATAATTTTATAATGTACATTATCATAGCTTCAATAATCAACATTATATTACGCGTTGATTCATATTTTAAATTTCTATATAAGCGTTATGTTTCTTAGCGAATATTGTGAGGAAACATATATATAAGTAAATCACTGAAGAAGGCCAGATAGGAGTACCCGGAAAATAGTTCATTTCAATAATCATTCAGATATCATTGATTTAGATATTCCTTTTTTGTCTAATCTTCGTATTTCTACTTTACTATTTTATCAGATACGGTAAAAAAGAAAGAAAAGAAAGGTAACCTAGCCTTTTAGACGCATCTTTCGAATTTTTGACATTAACACTAAAGTAAATTTTTCTGAAAGTAAAGGTAATTATTTAAAAAAAATAAATATATATAACAATAAATAAATGGATATTTTTCTTTTAACATAGTCAACAATCATCTGTTTTAATGAAAACAAAGTAATCATGTGCTTTAAATCAGTTTCGGTCACCGAGAAGTATAATTAGTGATAATGAACATGAGAGGTTAATATTTGTGAAAGAATAATGCTATATAACAGAGATCTTATACGGCAAAAGGCGAATGCATAACGATGTTGTAAATGGGTTTAAGAAATATTGAGTTTGTATATGTACCCCGTTGACAATGTGTGTCCGGGATGGAGATGTTATAAAGCGTTTAACGAAATTAGGCTATTGAAGATGTTGTTTACCGAGGTTGACGTTGTGCCCTCGATGTAATTAAATGTGAATGGGATGAAAAGATATTAATAGAAAGAGCGTTACAAAAAATGTTTCCGAAATACCCATTGTAGAAAATATGAACAGTTATGTAGCCTTAATAATTGTCGTTAAGAAATTATATTGTAGTTAAGCATTTTAAGGAACAATTTTGTTTCAAAATCCCCTCAAATATCGAATCATATGACAGTGGATATGCAAGTAAGATCTATTGTAGAAGAATAATATTAAGATTGTTGAGTCTTATTAAAACGAATTAATAAGCAAATAATTTTAAGGTTTAATGTTACTAAGTTGCAATGATAAAAAGCATGATATTAGTAATACTTCTCATTTTGGTTGTATTGATTTTTTGAAATGTTTGCAAGAGATATTCATATTTTTATTAAAAAAGAAGAAAAAAAGAAAGTTTTTTTTTTCAAAATCTATTCATAGCCATTAAGTGTCGAAATTTCTATATTGTAAAGTAATGCACAAATCTAACAACACCGTTTTGATCGTATTTTGATTTTGGAATACGTTTCCCATCCGAAAAAAAACGTTTTGTTCACTTCGTCATGCAATATTTCATTAGGTTAGAAAAATATTTATTTTCATATAATCTTAAATTTTGACCCAAGCGGGACTTGTACACATGTTTAATGATATTTTCTTGTAACGTTGTAGCAAATATGTATTGTTTTTAGTTAACATTTCAAAACTAATACATACTATGAAAAACCATATTTAGAAATATTGAGTGAGAACCAATGATAATAAAAGAAAATTATATACATTAATAAAAAGACATTAAGATACAGAATACATTTTATAAAAACATAAAAGTGGCGAAAAATGGTGGCTAAACATACAGGTGTAAATACCTATTATTTAAAAGTAATAACAATAAAATAATGATAAGGCGTACAAAAATAGTGCAAACTGGCGTTAATACTGCTTCGTAAACAATGCTCCATCAATAGTGCTCCATAAGCAGTGCCAAAAGGGATATCTTCTTCGATATGTATTCTTGGTGTTTTACATTCACTCGAATCGTTTCTAGAAAGTGTCGCAGTGGCGTATTCTTCCCAACAAGACCATGCTGTGTTTCCATTTACCCTAAGACAGTTGAAGTAAATCATATACAGGGTGAACCAAAATCAAGGACCATACGAATGGTCCAGGGTCCTTTGGCAACATTACCAATGCAATATTGCCAATTCTCTGTGGACGCCATTTGCTATCGACTCTCGAAGCAAGAAAAATTAACGCGAATATTTTATTGAACTTATAATTAATTTTTAGTGATAAATTTATCAGTTGGCAACTATGCCAGGGTTTTTACAGTGCAGGACATCTCTCTGACGCCAAAATCTGACTTTTCTTGTGAATGTGTGTGTGTGCAGAAGAATAGTCCTTTGTCTCGAAGACGTTGGAATTTCTTTCTGCGTAGTTGTCTAGAACATTCGAGAAGGTGCTGTGTCACGCCACGTCTCCATCTATTTCTAAGTCCAGTCGTGATTGGACAATTTTTCAATTATCAGCCAATAAGGAACAGTGTTGTGTCCAGTGCATACTTACTCATCACGTGCATTTTGGTGACAAGAAAAGTGCGCCAAGCAATCGGGCACTGGCGAACGGCGAGAAGACCACGCGTCCCAGCGTGAGGATCGGCGTTTTTGTATAATTATGAACAAATGAAAAGTTTTGCGTTTAACAATTAAAGTAGAAGACTTTAACGTATTTAGCATCGTGGCCGATGCTAATTGAAATCTGAGTTAGGAAGTTTTATTCTCCAAGAAGTTTCATTGCATCAGAATCGAGTAATCATAGGACGATACTGCAGGGAAAATCCCGCTCTAGGAGGAAAACATTTGTAAGTAGTTTTAAAATGTATATTTGAGTAAGCTACGAGAATTCATATTAGGACTAACCCAAGAACATTATTAACAGGAGCAAATCATACGACGTTATAAAGTGATTTTCTTCTTTTCATTAGTCAGCCACTATTGATACTCACGTGCACGTATAATCATCTTTGTGTGAATAATTACTTATTTGTATAACAATTTAGCTAGATAGGGAATTATTGAGAAAAGAGTACTATACCAGTTTATATATGTGGATCTTGCTTTTACTGTGTGTTGAATGTGAATGGTACAGATTTCATTTCATGATGCTCCTATAAAATATTTGTTTATATTTCAGTTCGTACGTACGTTAATATCAAAATTTAATGTGATACTTATTTCATGTAAGATAAATTGTTTTGACTTATAGTTAAATATGAGCGTTTGAAAGCAAATTCCCGGTGTTTCAATCATTTGATTTTTATACAAGTGTTAAGTTTAGATTTAACGCGAGAGTAGGTTGCGGTATGTACTTGGTTTCAATATATAAGTAGTGAACTATCCCTCGCGGTGCACTTTGATAAGTACAGGAAAAAGGTAAAATTAGCATTTATTTTATTTCTTAAGTCTCGCAAATAGGATAGTTCGTTCGCGACCGACCACTTTCCAACCGATCTTGTCATTCGAGTATTCCCAAGCTTGAATGAAGGTCGGGAAAGCATGTTTATGCGTCCGAGTGAAGGAGATGATTGGGAAACTTTTATGTTGTAATTGATATGAATTGCAAGTGCAAGGCGAATCTGCGTGACCTCCTTCACCAAGCGATAGCAATTTCTCCATAGGAAGTTAAATATTTACTATGGATGAATTACTCCACATATAAGGAGAATATAATATTCCATGCAAACATTACGCTAGATACATTTAATTACACTACATAGTATATTTCTCCAAATGTGCTTAAAAAGTGACAAGCAAAAACTGACTTTATACGAAAGGGATTAATAATATCCCCTTTAAATTCCATTCCCTAGCTAACTTTCAGTAAAGTACGCAGTATGTATCCCGTAAGGTGGTCAAAAATTACGAGAGAGGATGATTTCACACGAAATGGGTAAATAAAGTCACGAACAAGCATTTTCACTAGATAGATTTCAATACACTACATAGAGTATTTCTCGAAAAGTGGGTAACAATTGACTAAAAAATATTGATTTTTCATGAAAGAGGGTAATAATTACGCCAGTTTTTTTTCATGAGAAACACAATTTTTTTTTCAGATTTTTTGGTAGTCGTTTAGGTGGTGCGCATCGACTTTGAATTTTTTGTTATGCAACCACGCACAACAATTTTACAACATCATCATTTGGCCTTTTTTTATGTATTTATTGCTACTCTAAAATTTTGTTTCTTTTGTTCGTGGCAAATATATTAAATGTGTGCCTCAGGGAAAGGGTTCTATGTTGTTTATATTGGTGAAGCGTGAAGAAAAGAAAATGAGAAAAAGTAAAGCGACTTTAAGGTAAAAAAAATACAGTAACAGATTTATGCGGGGAAGGGATTGTGTTATCATTGTTGGGCAGAGAGAAAGGAGGAGAAGAGGTTGGTAGTGGGAAGCAAACTTTGGTACTTTCGTAGGCGTTACAAGGGGGTGGGCAGAGGGGTTTGTATGTTTTCAATAAGAGACGCTTAGTCTGAATTGAGCTTTGCGGCTGTCGACTGCTAGTGTTCCGCGTGTGTAGATAATGAATTGCGTTACTTTTTGTCGTTGTTCAGTGTTCACTGCGCACTTACTACCATTTTGTAATTCTTATAAAGTGTTGGCCAGAAGAGCTTCTCGACAATAGACTTCCAAGTTATAGTGATGTTATGAAACATTTCCTCTGGGAAAGAAACTACAGAGAGGATGCATTTGGTGAATATCCTTCCCTCCCAGATTTGACGAACGCTACCGCGAATAAGACGATACAAATCAGGACAAAGCCTTTGATTCCTACAGTTTCTAAAAAACGAGTGGTGGACATGATTTTGGATTATAACAAATCTTCACTGAATTTGCGTAAATCTGCAAAACATGCTTCGACTCGAGAAAAACTACAAACGTTTTAGGGATAGTGGACACAAACTCTTTGATATTTGTTCGTGCAAGTTTACCGACCCAGAAAAGTTATGTAACTGTGAAAGAGTGAAAAAAGTTCCAGAAGCAGAGAAACCATTTCTTATGGACCAACGAACGAATAGAAAAATGATAATTGGAAAAGTGGATCCTCTTCAAGTGCAACTGATATTTCTGGAGCAAGTGATTCGGACTTTGAGCCAGTGGCATCAGTCTCAAAGTCAGGTAAACCACAGAAACGTCTAGATCTAAAAGCCGTTGCTTCAGCTGTTTATAGAACAGGGGCTTCGAATAGACAAGTTGCTCTTATAGTATCTGCTACTTTGGAAGATGTGGGAATGATTTACATGACAACAAAGATAATGTTGTTGACAAAAACAAAGTGGCGCGAGAAATGAAAAATCTTCAAGCTGAAATTGAGTCTACATCAAAACCAGATCAAAAACCTATCAGTGAACTTTACTTTGATGGGCTTAAAGATAAAACTTTAGCAAAGGAGCTCAAAGGAGATCGTTTTTACCGAAAAAGATGTCTTTGAAGAACATGTGTGTTTAGTAGGAGAACAAGGGTGTGTTTATTTAGGGCACACAACGCCCTCATCTGGAACTGCCGAGGAGATTGAAAATAGTATTTTTCATTTCATTGTAGAGAACAACATTGATTTGTGTGATACACATGTGATCGGATGTGACGGCACACCGGTAAATACAGGATTAAAAGGTGGAGTCATCCGTGTGATTGAAGAAAAAGTCGGCAAACCACTCCAACACGCAGTTTTTCTTCTTCATTTGAACGAATTGCCGTTTCGCCACTTATTTACAACATTAGATGGCGCCACGAAAGGTCCGTCAAAACTTTCAGGACCAATTGGAACAGCCATACAAACCTGTGAAAATCTTCCAATTTTTAAGTTGGAACCTATCACAATCCCCTGGGTGAAAGAAATGTCAGGTATAACAGATTTAAACACGGATGAACAATATTTGTTGGATACCTCTTCAGCTGTTTCGAGCGGCGTTTGTCCTCGCAGTCTTGCGAGGGAAAATCCTGGGCCACTTGTCCAGTCACGATGGTTAACGACAGCATGCAGTGTTCTTCGGCTGTATGTAAGCACACCCCACCCCTCTGAACAGCTGCAACTTCTTGCAAGGTATATAATGAACGTGTACGCACCGGTGTGGTTTGAGATCAAGAAGAAACCATTGATAACTGACGGAGCCCGACATCTCTGGAATATGATCCACTTGTCCCGATTTCTTACAGGCCACTTGAGAAATCAGAAACGCACATTTTGCTCATCCTGAAAATCTTCTGCTGGCTTTAGTAACGGATGAAAATCCAGACATCAGAAGTCTTGGCTGGAGAAGAATTAAGAAAGAAAGATGATTGACAAAATGCAAGAGAATACGAACTTTTGTTTTACCAGTCATCAATTTTAATGTAGATGAGATGATTGATTGGGCATCATGCTCCCTCCACGAGCCTCCGCTGACTAAGAAGATGACAAATGAAGAAGTAGATGAATACATTAATAAACAAAAAATAGTAGAATTTCAAGACTTCCCCTGTCACACCCAAAGTGTAGAGCGACTTGTGAAAATTGTTACAAAGGCTGCTTTTTCCGTTTTCGGCGCCATCGCAAGTGAGGGCTACATCAAAGTAAAATTGAAATCTAGAGGACATATGCCGACATTTCAAACAAAAAGTGACTATAACGTTAAAGGAGAAAACTAAAAGAAAATCCTGGCTAGCCTCTTAGTAAACTTCTGTTTACTATGATAATTTGGAGTGGGTGGGTAGGTGGAGCTCGCAGTCAGCTATCTCCTCGTGGTGAGCTCTGGGTTATTTTCATATCACAATTAGCAATAAAAATAAGCGAAGAGCTGGACAGAGACTGAGAAACGGTAATAAATTTGAACGCTGAAACCCCGTGTTTTAGTGTTTTATATCGGGAAACTATCGAAAAAATTCAAACTGAAAAGAAATTAGAAAATTTCCATAGAAAGAAATAAATTTTAGCCGAAAATCACTTTTCTAGCCAAACATAATACGTAAATAACATAGAAACCCCCTTGAGGCACAAATTTAATATATTTGCCAGGAACAAATGAGAAATTACTTTAACCTACAAATAATTAAACAAAATAATCAATTATTAAGAATTTTGTGAAATTGTTGTGCGTGGTTCCATAACCAAAACTTCAAAGTCGATGCGCGCCATATAAACCACCTCCAAAAAATCTGAAAAGAATCTGGCGTCTTTTTGGTCACAAATGGCCACTTTTTCGCACTACGCACCCTAACATTTCGAAAATAAAGTTTTTTTCGGTACACCCTAGTCTTCATCCCTTATCATTTCTTTTACATACTTCTCGACAACATCCATTTTCTGGTCCTTTTCCTAAAACTGTGTTGAAGGTTCCTATTATTATTGCACACGTACTCCTCTTTTCCCCATCAGCAATTTCCTTCTTCTCCTAATTTGCCTTTATTTCTTCAGTAGTCGGTGCGTATGTCTGTATCTTTCTTTTTTCCCTGATCTACTTTAAAAATTTTCTATTTAATTCGCTTAACATAAATTATTTCCACAATTACAATTATACCCTTTCTTTTCATACCTGTTTAATTCATTCTATAGTTTATCCTTTGCTGGTGAATTTCCCTTTATTTTATAATCTGACGACACGAACTCCTACTAAGTCTACGTTATTTCATTTCGCTACTTGTATATTTTTTTCTAGTTTCTGACCGTGCAACATGGTACGTGTAAACAATGTCATTATCCTTATTTTAAGTGGTTTTGAAGAATAGGCTAAATATCAACAAGTACGTAAAATGGCTAACAATTTCCTTTGTGTAGAATGATGCATGATGCATTGTTGAAAGTTTCTAACTAGCATTTTTAAACAAAACAACATAAGATAATTTTAATAAAATGAAAGGAAATAATGATAGAAGGGTAAAATTTCAACTGAAGATTATGGTCCTCTGATCTCATTGGTGCTATAACGATTAAAGTGGTTCTTTTTAAAAAATGATACTAATTTCATTGTGTTAATTTTTTTGTGATAATATGTTTATTTTCACCTTGACAAGGTCATAGACATTGTGCACTGTTCTGTTTGAGACAAGTTATCACTTGTATTTCAGAAAAGCAAAGTAATAACATCAATTAACTTAAGTTCTGTTTCTATTTCTGGAAACTACGGATATTTCTGAATTCAATGTCTGTTGTAGGCCATACGGTAGTTTGTCTACCATTAGCTGTCAGAAACTGTAGACCCCCTAAGCTTATTCCAGAATTTGTAACAGTATTTCATAGATTCTTTCGATAGTGAATATGTACTTTGCTAAACTCAACGCGGTTACTGTGGACCACATACTTGACATTGTTGAGGTCATTATGATAAATGAATGTCAAAGATCAGGTAATCGAATCTGTTATAGTTCTTCAAAATAATGAATTAGTACTGGCATTGATATATAAAAACTCAACTACCCTCATCGGCAGTGGACATTCTATTCGACCGGAACACAGACACTGCTCTGGTTTTAAATTTAAGAATTGCTGCATTTTAAACGTGTTATGAAGGTTCGAAAATATATATTAAAACATCAACACGTATGTAACAATGGCCAACAATTTCCTAGGCATAGAATAGTATATATTATATTGTTGAAAATTTCCAAACAACGTTTGTACTCTAAATATGAAAATCTTAACAAAATTAAAGAAACTAGTTATAAAAGTGAAAATTTTAGACTGAAAATGAAGGCTATCTGATCTCGCTGGTTCCATAATGGTTAGAGGTGTTTTTGTAGAACAACAGATAATAATTTCATAGTGGTTAGTTTTTGTGATGACATGTGAAATTGATATCCATAATGATGTGTAGGACGTGTTTTCGTCTGACTTGGAAGAAAACGTGTACACGATGCATCAAAATTCATTTGAGTTGAAGTCAAGTTATTCTTTTCTGGATTTAAAAAAAGTGAAGCAATTAAAGCAATTAACGTACGTTCCATTTCTATTTCTTAAAGAAAAAAATACAGATATTTCCAGCTCTGTTGTAGCACTGGGCCATACCATTAGCTGTTAGATAGGATAAGCTTATTCCGGAATCTATAACTTTTCAGTGATGACCGTACCCTATCTATGTCTCTAACCTATACTCTTCTCTTGTTCGTCCTCGTTCCTCTAATGTTTCTTCTAAATTGTTACTTTCTTGTCAACAGTCCTTCTCAAGACATGTTCTTTCGGAGATAAAGATAAGGAAATAGTTTTCCTTTGTAACAATATTTAGAATGTTTGTAGTATTAAGGTTGTAAGTTCGTAGATACTTTTCTTTCCGTTAAATGATAAGTCCCTCTTTAGGTTAGTGTGTAAAGTGTTATTGGGGTTTCGAAGAAATAAGAATACAAGAAGTTCTAAAACAGAATAAGAAAGCATATACAGTTACTAAAAGCTATTTTTAAATAATATCTAATAAAGGTCTAATTTTGTCCAGAAACAGTCAATGCAAATTGAAAGAAAATAAAAACACAATTTCTCCCAGAACGTAAAACTTTTTATTGTAAGCATTATGTAAAACTGTTGGAGGAACAAAGGTCATTTTGCCATCTTGGATCGACACGTGGATACAAGTAGAGCGTCATTATAAGAAACCAGAAATTTCGTCTTGCTCACCAACCCCTAGCTGTGTAAAGCACACTCGCGTACAAAATCATAAAAGAGCATTACCAAATTGAATATTATGAAATTTATAATTATGTATCGTCACAGGTGCGTGATCCCTCAGCACCTTATATCCCGTTGTACTCTGGTTGGCACATTATCTACAAGTTAAAGAACAATTTTCGTCTTAAGCAATAATATACATTTATTCCAAAATTATTTTCAATAAATCTGACACAGACAAACTTATTCTGAGCTCCGAAATGTTATATACCATATTTACAATGACATCCCAGGTGAGTTCTAAGATAAATGGATGAGTAAAAGTTTATGAAAAATTAGAAAGAAAAAATGACAGTAAAAAAATATTCATATAAGAGAATTGCATACGAACATTGGACATATATGTTCATATCTTGCTGCTAGAAAATTAGGGAAACTGAAGTGGTATATATATATATATATATATATATATATATATATATATATATATATATATATATATATATATATATATACATCTTATGTTTTCTTATAATTACATATTATGTTTTCTTATAGATGGATAATATTTCATGAGAAAAATAGCTTGAACCTTTTAGTTATACTAATAAATTACCAGGGTAAGTTACATCCTTCTACAATTTAACGAAATTTTACTATATTCGCTAAAAAATTAGCATATATTTTAATAGTCATTTCCTGAAGCTGAAAGCTAACATCTTCGTATTGTAAAATAGTGATTTCAATGGAAAGTGGTTGTGTGAGTGAATCAAATGAAATGCAACTTCTTTGTGAGTTGGGGGCCTATGAACGGTCGTGGTGGTGGATGTCCTTCATATCGGAAATTCTGTTTCAGAAGTGTTGCAGGAACTCGGTTTCCCACGTGCAGTCATGCCCTCTATGTACTGGAGAATGCGTTGGTGAATAATACATAGGTTACAACAAATACCATACAGGTATTCAGCGGACTTCAGTGACCAAGACCACAGACACCTAAAATGAATTGCCAACAGTGATAGGAGAGGAACAGTGCAAAAAATCACAGCCAAGTTCTACATGGACAGTGCTAAATCATCTCACAGATGACATGCATGTGTTTAATGTGTCGTCCTACTTACAATACTAACCCGTGTAATTTAATACAATCACTTCGGATGGACACCCCAACAGCCGTCTAAGTTAGTATGGTACGAGGAGTATTGGTATCACCTGTACTATGAAAATGCAGGAAACTTGTGTGTTGTATACCACACGAAGTGACTAGCATGCTTAAAGGGCTGGTCGAGGGAATCAGTCATAGCGTGGTGTGACCATACATAGTCTCTCAGTAAGTTTATAATGATTAAAGTTAAGAAAAGCATGTTTTATTTGTGTAAGAATAGTTATTGCATTCTTAAAATTACATTTTTTTCTTTTAGATTATTATGGCACTTATCTTGATACAACTTGAGAAAGAATAGATTAGAAATTTCCTTGCATATCGGTAGCCTGTGGAGATTGACCTTTATTAGGACACAGGAGCGAAATTATTAAATAATGTTTATTCCATCTAAAATTTGCGTAACTGTTGGGACACTTAGTACGTTACACGCGAAGAAGGAGTGACTTACATGAAGAAACCTGTTGCATCTCTTACTGAGTTGAATTAATTTTCAGTTTAACGTCCCATTCAGCAGCGAGGCTATATGAGACGTGGACCTACTGATTAACGTGGAATCCGAACCACATGAGCTCCCGCCGGGAATCGAACGCGGATCTCCCACGCCAAAGGCGCGTACGCTAACCGCTTAGCCACGAAGGAGCTCGCATCTCTTACTGAATATAATGGTTTTCGCAGGGTGCAATGCATATAAAGTGTTACTATTTGTGTGGCGTTAGTGCTGATACACGAAAATTATGGAACTTTGTCCAGCCAATTACTTCTTAATCTATTTTCTTATCATTAAATAAGTAAGAATACGGAAGTCACTGAACGCATAATCAAGACATGATATACAAAGTTCAGTGCGATTTCTTGATCAATCAATATTTATATTATTTCCATTAATTCTATACAGTCAGTAATTCCACTGTACACAAGGTTATTTAAATAAAGTGTTACATATTGCATTTTCTCAAAAGATATTCGTACAAAAATCCACCGTTTTATTCCATTGGTGGCACGAGCTTCCCGTACGGACTAGATTGAGTCATATTTAAAATATAACTGTTGCACGAAAATTTAACATTACGTGTTGACAAAAAACTTGGTTCTCTGTAGGCCTAACAGTTATAGTCATTTCTAAATAATACTTGTGTGGAAAAAAATCATGCCACGAATAAGTAAAAAGGTCATTAGATTTTATCAACGAAGAGAATGAAGGGGATTGAACTTAAAACCTTGGAGAGAAGAACAAAATTTTGTAAGCGAAGTTCAACATAAACTATATAATATAATTTTTGACATTATAAAGGAACCTTGAATGTAGGTTGGAAGAATCATTCAAAAATTTCAGCTCGAATTTGTTTCAGGCGGGCTCGCCTGTGGTGTTGTCAAATCTCCTATACGTGTTCTGAGTGCGGCACAGTCACTATTAGATCAGCTGAGGAAAAAAAAGAGAAAAACAGGTAGCACAATCAGCGAGTTGTTATTATTCTCACTATATTTACGTTTTAGTTTCTTACTATATTATTGTTTATAACTTAGCCATGATTTCTGCAGATCACAGTCATCTCCAATAGTCAGTGCCAGGTCTGGGGAAAAGGGAAAAACGTTCCGAGCGGCAATTTAGGAACGACAAGCTGCAAAAGTAAAAAGTAAAAGCTCCTACAAAGGAAATACAATCACCTATTGAATTCAATTTGGCCTAAACGTCTTTCAAATTTCAATACAAGTATGCTCATGTAATGTTAATGCATACAACGTACCTTCCTCTGCAATTCAAAATACGTAGGCAGGTCTCTGAATCTCCTGAATCTCCTTAACCGCCCAACCGATATCGATCAAATTTTTAACATGGATTAGCTTCAAGGCTGGGCTGGTTTTAGGTTATTCACTTTGGTGGTATAACTGAGGGTTGGAAGAGGGGGTGTAAAAAATAAATAAAACTTAATTACTCCTGAACCACTAGACCGATCTCGATCAAATTCTCAAAATAGATGAGGTTCAAGCCTGGGATTATTTTTATGATTTACATTTGACGCAGCACCGTGAGGGAGGAGAAGGAGTGGGAGACATATAAAAAACAATTTATATAAGACTGAAAGCGACTATTTTGTAACTTAATACCTATTGAACTATCTGACCGATAATCAAATTTTCAAGATATATGAGGTTTGGATCTGGAAACATATTTCTAATTTCACTTTAACGGTAGATCCTAGGGGAGGGGGAGGGGACGAATAAATAAAAACTAATAAAACCTAATATCTTTTGAACCACTCAATCAATCTCGATCAAATTTTCAACATATATGAGGGTCGGGCCTTGGGTGTTTTTACCGTTTCACTTTGACGAGCCAACGTAGGAGAGGTGGAGGGAAAAATATATGTAAAAAATAAAAATAAAAATGACTACCTTTGTGACTTCATCACTCTTGAACCACGTGACCGATCTCAATCAAATTTGCAACATACATGAGTTTAGGGACACGGATTGCTTTAGGTTATTTACTTTTACGATGCAAAGTAGGGAGGGGGAGGTGGAGAAAAATTTAAAAATGATCAAACATGACCGATATTATAGTTGAATCCATAGTTTTCGGGATCGATGAGAGAAACAGTGATACTTCTGCTGTTGTTTCAATCCAAGTTCAGCCGTAATAGTTGGGGAGGGGGAGGGTGCAATGGAGGAGAGAGGATAAACATTTAAAAATGATCAAAAGTGACTAATAATAGTGTCGAATCAATAGTTTTAAGAGTAGCAGAAATTAACAGTGACAATTCTGATGCCGTGTGCCGCAGCATGGAGGAGGGGTAGGGGAGATATATAATAATAATAATAATAATAATAATAATAATAATAATAATAATAATAATAATAATAATAATAATAATAATAATAATAATAATAATAATCGAAAATGACCAATATTAGTGTCTAATCCACAATTTTCGGGGTTATTCTGATGAACTGTGACATTTTCGAACCGGTTTAAATGCAAGATCAGCTCCGCCACTTGCGGGAAGAGGAGAAAGAGATATATTAAATGGTCGATAATGGCCACTATCAGTGTCGAATTTATAGTTTTCTGGGTCGCTTAGATGAACAGTGGTACTTTCGGTCCCGTTTAATTTCAAATTAAATCCCACAACTTGGGGGAGATGGAGAAGGAGATATTGAAAAATGATCGAAAATGACCAATATTAGTGCTGAATCCACATTTTTGGGGGTCGCTGAGATGAACAGTGACACTTTTGATGCCATGGCCCGCAAAATGGGGGAGGAGGAAATATACATATAAATGACCGAAAATGACCATTATTGGTGTCGAATCCATGTTTTTTGGGATCGCCGAAATGAACAATGATCATTCCGATGCTGTTTAAATCGATGCCATTGAAAATGAAAACAGCGTATTTCACGGGTACTAAACACATGAAATGCGTAGTTGTGTATTTTAATTTTAATTTCAACCCAGCGAAGTAGGTAATATATACTAGTAATACTAATAAAGCTCAAGTACTGTCCTTTCTCTATTTCAAAACCAACTACAAATCTCTTTCCTATTATAAAGGGTTATTGCAGCTATCAGTATATTCTTGTTTTTCGTTTTCATACAACACCAGGGTTATAAAGGATTGTCTATTTAATGTGAGTTCGGAGCTTGAATCTGATAGGCCGTTTCCAGCCATACTATCACGCCTCCAGGAAAACTGGATTACAGGGCAGAGTCTAAAGCAAGAAATGTATATCTGTTTTCCTAAACAAATCTTTAGTTTGCATACTAGTTATAGAACATGTTTAGAGTTTTTTTTTAACGAATCTGTATGAAACAAGACCTGCAAATTACATAGGACTGAAAGTTGAACTTACACCAGGAGTCGAATCTGGTATCACTCTAACAAAAAATCCTAATGGCTGACTACTTTAACGCTCATATTTCATTCTCATGTAAACATTTAGGGTGAGCTCGGCCCCCTGGATTCCCCGTGGGTTCGGGCATGTGTGACCCTCACCCTCGAAAACAATTTTCTGGAAGGGCCGCGGTGGCTCAGTGGTATTGCGTTCACCTCTGGTGCTAGGGGTCTCGGGTTCAAACCCTGCTCCCGCCAAGTGAACTTTGTGGTGGACAAACACCGTGTGCGTGGGTTTTCTCGGGGTTCTCCCGTTTCCTCTCACTTTCTTCATTCCACCATTTAATTCATTACTCATCATCACCGTCTCTTTTAGCCTAATCTGCATAACCGTGGGACGTAAAACTCAGAAATTTCATTTCATTTCATTTTACAATTTTCTGGAAGAAAGCCTCTATTCTTCCTTTTGTCTTTCAAGTTTACTGAAAACACGAAAAGCAAACTAGAGCATAGTGTTGGAAGTGATTGATATGTTGCATTGCAGACATATTTCGTACCATTGATGATTTTGGGATATTTTTGTAACATTTCTCCAAGAAAAAGGAAAGAACTTTAGTCTCGACAAAGAAACAGCTGATTAGTTATTTCCGCATACACTTAGCAACTATGATATATGTTAGGAGGTCAGGTTCAATGAACATGTTGCTTCGTTTGTTCATCGAGAGTTAACAGCGCAACCTATGAACTGTGGTAGAAATGTCAACCCGCGATTAGCGTCAGAACAGAAGAAAAGGTAATCGTCGACGGATCTAAAATTACACTTTGGATATAAGAATACAAGTTAGAAATTGTAATGGTTTTTGATAAGTTGAAAAGAAGCATTTTTCGTGATTATGAGTATTGGAAATTAATTCAAGATCCGCTTGTGAAGTGGTGTGAATTTAAAGCCTGAAATGTGATGAATTACATAATCGATTTGTAAGTGTGGGTTTGATGTGGCATATTCAACGGGACCGTAAGTATGTTCTAAATTCTAACCTTTTTTTATTTTTGCGCCATTTCGGACCGATTAATACTTCGATTCCGAGGGATATGTTCATCTGATCACACGTAACTATTTCTTTATTTATATTGAAAATAACGTTTAAATTAGTTGAAACATTTTTGGATTTAAAACTGAAAGGTTTAAAATGTTTTTTGGATAGTTATAATTCATGGGCGTTAAATTGTGGAATTGTTCACACCGCTATCAAAAGAATTGAAAGGGGAAGACTTCAATTTAAAGTGTTGTTTGTTATGTTATGTGTTAAATATATATTTGGTTATTGCTATTATTCTAGTTGTTACATATATTGGGAATAAGTCGTTAATCATATTGAAATATACTGAATACTTCTTGCTAACTAAATCATTTGCCTTTAGTTCCGCATCAAAGGAAAGATTACCTTGAACCCTTTCGAGAATAGCAGTGTACCCGTTATGGCGCAATACTGCTACATACAAATTTTAAAAAGTTACCTTTTCTTCTGTACTCGGTAACAAACTTTGATGCGTGAGGGAATCGAACCTGTTTTTATTGAAGGCAAACAAATTGATTTAGTAGGAATTATATGCTGGGTAATATTCTTTGTGTTTGGTTTAGGCAGGTAACGAGAGCGAGAGAGAAAAGAAAATGAGTATTTATAATGTGCAGAGTGGATTATGAGTTAACCAAGTACGGCGTGCGACAGCACCTTATGTTCTGGTGGCAGACCCACCCCTTATAGTTTTTGATAACAATGAGCAGGAGGAGGGGAGAGAAAGACAGCCAGTTGCGGCTAACATAGAGAGACATTGGAATCAACCAGCGTTTCCAGCTCCCATAGTTTGTAATTTCAAGAAGCAATTTTCTCAACGTATTTTTCGCTCTTTAGAAAAACAAATTAGTGAAGTACCGGAAATAGATGAAACGGATGGGTTACAGGTTTGTGATTTCTTATTGAAGCTTGATATGTTAATTGTTAAGGAAATAGCTCCTGTAGAAGCTATTTTAGTTTCAAGTCTTCAGAAATGTAGAAAACAAGCTTATGACGAATTACAACGTTTACTTACTATCAGTGCAGATTGGGAACATATTTGCCATTCGTTATTGGTTAAGTTTGTAACTCCTTTGGTAAATACTGAATTTAAGAAATCGGTTTTATATAGAGTTATTAGAAGACGAGAATTTATTAAATCTCATTCAAGAGAAGTTTAGTACTTCGAATAGTTTGAAAATGGAAATGTGTGAGAAGGAAATATGTAAAATGATTAGTAATTTAGTAAACCCGGAAATTAGAAATTTGTTATTAATTTTAAGCTTTCCGAAAACAATTCATTAGTATGTAGACTTCGCTGAAAGTTTTGAAATTAATGAAAAGTATAGTCAAGATTATAAAAGGGTTATGAGGACGGACCATATGCCTCCCCCGAGATTTAAAGCACCTCTAAGGAGTATGAACACTCGTCAAACATTGAAGAAGAGAACATTTAAGCATAGAAGAAATTTTTGGAGATCAAATTAAGCTTTAGGATTTCATAGTGTTTCAAACTCAATCAAGGAAGACGGTAATGATGGATCATTATTACAGTTACCTGTTAGCATTTGTCATACGTTGTTTCCTTGTATCATTGACATGGGATCAAGTTTAAATTTCTTCGAGGAAAAGGTTTTAGAGACAATACAAACAAAATATCAACCTGTGGTGAAGCAAGTAAATTATTCCGTCACTATAAGGAACTAATAGTGCGTGAATTGGTACAAATTATATTTTTTATTAATGGTGTTCAATTTTCTGCCTGGTTTGGTGTAGTGAAACATCCAAAACTTAAACTATTATTGATATAAACTTTCTTCGCGAAAATTTTGCACATATTAACGTTAATGCTCAAGAACTTTGGTTTGAGAAAGTGAATCTTAAAGTTGGATTAAAGCGTTTAGATTGGGAATCTTGTGTTATGAACAGTAAGTTGTGCGATTCTCCATATATTTTCAGGTCTGTCCGGAGTGCCCCCAGGCAACTTGTCGCCACAGTCTGGGAGTCCTACGGAGGTAACACACTTAATTTTCCACAACAAGCATCGGGCCGAGCAAAAATTCAAAATTCGTCACAGCCAAGGTGTTTTGGGAAAAAGAGCCACTCCAGCAATTGTAGAGGAAGGAGGCAGAGAGAAGAAAAAGTCCTCTTGGAAACTTCGTGCATGGAGATGATGCGGCCAGAAACATGGACGGCGCGTGAGAATGTGGCTTCAGGGTTTCCAATCCTACGTATAGAGATATCTCAATGGAGGAGGCCGAAATACAATCAAAAGGTAATAATGATTTTGAGAATATTGCTAATGAAAATTTAATTGACTATGTAAAAACTTTAGCTATAGAATTTCAAGATGTTATAACGGAAAAATTAGGTCAGGAAAAGGATTATAGATATGAAATTCAGTTAACCGATCCTTCTCCAAGCATAACTCAACCTTATTCAGTTCCTAAGCACAAATTGAAAGAAATTAATCAATATATAGATAAATTAATAGAAATTGGCGTTGTTGAAGAGATTGATAGTAGTCCTTACATTTCACCATGTTTCCTGGTGACAAATAAGGATAATTCTAAAATGCTTGTCATAAATTATTTTCTGTCAACACAGCTTATCCGTCACCTAATTTAGAGGGCATTATTTCTAATATTGGACGTCATAATCTGTATACAACGGTCGATTAAAAAAGTTCGTTTTTTCGAGTAAACATTAAGCCAGAATGTAGAAAAATAACTGCTTTTGCAACACCTAATAGGCTATTACAAATGGTTAAGCTCCCGATGGGTTTAGTTGTTAGCCCATTTATTCTTTCTAGCTTAATGCATAAAATCTTTAGAGATCTAGAAGGTGACTATTTAGATATTTATTGCGACGATTGGATTATTCACACAGATTCAATAGAAAAGCATAAAGAAATATTAGAAAAGGTACTTAAACGTCTTCGTGAATGGGGGATTACTATCAGTTCTCATAAAGCAAAAATTGTGAAATCAAACATTAAAATCTTAGGATATGAATTCAGTAATGGGGAAATGAAAATAGATGAAGATAGAGTTAAAGTAATTAGAGATTTGTCTAAACCAAAGAACAAGCATGCTTTAAATAAGATGTTAGGATTTTTAAATCACTATCTCAGATTTCTGAAAGGTTATGCTGATTTGTTAACTCCATTAAATGCAATGAGGTCTCCCTCAGTTCCATTTGTCTGGGGAAAGGATGAGGATGAACTTTTAGAGAAAATTAAAGAAGCTATCATAAATCACGTGATTCTTTAATTCACAGGAAGCTCCCTTTGTAATTCATGTTGATGCTTCGACTAAAAATTATGGAGCCATAATAAGTCAATATGATGGAGAAGGTAAATTAAGACCTGTTTATTTTCTTAGTAAACGTTTACCCCATCAGACTGGTCCAAGAGAATATTTGAACTAGAATTAAGAAGCGTAGTTCACGCTCTTGATAAGTTCGATATGTACTTACATAAAAAGGTTCAAGGTCTATTGTGATAATTCAGCTTTGACTTGGGTTCTTCGAAATCAAAAGCGTCAAAAGAAATATGGTTCCCTTATAGAAAAGGTTAGTAAATATCAGTTTGATATAGTTTATTTTGCGTAGTGGACACAATAATTTAGCGGATTATATTTCTTGTATGAATAATTATATCGATTTTACCCCTCCTTCGAAGGACATTATGGAAATTGAGAAAGTATATGGAATTGATATACATTTAAATTTTGTAAATTTTTGGAGAAATCTATTTTTCTATAGACCTTTGAGTGAGCATCAGCGAGAGGATTCATCTTTGCGTACTATTATCCAAGGAATTGAGAGTGGTAAGAATAAACATCCTTATTTGATTAAAGATGGAGTAATGTTAAAGAAAACTAAGGGGAAACAATATGGTGGCTTAAGAGCGGTTATTCCTGAGTCACTTAAATATAGTATTATTAAATATCATCACGATGATACGCACAGCCACAGTGGATCGCAAGGTACGATTGCTAAGCTAGTAATCGATAGCTAGTAGATGTACTTGTAAATATTTATTTCCAAGTATTCGAGAGTTTGTACAAAAATGTCAGATTTGTCAATTTTGTAAAGACGAATACCACTCAATATGGTACTTATTACTCACATAAAGAAAGATACCCGAATAATTCCGTATATTTAGATATAATGTGTTCCTGGCCTGTTAGTAATGGCTTTAAATATGTTTTGGTAGTAACAGATGGTTATTCACGATTTGTAATTATTGAACCCCTTAGACATTTAAATGCGAAATCGATCTGTTTAAAATTAGATAAGATATTTTACTCCTAGGGGGATACAAACAAACTTATATGTGACAATGCAAGTTATTTTCAAAGCGAATACTTCAAGAGTTACTTGTTTACTCTAGGTGTTAAACGTATTCATACGTCTCCTTACTCCATGTCCAGTAATTTAACGGAGCATCAAAATAAAAACATAAAACAAATAATAAAATGTCATGTACATAAAAATCAAACTCAATGGTCAAAGTATATTTATCAGGTACTTTTCTCGGGATTATCCTGTTTTTTCCTACATTTTCCTTTCACGAATTATTTCCCACAAATTAGCTTCCATATATTATCTCTCTTTATCATTGGATTGGATTTCAGTTTAGCATCCCTTCGGTACCAAAATTACATGAGATATGGAGCTACGGAGTAATGTGAGATCCGAAAATGGTGGACATTCTTATCTTGGAGATGTAAGTGGCTGATAAATCGTTAGGCGAAATGGGATTAGGCTAAATGGGATGGAATCATCTGAAAAGGTAGGGGGACGGTAGGTAGCGGCATGAGTCACGATGTAACCCAGGCCTATCTTTACCCATTGTAATTGCCTAGGAACTGGGGGAACGCCGTACACAGTTTTTTGGAGATGAGGATGGGGTCCCCCGCGTTCCCACGCACTTTTACACCTGCTGCTAAGTATAAATTGCTGTGAGTACTAACGAAAAATATTATATGATAATAATAATAATAATAATAATAATAATAATAATAATAATAATAATAATAAAGGATCTGAATGATAAAGGTATTTTTTATTTTTTTTTACAATTTCTTCTTTCCTGAATCTGGTTATATTGCTTTTATAAGGAATAAAGAGGCTTCAAACAACAAATATGATTTGTATAATAGAAAAAACGCCTTATCAGTTGTTTCACAAGGAACTAAGCAACTCACAACTGCCGTTGTGTCTGTTTTTTAAACACAATGTTACAAGACACAGAAGCCACGAGTGCGAGCAACTTGCGTTTTACATTGAGGGCATGTTCAGTAGTAAAATTAAGACTTTCATTCTGTCAATTTCTGTGTAGCTATCAGTCAGTCACACAGGTTCTTTGCAACGCTGACTTTTACAAGAAAGGTTTTGTTCATCGGATAGGAAGCGAAGTCTATCACACCTTGTATTCACTTATCCTCTTTCGCACACCGTGTGAAATTTAATTTGTATACTGTAGTAAGGTACAGAAAAGAGAATGCTATTTTTTAAAGAGATAATGACATTATCGAATAAGGTTGACCATTATCACAATATATTCAAGATGGAAAATATTCATTTAACAGTCGTCATACTTAGTTGTCTGCAATGAAATTCCCATAATGTGCTTTCTCCTTTTCTAATATGAGCTCCGATCTCCTTCGTGGCTAAGTGATACTTTCTTGACAACGTCAACATCATTATCAACTCATTTCTTCCATAAACCACCTTTCCCTTTGCTAATTTTGCCCCCCAATTCTAAGCAATTACCTTACTTTTTAGTGCACATGGAAGTGGAACTTTAAAAATCATACTATTAGTTATATAAAGTACTGTCAAATAATTTTAAAATTTTTAACCTCAAAATTGTTTAAAACCTAGAAGTAAATCATAATACATTAAAATAAAGTAATTAGTCATATGGTTCTTATAATTTGGAAGATAATGTAAAGAAATAGAAATAAATTCCTTCCCGGGAATTTATATGCCAGGGAAAAACCCGGGAATATTCCATTTTTTAATCCTTCCCACCGGGAAAATTCAAACTGCCCATCACTAGAGCTACAATTACTGAACCAGCCACACCGAAGCACTAACATGAACCACATTGATCATACTTGAAATGCCGTTCAACTGAGGCTTCGTGGCGGGACCCTAAATGTATAAACAGCTCGGAATTTGCTACCGCTCTGCAACTTCTGTGATTACAACTGATTCCAGAAATATACCAAAATTCTAGAAATAGGTTATGTCCAACGTCATAACCCCCACTTCGCAGGGCCAAAGCGTTCCCACCCAAAATATTATGTGTGTATTCCGTGTATTTGCGAAGTCAGTACATATACAATTTGTGCAATAACCAGTACAAACATATACGGGAACAAAATGCTTTTGTCCATTTGAAGTAAAATTTCTTTTAGTTTTTTTTCGTTTTAAAGAAGTCCTTATTATGAAAATATTTTACAAGGACGTAAAAATATACTTCTTGATCCTTCTAAGAATACAGCCGAAATTGCAAGGTAAAGTCCCAGCAGTTGCCAAAGTGATGTGTCAAGTTTATTTTTCTTCACAAATTTAAGAACGTTCTAAGCAAATGTACTGTTGTTCTTAATAGGATACACTGTAAAATATATCAGGAAGGTTTCTCAACTTCGCGGAACGTTTATGCAAAGGAAAATCTAGGTTTCCGGATAAATTAACAGAACGTTTGTCTATTTTAACGAAAATAATACTTTTTCCGTAAGAAATCAGAAAAGATTCGGTGTGTTCAAAAATATGTAGGATCCTTTTACCATCGGAAACAAGTTTTTTATACAGGGTGCGGCACGTAAAACCGGCCCGTAAAGTGAACACATAAAATGAAATGTAATGTATTGAATATGATTAACTACGACACATAAATGAAATGTAATGTACTGAATATGACTACTCACCTTCACAGCAGGTGTTCAAAGTGTCCTCCGCTCACTTCAACACACATGTAAGCACGATTGAGGAGATTCATATATACCCTTGTCATTTCTTGTGTTGTAATGCTATTGGTGACATCCTGGATCCTGGTCTTGAGTTGTTCAATTGTGTGTGGATTTATTTCGTATACTCTTCCCTTTAACAGTCCCCATAAGTAGAAGTCACACGTGGACAAGTCTGGTGACCGAGGAGGCCACAAGCCTTTGCTTATTGTCCTCTCTGGTGTAAACATCTCATGCACAAGGGAAAATGATGGAGCTGATGTGTGGCATGTTGCACCGTCCTGCTGAAAGTAACATAACTGACGCTCCTCTTCGGTCAAGTGTGTATAAAACTCCTCCAGGATTCCCATATACACGTCACTGTTCACTGTCGTCTCAAAGAATATGGGCCCAATAACGCGTGTGGCGGAAATGGCACACCAAACACCAATTTTCTCATCATGCAAGGGTACCAGGTGGATTGCGTGTGGATTTTCTGTCGACCAATACCGGTTGTTTTGGGAATTTCCGTACCCAGACAGGTGGAACCACGCCTCGTCACTCATGACGAGCATTAGTGGATCCAAGAAACCTCTAGCAACATTGCTCAACAGACATGAACAGAAATGCAACCTCTTCTGCAGGTCAGACTCCTTCAGTTCTTGCACAACACTTATCCGGTACGGTTTTAACTTCAGTCCCCTTAAAACACGTCTGCAACTTCTCTCACTCGCATGAATCTGTTGACTCAATCTCCTGGCTGACTTTCGAGGACTACTTGTCATTATCTCCTCCACCTGCATCTTTAATTCAGGTGTGCAGACAGATGGTCGTCTGTTCCTGGGAGCATTTTGAACCGATCCTGTACGCCGCCTTTTTTCAATCAATTCCTGAATGGTGCTTTTTGCTGGCACAGAACATCCTTGAAATTTCTCCCGAAACAAATTCTTTGCTTTCACAAAAGATCCAGTGAGAATGAACCCTTCAACAATGGCAACACGCTCGGGTATAGAATACGGCATTATCACAAACTGATACTCACCCGGCTTAACACAACGGGGCCTTTTTCTCAACTGGTTTCGGCAAGTTTCACTGGCTGCGGCTGCACGTAACTGCTGCAGGTCACTTAAGTCGACCCGACCTCGACACGCCATCTCTTGGTAGGAAGGTAGAATATTTAAGTGTTGCCAAAATCACAATATACCAGAATATTACGACGGGCCGGTTTTACGCGCCGCACCCTGTATTTAAGAAATTTACTCATATATTTCCCATAATCTGATGTTACTTTTCCTTTATTTCACGGTAAACTAGCTTTATCAGGATATTCGGATACTTTTTGGTGATGCATCATGGGAGTAGTACCAGCCATGTTTGTTTGAATAGTGGTATTACGTGTGTAAATAAAAATACTATATTTATTTCGTAAACATTAGAGTACTGTAATTCCAAATAATAACTTTCGCTATCAACAAATTATGAAAGAAATGTGAGAGCTATCTAGTAGCACAGAGAAAATTACAATAACAAAATATTTTCTCTGTGGTTTGAGTAATAAATAATCAGTACGTCGAGTAAATAGTAGGCTATAATTATTGTTTTTGTTTTTGTTATTTGTGGTTGCAGTTGTGATTACTAAATGCATGTTTTTAGCATAATGAATGAGGGTAAACAGTAATGCGTCCTTGTACATAATGCATGTTTTCAGCATAATGCGCGTAAACGCTCATAATATTAGTAGTTTTGGGTTCACTCGAACAGACAGATCGGGTTAGGTTTAGCAGAAGAATGCAGAAGCGCGAAAAAAGAAAAAAATACTGGATGATGCAAGTATTTACACCAAAATAACGTAACCAAATCTGGGTTCACTCGAGCAGACGATTCAAGCGGATAGAAAATCTATAGGTAAAATACTATCTGAAACACTTTTTGTGAGTAAATAAGAGTGTGAATATAAGTAGTTGGTGTCAGTGCACAGTATACTTAAATGAAAAGTATACTATTCCACTAAACTCATGCGTATACTCTCCATCGCTGACGCGCCTGCTACCTCCGGGTGCACCCCGTCGCTAACGCTCGTGCCTCTCTACTGCGCTCCTGCCCTGACTCGGTTAGAGAG
The DNA here is from genome assembly GCF_964235325.1 of Thermobia domestica. Lineage (NCBI taxonomy): Eukaryota > Metazoa > Arthropoda > Insecta > Zygentoma > Lepismatidae > Thermobia > Thermobia domestica. The sequence continues at coordinate 103,709,539 of NC_137457.1, forward strand.
CATTCGTGCTTTTTAATGGCCACCTAACACATATTTGTACGTGTTTTCTGCACTGTAGTTTTTATGCTACATGTCCAAACTGTATTTACACTAAGCCCTCCTGAAGTCAATTTGTAAGTGGTAATGGAGTTCCTGATTTCTTGCATGCTCTGCTAAAATAAATATAAAGATTTGACCTAACCTGAAAATGTAAGAAATGTTTCAAAATTTGGTAGAACCTGAAAAACGAAAATATATATAATAACTAGGTCGTTAACTAAACTTGTTGTCACGATTCGCCACTTCTGAAAACGTAAATTTATTTTAGGGCGTGTGACAACTAACATCGTGGTTGAAGGAGGAGTCGCCTGAACTTAGCAAAAGAGTGATAATGAAATATCTACTACTAATTGAAACTATAAATATTTTCTAGTAAGGTAAATTTTGAATAAATTATATTGTTATTCTTAGTTTCTGTATATGTTCATTTTAGAGGTAATTATCCCAAATCGGACTTCCAAAGAAACTTATCGAATCGAATTTATTGACCGTGCTGATAGCGACTACTCCCAGTCACGACCTAATTAGTTTTTCAGTTTTGTTAGAAATAAGAAAAGAAAGAGTGAGAAGGGAAAGGAGTGGAGAGAAGTAGGAAGAAGAAGAAAAGAAAAGGAAAAGGAAAGATTGAGGATTTTAAAGGAGAATGGATTACTGGATGATTTAGGTGGTATAGTAATGAATTCGAATGGTTATTATCCGGTAAAAATTAGTGGAACACATTACAAATACTATTAGTGGAGAATCAATTTTGAAGTGATTTGGAAGAGACACATGTTCATACATACAACCCCGACCTGGATCCATTCAACCGCTCCAATCGGTTGCCCAAACCCAGTCCAGGTGTGGAGAAAAATGGAATTTAATTCTTTGTAATTTAACCTCAAACAATAATTGATAACTATCCAATATCTAAACTCCATGATCTGAGATCGACCACGCATATGAATTAGTCAAGAAAAAAATATAAACTTATAAACTCAATATATAATTTATGTATCGTCTCAATAAGAGTTTCAACTTCCTGGAAGAAAGATGTCGTATTAAGGCTCATCCTGTTATTTTTGTCTCACTCCTAGAGCCGACTTTAAATTTGTTAGTAGCGGTCCTCCATGACCTAGGTTATTTACCTTAACACATATATTAAAACATGACACATATATTATAGATGTTAATATGACAAATGATATTACTAAAATTACTTAAATTAAATCTATCATGCATTCACTCGCTCACTCACTCAGGACAGTGTATGTATGTTTAAAGGAAACCAACTAGCTACAAGGGTAGAAATAGTTTATTACATTCGTAGTGAAAATGAAAAATAATTACAAAGAAAATCTTAAAAGCACAAGTTCTTGGTTATATATTAATAGAATACATAGAGTTATATTTTAGTAAATTTTTATATATTCAATCATCTTGACAAATAAAAAAAATAATTACATATATTATATCTTAGGCATGCTAAAGCAAATTATGATTTGCGACATACGCACAGAAGACACTTACATCACTTTAAAAAAAATTGGACAAAGAGGAAAGAAAAGAAAAAAACTTTTAGTTGTGTTAGAACTTATGAGTCTCTACCTCACGTCGAGACATTAAAAAAAGTATTCTTTTTACGTCCTGTAGCGTATATCAAACTCGAGCATTCGAGATCACTATTAATGCACTAAAGGTAGTGTCCAACACATTTCGCTCGATTTAAATTCAGTTTATGTTTATACACATATATTTTGCTTTATAACAACCATTTGTCCAGTATATACGAACTACCAGTTTGTAGCTGTATTTGCATATTGAAAGTTCTACCCATCTAGTGATTTCAACGACGATATTTGGTCAGAGGAGAATTCTCCTCTCAGTTCAGTCCATTTTTGGATTCATTATTTAGTAACTCCAGGTCACTAGTTAGTCATTCATCACTTGTACGCATCATAACACTTTATTTGTGAATTACTTATAACTTTTATTCATAGTATTTATATTTGAGAAGATCTTCACTAGTTGGGAGGGTTATAATTTATGTCGTGGTAAAACACTGGTTAAGTCATAGGATACACATTGGAAAACAGGGGGGATTCTAGGTACACTTTCCAAAAAAAGAAATTTCTGGTTGATCACTAAAGGATAATATTTGTTGAGGTATGGGATTACGTTTTAGACCTGCCGTTATTTTGAAATGCATGGCATTGAAACTGTTTACATTATTGATTACTAATTACATTTATGCAGAACAAAAAAATATTTAAGTTCGCGGCGGTATTCCTTAAAAAGAAAATTAGACTACATCATTCCATTCGTCGGAAAACATTACTTAAAACCCATGGCAACCAATAAACGTATGGGGCAGATGCGGTGCTCTTACATATATCCATATTCAAAATTTAACATTTTACATTTCACTTTAATATTCTATATTTCATACATATTTACATTTCGACGTCTCTCTCTCTATATATATATTTATATATTTTCAATACACGCGCACACATTTAATTATATTCCAACACTAATTTGTCCAAGAAGGTTGCAACATTACACCAAGAAACAAGACTTCCGACATATCATCATAAAATATTATTTTCATTTATACCTCGCGTCTATTAATTTTATATTTTCACATATTCAATTGGAGAGTAGATCAAAGAAAAAAAACTTGTGAGGCAGGCACGTACCACAGAACATTCTTAGATACATGAACATATAGAAACCAAACAATTTTTATCTTAACTTTGGGCCCAATATTACAACATTCACGGAAATAAACTAAATGGAAAGTGACCACTGGATAAAAAAAAATAATCCCAGACTTACAATGGTGAAGGAATGAAAGTGGAAAATTACGGTGTACCGAATCGTTACTCACCCCGTCGATGGGTCAAATATAATGTAAACCCAGTCCCTAACTATTTCATCAGATGAATCGTGTCGTGAGATGTCTCAGCTGGTCATTTCGGTTAAAAATATTATACATTAATTCATTGATATATTATACTTTCAAAATCGGGGGGAAGGTTGAAAATTAAAAAAAGAAACTTTAGAGAAGGAGTAGAAAGAATAGGTAGATGAGAGGAGATAGAACACTACAACTACGAAAGATAAGTGGTCGAATTTGCGTATACAACATAATATAACCAAATATTCTCTTTTATGCCAAAAGGGATTCGGCTTACCAAATAAATAGCCGAAAAAGTTGTCTGCGAAGATGAGACAAGTCTCTGTCCCCGATAGGATTTTCGGAAAGACAAAGGCTTTATGGAAATCCCACCACTCACTGTATCCGGTCAACACCCTTGCAGATCCCGGAATCCTCCGGAAGGTTAGAGAAGGCGTTAATTTAGAATTTCAAAAAGGAAAAAAATCATCCGACCTCTCGGGAAGTAAAAGATTCCAGAATAGTAATGAAACTAGAGTAATAGCTAAGATATCCCTAATTAGAATTTGCCAAAATAAAAAAAAATAAATAAACTGGATTTTGGATCGGTGATTTCTATTGCCAAACTTCACCGATAGCTCCCCTTCGCAGAATGCGCTAAATAGTTTGGGAACTAAGAAAGAAAACGACAATATTCAAGGGGGGAGGGGTCGATGCCCGGGTATGGTAAAATAAATTTCAATAACTAATTGCTTTGATTCTATAATCCTGTCTGTCCTATTCAGTCTACAAACACTGTATGGTAGCGTAATAGAAAAAAATCTCAGAGTCATAGGATCTTCTCTTTCATAACCGAATGTAAACATAATTCACAACAGCCCAAAACGCCAACTGTTTGGTATCGTGATCGATGAACAATTACATTTAGTTAGCCATTACATGATGCTATCCCTACCCTGCTATCAGACGAGATTGAAATAAATAATTACTACTGTTATGGCTTACTCAACTGCGAAGTAATAATACATGCTGATATATAACTCGCCTACCTTGTCGAGTGATGTCTCGGCGTGGAGGTCAGAACTCGAAACGATTCTCACCGCACATTTACGTTTCATATATATATATATATATATCATATGGCTAAAATATACCGGGCCCATGTATACACTATGCGGGTGTCCTATCATCTATTCACTTTTACTACAATATTCATATTCATATTCAAATAAATATTCATATATTCATATCATCATCTTTTTCCATTTACTACGACGTTATATTTTAAAAACACCCTGTTTCTTCTATCTATGCCCGAACTATTCATTCATTTCATCATATATTTTAAAAGAATCTATAAATCTCGTCCCGACCCATACGCAAGAAACATTACTCGAACCCAAGACTTCTTTGCCACACAAACCATCCTATATCTTACTTCGCAGCTGTTTTAAAACAAATCTCTATATAGAAATATTTACAAAAAATAAAATATGTACGATAATATTGCTGAATGAGATAGCATTCTGACAGCAACAATGAAAATTATTCTGCAACTACAAGAAAAGAATTGGAATTCAATATCTCAATTTCAGAACGGAAATAGCATCACATTGGCTGACTTCGGTTAAGAATCTATGCATTGTTTATTTACTTAAATATTTTCATTACTGGATTACACAGAATGTTGTAGTTTTCAGAATATTAAAGTGTCAAATCACATTATCCAACTATCTGTTCATATGGGCCGGAAATTGTGTTTACTCGGTTTTAAATCGAAAATAAAGGTCAATTTTGTAAAACCTAAATCACTAACTGGGTTTGATGGTAAAATATGCACGACTGATAGTACGGAATTTCGACACAAGGGCGCTAGTAACTATTTGTTCAAACTGTAAACCACGAAGTGTGACCTTGTACTCAGGATTATTGTACTATATTACGTTCACTTTCAAATATTGTTTATAAGTTCATTTAATGACGCAATAAAAAAAATATCGCATAGTAAATACTACACTGTCCATAGTTAATTATCTCACGCACTCTTTCATCACTTAACTACCACAATTACTACTACTAGAAAATGTTTACTACATTACAAATATACACATACTACTTAAACTACAAGACACATCATGCCAATACACACCAATCATCACTACCATTAATCTTATTATTCATTTAACACACATAGAACTCATCAGAGTTTACCATTTTTTTGTTCAAATCGACTCTAGCTGATGTAGGGGAAGGAAATGGGCGGTGAAAACTGAACCAATTAGTCCTGATTAACTCATGATATTTTATCAGATACTGGTCAAAACGTGTTCAAGGGGAACATACTAAAGCTATTAATTTTGAGGTTCCCCTCCCTAAAATGGAAGGAAACCTAGATAATTAAATATTTAACCCATCCCTACTGGAAGCTATCCCAATTCGGGATGAAAACAGGAGCCCTTGAAGTTAACCTAAGCGATCATTCTCATGTTATAAAGATTACGAAACTCAGAATACCGCCATGTGGATTAGTAAGAAAATCACTTACTATCTACATTAATAAATTACTACTCGGACAGGTCTTAGCTGTATAAGATATTGGGAGGGGTGAAAAGGATAATCACTGTTCTGAAATTTCTGAATCGAAGCAAATGAAGAGTTTAGCACACCAAATTAACTGCACGTAATGTCGAACCTGTCCAAACTAAATATTTACATCCGGCATGGCGTCCTATGTATCCGGCTACTTTTCACTGAGATTTTAGTCTATTTTAACTATTAAGATTGTCTAAATTTTAGCTCCTGTGCTTCCTGGTAGAGTAGTTTTGACCTGGATATACAATTTACCTGTCTTAATCGGCTATTCTGCTACAAATCCTCTCAATTCGCTGGCGGATCAGACACGCATCTTGACTATTCTTCTGGGCGATGTAGAGTGAAGATGATCGCGCCCTAATATGTAGCGTGGGTAACTGCACCAATCAAAGTAAAGCTTTTTTGGCGGTGGAGTATTTGAAACGAATAAAAAATGGTAAAATCTGGATTGAACCGGATCTTTAGATGAACATTGGTACCAAAAGAGGGGTGAGGAGAGTCCAAAATATTGTGCCAAAATTTAGATTGGTTAATTATTCTAAACTTCCATCCAATGGTGGGACTATATTTCCGAATAGCACTGACACCGTGAGATTTGTAATCGTCCATTTAAAATATGCATATACAAGATTTATAATTAATTAATATATAAATAAAGATATGACTCCCCCAAAATATGATTTCTAAACAATTTTTACCGTCCTCCATGTTAATTTGGAATAAAATAACGAACAAATAAATAATTTATATGGATCGAAAGAAATTTTTGCTAAATAGGAAGTACAGTCGGTGCAAAAATTTCTGGGACCCTCCCATCAAAAATATCATTACATTAAATTGTAATGTTCCATTACAATTCCCCGGCGTCATTAAAAAAAATTGTTAGGATAACAAAATTTTGGTTAGAGAGGATTAACATGTATTAATAATAATGAACTAACTACTCATTCATACACTCAAGCATTCACTTAAATAAGAACAGTGTTAACATTTACTTTGGGTACTGTGATAAAAGTTCCTTTTTCTTATCATCAGTGCAATCGAAGAGTTTGAGATTTTGAAAATTGTGAGTTCCGATACTTTCACCTATTAAGTTATGTAAATCTGCGCATTTTTTTTCTTTCACGACAGTGGTGTTCGCATAGGAATAGAACGGACAAAAGTTCCAGCTGAGAGATCAAGAGAGACAACTCGTAGGATTTCACTCGCCGACTGGCGTATCCGATAACGTTAGGATCTAGTTTCTCGACTATCACTCCCTTGATTTGTTAGAATTATATTTCCGCCATTATTCTGTATTTGCGAAGGGGCCGAATTCTGAGGTCTATTTCCACTATTGTTATTATTATTATTGTTACCGCCTTGACCGTTACCACTTTCTCTTCTCCAATACGCCCCGTTAAAGCTCCTCCGGTTATCGCCCCTATTAGGGTTCGATTCTCCAGCAGTACGGTCATAGGGGCGATAACCTCGGCGATTATTAAACATAGGCCGGTTACTGTACCGACGCCGACCATAATTTTGGTTGTTTTCCAAGCCACACCCACTTGGATACCGAGATCCAGCCTGGGTGTAACTCAGAAAATCTGTTTGGCAGCTGGCCGTTCCCTTATTCTTAGTAGGTTTTAAGATTTTAGCTTGCCGGGCGAAATACCTCCTTGGTGGGCCGCCAGTTCCTTTCCCACACAGGGCAGCTAAACGTGAAGTCACTTCTCGCACAGTTTGGCATAAGTCGGAAGCTATAGACCGAGACTCATCCGGTGGAAGAGCATTTATGATGATATCCACGAGTTCAGCTTGTGACGGATTTTCTGCAATTTGGTAGTATAATTCAATGATTTTCCAGGCATAGTCCAAAAGGGACCCTACTTAGCTCGGTCGTACCTTAAGGATTGGAGGGTACGTTTCTGAAGCCTTTCGATATTTTCGTTACAATATTCCTCTTTAAAAAGAATCAGAAAGTCGCTGTATGTGTTAATTCTATATTTGACGGATGCAAACCATGCGCCTGAAGCTGCAACTAGACGCTTCTCTACTATCTGTAAGCGTTCTCTGTCCGTTAACCGATACATTTCCAGACACTGCTGTAGTCTTCGTAGGAAGACACGAGGTAATCCATTAGTGATATTTTCGTCGAACGTAGGAAAACGTTCGATATCCCTTAACGAAACTTTGGAACTCATACTACTGTCAGCAGGAGAGTAATTTAAAGGAATGAAAGCATTATCTTGGCTAAACGGAGTAGTCACCGGATTCGCCACTGATGACGTTGTAGCAGTGCTATATGTACCTCTGTAACTAAAGGGAACTCTGTCAGTCGAGTCGACTATGTGGGGTTCCATCTTCGGACCAACCGCGTTCGTGAGCAACGACTCAGCACGGCACCCTTCTCCTCTTCCCGGCAAAACACTATATGACGGTATACCTCCCAGTAAAGAGGGCGCATTAACACTAGTGACAGTAGTTGTCACAACACTTGTCTGAGCAGGCATGTTATGGCTTTCTAACCAAGGTTTTAACCTTGACTGATGCGGAGGATAGTGCATTGCAGTACCCCATGCATCAGCTGACACTTGATTTTCATTCTCAGTACTAAATGTGATTGTTCTCACGGGTAATGTATTCGGAGAATCGTTACCGGGAAAAGGGTAGGATACATCTAATTTTTCCCGACTCGGCCTCCCTATGTCCTTTTGCATATTAGCTATTTCATCCTGAATTTCAGTAATTTTTTGATTTGTCACTTCCATTTTAGTTTCCAATGATAAGTGAGACAAAGTAGACTTCAAATCATTGATTTCAGCCTGCTGTAATTCTAGTTTCTGATCTACTTCTTGAAATTTGGTGTTTACCTTTCCTAACTCTGAATCTACTTTATTAAATCTACGCTCAGTTTCCTGTTTGAGTTGCTCTACTGTTTGTTGAGCCTCGCATCTAACCCGATCGATTTCTGTAGTCGTTTGCTCCCTCAATTTGTTTATTGAGGAAGCAAAGTCTACACATATATTGTCCATTTTGTGTGTTAATACCTCAAAGCGAGCTTCCGTTTCTCGGTTTGAGGCATCAAATTTTTAATGGATTTTTTCTATTTTTTCACTCATTTCTCGTATCAGATTCTGATTCATTTGTGTCATTGATTTCATTTGTTCAGCGAACTGCTGGAATAAAACAGACATATCAGACCCACCCGATGATGCAATTTCCTTTGGGTTAGTTGTCTAATCGCGATTCGGATTAGTTTGAGAATCACTAATGTGATCCCTATTCTTTTCATCATCATCGAGGTCAGATATCTTTAATGGAGATATTTGGCCTCGGTCTTTCGGAGTACTATACCCACGTTCTCCATCTGAGTCTGGGTGCTCAATTTCTTTAGAATGGGTTGGATTTATTATTTCCCGAGACTGGCAGAGTTTCCCTTCACATTCGTCACAATATTTAATTATCTCCCCAGTACGGATCTTTTCTTCATTCTCAACTGAGTCATCTAAATTGATACAGATAAAATGAATCCACTTTAGCCCGCACCCATGACACCTCACTAATCTACGAGGGACGCGAGCCTTTTTCTCCTTATCATTTAGTGTACATTGTGTACACGAAACTTCAGCCTCGCCTTGCGTGACGATTACTTTCTTATTGGTTGCCATAGTTTTTTACATACAACATATACAATACAAATACACATGCAATATAACATTTACAAACTAACAAAGTAGACTTGTTCTACAGATACTATTCATAAGTTAAAGGGCTCCCATTTTTTCCCTCCTTGAACCAGCTTCCAGCATTTTTTTTTAATTTAGAAAATTTTGTAGTTCCTTCCATTTCTTCCCCTTTCTACAGAGAGAAGCAAAAATAACGGAAAAGCCGAACGACTATAATTGTCTAACTCCATAATGACTTTTCTATTAATTGCATTCTTGTGGCCAATTCCATATGTGCTCGATCTCAATAAATACTCAATAAATAATTTTAAATCTGTTAGCAGGGAAAGACAATTGTCTCCATAGTGACTGTCTTGAATCATCAGTCATCTTATAATACCGAAAATAAACTATTTTTCATTTCTGAGATCCGTTGTCATAGAAACAACCGTTTCCATGACAAAAGTCCTTGTCACGTGTCGCCAATTCTGAAAAACGAAAATATATATAATAACTAGGTCGTTAACTAAACTTGTTGTCACGATTCGCCACTTCTGAAAACGTAAATTTATTTTAGGGCGTGTGACAACTAACATCGTGGTTGAAGGAGGAGTCGCCTGAACTTAGCAAAAGAGTGATAATGAAATATCTACTACTAATTGAAACTATAAATATTTTCTAGTAAGGTAAATTTTGAATAAATTATATTATTATTCTTAGTTTCTGTATATGTTCATTTTAGAGGTAATTATCCCAAATCGGACTTCCAAAGAAACTTATCGAATCGAATTTATTGACCGTGCTGATAGCGACTACTCCCAGTCACGACCTAATTAGTTTTTCAGTTTTGTTAGAAATAAGAAAAGAAAGAGTGAGAAGGGAAAGGAGTGGAGAGAAGTAGGAAGAAGAAGAAAAGAAAAGAAAAGGAAAAGGAAAGATTGAGGATTTTAAAGGAGAATGGATTACTGGATGATTTAGGTGGTATAGTAATGAATTCGAATGGTTATTATCCGGTAAATCATTACAAATACTATTAGTGGAGAATCAATTTTGAAGTGATTTGGAAGAGACACATAATCATACATACAACCCCGACCTGGATCCAAGCAACCGCTCCAATCGGTTGCCCAAACCCAGTCCAGGTGTGGAGAAAAATGGAATTTAATTCTTTGTAATTTAATCTCAAACAATAATTGATAACTATCCAATATCTGAACTCCATGATCTGAGATCGACCACACATATGAATTAGTCAAGAAAAAAAATATAAACTTATAAACTCAATATAAAATTTATATATCGTCAAAATAAGAGTTTCAACTTCCTGGAAGAAAGATGTCGTATTTAGGCTCATCCTGTTATTTTTGTCTCACTCCTAGAGCCGACTTTAAATTTGTTAGTAGCAGTCCTCCGTGACCTAGGTTATTTACCTTAACACATATATTAAAACATGACACATATATTATAGATGTTAATATGACAAATGATATTACTAAAATTACTTAAATTAAATCTATCATGCATTCACTCGCTCACTCACTCAAGACAGTGTATGTATGTTTAAAGGAAACCAACTAGCTACAAGGGTAGAAATAGTTTATTACATTCGTAGTGAAAAGGAAAAATAATTACAAAGAAAATCTTAAAAGCACAAGTTCTTGGTTATATATTAATAGAATACATAGAGTTATATTTTAGTAAATTTTTATATATCCAATCATCTTGACAAATAAAAAAAATAATTACATATATTATATCTTAGGCATGCTAAAGCAAATTATGATTTGCGACATACGCACAGAAGACACTTATATCACTTTAAAAAATTGGACAAAGAGGAAAGAAAAGAAAAAAACTTTTAGTTGTGTTAGAACTTATGAGTCTCTACCTCACGTCGAGACATTAAAAAAAAAGTATTCTTTGTACGTCCTGTAGCGTATATCAAACTCGAGCATTCGAGATCACTATTAATGCACTAAAGGTAGTGTCCAACACATTTCGCTCGATTTAAATTCAGTTTATGTTTATACACATATATTTTGCTTTATAACAACCATTTGTCCAGTATATACGAACTACCAGTTTGTAGCTGTATTTGCATATTGAAAGTTCTACCCATCTAGTGATTTCAACGACGATATTTGGTCAGAGGAGAATTCTCCTCTCAGTTCAGTCCATTTTTGGATTCATTAATTAGTAACTCCATTTCACTAGTTAGTCATTCATCACTTGTACGCATCATAACACTTTATTTGTGAATTACTTATAACTTTTATTCATAGTATTTATATTTGAGAAGATCTTCACTAGTTGGGAGGATTATAATTTATATCGTGGTAAAACACTGGTTAAGTCATAGGATACACATTGGAAAACAGGGGGGATTCTAGGTACACTTTCCAAAAAAAGAAATTTCTGGTTGATCACTAAAGGATAATATTTGTTGAGGTATGGGATTACGTTTTAGACCTGCCGTTATTTTGAAATGCATGGCATTGAAACTGTTTACATTATTGATTACTAATTACATTTATGCAGAACAAAAAATTATTTAAGTTCGCGGCGGTATTCCTTAAAAAGAAAATTAGACTACATCATTCCATTCGTCGGAAAACATTACTTAAAATCCATGGCAACCAATAAACGTATGGGGCAGATGCGGTGCTCTTACATATATCCATATTCTAAATTTAACATTTTACATTTCACTTTAATATTCTATATTTCATACATATTTACATTTCGACGTCTCTCTCTCGATATATATATTTATATATTTTCAATACACGCGCACACATTTAATTATATAACCTCAACACTAATTTGTCCAAGAAGGTTGCAACATTACACCAAGAAACAAGACTTCCGACATATCATCATAAAATATTATTTTCATTTATACCTCGCGTCTATTAATTTTAAATTTTCACATATTCAATTGGAGAGTAGATCAAAGAAAAAAACTTGTGAGGCAGGCACGTACCACAGAACATTCTTAGATACATGAACATATAGAAACCAAACAATTTTTATCTTAACTTTGGGCCCAATATTACAACATTCACGGAAATAAACTAAATGGAAAGTGACCACTGGATAAAAAAAATAATCCCAGACGGACAATGGTGAAGGAATGAAAGTGGAAAATTACGGTATACCGAATCGTTACTCACCCCGTCGATGGGTCAAATATAATGTAAACCCAGTCCCTAATTATTTCATCAAATGAATCGTGTCGTGAGATGTCTCAGCTGGTCATTTCGGTTAAAAAAATATTATACATTAATTCATTGATATATTATACTTTCAAATTCGGGGGGGGGGAGGTTGAACATTAAAAAAAGAAACTTTAGAGAAGGAGTAGAAAGAATAGGTAGAAGAGAGGAGACAGAACACTACAACTACGAAAGATAAGTGGTCCAATTTGCGTACATACAACATAATATAACCAAATATTCTCTTTTATGCCAAAAGGGGTTCGGCTTACCAAATAAATAGCCGAACCCCTTTTGGCATAAAGATGTCTGCGAAGATGAGACAAGTCTGTGTCCCCGATAGGATTTTCGAAAAGCCAAAGGCTTTATGGAAATCCCACCACTCATTGTATCCGGTCAACACCCTTGCAGATCCCGGAATCCTCCGGAAGGTTAGAGAAGGCGTTAATTTAGAATTTCAAAAAGGAAAAAAATCATCCGACCTCTCGGGAAGTAAAAGATTCCAGAATAGTAATGAAACTAGAGTAATAGCTAAGATATCCCTAATTAGAATTTGCCAAAATAAAAAAAAAAAATAAATAAACTGGATTTTGGATCGGTGATTTCTATTGCCAAACTTCACCGATAGCTCCCCTTCGCAGAATGCGCTAAATTCTGAGGCATCGATTAATTTCCATCACTATCTAGTTTGGGAACTAAGAAAGAAAACGACAATATTCAAGGGGGGAGGGGTCGATGCCCGGGTATGGTAAAATAAATTTCAATAACTAATTGCTTTGATTCTATAATCCTGTCTGTCCTATTCAGTCTACAAACACTGTATGGTAGCGTAATAGAAAAAAAATCTCAGAGTCATAGGATCTTCTCTTTCATAACCGACTGTAAACATAATTCACAACAGCCCAAAACGCCAACTATTTGGTATCGTGATCGATGAACAATTACATTTAGTTAGCCATATATATATATATATATCATCATTTTGCTAAAATATACCGGGCCCATGTATACACTATACGGGTGTCCTATCATCTATTCACTTTTACTACAATATTCATATTCATATTCAAATAAATATACATATATTCATATCATCATCTTTTTCCATTTACTACGACGTTATATTTTAAAAACACCCTGTTTCTTCTATCTATGCCCGAACTATTCATTCATTTCATCATATATTTTAAAAGAATCTATAAATCTCGTCCCGACCCACACGCAAGAAACATTACTCGAACCCAAGACTTCTTTGCCACACAAAGCATCCTATATCTTACTTCGCAGCTGTTTTAAAACAAATCTCTATATAGAAATATTTACAAAAAATAAAATATGTACGATAATATTGCTGAATGTGATAGCATTCTGACAGCAACAATGAAAATTATTCTGCAACTACAAGAAAAGAATTGGAATTCAATATCTCAATTTCAGAACGGAAATAGCATCACATTGGCTGACTTCGGTTAAGAATCTATGCATAGTTTATTTACTTAAATATTTTCATTACTGGATTACACAGAATGTTGTAGTTTTCAGAATATTAAAGTGTCAAATCACATTATCCAACTATCTGTTCATATGGGCCGGAAATTGTGTTTACTCGGTTTTAAATCGAAAATAAAGGTCAATTTTGTAAAACCTAAATCACTAACTGGGTTTGATGGTAAAATATGCACGACTGATAGTACGGAATTTCGACACAAGGGCGCTAGTAACTATTTGTTCGAACTGTAAACCACGAAGTGTGACCTTGTACTCAGGATTATTGTACTATATTACGTTCACTTTCAAATATTGTTTATAAGTTCATTTAATGACGCAATAAAAAAGTATCGCATAGTAAATACTACACTGTCCATAGTTAATTATCTCACGCACTCTTTCATCACTTAACTACCACAATTACTACTACTAGAAAATGTTTACTACATTACAAATATACACATACTACTTAAACTACAAGACACATCATGCCAATACACACCAATAATCACTACCATTAATCTTATTATCCATTTAACACACATAGAACTCATCAGAGTTTACCATTTTTTGTTCAAATCGGCTCTAGCTGATGTAGGGGAAGGAAATGGGCGGTGAAAACTGAACCAATTAGTCCTGATTAACTCATGATATTTTATCAGATACTGGTCAAAACGTGTTCAAGGGGAACATACTAAAGCTATTAATTTTGAGGTTCCCCTCCCTAAAATGGAAGGAAACCTAGATAATTAAATATTTAACCCATCCCTACTGGAAGCTATCCCAATTCGGGATGAAAACAGGAGCCCTTGAAGTTAACCTAAGCGATCATTCTCATGTTATAAAGATTACGAAACTCAGAATACCGCCATGTGGATTAGTAAGAAAATCACTTACTATCTACATTAATAAATTACTACTCGGACAGGTCTTAGCTGTATAAGATATTGGGAGGGGTGAAAAGGATAATCACTGTTCTGAAATTTCTGAATCGAAGCAAATGAAGAGTTTAGCACACCAAATTAACTGCACGTAATGTCGAACCTGTCCAAACTAAATATTTACATCCGGCATGGCGTCCTATGTATCCGGCTACTTTTCACTGAGATTTTAGTCTATTTTAACTATTAAGATTGTCTAAATTTTAGCTCCTGTGCTTCCTGGTAGAGTAGTTTTGACCTGGATATACAATTTACCTGTCTTAATCGGCTATTCTGCTACAAATCCTCTCAATTCGCTGGCGGATCAGACACGCATCTTGACTATTCTTCTGGGCGATGTAGAGTGAAGATGATCGCGCCTTAATATGTAGCGTGGGTAACTGCACCAATCAAAGTAAAGCTTTTTTGGCGGTGGAGTATTTGAAACGAATAAAAAATGGTAAAATCTGGATTGAACCGGATCTTTAGATGAACATTGGTACCAAAAGAGGGGTGAGGAGAGTCCAAAATATTGTGCCAAAATTTAGATTGGTTAATTATTCTAAACTTCCATCCAATGGTGGGACTATATTTCCGAATAGCACTGACACCGTGAGATTTGTAATCGTCCATTTAAAATATGCATATATAAGATTTATAATTAATTATTATATAAATAAAGATATGACTCCCCCAAAATATGATTCCTAAACAATTTTTACCGTCCTCCATGTTAATTTGGAATAAAATAACGAACAAATAAATAATTTATATGGATCGAAAGAAATTTTTGCTAAATAGGAAGTACAGTCGGTGCAAAAATTTCTGGGACCCTCCCATCAAAAATATCATTACATTAAATTGTAATGTTCCATTACAAACCGTCTGTTAGAGTAATGCCTCAAGTCTAATCTAAGCTAACCTGAACTAAACGAAACTAACATAACGTTAGTAGAAGTAAGCAAAGTAAGAGTGCACTTTGTGCATAACTAACTAACTAACTAACTAACTAACTCTATGGTCTATGGAACCCGGAGGTTCAGTGCCGCGTTCACAAAAGCTCTCCACTGACTTCTACCCTTAGCTAATTGCATCCAGTTTCTACTTTGTATTCCTATCTCTGCGAGATCCATCTTAATATTGTCCTCTCATCTGCGCCTAGGTCTTCCTAATGGCCGTTTTCCTATTTGTCTACCAGTCAAGACTTTGAAAGCGTTTCTACTTTCTTCCATTCTAGCTACATGACCCGCCCACCTAAGCCTCCTAGACTTGACGACCCTAACAATGTTGGGTAAACCGTATAAACTATGTAGTTCCTCGTTATGAAGTTTCCGCCATTCCCCATTCTCGTTCCTCTTGGGTCCGAATATTCTTCTCAGGATCCTGTTCTCAAATACTTTCAGTCTATGTTCTTCCCTTAGAGTAAGCGACCATGTTTCACAACCATACAGAACAAGAGGCATGATTATCGTTTTATATATTTTAAGCTTCAAATTCCTTGACAGAATTCGCGACGACAAGAGATTTTGAACCGAATAGTAACACGAATTCCCTGCTTTTAGTCGACATTTGATTTCTTCGTGAATATGATTTTCGTCTGTTAATATTGATCCTAAATATTTGAAAGTATCCACTTTATCAAAAGCATTATTTATTATTTTAACGCCTCCACAATTTGCCGCAATACGGTCCCGACGCACTTTCATGTATTTAGTTTTCTCTGCATTTGCTTCTAAACCCATGTCCCTGCAAGCGTTTAATAAGATCTCTGCATTTATTTCTACTGTTCTCCTATCATCCCCTATTAAATTTACATCATCAGTATATGCCATAACCTGGTGAATGCCGTTCAACTCTAGGCCCTGGTTGCTATATTTGATTTTCCTTATGGCGTATTCCAGCACAAAGTTAAATAATAATGGCGATAACGCATCTCCTTGTTTCAGGCCATTTTCGACGTGGAAGCTCGTGGACAAAAATTTTCCTACCCGGATTTTACTTTGGGATTCACTTAAACATATCTTAATTGATCTAATTAGCTTTCTCGGTATTCCAAGTTCTGTAAGAACGTTGTATAATGTTTCTCTCCTAACCGAGTCGTAAGCCTTTCTAAAATCAATAAATAGTTGATGTACCGGGGTATTGTATTCCCACGTCTTTTCGAGTATTTGGCGAATGGTAAATATTTGGTCGATAGTTGATCGATTTCGTGTAAATCCGCACTGATAATCTCCAATAATTTCATCTGCGTATGGGGTCAATCTTGCTAACAGAATATTTGAAAGGATTTTATAGGATGTTGACAGAAGAGAAATGCCTCGATAATTATTACAGTCAGTTTTGTCGCCTTTTTTGTGAATTGGAACAATGATTGATTCTTTCCACTCTTGTGGCAATTCTTCCTTGTTCCAGATAAGGAGAATGAGTTTGTGTATCTTGTTCCACAATTTTCGCCTCCTGCTAAAATTAACTCAGCCGGAATTTCATCTACACCCGGAGATTTGTGTTTCTTTAATTTCTTTATAGCGGTTTCTACTTCTATTCGGTTGGGTTCTGGAATATACGGTTCTGCGGTGTGTATCTCCTTTTCTCCACGCACATTAGTTTTTGGCTTTGTGCATAACGCTCATAGGAACTATAGCTAAACAGCTCCACGGGGCTTCTAACCCCCTTCGCTCGCTCAGCTATGTTCTGTGAAATAAATAACTGTTCAGATCTTATATTTGTAGGATTGGGAGAGAAATTAAAAGATACCCAAAGTCACTAGTTCTGCACAAAGTGCACTCTTACAAGAAATTCTAAATTTTTTTCGAAAATTATACTAGACCTCTACATTATCATAATCTAACATAAAATAACCTAAACTAAATTAACCTAATGTGAAGACAAATTACCAAAATTGTAATATTTTTAGAAAGAATTGCTGAACTCCTTATGCTAAATATAGGCCGACGGTCAGGGGCGGATCTAGAATTTGAAAACTGGGGGCACAGCCACAATACCAGACTATGATAGGTATATCATGGTATGACTTTAAGCTTCCAAAAATATATAAATAATAGCTAAAATGATGTTTGTCACAAAAAATCTGAGGGATCCTAGGTTCCCTCGGCCCCGGCCTAGATCCACCACTGCCGACGGATCTACCAAATTAAATTCATTTCAATATGCTGTACACTGACAGTAATTACTTATATTCAGACTGACGTTTTTTCATGAAAAATGTTTCACATCGTAATTTACCTACAGATTTTCTAAGTGAGATTAAAAGTATTTTAAATGTGCTCTTCCACTATCCTCCTTTATGCGTATACTCCCGTCGCTCACGCGCGTAGTCACAACGGACTAGCCCCACGCTACCTGGCTCCCTGCTGAGCTCCTGCTCTGACTAGTTTCGGCCTTTTAGGATTTATGGTATATTTATATACCATGGCGTAGTATAGTGTGTGCCCTATTATTTAGGTTTTATACCAGATATTTAAGCCATTTTTATTGATCAAATGAAGTATGGACCAAAGAACAATCCAGGTGCGTCTTGGAAGCGGATGGTCAACTTAGTGGCGCCACTATTTTTTCCTAAGGCAAATTTCAAAAATTGTTCACGCTCTTAATTTTCAAGATAACAAACTGAGAAAGTTGATTGTGTGTATCTTTGTGTATTTATCATTTTTTAGATCCCTACGTAAAACTGGGACCGGACCCAAGGGACGCAAGTGTTCCCAGAAATGACTTTTTTCAGAAAAATTCCCGATTTTTTGAGATCAGATGTATGGTACAGATATGTGCGTGATACCGTTGAAAAGTTCTCGTGATTCTACAGAAGATTACGGTTTAAACCATGACTCTAGGCCAAACAATAATGACGCAGTAAATTTTTGAAGTATTATATACGCATATTATTTATATATATATATATATTTTTTTTTTAAATCAGATCGCTATGTAAACACAGAGTCGGGCCAGAGGGGCGAAAGAAATTCTCCGGTTTATCTCGTTTCTGTTGTTTAATACGGACATGCGAGTGATACCGTTGGAAAGTATGCTCTATCGTGAAAATAAAAAACAAACGAGATATGAGCCATGATCCTACGATAAATAGTAAGGAAGCAGTAACTGTTTGAGTGAAAATCTAAAATGTACCTCCAAAATATAAAATCCTAAAATAGTTGGATAGCATTTTTGTTTTTAGTGGCCACTCAGCACAAGTTGGGTTGTGCTTTATGCACTATCGTTTTTATGGCATACTTCCACACAGTAATTATACTAAGACCACCTGAAATCTATCTGGAAGTGGTAATAGAGCTCCTTATTTAGTACATGCGCTGCTAAAAAATACAAAACTTGAGCCTAATCTGAAAATGTAAGAAATGTGTTAAACTTTGGTAGATTCGTCTGTTCGGGTAATGCCTTATTTTTCACAAACGTCCCATATATGGAGTGGACGTCGTGTCTTTCTTAAGCTTAAGTGTCTTTCTTAAGCTTAATGGTTGTGGGCACGGGGGGGATTTAGTGCCGAACGAGCTCAACAACTTTAGAAAATTTTGAACTGTATATATAAGCGAAAGGGATACTTGGTGCAATGGTACCAATAATATCAAGACAAGAGCGCCTAAGTTTACCTAACCTACGTCAGTGGGAACGCAACATATGCCACTGGAGACGCAATCGATCAGTATTTTCGCTCGTTTTGCTTTTTCAGTGGGAGACGCAAGTGGTCACTAAATCTGGCTGACTGATCGTAAGACTATGACATATTTTAAGTATCTTCTTTTATACAGTTTCTTCAGACCTTTTTAAAATTATGTGCAACGGGCCATATTACATCGTAGGACATCAGTGTAGTCATATTTAGTCGTTTCTACAAAATTTGCTCTTAAGCTTCTCCGTGCCTAAGCGGTTAGCGTACCCGCCTTTGGCGTGGGAGACCCAGGCTCTATTCCCGGCGAGTGCTTATGTGGTTCGGATTCCACGTTAATCAGTAGGTCCCGTCACATATTGCCTCGCTACTGAAAGGGACGCTAAATTCCAAATTAACTCAACTCAACATTCGATCAATCTTCCAGTACTTCTTCGGTACATTACACGCGGTGGTTATACTCTTTTTATTGATCATACATAAAATGGTAAATGATAGAGACAGATAGGATAGGTAACATAGGACATTTTGAGCACAAGGAAACGTTACGCAAAGTGTGTTTGTAAGCTTGTACAGATCCTTTTTGTACCGTATGTTTTAACATTATGGATGTCAATAGTAGGCACACATACACAACAATGGTAGGCACACAAAAACCTTAAACTAATTGTATTAAGTACAAGAGGCAAAACTGTATTAAACATCATTCCTCAAATCATAAATAAGATTTGTTATCGTTTTTTCCTTGTTCGTAATGGAATTCTGACAAGCTGGTTAGGTTAGTTTATCTTAAATCACCAATTGTTATGATACAGCGCGATAGATCGAGGATATGATCAAGTGGGCCTACCCCAAAAGAAGCGGGTGTTTTCGGGTTTGACCCACCTGAAAACCTGCCTGGGTTAAGACAAACAAAGTTCCACTATGAGCGACCTACCAAAAGGTTTTAGTCGACATCTTGGAAAATGGCGTTTTTCTCTACAACTTCGGTATATATTGGAATATTTTGACCTAACAAACGATGTTCGATTCACAGCGACTAGACATCGGACTTACTACAATGATTTTATTTTACTTTTTCTCCCTTTGCTCCGCAATTTCTTGGAATATGTTTGCCAAATGAATGTTCTTTGGTTCAAATTAATGTGCTTAAATGTTTTTCGAGTTTTATCTTCCAGTGCCCAGGACGTAACAGGGTTTAACCAAGTGGGCCCAGCCAGAAAAAAACCCGGTTCGGGTTGGACCCACCTGAAAACTCACCAGAGTTTTCGAGCTTTTAGTTAGTGTATTATTAATACAACTAAGGTGATCACATTGAAAGTGATTTTTATCAGATTTTGGACTTTCCTTGGTCGAATTAGATGCTTTCATGTTAAAGTATACAACAACAACATATTTTTGAATGCACGGATACATATTTTATTTTGGGTCATTATAGGTCAGAAAATGTCCCTTGTCACTTTTTGGCTTTTTCGGCGTTTTGTTTTTTTATTTATTGGTCATTTTAAAAACTTTTTATAGGTCTTAACATTATTTTTTTTATTTCATCTTTCAACAATAAATTTACTGGCCATTAACTCGAATCACCACCATCTCTTAAACATCTTTTCTTTAGTTAAGAAAATTCCATTGATAAGACATTCCTCAATGACTGGACTGATAAACCAAACCTCCAACAATCACAAATCCGATAAGGAGGCGTAACAATGTCCTCCACCAAGGGAGTGAGGGAAAAGTTTTCTTATTTTTGTTTGTACTTCTGTTTGTGGAAGAAGGATAGACCGTTAAACTTCCAGAAGTTTGTATTTCTTGAGTATTACATTCATTAAATATGTAATTCTAATTAAAATAGGTATAATTTGTACGTCCTTTTTTCCAGTTTTTAAATCCTTTTAAAGGTATTTTTAGATCTTTTATAGGTTCTTTTTAGACAATTTTTAGGTCTTCAACATCCGAGCCCTAGTAATCATGAAACAAGTTGTCGATTCTCCCCTGGAGTCATGTTCAAGGAGGTTAAAAGCAGGAAGAAAAAGAATAGAAACATCCAGGAATAAGAAGGAACGGATTTACCAAGGGGAAGAGCTGTGTGCAACACACACAAAAAGGACGGCAGTCTCACGTACCTAAACCTTAATGTAAGAAGACAAAAGAGCAAATTCGTGACCAGTTTGGATCACAAGCCAACAGCAGGTACACATTTAATTTATTATAAATTGCACATTCAGCAAGTACCAAAGCAAATATTTGGAATATTTTGCAAGCCATACGTCTTACTTCCTTAAAAACAGACTAACAGACAGAGATTGAATTCCTGATGAAACCGGGTACTCTGAAGGGGTACCCAGATTCATTATTAGATAATTGGTATAATCGGGTTAAGAGGAATTTAAGTTCGGATAAACCTGAAACTGACAGAAAGGATGAAAAAATGGATTGGATTGTCTATTTTTTCCAGAATGACAACTGCAGTAAATAGAATCTGCACACAATATGATTTTCTTACAGCTTTAAAGCCACCTAAAAGTTTAGAAAAGAATCACCCAATTTAAGTTATTACACGGATTCAATGAAAAATATGGTATTTATGAAATAAAGTGCAGTTCCTAAGAGAGTTATAGGCAAAATGAAAAGAAATTTATAAGTCCGAGTAAAGGAACACATTAGAGATTCGAAAGCGAAAAACCTAGCAGAAATCGGAATAATCTTTACTATGGAACCTTTCCAGGAAAATGCGGGCAGCTCCGGAGGCAGAATCGTTTCCGAAGAATTTCGGAAACTTCATTTTTCCAATTCGCTAAGAAACACGTATTTTTCCGAAAATTATTGGGAACATGTTCAGAAACTTTTCCAACCCAAGTCAGGAAAGTTTTCCAATCGTTTTCGGAAACCTACAGGTTTCTTATCTAGTCGGAAAAGTGTAGTTTCCGAAATTCCCCGGAAACGTCTCTGCCTCCGGAGCTGCCCGCATTTTTCCGGAAACCTAGAGAAATTTTTTTTTACACTGTATAGTAAGACTGTAAATTGTCCATAAAGTTACTATGCATTTATGTCCGAAGTCGATTTTGCACGAAGAAGAACATATTTGTAATTAGCAACATACATCATGTCAACATTTCATCATATGTCCTTAATTTTCTATCCACTTGCTTATACATTTATTTATTGGGGGTGGAGTTTTAGAAAAACATATATTATACACTAGGTAGTTTTATTAACGAGGAAGGTCTTCAAACCGTGAGAGTTGAATTTTGATAAAATTAGTAACAAGATACAGTTCGAGTTGGTAATGAAAGTAGTAATAGTCGCTCGATGCTCAAATGTTTCATTGAGCTGTTACTCCGACGGCTTCTTAAAATCCTGTAGGCAAAGTCCAACAATACCCTTTTGGCACAAAAAAGCATTTGGTAGATCAGACTTCACCATTGTAAACTGGGATTCGGCATCTATATATGGGGGTACTTCTAGTGTATGGTCTCTATCTTGAGAGGCGCTTTATTGAATCGCGGTCAAATATGATATATGGCAAAGGTGTCATGTGGAAAATCCTATAGCACTGGAATTTATTCAAAAATCCATTTCAACAATAGCCACTATAGTAATCACATCTTTGTGGCTAGTGAGAAAATCGTTAATTACATTGAGATATATATGTAGTGTGGTGCAAAATGAAGTAGCACCACTACAACGAATTATACCTATTTCGAAGAGCGATGGAATAGTGTGGTGGACGATGAAATATATGTTTAATCCTCTTTTGCCAAGGTTTTTCTGCTCTGCGATTTAGTTAAAACTTCATTATTATGGTCTTTATAATGAAACACGACACACAGTG
This sequence comes from Thermobia domestica, assembly GCF_964235325.1. Taxonomy (NCBI): domain Eukaryota; kingdom Metazoa; phylum Arthropoda; class Insecta; order Zygentoma; family Lepismatidae; genus Thermobia; species Thermobia domestica. The sequence continues at coordinate 103,732,786 of NC_137457.1, forward strand.
TAGTTAATTGACATGTAATATAGATGACCTTGAAAATAATCAATGTTCCAATATTGGAACACCAGGCACAGAAGGGTATGTTTTGATATAAGCAACTTTGTTAGATTATTGGAACGCCAGGCTAAAGTTCGGGCCTTGTTCTTGAACATCACACAGTAATTAATATCTCATGATCTTATATTTACTTTCTTTTAGAGATAGAAATGTTATTAGAAAAATATTTACTTGACTTACAAATGTGGCTGGCATAACATACTTTCGTCTATCTAAATTTCATATAGACCAACTAACGACGGAACATAGGGTACTTTAAATTCTTTGTTGTAAAATGTAATATAAAACACAATCAAGTATCTCCTGACTCACTACAGTCCAATGCACCAGTTTTACTCCAACGTAATCCGGAAATAAGCTTGATGAGGACGTATCTTGCACTTCCCAATCTTTATTGTAGTTATATCTTGAATATTGCAAACCGTCCTTGTTTTACTGCTAGCAGTAACCCATGTCCTTCAGGATTAAATCTGATTGATTTAGATGTTCCTCCAAGAGGTTCATTCCACGTTTTAGGTTTTCTAACAACTGTAGGTAGATTTCCACACTTACATCCATTATTTCCTTTCGAAAATGCAGGCTTTCATAGTTTTCGTCATCTGCCTTTCAAACTTCCTGTAAAATTACCAAACATGTGAAAAGCGGGATCTGTGGAGAAAGGAAATATAGGCGGCCATCGCCATTTCTTAGACCTCATGAACAGATCAGGGTTGTATTCCAATCGATCTACTCCTCCTATTAATTTGTTGTATTGGACATGTATGCTTGAGTTTGTTAATACTATATTCGTTTATAATCAAGTCTGTATATAAAATTGCTTATGTTTTTGAATGAATGTGCACTATGTGCGGAATAGGTTGAATCTGAGGCAAGACACTCGGTTCTTGCGTCGAGCCCACTAGACCTTATTTATTGAGTAGTTGACGGTACATTATAGTTTATAATCAGTTGTAACCACGTGTGCAGGTTACACAATGTGTCTTTATCAACATACGAATTGTTGATTTCATTTCCTTCCATCGAAACCTTTTATTAGTGGTAGAGCTGCCATGGATGACGAAGGTGGTTCTAATCAATCACCTCAATCACTAGAAAATCATCAGTATTTATATTTTTCGCTTGTAAATGTTTGCTTACGCTTTGTTTATAAAGCAGAGGACATAACGAAGGTATGAAATGTTTGAACTAATTCAATTTCAATACTTTCTTTTACGTTACACTCTGAAGTACAGCTGAATGCACATCAGGGCTTTATCCTGAGCAAACACTATATTTTAGTATTGTTAACGTGAAATTGCGAATTCTTTCTCAATTATTATTTGTGTTTATCCCTGCAATGGTTGCTGCATGTGTCATTACAAGGAATATGCAGTTAAGTATAGTTTAATTAATTATTTTCTTCCGAAACCAGAAGACTAACAAATCCTATCATATTAGGTAATTACTAAATAAATATGTGTTTCATATATTTACCTGAATCTAAGTAACATGTTATTGTTCGACTATTACAGTATATTCTATATGTCTAGGAATGTAACATTGAAGGAATGGAGACATATTAAAGAAATTGTTGTAGGTAATTTTGGGGTAAATATTTAACAATTTTCTAAAATAATATTACACCACATTTTGTATAATAATTTTCAGTTATTATTTTCATGTTTGTTCTTCTTTATTTCTAAGACTCTATTATTTTCTTACAATTATTTTCTAACATTATGCACTATAGGAATACCACAAATAATGAAAGTATATATGCTTCATTCAACATTCCTCAATCACTTGCTGCTACAGATTGTAGGAAACAGTTTTTAAATTGCCGAAAAAGTATTAGAGATGACGGAAATAATACTATTAAGTTTTGTAATTCTAAAGATATGTGTAATTACATGACTGACATCCAGCTACGCATTTTAGTTTGGTTGGAAGTTCTATATTTAAGTTCGTGTTCTCGCTCTATTAATTTACCTTATCTTGTTTCAGGAAGACAACTCATATGAAACTCAGGTTAATAAGGAAAACGATAATAAGGAAAAAGCAGAAAAAAGAGAACTCAGATGGAAGGTATCTATTGAAATTGATTTCACTGAAATTACTGAAGCTGAATAGAATGTGTGTTCAGGAGAACATTTTGAAAAATATTTTGAACAATATTTGCATTAGTTTGAATAATTTTGGGAGATGGTTCCGATCAAACAAAGTAACAGAAAAATATTACAGAATCCTAAGTTGTTGACACCGATTTGTGCAACTTCTGAGAAGTACAGCAAACTAACCGGATCTCATATAATAATAGGATCTTTAAAAATACCTTGCTTGATGATGTATTACTGAGAATCCCTGAACATTCCTACTGAAACACAAATGACACGCTATAGATACTTCCGAATCTGCAACTATATTCAACTTGTTGATAACTTAACTGTAACAGACGAAGAACTAAAAACACTGTGGAAAGTACAGCCTACAATGTACGCATTTGAAAATAAATGTTTTGAACTTCCACTTTCAGGAAATTTGTCCATGGCGAACGTCAATGAAGATCCCGTTTGAGGGCAACATTAATCCTCGCAAAAACGTGAAAGAAAAACGCAATCATATGGTCACGATAATTGTCACAGCCATGACCAAACATGGTTGGAAAATCCTGGACTATCCCCCGTATAAATTCGATCTCTCATCTTGTGATTTTCATCTTTACGATACTCTTAAGGAGCACTTTGGAGGAAAAAAATCACACAGGCTACGAAGTTAAAACGAGTATGCAAAAATAGCTGAAATATTGTCCAAAACAATTCTATGACACAGGGATAGGGGCACACCACACCGATGGGAGAAGGTGTGCGTGAATATAGGAGAGTATCTGAAAATTAACGGTAATTGATTCGTATGTTTTCGTCTTTATGTAACAGAAATTCCGGTTGTAGTTCAAGGTCCTCGTATTTTAACATATAGGATAAAAGTATCATAAAAACCCGAATTCCATCTCGCTAGACATGAAATCTCGGTGTGAAGGCTAGACGTAAACATTATAGTTTAAAACAATTTGCTTACTTACTCCTAAACTATTGATATATAATAGAGAGCCGAAGACTACCAACAAAAGTCTTATCTCGAGACTGAGGAGGATATTGTTTACATTTGTAGTTTTACTTATGATGTCTTGTCAATATGGAGGTGAAGTGATTTTAAGATACATTACTTGCTTATCCCGGCGGGAGCTCATGTGGTTCGGATTCCACGTTAATCAGTAGGTCCACGTCTCATATAGCCTTGCTGCTGAACGGGACGTTAAACTCAAAAATCAATCATCAATTACTTGCTTATCATATGTACTATTGGATACTGTTCAGTGGCCTTTGAATTCTAAGTGAAATTGAAACATCTTATCGTTTTAAAGGTATATTCGTTAAAACTGGTATTTTGACGGTTTGGGTACAGTTATTTTCGAATTGGTCTAACTAGGAAACCGTGACGCGAAGTGCTGACGAATTTATGCGTAAACGATGTATTCTTCCGTATAATTAAACCCATTAGGTGAAAAAACGTCCATCTGAACCGTCCGGAGATGTAAAGGAATAAGGGGAAGACTGGTGCGCTTATATTGTGCGAATGTTTTTATATGCAGCCATAGTAAAATTAAAGGATAAGTTCAAAAATGGTGAATTCCTTCATGCACGAAAATATAGTAAGACGTCGCCTTACACCTGAGGGTTACAAAACCGAAGAGTCCATCAAAATTTCAGTGGAAAATGATTTGGAGGGGAAAGGCAAAAATAACGGGATCCCATTGTGGGCTGACTCAAAATAGCCGTGTTAGGTGTCTAGGTTTCTTGGTTCGATGAATCGAATAAAAGCATCCTCATGTCAAAGATGATTAAAAAATGATGACCGTAAGAACTTTCCAAACATTTATAAACTCTTCAATTATTAACCAATAGGAAATATATATATATGATACACCGTACATAAGACGTACATGTTTTCGTCTTTTAAGTGGAAGATATTATTTTGGTGTATTGACTCATACTTAGCGTTTTAATATGTGTTACACAACTGCACACTGTTGTACTTATATTTAGAACAATATGTGTTTCTGTTTCATCTTACATGGTTTGTTGCTCCCTAGCGCTTTTGCACAGAATATGATCCTGTATTTTTCTAAATATGTCTTTGTTCCTTTGCTAACATAATTAATACTTTTTCATATCACTTTTGCTCGTTTTCTACGAACTAAAGATATGATATATTGTCAAGTAATACGATACAAATTTGTTCTTCGTGTCAATGGCGTTTGCTATTCTTCTTAACCCCTTCGTTTGCCGGCCCGAATAAAAGATACACCACTCACCTCAACATTCAACACCACTTTCATTCTTTCTGGTTCATCATTATTAATGTTCCAGTGGTATTTTCAATTATATTCACTCGCAAATAGCTGAAAATCTACAATCTATCAGTGCACTACCTTTTCCCATACATTTCTATATCTCGGGAACGGTTGAGATCGAGGATTTTCCCCTTTAATGAGTGTAATTCTGTACAAATACGCTTCGTTTGCTCATAAACTCGTTCAAATTTCGTGTTACACACGATTCGGTTTTCTTGTAAGTGAAGTGAGGTCAAGTGTACTTACGTACATTATTAAGTGCGCTAGAATTCAGGAATACTGGTACTTGATGGTCTAATTATATAAGAAGATAGAGGTATCGAATGGAATACATAATTGTTGTGGATGCGTATTCGTATGTTTACGGTGCTGGACGTTACAATTAATGGTTTGCTTACTGCATAACTATTAACGCGGTTGAGATTTAGAATTAACCTCATTCCTCATAACTTCATTTGAAATATGAACCAAACAACTCCAAAAATAACAGAACGCTTTTACCTCACTTCAGATATATTATAAATGTCCAATATATATTTTTAACAGTAAACAAAATAGTTATCCTATTTCTTGTATTAAGGAAAATTTGTTATACTGTATTTGGAATATATTCCATTGCTGAGATTTTATGTTTTTAAGTACTTGTATTCTGTTTACTTTACTGAAATATGTTGATATTTCTCACTAGTTTATATACGATAATCTCTTTGATATCCTTGCCAATCATTTAAATGTCTTACATTTTGTTTGCCTGCTAACATTTTCAGCATATTTTTGTTTTATTCAACAGCCACAAGAGCGTGAAAATCCACACGACGTTTGATGTTATATGCCAATTTTAACTTACTTCCCTTTCGGGTGGCCATCTTGACCGCAATGCCTGATTTCTGGTGACTTCAGAGAATTGAATGGGGGCAAACAAAAATTTTCTGTTAAAACCTGTCTTGATAATCAGGAAAACAATGATCCGCACTTGTAACAAAAAAGTCAACTTAGTATGAAATTATTATTATTATTATTATTATTATTATTATTATTATTATTATTATTATTATTATTATTATTATTATTATTATTATTATTATTTGGATGGCCGTAATGTCTACATTCTTTGAGTTCTGATAACTCGGGAAATTCACGGGTGGTAAACGCAATTTTCTGTTAAAACCAATGTTAAGAAACATAAAAAGAATAATTGCCACCTGCAGCAAAGAAAAGGCAATTGATTGAAACTTTTCATTTATTCGTTCCCGTACTACTGTAGAGTGTAATGAAATTTAGCAAAGGGTAAAATTTACCACTTTTCGTGCGAACTCATTTTCTCTTGCACAATATTTACCTTCATTTGGAGAGGTGTGCTATGTACTTTAATGAAATTTAGCTAGCTTGTACAATTTGTCCGTGATATTATTACCCCTTTTGTCTTAATTTATTTTCCATGGCCAATTGTTGCCCCTGTTTGGAGACATATACTATAAAACGTAAATAAATTTGCCTTGGGGTGCAATTTTGCAATCAATAATATTACCCTCTTTGACGTCCAGTCGTTCTTTCTTGGTAAATGTGTACCCACGTCTGGAGAAACTTACTATGTATAGGAATGATATTTATCTAGCGGATACAAATTTATATTATTGCCCTCGATATTATTACCCTCGTTCGTTTCAAGTCTTCTTTTCTTGATAAATTTTGCCCACTTTTGGAAAAGTGTACTAAATAGTATAATGTTATTTAGTGAGGGAATACAACTCGTGGGGAATATTTACCCCTTTTCGTGTGAAGGTATTGGTTTGTTGTGAATTATTACCAGCTCTTTTATTATTATACTGTGTAGTGAAATGTAATTTAGCTTTTGTCAACAATTTAATTTGGATATTATTACCAACTTCGGTTTGGAGTTAATGTTGGTTGGTTAACTCTTAACCATCTTTAGAGAAATATGCTACATGGTTTAATGAAATTTAGCTAATGGGTACAGTTTCCGAGGCATGTTAATATAATCCCTTTCCTGTGAAGTCATCTTTCCTGCTCAATTTTTCCCAACTATCAACAATTTCATTGACATGTGTGGGGAAATATATTCAAGAAAAAATTTGCACTAAAATCGTTCACGTTAACTTTTTAGGGCTAGTTTTACCCTCCCTGAAATCATCTGCTATGGTGTTATTTCTCACACAAGCACTCAAGGAGTTATAGAGAAATACATATAGCGTATGGTTTTGAAAGTATGTTGTACTATTTTTCCTACAGAAACACATTCAAGTTATAGAAATGACGGTTACGTGAAACTCATCGCAAGGTTTCAATGATATCGAGGTTCGGCGATTTAACGGGCTGTGGAAAATATGACGTATTTCCTTCGTGCTCACCAAATCAGTCCCGGATGAAGTAAACTGTATGAACAAGTGTTTTCTTTTTATCATGAAACACAATACTATCTTCTGAGGAAAAAATACCACATTTGATGCAGCTGGTTACTCAAAATGGTTATGTAGTCTTCGGCAGCTCCGTGTCCTTGCACGGTGATGATGGATATAGCTGTATACCAAGATAAGAGTGCCCAAATGATCTCTGAGCCATCATCATGCTTTACTTTTGGAATAAGGCATTATGTATTTATGTTTGTGCTGGCGTTCCCCACAAGAAAACTCGGCCAATAGTTGAAAATAGTGTACAGAAAGACTCACCCAACCCGATATCATTGCTCCATTTTCCAGCTTTTATGGAAGTAGCCGTACATATTTTGTATAGCAGCATGATCAAAAACTACTTGTACTTTGGGATTTGGGGATTCGTCATAAATACCATTATATGAAGCTTTTTGACTGTTTTGACGCTAAAAGTGTTTGCATGTAATGTATTCAATCCAGCTCTTATTTTGTTCCCGTTTTGATCATCTGGTTTGTCACATTCCTATTCAAAATGCATGTGTCTCTGTAGCGCAATACGTAGTTGCGTCGACGGTGGGTCATAGCTGGTGTTTTTTTTTTTTTTTCGGAATAGTTGTAAGCAACCATGATCTTCGTGAATGAGACTCTTGAAAGAACCAGCATTTCCGCTACTTTCTTCAGGGAAGGTTACATCATACGCCCACTTGTAACTTACCCTATTAGATGGCCCCTCAGCTCAGACATTATTATCGTTCGATTGCTGAAATTGTATATTTCACAGTATGTGACAATTACTACAGTGATAACTAAAATTCAGTAGCAAATGTTGTTTAAATGACTCTCTTGTCCACCAGGTGTTTACTTATTCGTGTTAATATATATTCTTATCTTAAATTGGATGTGTAATGGATCCACTAGATCGTAACCCAACCTGTCCTCCTAAAGCTGTTACGTGAAGTGTGTTATGTGATATGTATGTGATAATTTGTGTTCTTGTTGTGTGTTGATATGTTTTGTGAAGTTGTGCGTGTTTAACGTAGAAATATTAAATAACCCACATTCTATGAAGCCGGGTTTTCGGTCTCAATACTATTAGGCTTAGCAAAAACTGGTTTAGCAAACCCTCTTCTTTATGGATATTACCTATAGCGAAAGCTTATCATCCTTTTTCTAGCCATCAAGGTTTGGGGAACGGAAACCTGCATTTAGGTCTAGGTCGTTGGACTTGGGGCGGTGAATCTCAGACTAGAGAATAAACCAGAAATTGTTATCGGGTATTAGCGTAATCAAGTTCTCATAAACCTCAAATGGAACTATCAAGAGTTTGGGTTTCTATATTAGTTGCGGGGAACTGGCACTTTCTAACAAGTAGTTTTTTGTGTCCATAGTTTGAGTCCGGCTTAGGACTTAGATGCTTAAGTGTGTAACAATTATCCGCCGACCTCATTAAAAAGTGTCAAAAGTTATCGTCCTAATAAAATGTATCCAAATACGAAAAAGGTTATCCAAGGCAAGTTGCAGGAATTTAAAGGGTTAAATAGAAGGGGTCTTACTTAAGGCGCTAAGGAACCTAAAGAATTACCGAGAATGTGGAGATTATGAACGAATGAATTACAAGAGAGCGGAATTGTAAGATTTCAAGTCTTTCGACTATAGTACGTTTAAATGCTTACAATGGTTTCATTAACAAAGCAGTAGATTAGAGAACCATGTACAATATTGATTCCAGTAGAGCAATGTATATAGTATATACGAAGCTCTATGATTAGAAATTTGTAACATGAAATCTTACAATCATGGTATTCTTCTAGCATATATCTGCAAAGAGGTTTCTTGTGAAATCAAAATAATAGATTTTTTTACTACCAGTTTCTCACATTAGTATTAAGGATGAATTCAAACCAATTAAGAGTGCAACCGCTATTGTCATAAAAAGATTAAGATTTTGTGAATAAACTGATTTGCAAAGTACAATCAGATTTGTTGGCAAATAATGAGTCGGCAGTAATACATAACTGAATTACGGATACATGTAACAAATGTTCTTTGTGTAGATAGTCACACGTGTTAAATGTGATTGTCTCAGGCTAATAACATGATTCAGCTAAGAAATAAAGAGAAATAAAATTTAGTTCACCCAAGAAATGGCGTGAAGCGCTTTAAAGTATGACTGATCTGTACAACAAGAATGCAATAGCAATTCCATTTGTCTATAGCATAAACCAAATGAGAAACACATAACGATATAGAATAGTACACTTAACCTTGTTTCTCTATTTCTGAAAACTTGTGGAGTTGTGGCTTAAAGTTAGTGAACAAAATTCATTATGTTGTTTCATTCAATATACCATTTATAATTAACAAAGCATAGGCAATACACTACTTTCTTATTAAACAAGAATCAGGTGAATATTGAGTATTTATAGCATATGAGAAAAAAATATGTATCTTGAAAATTATTTAAGTACAATGTTAGATATCCTGTAATAACATTTCTTGTAATACCAGAATCGATCGCATGCTAAATGCTTAAAGCGTGTATGTAATATAACTTAAATATGGTATTGTATATTGAATAATGAGCAACTAACGATTAATAAATAATGCTTACAAAATTTTTCGAGTTCATCTATAAACATTTGATATTAAAATTAAATCTAATTTTATCTAAAAATATAACTAACATTATTGGCTATTACTATCTACATTGGTTGGAATAAGTGTAATACATTACAATCTTGCTGCATAACTCTGACCTATACCAGTGAACAAAGTATTTTTTTTTAATTTACTCATTTTGTTTACTGAAGCGATCTTGATTTGGTTTTCTCATCCTGTGTGATATGCATCACGCTAGACACATTGACATTTACCTATACTAGCAATATACAGACATTACAAGCTGATTAACGCACTTGAGCGCACCTAGGGATTGAATACAAATAAGTAGGGATCTACTTTCTATGAGAGGTTATGTCGGCAAGAAGGAGACTTAATAGTTGAAGAGCTGGCCCTATGGTTAGTGTTAGTCAATGCCTTAATGGCCTACGGTAATAACGGATACGAATTTTAATGGTCAGGGAGGCAGTTACATAAACAATACTAGAGTACATGTTTTTGAAAGAGACTGTACAAAAAGGGCTATAAATTATCGTCGTAATTAGGGGGGATTTTGAGGGGTCTATAGGTTAGTATTGCTAGTGTTCTTATTATTATTAGTATTACAAATAGTATTTGTATTAGCATTTGAATTTTATTTTATTTCTTTAAATACAATACGAAGTCGAGGGGGATTTCTTTGTAGTTGAAAGGAAATCTACCTCGTAAAGTTACAGGGATCGTGTTCCATCATGTTGGTGGTACCTGTTGTCTTTATAGGTTAGATTTTAAAAACAAAAGTTAACCACAACAAAGCTATGGTTGTGATAGAGGATTTTACTTTTTTTATAACACGGGAAGTATGTTCCGTTCTTTCTTTTAATTCAAATAACCTTGATTGATAACTCAACCATATGCTTCCTCTGTGGCGAATTTTCTGTTGTAAACTTTAAACACCTATTATAAGTGTCTTAGTTATACAGAGAAAACTTTTACATATGTACTAAATACCTGGATATATATATATCTTGTTATTGAGCAAATGTTGAATGCATTTATTTTATAATTTGAATGTACAGTGGATAATTCAATAAAATACGTTCTTGTTCTTTCTCCCTTTGTTTTTGACAAAAGATAAATGTACAGGGGTTACAAAAATTTACGGTCTCCAACTTAGTGGAATGAGAATGTGGAGATACGATTACCATACTCACATATAGGCTTCTCAATTGGCTGAAACGAGTCTTGTGTTTTTACTTGACCAAATAATAGGAATTTGAACTATATATCAGGCAGCAAATTTCAATGGTTTTGTTACAATATTATCGTGGTTATTACATTGATATTAAGTTATTCCGAGTAGAGTTTCATGGTCTTTTGACGTTTGCTGTTTGTTTATTATTACAATCTTCTTATGATTTGTCACAACGCCGATTAGAAACAATTTTATTTCCTTTGCTTATGAGAATTACCACTTGTCCAAATTTTGTGTTTGTTCTGGTACGAGAAGAGTTTTTCACCTGTAAGAAATGAACTGATGTTTGTAAATGAGAGTGTGCCTGTAGATGGAAGAAATTTCCTTGTCATTACAGGAGATCTTAAGTTTTGTGTCACAGAGATGTTTTGTATCCAAATGGAGGTTCGCATTTTAGAAAACTGTTGTCCAATAATAAAAATTGGATCGCAAAAAATCGATTTCATATCGTCCCTCTGACTCAGCCGTGGATGGGCCCGACAAGCTGTGATCTGGACCCTTTGGTATCGTTAGATAGTAGGACTGTGGGGGGCCTTACTCTAGGCATCACACTGGGATAGCAATGAATGGAAACCTAAAATCAAAGAGAATATTAGACTACATTATCATTAATGCTTGACATAATAACCTTGGTTTGTGCGGAGTACTTGTTTATATCGGGTGATCAAACGTATCTTTGTCGGGAGGATAGGTGTAATTGTTCATCATTAATACATAGCATAGGTATTACTTATGTTGTGTGTCGAGGATTAGAACATGGGAGCATGATAAGAATATGTTGACTTAATTCGGGATTTTTTTATTGAGGCTGACCACACATCAGTTTAGGAAAGGTATAGTGATTGATGGAATCTGCGAAGGTTACTAATAATGAAGCTATCTGGAAGTGAGAATCGAACGGGGAAATATCTTTATCCAGATGCCCTGATTGTGCTGTCCACACATCGTCAAAGACTAGGTAAAAATACCTGTTTAAATAGCTTGTGTGATAATATTAATATCAGAATGAGATTAAGAATCAATTTTGTAACATCAACAAATGAAACCTAAAACCAGGTAATATGTGTATGTGCGTTGACCACACATTATTATTAGGATGCCTCTTGTGTTTGAGCTGTGGCTGAGTGTGAAGATAAAGATAATGCCACGGTAGGACAAGTTTTCCACAAGAAGATTTATTTACCTAATCTGGTCTGTTTCTTCGTGAGTGGAACAATAATGATGGAGGGAAGTGGACTGTAAAATATAATTTTCATATACTAGAATGATTAGTGGGTGATGAGTCATATGGTGAATAAATCCAAGGTAATTTACAAGATGGGCAATACCTTGTATGTTATTACAATGTCGGGAATTAGTTGTCTTATTAACATACATTTGCCGTATATTTTGTTTTCAGATGTGGTCAGGTTGAGGGGTAGACTGTAAAAAGGAAGTTTGGGTTGAGTCCGCTTGGCGGAAGTTAGCTAATTATGTAGCTTGATGTAATGGTATGTAGTTTGTAAATTATCAGCTCAGCTTACGTATGTTCAGGGGTGAGGTGAGTAAAGGAGGTTTAACAACGCAACTGAGAGAAAATATCTCGTATACTGTTAAGGACGCCCTTTTGCTCTACCAGTTCGCCAAGAACTTCAGATCAGGGACATCATAACATTGTCAGATAAGTATATTTGTATTTATTTCTAAAATGGAGAATGAGTGTGTTATGCATGAGTACAGAAATTGTGTTGTATACGGTATTTTATACCTTGAGATGTTAACATTATCTACGCTTTTTTTAAATTTTACCAAAGATAAATTTAACGTGTTGATGAAATGCTTTCAAGTAACTTAGTGAAGCATAGGACTATCAAGCAGATCTTAGATTCAACAAGATTTAATTGAATTTCTTTATACCTTTGCAGTTATGCCAATTATTTCATGTAGATGGTAGTTCCCTTAGCTTTATTTGATATAAGGTACCTTGGAGTATTTCGCTCCCTTTCCTTTCAATTATTCTCGACTTGCCTATTTTTATCTTTGGTTTGGAATTATCCATATTAGATTTTTTTGACCAGGATAGAAACAAAATTAGAGGCTAGTTCCAACGTATCTTGAATATTTTTAGCAATTAATTAAACTGAAAATTAAAAAAATCTCAGGAAAGGTTATATCAATTTGAAACATGTGGTATTTCGTAACTGAGATTCAATTCTAATTTACGCCTTATTACAACTTGTGTACGTATAATGTTCAAGATAAAACATATTCCACAAGAGAGCATAACGCGTTTGAGCAACTCTCAGTTAACGTGCATATTTTTCAAAATTGTATGCCGATTTTCTCTCCTTTTTTTAAAAAATAGTGTCTCACTAGATCCTTGATGATTTGTTATCTCAATTGCTATTAGTTCCTTCAATGAATATTATAGGACTTTTTGAGGTTTGGTGCAACACTGTAAGGTTAATTATTGACAAATTAGGCCCTCGGGGGAGGAGGCAGTGTTAACTTGTGCACATTATGAGATGTTTATTATATCTGTATACTTTTGTAGGTAGCTTAGTAAGAATAAAAACGGAAAAGTGACAAATTTCTTTTAGAAGAAAATTGATAAGTGATAAAAATAAAAAAAAATAACAAAAAGAAAAAAGAAAATGAATACTCAGCTATCTCCAAAGGTTCGTTCACCTCTCTCACCTGGGCAGGCGTCTGCTGAAAGGCTTCTAGAATGAAAGTTCTGGAACGAAAAATTCTCACACACAAATTAGTATTATAGATTGAACCCGGGGACTCGAGTGTGTTTGCGTATTTATTTTGAAATGAGTTGTAACCGAGAGTTTCGTGTTATGGAAACATTAGTACTATTTTCTAGAACTCATTCATTAATTTTCTTATATTCTTTTCCTGTCTTAGATTTTTGTTTAAAATTGTTTTTTAAGTAATCGTCCATCAATAACCGTTCGTTGCAAAATACAGGGGCTGATCACTTAGATATGTTTATGTTTGTTAATTTAAAAGTAATTATTATTCGGCGAGTTATAATAATATAATTATTAGTCGAAATTTAAAGAACTTGTTAGTTGAAAATTACTGGGTTTAATTAGTGGTTGAAATTATCTGCTTTCTACACTATGCTAATTATTAAGTATAATAACGAACGAGTTTAAATAAGATCTTAACTTTAAGGTTCATTCTTTTTCAGCTTGTTGGGGTATACTTGTCATCTTTGCTCGAAGAACGCGGAGGGAAAAAAGGGGAGACTTACGTTTCCAAAGACAGACAATGTGGGGATGTCTCCTGTTACCAGAAGAATTTCTTGAAGGAGAACAAAAAAGGTAAGTACTATCACCCGAGTTAACCGCAATAGTGTAAATGCCAAGAGCTAACTAGAACTGAAATCATTGTGATAACAGTTGATTTTATACAGTGGTTCATTATAAAACTTAGTGACTCAGGGAGTAGAAGGATCTGCAGAGTAAGAGCCCCGTATTATATTTGTGTTTGGGTGGAATTCCTAAGTTTTCTTAGCTGTTGAAGATAGTGAGGTGAACATGAAGTGTTACCGGTAATGATAACAGTTCTTGGTTGCAATATAGAGCTGGTGATTGATCCCTAGAACTGAAAACTTGGTGACTTCAGATCGTAAACAAACATTCTGTTGAGGCTGGTTGCTTGGCGCTGGAGGCCTGGCTAGGGAAGTGGAGTGTGCTTGTAAGTGAATAAGAAATTTAAAAATAAATAACACTTATTTGTTTTTAATATTAACAACAACTGTGCAGTGTGGTATATATATAATATATATACATATATATATATATATGTTTCTTCATAACTATTTCAATAAGGAGGAAAAAAGGCACATTTGAGCCAGTGTTCTGTTTTCTTTTGCATTAAGACAGTGTTTTGTTCCAGTAAGCAGGGTGCCAGTTCCTGGAAGTCAAGTCATTCACTACGTTCATTGTCCGCCATTTTGAATCCTGAGTTCTGCTTTAAATATAGCTATAATGTCATCCTGTACGAGTTGCAATTCGAAAATTAGTCGCTATGATGATGCATTACAATGCTCAAATAAGACTTGTAATAAATTGTTTCACATATCATGCTATAATATTTCGGTGGAAATGTATATTGATATGAAACAAACAGGTAATATAAGAGAATGGATTTGTAATGAGTGTAAACGTTGTTATGTGAGTGAAAATTCTATGAGAACTGAAGCAAAATCCACGAGTACTGTAGCTTTAACGGGTGTTAATGATTCTACTACTTGTAACACGATTGGTAATCCTATTAGTATTACAGATATAGGGACAAAGCTTGAAGCGTTGTGTGTTCAGATTGCTCAACTAACATCAAGTGTCCAATTCATGTCCAATCAATATGATGAGTTACTTACAAAGCTTGAAGTAGAGATTAGGGAGAACGTCAGACGGGATAAAGAAATCACGAAATTAAAAGCGGAAAATGTAGAGTTGAAAACTCAACTAAAACAACAGGCTATAGAATTGAATGATCTTAACCAATACGGGCGTAACAAAAACATAGAAATTAATGGAATCCAAGAGCGTGTTGGTGAGAATTTGAAAGAAATTGTAATTGGCATGGCAGGAAAATTGCGAAGAACAAGATATAGATGTAGTACACCGAATTCCAAATGGTACTAATAAAAGCAAGAGAAAAGCAATAATTGTGCAGTTCAAGACACGATCGGTAAGGGATAGATGGTTAAGTAAAAGAAATACAGGGTTGGTTAGCAATAACTTAGTTTCTGGAAGTGATGATGAAAAAATTTTTGTGAATGTAAATTTGTCCCCTAGAAATAGGCAACTTTTTTGGAAGGCAAGAAACGCTGCGAGAAATACTCACCACAAATTTTGTTGGGTTAGTTCTAGTGGCCAAATCTTAATTAGAAAAAATGAAAGTAGTCCGGTAATGATTATAAAAACTGAAGATGATTTGCCAAGTTTTCCTAATTCCATCAATGAAGGAGACAGCACTTTGCCCATTAATTGAGTAATATACTTGGATGATGATAGTAAGTAAACGAAAATTATGTCTAAAGAGTGCATTAAATATACATATTTAATTAAATATATTATGTGGAGTGAATTGAAAGGTGTAATGTTTAGAATAATAAGCAGATTAGTAATTTCAATATTTTTAATGATATTATACTATTTAAATCTATTTAAGTATGATGACTGGTACATAGTATTTTTAATGAACCTATATAGCATTATGGGAAAATTTTTACTATTCCGTCATGTAAGAAGAGCTCGAATACTTGTTCAAAAATAATCCACAACACTATGTATTTATTGAGATTAAAAACTATTCTAGTAGTATGTCAGTAGTTAATAGCACATTTGATATATTCTACCAAAATGTTAACGGTTTAAAAACAAAAGTTAATATTTTTTATCTGAGCTCAACTATGT
This sequence comes from Thermobia domestica, assembly GCF_964235325.1. Lineage (NCBI taxonomy): Eukaryota > Metazoa > Arthropoda > Insecta > Zygentoma > Lepismatidae > Thermobia > Thermobia domestica. Next base: position 103,748,890 of record NC_137457.1, read on the forward strand.
ATGATTTTGACTGTGTGGCTATTACTGAAATATTTACAAGCTGAAATATGGTTACAAGCTGAAATATTTAGTACTGAACTGTTTGATAACAAGTATCAAGTTTTTAGGAAGGATAGAGATCTGGAACGTTGCGGAATGCGTGATGGGGGTGGTGTTCTCTTAGCTGTTAACAATAATTATACTTCAGGGAGATTAAATGAATTTGAATTACCGAACTATGAAGATTTGTGGGTCAGAATTGAGTTATCTAATTCAACTTTTATATACGTTTGTGTAATATATTTCCCTCCCTATAGCAAAGAAGAGTATTATTTAGATTTTTTTAGAAATATTGAAAGATTCAAAGAACTATCATTGTCCTATAATGTTCTCATTATCGGTGATCTCAATCTTGGGCTCTTAAAAGAATATATGAATGGTAATTATTTCGTAACTTTGTCTAATTTGGAAACTAATGTTTTACACAAATTGAGCTTCTCGAATTTTTCGCAATTAAATACTGTTAGAAACGTAAACAATAGAATTTTAGATGTAGTATTAACTAACATGCCTAATATTGAAGTTGCCAAATCAGACGTTTGCTTTGTCCAAGAAGATAGACATCACCCAAGTTTGAGTATTATTATTCAGTTTCTAAAACACTGTAAAACGTATAACGAACTTGGTGACGCAGTTTATAATTTTAACAAATGTGATTTTCTGAAGCTGTATCAGCTTCTTAAAGAAAAAAAATTGGAATTCCTTGTACGTAATTAATGATGTAGATGAAGGTGTTAATTATTTTTATTCTGAATTATACAAGGTACTTGATGAATGCGCACCAAAAAAGGTTAAGAGTAAACGTTCCTATCCGCCTTGGTTCACTGTTGAAATAATAAAAAATTTAAAGAAGAAAGATCGCATTAGACGCAAATTTAAAAAAATCTAAGCGTTATTCTGATTACATGCACTTTATAGATATTAGGAAACAAATTAAGTGTAGCATTGAATTAGCTTTTCAAAATTATAATCATCAGGTAGAAGTGAATATTGCTAATGAACCTAAGGAGTTTTGGAATTACGTAAATAATAGAAGATGCTCAAAAGTTAATATGAATCAATCTGTCCTTGAATATAACGACGAAAAAATGATTGATACTAAGTTAAAATGTGAAGCTTTTGCTACACACTTTCAATCTGTTTATAGTTGTGAACCATCTAATATAGATCTACATGAAATATGTTCTATTGAAATTCCTTCAAGTGTAGATATAATGATTTTAGACAAGATCCGCGAAGCTGAAGTTGGAGAAGCAATAGACAAAATGAAAAGTAAAAGATCGTTTGGCCATGATAGTATACCGTCCTATATTTTCAAGGGTTGTAAAGCGTATTTTATCAAACCATTGACTTATTTGTTTAACTTGTCTTTGACTCAATGTAAATTTCCTGCGAAATTTAAAATATCAGGGGTTTGCCCGGTTCCTAAGGTTAATCCGGTAAGATTAATACAAGATCACAGACCAATAAATCTAATATCATCTCCTGCTAAAATATTCGAAGCAATCATTTATAAACATATGTTTAATCATGTATCTACGAATTTATCGGATTCTCAATATGGCTTCAGACGCAATAGATCAACTATTTCCAATTTGCTGACTATAAATCAAGTAATTACTGATTCTTTTAATAAAAGGTCTCAAGTAGATGTAGTATATACAGATTTTGAACGTGCTTGTGATTCGGTTAATCATGGGGTACTTCTTAGTAAACTGAGAACATTTGGTATATCGCAAAAACTGGTCAAATTGTTTCATTCATATTTGAATGAAAGAATTCAATATGTTATTTTTAATAATATTAAATCTAAGGAATTCACAGTGTATTCTGGGGTACCTCAAGGATCAAATTTGGGTCCTTTACTCTTCCTTATTATGATAAATGATCTACCCAAAATGTTTCAATATAGTTCATGCTTAATATTTGCAGATGATACCAAATTATACAAAGAAATCCGCACGGAAAGTGATTGTATTAAATTACAGACGGATGTTGATAGGCTTAATGAGTGGTGTAGGAGAAATAAATTTCAGTTGAATATTTCAAAATGTTATGTAAGGACTTTTACTCTTAATAAACCACGCACAATATTTGAATATACTATTGGGAATCAGACGTTAGAAAGAAAGGAAATTATAAGAGATTTAGGTGTTTGGTTTGATATTAATTTGAAATTTAAACATCATATAAATATAATAGCTAACCAAGCTTTTAAAATGCTGGGTTTTATTAAGAGGTCAAGTCGTTATTTTAAAAATCAAGGGACTATTTATCGTTGTATAATGCATTTGTTCGATCCAAACTAGAATATGCATCTATTGTTTGGGATCCATTTTATCAGTGTAGGAAACAGCAAATAGAGAAAGTTCAGAATAAGTTATTGAGATATACTGCGTATAAAATATATGGTATGGTATGGTTATATTCCTTATGATGAACTTTTAAAAAAATTCAAATTATTGTCGCTTGAAAATAGGAGATTTATACAGCGAGTGCTATATCTTAAAAAATTAATTGATAAGAAGGAAGATAACGTATTCTTATTAAGTAGATTAACTTTTTATTGTCCTCGGCAAAATCTGAGAGGTGGACAGGTTTTTTATATGCCTGAAAACAGAGTAAATGTGAACAGGAATTCACCACTGTTTAAATTATGTGATGCAGGTAACAAAATTGAGTCTATGGGATTGGATTTATTTCAGCATGAATTTAAGACCTTTAAGCGAAAGTGTTTTCAGTTACTAAATGATAAATTGTAGAATATTTTTGTACAGCATATGTAAAGAGAAAAAGATTCCTATTCTAGTACTATTTCCTGTTACCAATGTTAGTTCCATATTTGGAGTTGGGTTGCATATCCTTCGATAATGATGTATAACCTTTGTACTTTGTAATTGCCTTTGGGTGTAAAGTACAAATAAATAAATAAATAAATAAATTATGGTGTTAAATGAACTTTATTTCTGAGTCTCGAGCTCAGGATCCCTAGAGTTGGTAGCAGAAACAAGGAGTGAACTATCTTCTATTGAAGTTATTTAATTTTTTTGACATACTTCGACATAACCATTCCGATTATAATCTGGGAGCATATGCGAAAGATTAAATCGGGTATGGAACCAGAGGTTGTTAGGAAGCAAGTGATCAGAAGGGAACTTCAGTGTGTCCCATTCGTGACCATCAGTCAATCTAATTTCATCCCCATAATTTATTTTTTTTAAATTTATTATTATTATTATTCTAACGGCATATCTACGTGCTAACTAATGGTAGCTATTCGGTTAGAGTTGATTTGGATGAGCACTACTTCTGGTTTGTTTTTATGGACGTCAATTTAATATTTTAAATTCCAAAATTCTCAGAACACTCGCACGAGTTATTTAATATTGAATTTTATCGGAGAGCAACGGTACTATACGTCACTGTAATATGATTTTTCCCAGTTGAAGAGAACAGAGCCGTTTATTGAGGGTGCCACTCAATTTAAATATCTCATGGCTTATAGGTTGTGACATTGTTTATTTAATTTTATTATGTTTTCTTCTTACTTTAAACGAATTGGTTTATACCGGATTTACTTAAAGAAGCCGACAGTGCTCGGCAGACATAGCCGAGTGACCTTGTTTTGTATTATATTTGTTAGGATTAATTTTACTATTTATTTCATTGACCAGATTTCAGAGTTATGTATACATAAATTAGTATATTGATTAAATTAGGTACCTCCAATGATCATGATTTAATTATCTATAGTTACTGATTTTTTATGTATTTAATTAATCATATTTACTTAATTTAAAACCTTGTTTTAACATGGACCTATATATTTATGCTTATAATAGGTATAACTCGGTGGTTTCTTTCCTTTCTTATGGTAGCTCCGAATATCAATGTGTTACAGGTGTATTCTAGTTACTACCAGTTAGCGTATTGTTTGAGTGTGTGTGATAGCGTGATTTACCATCGTTTTGTGTCGTGTTCGACATCTATCGCAACAGTTATGCTATGATGATAGAACCATACGAGTATAGTGCTGCGAGGAACGGGTTCTAGCGTCTCTACTTACTGCACCCAAAAAAACGGTTACCGCGTACCCTAAACTTCCTTACATATAGGCACCCTTACTATAAGATGGGTAATATCTATTAAAACCTAACCTAAAGGTGTAGTACCGATCTAGTACTCAAATACAATAATGAAAAGAAAGGCTCATAATGTCGGAAATAATAACTTCAATTAATTCCCATCTAGAGCAAATAGGAACAAATGAACATACTAGTAGAACTAAACGTAATGAAAATCCATACCTAAACTCCCAAATAAACAGAAACACAACTATCATAAGGTACAAATTCAAAAAGGATAATTAAAATTAATATCCGACACGTAGTTGGTTACTACTTGATTATTTCCAATGACCATAATACATCATTATACATCTCCCAGTCACCATATCATAGAACATAGACCTCCCTCTTTTCTCTCCCTCTTCCCCCTTTTTTTAAAGAATCCTTCCCGCCCAAACTCCTTAAAAAAGAAAAAATGAAAACCTTATAGGTATAATAACACAACCAAGGTAATATTGTATGTTTCGCTCGGTTTCTTCATTCTATTATGAAGGCTAGCATAACTATCTGAGAGTTGGTCAGTGTTTCCAAAAGCAGCTCGCAATTTTTGTTCTGCATCACCAAATTTTGCTAGAGCCTGTAGCTGATCACAATGTATCTCATGAAAGTAAGGGCCATAGAAGTAAGCAACAAGGTACATTATGCAGTCAGTATCATTCCATTTATATAACTTTGCGGCCAATTTGAATGTTTGCAGAAAGTCCTCCAGGGACTCTCCCGGAGTTCCGCCATAATTGTCAATTTTGATGCCAGGAACCTTAGGTGACATAGACGTAGAATTTGCCGTAGCCATCTTGAAATTTCCTTTTTTTTACTTTTTTTAAAGCGTCAAGCAGATAAGCAGTACTTAGGAGAGTAACCAGAAGTGTCTTGTCTGTCAAAAGAGTAATAACATTTGTAAATTATCAATTTCAAACTACCATTTTCTTTAGTTTAATACTGAAAATTTTGAGTACTAAAGAAAGTATTATTATGATTATGATTAGTATTTTTAATTTTAAGAGATCCCAACACCACTAGTTTAGAATCATGCATTTAGTGGGTTCTCTCTTTATACTGTGCTTAACCTATGTTTAACAACCGTACGGTTTTATTTATACGGTTTAGTTCCGTGACTAAGTTGTTCATGTTTCTGAAGTAAGGAGCTCCGTTTTGATACTAATCCGGTTAAACCTAGGTTCTCTCTTAGTAGCTCGAGTAGGTTAAAATCCGGAGGATGGCGGGGGCAAGAGCTAAGGATTAGGGGGAGATTTTTTTAACTTAATTTTTTTATGTTCAGCATCCTCCTAACTATCTTTGGTGCTCGGACAAACTCATACTTTATAGCTGCCGAAGTTCCTTCCGGCCTCCAAAGATAGAAGGGAAAATATTGTTTCCAATCACAAGAATATTCTTTCATTTGCGGCGCAGCGGCCTTGATATGGTGAGAATTTTGGCGCCGGTTCATAACACTCAAGGCGGCTACACAGTAATGCAATTGACCATTTTTTCCTTAATCCTCATCATTGTTTCTAGATTCATCTTCTGAAGTTAACCTATTTCGCGGATAGTACTTCTTTAATCTCTCTATTGTTACAATCTGAGAGCGACTGGGATCAGCTACCGATACAATTTTACACGGATTTGTTGGTGAAATGCTTCTAAGCTAATACGGTCCCATAAACTTTCGTGTCAATTTAGGAGAAATATCCGTTTTTGGCAGGTAGTCTCTACACAATACTAAGTCACCAACATTTAGCTTAATAGGCTGTCTTGTGCGATCAACTCGTAACGTAGTCTGTTGCTGTACTTGTGTCATGGCCTACTGAGCTAGCTTACGGATTAGCTTTAGTTGTTTCTGATGTTCCTGTATTTTTGTAAATTGATACTGGGTGCCCAACTGAGTGGGGAATCTTGCCTTTTGACCAAAGACAATCTCGTATGGGGATTATTTTCTAATAGTGGAGGTTGATACATTATAAGCGTATGCTCACAATCGGACATATTCCGCCCACTTGGTAGGCTGTTTAGCCGTGTACTTAGTTAGAAAATTTGCAGTGATCGAGTTAAATTTTTCACATAGCCCGTTGGTTGACGGTTTGAATGCTGCAGTTCGAACATGTTTAATGTCAAACAAGCCATTTAGTTCGGCCATTATTGCTGCTAAGAAATTAGTTCCCCTGTCTGTTAATATCTCCTTTGGGGGGCACAAACGTGTGATTAACTCGTCCAAGATGGCTCTAGCCACTTTAGGAGCTTTCACGTTTCGTAGCGGTACTAATATTACGAAATGGCTAAGATATGCTACCATAACCAGGATGTAACTGTAGCCTGCACTACTATGTGACTGGCCTAAAATATCCAAACTCCAACGGGTGAATAGTACCTCTTTTACAGGTAAGGGGTGAAGAAATCCTTGTTTCTTTTCTCGAGGATGTTCACCCTTTGACATTCGTCACAAGAGCGGACATATTCTTTAACTATTTCCCCATGTTGGGAAAGTAGTAACGTTCGTTCACTTGAGAGTACGTGCGAGAGAATCCCGTGTGTCCTCCACACAGCGGAGACGAATGGGCCTCTTGTAAGATGTGGAAATAGCCTTTTCGGGAATCACTAGTTTCCTTTCTTTGTTCATGACACGATATAGAACACCGTCAACTACGACGTAGGAATTTGGAGCACGATCAGTAGGGTTATCTTTCTTCTTGTGTATTAGTTCTCTAATTTTATCGTCCTTTCTTTGCATTTTGCTTATATCTATCTAGGTTGCACACGTCTGCACAATCTTCTTCTTGTCTAAATTTGGAGGGTAACTCATCCTTCAACGGACACCTTGGCAGGAAATAGGCGGTAACGTTATTGCGGCCTTTTACATGTTCAATCGTAAACTGTTAAGTTTGTAAACAAATGGCCCAGCGCATAAGACGAGAATTTAGCATCTTATTATTGCTTATATAGCAAATGCCGCAGGCTTCAGACCGATCAATAAAGGGGCGGTCTGCCAATAGAAAGATGAAGTGCAAAATTGTCTTATTAAGGCCTAAAGCTTCAACCTCTACCGTGGAAAAGTTTAGCACCTCTGGAGTCAATGATGTCGAAAAATAGGCTATTGGGTGTTCTTTATTATCATCCTTAATTTGCGCGATGTATCAAGCGATCCCGTCTCGACAGGCATATGAGATGACTATGGCATACTGAGTCGGAACATAGTGTGCGAGGACTGGAGTAGATATGAGACAAGACTTCAAAATATCACATGCTTTTTTCTCGGTTTCTCCAAAGTCGAATTTGACGTTCTTTATTAGTCAATGAAATGAGTGGTTTTGCGATCTTAGAGAATCCTTGAACAAAAGCTCGGTAAAATGAACAAAGTCCGGTAAAAGTACGTATTTCTCTGACTGTAGTGGGGTATGGTACCTTTGATATTGCCTCAATTTTGGCGGGATCTACACAAACACCTCGTCTACCAACGATGTGACCAAGCACCAAAGCTTCTTCATTAACAAAATAGCATTTCTTAGGGTTGAGTTTTAGGTTCGCCTCTCGGACCGAGATAGAATAATTCTCGTCCTCTCTATTACAACTGGAAAGGAAGGGCCAGGGCAAACCAAATCGTCTAAATAACATATTACATACTTCCACATGATGTCACCAAAGGTAACAATCATCATGTTCTGAAAAAGAGCGAATGGTAATCTCAAAAATTCGAATTTTCCCCGGCTGCAGATGAATGCAGTCTTCTCTACATCGCACGGACGGATGAGCATCTGGTAATACCCATTTTGTAAATCTAACGTATTTATGAATTTGGTACCATTTCAGAAAACTAGTACATCATCTATGCGCGTCAATGGCACATAGTTCGGAATTAATACTTTATTAAAAGACCTATAATCAATACAGATCCTTGGAGAGCCATCTTTTTTAAATATTATTACAACTGGCGCCGAATAGGGGCTCCTGCTTTCTCGGATAATATTACTGTTTAACATTTTCTGGATCTCTTCTGCGACTATCTCTCTCTTTTTGGTGTCTCTCTATATGGAGGGTGAGAGATAGGAATATGTGTGATGACCTGCAAGAGGCACATAAGCTTATCGGTAGCCGTAGTAAGACAAGATTTGTCCCAGGCTACAACATCTCTAAATTCCATCAGTAAGTCTAGTAACTTGCTTCTTTCTTTTGGTTTTAATTTTGGATCAATATTTAGAGCTCGAACTAATTCTTCCGTTGCTTGTGGGACATTTTTGGGGTTGTCCAGAGACTTCTACATCGTCTGTTTCATCTTTGTTAGTAAGGCGTATGATCTGATTAACAGCCTGCGCGTCTTTGTCTCGTCATTTCATGATTCAACCTGTGGGACAAGTTTCCCTAAATAAAGGTTTGTAGACATAGTTCTAGTTCGATCCGAACCGCTAAAGATAGATAAATATTTTCATTCTCAGTAAAAACTGGTCCTCTGGGGATCATACAGGAGTGCCAATGCCGAATTCCTTTGGACGGTATGAATTCCCAAATATGCACTTTCCCGATTGCCGCTGTAATTTCTATATCATACGAAGCCTTGGACGGCACGCGGACATTTGCTGGAAGGTGCACTTTATAGGTAGTGTCCGGATAGGTATAAAAAATTTCGTCACCCAACCCCAAACGCTTTGGCACGACCTCTTTTTTAATATGATCTGGAGCTAGGTCAGAGAGAGTTGCTGGATCATTTATACTTCCTTGCGATATCAAATGTTTTTTTCAAATGTTTCTGGCTGTTCCCTATTTGATTTGTTCTCTTCAGGCTGATGAGTCGCGCTTGAGGCCACGCGTGGCATTACAGGGTTTTGGTTCTTTTGCTATGTTTTTCTATGCATGAAACGCTTTCTTTTTCTTTCTATGAATAGTCTCTGTACTAGAACTTTCTGTAGGACTAGCTACCAAAGTCCCACTAGGGCCTGGTAGAGAGCCAAGGTTGGATAGATTCTTTTCTCCTTTCCCAAAGCAAGGCGAATTGATAGATTCCAGCTCAACAGCACTGGAAGATACCTTGTTTTTCTTAGATCGTTTACGTCTTGCCTTTTACGCCCCGGAACGGACGAATATTCGAGATGTGATTTCTTTAACAGTGAATTTTTGTTCCTTAATAGCTACACTAGCAACGGGATTTAGAGCATACCTGTGGCCGACTTTTGAGACGAATCCTTACTCCTTGGTGGGAGGTTCCGTTTGCTATAAGTTTGTTTTTTTTCTCCGAGGAGGGTTAGGGAGGGCCGGTTGTCTAGCGTTATCGTTCTGTGCCAATTGGAAGTCGTTAAGCGATCATTTTTTAACTTAACTACTGACGGTAGGTATCCTTCAACATGTGTTAAATCTAAAGTATGAATTAATCCTTGACGGTGCCCATTGGTATCTTTTGGGATTGTGAAGCATAGGTCTTCCACATGATTCCCGTCTTTATTTGCTAGCTCCAAATATTATAAATGGATTTTTGTGACATATTTGTGCAAAAAATCAACCCCTAAAATGACATCATAGGCGCAAAACTGTGGGTCAACTATAGCTACGTCTAGAAACCTTCGCCTGTTTGTCTTCAAGTGATCCTTGAAACAACACGCTATTCTCACTCCAGGAATGGAATCTGTGGGGTGGGCACCTACCCCTCAAGCTATACATAACCCTTCAGTCTTTCAGTTAGTGAAAATCTTGGGGTAAGAGGGTTTTCGAAGCAAGAGAGGTTTCTGACCCCGTGTCAATGAGCGCTCGTGCCCAGCGGTCTCCTATTTTTATCTTGACTGTACTGAGCTGTGCTCGCCCATGACCAAAGACATAGGTATTTTGCTGAGTGTTCCTATACATTTTATAGACCGGTTCTGCTACTACTTCGTCTCAGTAACAAGAACTAACCTTTACCAATCCAGGTAGGGCAGTTTCTTTAGTGCTTGACGTGTCCAAGCGGTCATTTTACCATATTATGTCATAACTAATACTCTGACTAACTAACATTTGTGCTGTCTGGTATTTACTAAGATATTGTATGCATTGTTCCAGATTATCACAATCATCCACTTCAAGCACAAACTTATTTAGGACGTCTGGTAACAAACTTATTCTAAGCTTACTCATCAGTTCACCTTCATTAATCTAACATCGTAATAATTTCAGATCCTTCATCACTGTATAAATAAATGATAAAGTACTTTCATTTGGTTGTTGTTTTCTTATATCAACGTCATATTCTAACCTTGCAATGTACGCAATACTAGGAAATGCCTTTTTAAGTTTTTCCTTCAACTCTGTATAGCTTAAGGGTGGAAGGTGTGCTATGTCTACTGAATAGAATGAGAAAGCTTCCCCTTTCAAACAACAAGGGGATAATTCACTATCTCTGGGTTCGACCATTTGTATATGCTAGCCACTGATTCATATTCTTGTAGGAAAGTTTTCACACACTCATGAATATTATCAGAGAAGGAGGGAATTTCAACATTTAGATAAATCTTAAATGCTTGTGGTTTAGCACTAATAGCAATATTTTGATTGTCACCCTCGAGAGGAGGGGTGCTAACTTTGACTGTTTCAACTGTATCTGTAAATTTAGGTTACTTAATATTATATGGTAAAGATGGCTCGGTAGCCGGGCTAGTTTTAATTTCTTACTTAGATTTGAAATTTATAGAAGACTTATCCTCAGTATCTAATTTTAAAAAAGGACGAAAAATTTGATTTTTTCCTTGTCAAAGTTCTTATCTCCACTTGATGTATATGAAAAAGGCTCATCGTACATGTCTAAGGACCTATCTAAAGAAGCTGAGATGTTAAACTGTTCAGAAAGTGACCTATTGTCGGTATCAGTTTCGCTTCTATTTTGTAACCCTGAGGTATGTTCTGGACTAGATTCTGATGTATAAGATCTATCTTGCTCGCTAATTACTGATTTTTCTCTCATTTCTCCTTCGCTAACTCTAATTTATCCACCGGAGTCGTGGGTGAAACTACGCTACTAGGTGGCGAACAAACACTATCTGTGAGGGATTTACTTTTTCCTCTTGTTGGTGTTTTTTCATTTCCTTGGTCGCAGGTGATTCACTAGTCCCATTATAGGAACTAAGTTTAGAACTAGCACTAGCGGAAGTTTGTAATCCAATATTATTAACACTGTTAGTTTGTTTGTTAGATTCACTTTGGGTTGGAGGGGTTGAGAGATCGTCTCTATTTTCTACCTCATCTTAACAAATTAATGAAGCACCAATTTCCGCGTAATCAAAAATTCTACCAATATGATCGTTTATTCTACTCTCGGACCAGGAATCCTTGTCTTATTTTTCCTCAATTTGCTTCTGGTTGTCAGAGTAAACTGATGGAAAAACATCATCACTTTTCTACTCTCCGTCTAGCATCCTCTCAACTGGAGCGGGGGCGACGAGATCATTTCTCTGATCGGCATCCACTGTGGGAGGTCCTTGGTTCACTGCTCGGGGAGTAGAAACCGTAGGAGGATCCCAATGGTCATATAGGAGTTCTTCTTCGGAGTTCCAAGAAGGTAGTGACTCATCCTCCAGGGATGACGCAGGAGGAGACTCCGGGTTGTCTTCTTAAATTGGGCTATTTCTTCGTTTTGTAACTGCTGCAGTTCGTATCCCAACCAATCATATTTCAAACATTCACCCCCATCTGAATCCGTACTACTAATAACTCCGTTCGACCACCTAACTTTAGTAACTACTCTAAGTATTTTATCTATACTGTAAAAAATATTGTATATTCTCTTGGAGGGTAAGGCTAGTTTCATACATAACAGGGTTGGTCTGAGTAGCTGTTGTCCAAATAACTTTGAGATCACGATCCGTGTCAATCCTGATCATTTTAGGAAACTTATATTCAGTCTCAATGTTAACATCCTTCTTTTGAAAGATTTCGGTCTGTATTTCCATATCAAAATTCCAAACTACTTTTTCCGCAGGTAATAAATCTTCAAAGCGGGCTGAGGTGTCAGCTTGAAAAATAATACCTAGTTTCTCTTCATCGTCACCCTGGCGACGAACCACTGTGACCTGTACTTTTTTGTTCCGTAGTTGTTTTGGTGAAGCTCCTGGAGACAGTTCTGATTGTAATTAATGCCTAATCTGGGCTATTAACGCTTAATCGCTAGGTTGTGTCAGAGAGAGCAATTCATTTTTATTGTTCTCGTCAGGATTCTCAATTTTCGTTTCCCTTGGTTCAGTTCCTATATTCGCATAAATTGGCTCTTTATTCGTTAAAATATGGGGTTCGAGACCAACATTTTCGTAAAATGGCTCTTCAGTCGCTAAGGTCCGTGGTTCGGGACCTATGTTATTGTAAATAGGCTCTTTACTAATTGAGATTCGTGATTAAGTATTTAAGTTGGTATATATAGTTCTAGGGCCGATCTCGGCATAAACTGTTTCATCACTACTACCAGCATAAAAATAATGGAAGGTCGGTCAACTCATTTCTAACGGCGTTTTAGGATCTGACGGTTCGTATTTGATAGGAAAATATAACTCTACCGGGCTATGTGGTTCCTTTGAGACACCACTATCTTTATTTCCTGAACTTAACACTAAGTTACTTATTCTATTGTCCTTATCAGTTAACTTATTATCGTTTAAGGGTCTTTGTTTCGAGGGAACAAAAGGTATTACACCTGATGTTGATTCTATCTCAATTGTTACTTGAGGGCTTTCCTGACCTGCAGTTATTAGTTCTGCTATTTCTAGTTCGTCTTTTAAATTTAATTCATCCACTAGAGTTTTCGAATCTACCCCCGGTGGTGTTCCGTCAGCATCTGAATTAACATATATTGTCCTAGTGTCTGGTGTTGGTTTATCACTCGAACCAGCACTTTGTATTTCTGTATCATTTCTAGTCGAGAATAGGGCTGCACGCTGGAAGCGGCGTTAAGTCCTGGCCATTCGCAGCAGCGTCAGGAATTTGTGGGCTAGAAGTCATTGGTTCGAGATGTTTGGGCTGACACCACGTATCCAAATACCTCGGTAATGGGTTCTTTTTCCAATGTCAAAATTAAGGAGGAGAATGCCCTGTACTTTCACTTTATTACATTCAATACAATAATAATTATACCACCGATCCAAAATATAACGGTGCTTGCCCGTGGATGTCTTAGGGCAATGGGATTGCCCTAAATCTAAGAGTTTCTCTTTTATTTTCTGTGCGAAGCTCATTTTTGATTAATAACTCTATTTTCCTAGTCAGTGGCCTCATAGACCACGGTAGTGTGTAATCAACTTATTTTCTCCGATATAGTAAGAATTTAATCACTGACAGCTACTTCCCTCGGAAATGCGACGTCAATTTATGATATAAAAAGACATATTGTTTCAATGTCTTACTTTTTTTAAACTTCCTCTGAACTTGAATACTCAACTTCTCTTTCTTTATAAAATTGCATTACTTTTTAGAACGGGAAACGGAAAGTGACTAGATAGTTATTTATTTTAAAGAAAATGCTTATTTATTCACTTACGATGATTTTGCTTTTTACTTCTTTTTTTAACTTTTATTTTAATAATTTCACTTTTTTAACTACTTTTCTTACACACAGGGGATTACAACACAATCCAACCATTGGATCATGCACCTGCATTTGGTTTTTGGTTTATAGGATTTGCATAATTAGGAGTTTTAGGTAATTATCCTCAGGCAGCCGACGGACGTACACCCCTAGTATAGACGAGGGGGGCCCTGCTGAACCAGGAGGATAATATGCCTGTGAATCCCAAGCTTACATGGGAAAGTATTTTAAACACTTATCGCCGGACAAAACTTGAGGAACTTTCATCCCTTGTCATGGGCGGTTCTGTTGTCCAGAGATAAAGTGTCTGTGATTCTCCCCAAAAGTAAACGGTAGGGATTTTAGCCACTTATCACCGGACAAACGTGACGAACTTTCATCCCGTGTAACAGGCAGTTCTGTTGTCCAGAGATAAACTGTCTGTGATCCTCACAAAGCTAGCAGAAGCATAAGCAGGTTTAGGGTTTTGCAAGCACATGAGACAAAAGCTGAATTATATCTTAACACTCGCGTCCCGATTTTACATTTCCATCACTACACAAAAAAAAACATCGTGAGCTAGACTGAGTCTTGCTCTGCTGAACCTAGCAATTATTCCGCTGACTTATAACAACATAAAGCGAGAGAAGTTGAGAATAGAACGTCTCCACTTCACTCCTTGTAAAACGCACTACTTACAAGGGAACCTTCCGAAAATGGTAGTTGCAGTGAAAGATGTGACCTATGCCAATTGAAAGAGCTGTAACAGAGATGAGTATTCCAAAAAAATAGCTGCCCATAGCAATAAGTTCAAAAAATATAAGGGGTGAAATTTCGGGAAACAGGAAGTTTGGACAAGGGCGAAAAGTGAAAATTCCGCAAAAAAGGGGAGCACGGCAAAATACAGTGGTGACAAGTGATGTATAGAAAGAGACTTGCCACAATAGGGAACAAATGAAGGCCACCAGTGGGGTTAACAGTGTTGTCAACTGCAATGAAAAGTACATGTTTTGCAAAGACCACTAATGAAGTGAGTGCAATATTCAGTGTCAACTTGTCATGTACAACATAAGATATAACGTGTATAATCAATGGTACAATCTAACAAAAAATAGAAAAACAGAAGAACGAAAAATACGGAAAAGACGGAGTTGGCCATAATGCGCAACATTTGATCACGAGCTGTGCATATTAGAATGAACAAAACAAGAAAGCACCAACTATTCAGGAAACCCGACGTACCTAGAGTCGAAAAGAAAAACGACTTCCACAGTTGGCAACACTGGCCATAAAAATCCAGACAATTCTAATATAGTTAGACCACTCGTTTCACAAAAACAAAATTCCGGCAACAGGCCTTCGCATCATTTGTGCATGCTCGTCAACATTGTACGTGCAATTGTTCGATGAGACAATGGTCCAAACAGATGATACATTTGCAGTGAGCACAGCGGAGTACTGCCAATTTGTCACACATGGTACAATGATTGCCTGTGACTGTCTCGAAACAGTACTCTAGAGGTGTCGGAACCTTTGGTGGTCTTTCTATCACATATCCACACGTGTAGAAAGCAAACATAATCAAAGGCTTGAATAAATATGCCGTAAACTGGTAATATGTTAATGCTTGAAGTTTCAGAAAATTCTCGCGAGACCAAATGTTAAAGTGAATATCTGATAACACAAGCTCTGTAACGTAGCGCACAAAGTTCTTGTATGGTCTAAAAAAAATAAACATCAAGTGGTTGTATCAGACCCGTACAACCAGGAGGGATCAGCTCAACTTTGAAATTCACTCCGAATGGTACATGCTCGTAGAGCAAGTTGGAGTCTTTGTTCGCTGCTTAAGAATCAACAAGTAGCACATCAGTTTGATTTTTTCTGCCAAACTTGGCCAAAAACACGTTGGCATAAAACATGCTTAAATCACTCTTCCGCATGTTTGCGGTTGTATTTGGTAAGGCCTTAATATTCGGAAGAGTTGAAAAAAAGTATTTGGTCTTCTGGGGAAATGTTGCTTTGTCTTCTGCCACTTGCACATACATTGATGACAAGAGAGTTCGATCAGCAGAGATGACAGGCATTATCATATACGAATGTGATGTTGCAGAGATCGATGCAACAACACCGTAAACATGTTTTGCACCTTTTGATGGCAACACGCGATGAGTATGCATTTCCTTGTCAAATCTACTCTGATTGGTATTGAAAAATTGAAAGGGCGTGATGGCGTGACTATCAAGTATTGTCCTGATCTTGATTCGGAAAGAGTCTGCCAAAGTAGTGAGTTTATGCTCTTTCGTAGAGAACTATCTGTTAATCTTGTGGGTGATCACTTGTACACCAATATTGTAGCTGCTCTTAAATTTATAAACCCACTATTCCGAGGCCTTAAACTTAAATCTATTATGTGGATCCATGACGTGTTTGATGCGGAGAGCCCATACTCGTAATGTAATATATTCTGGCGCCAGATTCTTCGTGTTCCTTGAAGCAACGGTAAACTTCCCAGTTTATATCGCCCATAGTTACCGGCGGGGAAGAGAAAAACTTCTTCTTGAACAAGATATGACCTGATGCAGAAATATAGGTGCATGACGGCTTTCAATGATCTTCGTCGCGAACTGTCCGGATTGTCGTGACAATAGTAGAAATAAACCTTTTTCATCTTGAGTGCATCAGAATCTACTGTACGAGTTCGTGGACGGTCAACATGCGGTAGAGACGGAACATAGGAAGAACTGCTGCCGCTACATCCCGACAAGTGGGAAGGAGACCTGACACTTGGAGCTACCTGAGTGGGTGTTCTCGGCTGCGATTCAACACGAACGAAGTCATCACTCGCATTTTCAATACCTTCATTAGATGCATCAAATATATTAGTACCGAAACATACAAGTGTCTGATAGTGATGAAGAACAATAGCATCATTACGTAGTTCCTCCTTGATTTTGTGAAACACCTCCAGATCCTCTGCATTCGCTGGATCGCTACTGGTACCAAACTCCTTAACCAAGAGAGTGATGAAAATTTGCGGATTCATTCCTGAAAGCGTCACAAACAAGGGTGACGTATCACTGAAGGGCAGATAAGCATGCACAAATACAGGTAATGGCTACAAGACGAGACGATACAATATTGTTGTAGTATTTTCACAAGACAAGAACTACAGTTTTTGTAGTAATACTACCTACAAAACGAAATCTTAAAACGTTTTCATGAGACAGGCCCAAAGCTTGTCTCGTGGGTATCGTTAAAATATTGTGTCCAAGTCACGTAAGCTGAATATTTAGGTGAAGCTAGGAAAAACTGGAACAGAATTTCGGACAGCAGTGTTTAAATGACACATTGGTGTTGAAAACACCACCGAACTCTATAACTCCAGCATGGCGGAAAGTAACACACTGTTGCATATTGATAGAATATCTCTGTCATTTATGACCTAAACTACTTGAGCGATTTTAACAAGTGGTATTTTGGATTTGTCGTGATCCATACTGTGTCCTGGGTTATATGAAACTATGAAAAATAAATCCAACGTGACGGAAATCAACTTTCTTCCAAACCTGTTATTTTGGGATATTGCGAAAAGATTTACAGTTGTAGAACGTGTTCCATCGTTTCCTACACATCTTGTTACCTCACACCAACATAACTTTTTATGAAAGTAAAAGTATTTTATTTTTTCAGAACTTTATATAACCCAGGACACAACGTGGATCAAGACGAATCCAACTTGATCGTTTCTGCTATGTTGGAATTATGAAAAGACTTACAATAGTATGCTTTGCTCCATCGTTGGTAGTACACACACAAATCGCTGTAAATAATTCTTTTGCAATTTGATTCTAAAGTCGTTGCTATTTTTACAGGAGAATCGTGCTATTACACACACAATATGAATCAATCGTTAAAATCAAATTAATAGAACATCCGGTCTGGTGTCACCAATTTGTTTGTTAGGCATTTTCTTGAAAGCTCTTTACCGCGCGGTTGAACATTTAACCCAGTGTTTCCGAACCCTTTACCAAGCGCTGCACGTAAAAGGTGTGGCCTTTATTATCAGCAAATACCAAATTCCAGACTATGGCGAATGTAGGTAAAGAAGTTCGTAAAGGATGTGAGGAACTCCTGGATGATGTGTGGGTCTAATGGTCCAAGAATTAATACACTCTTGAGTAAATTCCCCAAACTCCTGAATTTTGACTTTTAAGTACATGCAAACGTAACTACAAGTATGATTTGGTTCCACTTCTCACAATTGTTCTAACACTAATAGCTGAAATGCCCCGAATTGTACGGGGAGATTTGTTGAATTTTTTGAACTACTGCTATTTTCTACTATTACTACCACACTACTAACTACTACTACTACTACTACTAGTACTACCTACTAGACCTACTACTACTACTACTATTACTACTACGGCGGAAACGACTTTGGTAATGTCATTAATGTATTTGGCGACCCAAAAGCAGTGGATTCAATCTAATACCGGTCATTTTGGGCAATTTTTACACGCCCCTGTCCTAGCGCCGCTCATGTGGGTGGTATGGGTATCTACTTTAACATAATTTCGTGCCATACTGTAAATTATATGTGTACAAAGTTCGGCTGAAATGACTTCAGGCGTTCTTAAGTTAGTCCATTTAAACCATTCTTGGCGTGAAAACCCTATTTAAAAAGCATTGTGTGAACTTCGACCCCCTGGAAAGCGTGGGTGAGTTATATTGTGGCAAGTCTCTTTCTATTGTGGCAAGTCTCTTTTTATACATCACTTGTCAGCACTGTATTTTGCCGTGCCCCCTTTTTTGCGGAATTTTCACTTTTCCCCTTGTCCAACCTTGCTGTTTCCCGAACTTTCACCCCTTATATTTTTTGAACTTATTGCTATGGACAGCTAATTTTTTGGGAATGCTCATCTCTGTTACAGCTCTTTCGATTGGCATAGGTCATATCTTTCACTGCAACTATCATTTTCGGAAGGTTCCCTTGTTAGAGCAGCAGGATTAAAAATGTATATCAGAGTCATAAGCTGAACACCGCCCAGGCCAATTACGCCACTGAACTTTAATGACTTTACGTAGTACAGGCACACCACTTGACTAGTCAAAAGAAAAACTTTGCGTCTTTTGTTAGCTTTTTTTTTCGCACCGTCCAATTCACATTTTTATGTATATAAAAAATCTTCGATAAAATTCACCCGCGATTTGCCCTAAAGCACAACTTAGATTTCTGGTTCACCAGCGTAGTATGCGAGCACCAGGGACAGGAGATTCAAGAACACAGTTCGTTACCCGGCGAATACCGAACACCATAATACTGTTATGTGTTTTTTGAGATTGTCGTTGTGTTATGTGCACACTTTCTTTCCTGAAATCGTATTTGAGATCAGTTCTCTACTCTCCACCCAGTATGTTAAAATTGGTACTGAGTCCAACTCCCTCTAAGCCTCGGTAGCGGGAAGTCTTAGAATTTACTGGTTCGAAGATGATGAGAAAGTGCTCAAAAAGTCACAATAATGGGGGGAGACTTGTATCTCAGAGGTAGAACTCGAACGGGAAATCGAAACCCAGGTAACTCATGAAGACTGTGGACTGAACCCAAATACCGAGGGATAGCATAACTAAATTAAAGAGACCACTTCCATCATTCATTTTATTTATAAAATAAAGTAGAAAAATGAAAATACAAAGAATTGTACAATTCGGAAATTTGAAAATACAAGCTTAAAGTATTCCCACATAACATGTATGGGCACAACCCCGACATTACAAAACTGGGTGATAGAAGGTTATCACGCTAAGCCGCGATTTATTGAAAATGGTAATTTTGATGATTTGTACTTGCAACTTGCATTAGGCACACGGGGGAGTGGTAAACTCCGAAATGGAAAGTTGGTCTCAGTTTCAAGTCGCAACTTTGTATCAATTTCTAACAAGTCTCAAAGTGCTCGTCCCGTATCAAGGGAACTTAGAAAAGCCATCACATTCCTGATCTTATAACGAGCGCCCGGAGCAAAGATCGAAGTACGCTAGACGAATGCCGGAAGAGAACAACCTGAGCTCGGCTAGGAGCCTCGCTTACAAAGCGACTTCGTCCCACTATTTTCTGCTAGTTCTCACGTAGCTCGAGAGCTGGCGTCATGAGCCTTAACGAACTTGGAGCTTTTCACGCGCATGCCCAATAGTAGCCAAGATTTCTAGTTTTCTATTATTTTCCCCATCACGCCGGGGCGGAAGTATCTATTGTACATTTACTAATACATCTTTATTTCACGTTCAGCTTCAAATACATAATGTTTTTATGTACTTATTGCTTGCGTGATGTTCAATAAATTAACAGCAGCGACCCAGCACTGTGATTTGAGCGAATCAAAGCAAGGGTCATGCCACTATTACATGCGTGTGAGTTGGCGTCAGTGAGACATCAGATCGCTAATACAATCAATGCCTCGCTTGACACCGTTCTCCCTTTCTCTCTTTCTCTTCTACACACACAAATAGAAAAGGGCGGGCGTCTCACCCGATGATTTGAGTCCGGCTTAGGACTTAGACGCTTAACTGTGTAACAACATAAAACATTATTACTTAAGATATATAATGAGAATAATCATATTGTTCTTAAAAATTAAGGAAGAATTAACATTTATGTACAACAGCAAGGAATGAAGGACTTAGATAATAAAAACAGAATATATTAATCATCTTGAATAATAAAGCTAAGATTTGAAGGAAAGTTCTTCAGAAGTGTTGTAAAAGAAAATAAATTGTTATATGTATTTCCAAAAATAAATTATTCTTGCAACTAGTTTTAATGTTATCGTAATGCATATTCACGATAAAACACAAGTTGTATGAAATCCGTGGTTGCGTAGTTTGTGTAAAATGCTATTAATGAATTAACATGGAAAAGCCATTACCGAATCATTGAAACCCATGCTAGTAATTTACTTTTGAAAACTGCAATTAAACGTTAGATATATTTTGTGATTTTCAATTTCATATAAACTGTTTTTGATTTCTCGAAGAAATATTATCCTTAAAAGTATAATTGCGTGCTATATATGCAAGATATTTTTAATTTTCAAATCTTATCATATTTTTAGCGATGTTTGTAAAAATGTGTGTACCCCTTTAAAATAAAAAATAAGGGTATTCAATGCGCACCTTATATAACAATCACCCTAGAAATGTGTTACATATTGAATGAAATTTGAAACTTTGATAATTAGAGCTGACTAAATTAAGAGTTTCTAATCTAAATATTGCATCTCGCGTTTTATTATTAGACAATTACCATAATCTTTATAAATAGAAACATCAAGTTGAAACTTTCCGGTTAAATGTAATTTAAAAAAAAAATGTGTTATACATGATAATATTGGTTCAAGCGAATTAGCAACAATTTAATTGTAAAAATGAATTTACCGTGAGAGAGGTGTTGATAAACTATATTTCTGTAGTAACTCCAGTAGTATATGAGAATACATAACTCATCAAATTATATATCATCGTTTAGTAAGAATAAAAATTGCCGTTATTCATACTCTTTACAACTCTTCACCGAATAGTTGTGATAGCAATCCTACGCAGTATTTGTTGAAACACGAGTTCCTGACATTAAGTGCCATCTTGAGAACAATTTTACAGACAACCTCTCTCATCGTAGTTTTCCACAGCGATGCTATATTCGCTCCAAACTGAGTCGTTACGCGAAGAAAGTTTGTAATGTATCCTCTACTCGAAACGGGAGTCGAAGGCAGCTTCGCTGATTCTTCTCTGTCACCCACTTCTCCGCTTTTGTCCTTCCAGAAACCTCAGTCTTGCCTTCAAAGTTGCTGATGAGTGTGTTCGAAGGAGAAGAGGGGTTATAGATGTTTGTGAATTCTTCTCACCTAAAAACTGCCTGTGAGTGCAGTTGTACTTGTGCCTGCCTATCAATACTGGTATATGCGGTACAAACCAGTACGGTCCATTCCTCAACATATTTTTGGCAGATTTTAATAAAACAAAATCTAAGTGAAAGATTCCTACACAATAAATGAAATTGTTATAATATTTTGATTTCATGGAACAACCTAACCATAAATAAGCATCTAGCAAGGCCAAAAGTGAAAGGAGGCCCGGAGGTAAAGGGGCCGATTGAATCATATTATGGTTCAATTGCAATCCTAACGTGAACATTTTAGTGGACAGTTAAAATTTACGTACCGACCCCTGTGGCCGTGGATACATGTGTGACCATTACCTGTATACTAAGGCAATCATTGTCTAAATGCTATTGCGCTAGGACGATTTGGGCAAACGTGTTTCAATAGTATGATTTATATAAAACCGTGGTTTGATATATCTTGAATCGTATCAAATTAGAGCAAAAGTCATTATAGTTATTTCTTTTATGGTTTTATACATTATATATATATATATATATATATATATATATATATATATATATATATATATATATATATATATATATATACTACACCATTGCATTACATGTCTAGATTACATTTGTAATTAGTGAGGTTGTATATCTGTTGTTTGTTCTTTTCCGGTAACATATGATTTAAAAAATCTTATATGACATACAGAACAAATTTCATTATTGTAATTCGCAGGCAAGAAATCATTAAGTACAATTATTACCTCTTTCTTATTTTATTATGTCGTAATTGCATCTGGCGTTTTTTCTTTTATATAAAAAAGCTGGGGTTGAGGTAACGAACTAAAAAATGGTTGGCGATCCACCTTAAGCATTTTCATTTCACTTAAACAATATTTTATTTGATTAAATCCTTTCTCTGTTTCTTGACCTAGGATTATTATACAATTGTGTTTTTTAGTTTTTTATATAGTCTTGTAAAACGAACATATATATAAATGTGACCAGAATAAAACTAGTCTTTTACACATGTCAATGTCACTAGTGAAATACGTGATGTTTCTACTTAAAGAACGGTATTATGGATCAATGACAACTATGGATTTTAATTGTCTAAATTAAAACTCCTCACTTATCACACATTCTAAAACCTATATTTTTATGAAATTCATCAGTGTATTTACCTTCGATATATTCTGAAAAAGAAAATAACGCATTAATAACGTATACAGATACATTTTGAATAAAATATAATATACTTTCTCTATATTGTTGAGCTGTGTAGACATGTTTTCAAATCGCTCCGGAAATCTAATTAACTTTGTGTATTTTGGGATTGGTTGCTGATGGTTATGTGTGTGAAACATGACACTACGTGATTCTTATGTGCAAAGTTTCGATTGACTCACATTTAATTTGCTTGACATTCTGTTTTGATGGAAGTTCTGTTATTGATAAGGAGGTATGAGTCGTGACTTTGGCTTGAACTTGTCTTGAGTGCGAAGGTGCCACTTGGCCTTTGAAACCATGCAAGGACACCCCTCGGTAACGGTTTGATATAATGGCCTTTGTAGTTTGTGATACCTGTTTGCCTCTTTTCAGTTAAAGTTCGTTACATTTTAGATTTCTCTAACAATAACATAGAACATATAATTTATATCATTTTCTGTTTACCCAATATCAAGAATGGGTGAAAGAGAAAATGATATAAATTCTTTCATCCTAGTTAACGAACTTCATGTTACTAATCAAGAAACCACCGAACCTGACAACATGGATGTATTTCTAAGTAACTAAGAGGAACCGAACACACCATTGATAAATACAACAAATGTAACCACTAACTAGGGATGATTCCATACCGGGACCAAGTACCTGGGGAAAACCTATATATCATCTGAAAGCTCTCGTCATGGGAAGTACGAAATCGTTTTCAAATCACGGACGAAACCGTAACTTGACCCTATAAGTGGCCGATTTGTTGGTGTTTGTGACTTTATGTATGGCATATTCGATAGAATAGAGATGATTGTTAAGTTGTATCATGCGTATGCGCCTGAGCCCAGCATCTTCATTTTCGGCTAAGTGCTAGAACGTGACTTGGGCAAGAGTTTGATATCACTTTGCATCCTGACAGATCCATTTGATCAATGTTGCCAACGAACTATAAACACAATGTGGAAGATGCTTTCTGTGCCACTGGATGTATATTCACGAAACGTGGCATAAACATCGTTAGTCATTACAGAAAATACACTGTATACGTATTTCCTCTTCCAAGTACTCCAGTTTGGGAATGTTGCCAACTAATTGTAAAATGAGAAGTTGTAAAACAGGTTCCGTACAATCAGACGTTTATACACCAAGCTTGGCAGAAACATAACATGATACTATAGCAAAAAGACGTTGAGTATTATTATTACAACGCAAAATATGTAAACAATAGCTTACAATAAAAATAGAAATAATTGCCACGGCGGGATTCAAACCCATGTCTCTGCCATACGAGTTCCATGCTTTCCAGCTCTACTACAGATTCCTGAGATAAGGATAACAAAGTTAATTAGGAAGTTACTGAAGACAAAAATAGAACATTCTATTTCTATTTCTAGAAGTGGTGGTTAATTTGAACCTGTCAGTCGGCAACAATACAGCTAGTCCCACATGATTTGCATGCGTTGGACGTTTAAGACTTTACATACGGTCTAACACCAAGAGCAGTGTTCATGTAGGAAATATATCCGAAGAGCCTGCCGTTTTACGTGGAAACTTTTAAAATTCATTTGTGGCATTGTAACGCGGCTGTAAAGGTCAGTCAGATCAACATTAATTTGGACGCCCTAAAGCCATATTTACCCATTGAAAAACACGCAGAATTAAGATAACTTATTAATGACTCTTTTCGATATCACAACCAAGGAAATTGAACCCACTTTCAAATTTGTATCAACTACAATCCTCTACAGAATAAATTATTATCTCGATTTTCCAAGCGTTTCAGTCGCTTTATTCCACTGTCCCTTACGTATGAGCAGATAGATTATCCTTTAAAGTGGCTGCACTCTATGATTAAAAGATTTTCGCAGGTGGAAAATCAAGGCGTTTAAAATATCGTTAGAGGTGACAAAAAATAGGTTGCAACTATATCCCAGTAACAAAACACCACTCAACAGCACGTGTTTTCAAAACGAACTCCACCTTCTAAACTAAAACTAGGAATCAGCATAGGTAAAGCTTTGGAGTAACTCTTTTTCTATAAAACAGAAATGTGCAGCTAGTACATAGTTACATCACCGACGTACACTGGTAACAGAGCGATACCTTACATCTTACGTTAACAGTGCCTTTGAACCTTGGAATCCTCCCTACCAAAGGTTCCCATCGCGTAACCTTCTTCTTCATCACGACATTACACGGTAAACACAGAGGGGAATGTCTTATAATTTGTACAAGAAAGTGGAGTCTTCATTCTACAGCACACTGCATATTATCTGGATTTAACTTCATGTAACCTCTTCGTTCAAAAGCTCAAAATAACTCTTAGAGATTGAAGCTTTAAACAACTAATAATCTTGTAGCAGCCTACAATAATGAAGATCCTAATATTCCAAAAGAACGAATTTGTAACAATATTTGGATAGTGATTTCACTTCGAAAGTTTACTGTTAGTATTATTTCCATAAATTGCAAAATGTATTATGGTAATAAATGGTTCAAAAAAGAGTATTTAAGTTCTTTCTACATGCCCCTCGGATATAGTGTCTAATACTATTACTAATTGTCTGTTAATTTGATCGTTTTATTATCAATTCTTTAGTAAATCTGTGCGTTCCTGATGACAAAAACTCTGCAGATTGTAGTAAACTTAGCTAAGAAAAATTGCATTAAATTTAAAACTCCTAAGAAATTTGAACGCTCTCCTACGCTCACTTTAAAGGAGCAGAAGGACTGTTTAATTTGGATAATTTTAAGTATTTCCCCGGTCTTTCATTTTGATTTCTTTTTTTAAGCCAGAGTGGGGGTCACAAGAACTGAAACATAGTAATAAATGGAATCTCTGAAACAATATTCGAAATATTTTTTTTTACTAACTGCTATCATTATCGCCGTACCGGTGTGACAGTGTGATCGCGAGTCATTAATGATCACTAGATTTTAATTGACAATCAAGGTCACTGAACTGAGATTTGAAATCGGTTTCTCTTTGTCTTTCAATTAGGTGCTAAGAAAGTTCCTAAAATAGAGAATGTTAACCAAACGAGAATATTTTTTTTAGATTGATAGCATTAAAAGTGAAATAATAAATTAAACTTGTCACATAGTCATGTCTCACAGTAAACAAATACACAGAAAATGTCAGTGAAGTTTTTCTTTTCTAAACATTTTCTAAAATGTGTCGGTTTTCGCATCACGTAAGGACATACATTTTTCCAATTTGAACTAAATATCCCAAAACCTAGAATCTCAAATGCTTTGAACAGAAGATAATCCAACATCCGGTTTTTCAAACAAAAAAACTACTATGCTAAGCATTGCGTGGTTTCGCTATTTTAAATTTGTAAGCCAGTATTGGATAATTGGCTACATCTCCTTACTTGCAAGACATGTATTTATTTCAGTACTTGTCAACCGGAGTGCTATATTAAACTAGTCAGTCTTAATTATTGATCAAAGCTACGAATCTAAAGAAATCAGTTGTCAGTAGCCAGATGACCTAACATGAGCACACCGTTCATAATTTGCAATCACTAGTATACATTCCTACGATGCAAATAGTTCTTAAGAGAACAGGAATCTCTTGATGAGTATTCTCTTTCGAGGATACTGTTTTATATACCTCTCCTTCAAGTTGAAATTCTTCCTCTCAGGATAACTAGTCAGCATGAAAACATAGGTAAGAGCGTTATGAGTGCCGCGAAACGAAATAAACTGTGAAACAGTTCTTGGTTTTACACCAAACATCGGATATTCAACGTCGGATCTAAACAAAGTATTTCTGTAATACGCCCGGCTGTGTGCGCAATTAAGGTATCATATTTGAGAACATCAATCGAGATGACTGACAAAGAGCAATACCAATTCCGAAACTTTAGTCACTAGAGTACAGGCTAATTGTAATACAGTTTGATGTTTTAATATATACATACACACACACACACACACACACATATATATATATATATATATATATATATATATATATATATATATATATATATATATATATATATATATATGGTAAAGACGGGGCAGACGGAGATGCTAAGCAGTTTTCTGTTGCTTATATGAATACGAATGAAAGAAGAGAACTCAAGATATTTCTTACAAACCAGTAAGCTTTGTACAAAGTAAAGGTATCACAAAGAAATCAGTTTGTCAATTAGTCAAGGATATAATGAACAATTAGAATACAAGGGTGGAAGATTTCCATATGCCCCATGCGGTGGGGCAGAAGGACAAAAGTAGTGGGGCAAACGGACAGTTACAGTTACAATTTATAAACCACTAACACTATTACAAAGAATGCGTACAAAGTGTGCACCACGACCATTTGGATCGAATTCTAAATGGAACCAGAAGAAACAACCTGTACACATTACCCAGTCTTCTCCCTCGAGATATCGTTTCAACGAGTTATACTTCTAGGTGCAGCATAGGACAATGATTGCGCTACACGCGCACTAAGTGTTTTGTGACGTTGTACGAAACCATGCTCCCAGTTTTTACCAGCCATTTTTGCATCATTATTGAATATGTGCAATATTGAATATGTTCTCAATATCAAAGTTGTACGCCAACTTTCGTAATTCGTATAGAGTTAACCTAAATCCCATTTCGTACAGGGCAAGTAGATGCTTTTCCAATTCATTTTCTGCTGTGCTGAGAATGTTGTATGATTTTCAAACTTTCAGATTATGTGCGATGACATAACGCGTCGTTGTAGTGTATTACGAGGAACATTGAAAGTTGTCGCCGCAGTTGATGGGCTACCTTGTCTTCACGTACGGCTCTAACAGCAGCGACTATGGACTCATTTTCCTATTTGCAACTGTGTGTTGTGCGTGATCGATAGCGTACCATCTTTGGAAGAAATGGTAGTACTAATAAGAAATCCACCTCTGAAGTAATATACATACACAGAAAAATTGTTTTTCTACTTCATACTAACCATTTAGGTCACTGTCCGTTTGCCAGGCTAATTCCGTGTCCGTCTGCCCCGCACACGCATTAGTTTCAAATATTACTGATCCTACTCAATAGATGGCACGCAATAATAATTTACGCTAGTGGTACGTGTTACTATCCATCTGCTGCTCCTCCCGCGAATGTTTAGCAGGTTTCCTTCGTTGTCAAATACTTTATTTCTAAAGTCGAGTTTTTAGAAATCACGTTTTGGAACACTTGCCTCTGTGTAATTGTTGCCAATTTCTCCGCAATAGTGCTGTACACACACGATATTCAGTGAATTCCACTCCAGCGATGTGAAGCACGAACTATAACCAAACACCACACATGACTCAACTCACTGTTGCCAGGTAAGCATATTTCCTATTACTATATTTCTTAACTCCTGTCGGTCTGCCCCCACTGTCCATCTGCCCCGCCCTTACTATATATATATATATATATATATATATATATATATATATATATATATATATATATATTCCCGGACATTTTATAACGTAAATTGAGTGGACAAGAGCATGTAAAATGCGCCTCATTGACTAGAAATATTACTACGAGGCAGATCACTATGCATACACGCAGATTTAAAGATGGCGGATGAGGTAATAATCACTGTGCGTGGTTGCATACCTTCTTAAAAAGTACTAGTAAAAAACGTACAAGAATTCACTGGAAACGTCACGTGGCTACAATGTAAAAATGTACAACACGAGCCGATAGGTAACAGAAGATAAAGAAATTCCGATTGCTGATGTGCTCATATTAATGGCATCACATCGCTTTTAATGACGATCTCTTACTAACGCTAATCTTTTAGTTTGTTTGTGTTTCGTAATGTACATACTCCTCTGGCATTCTCCCCAGTATCTTTTCCAGCCCCTTCGTAGCTAAGCGACTTTAGCGTATGCGACTTTTACATGAAAGATCCGGGTTCGATTCCCGGCGGGAGGTCATGTGATTCGGATTCCACGTTGATCAGTTTGTCCAGTAGCTACGCGAGCGACATGCTAGTACACCTCGCTTCATGTATCGTGTTCTCTTCACAGATGGACCTGCGTTTCCCGTGATACAGTCTTCAGCATTTGTGATCTGAGACAAACCCACACGGAACGTCAACTCTTGCCCATGAGAAACAGTGTTCTGTGAATGTTTGGGCATAAGTCGTTGATAATTATCTAATCGGACCGTACCTACTACCCCAAGGCTTGACCAGGTGGGAGTATCGCTTATTTTTGAAAGAGATTCTGCTGAACTATTAGAGATTGTGCCACTGGCTGTTCGTCGAAACATGATTTTTTATGCATGACGGTACTACAGCACATTTCGCTGCGAAGATGCGAAATTTTCTCAACGCATTCTTTCCGAACAAATGGATCGGCGTAGAACGATCAGTGTCTTGGCCACCTTGCTCACCAGATCTTAATCCCTTTGTTTTTTCTGGGGCCATATGAAACAACTAGTCTATACGACGCCTGTATAATCAGAGTAGGATTTGCTTCCTCGAATTTTCAGTGCTGCCTGGAGCATTAGGGAAACACCAGGAGTGTACCAACGCTCCCGCCGGTCCCTTCATTGCTGCTGTAACCTTTGCATTGAAGTGGCGAGTCGAAACTTTGAATACGTTTTGTAGTGACAGTTCTGACAACCACCCTCTTTTAATTTTAACAAAAACTCTTTTCTGTACATTGTTCCCTACAATTCTCTTCGGTATGCCGTCCCGTTATACAATTTGGGACAGGAAACATCAGCCTCTGTTACAACAAATATCGCAAGTGGAATCAATGTTTTGTTTCACGTCAGTCAGTTTAGGACATTAATAGCAAAAATAAAAGAACGTATGGTAGTTGTATTTATATGATATACTGATCAATGTGCTCAGTTATGTGTGTTATTATTATTATTATTATTATTATTATTATTATTATTATTATTATTATTATTATTATTGTCTTTTAATAGTAGTTCTTGTTCAATTCCTGTAGTAGTAAAATTGGAAGCGTTTTCAAAAGGGTTGCGATATCATTAATATGAGCACATCAGCAATCGGAATTTCTTTATCTTTTGTTAACTATCAGCTTGTGTTGTACGTGTTTTTCACATTGTAGTCAAGTGACGTTACCAGTGAATTCTTGTATAACGTTCTTACTAGTACTTTTTGAGGAGGTATGCAACCACGAACAGTGATTATTATCTCCTCCGCCTTCTTTTAATCTGCGTGTATGAATACTGATCGGCCACGTAGTATTATTTCTAGTCAATGAGGCGTCTTTTACATGCTCTGATCCAATCAATTTACGTCATAAAATGTCAGGGAAACCCTAACGTCCTTTGGAGAATTCCTTGCGCCACCACTGTACAAATCTAAAAGTTGCACATTTGGATAGAGCAGGTTAGGATCCTTTGACGATATCATGCCGCATCACGTCTATGCTTAATAGTTAGTGAAATATTTAAGTCTAAAGTTCGTTTTCCCACGCTTCCGGCAGCCTATAACACGTAAACGACGCAGTTTTCGCCCTATGACTATTAGAACTTTTTTGTTTGTTTTACTCTCAGAAATCATCCCTTTGCTTTTGTATAACTAATTTAGCGCCATACTATATATATATGAGTACTGAGAAGTGTCACGAGTCATAGAATTTGAATTTAATTTGTAAGTTGTCGAGGCAACTTTGGCTCAGTCCAGACAAATGATAAAGGAAAAAAAAATGGTTTATTGAAGAGACGACAAAACAATGTGAAACGTACTTAAGCTTAACTAAGAAGTTTAGCTTACTTGGTTAAGACACTGAAGAAAATTTCCAAAAAGGAATTAGAGAACTTTTCCCGGATCTCCACAATGAGATGAGTGGATGACAAGAGCACCGAGAGGTTCGGAACTTTTTGTCTCCAAATCATCATGGGCACCACACACTTAGATCGTGACATACAGAAACAAATGAACACATAATTCGAAAACGCGTTAAATAAAATAATATACTTACTTATTCGATGGTTTATATGTATAAAAAGCATCGAAAACATTATTTTTCAAAAAAAATAATCAAAACACGAAGCGCAAATATAGCTCGCTACTTCAATAAACGGAAAATTGTATTTCACAGTTAAACTCACAATAGCCCTATTCAATCTTTATCACATGTAGAAAATTTTATGTTTTTCAGATCTATATAAACAATGTGCTTCACACTACTATATGACTCACATTGGGGTTAACACTGTGTGGTGACATTGGGAGTAGACGCACGAGGGATGTCCCTAATTGTTGCGATGATAATCGGGTAACAAATTCTCAATGGTGTATACATGTAAAAAAACAACTTGCAGTTGCATTCTATAAATCCAAAGATTTTGTAATGACTCGATAACTATCTACACAAGCACGGTCGAAAGAACAGGAAAATAAATAAATCGTGTTAAATCTCTGACAAAATCCTTGGGTGACAACTAAATAATTTGTTGCTCTTCTCTTAACTGTTTCACGAAACGAAAGTAGCCTAGAGGCTGAGTCAGCACATGGAGAGAAATTTCCTTAGTTTAGACACTCGGAGGAAGAACTGCAATGACCAACTGGTCAGTGTTGTTAGTTCATTTTAGCCACCTGTTTGGAAATGCAAATTTAATATTAAAATAATTTGCGTTAATTGAGAGATCACTGGTCACAATGTAGAAGAAAAGATGATTAGTTCAGACATGATAATTTCGAGATAAGAACCGGCTGAGCGATAATGGTTTTCCTCGGTCTGACATCAGCCTCGGTCTGACATTATTCTTGTATTTCCTTAAAACTCGCATACCAATGTGGGTCAGAAATTGACCCCAATACATATTTCACTGAATTTTTCCGTTATCTTTAAAAAATAAATATAAAATTTTGTTACTTTTAAGGTTGGTAGTTTGTCCTTCAAAATATAATAGAATACTTATTTTTGCATAGCTGGTTTTAGTAGTATGCTACATGAAATAGATTTATGTTGTGTCATATGCTAGAGAATAGTAAAGAACGAAAATTTATATGTCGTTACAAATTACACAAAACGCTCAAAAATATTAGTACTTTAGAAATTATAGTACTAATATAGTTCTATTATGGTACTTTGTTGTTGCTAGTGCTGGTAGTGGTAGTAGTAATATTAATTTAGTACTACTATAACACTACTATACTACAAAGATAATAAAATAAAATTCACTAAAATACATAGACATATTTTATATTATATAAGGTAGAGAAAATACCTGTAAATATTCTGTAAATATAATTTAATTTTATTACTATTTTGAAGGTAGAACCCAAGTAATAATTATAAGCATAAGTGCATTATATAACTGGCAAGAGTGCTTTTCATAATAAAAAGTGAGTAGTCTGTGGCTTGCCTTTCAGTTGGAATGAAAGCCATGGCGAAAAGACAAAAAACACTTAAGTTTGAAGAAATTTAAGGTGAATTCATTTTCTGATTTCGATGGTGATGGAGATGTTTTAAATAGTTCCGATACTGGTGAAGATGACTGTATTGTTGAAAAGAGGGAAGGCGAAAGCAGTGAAAGCACTGAATCGGAAGAATGCAAGGAAGTTACTGAACAGTTACGAAGGCGTCCACGTCCAGATATAAAAGTAAATCAAGTTGCTGGTGATATAAAATCTTCGTCCAGTATGATTTGGAAATCTAAACCTCTCAAAATAAAAGACAAACTCAATGAGAAAATATTACGAGAACTCAGCCTGGTGTTAGAAGAGGAGTTCATCTTGATATGCCGGCAGAAATATTTCAATTGTTCTAATAAAAGTAAGAAGATTACCTTCAATAAAACAAAAAATGTCATTCATTCATTCATTCATTCGTCACTGAAAAAGGCTAAAATAAAAACGTTCCTTGGAATTAATATATAAGATTGAAAAACATTGAAAATTAAATGCATTAAGTATGGGCTTTCATTCATTCATTCATGGAATTATGGAAAGTAATTAAATGAATATATCAATAATACTATTATCGTATTTGACGTAGTATGCAGATAATAAAACCTTTGCCCTGGCGTTAGTCACGGACCAACACATTGGTGTTTAAGGAATACATAAATAGCATTGGTGGCGAGTTTTAAGTAATTGAAGAAATCATTTAATCCAATTCCAAATAATCATATAACGTAGTCTTACATTTTAATGACTAACGAAGGAACACAGAACGCACTAGGTATTTGAAGTACGATTCTCACGCATGGTGTTTGAAAATGAATGTTGTCTTTCCTACTCACTTATATCACTCACTGTGACACTAACTGTGAAACAACGTTTTGAATATGTTTGCTGATGAGCTATGAAAGGTATTGTCCCAGCTCTTGGCAGGTAAGTCGTGTTTTTCGGTATTCCCACGAAAGGAAAGAAAAGATTCTCGTTGAAAGAATAAAATGCAAATCGAAAAATGGTGTCTGTCATTCAGAAATATACCGAGCGTCTCAAAAATACTACCCAGTAAGGGTTATATAAATTGGCTCCTGAATAGACCAACCTGTCAAGTGCAGAGGAAGTACAGGTTGAGATCTCTTGGCCGATTAAAGAAATTTGAATAATATTAGGATTCTCACAAAAAAAGATTATGATCAGTATGTTTCCATCAATGTGATATGGAGTGAGAATAGATTACGTTCACAAAAGTTTAATGGTTTTTCACCTAAGTGCTATTTTAAAAATATAGTTATATTTTGTTCACTACCTTGTTAATCACTCATTATAGCAAACTGTGTGAAGTTTCTGCTTGTACAATATCTAATTCAGGTGTTCCAAAAAGTAATAAGATCCTTTTAAATGATAGCTGTGGTTGGATTCCGTTATCTTCTATTTCTTCGTCACTGCGTATTAAGATACACTTTGTTGTTGTTTCATCGCATATGACTATGTTGTCCACAGCGTTTAGTTGAGCAAAACAAAATGCTGGAAACTATCACTAGTTTTGGTGTGAGAGCAAGATATGGTTTGAACATCTGAGTGATAACTACTTTACTAATTATCATAGAGCGTTCATAAAGGCTATTTAAATTTTCATTTCTTTAAACAAAAATTTCTGTAACTCATTTCCGTAACTTTGTAATGCATGACCTGAAATATATACACACTCACACTAACTATTCTTATAAATACTGACTTCAAGAATTATAA
This sequence comes from Thermobia domestica, assembly GCF_964235325.1. Classification (NCBI taxonomy): domain Eukaryota; kingdom Metazoa; phylum Arthropoda; class Insecta; order Zygentoma; family Lepismatidae; genus Thermobia; species Thermobia domestica. The sequence goes on from NC_137457.1 coordinate 103,782,786, forward strand.
TAAATTCTTCAAGAAAAGTTTTTAAAAGTCTTTCCTGAGGATATATTTTCGTACGTGCTATGAATATTAACAGATGAATGAATACACAAATTGCAAAGTATAAATTTACTAAAATACTAAAAGCATGATAAAGATACCCAAATGTAACTGTTTTATATTTGAGAAATGAAATATATTCTCAAATATATTTTCTAAAAATTATTGAAAAAATAAAATGAATGAAAATATAAACTCATTATCAATTGATGGTACACAAACAAAAATAAGACTTTCACCTGCGTGTCTTTTTCTCTCCCTCTCAAATAAAATTAGAGCTTAGTGTTGTTTAGAGAAAATAGAAGGAAAAATCTTTTCTCCAAAAAATAAACCTTTGATGAAGTCAAAATATCCAACAATCAAGTATGAAACCTAATACTAACAAGTTGTAATTTCATGTGTCAAGAAAATTTGACATGCCGCAAGGTCGAAACAATCTCTGTCTATCATGTGGAAGATCGAGATTTCCTTTAAAAATGTATGAGGAAAAAAACAAGTTTGATTCTGAAGAAAATTATTGTTATTATCGTTGGGCGCGAATGATATACGTCATTCGTTTTTAAAATCGTAAATATTGTAGGGTGACCAGAATGCGTGGATACTACGAGCAAAACATTCATTATTGTGACGTTTTTCGAGTCGTCTCCAAATGTTTCGAAGGTCTGTAAACCATGGAATTACGGACATTTGTCCACAATTCCGAACGTTCCTGAAGGTAAACGGTTCATTTCCTCATGCAATGACCAAAGCCATAGGTAGGAAAATGTAAAATACAAGTACATAATATAAAATCGACTCTTGCGATGCAAAACACAGAACGGCAAAGGAAGCCCGCAGTCATTGCATTTATAATTTTTTCTTATGTATAAATAAAACTGCTTTTATTTATATGTTCACTGCAACATCAATAACATACTGACATCGGTCTTCTCCCTATAAGAAAGTGAATGTGTAAACACAAAAATATAAGTGCTGTCATAGCTTCAGAATATATGAATTTATGAGATAAAATGTACAAGACTAGTTAAAGAAAAGCATGATATGTAAAAACAGAAGTATAGTAAACGACGTCACAACTGTATGCCTGTATCTTAAAATCCAAATTTATGCTCCTTTGAAAACAGTTATGACAACGTTTCTTAGAAATCTTCGCAACAAAAGATATTTAAAACATTCTTATTAAAGCATTAAAATTCAAAGTCATCGAGAATGTTGGTGATTATCGTAAAATATTTCCTTAAAATGTTAAGTCTTCATGTGGCTGAAAGGAAAGAGAAAAAGGTTGTTTTTACAGAGTCTATATCAGTATTGAAATAGTTTTGAAACACCTTATAACTGGAAATATAACTTTCACAAAAGTAGTATGGAAAATTATTCACAAAACAAATACACATGATATATTCTTGATTCAAGAACATTAACGGATTCATTAAAATATTACTCGACAACAACATATATTGGAAATATCTAACACAGGGATATAAATGTTTTATTATGACCTACTATTAATGAAGAAAAATAATTTTAGCCATTGATACAAGAAATATAGCAGCTACGGAATATCCAATAGATTAGTCAAGTAAATTTTGTAGTAGAACCACAGTTCCAGAAAATGTTGCCTCCCTGTAAAATTGTATATATTTAGGTATTCTCGTAAAATACCAGAAGAAGTTTCCCTAAGGTCTCCAAGCGGGTCTAAAGAAGACAAAAACGTTAATTGGAAATTAAATGAAAATGTATGAGTCAAACCTAATTCCACATACATATAAAATGGGAGAAAAGACCACCATCGTAATACTTGCTCATATGATCCATTAAAACAAAAACATTACCATATTAGTTCGAGGAATATATTTTCACACGACCTTCTTTCACACACTCATATCCAAAAAGGAAATGTCGTAATCATTCGTTGGATCTAAGTCTGACTACTCTCAAGCTTTCGAACGAAATATCATCCCTATTATGGAAATTCAAGTTAAATATTAAGTTATAATTGGTAAGGACATACATGAGATTCAACAAAACTACAGTAAACTGATAGAGGTTAAAATCAACATCTAGGGTTTACATTAAGAAGGAAAATTTTGAGATTATTAATAATTATATTCTACGCATTATTATAAATGTTAAATTTGAATGGCAAATGACGTATCTATTTCACAATAACTAGAACCTTTCGTATCCTGTGCATCTCAACATTTTTAAAAAAAATAAAAATAAACATTATTTCTAAACAACATTTACCAACATATTTAAGGATTTAGAAAATGAAGTTTTCGAAAAAAATCTAGAATTGAAAACACTTAATGAGAAGATTTATTTTGAAGTCAATATGTCTTCCCGTTGGCTAGAGAGGAAACCACGCTACTGGCTTCAAGCTTATTTTTACTATTGTGTAATGCTTGTTATTATTTGCTGTAAAGATTAAAATGTAATATCTAAAATTAAAGATTAAAACATTACATGAAAAGTAAATTATTAGTAAAGTTTGCAAGACTAGTACTGAGGTTCATAAGTGAAATACAAAATGTAGGCAAAACAAAAAGGAGAAAAAGCTCAATCAGTTATATTTTCTGCTCTCCGTAGGCCTCAAGAGAAGTCCAGCAGTTGTCTTATGAAATCAAAAAGAAAGGAAAAACATGATACATGTTCATCATCCAACAATTAAAACCTTATAAGCTAAAGAAAGATTAAAATAAATCCTTAGTTCTGCTTTTCGTTGGTCTTCCTCGTCTGTAACTGAAAGTAAAATGAAATCCACTTATCATCTATTTTTTCCTTTTCTACGGATAGCATTCCTATTCTGATGGTTACAGTTGTTTTGTCTATTCCTAGAATGATTACTTCTTCGTTGTAGCTGTGATTACGTGATAATGACTTGCGGTTGATTTTGTTTCAGTTTTTGTCAGATTTTGATATATTTGGGTATTGTTATACCTATTTGCTGGTTTGTGCCCTTTCCCTCTACCATTTGTAGTTGCAACTGTTTTAGTACACTTAAAACGTCTGTCGTATACAGCCCTTACTTATAAAGTGTCACTGATACTACTACTACTAAAGGTGTATTTAAATTGTGAATAAGTGGGATCCCTATTATGTCTATTTCGAGGTCGTTTAAGAAAGTCTGCATCTAAATGGCTTTCAGATTCCTGTACTTCATTTTTCCTATTGGCATGTGTGTCTAATTGGGTTCATATTATTGTATTTTATCTTCTCTAGGATTATTTGTCTCCAATTGGGGTTCATATTCCTGTATTATACTTTCGGGACTTCCTACTTACTGGTTATTTTCACGACGTCCTTTTTATACAACATCTTACATCTGACTAACTCACTCTTCACTTCAGTAGGTTTTACTTCTTTTTTCGTAGCATGCTATTTCCATATCTGACTTATACTCGTACAGTCTACTGAAAATAATATGTTTTGACAACCAAAAACTTATATATGCAAAAGTAAGGTATTTTGTTCAGCACTTAAGTCGTCATACAAAGCCTCAAAAGAAAGAGTACTCAGAGCAGTTCACTTCATAATACTAACACTCTAATAGTCAATGCCTACTTCAGGTTATCTGATATAGTTTTTACAGCTAAAGCTTGCTTATGAACTAAATAATAAAAACCAATAATAGTAAGATGTCCTTCTTTTGCCAGCTTTATTAACCTAGAATGCAAGCATAACATTTCTGGAGCTCCATTAGTACATATTCTTACAGATCTGTTCCGTAAAAATAATTTCCGAAAAAAATTGTCATTGGAGAAATGACACTAGAATCTTCGCATGATATCCGAACGCTATTGCCGACAACATTTCGTGCGTTTTCCTAATTTTAATTACGAACCGACAATACACTTTTAAATGACACACTAGGATGTGTCAATGGACTCATCACAGTAGAGAGGTAGCAATGAATATTCTATTTACTTTTCTAACTACTAAGATTAGCCTTGCACATACGTCCCACCGATTTTATTTCTTTTTTATTTCTCACCGCAACTACATTCCTGAAACCCTATTCTTGCTTTTCCTCTCACATTCTCATTCTACTCAGTTTCAATTCTTCCCAGTCTATTTTACACTATTTTAATTTTATATCTAAAACCTGTTTCTTTCTCCCTCCCATGCCTTCATTAAACAGTGAATGAAGAAGGAGTTACCATTCATCGTAGACCTTCAAGAGCCCCCGCCCCCAGGAATGCTACATCAAGTACCTATGGATTGAATGTGGATCACCGTCTTACTTTTCCACCAAGATGCAGCGTTTTTTGTATTGATAGAAGTTTCCGATAGATCGTTACGAGGATGGCGTCCTCCGACGCCATATTGAACTTTTCATCAGAGACTGATTTCCGTGCCTGATATATACAACTTTTAAGCTACATTTAACACTTCATACCCCCCTTGAGTATTTTATACCTTTATTGTCCTCCTCATGCCTTCTTGCTTCCACCTTCGTCCATCATCGCTGCTTCCACGAAATAAACATTTTTTTTCTTCCACGCACATCTACGTTCCTCATCTTGCCGGATGGTGATGGCACTTGTTCAAACTACAGCGCCGCTCAAGTGGAAACTTCTGGAATCTCCGCCTGCAAGGCCAGTTGCATTCCAGGAAATCGTTAAAGTACTACTGACCGATATATTTCAAAGGCACTCCAATCAGCAAATTTTTCTAAAGGTCTTATGTGGTTATAAACAATTCCACGTGCTTCTGTGTTTCCATGGACATGTGAATATTTTCGAGCCGTTATGAAAAAAGAATCTGAAAATCTCGCTGCGCTCGTCAATGAGTTAATATTAGAGGAAAGGGCACGTTGGCTGACAAAGAGGACGGAATTGGATCAGTTCATTAAAAAGAATTCAGTCCTTTTGCAGTTTGCCTTGGTCAGCAATACGCCGGCAAACAGCCTTCCTTATGTAACAGCTGCTAATGCAGCATATAGACAGGAAACAGCTGTAAGAGTTGATAACTCGCCACGAGAGCAAACGCAGCAGAGTAATGACCTCAATGGCCGTCTGCTTGAATTACAGCAACAATTATCCAAGTTAACGTTGCAAGTATCTGCCTCTTCTGGTGACAATGAAAACAGAAACAATGGCAAAATCTCACGCAATAGACGAAATAATGGTAGATAAATATTCCATGGAAGAACAGGCAACAAAACAATGATAATGGTTCGAATAGTTTTCATGTGCCCCAAACCGATCCTAACACGTCCGAATCAACGGGGTCGTCCCAAAATAACGACTCTTCAAAAAAGGACCTATTATTTGTTTTCGATGCACAGGCCCTACTCATATCGCTAGATATTGCAGGGCTAAGGTAGCAAACAGGACCATTGCTACTCGTTCTCTCCGAATTAAGGTCCCTCTTTTCACCCAGAATGAATTGCCTCATAATAGTGTTATTATGGGAGGAATCCAGACTAAATTTATGCACGACAGTGGAAGCCAAGTCAGTTGTGTCGGTACCAATTTAGAGCCGGATAGTGCTAGGAGATATCACATCAATACTCGTTTACGAGGTGTTACTGGCAAGTATACAGGTATCTGAGTTGGCGATTCGCCAGTTTGATATCAATGGGAAACGGTTTTCTCATGTTTTTCGAGTTATTCCACACTTTGACTATGGTCCCTTGCTTGGAGCTGCCTTTTTGAATATTCATAGAGCCTTAATTGATTACCATAGAAATACCTTTACTCTTTCTCACTTTGGCCGTTTACCGTCTCGTTCATTGCCGAGGCGAAATGTAAAGGTGCATTTGTCCAAAGTTCTTACAAGTAAAGTTGCTAGCTGTTCCACTCCCGTTTTTCGAGTTTTTGAAAATACTGTGTTGCCACCGCGGTCACATACTTTGGTCCATCTTCGGAATTCGCTTGATATTCCCAGGAAAAAGTTGTTGTTCTCCCCGTCTCAGCGAATTGAAGAGTTACAGGGAACTTTTATCCCACGAGTTCTGGTAAATGGTGAGACACCAGTCGTTTATGTGACCAACCCCACCCCACTGAAGTTACGCATGGGAACAGTTATTGGTCTGGCAGAGGACATTGAGGAGGTGCCTGTTGATTCGGATGAAGTTGTGGCAAACACAACGGACGGGTACACTCACCACCAGAGCAGTTAGCCGCATCACAGAAGATGTTTGATTCCACCCGAGTGGACGTCAATCAAGATCTCGCTCCGGAGGGCAAGAAAATATTTTACGATCTTATCAGCTCCTTCGCGGATGTCTTCTCTTGGTCGGACACAGACGTGGGCGTCCTAGAGACTTTGAACATGAAATTAGGCTATCTGATGAGGCTCCCGTCAACAAGGCTCCGTATTCTGTACCTTACCACCTTCGCGATGCTGTCAAAAAACAGTTGGATCTTTTCCTGCGTCAGAAGGTAATTTCCGCAGAGACTTCGCCATGGAATCACCCTATTATTTTGGTCAGAAAACGCTCAGGAGACTTCCGATTCGTTTCGGACCTCAGATTTTTCAACCTCCAGTCAATGCCCTGCAACTTCCCGAAGCCACCGACGGAGGACATCTTAGGACGCATGGCGAAGAAGCTTTTTTACACGAGTTCGGACATGAAAGCTGGATTCTTCCAAATTAAGCTTACTAAGAAGAGTAGGGAGTGCACAGAATTCTCAATTCCACGCTTCGGATCCTATGTGTACAACTGCCTACCGATGGGGCATATCTCTAGTGCCGCAGTGTTGAATAGATGTGTAAAATTAACGCTTGCTGGACTTCCTTCATCGAACATCATGTGTTATGTGGACGACTTTTATGTAGTTCCCAGTAGTGTGGCTGAAATGCTGGACTTATGCAAGATACTTTTTGAACGACTTCGGTCCAGAGGTTTAAAATTGTCCCCCGGGAAGACCAAAATCGCTCACCATAATTTGCTCGTACTTGGCCACAAGCTTGGGAGTTTTGGGATGTCCGTTTCTGATAAGATGTTGGACACCTTTTGAAATTACAAGAGGCCACGGACGAAGAAACAAGTCAAGAGTTTTCTTGGAGTTTGCGTTTTTTTGCGGCGTTATGTCAAGGATTTTGCGATTATCGCGGATCCTCTTCAGAAGTTCATGAAGAATGATGTGGATTTTACCTGGGGTAAATCCCAAAAGGATTCATTTGAAGCACTGAAGACCGCTATCTTGGAAGCTCCCATTTTGGGCTATATACCCGAACGTGACTTGCACATATACACAGATGCTTCGATCCGAGGTTTGGCTGCCGTTGCAAAACAACCCGTATCCGACGATCCCGAATCTGAACTTATGCCTGTTGCTTTCGCATCCTGTGCAGTCGGGCCTGCAGAGAAGGTTCTTTCTGTTTACCGTCTAGAACTAATAGCTCTGTTATACGGTTGCGTTTTTTCGCTATTTTGTTTTGGGAAGACATTTGTTCCTTCACACGGACTCCAAAGACATAACATATTTGAAGAATAGCAAGAACTTAACTGGAAAACTAGCTCGTTGGCTCACAGAAATCGAAGAATACCATTTTACTATATCTCACGTCGCCGCAGCCAGCAATGTGGAGGCTGATCCCTTCAGACGTTTTGTTAATCACAAGCGTGATATTACCGATGAGGACGCACGTGCGGCGGATCCCCGGATATTTTTCATTGAAGATAATGACGCTATTGATCTCAGAAAAGCTCAACGATAAGATCAATACTTTAGCAAGATCATCGCCTACTTGGAGGATGCTTCTGACAAGGATCCTGATTTCGAACGAAGAGCATCACACTTTACCATTAGGAACTCTCTCCTATACAAAGTCAACTCCACGCCTCCTGGGAAAGTTCACTTAGTCGCTGTGCCATTATCCTTGAGAGACCGAGTTTTTGAGAAGTGTCATGCTAAAAAACTCCCAACAAACCACGCTGGAATCTCCAAAACATAATTTGATTTTGAAGTATGTATACATTTTGGACATGAAGAAATTTGTCTATCAGAAGTGTAAGGAATGTATTGTTTGTCAAGTGTTGAAGAAGAGGAGCGGCAAGCCTCTTGGAAATCTACAGACCCATCCCAGCGTTCCACCCTTTTATAGAATATATATAGATTTTTCCGGGAAATACCAGAGCAACAACATCCTTAAACACAGTTACTTGGTTGTTTGTGTCGACGAGGGAACTCGATTCTTTATAGCTGCTTCTTTTCCCGATACATCAGCTGCTTCTGTCTCAATTTTTGTACGACCAAGTTATTTTGAAATATGGTCTTTTTCTGAATTGGCATGCGACCGTGGCTCAGCCTTTACGAGTCAAGTTTTCAAGGAACTGTGTAATATCCTCTATATCCAGGTACACTTTGCAGATGTGGCAGGACACTATTCTTTGGTCAGGTGGAAGTCGCCGTAAGACATACTGAACAGCAACTGAAACTTGCATTGGACAAAGATAACCAGTCCAATTGGATTGAACTTCTTCCCCAGACTGTTTTTTCCTATAACGTCGCATGTAATTTGAGTATGCAGATTTCTCTATTTTAGTGCCGCCATGGTTTTTCTCCTAAACTCTTACATTGTGCCATGTTGGAGACACAGTGTCAATTTTCAGAGAACCAAGATCGATTAGAGCGTTGAAGATATATACGGGAAAGAGTCCATGATAACTAATATAAGAGACTTTTGATTTCCGCTAAATCGTACAACAAAAAGAAGAAACAGCAAATATTTAAGAAAAGCGGTCTGGTTTGGATTTCTGATTCATTCGTTAAGAAAGGTAAGTGTAAAGCTTTCTCAAAGAAATACTTTGGTCCAGGCGTAATTCAAGGAAGCAAACATGACAACAGTTATTATGTAAAGTTTCGGACAGGACATGGTTAAATTAAGATTGTTTCTTTCGCTATTGACCGTTTAAAAAAGCATTACCCACCAGGAAAGGATGCTGAAAAGGATGTTCAGAAGCTAGAGGCTTCTTTTCCTACTGTCTTAGGTGAAGGTGCCAAGGACCGCGAGTTACCACCTGTTAATGATGATTTCGCCCAGTTCTTACTTGAAGAACCAAATCTGGACAGAGATGATGCTGTTCCTGATTGTATGTTTATCAGGAATATAGTTCCTATGGTGGACCTACCGACTTGTTACGACATGGCTCTCCCCACCTCAACCTTAAAAGATAGGATGTGCCCGAAGTTTTCAGCCAACCATTAGTTTAACAAGAAAATAGCCCTATATTTTGGAAGTATTACTTCGCTCTCCGGAGACTGTATAGTAAACAGTACGAACACGCCATTGAAGCCACGTGGAGGTGTTGACCAAGCGATCCACCAGGTTGCTGGACCAGATTTACTTCAGAACTGCGAGAAGATTAGTCATCTAAAAGTTGGAGATATTTCTGTCACCGATGTCTATAATCTCCCTGCCTCTTACATCATACACGTTGGCGCTCCACCAGACAAGAACCCAAGGAAACTACAAGCGTGCTATGAAAAAGCCTTAAATCTCGCATTGAAAAGTGGTTTTAGATCCATAGCCTTTCCAAACATTGCGACTGGGATTTTCCTTTTTCCCAAGGAAGAAGCATGTCGTATTGCTTTGGATTGCATACGGAAGTTTTTGGAAGAGAATTTGGATTTGGTGGATGGTTGTATTCTGTCAATTTGACAAAGAAAATCAACGGATTTACGAGCGATAGATGCATGTATAGTTTCCAAACTAGACCTGAAAGAGAACACATATTTTAGTTATATTGGTTTTGTTTGTTACTGGCCTGCTAGGTAACTATAATCTAGATTAGTACGTATATGTTATGGACGTACTATGTATAGTCGTCCTGCTGTGTGTGTCAGAAGCAAAGAAAAAAAATAACATGCGAGTTACCACCACCATTCGTGCAACCGAAGAAGTCCCGCTAGAATTGTTTTGTTTTTCTCCCTTGTCTTTTGTTATTTATTCACTGACAATAATTTGAGATGACGGACCTGGAAATAGAGAAGTTTTGGCTTATAGTAAAGGTTGATATATAGGTTAACAAAAATACTAACAAGTGTAATCTATTCAATACAGTGGTTCTAAAATGAGTTTCCTTATCTCTCATTTCAGATGTATTGGGTATTAGTTTTCTTTCATCTGCAAGTTATCTGTATTTCATCTGAGTGGGATATAGACCATCGCAAGCAAGCTACCTTGGATAAAATAGGAATCGCCATTTCACATGCAGGATACGCTGTGCACACAACGGACACTGTCTATACTACTTTACGTATACATTTGGACCTTGATCTTTCACTTAAAGATTACCTCATGTGAGAACAAAGTAAATCCTTTTAGTGATGTAGTTACCATGGAACGAGATTTTTATGCTAAGTTATAGGCTGTTATACCATGTGCATTTCAGTATTCGAATAATTCTTTACATTGTATGCATCAACACCGTCCTACTCGTTCCATAGATTCATGGCTCTTAGGAATATTCTCTTTTGGATTTTCTTCCTACAATTTTGTCTAGACCTAACCACTAAAACAATCTCTTAGTATTTTACAAGACCACGATGATTACTTGAAATCCAAACTTCAGAACTTTAAAAAGGCATTTAATCATGAAGTGAAAATAGTACGTGGCGTGGTTTTGGCTGTTAAGCACGCCGTACGCCAAATTCAAAACGATACGTCGAACCTTTTTTGTGGTGTGATCACACATGAAAGACGATTGTGGATTATGGAAAATAATTATGAATCCCGACGTAAGGTTGCTGGGATGCTAACTGATATTGTACAAAATCAACTAACCTATCGCATTTTAAAGTGAGTTCAGATACTTTCTCTAGTTAAGAGCCATGCTATTCTAAATGATACTCTTTTTCTGCACGATATTGGTCTATTTTATACGGTATCTTCAGTTTTTCTTATAAACTTCAATTTTGATTCATGGGACATTGATCTAATGTTAAAGACACCTGTGGTTACTCCTAACAAAATTTCCCAGCGTTTTATCATTCACAACCTAGGTATTGTTATATGTGATGTTTTGTTGTTCTGAGATTGGCGTAGCAATTGTGTACACTTTCTTTTGTGAAAACGTAATTGAGATCACTTCTTCACTCTCCACCCAGTATTACAAAGTTGGTTCGGAGTCCAACTCTCTTTTAGCCTCGGTCTCGACAACGTTTTTGGCCTACTGGTTCGAAGATGATGAGAAAGCGCACTAAAGTGGTAGAGCTTGGTACTGGAAAATCGAAACCCAGGTAACGCATGAAGACTGTGAGTTGAATCTAACTAGGTGGGATAGCTTGACTAAATTAAAGAGACCATTCCACTTTACTTTTTATTAAAAAGAAATAGAAACAAGAATACAGATGAATTTAACAAAATCGGTTACTTGGAATTACAATTTGGAAGTTTTACTACAACACTTAAATGGGAGCACAACCCCTATAATACTCAATGGGTGCTAGAAGGTTTTTATGCTAAACCGCGATTTATTGAAAATAGCGAAACATGAACTTCGTACATCGCAACTTGCATTGGCACGAAGGGAAAAGTGTTAGTTCTCGAATAGGGAATTTGCTCTCGAGCTATAATAACTTCGTTTTCGTCACTAAACATTTTCAAAGTGCTACTACAAATCTCTAAGTGCTCTTCCCAAGTTAGAGGGGGAACTTAGAAAAATAATCACATACCTGGTGTTAAATCGAGCGGCCGTAGTTAAGGAGCACACACACACGTTGGCTGTCGTCCGTAGAATCAACCGGAGTGGCGAACAAGGCTCGTTTATATAGGCGTTACGTCCCACGCATTTCTGCCAGTTTCTGACGTAGCTCGAACGCTACGTCACGAGCCTCATCGAGCTTGGGAGAGACTTCTTCACGCGCATGCTCAATAGTGGTTAAGACTTCTAGTGTTTTTTATGATTTTTCTCTATCACGCCGGGCTTGAAATTCCTATTTTACATTTATTTTTACGGTTTTTATTTTACACCTAGTTCTAACTACATAAGAGATTTCATGTATTTATTGCTTTCGTAGTATTCCCTAAATATTGCATTTAGGACCCAGCCCTGTGATCTGAGTAAAATCAAAGCTAGGGTCATACCACTAATACATGCGTGTGGATTGGTGTCAATGAGGCATCAGGTCGCTAATTCGATCTGAACCTCAACCGACTCCGTTTTCCCTATCTCTCTTTTCCTTACTACACACACAATTTGAAAAGCGCGGGCGTCTCGCCCCATAATTTGGAGTCCGGCTTAGGACTTCGAGGCACAACTGTGTAACAGTTATCCGCCGACCTCGGTAAAAAAAAATAAACAAAAAAATGTCGAAAGTTATCTTTCTGGCATTTTTATTCGATTACAGAAACGGTTGTCCAAGGCAAGTTGCTGGGAGTTAAAGGGTTAATATAGAACTGGCCTTACGTCAGGCGCTAGGAAACTAAAAAACAAACTTTCTTGAGGGATTTGGTGATTATGCACGACTAAACTGCAAAAGAGCGGGATTGTAAGATTTCATGTGTCTTAACTAACTATAGTACTTTTAAATGTTACTCAATTCCATTAACAAGCTAGTAGACTAAAACTATGTAGGATGAAACCTTACAATCGTGGATTCCTTCTAGCTTATAACTATCAAAAGGTTTCGTATGAACTCACAATAGTATTTTGTTTTTTAAACCAATTCCTAACCATATTATTAAGCATGACTTCGAACCGATTATGAGTACAACTTCTAGTATTATAAAGAAAATTAAGATTTTGTGAGTTTACTGATTTGCTAAGTACAATCGTATTTACTGTACTGAGTACAATTATAGTTATACGTGCTAAATGTGCTTGTCTCAGGCTACTAATTTTATTCAACTATAAATGAAAGAAATTCAACATTAACTACACTCAAACAAAAAAAAATAGCGTGAAGCGCTTTTAAAGTTTGACTGAGAAGGACGATAAATTACAAGAGAAGTTTTCTTTGGTTATAGTATAAGTCAAATGGGAAAAACATGCAATGATATAGACTAGGGCACTCAATTTTTAAAATTATTGCGGGGTTGTGCTTTACAGTTTGTGAACAACATTTCTTATGTTGTTTCAATATACCAGTTATACTTCATAAATCATAGGCTATACTCTACTTTCCAGAATCAAGTGAATATTTTATAACCTGTAATGTATTGAAAGTATTTGAGTACTCCCTTGAGTAAACCTTTGAAAATAGTTGAGTACTCCATTACATATCTGGTAGTATATTTATTTGTAACATAGAAGCGATTGCATACTAAATGATTATACCGCATATGTAAAATAACTTGAGTAATTATCAACTAACGTTTAAAACAGTTGCTGAATGCTTAATAAATGTTATAAGTGCGTCTATACGCATTTTATATTAAACTCATCCTATTGTTATCAAAAATGCATCTCACATTATTAGTTATCGCTCTTTATAGTGATAATGCAATAAATGTACTATATTACAAACTTACTGTATAGCTCTGTTCTATACAGGGTATTCATAGTATGTACATGTGTTTTTCTAAACTTCTACTCAGCTTGATTGCTATTTCGATCTCGATTTGGTTTCTCTCATCCTGTGTGGTATGCAATACACTATACACATTGATTACTTTTACGTATACTGACAATATACAGACATTACAAATGATTGGTGCGATTTAGCGCACCTAGAGATTTATATGCCATTATTTTAGCTTTCTTTTTCCATGAGTGGTTCTGTTAGCAGAGGGGGAGTCTGAATGGTTAACATACTGACCCTATGGTTAGTGTGTTAGCTTATGCCCTAATGGCCTATGGTAATAACAGATACAAAGTCTAATAATCAGGGATGCAGTTACATTTGCTATACCAGAGTACATGTTTTTACAGGGGACTACATAACATTTCTTTATAATAATGGGGGAATGTTAGAGGGGGTTTATAGGTTAGTATTGTTAGTATTCCTATTCTTATTATTATTGATAATATTAACATATTTTATGTCTCCTTTTCTTTCTTTTTTTTTATATACACACCGAAATCGAAAGGGATTTCTTGGCGGTTACAAAGGGAATTTTACGAAGTCAAGTTACATCATGTTTCATCGTGTTAGTGGATCTTGTTGATTTATAGGATAGATTTTAAACGCAAAAGTTAACCACAACATAAGCTATAGTTGATATGTTTTTAAAACACACCGGAAGTATGTTCCGTTCTTTCTTTTAATTCTACTAGCCTTGACTGATAACGCCTCGGTTTCCGTTGTGGTGAACTTTTCTGTTTTTAAATCTTAGATATATCGTGTAAGTGATTTAATTATACGGAGAATAATTCTATATGAAGTCGTCGTGGTGACCTTGTTGTAAGCAACAGTTAAATCCAATGTGCAATGGATAATTTAATAAATTACTTCCTTGTCTTTTTCGCTTCGGTGTTTGCTAAAAGATAGCTATACAGAGGGTTCCAAAACTTACGGTCTTTAACATGGTGGAATGAAAATGTGTAAACTCGATTACCATACTCACTTATAGGCTTCGAACATGTTTAAAAAAAACAAACTTGTGCTTTTACTTGACCAAACAATAGAAATTTAAATTTTTTTTAAATAACTGTTCATGTTTTTTTTTTTTTTTTTGGTACGTTAGATCGTGGTTATTACAATAAAATTTGGTTGTTTCATATAATGAGAAAGTTTTAAAGTCTCTTGACATTGCTTACAATCTTCTTATGATTTTTCACAACGCTGATTTGAAGGAGTTTTTATTCCTTTTAGTTTTGAGTCTTATCACTTGTCCAAATTTTGTGTTTGTACTGATACGGGAAGAGTTTTTCACCTGTAAGCAATGAACTGAGTTAAGTCAATGGGAGTCTGTCCGTAGATAAAAGAGATTTTCTTGTCACAGTAGAAGTTTATAATTCTTACGGCACAGAGAAAGTTCTGTATCCGGATGGAAGTTTAGGTTTTTGGTCACTGTTGTCCACTAATAAACAGTGATGGATTGAACAGTAATAATAATAATCAATTTCCATATCGTCTCTCTGGATCAGCCCTGGATGGGGCCGTCAGGCGGCGATCTGGATCCTTGGGTACCTCCAGATACCAGGGGGGGGCCTTACTCTAGACATCACACTGGGTAGGCAATGGATATATATCTGCAATCAAAGAGACTATTAGCCTACATAATCATTACTGCGTTACAGAATAACCTTTGGATTGTGCGAAGTACTTGTTTATATAGGAAGTCCACCGAATCTGCAGGGTTATATATATTTATTCAACGGGGCTCACCGAAGTACTTGTTTGTTATATATATTTATTCAACGGGGCTGACCACACATCAAATCTAAGAAAAATATAGTAATCAATGGAATCTGCAGGGGTTACCCAAAAATGAGGCTATTCGAAGATGAGCTTCGAATACAGAATGTTTTTCCTCCCGATGTCCTGAATGTGCTGACCACACATCGTCAGCATCTAGGCATAGAAACCTGTTTAAATATTGTATGTGATTGTGGTGATATCACAAGAATCAATTTTGTATCATTGAACACTAAACCGGAAGCCCAGAATTAAGTGTAGGTGTGCTGACCACACGTTATTGTTAGGATGCCTCTTGTGTTCAAGCTGTGACTGTGGATGAAGATCGAACAACGTCCTGGTAAGACAAGTTCTTCTCAAGTTGATTGATGTACCTAACTCGGTTTGTTGCTGTGTGAGTGGAATGATAATGATGGAGGAAACTGAATTATTAACTATTCTTTCCACTTATTGTATTGATTACTGGGTGATGATTCAGATGGTAATTAAATCCAAGGTACTGTACAAAGGGACAATACCTGGTTTGTTATGAACACGTCAGGACGTAATGGCCATATTGACATACATTGGCCGTATATTTTGTTTTCAGATGTAGGCAGGTTGAGGACTAGAGTGTTTAAAGGAAGTTTGAGTTTGGCCAGCGTGGCGGAAATGAGCTAATTATATAGCTTGGCATAATGATAAGTGGCTTGTAAATTATCAGCTCAGCTGACGAACGTTCGGAGAGAGAGGGAAAAAAAAGGGTTTTGCATCGCAACTGAGAGAATTCATCTAGTCTACTGTTACAGAAGCCAGCTTCAGACCAGCGACATCTCAGCATTGTCAGATAAGTATATTTGCATTGTATTTCTAATTTAGAGAATAAGAAGTGGTCAGTCGTTCAGATTTCTATGCATGAGTACAAGAAGTCTATTGTATACCATCTTTTATACCTTGAAATGTTAATATTATCTACCTTTTCTTTATTTTTTTCTTTAATTAAACTATAGCAAAGATTGTGAGATTTGAATTTAGGTTACTTCGTAAACCATAGAACTATTAAACAGAGTTGAGATTCAACAATATTTAATTAGATCTAATTATACTGTTACAAATATGCCAGTTAAAATAATTAGTTCCAAAGTATCTTCAAACTTTATATCAATCAATTTTAACTAAAATTTTAACGCAAACTCAAGCAAACGAGTATACATTTTTATAAGTGTTTCATACTTGAAATTCATGGCTAGTTTTACACTTTATTACATTGTTTACACTTTATTGAAAATTTTCAATTATATCAATCAGACTGATATGAATTTGGATCGTGTATTACTTCCTAAATGTTAGTCATTTCTATTTTTACACATTACTACCCCTGTGTGTACGCATAGTGTTCAAGATAAGACGTATCTCACAATAGGGCAATCCAGCACTTGAGAATTTCTCAGTTGACGTGCATGTTATCTTAATTGTTATAGATTTCTTGAAATAATATGGTAGGGTTTTGAGCCCTATAAAGTTAATTAATATAGCTAATACCCTCAGAGGAGGCAGTCTTATCTTGCGCACAATGTGATTTGTTCATTATATTTGCAACCCTTTGTAGGTAGCTTAGTAAGAATAACAAGAAAAATGTCAAATTCCCTTTTTTCTGTTTTGAAGGAAATCGAAAGGAATCGAAGGAAATCGGAGGAAAGTAGAAGTCGGCGTAAGCCGACATACACCTTACCAAGATTTGACTTTACTTTATGTGCTTTTATTTTTAACATATAAGAGAAACACCTTTTTGTTGTTATGCTACGCTGTTTTTTTTTACCAAACCGCTTAGACAGCCAAAAGCGATCGTTATGTATTCTTTAACAAATAAGAGCCACTCTCAAGAGGCTTATTTTAGACCTGCTGCTAAACTTGCCAAACTACCTTGTATACAAATCCATTTGGAGAATAATTATGAAAAAAGCATGGAGTCGATTCTCCTACGTCAGGACGATCATGTTAGACATGGAGTTGCTGGACGCGAGTAGTAGCGTTCGAAAGGTCCGGGTCCCCTGAGTCGAGTCGAGCTCTCGAGTCGAGCTAACAGATGTCTGTTTCGAGTCGAATCAAGTTTCAAAAAAACTCGCTCGAACTCGCTCGTGCCCATCCCTAACCACTGCCCCTGGGTGCAGTAGTAATGGCAAAAGTTTGGACCAGGCCACCAAGCTCAAGCAATGGGGTCCTGACGTTATGGATACGGGTCCCTTCTATTCAGCTATTAAAGATAAAGTTGTTGGACGGCGTTGGCGGGATTTGAAAGGTTTTGATCCGTTGAGCACAATTGTGATGTCAGAAATTGATCCCTAGCCTTGAACGTCAAGAAACTGGTTCCGGAAGTTTTAGACACGGGTCCTTTCTATTCCCCTTTTAAACATGGGGTTGTTGGACGCGGATGGTATCATTGGAAAGATCCTAGTCATTTGAGGACAGCGTAATGTCCGAAGTCAGTTCCTGGCCTCAAAGCGCCAAAAATGAGGTTCCGCATTGGCTCAATATCAATACCTGGTTGCGTAAGATATAACGACATTTATAGCTGTATGGATGGTTTTACCTCGCGTAATTAAAATACTAAGATTCAACCACAGCAAAGGTTTACATTACAACCCAAATGCTTGGGACCGAATCTGATTTCTAACATCACCGCAATGCTCAAGGGACCAAGACCTCTCCAATGTTTAAAGCAAGTCAATGATGATAGAAGAATTGGTTGAGTGAAATGGGGTAGGAAGCGGGAGTACCCTGAGAAATATCACGAATACGATCTTGTCCACAACAAACTTACTTGACCATGGATCGAAACAATAAGGACCCCACGCACCGGAGGAAGCGCTCTACCACTGAGCCATCGCTCCCA
This sequence comes from Thermobia domestica, assembly GCF_964235325.1. Classification (NCBI taxonomy): domain Eukaryota; kingdom Metazoa; phylum Arthropoda; class Insecta; order Zygentoma; family Lepismatidae; genus Thermobia; species Thermobia domestica. The sequence continues at coordinate 103,800,951 of NC_137457.1, forward strand.
ATGATTAAAGGAAGTAAATGATAATAGAGGAATTGGTGGAATGAAATGTGGGAGGAAGCAGGAGTACTCTGTCAAAACCCACGGAGACGATCTTGTTCACCACAAACATACTTGGTCCACCAAAAAAGCGCTCTACCACTGAGCCACCGCGCCCAATGACTAAGGTAAGTTAGCGGGAGTAACCGGGCTAAACATACGGATACGATCATGTCCATTGCAAACTTACTTGGCCCAACAGAAAAAGCGCTCATCATCTGAGCCACAGGGACCAATGATTAAAGCAAGTCAATGATAATGGAGGAATTGCTGGAATAAAAAGTTGGAAGAAGCGGAAGTACACTAAGAGAACCCACGGATACGATCTTCTCCACCACAAACGTAGTTGGCCCACCGGAGGAAGCGCTCTACCACCGAGCCACTGCACCCAATGATTGAACCAAATCAATGATAATAGAATATTTGGTGGAATGAAATGCGGGAGGAAGCAGGAGTACTCTCTCAAAACCCACGGAAACGAAATTGTCCATCACAAACATACTTGGCCCACCAGAAAAAGCGCTCTACCACTGAGCCACCGCGCCCAACTATTAATGATAATAGAAGAATTGGTGCAATGAAATGTGGGAGGAAGCGGGAGTACCCTGAGAAAACCCACGGATACGATCTTGTCCACCACAAATTTATCAGGCAAGGGTTCGAAACAGTAAGGACCCCATGCACTAGAGGAAGCGTTCTACCATTGAGGCACCGTGCCCATTGATTAAATCAAGTCAATGATAAAAGAGGAATTGGTGGAATGAAAAGTGGGAAGAAGCAGGAGTACCCTGAGAAAACCCACGGATACGATCTTTTCCACCAGAAACTTACTTGACCAACCAGTGGAAGCGCTCTACCACTGAGCCACTGCGCTCAATGATTGAAGCAAATCAACGATAATAGAATAATTTGTGGAATGAAATGTAGGAGGAAGCAGGAATACCCTGAATAAACTCACGGATACGATCCTGTCTGCAACAAATTTATCAGGACGGGGATCGAAACATTAAGGACCCCACGCACCAGAGGAAGCGCTCTACCACTGAGCCATCGCTCCCAATGATGAAAGGAAGTAAATGATAATAGAGGAATTGGTGGAATGAAAGTGGGAAGAAGCAGGAGAATCCTGAGAAAACCCACGGATACGATCTTGTCCACCACAAACTAACTTGGCCCATCAGAGGAAGCGCTCTACCACTAAGCCACTGCGCCCAATGATTAAAGTAAGTCAATTATAATAGAGGTATTGGTGAAATTAAATGTGGGAGGAGCAGGAGTACTCTGTCAAAACCCATGGAGACGATCTTGTCCAACACAAACTTACCTTGCCCAACAGAGGAAGCGCTCTACCACTGAGTCACTGCGAACAATGATTGAACCAAGTCAATGATAATAGAAGAATTGGAGGAATGAATTGTAGGAGGAAGGGGGAGTAATCTGGCTAAACCCACGGTTACGATCATGTCCATTACAAACTTACTTTGCCCACCAGAAGAAGCGCTCTACATCTGAGCCACAGGGCCCAATGATTAAAGCAAGTCAATGATAATGGAGGAATTGGTGGAATAAAATGTCAGAAGAAGCGGAAGTACAGTGAGAAAACCCATGGATACGATCTTGTCCACCACAAACGTAGTTGGCCCACCGGAGGAAGCGCTCCACCACCGAGCCACTGCGCCCAATGATTGAACCAAGTCAATGATAATAGAATATTTGGTGGAATGAAATGTGGGAGGAAGCGGGTGTACCCCGACAAAACTAACGAATACGATTTTGTCCAACATAAACTTACTAAGCCCACCAGAGGAAGCGCTCTACCACTGAGGCACTGCGCCCAATGATTGAACGAAGTGAATGATAATAGAAGACTTGGTGTAATTAAATGCGGGAGGAAGCAGGAGTACTCTGTCAAAACCCACGGAAACGAAATTGTCCATCACAAACATACTTGGCCCACCAGAAAAAGCGCTCTACCACTGAGCCACCGCGCCCAGTGATTAAGGTAAGTTAATGATAATAGAAGAATTGGTGCATGAAATGTGGGAGGAAGCGGCAGTACCCTGACAAAACCCACGGATACGATCTTGTCCACCACAAATTTATCAGGCAAGGGATCGAAACAGTAAGGACCCCATGCACCAGAGGAAGCGTTCTACCATTGAGGCACCGTGCCCAATGATTAAAGCAAGTCAATGATAAAAGAGGAATTGGTGGAATGAAAAGTGGTAAGAAGCAGGAGTACTCTGTCAAAACCCACGGATACAACATTATCCTACCACAAATTTACTAAGCCCACCAGAGGAAGCGGGCTCTCACTGAGCTACTGTGCCCAATGATTGAACTAAGTCAATGATAATAGAAAAAATGGCGGAATGAGGTTTGGGGAAAAGCGGAAGTACCCTGGCAAAGCCCACGGATACAATCTTGTCCACTACAAACTTACTAGGCCGGGGATCGAAACAGTATGGACCCCATGCACGTGAGGAAGCGCTCTACCACTGAGTAACCGCGTCCAATGATTAAAGCAGGTGAATGATAATATAATAATTGGTGGAATGAGAAGTGGGAGGAAGCGGGAGTACCCTGAGAAAATCCACTAATACGATCTTGTCCACCACAAACTTACTTGACCAGGTATCGAAACAATAAGGACTCCACGCACAAGAGGAAGCGCTTTAGCATTGTGCTACCGTGCTCAATGAATAAAGTAAGTCAGTGATTAATAGAGGGACTGGTGGAATGAAAAGTGGGAAGAAGCGGGAGTACCGTGCGGAAACCTACGGATACGATCCTTTCCACTACACAACTTACCTTTCTGGGGTTCGAAAAAATAGGACCCCACGCACGAGAGGAAGCGCTCTGCCACTGAACCACCGCGCCCAATGATTACAAGTCAAAGATAATAGAAGAATTGGTGGAATGAAAAGTGGCAAAAAGCAGGAGTACCCTGAGAAAACCTACGGATACGATCTTGTCCAACGCAAACTTACTTGGCCGGGGATCGAAACAATAAAGACCACACGCACCAGAGTAAGCGGCTTACCATTGAGTCCCACAACAAGAATAAGAAAATTGAAAGTTACTTAGAAATATTTTAAGAAGCAATATCTTTTAATGTTAAAGACCACTGCCCGATGATTGTGTTTTAATAACTCCATGAGCAGAAAGGACTGATATGCCCCTCTCCTATATGATATTTTTCAAACCATATACTTTATCGGTAATATTATCCTTTATTCGTCAATTCATGAATTGTTTGAGGTTGGTGTGAGTGTAAATGTTTTCATACTTAGGAGTCTGAATATGCAAACCTGCTTACCGTGGGGATTTACTTCTTTGAAATTTGGTCCATGAAGTTATACAAAAACGGTGAAATAAGGAACTTTAACATTCTTACAATGAGAACAAACTTCAATTCCCGGTGGGAGTTAGCGTACGCGTGACTTTATCGTGGGAGACCCGGGTTCGATTTCCGGTGGGAGCTCATGTGTTTCGTATTCCATTTTAATCAGTAGGTCCACGTCTCCTATAGCTACGCTGCTGACCGGGCAGTTAAACTCAAAATCACAATCACCACTACACGGCGGGAGTTTACATGGTTCGGGTTTTACGTTAATCAATATGTCCACGTCATATATGGTCTTGCAGTTGAAAGAGACGTTAAACTCCAAATCAACTCAACTCATTAAGATCAGAGTTCTGAGTTTAATACCAACTTCAAACCATACGTTCAAATTAAAAATTGAAATAAAATGAAATCTTTAAGTTTAACGTCTCATGGTTATGCCGGTTAGACTAAACGAGACGGAGATAATGAGAAATGAGTGAAATGATGGAATGAAGAAAGTGGGAGGAAACGGGAGAACCCCGAGAAATCCCACGAGCACGGCGTTTGTCCACCCCAAATCCAAACGACGCGAGCTGGTATCGAATTAGGGACCCGAAGCACCGGAGGTGAATGCTCTACCACTCAGCCACCGCGTCCCCAAAATGAAATTTATTCATGCTTCTGATACCTATATATACGGAGAGAGAGAGAGAGAGAGAGAGAGAGAGAGAGAATAAATATGGTTGTATTTTTCATAGGGCCGAAGTGGCTTAGTGGTAGAGCGTTCAGCTCTGGTTCATGGGGTCCTTGGTTCGATCTCAGTTTGCACAAAGTCAGATTTGTGGTGAAGAAACCGTGTGCGTTTGTTTCTTCAGGATTCTCCTGTTTCCTCCTATCTACATCGTTGCACAATTTTCATTCACTTCTCATCATCACCGTCTCTTTTACCTAGCCGACATAAGCATGGGACGTCAAACTTAATTTAATTTCATTTCATTGAAAAAATTACTATAATTCATTATTTCCATCTTTCTAAAGCAATTTCAACAATCATATGTATGTATAATGCTAAAAATTGAATTAAATGGCAATTGCAGTAATCTGAAATATTTTAGTTTTCTCATTTATTTACATCAAAAGTTTAGTTATTTAATACTTTATAGGATGAATATTAACTGCTATATAAGACACAATTATATACCTGTGGCGTGGAAGACCCTGGTTTGATTCCAACGGGAGGTCATGTTTTGCGGTTTCTATGTTAATCAGTAGGTCCCGTCTCATAGCCTCGCTGCTAAAAAGGGCGCTAAACTCAAAATCAACTCAACTCAATAATTATCTATACATTGAATTTAATAATAAGGAGGGAGACCTTGAAGTAGGGAGGCCGAGTAAAGAGGGAGAACTTAAAACGTAGGGTCAGTGTGAGTCAGAGAGGTCACGGTGGGTGGTGTGTCACAGTGAGTCACGTCCTGTTGATCCACTGACCTTCTCACAAATCTTGACCCAATTGACTCACTCCATCTCTGCAATATGCACACAGATAAAGCAGACATATATGTAATCTGACCTTTCTTGGCCTTCACTAATTTAAGATAATCTACAAAAAATGAAAGAAAGCAATTTCAAACGCAAAAATATAGAAATGTATTTTCAACGGAACAGAAAAAAACGTAACAGTCCAGATTTGAACCTGGATTTCTCCACTCAGCAAGCAGACGTCTTACCGACTTACCCACGGCATATTTTCCGACTTCTGGTTTTGAAACTTTATTTACAATGCGCGTGTTACGCAACAACGTTACGAGATGTCCTTACTGTTGTGTTAACACGTGTTCCGTAAATTTACGAAGTCGCTCTTTTAATCCTCAATCAATCCGAAACACACACACACACGTTAGGAGGTTGTTTATATATATATATATATATATATATATATATATATATATATATATATATATATATATATATATAGGGTGGGCCGTTTTAATCAATCCACGGAAATATCTGAAAAATGATAAAACACAGATGAAATGTTTGAAGTACATGTTATATATTGTTACGGGGAAAACCAATTCCGCCAAAAGTACCCCTCTTCGCCGCCCGTAAATGGGGATAACGGGGGGTAAGTCTGAAATGTCAAATGGGAGCATGGGTCGAGTAATAAATCGTTCGAATGGTCTTGGAAAACTAAGTAACGCTGTACCAAAAGATGTTTCATATGGAGCACCAGTTTCAAAATGGCCGCCGTGATATAGTTCGGAAACTCCAGTACCCGTAGTATGAAAACCATGGAACTTAAATGAATAGAACAAAATTGAAATACGTAAATATCATTGGGCATATCGAATGGTGTGATCCCTGTGATCCCAGTGGCCTCCCTGAAGGGGTCTTGTGGGCTAACTTCAAAATTTCAATGTCCGACCGGACAACGGTTCGGGCATACGCTTGACCTACCCAATGCTGTTTGGAAGGTAGACTTCATGGATAGAGAATTGGTGCACTGAGTTAATGCGGAAAGCCACATTTACATTTTGATTAACTATTAGCACTCATGTTATATTATGAGCTTGAGGGACGAAACAGTGTGTATGTATATCTCCGAAATGCTTTCCGAATAAGCAGCACGCATTGCATAAAAGTTTCTCTTGCGACGGAGATTAGCAACTTCACACATTTGTAAGTTCCAGCAACTGCATTATTCGACAACTTCTTTCGTATAACGTTCCTTCTGTTTTCGCATCAAATCATACTCAGCCATAGAGATAAGCGTTGCCATTCAAATAAACTTTCACCTTTTTTAGTCACTACAGCGTCATCCTTACAAACAAATGTTACAACCGCACCATACCTATTTTTAGGGTAGTCTTAATTTGCGAATTAAAGTAGAGTTCTCATTTGAACTTTCACAGTTACTTTCCACCCCACTCACATACAGGGCGCAGGGAGAGATTGTTTTGCAGGACTTGGATTTCTCTCTATACATTATGGTAATTTTACTCTAACATTTTTATCTCTGTTGTATCATTCTAGAACCTTGAAACGCCTCCGTGGTTTCCCTATTTAATTTTCGTTATTTTCATTTATCTCTAACCGTATTCATACTATGGGCACTAGACGTTTTCTTAGAAACAGTCACCATGTCTTGGTGATCATTTTGAAAACGGTGTCTCATGTCGAAAATATTCTTACAGAAGCTGTTTGATATTGATTTGTCTATGTAACGTGATGTTACTCGCTTCAAGTTGCTATTTGAAATTTTCAAGCTGCCCCGGATACCTTTCAGTTGGTCCTTGGAGTCACCCCGACAACACCTTTCAATGTGCCTTACGTCAGTTACCTACACCAGTTTTTCTTCTGTTGATTTATCTCCAATCGCATTCATACTACGGGTACTAAACCTTTTCTCTGACACGGATACTATGTTTCGGCGGCCCTTTGACAAAACTGCCATATGACCTCAATCGTTTTCTCCTGCAAGATGTTTGATTTAGCAAGATTTATCGAAGGAGGTACCACTCGACTCATGTTACTATTTGAAATTTTGAAGTTAGCCCCCAAGACCCCCTCAGGGAGGCCACTGGGATCACATGGATCACACCATTCGATATGCCCTATGATATTTACGTATTTCAATTTTGTTCCATTCATTTACCTTCCATGGTTTTCATACTGCGGGCACTGGAGTTTCCGAACTATATCATGGCGGCCATTTTGAAACTTGTGCTCCATATGAAACATCTTTTGGTACAGCATTACTTAGTTTTCCAAGGCCTTTCGAACGAGGTATTACTCGACCCATGTTCCCATTTGACATTTCAGAGTTACTCCCCGTTATCCCCATTTACGGGTGGCGGAGAGGGGTACTTTTGGCGGAATTGGTTTTCCCCCGTAGCAATATATAACGTGTACTTCAAACATTTCTTCTATGTTTTATCATTTTTCAGATATTTCCGTGGATTGATTAAAATGGCCCACACTATCTATATATATATATACATATATATATATATATATATATATATATATATATATATATAGATATATATATAGATATATAGATAGATAGATAGATAGATAGATAGAGATTAATTCATTCTTGATTTTAATCTACAGAACAAATGCTTTGTATGAAAGCAAAAGGACTGCTACCCATAGATGGCTAACTGAGGTAAATAAAATTTAAACTTCAAATGGAACTGGGGTGGCTCACCGACAATGGCTGATTTAACACGTTTGATAACAGCGCGGGTAATAACTGATTTATAAACGTAGTAGATAGAGCCTGTGTTGGTACATGGGAACCGCGTGAGACTGTCATTCTAAGGGTCTGGGTTCGAGTCTCGGCCTAGACTGAGTTAAATTTTTTCAAGGAATTCAACACTATAAATGATGTCCGCCTTTGGTACTGAAAGAGATTTACCCTATGAAGGAAGAAGACCCAAGATGGGGGCCACGGGAAAGACGGAAACTGTTAATCCTTAAGTGTTAACATTTAATTTATTCCCATGTCTTTTGCTCTTTCCTTTCCCTCTTTCCTTCTTTTCTCATTTTGTTTAGCTATTTATACCTTTTCGGTTTCTGCATGAAACGTATTATTCTTTTCGTTTTCTTTGCATTAATTCCTATCTCTTTGAACTTAATGCGAATGGAATTTCTGCAGATTTATCTCGTGGTTGTTTCTCTAAATGATGCTCCCAGATACTAATACTTCTTCCTCCAAGTGGAGGAATATCCTGGCATGTTATGTTTTCGGGCACGTATTTGCTATCATGTTGGTTGTCCAACAATCAGACATCGAGTGAAACTATTCTGATACTGGAAAAAGCTATCATTTCTTATGTATCCAACTTCCACTTTCTATTGTCGCTGACTGTACAGTTATATTGTATCGAGACGAGACGAGACGAGACTTTGTACAGTCTCGGTTGATAAGTAGCGGTCTCGGTCTCGATCTCGTCTCGGGTAAAAATCGCCGTCTCGGTCTCGGTCAGCAGTTGCTTGTCTTGATCTCGGTCTCGGTCTCGAAGGCCAAGTCTCGGTCTCGCGTCGAAAGTCTCGAAATAAATAGTATGAAATTAAATTTGTGAAACTATTATTATCGTACAGTCTGTCGTTTCCGGTTCTTAGTTTTTGCCTTCATTCTTAACAGAATTATGGTATGATGTACTTCTTCGTAGCTAAATTGCTAACGCTAATGCTTTCCATGCGTGTGTTCCGGGTTCAATCATCAGTGGGTATAACATACTTGGGATAAAACCCTAATAGTAACCCATATTTCACTTTCAGCAATAGACTTTGTCTCAAATAGCCTCAGTACTGCCTATACAATTAAACTCTATTAAATTAACTCCAGTACTATACAGTAGTTTATTTACTTCCTTTGAATCAGAATTGTTCAATATTTCCTAATGGATAACGCAACACATAGCAGTACGAATGTATTTAATCGTACCGAAATTGAAATTTTACAATTTCGCAGTTATTATACAAAACACTCTGCTTTGATTGTCGTTTTAGAAACAGAATATAACGTTCATTATCTTAACAAATAGAGTAAATTATTACTACCATATATTTAGTTTCAAATTGATCAATTGCTTTATTACCGTTTCACATCTCATTATTTAATTGACACTTTAAAACAGGCACTTCCTTAACCTTATGGTGAGAGCTACTACACTCATCTTTGCTATCTGTGGTCTCGGGTTGGATCACCAAACAAGTTAGATTCAAAGTATTATGTTTCGTATAGTTCGCGTCTCACTTGTAAGTACATTCTGTTTCTTATATAAGTTTATAAGGTCGTGATGTATTATATAAGCATATATCCAGTGCCGTAACATAGATTAAGCTTATTCCTGAGTTCTCAGCGGTGCATGGGGCCGCGTTGTCTCAGTTGTAGAGGGTTCACCTCTGGTGCTTGGGGTCCCTGTTTCAATCCCAATCAACGCCAAGTGAACTTTGCGGTGGACAAACACAGTTTGCGTAGGTTTCCTTGGGGTTCTCCCGTTTCCTCCCACTTTCTTCATTCCACCATTTGATTTATTACTCATCATCATCGTCTCCTTTAGCCTAACCGGCATAATCGTGGGACGTAAAACTCAAAGATTTCATTTCATTTTTCTCAACAGTGCATCCGATCTTTATTCGAGAAAACTAATCGTGCGTTCATTACAGTGAAATTTTATATTGCTTGAAAATTACTTGCGAAACATGAACATACATATGAATCGGTGAGATTAAGAAGGGAAAGATTCCACTTTTTTGTCAAAATGAGTTGAAATCGCCATTTTTTTCCTTTATTTAAGACGCATATTTTGGAAAGATTCGTTTCATCATTATGACGTAGGAGCACGTGAAAAATTTGACTGAGATTAAGAAAGGAAACATTCCAGGAATCTTTCCCTTCTTATTCTCAGCCATGGAGATAAACAAGAACATACTGGAGTGCCTAGGTATGTGAAGTTCCTATTGTTTTGCTATGAGAGAAAAACACGATAACCATAAGCTATTTCCCATTTTTTTTATTAGTGCTAAAGGAACACATCGAGTCTTAACCCTCCCCCACAGAACCTCCCAGTATTTTTCAAATCCTGTTACATATTTAGAGGCTGGGCTGGCATGCACAAAGATGCATAAAATGCTTCTGGAAAAGCATCCAGAACTAAAAGACATAACAAAATATGAGTACTTTTTAACTTATTACAAGGAAAATTATGGGTACCGATTTGGTAGGCCGCAAGTTGTGTGTTCAACATGTGAGGACCTAAATACAAAAATATCATCATCGACATTGAATGACAACACTAAACGGGTCGCTGTAGCTGAATTGATGGTTCATAAAAGGAGAGCAAGTAAGTTTTACAAGAAAATGCAAGAAGTAACTGAATTATGCTTTAATAGAAATGACGTACATGGAATCTGCTTTGATTTTATGCAAAATCCTCCTTTGTCGTGCATACCTGTTCAGGAAATGTTCTATTTTTAGGAAGTTATGGTATTACGTGTTTTGTGTTCATAGTTTAGGAAGTGGAAAAGCTACTATGTACACCTATCATGAAGGAATTGCAAAGAAAGAAGCAAACGAGGTGTGTTCTTTATTGTATGACTATATAAAGAACAGTGTTGACCCTCAAGTGAAAACTCTATACGTGTTTAGTGACTCATGTCCCGGGCAAAACCGCAAGTCACACTTTGGTGAGATTGTTCCTGTTTCTTACTATTATTAGGCGATTTAATGAAGTACATGTATTTTTCCCCATTAGAGGACCCAGTTTTCTCTCCATGCGACCGGAAATTTGGTGTTATTAAGAGAGCTATGAAACGCCACTACAAGATTTACTCCCCTGAACGATATGATTAGCACTACAAAAAGCAAGTAGCCTTTGTTTGAGGTGAAACGAACAAATTCTGAACTTCAAAGGATGGTGGTCGACATTTTTCAAAAAGACTTGTGCTAGTGTTCGAACCAAACAGTCTTTTAAAATCAGTAGCTACAAACACTTAACATTCACAGTAGCAAAAAGGGGATATGATAAATACACCTCACACTTTTAAAGACGGGCTACAAAATGAAGTTTATAAACTGTACAAAGGTAGTGAAGCAGACCCTCCTGTTGAAAAGCATATAATGGAATCGTTCCCATAAAAAGGAAGAAACTCGAAGATGTTTCCAAAGTGGTTCACTGTGTGCCGGAACAAGCCAGAGTGTTTTACAATAAACTTTTAGAGTGGCCTACTGATGAGCATGAGAGTAAGGACAGTGAGTAGTAATAGAAACAGTGTACAAAGGCACAAACCAATATCTCAATTATTTTATTTTTATAACATGTGTGAATGGTTTAATTTTCAGTATTTTTGTTGGTTTAACAATAAGTAAGGAACAGTTTTGAGCTCACAAATACGTTTTTCTTTACTTTTTTCGACCTGGAAGTCTGTTGAGATTAAAAAGGGAAAGATTCCACCGTTTTTAAACTCATATAATAACCGTAATAAGAATGTAATGGTAAAACACTTTTGCGTATATGTTACTTAAGGTTATAAGGAGCAACTTTCCAATAGTACGTTTCTTCCTGTGACTATTTGTTTGGTTACCATGAAGTTTTTTTCAGTTTCCCAAAAGTTTGGTTATGTGGAATCTTTCCCTTCTTAATCTCACCCGTTCATATTATGTAAGTATATAGGTAATTCGAGCTATGTATCTATTTTCTCTGTCCCGGCAAAACAAGTGATTCTTAACTTCCTAGTTTTCTTTTGTAATTATTTTCGTAGTTTTGCTGCAATATGAAGGATCACATTTGTTTTTCTCTGTATGAATTTCGTTAAATTTTGAATCTGTTTTTACCCTACCTTACCTAGTAAAAGATATATATATATATACATGAACTTTAGATGTAGACTATGCTATGTCATTTTTTGTTCGAAATTGAGTTAAGAATACTTTTTTAATAGACTATGTTCTTTCTAGTGGTGTAACAATGTAAGTCTAAAACCATCTTATTACTTTGTAACTACTTAGTATAGTTTGAAAACAGTACTATAGGTCTTACTTAAGGAACTGGTTTTTCGCTTCTCTTGTAAAATTACGAAATTATGACTTGGTTTAGTTTACCTCTGAGGTCCAGATATAATAAAATCATAGCCATAATCATAATCAACTATTGTCAATCCACTGCTGGATGAAGGTCTTTTCAAGTCTTCTCCACAACTATCTATCTTGAGCAATTCTTTTTCAGATTACTCAACAGTTGTTCTTGATTTCGTCAAACCTTCTTGTCTAAGGACGTTTCCTAGGCTGTTTTTATCTCGTGGTATCCTATCTAGAATTGTTTTTTTTTTTTTCATCGATCATAATTTCTTGCAATATGTCCAGCACATTTTCCAGCCCATGTTAAAAATTATTCAATTAGTACCAGTCATTAGTTGTCAAATAATTAATTTCTACTGTATATATTTGGCCTACAAATAGTTCAAATCCGCTATTTTTGGAGCACAGACACGCTCCGTTTTGATCTTCGAATCTGGCAACACTGACTCAATGATTTAAATCAAGACAATGTGAGGACCTCCATTTGGTCTAACGGCTACCACGCTTGACTTCGGTTCGCGTGATCCCAAATTCGATTTCCGGTGGGGTTACAGTTGAACGACCGGATTCCATCATAATCATTAGCTCCATGTTTCCTTTAGATGCCCTAGCATAATCATGGGACGTTAAACTAAAACAAACCAAACCAAAAATCAACACAATGTGTATTACTAACTGAAGTCCTTGAATACTTGCATATAGCTATATGGTATGGATCGAGTTTGAGGTGGTCGGTGGTCAAACTAAAACAAGTGAAATGTAACTAGGGTGTATTTAGAACTTTTAATTAAGCATGGTTTTGTGCACATCAGACCTAAAACTTAGGGGAACAACTAATGTTTCTGAAAAGTTATAAGTTACATTTAATTTCTGTTACAATTTGCATTTACATGTATTGCTGGCACGAAAACTTTGACATTAACATTATAAATAGCCCAAAGACTATGAAAAACGTCGTCTTTTGAAACCATTCTTGCACCATAAAGCAAATTACGAGTTACCAAAATATTGTGCAGCTTAGTTACGTTGTTTGCACTATATTTAGAATAATATTTAGCAATTTATTTAAGTTGGCAGGACTGCTTAAAATAATGGAACTGCAACTTGTAATTAAAACAACCAAAAACTATTGTTGTAATGTTATAGAAGTAAACTAAAACAACAATCATTATAAAAACTTAACATAAATGCGTTATTTTAAGCAATAAAACAATCACTATCCATGTGTTTGATATCTCTGAAACGGTTTGAAATAACAATTCTTGTAAATGACATTATGATCACTTAAATCTTTTGGAAGCATCTACATGATGAGACGTGATATATCAGTACGTTTTCGAAGTAAAGTCTTTAGAAAAAGTTAAATTTTTCATTTCTTGAAACTTTGTTGCTTCCTTCATTCAAAATACATTATACCATGATCATAGTATTTGACGCTAAGATACAAATGATGCGCATTGCACCGTCTATGCTATTTGAGTTATTAGAGATTTCCAAAATATTGATGTTAGTGATACTGTATTATCCTTTGTTACACTGAATAATGTATGTGGTATTGTGGTTTTATATAATATCTAAATTAGAAATAGGTAATACCTTACATAGTGCAATTTGAGAAAATACAACTTTATTTTCCGTTGGTAACACTGCTTGTTTATATATAGGCGCAGATCCAAGGGAAGTGGTATAAGGGCTATATCCCCCCTTAACGCTCAGGTATACACTGATTAAAATGAGCTTCAATCCTGCTTTACACTGGATAAAGAGGCAAAGTATGGTTTAGCCCCTCCCTTGATCATATCCTGGATCCGCGCCTGTATATATAATATAGGCCTGATATATATATATATATATATATATATATATATATATATATATATATTATATATATATACAGGGTGGCCCATTTTAATCTTTCCACGGAAATATCTCAAAAACGATTGAACATAATTGAACTCAACAAAAGCTCAAATAGGAAATACTATGGGGCAAATCGAATGGTGTTGTCGCAGTGTTCCCAAGGGTCGCTCTTCATGGGGGCCCAGGGCTCAATTTTAAAATGTTAAATGGAAACATGGGGCAAGTGATATCTCGTTCGATAGACCTTCAAACACTAAACAGATTTGTGACAGTGAACAGAACAGAAAGTGAAACAGAAAAATGTCATAAAGCACGTCGGATGATGTCGCGTTGACCCACAGAGCCGCCTTTCATGGGAGCCTAGGGCCCAACTTCAAAATTTTCAATGGAAAAAAATAGGCCAAGTGATATCTCGTTCGATAGATCTTTAAAAACTAAAAAGTTTTGTGGTAAGAGAATTTTATATCGGTTACCGCATTCAAAATGGGCGCCAAGACATGGTGCCTGTATTAGATAAAATGTCCAGTACAAATGAAAACGTTTGGAGATAAATGAACAGGATAAAACTCGTATAGGAAATCGCAGAAGGTATTTATTATTCCACGCCTCGAGAATAATCCAACGGAGAAAAAGATTATTAAAGTATAAGTGAGATAATGCTAAAGAGGAAATCTAATTCTTAAAAAAATATATTTCCGATCTCCCTTCGTAAGTGGATGAAGCGGAAATGAATGGTAAAATCTCAAATGAGAACCCCACTTTTACTTGCGATAGGTATGGTTTGTCTGAAGCACTTGGGTGTACAAGTGACTGGTACTGTAATTAACCAGTATGATGCAGACGACTTTTGAGCAAAACCAACATTTGCACTCGTTGTTCTAAAATTGCATTGTTCGACAAATTGGTTTAGCATTTCAGTTGATTCATTTTTGCACAAATCATTGCCTTCAATGAAAATGGAAAGTAATATTTAACAAGAATTTTACCTACTTTTTTCTATTACAGACACCTATCTGTTATAAAATCACATTTCAGATAATTTTGTTGTGTAGATACAATTTGCAAAAAATAAGGTTCTCATTTACAATTTCAACGTTTCTTCCCGTCCCGCTTCACCCACTTACGGAGGACGTTGGAACGATGATTTTCTAGGAAATGGATTTCCTCCTTTGCATTATGGCACTTTTCTCTAAGCATCTTCTCCTCTGTTGCAACATTTTCGAGTCCTGGAATGATAAATACCCTCTGTGATTTCCTATAGGAGTTTTATTCTGTTCATCCGTTATTATCTTCAACCGTTTTCATATTAGTGCTACTGGACGTTCATCTGATGCAGGTAACATATCTTGCGGACTATTTTGAATACGGTGACCGATATGAAAAATCTTTTGCCACATCGCCTTTTAGTTTTTAAAGACCTATCGAACGAGGTGTCAGTCGACCCATGTTTCCATTTAAGATTTTAAAGTTGGAACCCGGGCCCCCTTGAATAGAGCGGCCCTGGGGGGCACCATGACATCGCCATTTGATCTGCACCATGGTATTTCTTATTTTAGTTTTTGTTCAGTTCATTTATGTTCAACCGTTTTCGAGATATTTACGTGAAAAGATTAAAATGGGACACTATATATATATATATATAACGTCTATCTACCTATCTAACAACCGTTCAATTTATCATATATATATATATATATATATATATACAGAGAGAGAGAGAGAGAGAGAAGATTATATACAACAGCAGAGGATTTTGTTTCGGGAGAGGCTTGAGGAACGGGTAACAAACATTTGTGTTGTACATGCAATGCGAAAAAATAATTACAAATTTATTTCTGGAGGGGCTTCAGCCCGATACTCACCCCCTAAATACGACACTGTACATCAGTCAACCGGTCGCATATTATCTCATACAGCAACGAAACAAATTTTGAGTAAAGGCTAAATAACTATCAATATTCGAGACGAGACCGAGACTTTGGAGACTGACCATGGTCTCGTGTCGGTCTCGTCTCGATTTGTGGAGGTCCGTCTCGGTCTCGGTCTCGTCTCGGTATGTAAAAGTCCGTCTCGGTCTCGGTCGCAGACGAGAATTGTCAAGACGAGACCGAGACGATACCGAGACTAGTCTCGGTCTCGGTACCATCCCTATGTATCACATAGTGTCTGATGAAGCCAAACAGTTGGCGAAACTGTAACACGTCTTGCATTTTAATAAAAAAATATAGTTTTGCTCAGCAAATAATTAGTTTATATTTAATTATAACAAAGCAAAGCTTCTACTTATGGGAAAAATTATGTAAGGAAAATTTTCACAAACTGTACTAGAAATATGATAAAATTTCACTCATATATACTTTAAGAAGATGGTTTCTCACTCACAAGCTAAAGCTTCTGTGAAGAGCCATTTAACATAATCATATTATGTCATTAGGTTGGATTATGTATGTGTCTTCTTGTTGAAAGAAAATGTAAAATTAATAATAAATTAAATGATAGTTAATTGAAATTGTAGTGAAAAAAGTAACAGCTATACAGGGACGGCACTAAGGGTGGGCGGGGGTGGGCGACCGCCCACCCAATGAATGGCTTTGCCCACCCATCCGCCCACCCCAACAGAAGTAGAATAATGAAGGTGACACCCTGTATCAAAAGCAATCGGTATTACTATTGATTGTAATGTAATATGTTCTAGGACCCTGTTTAACTCTGCAATGAACAATGATTTTATTTACAACATAATTCCAGATACAGCTGAACGCCAATTTGCACTAGAATAAGCAGTCTTCACCATAAAATTGAACATTTCCTCTCATTTGAGAAAATTGAACCACTTGCACGTCATTATGAATGTGATGTCGATAGTGTAGAGTAGTGATGAGCGCAAGAGTTTTGGTCTTGCAGTTTTAGCAAGTATTGCCTGCAACACCAAGACCAAGACCAGGAATCCCGATGCAAGACCAAGGCCAAGACCAAGGGGTGCAAGACCAAGACTATACCTGCAATACCAAGACCAAGATCAAAACTCTTGCGCAAGAGTCTTGCACAAGTACTACTTTATTTTTTTTATAGAATGTAAAAAAGAAGGGGGGAAATCATTACATCTTCTACTTGAATTTCTTGGCTTCAGTAAAAATGCCGCTGGAGTGAATGTGTTCCCAGTAGTTTATGCAAGCCGTGTGAGTTGATCTCCCGTGTACCATATAGTTACACTATGTCGTTTTCTGCATTGGTTTTTCGCATTTTCTGTAGACATTGGTCGTTTTCAAGCCACACATGTGTCATATTGAGTCATGTGAGCTTTTTTGGTAGACAACACCGTGTGCATGGGTTTTCTTGGGGTTTCTCCGTTTCCTCCTACTTGTTTCATTCCACCATTTTAGTTATTTCTCATCACCAACTATTCTATCATTATTAGCAGGTTACTTGCTGCAACTGAGAAGCTTCGATGTGCTGTGGTCCTCAGGTAGTCTCTTCGTCTTGACGTAGCAATTTTCTGTTTTAATACCTTCCTTCAACTACAGTCTCCTTCGCTCTCTCCCTCTCCTTCCTTCCACCATGCCCTCTAGCACGTCCCTCATAATATAGTTCCTCCTCATCTAATATCCCAACCAGTTACTCTTCCTCCTCTAAACAATATCTAAAATTCTTCTTTTCTTCCCCTACTGCTAATATTTCTAACACCTCATTTGCTTTCCGTTCAACCCAGCTAATTCTCTCCTTTTTTCTACACGCCCTCGTTTCGAAAGCCTGCAATTTTTTAATCGCTTTTGTGTAATGCCAATGTTTCTGCCCCATAGAGTACATATTGGAATCAGTAAAACAAAATCTCGATATTTAAATGGAAGTTTGTTTAATACAAAGAGTAAATAATCGTGGTTGAAAAGAAAAAATCTGACGCTTTTAGAGTACCTGTATAAAAATAATTTTGCAATTCAAGGTATTTCAATAATCTGTGCCCTCTTGATTTTCTTTCATGCGTCTCAGGGCTAGCCTCTCCAGTTTGGGAACCCGTGGAGTATTAGATCTGTTAAAAAAGAATAAAAAGATTACGAAACGTTGTAATTTATATTATAAGTAGTGAAGCGTGGGACCCATTGAAAAAAATAAAGGTTATCGCCTATGTTGTACACTATCATTATGCTTATACGAAGGTAAACTACGAGGGCCATCCGGAAAGTGGTACCCGTTTGTGCAATAAAGACACAGTAGTACATATTAATAAATATACACATTTTTATTGCAAAGAGCATACTTTGCACTACTTCTCCACATAATCGCCAAGCAAATTGAAGCATTTGTCATACCATGTGACGAGTTTTTGTATTCCAGCGTCATAATCCTCCGCCGCGAGCGTATTGAGATACGTACTCACGTCTCGTTTAAGTTCTTCATCGCTGTCAAATCTTTTTCCCACCAGAAAGTCTTTAAGCTTCGTACAGAGATGAAAATCCGAAGGGGCCAAGTTCGGGCTATACGGTGGATGGTCGAAGGTTTCCCACTTCAATTGCTGCAGAAGTTGTGTTTTCGCAGCTCCATGGGGCCTGCCATTGTCATGAAGGAGAATGACGCCTGTAGACAACAGAGCTAGCCGTCGATTTTGTATTGCCCGCCGTAATTTCTTTAATGTTTCACAATAAGCATTAGCATTAATTGTGTCTCCACGGGCCATAAAATCAATGAGCAGTACACCTCTTCGATCTCACAATATGGTTGCCATGAGTTTCCTGGTGGACGGAACTGTCTTGAATTTTTTTGGTTTGGTTGGTGAATGAGCGTGATGCCACTCCATGGACTGTCGTTTGCTCTCAGGTGATGCATAACAAACCCATGTTTCGTCCCCTGTAATGATGCGATTCAGGAAAGTCTCCTTCATCGGAATAACTTTCACAAACGTCAGTGCTGCAGCCATACGCTTGCCCCATCTGTGAGCATGCGAGGGACCCACCTTGCACAATTTTTTGAATAATGCAGATGGTCTTTAACAATTTCATGAACAATTGTTCGAGACACATTAGGAAAATGTTCACAGAGTTCATCAATTGTGACGCGCCGATCGTTCCTCACGCATTCGTCTACTGACCTCAGCAGTTCGTCTGTAATGACAGATGGTCTCCCTGAGCGCTCCTCGTCGTGTGTACTCCCCCTCCCCAGGTTGAAGTTCCGACACCAGCGCCGAATAGACGACTTTTCCATCACATTGTCATCATACACCTCCATTAATTGGCGATGAATTTCACAAGGTCGAACGTTTCGTGCATTAAGAAATTTAATCACGGCCCTCTCTTCACAACTGGCGGGGTTCTCAAATCGTTTAATCATTATTAAACGAGCACAGACACAACACAGGCACTGCTAGCGTCACGCAACCTCGCACAGAGCAGGCAGACAAGCCACTGACGCGGTCTGGCCTTGCCCAGCGGCTCCCCGAGTCGTCAGCGCTTCATGCGGCGCAAACGGGTACCACTTTCCAGATGGCCCTCGTATATTACATGTAGAAACATACATTGTATTTTTGTTACTATTGGCGTATTGTAGAATTTATCCAGAGTAAAATTTACCTATGAAAAGCATAAGATTTCTTAAAAGCAAGACTTGCAAGACTCTTGCAGCAAGACCAAGACCAAGACCAAGGGTTCCAGCGCAAGAACAAGACTAAGATTGGATGTGCAAGAGCAAGACCAAAACTAAGACCACCCCGGTCTTGGTCTTAGTCTTGCATTTGCTCATCACTAGTGTAGAGGTGGAAATTAAATTTCTTCCGAAAGTTTTGAAACGTTATGGGGAGGAAAAGCAATGCAAAATTACCTCCGTTTCTCAGTTTACTGAAGTGATGGATCGTTTCAAAATTGCTTTTCATGAAATTCACAAATTAGCCGTAATTGCTGTGACCATTCCTGTATCTAGTTTACCATGTGAACGTTCTTCCTCGTGTCTTAGACGGGTTAAAACATATCTAAGAAATTGAATGGCAAACTGACGCCTAAGCGATCTTTGTTTCCTTTCAGTAGAAAGAAAACTTGTAATGAATATTGCTGTAGAGAGTGTGGTAAAATTATTCGATGTTGGACATAACAATCAACGCAATGTACTCCATTAAAGTGCAGGTATAAAAGTTTATTGTAAGCTTGTTCGTACCATGTGATCAGCCCTTCATAGTTCAAAATACATTGTTGTTTCTGTGGATCATGATGAAGTTTTGTTAATTGCTATTTACTTCTTTATCCAATTTATAATTGTTTTATTTTTTTCAACTTGAGTTTCAATTTCAAAGATTTCTGTGTAAGGTATGATCAAACAATTATGCTGTCGAATTTTCCTATTCTTTAAGTAACATAGATCTTTGCTGTTGCATATAGAGATCACATCAAAAAATCTAATGTACACAAATTAAGGATATACGAGAGAGAAAATATAAATGATTTATATTTTTTATCTCTTGCATTTTTGTAATCAATGCTTCAAAGATAAAAATGTTTGCAATACCCTATTTTATTCTTGTTTTACTTTACTTACTTATTGTGTACTTTATGATATTAACGAATGGTAGAATATTATTTGTTGGTCTGTGTTGTTTGAACCTTCTTTATATATATTATAAAATGATTTATATTTTTTATCTCTTGCTTTTTTGTAATCAATGCTTCAAAGATAAAAATGTTTGCAATGCCCTATTTTATTCTTGTTTTACTTTACTTACTTATTGTGTACTTTATGATATTAACGAATGGTAGAATATTATTTGTTGGTCTGTGTTGTTTGAACCTTCTTTTATTTCTATGCATTCATGTGCATTCTTGGAGGAAGAGAAAGTAAAGCTATTTTGAGCTTCATCGACCACACAGTACACACCGTTATTATTGTTTTAAAAAACTGGAAGTAGAAGTATTGTGTATGCCATGCGGAATTTTGTACGTCGAGAGTATAGCCACGTACTCCCGCAGCCCATCCTAAGTCCTGCAATTCTTTAGATCCACCAGGCGAATGTCGGAATTGTACCTTCTATAAGGCCAAGACAACTGTTTTCCACATCCTTGTCCCTCCCCTATTTCGGTCTGAGCCTTAGCTAATTAAAGAGTTTAAAGATTGAAAATTATTGTCCAAAAAATGTCTACAGTGCCCAGTTCTTATTTTCATTGTCCGCCCACCCAGCAAATAGGCCCGCCTCTTTCCGCCCACCCCATCAAACGTTTCTGGCGCCGTCCCTGCAGCTATAAAAATTATTTATATTATAATACTGATTAAGATTAAAGAAACCCTGCCAAGGACTGGAACTTGACCTCAAGGATTTCCGGAGGTTACCAGTCGTAGTGGTAATAAATGTAAAAGAAAAAGAAAAAAAGAAATAATAATAATAATTTTATAGTTGTGGTGTGTGTATTAGAAGTGTTGCCACCAATATATGTATGTATGTGTCTGTCTGTCTTTATGTATTTCATAGTATGTGTTTTAAAGCTTTTTGGCCTCGTGGAATACCGGAGGCCATCCGGCCATATAGGCTGGTTTCTAAACTAAGTTTTTTGTATAGGCCTGATAATAAGCCTCTGAAGTTCCGGAGAATTTCCGGCCTAAGAATATAGATATACTATTTGTGTCTGCAATGTGTGTGTCCACTATGTCTGTATTGTTACTTGTATAAATAATAATAATAATAATAATAATAATAATAATAATAATAATAATAATAATAATAATAATAATAATAATAATAATAAAATATATGTAATGTAATGTTTAAAATGTTGAGAGAGAAAATGTTTTCGAAGTAATACTAGAAATGTTTTACATACATGATATAGAAAACAGAATAGGAAATGTATTCCATATATTTTATAAATGTTTCCCAACGTTGTATTTGCAATCTTTTCTATTGTTACGAGAAAACGTATGAAATACAATGTATAAAATGTTTCGAGTATTTTAAAAATAAATTTGTTCGTAATATTAGAAATATTTTCCAGAAATGTTTTTAAAACGCCAATTAATTTATTATGCAAATATTTTTGTTACCTTCTCCTGTAACTTAAATGAAATATTTTCATACAATATTTTAGAATTATTTTCAGAATGTTTTATCTAATGTTTAATTTAAACATTTAAACATATATTAAAAATGAATAGAAACTGTTTACCATTCGCCTTTTTGAAATATAGTTTGTACCTTTAGCTAATAATATTTTCTGATATGTCAAAGAAATACTTTCACATTATTCTCACAATATATGCTTCAGTTACATAAAAGTACATATTCCCTGTTGAACCTAAAATGAATTTTACGGGAAATGTTTCTGAAACATTTTTCCAATTTAAATTGCATATCCTTAAATATTATGTTGGATATTTTTTAATATTTTGGAGATTATATATATATATATATATATATATATATATATATATATATATATATATATATATATATATATATATATATATATATATATGTGTGTGTGTGTGTGTGTGTGTGTGTGTGTGCATTCTACGAGTCGGGCTTGGGAAGTCCAGCTATGCTGTTTCCTTAGCCCAGGCCCGGTTTGGGCGGGCCTGCGCTGCAGGTAGGGCGAGCTTTGACGATTATTTTCAGTTCTTTAATAATTATTGACTTTAGTTAAATGGTAATTGCAAAATAAATAAATAAACAACGAAGAGTGAAAGGTATTAAAAACAATGCAATTTTTACAGTTGGTATTGCTCAGCGGCTTCACTTTTGCTATATAGAGAATTATTTTACTATAGAGTGAACGGGCTTGGGCGGGTTGGCTCCAGTACTAATTTTTTCCGAGTCTGGATTGGGCCAAAAACTTCCAAAATTTTCCCGGGCCTAGGTTGGGAACTTCATAACGAGGAGCTACATAATTTATACGGTTTACCCAACATTGTTAGGGTCGTCAAGTCTAGAAGGCTTAGGTGGGCAGGTCGTGTAGCTAGAATGGAAGAAAGTTGAAACGTTTTCAAACTCTTGACTTAAAGACCACTCAGAAAACGTCCATTAGGAAGACCTAGGCGCAGATGGGAGGATAATATTAAGATGGATTTCGCAGAGATAGGAATACAAAGTAGAAACTGGGTCTAATTGGGTCAGTGGAGAGCTCTTGTGAACGCGGCATTGAACCTCCGGGTTCCATAGGCTATAAAGTTAGTTGGTTTTTTAAGGCTGTAGCTATATGTAAATGATATTGCTTTTTCGTCAGGGCTTTTATTCTGGGATAATAATACCTGGAGAATATTTTCTACTATGAGAGTATTGCAGGTGATTGCATTTCTTCCATTGTAACTTGGCCAACCTAGTTTCATTATATGTAAGGATTAACATTTATATGAAATGCTTAAATTTCCATGACAAGTTTTCTGTGTACCCATGCTGCTCAGTTTTCGGTTTGCGGGACACTGTGTTCCGAAATTTTCGACGGGTCAGAAGATAAGTGTACCAAAGACATATACAATATATGTGTGCTTATTTGAGACATGGATCTACAGTTTAATTTGGGATAACAAGTACATGAGCTCCCAGCAGAAATCGAACCATGGTCTCCCACGCTCAAGGAGTATGCGGTAACCATACAGACCCAAAGAAATTCACATAAGCACATCTGTACCGTGTTATGCAAAAGTGAAATAAGCGCCAAATTTTGAAAATCCACGTAAATGCTACGATTGGTTCCTAATAAGCATTAGAACGTTTTGCACAATCGAAAAGAGAGGGAAACCAACACCTTTCCAAAAAAAGAAACATAATTTCACTTTTGATTACGGCTACACTAATGCTAGACATCAACCTTTAAACGTAATTTTCTCAAAAGTATGAAATTGGCGCTTAGTTCGTTTTCGCATGACACGGTACATATATATATATTGTTGAGTAAATATTGAGTGTAACGTCCCTTTTAGGAACGGGGCGTGGACCTACTGATCAGTGTTCGTAGTTTGAGAGAAATTTCCCTAATCTAGGGAAATTTCATAGGTAAATTAAAAAAAAGGGGAATTTTCGATAAAACGTGAAAAATCCAGGGACATTCTCTAATGTCAATGCTTAATGCTTAATTAAAATGCTTAATTTGTTCTTTTTCTTCAGAAGTATCCCAATACACTAGATATATATTGTTTGTGCTAAAACTAGCATAATTTGCAATCATTGTTGGCTGGATGGTGGTCACGGTTTCTCAGTGGTAGAGCGCTTACCTCTGGTGTGTGCGGTCCCTAGTTAGATCCCCAGCCAAGTAAGCTTGTGGTAAAGAACATCGTGTCCGTGGATTTTCTGGTAGTAATCTCTTTTTTTCCCACCTTCTCATTCTTCCATTCTCTTGCTCTAATCATCGTCTCCATTAGCCTGAAAGCATACCCGTTGGACGTTAAACCGAAAGATTTCAATTTGTTGGCTTGGTGAATTTCGGTTTATATTTTAAAAAATGCATGAAAAATAAACGAAAAAATAGAAGCAAAAAGCAAATGAACAAAGCAAATGTGGTTCGTAGGTACTTTAATATATAATAGGATTAATATTATATTACTTTACTTATTAATATTAATAAGATTAATATAGCTAAATTAATCTTAGTACATAACATCTCTCATAGGTATTGGATACTCAACAAACCAGGGAAAATTCATAAGAAAAGGAAAAAAAATTGTGTTACTCGAGGGAAATTTTCTTAAAGGAACCTACGAACACTGCTACTGATTAACGTGGTATCCTGACTAAATGAGCTCCCGCTAGGAAACGAACTCGGACTTAGTAGTACATTTACGCCATAACAATGTCAAATCTTGGTCATGAAATTCCAAAGACGTCAGGCGAAGAAATATAACGTAATTTGTTACTTTAAATAATGATAACAAAAATAACGATGTTAGGATACGATGAAATCTATTATCAAGATGAGTTGAGTTGATTTTAAGTTTAATGTGCCTTTCAGCAGGAAGGCTATATGAGAGTGGACCTACTATTTAACGTAAAATCAGAACCACATGAGCTCCCGATAGGAATCGAACCCGGGTCTCTCGCTCTAAAGGCGCGTACGCTAACCGCTTAGCCACGAAGGAGCTCTGAATCCTATAACCAAGTTTTTGTTAAAACGACGAACTTGGTTGTTATACCAAACATCTTTTCTTACAATTTTGTGCCGTTGTTCCAGTTGTGTAGTTCTCTTTTTAACTTTTGTGAAGTTTCCCCCTCCCGCACGCAAAACGAAGGACTGATTTTGATTTCGAGTCGAAATTTATAAGTCAAGGGGGGAGAGGCAACTTGAGACACATGCACAGTGAGTGTTACGTCAAATTTCAATATATTGTTTCTTAAGTGGAATATAACACAATGAAAATTTTGTGTGTGAAATTACGAAGAATAGATACATAGATTATCATTTCGATTATTACCTTAAATATTTTAAGGAAACTATTATTGGCTATTTTTAAATACTTTTATTTAAAAGTACTGGTTTGATATACACAGCGTGGTCCGGAAGTGGCGTACCCCTAATTGGTGTTTTCTGACGGTTTTAGGTTTTATCCACATTTGTTTGCTAACATTGCTTGCCACAGTAAGATGATACAGCAGAATGGGACACCAGTGCACTTCGCGATTCACGTGCGCAATTACCTCAATCAGAAGTTTCCTTGCCACTAGACTGGAAGAGGTTGTGCATCTTCTCCAATTCCCTTTGCCTGGCATCCAGTAAGTTCCAATCTGACTGCTCCAGACAATGCTCTCTGGGCTTTCGTAAAGAAACACTCGACATAACGCAGAAATTACGAGCAGTTGTGGAACACGCCTTCACCCTCGTGACTCCTGAGTATCTCCGCAAAACATCTGCGAGAACTTGGCGCAGAATGCAGCCGTGTTACGACATGGATGGTGATTGTACCGATGATTATGACCCTTAAGGCTTCAAGGTAACTGTGTACAGATATTCTAGCATAATTAACACTATATTGTTGAAACTAAAGGGGTTGTACGCCCACTTCCGGACCATCCTGTACAGTCTTTTCTCTGTGCCGAGTACAAGTACGTTCCCTACTAATTATTTGATTTGGCCGTGTTATTTAATATTCAAGTACATTTTAACTAAATCTTTTCTTTATAGTTTACGGTTTTGTGGTTTTCGTTTTGATATAGTGGCAAGCTTTTTTCAACTTGAATGGTAATTTCTTTCCAAAAGAATAAGACCTATACGTTGTACTGACATTCCTATAACTAAATTATTCCAACAGATGCTTGAATCTCTTAAACAGCCTTTCAATAAGATTATTATATTTATTATTATCCACTTAAAATGGAGCTGCGATTCAAGCATTTGTTCAGGTTGTATTTTTGTCTCTGCTTTAGTCTGGATCCATTTAATTGTACTGCAACATCTTCAAGTTCGAATTTTAACTAGCTTAGAATCTTCCCACATTTTGTAGATTTTTGTACCACCAATCTAGTTATAATTCTAATTCGAAGATGTCTCACTACAGGTGATCGAAGTGCCAAATTTTGAAATGGCGTCCCTGTTTTATTTCAATGGTGCAAAATTCTTACTTGGTAGTACAAAAATGTACAAAAATTGGACAAAAATTATAAGGATGTAAAAATTCAAATTTGAAGATGCCGAACTACAAGTGATCGATGTGGCCAAAATTTCAAATGGCCCTTCCTCGTTTATTTAGATAGTACAAAATTTTTCTTCGTGGTACAAAAATGTAAAAAATCGGACAAAATTATAAGGTAATTAAAATTAGAATTTGAAGATGTAGCATTACATGTGATGTAAGTTGTCAAAAGTGGACAAGTGGAGAAGTGGACAAAAGTTAGAAAAAATGGACAAAAAGTTTGATAACGTTCTATGACTCATTTGACGCTATTTTCAAAATGCAACAAGTCCTTGGCTTTGGGTCAAAATGCAACTTATCGAGACAACAATGCTCCGTAAGTCATTTTATTTTATTTTTGAGGCACGATTATTTTCCTCTCTACTGTTTACTTCTATCATCGATATCTCAAAATATACCCAACAATTTTAGCTACAGGTATATCGATAGTTGAGATACACGTTTTTCGTGAATTTCTCAAAACGAAACATAATGGACAAACTGCATTTTGAAAGTAAGCTCCTCATTTGTAATTTCTGTGTATTAGAACTTTTTTTTTAAATCATCTAAGGGATTAAAAGTTGATCCAAAGAAGTGTGAAAACCAAACCCTTAAGCCAGCAGCACTGGCAGCAAGTGCTGCAGACTCGTTGTCATCTATTTTTGTACCCTGAGATAAGTAGACGGTTCTTAGAAAACCGGAGATGGGGCTTTTAAGTGAATATTTAGAAAATCAGGAATATAAGAGAACGAATAGGGTAAGATGCCGTTACACGGACGTATACGTATACGGAAAGATGGGAGTCCACATCGGGATAAAAACTAACACTTGTAAAATATCAATTACGACGAAATGAAAAACAATGTTAAAAAGGGTTTGTAAATTGGATAAGTGTCCCCATTTGTTACACCATGAGCCCTTTCAATTCATGGTGTCACTGGTGCCAAATCATAAGATGTTACTGGAGGTGCTGAGCAAGATAATTTTACTAGCAATGCTGAATTTACTTGTCTAATTTTCACAATCAAATTGTCATTTTGTATTAGAAGTACATTGTTAAAATTTTAAGTTCTCGAAAGTAGTTAGGGCTAAAAAAGTATTATTAAATGTTCATTGGACATTTCTGAAATTGTTTTACAAGTGGTTAGTATCCCCGCCTCTCATGCGGGAGACCGAGCTTCGATTCCCCGCCGGGGAGCCATGTGGTGTTCTCTTTTTTGGGGGGTGTAATATTTTTTTTAAGCTTGAAGCATGAAAATGATTAGGATATTATATTACCAGCAAGACATTTACCCATGGAAGCTTCAAAACAAGAAGAACTATTAGGTTTCTTAAACACTGGATCTGTGTCTTTATGCTATAAAAGACTCGTTAGACGGAGTCATCAATTTGAATTTAGTACTCAGCCTGATCTGTGAATTTGGTTTAGTCAGCAATTGTGATGAAATCATGAATTCAAACGTCAACACATTCCTTTTCAATGACGTAGCTGCAGCTGTATGAAATCTTCAATGTAAACGTTAGCAAATACCGTGTCAGCCCATGAAATCATTCGAGCAAGTGCGTTTCAGCAGGAAAGATGTGTACTTCTAACAATAAAGAATTCCTCTTCGCAAGCTATTATCCAATAAATATAATTCAAACAAAACATGTCACGGTTGGACTCTGTGCTACAACATTTGAACCTCGATTCGATTCGATTGGGCAAGGCAGAACAATTTGGTGTACAACTGAACTTTGAAGAATGGCAAATATTATGTTCACGAATTGACCAAATGAATGATTATTTTCATGATGAGATAAATGTGACCATAGTCAAATCATTTGGCTCAAATCATGAAGATGTGCTGCATACAGTCCTCGAGAAGATGGTGCTGTTACGTAAAAAGAGTACATTGCATGAAGAGGGATGCGGCACAGGGCCGACACTTCACACGATCGACACGGCATACGACCGACAATTCAGCTCAGAAACCTGTTTCGGTCCTGTGCCGTGTCGATCCTGTGCCGTTTCGGTCCTATGCCGTGTCGATCCTATGCCGTTTCGGTCCTGTGCCGTTTTGCTCTTACGTTGCTGCCCTGAAATAATTTACCTTTTAATCATGTACCTAAAAAACAATATTTTTATTATCTGTTTACTTTTTGCTGTTACAAATTATAAACTCCTGTCTATGCTATGAATGTGCAAGTTATATGCATAGAATACGTACGATCGAAACGGCACAGAGCCGACACGGCATAGGATCGAAACGGCACAGGATCGACACGGCATAGGTCCGAAACGGCACAGGTTCGACACGGCGCAGGAACGAAACAGCATACGATCAAAACGACGCACGATCATCGCCACTGCGTAGGATCTATAAAACCAAAGATTTATTTCTCAAGAAAGCAATCCGAGCCCTGTCAATTGATTTTAAAATATAATAATTATAGGATATTTACTGTATGAATATTAATAATTGTGAGTGTCAAAATAATGATAGTGCTAAATGGACAAAATGTAATTTTTTGTGTACTTGGTCAAAAGCATTTTCATATGTATGGAATACTGATTATTATTATTATTATTATTATTATTATTATTATTATTATTATTATTGCTTATCTCGCTTTTAACCGGTTTCACTTTAATTATCTGACGGCCGTCTCTGACGACTGCAGATTAAAGGGTTTTCCAAAGAACTTCCTGACCATTTGACACGTGTCTAGTATTACTGATTTTTTTTTTCATCATTTGTTAGGAGATGTTTTGCGATTATCTCTTCAAGTTGTGTCACAATACGTTTAGGGACAGTTGGTGTAATGTCTCTATTGAGATAATGATTGGTATTAACAAATTGCATGATTATTATATTTACAGTTTGCCACTGATATGATATGTTCCCTATGTATTCTGGATGTTACAAGCGTATACATGAGTTGTCATTTCCTGAATATATAGAAAAATAAGTATAATATGTTTAAGACATGAGTATAGAGCATGTTGCCGCCTCCTGTATAAGCAACTTGGTCAACGTCTATGACTTTTCCCCTCCTTGTAACAGCAAACATACCTAAGACTAGACAGTTTTATTTGCTGTACTTTGTAAGAAATTAATCTATCATTACCCATTCCTCGTTCCATCTACGTACTCTAACGCTGGCAGTCCCTGGGTCAACAATGAAAATAATTTATCTAGTCAGTTGTCGCCCATGTATACAGGGTGGACCATTTTAATATTTCCAAAGAAATATCTCCTAAACGGTTGAATATAAATGAACCGAACAAAAACTCAAATAGGAAATGCCATGGGCCACACCGTATGCTGTTGTTGCGGTTTCCCCAGGGCCGCTCTTTATGGGAACCCAGGGCCCAACTTTAAAATTTGAAATAGAAACATGGGTGAGTGACATTTCGTTCGAAAAATCTTTAAAAACTAAAAAAGTATTGTGGCAAAAATTTGTCATATGGGTCACTGTATTCAAAATTGCCACCAAAACATGATGCCTGTATGAGATAAAAGTGCAGTACCACTAATATGAAAATTGCTGGGGATAAATGAACAGAACAAAAAGGGAAACAGGTAAATCGACATGGGACACATCGAATGATGTCGCGGTGACCCCCAAGGCCCAACATTAAAGTTTTAAGTAGAAGCATGGGGCGTGTGATACGTTTTTGATCTTTAAAAGCCCTAAATATCACTGTGGCAAAACATTGTTCATATGGGTCATCGTTTTCAAAATGACCACAAAGACATGGTACCTGTATCAGATAAAACGTCCAGTGGCCATAGAATACAAAGGTTAAAGATAAATGAACAGAATAAAACTCGTATAGGAAATCGCAGAGGGTATTTATGATTCCACGGCTCGAGAATGTTACAATAGAGAAAAAGATGATTAGAGTAAAAGTATTACAATGCAGAGTGAGGTGCAATTAGATGGAGCAGCACCTCACTCTGTGAAAAGAGTGGTGGAATATTTGAATACGCGTTATAATGAAAAACGGAATGCAAGAAATGGACCAATTCTATGCCCCGCACGATCCCCAGATTTATCCTCACCAGATCTTTATTTCTGGAGATATTTGAAGAGTGTTGTGTATAAACGGAAACCAAAAGCTAGGGAAGATATGATGGAGGGAATTCCAATGGTTTTACTCAAATCCTAAGTAACGTTTTATTACAGAGTGTCATGCATTTTCGCCGAAGGATTAATTTATGTATACAGGAAAATGGAAATCACATTGAATAAACTGTGAGATAGAGTCCCCATTTTGTTGGTACGTGAGAGGCGAGGAGACTCACAACATGAAGAAAATAACACTCCAAAAATGGCGAATCACGAAGAAAAAAAGCCGGACGTGAGAGGCGAGGGGACACACAGAAAAGACACCCCGGACGTAAGAGGTGAGGGGGCTCAGAAATAAAAAGCCCTGGCCATGACATGCAAGAAGACACAGAAGGACCAATCGAACCAATATCACAGAATCGAACCAATATCACGCAGACTACGGTTGAACAAAACTAACGTTTGTACACTTTGTTCTATCTAAGAACTGCATTGTTCATAAATTTTGTTTCGCATTTCAGTTGATTCATTTTTGCATCAAATCATTGCCTGCATTAAAAATGAAAGATACCATTTAACACGAAATTTACCTACTTTTTCTCATTACAGAGACATCTTTCTCTTATAAAAACACATTTCAGATACTTTTGTTGAGTAGATTCAATTTGCAAAACCTAAGGTTCTCATTTGAAATTTCACCGTTCCTTCCCGCTTCACCACTTACGGATGGAGGTTGGAGCGATAATTTTCTAAGAATTAGATTTCCTCGTTTACATTATGGCACTTTTACTCTAATCATCTTTTCATCCGTTACATCATTCTCAAGCCGTCGAATGATAAATACCCTCTATGATTTCCTATTCGAATTTTTGCTCTGTCCATTTATCATTAACCGATTTCATTCTATGGGCACTGGGCGTTTTATCTCATACAAATACCATGTCTTTTTGGTCAATTTGAAAGCGGTGACCCATATGAACAATGTTTTGCCACAGTGCTCTTCAGGCCCGTGCCTGGTCACTAACGAGGGCGCTGGACAATGCTACCAAAAGGGCGCCCATACAAACGTGAACATATATATATATATATACAGCCTCACGACATTGTCAAGGCTCTATATTTGTATTTTACATTTAAAGTTACAAGCGGGTGTTTCCGGCAGCCGTATTCGGTAGCCCGATCATCACCCCTGTTCTTGGCGCGCAGAGTCATTCGAAGAACTGAAAACGTACTCTGTTACGAAATTCTGAAGACCCAGTACCTCGATCAATCTAAACTATTTTACTATCAATATATATTGGTTTGTTAGGACAATAAAATGAGAATATGTTGGCAAGTATTTTAATAACAAACTATGAAGACATTTCGAGCAAAATAATAAAAAATATTGAAAAAGATTTTGCAATATTTACGTCCTTCTACACTTTATTCAAATATAACAATTTTCCTTTCGTTATTACCTCAATTCTTATAAAAGGTACATACCGAATACTGTCTTGTAAACTATATTTTAATATAAATAAAATA
The DNA here is from genome assembly GCF_964235325.1 of Thermobia domestica. Taxonomy (NCBI): domain Eukaryota; kingdom Metazoa; phylum Arthropoda; class Insecta; order Zygentoma; family Lepismatidae; genus Thermobia; species Thermobia domestica. Next base: position 103,832,912 of record NC_137457.1, read on the forward strand.
AAGAGTTTGTTTGTGTGTTTTTATCTGTCTTTTTGTCTGCGGCCTAGGAACCAGACGAGTGGACCGAGAGTTACCAAATTTTGGTCACGGGTACCTTGGCCCAGGCCCCAGATCAAGACGCAGCGATTTTGTTTTTCAAATTTCGAAGCAGTGGTGTCTCAGGGGTCTTTTACCGGAACCGGCTTGGGAACCAGACAAATTGACCGAGCGTTACCAAATTTTAGTCACGAATACCTTCGTCAAGGCTCCAGACCAGAGTAAACGTTTTTGTCGAAATTCGAACCAGGGGGTCTCAGGGGTGCGTTTACCGGGACATGTAAAGGTAGTAGAAAATGACCGACATTTTACTATTTATTTATTTAACAATCACCAAATACAGCTCAGAGGCCATTTTGCATTGAATATCCAACAACATTAACAATGAGAAGGATTTGTGAAGGTATCGCCCAGGGCCAGATTAGTAGGTGCCATCCCTGCATTTGCCTGGTAGGACTGAGGGAAACCCTGGAAAGCTTAAGTCAGAATGGTAGGCACCGGGATTCGAAGCCACGACCTCGCCAATGCGAAGCCAACGCTCTACCACTTGAGCTATTAGTTTCGAATTCTTATTTTCGCGGTCGCTGAAATCAATGGTGAAACTCCAGTCGCATTAATTTCCAAATTCACGCTATTCGGCTCCGGGCCGGGGGTCACCGGAGGGGGTGAGATACCAAGACATATAAAAGTAGTTCAAAATGACCGATATTAGTGTCAAATCCATAGTTTTCGCGGTCGCTGAAATCAATGGTGACACTTCCATTAGCGATGACTTGCAAGTATGCGGTCCGGGAGTCAGTGGGGGGTGGATGTCGAGGCATGTAAAAAATATCCCAAAATGATCGTTATTAGTATAAAATCCATAGTTTTCGCGGTCGCTGAGATCAATGGTGATACTCCCACAGGCGTTGACTTCATGTCTTCAACTTTACGGGATCCCGAGGTATAAACATCTTAGTATAATAATAATTGTAATATCCACCTCTATTCTCTTCCAAACTCTTTTCTTCCCTTCTAGATCACAATCAAAAACGCTGAAATATGTATCTATCTATTGAGATTACAGAGTAAGATTTATAATATTTATAATATTGTACAGTTAGAACTTTGGCCCATCCCGTCCCTTACTCCGCACGAAACTCTTGAACTTCTGTTTTGAACTCTTGGATTTGACTTCTGTTTTTGGCAATTGATAGCTAAAGTAATTATCTCGAAAGCGTTCGTTAGTAGAGGATCATAAACCAGGAGGTTGTGGATCAGAAACCAGGAGTGGTAGATATCAACCATTTTGGCTTTTAACGTTGATCCTGTAAACCAAAAAGAGTAATAGTTAGCAAGAAACGGTTTCCGGCAGTCGATTTAGCATCCCAAGAAGACCTTTCAACTCCATCCTTAATACTGTATTGAAAGAGAAAGTGGCAGAAATAAACAAGTTCTCGCTTTAACATTGAACGGTAATATACAGCGAGAAGCAGTTTTGGGAAATCGACTAAAAGATTCCAAGAACACCTTTCATTTCTATCCTTAACACTGATAAAACTAGAGGCGGTAGAAATCAACAATTTTCGGTTTATTTTTCATTGATGTGGAGCAAAAGCTGTATTAGATAGCGAGAAGCTGTTTTCGACAATCGACGGAGCATCCCAAGAATACATTTTGTCTTTCCATAACATTCTAATAAAATCAGAAATGACATGGTGTCTACTAAAATTCCAAAATGAAATTTCATGACCTTTTCTTTAACAAACCATTAAAATTAGTAACATTCTCAAAAGCGAATTTGGGTGCGACTTGGGCCAATTTTCACGCACGTGATAGAAGCGTGATTTACTTGTGATTTGGTAGCGTCTAAAACCATATGCGTTTTTGGTGGTGAATTTTGCCATTTTATAGAACAACATTTACAAGTATGTACTTATATTTGTACAGATAAAACGAATCGTGACCCAAAAGCAAACTTTCTTGACTTTCATGACCATTTTCTGATTTCGTGACTTTCTTTAATCCTTTTCGTAACCGATAGACACACTGGTAATCCAGTATGACTTCCAGGTTCAATGTAATATACATAGAACATGACCTATAAAAGACAGCGAGAATAGTTTTTTTTTTTTTTTTAAATGAGTTAGCATTCTTAAAATAGGTACCATCTCCTCTTTTACCCTGTAATCAAACGTAATTATTAGAAATCAACCACTTCCGGTTTTAACGTTCATCGTTGTACAGTCTTGTTCAAGAAAAATTGACCACTCACCCTGCTATGAAAGATGATATTCTTGCAACCGCAAAAGGAAATTATAATGCTGTGGCTCTTAATAAACTTCTTAATCGACCAAACAAAATTCAAATTTATTTGATTTAATTCTAACTGTAGGTAAGACCACAGGCCTTTTCAAAGAAAGATGAGTGGCAAAGTTTTCTTGAACAAGACTGTATATGCCAAACGGCAATAGATAGGCACGGTTTTTGTATTCGTTTAAGTTTCCCTTGAATATATTCCATCTCTACTATAATCACTAGTAAATAACACTAAGTGGTAGATATGTACTACAACTTCTGTTTTCAATTTTAATTCAAAAATATTGGGTGGTCCTGTTTACTGTCTTTAAGTGATTTTGTTTTAAATGAGAAGTCCTAAAGCAAAATTTCATGTTTGTAACTTTCAGAGATTCTGACAAGTAAACCTTACGTTTGGGTGAATCGAGTTGCTGACTGAGATACATATGAGAAAGTAGTACTAAATGTGGTCAGTATTTCAGTGAAGTTGTAGGTGCGAAGCTCCAGGGGTTTAGGAGATACAGCTACCAGAACATCACATGGAAGTACAGAATAGTCATCATACAGTTGGAGGTAAAAGCTTTGTAAGACCTCTTGTAACGACAAAAGGTGAATAACAAATATATGGGTACATATTAGGACTAGGGGGAAGTCATATGCTAAGGGTAGGCCTACCTGACGGCGGCCATCTTGAAATCCGCCATTTTGAATAGGAACTGTATGAAGACTATTCTGTACTTCCATGTGATGTTCTGGTAGCTGTATCTTCTAAACCCCTGGAGCTTCGCACCTACAACTTCACTGAAATACTGACTACATTTAGTACTACTTTCTCACATGTGTCTCAGTCAGCAACTCGATTCACCCAAACGTAAGGTTTACTTGTGAGATACCGATATGCTATTATATGAGTAATAATTATTATTCTCACCTTTTCCTTCTCCTTCTCCTTTAAAAGAAATCGTGAAACAGGTGTTAAATTATTTTAAATTGGAAATCGAAATACCAAATTTTAAGTTCCCAGTCCTATACGTTTCGGAGATGAGGGTATCTTATTAAAATAACTCTCACCACAATTCCTCCTCTTTTCGTGAATTTTCAAAAATTTTCCTTGGTGGTACCCCACGTCACAAATCTTATGTAGGTGTAAATTCAAAGTTTCTAGGCAGTCCCTAGAACAGTGGCTCCTAATCTAGGGGTGCGAGTCTCTGACAGAACTAAATTTAAATTACAAATATTACGAATGTTGTAACAAACATTAAATTAAATATTTAAACACGAAATAACTATTCTGTAAGAAATGTGGTTTCATTGACAAAACTGGTAAAATATAATATTCCACTGCACTACAATGCTATGCAGGAATCTTGCTGCAAATAAATATAAATTTGTGAGAATATGGCTATTATTATTTACTATTATTATATGCAAGCCCGTTCTTCGTACGGGTCAGCGGCGTAGCGTAATGGAACGCCGGTGTGCCCGGTATCCCCTGTTAATAAGAAAAATACGTATTTCATTGTAAATAAATTGTTTCCTTGTAATTATTATCACAATTATTTCCACTGCAGTCTTTTGGATGTCCTCTCTCGCCTCACTCAGATGCACATTTTCTCTCTTTCCTTTTGTCGTATGCTATGTTCCTTGGGCATCCAGGCCTACTGCAATAACGTGGTTTTCGTCTGCTTTCTGTCGAATGCGCATGCCCAACTACTACTCTCTTCATCCATGGCAACTCTACATTTTGCTTAAGATATGCGCCGGCGTATTCAAGTATTTCCAACTCTATATATCTTGAACTAAGTTATAGTTTCTGTACAGAACGTACGAGCGCTAACATCAAGAAGATAGAACAAAACAAAAGTGGTTAATTCAATGTCTTTTTGAAGCATGCCAGTTATGTAAATAATAGTATAATAATAGTTATGCTTTAATTGTAATTAAATGCATCGTAATTGTAATCGTAATTAAAGACAAATTATTAATCTTCATCATAAATACATAGTATGTCCAGTGGCGTGGCCAGAAACTCTTTGAGGGGCTCACACACACAAGCATAAATATAAAGCATTCTGTAGAATCACGGTCACCGATCTGGTAGACCAAGAAAGCCAGTACCCCTTGCCCCTCGTAAGGATTGCTTGGGACCTTCAGTCACTGGCACGTATCCCGGAGAGATAAGGAGGACATGTCCCCTCCAATCTTGGAGCAGTGGGACTGTCCCTAAAACTATCCGATTTGAAATTGTGATGACTTGTATCCAACTGCTACAAAGGAAAGCAAGATGAAATTGATGTCCCTTGACTTGTTTTATTTTTAAAAAAGAATCGTATTCTTTAATATTTCATTGTCATTAATTATTGTTAGTCTATTTGCAGCTACTTGTTTAATTCCTGCAAAGATTCCTATAATGCTATTGTGATCATCATAATTTTTGTCAAATAAGAGTATTGTTGCGCCATACATAGTTGACTTTCTTTCATAGTTTTTGGAAGTCATAAGTGTCCTAAAATTTTAATGTGGATAATTGTGGATGCGTAAATAGAAACATATCAATTATAAATATGCATGTATTCAGATTTCAGAATGTGTTCACGGTACTGATACGTACTTAATTTCATCTACATCCCCTGGTATATAAAATACAACAGATTCACCTCAGAAATCAGATTCATCTACCGTAATATGAATCTCATCTCCCCTCCCCCGGAATAAGCCTCAAATCTGCCCTCCTCCCAATGTTGAAGACAACTCTGGTCCTCTGATCCTCCACAGCATTGTTTTTCAACTTCATAAATATTTTGAACATCGCTTTAAAAAATAGGAACAGTCTTCCCCGTTCCCCAAATGTTGAAGACAGATTTGTGCCCCTGCCTTGAGTATCTGGATATTTGACAACGAAATACATACACAGAAACAAGCCCCCTGAGTTGATTTAAGTGCTTTCTATTTGCATCTTCAAATGACATACGTATACACTCATGTCCATATTCACGAATGGGTTTCTGAGTTCCGGACTCAAGATGACAAATTTCTAGGGGCGACTTTTTAAAGAACGAGATTGAAGTATGGTATGCGGAGAAAGAAGTTGCCCACGAGAAAGAAATAAATGGAACAATTATACTGGAAACAATGTTCATACAACAGTGGGGTCGAGTTTTCTTCTCACATGATAGTGGTAAGAAGAGACTGGGACAATTGCTTAATGGCTTCTAACGTAATCGACGCATTTGCTTCTGTATCCACTAGGCCACCAATTAGGGGGCCTCCCCCCTAAATTTTTTAATAACCCTATATTTCCCATCGGTATAGCTATGTATTGCTGATTTTAGTAGTTTTGTATCGCACAGGTGACTAACTTTGGCATCCCCATTTCGGAATACCACGCTACTCTACTGGTACGGGTAGAATAGGTTTATGGGAAATATTTGAAAGTTAAATTTGATCACTCTTTTCCCATTACGTAGCTTATTTGAACAAAAGTGAAATAAAACCCCTAGTTCGACCATGTTCAAATATGTGTTTCATACGATGCAGTATTTATTCTTTGCAAGAAATCTAAATTCTCTTCTGCTTTTACGATTCTTTTATTTCGAAATGAGTTGATAAAATAGAAATGTCCCACATGCTAATATGTTTTAAAATTCATTTGAGACGTTTCAAACACTTTGCCACACTGTAACCTCTTTTGGAAGCAGACTTTTCGAAAACGCAGGGACATGTCCACATGATGACCTCGTTAAGTAAAAAGTTATATACCTAGTTTCATCTCCTTGGCTTGGAAGATACTGTAATTTTCGCCGTCTATATTAACTCCTCCACCCTCTTAGGATACGAATTTTAATGAAACTGACATGATTAAGAAGTGGCTTCAGCCAAGTGCTAACTATGTTCTAAAATTCTCAATCATTTTTCATGAGATGAGACGGAGGTGGAATTTCCTAGAACGCTGGGTTGCGTGTCTACTTGGTTTTTATATTAAATTTCATCTTCATACATGAGAGATTTGTAAGATACTGTATTTTTAGCAAATATTTTAGACCTTGACACCTCCCCTTAGGATACGCATTTCAGTGAAAGTGATATGATGAAAGCATGCTCTAGAGTAGTTCTAAATATGTTCAGTAATTCTCCTCGAACATTCTATGATGATGAGAGAAGCAAACGCCGATTTGAATGTCGAGAAATAAATAAATTAATTCCTCCCTCCTTCTGCTTAAAAGGAGAATTTCGAAAACTCTGAAATACGTATACCATTCTTTTTAGTTCAGAGTTGGTTTACGAAATTTCACATTACGAATATAAGCGAATTTCACATTTCATGACATTTTCTGCATAAATAGTGGTAAATTTTAATATTATAGAAATCGTGTCTTTTCTCCATCTTTAAGAGGGTAATTTCTGGAAACATACGTTCAATTATTTATAGTTAAGAAATCAAATCTAAAATTCACACCTCAAACGTAAACAAATGCAGAAATTTTAATAGGTAGACACTATTCTCCATTCTCGTCTTAGGAGAGAATTTTCGGAAAACCTAAGCATGTATTGGTTCGTTTCTAATTGAGTTTAATTTTGAAATTTCACGTCTCCAATATAAAGAATTCTTACATTTATCAAAGGGTATTATGATGGCAGTAGAAAATAAGAATGGGATGGTAGTCAGCGAGAGAAATGAGGTCATAGGAAGGTGGAAAGAATACGTTGAAGACTTATATGAGAGTAGGGATAGACCGTGTAGCCTCAATGTTGAAGTAGAAAATGAAGTAGGCTAGGATGACAAAGGGTTTAGTATTCCTAGGGATGAGTTTGAAAAGGCTATATCCGAGATCAGAAATGGAAAGGCAACTGGAATAGATAACATACCAATCGAATTCATGAAAAATATAGGAGACAAGGGAAAGAAATAATTGTTCCGATTAAGCAATGAAATATATGAAACAGGAGAATGGCCAAAAGACTTTCTGAAAACGATCATGATACCGATATCTAAGAAATCAAACCCAAAGAGATGTGAGGATTATAGAACTATTTGTCTCATATCTCATGCAGCTAAAATTCTGCTCCGAATACTGAACAGAAGGTTATATGAAAGAACAAATAAAGAAGATGAGGAGGAGCAGTTCGGGTTCAGAAGAGGCAAGGGCACAAGAGATTCAATTGGATTATTAAGGGCGCTCGGTGAAAGATTTATAGAAAAAGGGAAAGAGATGTATTTTATATTTATTGATCTAGGAAAGGTTTTCGACCGCGTGAATTGGGAGTTGTTGTTTCGAGTTCTAACGAAGATAAGGTCGGAATGGAAAGATAGAAGACTAATAAGAAACTTATACATGAACCAACAAGTAAATGTTAGGATAGGGAAAGAACTGACGGAAGAGAGTGCAATTGGAAAGGGAGTTCGACAAGGATGCTGCCTCTCGCCAGCACTATTTAATGTCTATCTAGAAGAGATAGTGAAAAAGAGTTTACATGATGATGATGGTATTTCGGTAGGAGGTAGAATGATTAAATGCATAAGATTTGCAGACGATATGGCGCTTGTTGCAGAATCTGAAAAGACAATCAATAAAATGTTAGAAAAAATGAGAAAGGGTTTTGAAGAATATGGGATGAAAATAAATGTTACAAAGACAAAAGCCATGGTGATTGGAACGAAGGGGTCTGTGTGAAATATAAAAGTAGGAGGGAAAAAAAATAGAACAAGTGAATAGTGTTCGATATCTGGGTAGTATTCTTAGTAATAGCATGAAGTGCAAACTTGAAATAAAAGCAATGATAGGAATGACGAAAGAAGCTTTTAGGAGGAAGAAAAGTCTGTTTTTGTGGGACCTTGAATAAAGAGTTGAGAAAAAGACTCATAAAATGCTTCGTGTGGAGTGTTGTACTTTATGGGGCGGAAACGTCGACATTACGTAAAGGTGATGAAAATCGACTGGAAGCCTTCGAAATGTGGGTGTGGAGAAGAATGGAAAGAATTAGTTGGATCGAGCGGAAAACGAATGAGAGAGTGTTAGAAATGGTGGGTGAGAAAAGAACACTTTTAGATATTATTAAGAAGAGGAAGAGAAACTAGTTGGGACATTGCCTAAGAAGAGATTGTATCATGAGGGACGTCCTAGAGGGTATGGTGGCGGGAAAGAGAGGGAGGGGGCGAAGGAGACTACAATTAATGGATTATATAAAAACAGAAGGATCATATGCGAAGACGATTAGGTTAGAGGAGGACCGTGGAGCATGGAAGCTTCTCAGCTGCGGCAAGTGACCTGCCAATAAAGGCAGAATACCTATGATGATGACATTTATCATTTTCTAAAACTAAATGAAATAAAATACAGTTGAAAAATTAATGTTATACGAATTAATCCTTTCTTGTTTAGGTGCGGAATTTTCAGAAACTGTGAGAAACATGTTCAGTTATTTTTAATTGTTAGTTTATATGCCTAGTTTCATCTTCCTTACCTCAGGGATTAGCAAGATACACTATCCTATTTATGTCCCTAAGGATACATATTTCCAAAAATCCTTCTTTATCCCTTTGCTTTCGTCAAAAAGAGTATTCTTGCTAATTATAGCATTATGGCTTGGTCGATAATGAGTAACTCACTTATATTGTCTTATGTACAGAATAGGTTATTATTTTTGTTATTATTTTTGTTGCCATTACTGATGATTTGAGAATACAATGCTGCAACTAAAATTGCAGAAACCGCTCAAAGACATCGCGAATGATGTAGGCGTGAAGTATGTAGGGTTTAAGAATGTCGGCGCTTGTTAAAAATGTTGGAACAATTGCCCTAGAAGATCCCAAAACTTTAATTTAGAAAACACAGTGTCTTGTATCATTTCCTACTTTATAACACTACAGCAAATACTCTATAAGAACATTGTACTCCTGTTAAATTGCCTCGCTGAACAGTACTAAATAATCACCGAAGACTAACATGAAATGAAGGATTCACATAACTAGATCCGCTTCTTCTTGAGTTAACTAAACATTAAGTATAATACCGAATTAACATTATAGATAAAGTGAGACTGTAGAAAAAATGAACCTTTCCTCTAACAGTTAAAATAATAACAGAACATAGACGCGATAATAATAATAATAATAATAATAATAATAATAATAATAATAATAATAATAATAATAATAATAATAATAATAATAATAATAATAATAATAATAATAATAATTCATTTTTTAAAAAATAGTATTCAAAAATAGATAGAGGAAACTGCAGTCTGGTAATAATTATAAGGAACCAGATTAAAACGTATTAGCTTTTCTCAACCTACTAAGGAAGAGAGAAGTTGAAAGTAAGAGATGAAAGATAAGAAAGGAATAGTAAGAAGAAGAATGCAGTTGGTTGATGATTTGAAAAATGGTATCAAATATTCGGAATAAAAAGAGGAAGCTGAAGACCGAGAAAGGTGAAAGAAGAATTTCCAGACCAGAACCTAAGAAAACACACAATCACACTCACATCTCCCATTAGTCCCAGTACCTGCCAACAGGTAGAATACTTAACAACAACAACAATAATAATAATAATAATAATAATAATAATAATAATAATAATAATAATAATATACCACGATAGCTGCTGCGACTAAGTTACTGCGCACGATAGCTCTTGAAAGAAAGCAAATTTTTATTTTATTTTTATTTATTTATTTATTTATTTGCAAACTATGGGAGGAGTAATTATTTCGGAGGAGCTAGTTAATTGAAGTGATCCATAAACCGACGGTGGTAGAAATCAACCTTTTCCAAGTTTTAACGTTGACCACTATAAAACAAAAACGGTTTTCGGCAATCGATTAAGCATTCCAAGAATATTTTTCATCTCCTTTCGTCACCAACCGAAAGTGGTAGAAATAAACCATTTCCGGTTTTACGTTGAACACTATAAAGCAAAATCGATAAATAGTTACGAGCGGCTTTCTGTAATGGCAAATTCTCTAGATTGGATCTGACAAGAGATTAACGAGAAATAAATGACCACACGCAAATCAAGCCCAAAACTTTGCCAAGCTCGACCAGCAAACGTAGAGATCTTAATTAGGTTGAGGGCTGCCCACCACCGAATTTGGCTCCGATTCGGCCGATAGTTATCAAGAAAATGCTACTGGCTTATTAAGTAGTTATCGAGAAATAAGGTATGAAATGCAACCCGCGTCCATCCTGTCCTTGGCCGAGTTTTACCAGAGAATATGCCAGTATATTTCTTAGGGAATGGGCTAGTAGCTCACAAAATTTAGTAAACATTTGGCTAGTATTTAATTTTAAAATAAACTCTAGTAAAAACCGTAAAGATGATGACGTAATATGTTCTGAATTAATATGGATACCGGAATTTGTATCGTATTTCTTTTACTTCTGGTATTAATACAGAGATTACTGTCGAGATGGAATACACTCTTGCGGTACTTAATGAATTACATAAAATTCCTTCTAGCTCTCCAATCTATAACCGGAAGTGATTGATATATGCCACTTCTGCTTTTAGTATAAAGGTTAGAGTCGAGATAGAACATATTCTTGGGACACTAAATGATTATAGAAAACCGCTTCTCCTTATCTGTTATCTTTTCTAATCTATTGCGATTAACACTAAAACCGGAAGTAGTTGGATTTTGCTACTTCCGGTTTGGAGTTTAAGATAGATAATAACTTGCCTGTTCCAACAACGTTAAATTGATTCCATAAAACTGCTTCTCCATATATCTTATAGTTTATGCTCTATGTAAATTAAATTGAATCCGGATTTTTACACTTCATTTTAACTAGGGTGTTAAGTACGAAGACGAAACCTCCTGGAACGCTTTATCGATTGCCGAAAACTGCTTCTTACTATCTATTATCGTTTTCGCTCTATAGTGATCAACGTTAAAACGGGAAATGGCTCAATTCTGTTACTTTCAGAATTTACTAGCTTTTTAAATTTGAAGAAGTTTATCCTTGAAATGTTTAATTGATTGCCAAAAACATCTTCTTGTTATCTATTATCGTTTTTGCTCTATAGTAATGAGTGTTAAAACCGGAAATGGCTCATTTCTACCATTTCCAGTTCTACTAGAATGTTAAGAATAAGAATAGAGATTCCCTTGAAACATATAATCGATTGTCCAGAACCGCTTTTCGCTATCCATTATCGATTGTGTTTTTATTGATCAACGTTAAAACCTAAAAAAAAAATCATTTCTACCATTTTGTTTGTCGAATCACCTCTATTAATGAAGTATCTCGATAAAATCACATCATCTACTTATTGAAAATAATAATAATAATAATAGTAATAATAATAATAATAATAATAATAATAATAATAAATTTTCCTTTCAAATGTTATCTTTCGAAGTAACGGACGTATGTATGTACGTACATACAAACATTACGATATTACAAGTTCCACTACGGGATCCTAATAATAATAAAATCTTAAAGAGGTTCATGTTATATTTTGTGTAGTGGTTTGGGAACCAGAAGCTTTAGTATATTTATTTCACTCTGATTTGAGTACAGGAATTGCTGCCGAGATGGAATATACTCTTGGAGCACTTAATGAATTACCAAAAAAGCCTTCTCGCTATCCATACTATAACGCTCAATGTTATAACCGGAAGCGAATGATTTCTACCACTTCAAGTTTTAGTAGAAAGATTTGAGTCGAGATAGAACATATTCTTGGGACACTTAATTGATTACAGAAAACAGGTTATCGCTTGTTAGTTTCTAATCTATAGCAATCATCACTAAAACCGGAAGTAGTTGGGTTTTGCTACTGAAGGTTCGATTAGAAGTTTAATAGAGATGATACCTGGTCCTACAACGCTAAATTAGTTGCAAAAAACAGTTTCTATAACTTATAGTTTTTACACTATATAGATTAAATTGAAACCGGAAGTTATAGGTAATTTTTGCCACATCTTCTTCACAAAGGTGTTAATTACTGTATGAAGAAGAAAGTTATTCTTGAAACTATTTATCGATTGCCGAAAACTACCTCTTACTATCTATTACCCTTTTCTCTCTATAGTGATCGACGTTAAAACCGGAAATGATTCATTTGTACCAGTTCATGTTTTACTAGAGTGTTAAGGGTGAAGACGTAGATTAATCTTGAAACGCTTTTTCGATTGTCCATTCTCGATGGCTAATTCGTACCTCTTCCTGTTTTATTACACTATTAAGAATGAAGATGAGAGTTGGCTATGAATCGTGTGATCGATTGCCAAGAACTGCTTTTCCCTATCTATTACCGTTTTTGTTCTATAATGATCAACACTAAAACCGGAAATGACATATTACTACCACTTCCGGTTGGTGAATCTTCTCTATTAAAGAACTCCCTCGAGATAATCATTGTATCTTTCTATTGCAAAAATAATTTTAAAATTCGCATCCGTCCAAATGTCATCGTACGGAGTAACGGACTGACGTATGTACAAACATTACGATGTTACAAGTTTCACTACGTAATCCTAATAGTAAAAACAGTAAAGATTTACGTAATATTTTCTCAATTGATTTGGAAACCAGAAGTTATAGTATATTTTTTTTTCACTTCCTAGTTGAGTAGAGTAATTACTGTCGAGATGGAACACACTCTTGAGCACTTAATAAATTTTCCATTCTATTCCCTTCTCGCTATATATTCTATAACACTCAATGCTTAAACTGGAAGTGATTGATTTCTGTCACTTCCGGTTTGAGTAGAAAGATTAAAGTCGAATTAGAAAATTCTTGGAACACTTAATTGATTACTGAAAACCGCTTCTCGCTATTTATTACGGTTTCTAATCTATTGTGATCAGCACTAAAACCGGAAATAGTTGGGTTTTGCCACTCCCGGTTTATTTAGAAGTTTAAGAGAGGAGACGATACTTATTCCCACAACGCTAAACTGATTCCCCAAAACAGCTTCTCCCTTGCTGTTATGCAGATTAATTTGAAGTCGGAAATTATAGCTAATTTCTACTGCTTCCGCTTTTACTAGGATGTTAATGATGAAGATGAAAGTTACCCTTGACACTCTTTATCGATTGCCGAAAATTGCTTCCTGCTATCTTTTACCGTTTTTGCTCTATAACGATCAACAATAAAACCGGAAATTACTCATTTATACCACTTCCGGTTTTCCTATACTGTTAAGAATGAATATTGGAGTTGTCCTTGCAACGTTTAATCGATTGCCGAAAACCATTTGTCGCTATCTATTACAGTATGTGCTCTACAGTGATCAACGTTAAAACCGGAAATGGCTCATTTGCACCACTTTCTGTCGACTAAATCATCTCTGATAACGAACTCCCTCGAGATAATTACTCTATTTATCTATTTCGAAAAACAGAATTAAAAAATTCGCATTCGTTCAAAAGTTATCGTGCGGAATGTTACGGTAAGTTCCACTAAGTGATCGTAATAAATACTTCATACCACATACACACACTTACTTATGTACACACGAAAGTGTATCTGGTAGTTCCCATATGCCTATGCCGGTAGCTGGAAACAGAGAGAGAGAGAGAGAAAGAGAGAGAGAGAGAGAGAGAGAGAGAATCTTATTGCACATTTACACAGAACGCGCAATTACTCAGAACATCAATTAAAAAAAAAAAAGAATAGTTATAAATGAAACTTTCAAAGATTGGTACTACTGCTATAACATACGCATGCAATTCTTCCATAATGATTGATTCGTAAGATGATGTATATGGGTTTCATAATGACATTGTAATAAAATGCCTTCAAATTGACCACAAAATAAAAAGTTAAATTTCTCTCTCAAATTTTATAAAATCAAAGTCGATGGTCATTATGGGAACAGTCTACAATAACAATATATGCAAACAAATATTAATATACTCCAAGCTTTCCACTGGATGCCAGAAAGCTTCGGATCATATTTGATGTCATAATCATAAGTAGATGTAAATATATGCAATAACACACCGAGGAAGGATATGTGATAACATGTAAAAAAACAATTTCAACACTATCACGTAACAGTTTCAACACAGTAACTGTGTCTTCATCAGACTTCCACTCCACATATATATATATATATATATAACTTAATTAATATACTAAACGTCGGGAGGTGATTCCTGACCGAAAAGTATAGAACAACCTGTGTGTAGAAATGCCTATGAGCTATAACCATCCGAAAATTTTCGATAAAATGCAAGAGCAGCCATTGTCGAGAACAAAATGTCGGATGTAAATCGTGCAAAAGGGAATGTGCATTACTTTTAGTCGTAGATTCCATTAGTGTACAATCGAATGTAGTGCAGTGGTGACACAAGGGTGACTCCCAAAAAACTGGAACAATCCTTGGAGTATTTTACCAAACGTTGAATGAGGAAAACGAACAACAATCAAGTATACCTACAAGATTTCAACAATCAAAGGTAATATTGCATCGTTCAAATTAGAACATTTAGAATTCGAAAGAAGAAAAGATACACATGTGTGATTGGTCTGTCTTGTCTCAGCACAGGAAAAAGCCTTGGAAGAAGAAATTAAATGAAACGAAGTCTGTAACGTATCACACTTATATCTTCTAGTCTAATGGTAACGGATGATAAAGGAACGGCTTCCTATCCAAGAGTGTGTGAAAAAGGAAAAAAAATACCTTGAACCAAAAAAATCCAATATATTTCATTCACTCAATAATTTTCTTGTATGTCTTATATATGGAGAACTAAATATAGTGTAACCAAACCCAAGATATCACATAACTTAGTGTGATATGCTTATTGCGTAAAAAGTATGAAAACTCGATTTAGGGACCGTCCAAAAATTTTGTGGCCCGTTATAAAAAAATCCAAAATATTTCATTAAATCGAAATTTTTCTTGTACTTCTTATATCTGGAGAACCGCATATCTGGAGAAAACTCGGTTTAGAGACCGTTCGAATAGTTTGGGGCCCTTATCCAAAAATCAATATTAGCCAAAATCATAATATTTTGATTCCGTTTTTTAGACCATTCCTAAAATTCTTGTTTTTATCCAATCTTTTTTTAAACAATATTACTCTCTTTGTAATGTATCAAGCAATTATAAAGCTTTTCTTATTATCCAATTTGTATTCGGTGTAGAGCTTCAATTTTCTCAAAGTTTCAAATAAGATAATGAAATATGATTTACTATCGAATCGGAATTCGTGTCAGGTATTATCATTACTTTTATTGGAGTTTTCCTCTCTTTCAATTGTTAAAACAAGAAACTTAATTGCAATATCATAAAATATGTGCTCTTTTCCTATAGCATAATAAGTGCTCATATAATTTTAAACTTTGAAATTGAGAATGGAAACAGTACAACAAGTACAATTTGGATAACGAATGATTTATAATTGATGTTTAGTGGTGTACTGAACGAAAGGGATTTCCGACTTTGAAACACCCTTGAGCAAGGTATTATGCAAAGGTAAGCACGTTTATCATATTAGCATGTATGAAAATGAAATGAAATCTTTGAGTTTTACGTCATACGATTATGCCGGTTAGGCTAAAGGAGACGGTGATGATGAGTAATGAATGAAATGGTGGAATGAAGAAAGTGGGAGGAAACGGGAGAACCCCGAGAAAACCCACGCACACGGTGTTTGTCCACCACAAAGTTCACTTGGCGGGGGCTGGGATCGAATCCGGGACCCCAAGCACCAGAGGTGAACGCTCTAACACTGAGCCACCGCGGCCCCTATTAGCATGTATATATATATATATATATATATATATATATATATATATATATATATATATATATATATATATAGATATATATAGATAGATAGATAGATAGATAGATAGATAGATAGATAGATATACTTGATATTATATAAACGTATGTTCCTAAAGCCCCTGAATCCCCTAAACATTTGCGTACAGTACTGATTGTGCTTTTCTTATTACTTTAACCGTTTTATGCTTTGAACGAAATTTGAACTGCAGGGAAGGTGACCGCCTTTACTATCAAAATTTCTTTAATGCTTCTCAGTTTTTCTTCAAAACAATCAATAACGAACGAAAAATAAATGATTGAGTTTGATTTTAAATCGAAATTTGAAATACCAGTGAAAAGTTGGCCTACCCAACTTTATTTTGTTAATGTCTGTTAGTAATTTTCGAAACAAACTATTTTCTCTTCAAACCAGTAAATAAGAAAGGAAAACACGTTATTAGCTTGAGTATTGAATCGATATTTAAAAGCAGAAAAAAACAGTATGAAGTTGACCTCCAAATGTATCCTGCAAATATATATATTTTACTGGTTCTTTTGAAACAAGTGACTTTTTATTCAAAATAAGCAACCCGCCCAGAAACAAATCACCTTCATGAACATTTTTTCTTAAATAAATTCTTATGTTCTTCGAATAAATAACTTTTCTTCCAAACAAGCAACAACAAATCCATATCACACGATTGATTTTGGTCTTGAATCGAAATTTGTAAGTAAAGGAATCAGATTGAATCTGAACACATTCTAAATTTATTTTGTATTTTTTCGAAACAAGCGATTTGCTCTTAAAAACAACCAATAAGAAACGCTTAGCTTCGGTTTTGATTCGAGATTTTAAAGTGGAGCCAATATGAAATTTCATCACCCTTTCTCTTGAAAAGACTTTTTATGATTTTCAAAACAGACTATTCTCTCTCAAAATAATTAATAGCATACGCATATCAAACGATTGATTTTGGTTTTCAATCAAAATTTTAAGTGGAGGAACAAGAGTAAATTTGGCCACATACCAACTTTATTTTGTAAACATCTCTTTATGTTTTAAGAAAGATACAATTTTTGTTATTGTTCTTCAAAAAGTTAATAACAAACGAAAAACAAACGATTGACTTCCGATATCAAGTCGAAATTTGAAAGGAGGCCACATCCCATAGGTGCATTGCTTCGCTTAAAAATTTAAAAATTTCCAAACGCAAATTCTAAGTCAGTAGTCTTGGTGGAATATCGGACCAAAACTGGGGGTGGTAGGGACAATGGATACAGAGTATAGTTGTACAGAAATATATTATTGTTTAAATGACATATGATGACAGGTAATGGTTAGTGTATTATTGTATGTATAGGAGTTACATAAAAGGGAATAATAAAAGATGTCAAAGTTAAAAAGATATATGATTTTAAAAAAAGCATTGGAAACTTGTTGAACAATGGAAGCTTGTTTTAAAGAATAATAGAACTATAGAAACTTTGCAGGTGAATGTTTTAAAATAATAAAAGAGAAGCCTTGGAAAATCATTGAACAAGGGTAAATTGTTATAAAGAAATAATACAACTATAGAATACTTTGCAGCTGTATGTTTTAAAATAATAAAAGAGAAACCTTGGAAAATCATTGAACAAGGGTAAATTGTTATAAAGAAATAATAGAACTATAGAATACTTTGCAGCTGTATGTTTTAATATAATAAAAGAGAAGCCTTGGAAAATCATTGAACAAGGGTAAATTGTTATAAAGAAATAATAGAACTATAGAATACTTTGCAGCTGTATGTTTTAAAATAATAAAAGAGAAGCCTTGGAAAATCATTGAACAGGAGTAAATTGTTATAAAGAAATAATAGAACTATAGAATACTTTGCAGCTGTATGTTTTATAATAATAAAAGAGAAGCCTTCGAAAATCATTGAACAAGGGTAAATTGTTATAAAGAAATAATAGAACTATAGAATACTTTGCAGCTGTATGTTTTAAAATAATAAAAGAGAAACCTTGGAAAATCATTGAACAAGGGTAAATTGTTATAAAGAAATAATAGAACTATAGAATACTTTGCAGCTGTATGTTTTAAAATAATAAAAGAGAAGCCTTGGAAAATCATTGAACAAGGGTAAATTGTTATAAAGAAATAATAGAACTATAGAATACTTTGCAGCTGTATGTTTTAAAATAATAAAAGTGAAGCCTTGGAAAATCATTGAACAAGGGTAAATTGTTATAAAGAAATAATAGAACTATACAATACTTTGCAGCTGTATGTTTTAAAATAATAAAAGAGAAGCCTTGGAAAATCATTGAACAAGGGTAAATTGTTATAAAGAAATAATAGAACTATAGAATACTTTGCAGCTGTATGTTTTAAAATAATAAAAGAGAAGCCTTGGAAAATCATTGAACAAGGGTAAATTGTTATAAAGAAATAATAGAACTATAGAATACTTTGCAGCTGTATGTTTTAAAATAATAAAAGAGAAACCTTGGAAAATCATTGAACAAGGGTAAATTGTTATAAAGAAATAATAGAACTATAGAATACTTTGCAGCTGTATGTTTTAAAATAATAAAAGAGAAGCCTTGGAAAATCATTGAACAAGGGTAAATTGTTATAAAGAAATAATAGAACTATAGAATACTTTGCAGCTGTATGTTTTAAAATAATAAAAGTGAAGCCTTGGAAAATCATTGAACAAGGGTAAATTGTTATAAAGAAATAATAGAACTATAGAATACTTTGCAGCTGTATGTTTTAAAATAATAAAAGAGAAGCCTTGGAAAATCATTGAACAAGGGTAAATTGTTATAAAGAAATAATAGAACTATAGAATACTTTGCAGCTGTATGTTTTAAAATAATAAAAGAGAAGCCTTGGAAAATCATTGAACAAGGGTAAATTGTTATAAAGAAATAATAGAACTATACAATACTTTGCAGCTGTATGTTTTAAAATAATAAAAGAGAAGCCTTGGAAAATCATTGAACAAGGGTAAATTGTTATAAAGAAATAATAGAACTATAGAATACTTTGCAGCTGTAAGTTTTAAAATAATAAAAGAGAAGCCTTGGAAAATCATTGAACAAGGGTAAATTGTTATAAAGAAATAATAGAACTATAGAATACTTTGCAGCTGTATGTTCTAAAATAATAAAAGAGAAACCTTGGTAAATCATTGAACAATGGTAGCTTGTTATAAAGAATAATAGAACTAAATGTTTTATTATTCTACAGCTGCATGTTTCAAAATAATAAAAGAGAAACCTTACACCTGTATGCTTTAAAAATAATAATTTAAGTGATGACCAATGGTAGATTGTTATAAAGAAAAGAAAAGAAAACAATATTAGCTTATATTGATGTCGTGGGAAGTTGTTGATGGCGGCGGATGCTGGAAATGCGGACGCGACGCGGGAAGGCGCGGGGCGAGAATGCCCGGGCGCGAACGGAAAGTAACCGCGTGCGCTGTCGGTAATAAACTTGAAAATGAAGTAAAAGAGAGGATGAATTAGAATTTTAAAAGAAGACAATAGTATTTACCTTGAACGTGTATATGAAAAGAATTTTGGGATTTTTTTTGTTAGTGTAAAGAAATTTTTTTGTTTTTGTATTGTGATAATGACATGTTTAAATATTGTTTTGAAAAGGAATAGGTGACTTATATGAACATAATGTTATTGGTGGACGCCATCTTGCTTGTTTGAACTGCTTAAATACGGGAGTTTTGGTAAATGTATGTATTTTAGCTATGGCTGCTATGCAGAAAGAATATTTCGTGTACGCGGATGAAGAGACGTTGTTTTCTCCGCCATGTGTGGAGAATAAGACGAAGTCAGAAAATAGCGATTTATCGGTAAACGGCAGGGCAGACTCTCCAGATAGTGTGAAAGCTATTTATTTATCATCATCATCATCATCTTCGGATGATGATACTGATATTGAAGAAGATGAAGAATTTGTGCCAGGATCACCATCCTTATTATCAAGAACGGTACGATTTTGTAGATTACATTGTACGTGTGGAAATTTTAAAGTGGACAGAAAATGCATTTTAAATGCTATTAAAAACTGGGAAACAAATAAAATGTTAATTTGTAGTGGTTGTTTTGAAAGTGTGGACAATCAAATGGCCGACGAATGTTTATTTATGACTGAAGAAGAACTGGTGGAACGAGCCATATCAACTTTAATAGAAATATAAATTGAAGAATTGTTTTATACATATGCCAAATCGCATATAATTGGCATATGTACCCAGGAGATGTTTTACGAATTGTATTATGATTTGATTGAAGAAACGGACATGACATTTTTAACTGAAGTGATTGAAATTTTTAGAATGAAAGACAGAAAACATATGTGAACTGATCTACAGATGTAAAGTGAAATTTGTGTTTGTGTTTGTGTAAATAGTGTAAAGATACACAAAAAGTTAAACCACGAATTATAATTTAAACTTTTGACTATGTATGTATGCATATGATGTATTCCGAAAATAATTCTTGTGTATCATGTAGTGAAGAACATATTAGTGAAGTTTGTGTTTTAAAAACTATAAGTGCATGCATACGTTTTAATAACAATATTTTTTGTGAACAATGTTTGCTGCATCTTGAACATCAATGCATATTTCTTCATGATATTGGAACTTTTGCTGTAGAACATTTTTCCAACGACATAACTTTTATTGATATATTTGAAGTGTTTGAAGAACATTATAGTAAAATTTCAAGCATAAACTTTATACGCAAAGCGCGTGAACACTGAATTTGTTGGACAAATTATACCGTTTTTCTTAGAACGTAAACATAAAATTTTAACATGTGTTAATGAATACTTTATTGACATAAAAGGTTTAAAGATTTCAAATCATGAATTTATTATACGTGAATTTTGTTTAACTGCGTATGATGATACAGTAAATTTGCATTGTTTAATAAAATCACCAGTAGAATACAATGTACTTCTGTTAGTTTGTCAAAAAAATGAATGGTTATCACTAAACTTACACGGATTACTGTATTACACATACGTAACCTAATATATCAACTTTGTAAATAACATGTAACATTGTATTGTAAAGGTGCAGAAAAAACAATTAGATTAAAAATATTTTTATAACATTGAATGTATTGTATGCAAACAAGAAATAATAATAATTGTTATTATTATGTGTAATGATTGATAACGCCATTAATTTTTTTGTTATTATAATTTTATTGTATTGTAATGTGATGAAAACATAATGAAATAAACTTTTGACTATTATAATATTTTTTGTTTTCTTTTTCAAAAAATTGTTAATGAAATAAATAATTCGAAAAAAAATTGAAAATGATTGAAAGTAACACACATTTGATATTTATTTTGTTTGGCATTTACTTATATTATTTGACGATTAGTATTGCTTCACATGTTTGTATTTTTTAATTTTTCGTAATATTATTTTACATTTTAAGAAAATGTTTAAAGATAAATACAAATAATAATAAAATACTTAACAAAGTATTACAATCTAAAATATACATGTATGTAAATATGTATTGCTTTAAAGTAAAATGAAAGATTAATGCTTAAACAATTTATGTATGAACTATTAAAAAAAGAAATGTTTTGAAAACACTAAATTAGTTGAACACTTTGTATGGCTGTGTTAAAAATTGAAAAGAAAACTACTTTCGTATTTTATCGTTTCTTTTGGAAAAAACTTTTAGTTAAGAAGTATGACTTTACGAATAATTTTTTGTGTCATTTTAAGTAACACATTATGTAGAAAATGTTTGGAGAATTTGTTTTACTAAGTAAACTTTTTATTTTTAAACTTACGTATTATTAACAGAATCGTTTTACGAAAACTATTTATTTATTTAACTTTGCGCAATAAATTACACAAACAATTCGTGTAAACTAATAAAAATGATTTGAAAATAATAAAATGTGTGAACTTAGAAAACATATATTAATATTTATTGTGTTTTGGATATAGAATACAATTTTACTTTGTTAGTATACTTTTTAAAATGCATATATATTAATATATACCTGGATAATGAAAAGCAAAACACATGTTGCAGTTGGAAGCTGTGCTGGCCAATGGAACCTATATTTACCAATGAAAAGTAAACACCATCTTGTAACACGCATGAGCAATCGTTAAAAGTTTATACGCATGCGCAAATTTATTTATGAAAAACAAAACGCATGTTGCAATTGGTAGCTCTGGTAACCAACGGAAGCTATGTTTACCAATGGAAAGTAAATACCAACTTTCTAACACGCATGCACATTCGTTAAGCTTATACGCATGCGCAAATTTATTTATGTATACACAGGAAAATTACTTAAATAGTATAGTATTTGTGAATATGTGTAGTAGACGGGTATACCATTCCGAGTATATTTCGTCACGAAAGAATTTAAACTTGTTAATAGGAAGGAAGTTATTTTTGTAGAAGATAATAATATTTGTGAAGTGAAATTATTATATCCTAATGAAGAAAATTGTAATTATTTATCGAAATGATGATGAAATACAATTTGAAAAATTGTATCCTAATACACATATTGAAATTCGTGAATTCGATATTGTGAACTGTAAGTGCAATCGATTAAAGTGAGTGACTTGTGCATAAAAGAACTTTTTGAAAACTATAAACTGAATGAACCACTACTTTGTTTTGCTTGTTCATTAAGAACACCACATGAGCGCCTTCATTTATGTTCATTATCATATAATAATTGATAAAAATGTGCTGTGTGGGAATTTGTAATTAAGAAGACAACTCGTGACATAGTGTTTCAATTGTACTTGAAGGAACATTGTTTAGACGATAATTACAAACAAAAAAAAACGCTTTTAAATAGATTTAATGTATCATATGAATCACTTACATTTTGTGATACTTATATTTCTCAGTTAGTGGAACTGTTTTTAAAAAAATACAACAACGCTTACAGGAAACAGACCGTGTGTGTATAATTGTAGTTCTTTTTTGTGAATGAACACTGCGTGTTGGAATGTATTTCAAGTTGGAAACCAGAATATAAACTTGCATGTGAAGGTTGTTTTGAAAACTCACGTATTATAGATCACCATGATTACTGCAGACTATGAAATGTTGTGCTTTAATGCATGGCGTGTTATGGTACGAGGGGATACTTTTGATGAACTGTATGAAATCTTCTCATCATAGATGATTGGACCTTTATTTATGTGTTATACAATATTTTATTAAACAAAAATTATGTCGATTTAATCACAGAGCTTTTCTTAGAAAAAGTATTTATTTATAATTTTTATAATTTTTAATTTGTTTCATGTGTTAGTGAAATAAGTAAACGAAGTAAAAGTTATACATTGTAAATACAATAAATTTTGTATTGTAAAATACTTATTATAATTTGAAAAAGAAAAATTTTAGTATGATGAAATTTTTTACATGCACATGAATTTAAAATTAAAATAGAATATAACATTACATATTTATTTATATTATATAATTTGTAACAATTTATTTATATGTAACCAGTTTTAAATTATGTGAAAATAAAAATATTATTTCTATAAAAGTATTTTTGTTATTTTCACTTGTTTTTTTAAATACCTAGTTTGTAATTTCTGTACACACAAATAGTTTGTAATGTTATATGCAAACGTATTTAGTTGTAATTTTGCACACAGAAATTTATTTTGTAATGTTTTACATACATGTTTCAATTTTGTAATTGTGCATAAAATCGAATTACATAACTATTTTAATAAAATTGTGAATACATTAGGTAAACTATAAAAAAATGAAATAACATTTGTAAAGAACAAAAAATAATCATGTTTGAAATACATACATAGAAACAACTTTTGAAAGGAAAGTAGAATAAAACTAATGTTTAGGTTATGTTGATTATATAAATTAAATTTTAGTTTATATTTATACTTTAACATGATAAAAAGAAATTTTAACATTGACTTTGTTCTTTAGAATAGGCAAATATTGTTAGGACTTGTTGTTTTTTTACAATGACTTTTTAATTAAGCAAAAGAATAAATGAAAAAGAGCGGATGTGTAAAAATAATTTAAATACAAAAATTAATAATGAAAAATGAGAAACAATGTTTACAAAAAGTTTCCGGAAAACTATATTATGAACTTTATCGGTTTATGCTTTTGACATTTTCGTTAACAGTTTATTTTGATATTTCGCTAAAAGTATAACAGTAGTGAAAAAAAAGATTTCTTAGTAAACATGTACTACAAATGCAATAAGTTAAAAAGTTGAAATCGCATACTAAATAATAATAAAAATATTAAGAAAAGTATATTGAAAATATAAACATATACAGTTATATGTATAAATATAATATTGTATACTCAAAAGCAATATAAAAAGTGTAAAATAGAAAACATCAAATGGAAACACTTACACAATTAACAACTAGGTTTTAATATAGCGAGTAAACAAAATAGCTACTTTAAAAAGTTATAATAGAAACACTCACAAAATTAATAACGAGCTTCTAATTATCGATGAAACAAAAAACTTACATTCATACATATATAATTGAGTAATAGAAATAATGGAAAGAAATTTAAGAACTACTTATGTATATACAAATTAGTAATAGGGAAACAAATTACACATATTTAACAATGAGCTTTTCTTTAATACACACAAATATTATTTGTACATATTTTTTACAACGACATTGTAATGAAGAAAAACAATTACAAAAACAGAAGCGTACCATTAAAAATTACGAGTTTACACAGCAATTTTTATATTTTCACAATCAAAGATTGTTGAGAGCTTCTGCAGAAAGCGAGCAAATAAATAATAATAATATAATAACAAAATTTTGAGAGCGTTTAAAAAATTTTTATAAACTTTATATATTTAACAACGAGCTTATGTAAGAAATGAACGAATACATATACGAGTTTGCACAGGAATTTTTATATTATTGGAATTAATTTGAACAAGGAGTTTGCGCCGCAAACGATTGAAGCAAAATTTCTTTGGAAGCGATTCATTAAAAAATTAAGAGTACGCAAGGCATACGATTTAACGCTTATACAATAATTAAAAAAATCAAAAATACAGAAACAAAACTTAAAACACAATTTTGCAATCCAAATTGCAAAAGAAAATTAAAAATACAACTTTAAAACACAATGTTATATTACAAATCCAAAACAAAATAAAAATTACAAGTGAAGAAATAGAAAATATAAACTGAAAAGTAAAAATGCAGAAAGAAAAAAATTAAAGTACACAATGTTGCAATCCAAACTGCAAAATGAAAATAAAAGCTACAACTTATAAATTAAAATGTAAAAACTGAAAATAAAAAATGCAGAAGCATGATTAAAACTAAAACAACAACGAGAAAACAAATTTAAAAAAATGCAAAACTGAAAACGAAAATACAAAATAAGATTAAAACAATATTGCAATCCAAAATACACAAAGGAAAATAAAAATACAAACAAAAAACATATACGAAACCTTATGTAGTAATATAGATTTTCATTCTCACCAACTTTGTCCGGAAATCTTACTATAGTAAATATTATAGTAATACAAATATTGATAAAAGTATATTTAAAATATTCACATAGGTACACATGCATTTAGTAAAACATATAGTAGTGTATACTGAAAAAAAGCAATATAAAAAGCGTAAAATTGCAACATTATTTGTTGACACATACAGACATATACAATTTTAGTATATTAAAAAAGAATATAAATACTTTAAAATTAGAATATAAGAAATGGAAACACGTACAAAATTAATAGTAAAAAGTGTGTGTTCTTACAACTTTTAATAGAAGAAAGTAATAATATAACATTAATTGTGAACATTTCCTTTATTGTACTGAAAAAATAGAGAAGTTAATTTTAAAATAGTTACAAAGTTTTAAATATGAGTATACTTTAAATTGTGTTTAAAAAACATTATATTACTTGTTGAATTATAGTTTATATGTGTTTTGTTAACAAAAATAAACAGAGTTTCTAATCAAGTGAACGAATAAAATCGCTACAATCTTTCTGCATGAGTATTATTCAAAATAATTCGAAATAATAATAATAATAAGAAGGAATGGATAAATAAAAAAATAAATTATTGCAAAATTTAAATTTAATCACACTATATGAGTGTTTTGTTAAAATAAAAATAAGCAGAGCTTGCAAAAAATTTCTAGCAAGTTATTTAAAACTTTAAGTTTTTAGTATTTTTGGAATTAATTTTTACAACGAGTATGAACGGCAAACGGACCAACAGAGCTTCTGCAGGAAGCGAACCAACAGAAACAACAATTCGTTTCAACTTCGAAATTTTTAGTATTTTTGGGAAATAATTTTAACAAAGAGTTTGCACCGCAAACGATCCAAGTAAAACTTTTATGGAAGCGACTTATTTACAAGTTCGAAGCGAAGTTTCTTTTTGAGTTTGTGTAACAAACGAACCAATAAATAAATGACTTTGCACAGCAAACGATCCAACTAAAATTTCTATAAAAGCAAATTATTTACAAGTTCACAGAGTAGCTGCTCTTACGATTTTGAAGTGTTACAAACTTTAATACGACATTTACGAATTACCTAACATTATGTAATATTATTGTTACTAAATTTAAAATATTTTCAAACACCTGCGTACGAGATTACAAAACTAAATGTGTTTGGGTACGAGATTACAAAACTAACTGCCTTTGCTTACGAGATTAAAAAACTAAATGTTTTTGGGTACGAGATTAAATTTCACGCAACAAACTGCGTCACATCCTATACAACTAGTAGTGTTATACTTGGTGTTAATATTATAATTAATTTCGTTATAAAATTACAATTAATGGAAAGTGTACGTATATCTTTACTAATGTTTAAAGTTACATTTACCAAACGTGTATAGCAATTTTTGTAAAACTTCGGGAAATTTCGGTTATATTCGACAATTTTTGGAACCATTCGTGTGGTACATTTATCAACATGTAAAGGAATTGTGGCTAAACTCTTACGTTTATGTTCGACAATGTTCGTAAAACTTCGGGAAAGTTCGGAAACATTCGTGTTAACTTCTTCAAATTTCCAATTATTGGTGTTCATAATAATATAACACATTAATTTAAATATAACGTTTACTAGATTAATTGTAAATATTTCAAAGTTATACATTCCAATTAATATTATATGTCATATACAAATATTATAAACTTTATTACATATATACATATCATTAATGCAAAGAAAACACATTAACATCCCATATAATAACCGCCATGTTTGTTAGTCAAACAACACCATCTGTGCACACAACCTTAACATTAGTGTGTATAAGACTGTGCGTATGTGTACATGTACCATAGCAAGTTACCGAGTGTTGTTTGTTTTTATAACCGGCAATACCCCGCGCAGTTTCGGGCGGCAATATTTTACGCGTCCCGCGTCGCGAAAACCTTTTTCCGGGCGCAAATACCACGCGGCGCGCACCGGTAGCAGTAAAAGGGCGCAAAAATGGTGTTTATTTTAGTAATATCATTCATTTTACCTATTCATATAAAATATATATCCTCTAATAAGAAAATTTCCAAAGTTTCAAAAAAATCGACGCCATATTGTTTATGCAAATTAATTTAATTTTTATTTTCAATTTACAAAGTTCTAATTTGTATAGTAGTGTTCGTTAGGTCCGAAGCTTCAAGAAAATATCATTCGTTTGCTTCTACGACCAATAGTTTTCCGTAAAAAGCCAAAAATGTATTTTCAGATAAACTTACTTTTTGATCATCCCTCGTAACATTCCAAAAAAATGTTCAAGTTATCCTGTAGGGTGTCTTTCTATATAGTTTTTGACCTGATAAATCGATTTCTGTAGTCCATTTTGTCCTACGATGAATAGTATAGGTGTTATGATCATTAAAGCTATTTTAAAGTTACATTGTTCTAACCTGTACGGTAGTGTTCCTTAGGTTCTAAGCTTCAAGAAAATACCTTTCCTTTGTTTCTACGACCAATAGTTTGCCGTAAAATGTATTTTCAAAAAACTTACTTTTTGATCATTCCTCGTAACGTTCCGAAAAAAAATGTTCAAGTTTATCGTGTAGGGTGCCTTTCTATATAGTTTTTGAACTGATAAATCGATTTCTGTAGTGCATTTTGTCCTACGGTCAATAGTGTAGGAGCTATGATCATTTAAAGATATTATACCAAAACTCTTAGTCTTTTTCCATCAGCGCCATCTATATAGCCATGATTTTCAGTACTATACAGGCTTTTGTGCGTTTAACATCAAATGTTACCGACTTAGTTTTATTTCTACAAACGGCAATACCTCATACGTTTACCGACAAAAATATTTTGTCGCTTCCCGTTTTTTTTTCTCGCCATATTTTATTTGTTTCTATACAGTTTCCGTATGTGCTTCAAAGATGGAAGGGAACATTTTCTTTTAGGTAAGTAACAATGTTTTAAAATTTGTATAATCTCCATGTGTTTTGCAGTAGCCACCATAACAGTATATTGCAACATTACATAGGCAAATATTATACTCAAAACCTACTTTTTTCCCCTTTCAAATGGCAAACATATCTTTAAAGTAACGATAAAAAGCTAAAAATATAATCACTCAAAAACATTTACATATTCATTTACAATCTCAATTTATTCTCAATAACCCGCCCGCATAATCATATTCTGCATACGCCACTGTTCTCAACAAACAAATTATTCCTTTTCGTTAATTTAACTCAATCATTTGCTAATCGTTTTTTAAAAATATATATATTTACAAAAATGTGTGCACTTTTTGTCTCCAAAAAACAAGTTTTCTTCCTTCATTTGGAATGTCGTAAATGCACCCATCCACGGTTTCACCTAGCAATAAAAAGCGCCTCAAGCATAAATAGCAAGTATGCTCATTGACGCTAAGGCTGTGTTCCCCCGCCTCTCTCTCTCTCACACACACACACAAACACACAATAACGCATTTTTGCATCCTTGCAGACATTCTCACACACTCCAATACAAAAAATACATTCTCTTCCCCCCCGCCTCTCTCTCGCTCTTTCCTTCAAACTAGCAACAGAAATATACCCTTCTCAGCTCTTCTGCCCCGCTCCTAGTCTATGCTGCACGCAAACTAAACTTTTTTTCTTTTTTTCCTCTCTCTCGTTCCTAGTATCAGTTGGCTTCCATATTCCTTTACAGTGCTAGGTAACCTGTTTGTCCCATTTTAGACGGCATCTTTTACACATACCAAACGAGTGTTTATATATATTCTCTCGAGCGCTCTTTCTGTGGTAACTCACACACAAACGCTATAAAACTATCCAGGAAATACACAGCATTTCCGCTTCCTCTATTTCAATCCCAAATTTGCCGTAAGAAAATTTCAATGTTTTTTCGCTCATAACAACGTTTACAAAAGCTTCTCATTGAGCTTTATTCTTACCCAACTGCATCCGGGTTCTTCTTCGAGCAACATTCATTTTAATATTGCCCATTCATTTTCGTTTATGTGATGAGTTTCACTAAAGAAAAATGTTCATAGTATTTCCTTTTTTAACTACATAACATATTCAGTAGAGTCTTCAACAGTTAATGATATTTGGTTTAAATATACATGTTTATCTAATAATAGAGTACTCTTAGATAATATACTTGGAAATCTCCATTCAATTAAAATTTGTATACAAAACAAAAAGTTAAAAAATATCATTTCAGTTTGTTGTTATGAGATATTTTTGAAATCAACCCATTAAAATCAACATTCGAGGGAATATGCAAATAATCTATAAAACTGTGGGACATAAAAACCTATCCAAAAAAATCCCATGGAAACGATGAGTTATCTAACAAAAATTTAAAGCCTAACAGCCTTACATTTTTTACTTTCCCCCAAAAATTTCCATGAAACAAAAATCAAATAAACCCTAAAGCCAAACAAATAATCATTTTAAGTAAATATTGCACTTAGAAAGAAGTTGGTCTCAATCTTCAGTGCTCCTTGAATCGGGATCAAAATACTTTAGCAATACGCATGTTATAAAGCTTCAAGTGTTTTTAAGGGGACAAATAAAATGTATATAATGACAAACAAAATTATTTTAAAAACGGGTAGCATAAAAGAGGTGAGTTTTATTTATGTTTCTTTTTGTTAATAATATTATTTTGATTGCATATAGTTTACGAAAAATTGTCTTTTTTTTCTTCATATTAGCATAAAAGGAAAAAGTAGAAGGAAAGCAAGGGATAGCAAGAATAAGATAAGCATAATTTTAAAAACAGGTGAGTCAAAATCATAAAGCGTAAAAAATTATTTTCCAGGTCTGTCAAATAGTTGAATACTTAAATAATAATAATAATAATAATAATAATAATAATAATAACAATAATAATAAAAATATTTAGATAGCTGAATGCTTAGTTGGATTCCAGCTCGCACTACCTAAAATTTGTCTTTTATTCGTACATTTTCTAATTTAATACGCGTTTTTCCAAGTTCAGAAAGCATCTTTAACCATCAACTGGATATTATTTACAAAATTATATTTTCAGCATTCTTCTTCTTCTTATAAGGTTTCTATAGACTTTTATTCCCTGTAATTTTAGCAGCGAAACATTCTTAAATTTTGGTGAAACTAATATCTTTCGCTGGGTCTTTCATAAAAAATATACAATACCTTACTCCACTGCATTTGTTCGTTCCAGTCTTTGTACAATCCAACGGAAAACTGAAAAAAAACATAAAAACATGTGGTCGCTATAAAGCTTTCCAACCAACCAACCTTAAAACTTAATTTTTCACAGTTCAAATTACCTAAAGTAAACACATTGGAATTAATAAAACACAAAAATTATATTGCCTAATCTAATTTTCTTTTTTCTTTTTATTTTTATTTTATAACTACAAGTTCTTCTTTCTTTTTCTACAGTTTTCGTTTCTTTAATTTTAGTTTTTCCATTGCCTCCACTCTTTTGACAGCAAGTATTAAGAGTTTTTCTGTTTCCCCATCTAGGGGAAACAATGCCCAAAGATCATCTTCTTGCTTCATTTTTTCTTTTTTCTTCTTCTTCTCCTCCTTTTCTTTTATCTGATTTGCTCTCTTCATTTCCAACTTTCAATAAAATCCCATCTAATTCATTAAATGATTGAAGAATATCAAAGGATGTACATGGTCGTGATCCCTCCATCCTGCAACAAAACAAAAATAATTATAAATATCAAATAATAGTATAAAATTCCACAGGTTATATTTAAGCAAGCGTGCTCTTAAAAATATAATAAAAATAAGTGACCTTATTTTTTATGTCTCTCAATAATTCATCCAATCATTTATATAACTATCAGTATCAATTCACGCTTCTATTCTCAAAATAAATAGCTAATGTACATTCAATACTTAGTTATCAGTCTTATAACTATTCGCTTAGCGACTATAATTTGATCTGCCAAAGTTATTTCATTATTTAAATATTAGTTCTTAAAACTTGGATTTTCAATAAAAATAATGACTCTAATTATTTTTTATTTGTTCTGTTCTAAACAAGCCGCTATTATTTATTTATTTATTTCCCACCAGTAAAAACTGTGGGGAACTATGCTCCCTAAATCATGTTTATAACGTAATTTACCTATATTTCCAACAAAAGTAATATTTCATTCCTTCAATCATAAACAAACTAATTTTTTCTGCAATTTATACTTTAGTTTTAAAAGTAACCTACATATAACTGTAGACAAGGCCTTAAAAATCACCAATCTCAAATATGTTCTAACAGTATTACTTTGTAACCCTCCCAACAAAAAAAATTCTATGTGACTCCCTAGATGTCCAAAATATCAAATAGCATACGTGCTTATTACCATTGTATGGACATATTCGTATCAATTAACTTTTTCAAATCATTTATATGAAATTCCACAAAAATTAAGCAACAGTTTTTCCTACGAAACATTCCTATTTACAATACTAGCAAGTCAATATTCAATTATCATAACGTTTTTATTTTACTTTTCCTACACAAATCCTAAACTAAAAAGTAAAATTTTCAGTTACTAAATTAATTTCCTCTAGTACATGTGTTCCATAGTTCTGTTCTTTGGGTAAGTAACCTTATAATAAACAATATTATGTTCATAATTTTTTTCGGAATTCTTCCGTTTCCTTCCACATCCTTAATTATCATCTCCCTTTACCCTACCTTCCGTTACCGTGCAATATAAAGTGCTAAGTGGGACAAAAACAATTCAATATTTTCAATAAATTAATATAGGAAAACAAAATTAAGTTTTCCTAAAACAAATCTTCATGAGCTCCTCCGTGGCTAAGAAATTAGCATAGGGGACTTTGGCATGGCACATTCCGTTCAATTCCCGGTGGAAGCTCATGTCGTTAGCATTTAACGTTAATCACTACGTTCACTTCTCATGTAGCCTTGCTGCTCAAGGGAACGCTAAACTAACATCAACTTAACTCAACTCAAATCTTCTTTATACATACATTTTAAATAGGGTAATGCAATATATTTCATTTGATTTTTCTATACTTATATTTTTATAATAAAAAAACATGAATTTACTTTCAGTCTGACTAAATATTTTTTCTTCTATTCTACATTCAAATCATTATTCTAATAAATATTAAGCAAATCATTATACTTTAGGCCCCAATGCTTTCATGTTTCCTACATTTCATTTTTTATTGCACTTGCAATAAGGTCAATTACATAAAACTGTACAAGACTTATAACGCATCATAAATTCCAATAATAATAATAATAATAATAATAATAATATTTAAGTCATGGGCACAATCCCCCTAAATTTTTTCACCCCCCCTCAAATACTGCTATTACCAATAAAAGTTCTTATAGGTATTAAAACATTTCTTTGCAAGTTATTAGTTCAATCCATACTAATATCACAAGTGGGGTTTTGCTCA
Organism: Thermobia domestica; assembly: GCF_964235325.1. Lineage (NCBI taxonomy): Eukaryota > Metazoa > Arthropoda > Insecta > Zygentoma > Lepismatidae > Thermobia > Thermobia domestica. Next base: position 103,865,914 of record NC_137457.1, read on the forward strand.
ATTCTTTAGCTAACAAATATAATTGGTTTCAGGACACAATAATTTACTAATAATTCGTTTATCTCTACTGCAAAAATTATTATGGTACACTTGCAGCTATGGTAATTTACATGTCATAAATGTTCATGGGTGTTTCCAATATTAAAAACTGTCATCGAGAAACTGTTACATAATAACAGTGCGTTTAAAGTCATTCCACTATTACGTAATCTTGTATGTACATTCAAAAATACATGGCAATCTACAGTTTTGCAATTAAGGTAGCGGTGTCTTTAACGTAAAACAATTCAGTTCAATTCATCACATTAACTAAACTTAATCCAATTCCACATTATTTTCTAAGTCTTATCTTACATAGTCATCAACTAAATTTAAAATACAACCAAGTAATGCTTCTGTCTTTCCAATTCAACAATTACTAAAAGTTTAAATCTCATATCCTCTAATAATAAATTCAAATATATATTAAGGGCGGGTCGCGGTACCTCACTGATATAACGCGCACCTCCGATGCTTGGGGTCCCTCATTCAATCCCAGCTCGAGCCATATAAACAAACACCATACTCTTAAATTTTTTCGGGGTTTTCCGTTTCCTCTCACTTTCTTTATTCTGCCATTTCAGTCATCTGTTATCATTGCCCACTTTAGCCTAACCGATATAACCGTAAAACGTCAAACAAATATTTCATTTTCTAAGCCATTCATAAGCTTTTATCTTTCCATCGTCTCCTGGTTTCCTCTTGATAAACTACGGTAAACATACAATAGTAAATATATTCACAACTATAAAATAATGTCTTCCAACAAGTCAGTTAAAGACAGTAAGTTCCGCACTTTTCTTCTCTTAAGTTTAAAAATAAATAAAATAATTTATTTCTTACTTTATGAATTCCTTTAACAGCTGTCCTCAAAACAATCCAAAAAATCTAAAACTAAAATAAGAAAATAATTTTAATATAAATTCGAAACCTTCTGCGCAAACACATAATATTATTCTCTATATAGCATATATATTAAAAATTTAATAAAAATTACTTTGGTGGATTAGGATTAAGTTCTATGCAATTATATAAATTTCTATATAGTTTTAAAAATTAATCCCATCCTCAGCTCTTCAATATTTCTCCTTTATTTTCTCTTAAAAGTCAACAAATAAAAATAAGCTCATGTTACAATTTACATTGAAAATGATATTATATTCACACTTTAATCATATATAAAAGTTAACTTCTTTCATTATTTCTTTATAGAAGAAATATAAGAAAAACAAAATTCAACTTACCTTCCAAATATAAGTATCGTCTATCAAGTATTCGCCCGTTTCCTCAAATCGCACCCACAAAAAAACACTAACGCAGACTGAACTCTAAAATGGAAATAAGCGTGTTCTCCAAAACAACATATTTATATTTTTTCACAAATAAAAGGGTGAAACTAACGCCAAACATTTTACGCTTTCTTTTTTATTTCTTCAAACATTCTCTTTTTTCAAATCTTAAGGTCCCCTGCAAACACACACGTCCAATTACTGTATGTCTTAAAGCAGTTGTTTTCTCTAAAAGGCAAAATTCTTTTAAAAGGTTGCCCCCCTACAAACCCTCCTCCTTACAACAAAAATTTACGGAACTATCTCTCAACAATAAATTCACACATAAAAGAAATTCTATCCCTTAAATACAGCTTGTAGGGTCTAGATATTTCACAATAGCCAAAAATACAAGACACTTTTTGTAGGTTCTGCAAAACGAAAACGAAACCAAAGGTTTCTTCTTTTCAATTTTCTATCTTATTCAGCCAGTGCAATAGCTCTTTTCCTTGCCTCTGTAAGTATTCCACCATACATTGACATTTTTTTCAACTAAAAATCTAACTTTCATTCCTATTGCTATGATATTAATAATAACAAAACGTTCATTTTTTATGTTTCAAAGTTCATATTCAATCGCAATTATACACATGACAAAATTTTAATCAATTTGCAAATGAGTTTCCCATTTTCTCTCATTTTATTTATTCATTTTGTATTAATTGTTGTTAATAAAGTGCATCAAAATATCACACCTACCTTCAGTACATTAGTATTTTCACTTTAATTTAGCCAGTTTCATTGGTGTCCATAAACATATATTTCCTCCGAATTCTCTTTTTCAGCTCTAAATTACAACATACTCCTTCATTGCTAAGGCGTTCAGCTCTGGTGCTTGAAGTCTCAGCTTCCATCACAGCTTACATCATATACATATCCTAATATACACCCATTATAATTATATTGTTTCACTAATACATTACTTATCTATAATTCACGCTATACAATATTCCATCTAAGGTGGCGCGGGTTCAATCCCGCCCCCGACAAGTCAACTTTATGGTAGACAAACACTGTGCTCATGTGTTTTCTCAAGGTTCTCCCGTTTCCTCCCACTTCATTCCACCATTTCACTCATCTCTCATTATCACCGTCTCTTTTTGCCTAACCGGCTCACGCAGCAAAGATGTGCGCCCTAGCTACTAGGTCAGTGTAAAAAGGCATCTAAGTACGCTCATCTTGCATTTTCTTATCTCCTTTACACTATACGAAAACACCGTGTGCGTGGGTTTTCTCGGGGTTCTCCCGTTTCCTCCCACTTTCTTCATTTTACCATTTCATTCATACTCATCATCACCGTCTCCTTTAGCCTAACCGGCATAACCGTGGAACATAAACTCAAAAATTTCATTTTCAATATTCCAACTACAAACATATAAGTTTGTAATCATCAATATTATACCCGTATTATTCACTAAGTACACGTCTCATATAGCTTCCCTGCTCAAAGCAACGCTAAACTAACATCAACTCAACTCAAAATCCATTCACTTCATATCGTGTTCGTTCCAATTCTGAAAGTACTTATGTTTCTTCCCATAATATTATTCAATTTATGACATCACTAGTAAAATATTTATCTTTAATGTTTCACACATCCATGGTTCAATCCTCAGCTCGCACCATATATATTTTCTCACATTTTAATCTGTTTTTCTCAAGTATAATATAATATCGAACCAACCTTATCTCTTCTCATCTTCATCTTTTCAACTATATGGCATAAAAATTCAAATAAATTAAAACTCTAACAAAACCATAACCCCGAAATATCTATATTTTTTACTACAAATATTATCTTATTTTCTACATAAGTTTCTCACACTCCTTTTCAAAACAACAAAAAACCCATTCACGGCACTAACCCTAACATCAACAATACTCTTTTTCTTTTTTTCATTCTTTTCTCCCTCTTTTCAACCAGTGACATGATAGGCTTGTTCTTTTCAACCTCTCTTTTTTAAATCAGTACACTGACTATTCTTAAAAGTTAACAAGGATCTTTTCCACAAAAAGGTTTTTCTTTCTTTCTTGTTTCCTAGTATCAGGGTAGGTAGCATGCTAAATGGAACATTTTTCTGTCTAACAAGTCAAAAGATCTTTTTTTCTAAAAGGGGTTACATTCAACTCAAAAATACAGGTGGACGAAACTAACATGACGTTGTCTCCACCGTCAACAATAAATGTCATACGTTTTCTCAAATAACTTTCACAAACTGACATCTGTATGCTAAATGTCACATTTATCTGTCTAACAAGTCAAAAGATCTTTTTTCAACTATTTCCATTCTTTGTTTTCTAAAAAGGGGTCAAAAATACAGGTGGACAAAACTAACATATCGTTGTCTTCACCCCCAACCAACAAATGTCACATACATTTTCTTTTTTTATTCTGTTCAATATGTAGCTTTCTCTTTCCATTGCAGTAATTTCCACATCTGCCTTTAGCTGGCAAAGTCCTTAATAAATGCGTAACAATTCACACGCCAATTATAAAAGCTGTCCTTTACTCACAAAAGGACATTACAGTTCGCCTCCCGATCCTATGTGTGGTCCAACAATATGTGAGTATCGCTTTCCATTGCAATAATTTACACAAAGTGACATGTAACATTTCCAAGGTGTTTCTAAAAATCTCTGTCCTTCACAATAATGAGTGATATTTTTTTTCCACATCTTTTCATTCTTCATAGGGTACAAGTCACAGCCCCAATTCAAAGAAGTTCTTTACTCAGAAATTACATTACACTTCGCCCTGCAATTTTATGGAACACCCACATAGAAACATCTGGGTGTCTTTCCCCTTTTCTTTACTTGCCGTCAAAGAATTCTCTCCCTCTTTTGAGTCTCCCCAACACATCTTAGCTATCATTTAGCTATCCTTTTAACAATTGTTCTTTATCTACATTTATGCTGTTTCTAAATACATGTAACTAAGTTATGTGACATGTTCAGATACTCTTTTCTGACTGCCTACGGTTAGACTATTCTCATACAGCTATATGTCACTTTCAAGTTACAGTATCTTCTATTGTAATAATCCTAGAAAGCTCCAATTTATGTGACAGTTACAAGAAGCTTCTCTGTTACAAATACTAACGTTCTTTGTCTCTACCTCCTCCCGTTTTGGTCCGATATTCCACCAAGGCTAGTCCATTTTTTCTCCGCCTGTGCTCTTCCCCCTTTAATTACCTCATCTTACGACCTTCCATTCTTTCATTATATGTGTCTTCTTTCTTTAGAATTAGTTTCTTGAATACCAAGACCAACTGTGTTCAAGATTAACAAAAAAAAGACCTCTGTGATCATCTTCTGAAGTTCCTTCAGTTATTTTTCACCACTTGAGAAAGGAGTAAGAAAGGAAAAAACAAGTTTCTTAAAGGCTTGGGGGAAAACGGTAAGTAATCAGCATAAATTGTATAAATCAACATAAAATTGTATTAAAATATATGATAAAACATATCAGAGAAAATTTGCATCCATTTTGGTGAGAAATTTGCACTGTTGACCAATTCTTGTGAGAATGAAGGAAATTTGCATCCATTTTGATGAGATTTTCGTTCTGTACACTAATTCTCGTGAAAAATGAGGGGAATTTGCCGCAATTTTGGTGAGATTTTTATATCCCCAAATTCAAGGTGAGGGATATGCGATATCAATATATTCAGAAACTGTAGACCACCCTATAGAATGTCTGTCATACGTTGTTTCGGTCCTATGTCGCGTCGATCCTACACCGTTTCGGTCCTGTGCCGTGTCGATCCTACGCCGTTTCGGTACTATGGCGTGTCGGCCTGGTACCATTTCGGTCCTATGCCGTTTCGATCGTATGACGGTTCTCTCCTATATATCCTTAAGAAAGTAATTGTTACTTAATATTGCGTAATTGTAAAATAATGTATTTTTTATTATTTCGATCGTATGAAAGTTCTGCGTTTCGGTTCTGTGCCGTGTCGATCCTATGCTTCTTCGGTTCAATGCCGTTTCGGTCGTATGCCGAGTCGGGCCTACGTTGGTTCGGTCAGTGTGCATGTAACCCTGCTAGGTGGTCCTATGTACCCCTACCAAATTTTAGGGGGTGGGACAAGGTACCCCTGCCAAAATCTAAAGACGTGGTCCTAAATACCCCTAGGTCATTGACCTTGGGCCAGGGACGATGGGTCCTGAGGCAGGGACCCAGGGGAAAACAGTGTTCTCAAGTCAGGCCGTTAATACTTTGTGTTTCCGAAAAAATTCTGCAGCATTGGATGGACAGACAATTCAGACGTTATTTCCAAGCCCCGAATTTGTTATACAACAAAAGTGCTGCAGCCTGTTGACGAGAAAAGCAAGTACCATAGATTTTATATTGAAAATAGGATAGGCCATAACAATATACATATTAGTGAATTCGTCGTGAAGAATAACATTCACTGCGCTCACTCCCGGACGTGAATGGGCAACCATGTCCAAAACAAGTTCTCATCAGAACGCGTGCGCAGATTTTAGGTTTAGCCATAAAAATGTTGTCAGACAAGAATTATTTCAGCCTTGACAAACACAGTTCATACAACAGAAATCCGGACAGCAAGTGTCATGAGAATCAGAAATAATAATATACAGATTAATGAATTGCGTTTGAAGAATAAAATTGATTGCACTCACTCCTGGAGGGCCATGACTGACTACTGGTGAATTCATCGTGTCATGTGTAAACCAAAATGTTCCATTCTTGTAGCAATTTAGATCCTATCAGGGACGTTTCACAATCAAATTAAAATTGGTATGAGTTTAAGGTCCCTAATGCGCAGCGAGGGTCATACCACACGTGGACCTACAGTTTAAAGTGGGTTTCAAACCACTCCATTCACGGTTAGTTCCCAGCAGGAATCCAACTCGGGACCACGCGTACTGAAAGCAATAGCGCTAAGTACCAGACTACGAGGAAACACACTCCACAATGCATCCACTGATGTATACATAACGTATGTTGAAAACTAATATTCGTCATCTGGTCACTGTTGCCTGCTGACGAAAAAAAAAACACTAATTTGTATATTGTTAGACCGATACACATGTCTGTACTCCGGACATTTGCTGCCCTGAATTGACTGCTGTGAATTGCACTTTTCAATGCCAACCCAGTAATTTAAAATCATTCTTGTCTGACAACATTTTCATGGCTAAACAATATCTACTCTTGTGTCCGGATGAGTTCCTATCTGTGGACATATGCAAGTGTAATTAAAGTTCTACCAAATTTTCTATTTGTTAGACCGTCTTGTAAACTGAACCCTAATTTTTAAACCTGATGGTAATGGGAAGGAACCTACATTTTGAAAATATGGCATTTCATGCATTTTCTTCATGGTAGAACTAGAGTTCTTCTAGAGTTTTACCACGGCTGTGAAAGGGGAGCTTTTTGGACCTGTAATTTTTACGTTTTTTTTAGTTTTTTTTAAGTTGGAAATCTTAATTTGCACCCTCCACATAACATTTGAGTCGCCATTATGTTGTACTTTTATTAACAAATAAGATATAATTTTTTGAACGTTAAGTTTGCAGCTTAGTGTCAGCGTTTACCATCACCTATATCTTGTAACAGTCCTTGCATTTTTAAGTACAAGTACGTACATCCCATATCTCGCATCATAAGAAACTGGATTTTACGATTACTAAAGCAAACGAATCTAATTTTAACTGCTTTCAAGCTAGAATTCTTACGGAACGATCCGAGGATATAAATTACGGATATAAATTAAGGAAATTGCGCTAACATATATTTTTTTAGATGCATCGGTTATTAATGAAGATACAACAGTGTGACAACTCACCATCATGTTGAAATTAAAATTAAGAGTTCCAAGAAAAAAAATCAAAAGAAAACAGTAGAAATTACAGGAACGAAAGGTGAATTTACGAATTTTCAACGAAGATTGCACGGACTGCAATTTTGTGACGGTGTTGCGGACAAGTGATCTAAAACCTTGACTGGGTTCACTCGAGCAGACGGCTCCACCAAAAACCAAATTTATAACTAAAATACGATGTCGTAAAAGACCTAGAGTGTGAATATAAGTAATTTCTGTCATTAGATATCATATTGAAATACATTTTGTGAACGTATTCCAAGTGTAACTATTTACTAAAGCGGAAGAATACAAGGATGCGAAAAAAGATGGAAATAAACGGAGGGAATTTTCTGTTCGTGTTAGGAATGGACATTTCCGTTGGATATAATGCAAACATACGATTTTAGTACAAAGAATTGTGTGATAAAGAGCATCCTATTATAAAGTTTTTGCAGCGTCGTATGTTGAAACGTAAAATCAAACAATGGGAAGTATGGAAAAGAAGTAAAAATTCAAAACAGACGAATTTCTCCTCGCAGTGGGCCTTTTGTACCCGGGAAACCATTGAAGCCATTTTGAAAGTATGTGTTATTTCGATTACTTAAGTGTTTTTCAAGGTGAAAATTATTGCGGATATTTTATGTATTTTTCCACTATTCTTGTTTATGCGTATGCTTGACGTCGCTGACACACCTGCTTCCTGTGGACCTACCCCTCTGCTCCGCTCGGACCGCCTCACTGTGCTCCTGCCCTGACGCGGTTAGATAGCATTCGTGCTTTTAGTTGCCACCTAGCACAAGTTTGTTGTGGCTTAAGCATTAGCTCCTCATTTAATCATACTCTGCAAAAATAAATCGGAAAATGCAATAAATGTGTGAAAATTTGGTAGGGCCGTCTGCTCGAGTATTTTCCCTTCCCTTTAAGGGTTGCTTCAACACGACGGTAATACTCTCTCCATCCTACCCTTCCACTCACCCTTCACTTGGTTTGGCACCTTCTTTGGAACTCTCAGAGTCCTTGCATACAGGAAGGCACAGGTTCACTTGGTCAACGCTCCTGTGTAAGACAAGCGAACCACAAAAGCAACCTTTTCATTAGTTTATAACGAGTGGCGTGCGTTGTAGAGCGGCTTTAACTATTATTTGATAGGGGTTTAAAATAATCCAACCAGCATATAGTAATAATCTGACCAGTACGAATTTTATTAGTTTTGTAAGTACAAGGACCTAAACGTGTTAAAGTAATGATGTTTACACCAAAACAGTTCATTTTATTATTTGTGAACCAAACTTGTTTAAATTTACCTAACCTAAAGCCAGAACTATGTATATGGGAATCGGGCATGTACACCCTTCGTCTTTATTTGTTTCACAATATACAGGAGGTATGTGCATATTTTTATTTCGAGGCTATAACTTTTTTTAGTGTCTTACTAGTACGTGCAAACAATTTAGTACATTTCTAAACATTATTCTACGCTAAGTTTACAATTTTCCTCGATTTGCTCCAGCGAGTATAGCAAGTATATTTATAAATCTTACAATCAGTGTATTTTACTACCACTTCGTATTTATCCCACGTTCCCTCATCTGGTTCTTCATGCAATATAATATGTGGTTGTCGTTTTGTTCCAGCACATGGTGGCCATCTTGCAATTTCTTTCCCTTCGTCATTATATATCCAACAGTTGGGTATAGGAGCTCGTGTATCTTCTTCGTTAAATAGAACAAGTGAAAATAATTTGCACATCTTGCCTGCCACACATTAGACCCATATGTAAAAAACAAATGAAGTCCTCCTTCCGCATACGCGCGGAGATGTTGATGTGTTCCTTGCTCGGCGAATAGAAGAAGCGCGGACCGCAACGAAGTGGTGCCACCGTCACTTTGCCACTGCTACATATCTCTATCTGACTTGTCGGAAATCCGCCGCTGGCGGCCCACTGGTGATACTCTTCGATACGTTGCTATGGTGACGAATTGACCATTTACCTGCCAGTGGCACTGCACCGAAATCAAAAATATCGTTTCACCCAGCTGTTTAAAAAATCTGGCCCAGTAGTAGCCAAACGGTCACATATTCGACGATTGTGTCATTAAGTCTTTTTCATGATAAGATGACATATATTAATTTTACTCAATCTTACCGAAATTCAGAATATCGTTTTACTCGGCAATTTATGTTCGGAATAAATCTATTTGGCAATCTATGTTCGGACTAGATTTGGCAATCTATGTAATTTCTCAAGTAGTTCTTGAATTATTTGTCTTTCGAACGGACAAACACACAGAGTAAATATATAAAGAAGTGCTGGTGAGCCTTAATTAAATTAAATTAAATACGAAATTAAATTTATTCGTTTAACGTTCCACCCTGTGCCCTTTAGCCTAAAGAAGATGGGCGACTAGTGCAAGTGAATAATGGTAAAATTAAGTCCCTGTGTCCGCTCACCGTGAACCCGACACTCTATGCACCACTGGTGCACACGCTAGCAACTAGGGTAGCGATGAGAAGGGTTTGAAAATAAGTAACAGTAGTTTAAGTTGATATTACCTAAAGTCGAACTAGCCAATACTTTATTTTTATACGGAAGTATCAAAATATGTACTGTACTTCTAAATACGCAACAAAGTAAATACAGTGAAACCTGCCTTTAGCGGAATCGAGCGGGACTTGCAAAAATTTCCGTTAAAGTCACGTTTCCGCTTAGTGGAGGTAGACATTTCCTTTCTTTCTTTCTTTCTTTTCTTTTTTCTTTTTTTCTTTTTTTGTAAAAAAATACATGCTTATAAAGGGGCATACTGAGAAAATATATTGCTGTACGTATATTGTTCGATTACAGTACTTCCTTCTTCTACGAATAAGTACACAAAAAATTAAAATGAATACAAAATATACTATGCACACGTTTTCTTTATTTTTCTAATAACCAAGCAGGGTCTTCTGTGTACATTGCTGCTTGGCTGCTTGAGTTTCCGCATACACTTTAGACTGATAAATTACACTAAGTGAATCAGTCATTTCCGTAAGGCTATTTTTTGCAGTTCCTTTAAACTTCTGAGAGCATCTTGATATGTATTTATTCTACACTCTTCTTCGAACTCGGTATCGTATTCCTTTTCTTCCTGTATCTCGTTTTCTTCTTTCCGACATTCCGCATGATTCTTGATTAAGTTGCGGGGATTAAGGACAATTTGTGGGGGTGAATATGAGTAGTGGTTGGGGAAGGTCAACACTTTCCAGAAATATTTAACAAAAGAACGAACATTTTATCGCAGACAGTGTAATGTATATGTCTCACAGAACGTCTAAACGCTGTAGTCCGGAACTCAAAATTTTCCGTTAAATGTTTATTTTTCTTTCCGTTGTCCGCGTAACACAGTTTCCGCTTAATGAAGGGACTTTTACACGTTTTGTTCTCCAAAATTCACGGGACCGTGAAATATTTCCGTTTAAGACAGTTTTCCGTTTAATAAAGGGTCCGTTGAAGACAGGTTTTACTCTATATATGAATTATATTTAAAATAATTTAAGTTCAGTGGTGCAAAGGACATATGTACTGCTAGACCGGCAAATAGAAGCTAACTATTAAATTATAGATCATCCGTTACAACGAATATTATGAGCACTTGTGATATTGACAAGTCTTACAAGAAATGTTGTTTCGAAGAATTGCCGAATTTTCGTGACCTTTCCCCCAATCTTGAGACTTTATAGTTTGCGTCTGACAAAAAGAATTTGTTTTCAGCATGAATAAGTATCTATTAATAGAAACAAAGTGTTTGATTCTAACGACTGCAAAAATGTTTATAACTTGTTTTAAACCATAAATAATTGGTGTGTTTTTCCTTCGTTACATAAAAGGCGTCGTTATACTTTCTATCCATATGATTACTCGAAAGCAATCCTAGGGAGGGGGAAAATGGAAATACCCATCAGGAAGGGAACTATTTATAAATTTTTGTCACAGAGAATATCCCTTTCATCTTTCCCGTTAATTCGTAAACTGAACCACCTGATATTTTACGAAGTAAGTACCTCTCTAAGTACTATTTAAACGATTTTCTAAACAAAAAACTTTCAAAGATATATCTTTCAGGAATTTATGCTACTGACGGGCATTTTTAAAAAACCGCACTCACCCTCGCAATCAATTGAGCCATCCACACTGACCTTCAGCCACCCTCACCCCAAGTAGACTCCCTCACCCTTAACCTCAACCACTCTCACCATCACTTGTCTACTCACCGTCATCCACCCTCACCCTAAGTAGACTCCCTCACCCTTATCCGCAGCCACTCACACCATCAGTTGATTCCCTAGTACTCACCCTCACCCGCCCCGAGAGAAACTATAAACAAGATGTTTTAGACCATAAAATTAATCCAACTTGAGGTGATCACTCAACCAATGACCCTCAGTGCCCGCATATTGATTAGATTTTTATTTCAAAAAAGCTTCGAAATAAAAGCATAAATAACTTTTGCAGATAGACCAAGTATGAAATTACGTTAATCGAGCATAGGAAAGATGTGTTAATGGTTGTATGTATAATGGAACTACCTAATGTTGAAGAAAGTGATATTAATATGTAGAAAAGAAAATATGTTTTGCTTTCAAAGGGAATCGAACTAAGGTAGTAAATAACAAACATAAAAATACAGGGACATATAACTATTTTGTGGGGGAGTGAAAGTGAAGCAGACGTCTAATCTTGATTGTAGCTTCGTAACTTACGATTTAAAGATTCTGTGCACGAAATCCTTTTTGGTGGGATCTAGGATCGAAATTGGTACTTCACAATTTAGAGCTGAAATAGTGCTTGCGTGAGAAAAGATTTTCACGTATATAGCACTTTGCATTGATTTTCGTTTCACGACAGAAAGGATCGAATTAACTTAATGCTTAAAATATTCAATGCTTTTCCACCGAGATTCGAACCTGCACCCTAAATATGCTTTCATTTTGAAATTTCTCTCACTGGAATCGAACGCAAGGCAATGTATGGTTTTTCGTAAGTGTATGGGACATATATAAACAAGATGAAACGATTTTTCTCTTCCTCTTCCCATGCATGTGTGCACGCATATCTGTATGCATATTTGCATTAATCTATGGGCTTTTCATAGATTTTGAACATAATTCGAAATACAAACTTAAGCAAGACTTCATTTAAACAGACGATGAGACAAACACAAATTGTGGGAGATTAAGAATGGAACTGGGATCAATTTCTGTATCTGAAAGAATACCATTTCAATAAGTGCCAGAATTACCATATATTAGTGCGTATAAATATTTTTGGTCCTGAATATAATCAGTATTGTACAGAGAAATTACGTTTAAGAAAATTTGAACATTGGCCTGTTTCAAAAACACAATGTCCTGAACAATCAAGTGATGCTGGATTTTTTTACATGAACAAAGGAAACAAAACTATATGCTTCTATTGTGCTTGTGTATTAAAAGATTGAACCGATAACGATGTTCCGTGGATAGAACATGCGAAATGGTTTCCTAATAAATCAATTTCTTTACCTTAAGAAGGGATATGCATTTTTAAAGCAATACAGGAAAAGTACTCTGATATGCTAGTATTTCATAGTTGTACGAATGATAATATACAAAAAATGTCAGCAAAAGTTGCAATAACAAAATTGCCTTTCAATACAATTTGAAGTGATATTTCAATTAAGCCCCATTACATACCTTTTATTTGTATAGAACTGTAAAAAGTACATTTACATATTCTAAAGTTAGTAAACGACGTGTATTTATACAACTAATACAAGTATGTGCTATTATATATATCCTCCTGGGTTTTTATTGATAATGATGCATTAGCACCGTATTTGCGAAGTGGCAATGAAGATTAATGAAGATATGAAAGAATGAAGTTAATGTATCTGGACGTAACATGCACGATCTTAAATTTACTGAATTGATATAATCGAAAGTATATAGGGCATGTATAAACAAGATAAAACATGATTTTTGCTTGTTTGCTCACCCCCTTCATGCATGAGCAGACATCTATCTGTATGCATAGTACCGTTATTCTGTGTTCATCAGCTATTGAAGTAACATGTCTTTGAGTGCATGGGCATCAACTCTGGATACTAAGAAACACTACTCATTAAATGTTGAATATGGTCTTAATTCAATGAAAACCAATTAAATTTGTTATGGACTGGATAGTGAGACATTTGAACCAGTTATTCGTGTTGGTAAAGGACATGTGTTTGGATTGAAGTTAAATGTAGCCGAATGGCAAAAACGTGTACATTTGATTCCATTTTTTACGGACTATTTAAATTCTCAAGTGTAAATTACATTTTAAATTATCTTGGACGAAATAAGGAACATGTAGCGGGGAAGCTAGTTAGTAAAAACTTAGTAATGTTAGAAAAGAAAGGAACACTTCGTGCTCCTCGAAATACTTTGTAATTATCTTCAAGAGATTGTATTTATTTCTTAGAAATATTACCGTGTATTGAACACGCTGTGAAAAACAGTAAAGCTTGCAATGTTGTGCTACGCGAATATTTTAATTTGTGTACAGATACTATTCGTAATCATGTTCAATCCCAATGTCCTACACGCAGAGGACTTGCTACAATTCATACACGTGTTAATAAACAGAGTATTACTAATGGAATGAACATCAGTTCTCCAAGTGGGTATCTTAATAACAACGGTGATGTGAACATTGATGATGGAAGATCAAAATAGGAAATGAAAGTATTTTGCAAACAAAAATGCATAGATTCAATTGTGGCTGATTTATTTGATAGTGTAGAAACACACTAAAGTTTGACGGAAAGCGATACTAATCAGTTGAAGGATATCAATGAAGTGAACGTCTGTTCATAAAGAAAAAGAAGAAAAACAAGAGATTATTTTTTTCATTTATACTGAGCTGTGTAGTACTAATACAATAATATAGTGAAATTGCAGTATTTCATTTTCATATAAAATTTGTATATCGTGTGGTCGTTTAATAAGTTCAAATATGATAGGATTTTTATTAGTGTACTAATGTTGGTATTATTCCGATACTTTCTTGTAGGAATAAAGAAAATTCTGTTAGAAGGGTTGATCTAAAAAGAAATCGTACGGATATCTTTTTTCACTAAATAGACGCTGCATGTTTATCTCTCCTGCGGAAGTCTAATTCGATCACAGTGCGACGTACGTTTACGGTGAATAACATTGTGTTCGTAGATTTTCTCGAATACTTTTATTTTTGTCTCAAGTACAAAATTCATCAATAACTTCAATATTATTATTATTATAAAAGTTGATGTGTGATATAATGCCAATGGAAACGCTGTACGTTTACTTCTATTGCGGAGGTCTTTAGTACGTCGTTTATCGTGGCACGATTATGACCTTTTAGATAAAGAATGATTAATTTGTGATTTAGAATTGAAACTTCTGCGTTTTCGAGGTTTATGGTTAATTACTTCGTCAAGTGCGATTAATTAAGAAATAAAAACTAAATTTCTCCTTTTGTTTGTTTAATAAGTTTTGTAGGAGCCTCGTGTCGACTAAATTCGCAGATTTTTAATCAAAATAAATTTAATAAGTAAATTCGTGAATTCGTAATCGAGAAAGAAAATTATCTTTTCGTTTATTAGGTTTTGCACAAGTCTCATCTCGTGTTAAGAAAAACAGTATTTCGTGACCGATCAGTTTCAGATTTCCCGTCTTCGCAAAGGAATTTATGGCCTATCTAGGTTTAAATTAATTAGCTCATGAAAACAGAAATGAACAAATACTAATTACATGGAAACATGGTCGTGTTCGAAACAGACACTAATTATGTGACGTCAAATTGTTTGAAGCACGTAGATGTCAAAGGAAAGTGACACAATATAGATTTGACTGCTAATATTCGAAACAATTTCTGAGAAGATCATAGAAGAAAGAAAAATCATTACTTTTAATTAAATCACTTTGATACAGGGAGCGTAACGCACCCCAAAATATGAATGTTAGGAATCGTTTGAATTACCCATCGGCAATCGAACCGTAGGTCCCCAAGGTTGAACCTACAGCTCATTGTGCATAGCTAGGCACTAAAACAAAATAATTTTCAGTACTTTGTCATCTTAAAATCAATAATAAAAAGACAATATAAGCGAGAAGCGAACGTGTCGTTCTCGTAGTAAAAATAACGCTAACAAAAATAGGATAACATAAGTTTGAAGAAGAAATACTGATCTTACCTATATCCATAAACAATGTCCAAGATCATTTAAGGGGAGAAATATAATTACACATGAATGTGCGTAAGATGGAATTTCATAGACTTGTTTATACTAACAATATTTGATAAATGGTATAAATTATGCTCTTCCCCGTTAATAAGTTTCCACGATTACCAATTCCTTTCCACTTGTAGTCCGAATATTCGTCTTACAAACTTGTTTTCAAACACTTTCGATCTACGTTTTCCCTCAGAGTTAGTAATCAACCACACAGCACAATAAATATGATTATCGTTTGTGTATATTTTAAGTTTATAATTCCTAAACAAAAATCGTGACAACAAAAATTTTTAACTGATTAATAACATGGTACATTCCTGTTCTTCGTTTGCTGTGGGGAGAAGGTGTGTTCAATAACCGACCCCACCATTTCTGAACTTTCCGGCTTTTCTGTAAATTTTGTCAAATGTGAACGCCACCCTCGAAATGAATTCCTGTTCACGTACCTCGTTGTAATTATTAATAAAGATTAATATTAGATATTAAGCTTCATAACTTTTTCGTCCTTTTCTTCTGGCTGAAAAGTTAACATAAGTTTTTAGTATTTAGTTTATATCTATCACCACAAACTTACTTATCCATGAGTCAAATCAAAGAATAAGAAATATAGAACCGTCAGAATTTGAAAAGATAAAGGTGATTTTGTAAAAAAAATTACATCTGTAAATTAAAAAGTATCTACGTCGGAATTAACACTTCCTTTCATCTCCATTAGATGCATATCAGCAGTCACGTTTATATATAACGTTTGTACAATTTCCAATTCCGTTCATCTTGTAGTCCCAATATTCGTCTCAGATTCTTCTTTTCAGATACTTTCAGTCTGCGTATTCCATCAAATCAGTGATCAAGCATACAGCAAAATAGCCATATCGTCGTATGTATTTTAAGTTTCTAATTCCTTAACAAAAATCGTGACGACAAAAGATTTTAACCAATTAGTAACACGAAATCCCTCTTTTCAGTTGATACAAATTTCCACGTGATCCTAGATATTTGAAAGTAACCGTTTTGTCGGAAGTACGAAGAAAAAGTTATTACTTTGAGATTCATTTAAACATATTTTTATTAGTCTAACTAACTTTTTCTGTAATTCAAATTATGTAAGGGTATTATATATTGTTTCTCTTTTTCACAAACCAAATGAAAGAATAAATTTTCTCACTTGATTTCGAATCCTCGAATAAAATAAGAAGAAAATACATTCACAGATCTTTAATACCATAGGCGAGCACTCTAGCACTGAGCTACAATGTTCCTGAAATCTTAAAATTTATTTTCATACATACTTTGTGAAATCAAAGCCAGGAAATCAGTTTGTTTTTAATCACTTGAAGAGAGACGGAACAAACGTCTCCAATAGCTCTACCCTGTACACATACATAATTAACTCAAAGTTAATTTATCGTTCATTTGCCATTCTTCGATCTTTCATTCTATTTATTGAAAACATTAGTCCTGAGATCGATTTCCCATGTGGACACTCTATCGACAATTATGAATAATAGATTAAAGGATACTCGTAATGAGATCAAATATGGTGAAATAGCAATGCATTAAGGTTACGAATTTCATATTTTATTATGTAGAAAGTATATGCAGCTAGTCTGAGAGATCTATAGAAATGTAGAATGGAAGGCAAAATTTTGTGTAAAGTATTGTGCTTCCAAGTAGGGTTGTCATATTACATGATTTAGCGGATACAATCCGAATTTTTTTGATCTTTATAGCCTTCATTTACAACAGTGCAAACAGAATGGAGCCTCTTTTCTACGGGTCCTAACAGGGTTTCAGTCCGAGATTCAACCTCCTCATAATTTTTTCTAAAAGTCTCGGCTGGTCTTGCTTCTCGAAGTATTCTCTCTCGTCTCGAGACGGAACTGTATCATTGGTGACTTGCCCTCACCACAAAATTAAGATTCCCTAATCAAAGTAATTCTACATAAGGAACGTCTGAGAGATTTTCCGTTCCTTTTGTTTTTAATAAAATATAAAAATTCCAAAGCTAACTATAAGAATAGGAACACGACTAAATTCTAAAGTTTATTCACGTTGAACAGGAAAAACAAGTGTGCAACGATAATGATGAAATCTTTCAGTTTAACGTCCCACGGATATTTGTTTTAGGCTAAGGTTGAATTAGTAGAATGAGAATGTGTGAGTAGCCGATGAAAACCCACAGACACTATGTTGTTCACCATAAGCTTACTTATTCTGGGTCGAACTAGGGACTACATGCTCAGATGTAAGTGTTCTGCCATAGTGCAAGACAACATGTAATAAAATAACTTCTTTTAACCTTTCAAGCTGGTCTACGTAACGCCTCGGGGAACGAATTAGGGACCGCATGCACCAGATGTAAACGATTTGTCACAGTGCAGGACAACTAGTAATAAAACAACTTCTTTTAACCTTTCCCGCTGGTATACGTAACGCTAGCATACTTCTTCTACGTAACGCCATCGAATAAATATATCACAGCTCAGAATATTATAAGGATAGTTTTCAAACACGAGATATGTTTATTACTCACTCGCAGCCGGAAAATAGATTATGTTACTGGCTGTTCTCAGAAATGAGATATGTATATTACTCATTCGCATTCGGAAATGCTATAACATTGCATTTTATCTACAATCGCAATTAGGTATGTGTGTATGTGAAGAGACCAAGTACTATACTTGTCTAAACAACAAAACAATACATGTAATCTGAAATGCTGTATACGTATAATTCTTCAATTCCAATCCTACGTTTGAAAAAAAACATGCAATGTGATATTCATCTTAGCAACCAAGATCAACTAGATCAAAGGTCAGTCTGCTAACAAATCCCATTCCAATAGACGAGTTCAAGTTACTTCGTGAGAACACCAAATTAGATATAGCATCGGTTCCGCTAAGGTGGAAAATGTTATGAGAAGCTTATGTGATTAGATCATGTTTAATCAATGGAATCCAAAACGTTTTAAACAATCATAAACTACGATATTCATCTTAGTTACCCAACGCTCAGGGAACAACGAACATGAACTTCCGTGAGGGGTATTGACCGTAAGATCCTGAGTACAGTTCTGCTCAAGTTAGAAGGGGAACCTGAGGATTCAAATTTTCATCGTACTTTGTCAAGACACTTTGAAAACTATGAAAAGCTTCCGTTATTAGATCACGCTCAATCAATTGAACTCAACAGGTTTTAAAAAAAATCATATACTACGATATTCGTCCTAGCAATCCAACGCTCAGGGAACGGTCCCAAGTCGAAAATTTTCCCAAAACGGGTCCAAACACTTAGAAACAGTATGTTTCATGATTTTTATTACCAGTCATTGTTTTCTATGGGAATGTGTTTCGAAACTAACCCCTCAGCGCCAAGTCTATGAGACCGCGCAGAAGAGACGGGGGCTAGGCGGTCCAAACTAGCTACCCAGTGCTATGAGAAGCTTCCGTTCTTAGCTTCACACGGGCGACGAGGGCTGGAATGCGTAGTGCTATATTAGAAAAATTCTTTTTTTCATGCAAGAATATATTTTGCAGAAAACAAAATCTTCATTTAACAATAACACTATTTTTATTTTCATCATCATTACTGTATTCAATTCTCGGCATGCACCCAGTAGCTTATATCATGCGCAAACAACATGTGTGCGGTAGAGAACGCGACAATAAGACAAACTTAACTCAACTCTTGATCGTGAAGTATCCAATTCAATTCCAGTTCACACCAAAATGGATTTTGTGCACAGAATCTTAAGTCGTAAGTTAACGAAGTTGCAATCAAAGTTAGTTGTCTGCTATTCATTCCCTCGAAATAATACTAATACTACTACTACTAATAATAATAATAATAATAATGTGATGCTGTATTTCTTATTTTTCTGTTTGTTATTTACGACTTAATACCACTTTGAACCGGGTTCTATCCTCGATGAAAGACAGACAGAGAGCATTGAACTCTTGAAAGCATTATAATTATTCGAAATGAGGAGCTTCAACGATGAACCCTTTTTACGTTTTGCACCACTTTGTTCAGCATTAGGGAGTTCGATTATACATACAATCATTAACACATCTTTCGTAAGCTTGACTAAGGTAATTTCATACATTTCCTATCTGCAAAAATGACTTTGAATACTAATCATAGCATCGTATTCTATGGGAATGTGTTTAGAAAAAAATTATCATCATGGCTTAAATACAAGCATCAAATTAGTTGGCATAATTTGATCTTGGCGTACTCTGCATAAGCGATTTTGATTACTTCGGAATCTATTTCAAAAAACTCTCTCATCTCGGCTTATCATTACACACATCATCAGTTTGTGTTGGTGTAGTAATCTACATAAGACCTTTCGCATCAAGACTGTGGAAAGTCGTATTTCAACTGGGTTATACAGATATCTCAATGGGAATACGACAACACAAGTTCACTGTGGGGACTTGAGTATACAAATTTTCAAGCTAGGTTGTAAAAACATTATGGAATACTACGACAAGTTTCCCTTATTATATCATCCTCAATCTAATTGTGAAAGTCAGTGGAAAATGTATATATTTCAAATTAATTTGATGAACGTTCCACTATTATATTCAAATCTAGATTGTGAAGTACCAAATTCGATCCTAGCTCCAAGCAAAATAGATTTTGTGGCACAGAATCTTAAATCCTAAGTTAACGAAGCTACAAAGCTCCGATAAATTAAATCCAGCACTATAAATTAATACAAATACCTTTAGTACTTACATAAAATAATGGATAAATTCTCGGTGAGGGAGCATTATGACTCGAACTCTAGTCCCTTGAATTTTCTATTTTATTAATCATTTCTATGTTTCATGAAACTTAAAAATTATCCTTTGGGTCATTATAGCAGTATGTAGTAAGAAAAAGTTAAACAATAGAAATATTACATAATTTCGAGTTGTGCGTAAGATTGATGAAATGGTTATATAACTCTGGTATTAAGGAAGATATACGCGGACCGTTATTGTAACTTTTGTAAAGGAGAAAAAATCCGAAATATTTACGAACTGGAGAGAATTAAGGAAATTTATGTAATAAAAAGTTGTAAGTAATTTGTTAACACCAACACAATTTCGAGCGTGTCAAAACTAGTAGCATCGCCGACGCGGACATTCTGGAGATTCTTGTCGCTCATCAACGATGAGGAAACTGATTAGTTTCCTGGAGCAAAGAACAATGAACTTTTGACGTAAGGATGATGAAATCCCAGGAAGGGGAAGCAGAACAAAACCAGGGAGTCGGCGGTATCGAGAGAGAGTGGAAGAAACGGTGCAAAAGCCGAGGGAATACTGTCCGATGCAGGAAGTAAAGCGAAGCATCAAAAGAGAAAATGAAAGTTCTTCGAGTAGTTTTAAGAGCCGAAGTAGTGGTGACCAATGACTTCTACTCCAAGAATCTTGAGATACCTGAGGTTCACAAATGGTCGCAGAGGAGGTATCCGTAGACTCGGCCTAACACAACATCCATTGCCAACTTCTTCAAGAGGTCATCTCTGCAGGCCCAGGCCACCATTTGGCCGTTGGAGAACGTCTAGGATGCATCAGGTATGTGTTCCTTCTCTGGTTTGTTTATCAATGATATAATGTCCAGTAATGTCGTTATCGTGATCTAGCAGGATTGACTCAGCCGCAAGTAGACACACACTTTAGACTTTAAAACGCATTTGCTAATACGAAATATAGAAGCATGATTATTATTAACTCTGATTAGTTATTTCAAGTGCTTTACCTGTCGTATATGACTTGTTTAACTTTTATTAATTTCCCTTTCATCCTGGAAGGTGAACGGAAGCGGATTATCCCGTGTTGTTTTGCTTTAACATCCCCGAAACTCAGACAATAACGCGGGTAAGTTCACAATATACAGTATATTAGTCATGGTTGATTATCTTAGTCATTTGGCACTATTAGTACCCTTACATAATAGAAAGGCATCCACTGTGGCCAGTGCCAACTTAGACGTGCAATTATCCGATACGGTCCCCCGAAAAGTATTTTGTAGGATCAAGCTTCAAATTTCTGTTCAACATTAATGAAAAAAATTAACGAAATTGTTGACATAAAGCATGTGCGAACGGCAGCGTTCAAATGATGAATGCGAATAATTCAACTCCGCTAGTGCCAATTTTGGCAAAATATTCGAGACACTGGGCTGGCTATGCGCCTACGCATACATTTCCACATCTCCTATTAGGAAGCATTCTGCTTTAAAAATAGTTTTTGGCAAGTAGGCAATATTTCTAAACCAATTCAATATCAATTCACAAAAGTACAAGACCATAAGAAAAAATTATGGTTGATTCGCCTCCTGGCTTAACAAGCTATGACGCAAGCTTAACATCGAACTAAGTTATGAGTAGACCAACATAGAGAATCTACGGTTGGCGACTTAGTTCAATGTAGAGATAATTGGCCGAAAAAGGACGTCAGTCTCTAGTTGACCACAAAATATTTAGGACCTTATACTCTACGGAATATCACTCCTATAAATGCATGTAAGATCGAAATAGTAGCATACCCTAGTAAAACGCAAATAGTGTCCCTCGAAATACTTAAAAAAATTTCTCTTTCAATTCACCGTCTACTGACAAGATAGCGATACTGACGAGCATTAAATTTCAGGATACAAATTAAATAAAATTAGATATTATAGTGTAGTAGCCGCGAGTATGTTGATCGGGCCCATTTTCTCAGCATACTCATACGCCAACGCCAGAATTAAGAATGAAGTGATAAAGGGACGTTCCGCTCATTACGATAGGGATAAAGCAATTCAGCTTGTTTCTCCGCCCTATTTTTGAGGTAGAAATATGACTTTTGTCATCTCAAGTGTGCGTTTGATAAGACACCAAAGATAGGGGAGAATGGATGGTGCACAAAATTTTGGAAGCGAGACCTTCAAGAAGCTAGAAAACTCAAGCCCAAAATTCTCGTCTCCAATAGTTATCGATGTATATTTTTCTAAGGAGCTCCTACTAAGATCTTGACATTAGTCCTTATGACAGTCACATATTATCTAATACGTAAAAGAATATATTTTATTACTATTTGTGTTTGTCTTGCGGTTTATTTTGTTAGGCACAGATCTTGGTTCTCATAATACAGCTTGCAAACTCATATGAAATTAAGATCATATCTAATATCTTATTAATTTCGTTACCTAATATGCTGATTTTTCTAATTTTTCTCAAAAAAAGTATTATCTATTTGTGTTGTTGTTCCCAGTTAGAACGAATCTCTCTGGTAACTGCTAAGAACTTGGTATTTCTTTTGACAGACTCATGTAAGTTGCAATATAACCTGACCTTCTTACAATTTCTTGGTGTGTCTTATTGACAGTCAGAATTAAGATAGCCACGACAAATACTATGACTATGACCCAGAAAATACCTAGCATTAAAATTGACTGTTACGGTGGAACTTCGGGATAACCATTCGAAAATTTCTTCCAGAAGTTCAAACACGCCGCCGAATTATATAAGTGGAACGATGTCGATAGTTTTAAATGCTTAGTCACCTATCTTTACCGCCCAAGAGTGATTTTTTATGAATTACATTGTGACGAATTACAATCTTGCACTAAATTTCAAGAAGCTCCGTGAGGCGGTCAGTGATACGGACAAACTTTCCAATAGCTACTCTAGTTAGCATAGCCGAACGAAAAAGCGTGAGGAAACTTATATTCACAATACTATCTTGCTGATAAAACAAGCCAACGAGTTTCCCCTAACATGAGTGACGAGGACTAATTCCAACACTTATTACAAGTATTACCAGGGAACGCACTCAGTTTTGTCATTGAAAAGGAATGTGAGAAACCGGAAGAGGAAAAATGCAATCGAGCGTTTCAAAAAAGCGCGTGCTCATTCGCAGTTGTGACGAGCACAGACTTCAAACCACAAACTTCAAAAGAATCATAGCCCCTTCAAATGTTTCAGTTGTGGAAGACTGAAGGATTTATGAGCTCAATGTTAGGCTAACACTGATGTTTCGGGAACTACCTTAACAGTGAAGGCCCCAAAAACTCCCACAAGTGGCAAACATTTGAACTAATGGGAATCATAACTGCCGCACAGCCGCTAGGCGAAATCATCAAAATAACTATCAGCGTCCTTTGAGGGGACAACAATCCCTTAGGCCGTCTGGAAGACCTACTCAACAAGAAAACCCAGTTAAAATCCAAATTCAGCAAAAATAAGAAGAATAATTGAAACCAGGCAAGAGAAAGCTAGAGGGAGCCCAAATGATAGAGTCAGAGTCTTACGGATATTAAAAAGAAGCAAAATAGAGGATATTTCATCAGACTGAGTATCCTATAGACATCTTAGTTGGAACAAGGGAATATACATGTTTACTAGATTAAGCTAAGAGCAAAGCAAGTAGAAGATTCGAAGTAGTTTTTTTCAGTTACTTCTACATTAATCTACGAATAATTATGGCCACGCCGGAAAAAGTGTACAAGTTAATTGAAATAGACACGAACTTAGGAGAATCCGAGACTTAGAAAGAAAGGTACTATCTTGCACCGGCTTATTTCGTGGCTTTTGAAAGCATTCACCTAGCGCATGGAGTATTGATTTTCAAATAACTCTCGATCCTATTAATGCTACAGCGATTTAGCTACCAGGTTGTTGACATACCTCTCATTATCATTTGTTAAAGACATGCTTTGAATATGACCAATTGACAACTTTCTAGCAAGTTACAGTATAGCAGTACGAACTGATACATTCGGTAGGATATGAGCAAGGCGAGTGATATTTGAACGAAGCTTTTGCTGAGTTTAGACACCGGATTCGCATTGGTTCTGTCATATTTACCTATGGAGAATCGGTGGCCTCTACTTTGCGGGAAGCGTTCCACCAGTTCCTTGTTATGGATCTGAAACCATATATGAGTGCCTGAGGGTGTGAATTGCACAAATATATAGTTTTGAGAAAAATTAAGTTTTATTAGACTAAGTACAAAATATGTAACATATGTTTATTGTTGTTGTGAAATGGCTCAATTGCTTTAAAATACCAATAGGGTAATTGGAAAAAATATTTGTTTACAAATAAGCTTTTAACTCAGGTTTAGGAGTCGATTGCAACAAAACAAAATTTTCACTCATGATTGCTTTTAGACTATACAAGCACTGTACCAGAACTATTCAGTTATGGCTGGTGTAAACGAAAAACGCATTCTTTTCCATAAAATACTCGTCATTATGTTTATACAAACTAATAGAGCTTTTAAACATCCTCTGACTGTTTCTCGACATGTCCTTCTGCCTTTGCTGGTTTGATGTTCGTGTACAGATCATGGTACACGGATGGTATGAATGGTATAAATGAGAGCAGGTCACGGCGCTTCAGGGCATAGATTCCCGTCCTTATGGATAAAGTTGTGACATATTTAGTAAAACCTCTCTCAACATTTATGTGATCAGACAGTCCTCCAATTGTTTTTTCTCTGCGACTTTCTAGTTGTTCATTGAACATGCGGACTTTTGTCCAATGTTCAAGGTCTGGAAAGGAATACTTGAAATATATGTGTCATGGGCTGCAGTTAGTTACCTTTACTGCTGTTCTTGTCAACAGTGGTATGGTTCTTTGCTACTGTATTTAACAGCATTTTTAGGTTTAGAAAGTATGAGTTGTCCATGTCAATGACTGTAAAGTGATCTTTCAAGATACATTCTGTGACTACTTGTTTCGGGATTGCAAAAGTGTCCAAAAAGGAGGTGAAGCATATCGTAACATCTTTGCTCTTTCCAATTTTCAGATAAAACTTAAATGTTTGTGTTCTCCTTGACTTATTCATATCAGTGCGTTTGTTTTTTATGATCGTTTACAGACACTTTGCTTGGTAAGGCCCCACAAAAATGAATTTTTCATGTTATAATCACCTAACTTATAAAATCCTATGAAAAGGTTATCCTTGTACATGTCTGTCAATGTATTAAACACACATCAACCATGTTTGGCTTGTGTTCTTTATGACACAGTCACACGTTCCCTCTCCCGTCTTTTTGCTGCAACGTGCTTGGTCGTTTTTATCTTAAATAAATTTCACCACTGTTTCTGAGTCTTTTCGCAACAATTCCCTTCCAATCGCCACTGTTTCGTGAACATTGTTTAGGTTTCACTACCCAAACACCTTCATTACCGTCGACTGCCGCCATTCGGCGGTTAGAATGCAAACAGTAGTATTTTACTGGTATGTGGAAGCTCATGCGCGAGCAGACTGCAGAACATAACAAAACAGATGAGGCTTTTTCCATCAGCCAACAGCTGGCTCAGCGAACAGCTGGCATTTCCAAATCTCTATCTTCAACTGTCTGTAACACGTGATTGGGATCCGCCACATAGCGAATCAGTTTGCCATTATCCCGTTAAGTAGCAGCACCATCAGGTAGTGTACCTCCATCAAAACGTCAGGTTGTGTGGCATAGACTTTTATCACTTACAGGCATTCATATTACTGTGTCACTAGAAGACCTTCCAGATCCAAATTACCCCTGCCCTCATTCGTCCTCATTCCCCAAATGAGTATGCACAGTATGGTTGTAGAGACGACCAACTAATGTGCGTGAACAATTGGTACAATCAGAAAATATAAACGCCGGTTTGGGTTTATCCTTTTGCGGCTCCCGACATAACACATTAGACACACAACAAAACGGAAAAGGGGAGAAAAACATAGAAAGAGCAAATTTCGTGATATTAGGCACATAACACGTGAATCGATATTGCAAACTTGGGTATTTCCTCAAATACCTTGAGTGTTACTTTATTCTTATAGGATCATCAATGAATTCTTCGTTTTGACCGGGGACGAAGTAGGAAGCCCATTCATGAATCTGGAAAGAGACAAAGCAAAATATTTGCTTATTGAATTTTTAGCAAAGAATCGAAATGCTGATTACAAAATTTTTTTATCCTTTTCTTGTTACAAAAGCTAATAAAAATCCTATTCTTTGCTGAAGTCATTCGTTATCATTCTTTGTGTTTTTACCAGCAACCTCCTTTCGTTAACACAATGTTCGATAAAGGCTGATATTGTAAGTTAATTATCAAGTTGTGCTCACTAATGGAGCTTATAACGCACATGGCAGATCGTCATTACTTCTCTAAATCTTTTACTGCCAAAATTATTACAATTCTAAATCGGGAATTTTAGCCAGTTCTAGCTTACACTCATCTAACGCACGATTTTATAGAGCTATTCGAAGTCATCTGTGCTATTCTCGTTGGTACGAACCTGTCAGTTGACGCCCTCATCGACGCTACTGCTGTCTTAATAAAAAAAAGATTATAGAAGGGTTGCACTATGTCCAGGGTTAGGCGATGGCTTCGGAACAATTATACTCGTTGTCATTATTAGGAAACGGACACCTCCAGAAAGTTCAAATCTGGAGGTCCGAGTTGCCGTATTACAATTAATAGAGGCAGCATCAACCCTTTAACGTGTATGGGAATACATAACATTGTATGAACAGAAAGTTTGGGGAAAACTCTTCGCTTTCATTCCTCCCAGACAGGCCTCTAAGATATTACCACCCTTTTCCCGCGTTTACTTGCGATGATACCTGCATTGAAATATAAGATGGAACAGTTAGTGCCATTCAAAGGCTGGTTGGGTACATTTGGTTAGTGAACCGCAAAATGTATGAAATATGTTTACCTGACCTATGGCTTCGGATACCGTGTATACTTAGTAATG
The DNA here is from genome assembly GCF_964235325.1 of Thermobia domestica. Classification (NCBI taxonomy): domain Eukaryota; kingdom Metazoa; phylum Arthropoda; class Insecta; order Zygentoma; family Lepismatidae; genus Thermobia; species Thermobia domestica. Next base: position 103,893,114 of record NC_137457.1, read on the forward strand.
GACACGAACTCCACTCCACTAACTGGTTGCTTCCCGACCCGTAGCCTGGTATGAAGTTTTAGAAGAGAAGTTCCCGTTCTAAGTCAGTTAAATCATTTCGACAATGCCCGTCCTCTTTCTTTTTGTAGAAAAAACAGTTAATTACTAATTACAGTTTACCTACTCTATGGAATCCAGTACAGCCCAGGATACTCCAAACCGTTATGGAAAGGAGAGACAAAAGTTAAGCTGTGGCCACCGAAACAAAATTATACGAATGAAAATTTGAACTCGAGTACTTAGTGTTGGCAAAATGCGTATCAAAGCGTACACGCCGTCTTCCTCAATCCATACTGTTTGCACTGCACACTCAAATTCTACCCGACTGTCTGCCGCAAGGGTAATTGGAAGTCCTTCGTTAATGAACCACCACCACAACTCGTTAAAAATATGGCGAATGGGATATATAATTCAAACGCTTGTTCGTCCAAATCTGGCATTGTACTAAATTTTAAGTGAACTACCGCCCATACCTGGCAAACGGAAACTGCTATCCGATCTCATTTTCTCGAAACTTCCAAAGAGAGAAATGATCTGTTTTATGAAGAAAATACTGAAAAAACAGAAAACAGAATGCATGTCCTAATTCCCTTGATCTATGACGAACATTAGCTATTCCATCTGCAAATCCTACCTCCAATGTTCTCCTCGCACAGCACTTTAAGTGGGAAGGTTTTCCACAAATTTTCATGTTTTCTTCTCGTTTGAAAAGCAACATTTCTTTTGGTCTGATACACCCTGAGTAACTCGTCGGATTCCCCGAAGAAAAGCATTCTAACAAATATAGGTATAATGCTTGCCAATTGTGTTATGGCTTTACGCAACATTAAGTAAGTTGTAATAAAGGATAGCCTAAGCTAGTACTTCACAAGGAAAGCCATAAAATCAATATCAACGAACACAAATAAGCTAAAGGTAGTAAACAGGAGGACCTTTAGTCGCTGTGGTACTATGGGCTTGCTAACATAAGATAGCAGCGAATTTCCGCTGATAAGTTCATTCCTCTGCGTCTGCCCTTTTAGTTCGATAATTTTTCCTTCATACCCTTGTCAATCCTTGCCTTTCACATAAGGTCACCCACAAATTGAAAATCAACCTAGAGAGTAGTAAATGATTACAGGGAATCTTGGATATGCAAAACCGTACAGTACTGACATATAATTTCATTTCTCTTTTACAGAAACAAAATTAGGAAATGTTGTTTCCTTATCCTCCTAGGTATAACAGGTATTGCTGTTTTACCCACTACGCAAGAGATGACTGTTTCAGTACTTGCTAATGTTGGGTTATTTTGAGAACAGTTAACCTCGTAGATAGCTTATCATAAACTAGGAATATAAGCCTATACCTTACTTGTATACAGCTTAACACAGCTTCATGATGAATTCATAACTTTTCAGCAAGCCTTCACGTAAGGTTACTAGGACCAATCTCGTGAAGCGTTAGAGCATTCGTGTCAAATGTTACAATCCACCATCGACATCCAAAAGGTTAGACTTGCACTTACAGAACGAGTTTCTAGACTTGGCGATGAACATAGTGTAGAAAAGTACGTTCCAAAATTATGTAACTACGCAAAGAAAAATGGGACAGTTAATCAATCAGCTGGTCAACAAAACACATTCAGATCACCGTAGTATCGTTCCCACGCGCTAAGAACTTATCCCTCCAAGTGGAGAATGTATTACAATCCATTCAATCAAAAATTAAAGCACTACAGAAAACTGTAAACCGAGTAATCGAGCAGGAATATAAAAACCATGGCACTGCACTCTCCGTACAGGTCCTGGTGATTTGCAAACTATTGTCCTCTAATCAGTTTGAACGACAAAAGAAAGATATTCATTCGACATGCATCGAAGGCAGTATGTCATTAAGCGCAATCAATCCTAATCAACTTACTCAATATCATCGAACTCTGACGTTTCTTTTACAAAAGCAAGACTATTCATTGGCCATCCCTACTACCAAGTTTTCAGTTATAATCACTTACGAACAACTACCTGTCACTTTTCAGATAATCATGTAACATTAATCACTAAAATCCCTACTATCCGGGGATTAAAACCTTTCGAATTGTTTCGTTTAATTCCCCTTCCATTCCACAACAAAATGAAACGTGTAAGGAAATCCATGAATCGGCTATTTTTGCCACGAATTCAGAATTCGAAATGATTTTGGTTGATCGTGATATCACCTCCCTCTGAAGTCGCCCTGATGGACTTTGCAACATACCAGAGGTTACTATCACCTCAGTTTAGATCCCGAAATAATTTTATCATTTATGGCAAACATTCTCGATAAAAGAAATAAATAAATTTTGTACTTTCCAATCTCAGCCGAATACGCATAAGGTTATTACTCCCTTGCACCAAGACGAAATTCTCGTCACTAATCCGCGCACTCGAATGACCCTAAACTTCCCTGGGAAAACGGAAGTTATTAAACAAGATCCGAAAAGCCCGATTCTCTTAAAATCACTCTCAATTTTCTATGTACCTTTTGAGTAGATCAGAATTTACCTATCCCAAAGCGCTTTCCTTGCCCACACTATTTTATTTCTATCTCTTAAATAAAACTACTGTTGCCATTAACTTGGCTATTCCTGAAAACTCTAAAGTTGCCAAAAATCTATTTGATGATATAGCATTCACTGATCTCAATTCCAAGTTGAGCGAAGACTTGTCAGTGAGGGTAAACTACTTTGAACCTCAAATAAAATCGGAACAACTGATTCTGCTTGCATTACCAAACTGGTTGCATGTAACTAATCTCATTGTTAGACCGTACATATCTACTCTTTTTATCTGGAATGCGGGTATCACACTCTCCTTGCTGTACGTTGCTTTTCAACTAAGGTCGAATCTTTGGCCTTTTATCTTGACAATACCAACTTCTGCAAAGGCCCAAGGAATCATACACGAATGGACTGAACCCTGGTTATATTCTGTGCTCGGTATGGCAATGCTCGATATCATCCTTGTATGTTGTTATAAAGTTCTCTATGTAACATTATTTCCAGGCCTAAGTGGTAGTTCGAATGGCTAATAATGAACAACCCTAACCCCAAGTTGGGCGACCTCCCCTTGCACTCCGAAATACTATATTATGACCAGTTGTAGGAGTAATCCTTATTATGACCAAATCCGTGGGATCCCATCCTATAGAACTTTAAACATTGACAATTTCATGTATTATTACAGAACATTATCCGTATGTATTGCTTTACGATTCCTCGCTACCTTTAGTATTAGAATTTCTATATTAAACATTTGTCCCATCAGACACAAATAAGTGACACGAACTCTCTCAAAATAATCTTGAGATCCTAATGAAAGATCATAGAAAACAAGGTTATGCGTTTGTCTTTGTCACCAAAAATCATGTGAAACAAAGCAGGATTACTGATTCGCAACTACAGGTTTATCTAAATCATCTGCATTTATCCCAACATGCTTCAATAATACTGTGGAAAAAATTAAAGACGATACATAACCTCACATAGAATCAACTCGTCTCCGCTTGAATGATGCACGTCATCACACCGACCTTAATCTATCCCAGGTTATTGCATAGTTTAACATTTGAATTGCAGCAACAGCTAAACCTCACCTCTTACGAGTTCGTTATCCCACCATCAGATCTTTCGATTCTTTACTCATATAAGTTTAGAGAATACGTCATAGCTCCAAAGTAAATTATTATGGCTATCATCTGCCCTTTCTTCAAAGAGGAACAAACCTAAAACTCTTGCATCTTCGACTCATTCTGTTCCAAAGGGAGAATCAAGTTTGCTATGTGGATATACCCATACGGCATATACGACCCCCGTTGTACAAACTTTAACAGTTTTCCAGGAAATTGATATATCTTGTTCATGGATTTCAACCATCTGAATTTCCAACCTTACTTAGCCTTACGGCCCTCCTCCATTCAAATTCAACGGTAATTCAAGAGTTCCTCGATGGTCCGCCAACAATCCCTCTCACCTCCCTCAACGTCGCCACTTATTAACCCATTATTTGACAACAATATTATAGACTATAAAGACATACCGGTTCCTGGTTATGTTACCGTATGTTCCCCGGACGACACTCTCATCGATCGCTCTACGCTTTGTTAGATTTACTGTGTACATGATATACAACCCACGTTCCGCCAGTGTAATCACTCGGCAACATGTACTACTTGCGCCGTGGCGGTGGTTAATTGCATTGTCTGTCAACGCCCAATTTCTTCCATTATGAGAATCTATATCCCATAAATGGGATTGCTTAGAGCTCGCTTGGCAATCTTATTCTTCCATCACTTGTATATTCCCGCTACTACTAACCGTTTAAAGTTCTGAGAAGTAGATTTAGGGAACTTAGATTTAAGATTATTAAGATTTGCATAGTGTCTAATGCAAACTAACAATAATCTGGTCTCCCAGTGTTCCTCTAATGTAGCTCTTGTATTTAAGCTTCACCGTACCGTCTTAATGTGTGTACTCTAATGATGCAAAATATATTATCCCATACTATTCGCCACCAAACAGAGTCTCCGTTCACTTGTTCTCATATACAGTCAAGCCGCTGATAAAATCGATTTCCCATTTCTTTTTCTTCATCAGGCCGACGGTAGCTTATGACCCGGGCACAATACACACAGCGTAAAAGTATAAAGGCATAATAACACTAATAAGAGCAACAAGAGTAATAAAAGCAGATTGATATTATTACTACTAAAAAGAAAAAGGAACTATGGTGAACACTGAAAACCCAAAACATGTTAAATCAGATAAAGAAGGATAGACCTTCCGCACAGTGTTAATTAGCCACAGCATGAGAACAAATGTAGTAGGGAATACGTCTATAAAATCATGATAATGATCATAATCACTACCAGTCAGTTACACATATTTCAGATATCATAACGGTACAAGCAACCACCTAAGTACACAGTACTAAACCAGCATATCACACATGATACAAACTGTAGCAATACATCACATTGGCAATACAAAAATGGTGAAACGATGAAGGTTTCTCCATTTTTCTCACCCCCGCACATAAGGCCGAAAAATTAAATTACGTAGCCAAAAATAGAAAAAAAAATATTGTGATGAATCAAATCAGAAATGCCTTCAAAACAGTCCCTATATACCAGTCCATGATATACCGTAAGAATTTGTTTTGTTAGCGCAACACAGTAGCCAACGTATGCGCGTAAAGTAGGAGTTTATTTCGAAAGCCAACTCCAGTTAGTTGTGCATGAGTTGCTGACGGAGAAACAGCTCTTGCTAAATTTTCCGAAAGTGACAGTAACAAGATTTCAATACGAATATTGAAGAGTTAAATATATATAGTGTACATGTGGTGACTGTGAACCTAACAAGTGAGCTTAGTGTATATACAGTACAGGTAGTATGATGGACTAGTGCGGTGTCGAAACAAGGAAGAAATATTTACTATACATAGAGTTATAAAAAAAAGTTCCAAAGAATATCGCGACTACTCTTGGACAATTCGACAATATATCTTATATCGAACATAGAACAGGAATACACACGTCCCCCGTTTTCCCCCTTTCCTTATTGGAGCGTATTGTTTACACACAGTTGTGGCAAGGATCTGTGAAGAACACGAAAACTAAGAGAAGAGAACTTTTTATAGTTTTATTTAAAGAGTATTTTTACAATAGGTATTCATTCAAATGTAATGAACAATTATTACAGTATACATTAAACAAGTATGGTATCAGTGAACTTGCTGAACAACGTGGAAAAAAGCTGAAAACTGTAATGAAAATATTTGTGTCAAAGGTTTTGGCAAAATGGCGGGCATGTAATTACATGCACGAGTGGGAAATAAGCATATGGAGTGACTTGATCAAGACGTAACACTTCCGGTGTTACAAACATCACAGCGTCCCTCAACAACATCACGGCTTTTGGAGCAAATGAGAAGAGGAAGATCAAGAAAAGGGTTCGAAGAGAGTTCGCAACGAAGTAAGAAAAGATATGTGAAGGAAATTGTAAAGAATATCAGTTCCGAAAAGCTGTGCTTATATGTAGAATCAAGTTTGGTGAAATCTGGCAAGAGTACTGAAGCCGCAGTTCTGAAATTAGCGATCCAGTCTTCGCCTTAGAGATTGACAAATATGAAAGCGATCCATGATAAATCATCTGCTACTATATGACCATGCAGTCCTGACGAAGCTTTAGGCCTTCTAGTGGATCTTAGTTTGGCAAAGGAAGATTATAAAAGGATGAGACTTGGAGCAAAAGAAAGAGTAGCAGATATTTATCCCGCATATCATGTGCTAGTAGAGACAAAGAATGGTTATACTGCAAATATTACGGTAACTGAAAACGAGGCTGTGGTTCCATTTCAAGATGAGCTCAATCATACTACACTGCATTTAGTACAAGTACAGGGTGATGTGATACTGCAGAACATTCCGGAGGATTGTGGTAATATCGATATTTATTATAAATGGTGCCTAGATGGTAGCGGTGGCCACAGCATATGTAAACAAACTTTCGCGAATAATTCCTAATAAGTGGATTCCAACATACTTTTGGGGGCGCGGTGGCTCAGTGGTAGAGCGTTCACCTCTGGTGCTTGGGGTCCCGGGTTCGATGCCAGCCCCCGCCAAGTGAACTTTGTAGTGGACAAACACCGTGCTCGTGTTTTTTCTCGGCGTTCTCCCGTTTCCTCCCACTTTCTTCGTTCCACCATTTCACTCATCTCTCATAATCACCGTCTTCTTTAGCCTAACCGGCATAACCTTGAGACGTAAAACTTAAAGATTTCATTTCATTTTTCCAATATACTTTTATGTATTATCTGTCAGGAAAGTAAATGTACACCTATTTTTCGAATCTGGCATTCCTGCGCTCCATCCGTGGAGAGTATGAGAATTAAATCAATCAAATATTTACTGAGGGGCAAAAAGAAAAGTTTAATCTGAATGAGACATTGCAGAGGGGCACAAGCTCTGAATACGAATAGTGCATAGTGTAAATAAAGGACGACACCGAAAGAGAAAGCCAGAAACTTCTGTTAAAAAAAAGAGTAAAAATTGTCGAAGTGGCAACATAAAACACAAATACAACAAATACGCCGATAACTAAATGTTCACCATGCTATGATCTTGGTGTAGTGGTTAAGGTGCTGGATTACAAATGCAGAGGTCGTCAGTTCGAATCCCCGTCAAGGACATTTTTTAAAATTTTTGTTCATAATACATACAGCTCATGAGAGGGTAAAAGAGGTCGTATTTAGTTTTTTACGTAGCAATTATTATTGGTAATGTTTAGTACTGACAATAATTTTTGTTTTTGCGTATTGCTTTTATTGTTTTCTTCATTTCGAAAGAGAAGAATATCCGAACAAATGCCACCAAAATTTCTCTTATTTTGAATGTAAATGCCTATTGCGATCAGAGAAGAATAAAAATTAAACGTTCCGAAGTAACTGCAAAAAGTAAAAAGAAAAACATGGAAATCGACCATACTCATTGTTACTAAAAATACAATTTCTACATGCCTTACACCTCCCGACCACGTTTCTACGTTAGCAAGTAAGAGGCTTGTGCTTAGATTAGACTGGTCAATACGTTTTGCAAAGGGACCCGGTTTAGCTCTGACGCACCACAGGTGCGAGAAGGGAGCAAAACACTTTTTCCCTCTCCCTCTGTGCGTCTATTTATCTATCTATCTGTATATATATAACGCTATTTGTGAATGCCATAACCACCCTAATTTTCAGCGGATTGAGACGAAACTTGGCACAAACATTAATTGTTGAAATATCTTGAGTTCGTTAACCAGAATAATCAGATGAAAATGTTCAAAAGGGCGGCCCTTCAAACTCTTAAAAAGTTCCAAGTTAACCAAATTTCGCCCATAAATAGGTATTCAGAAACTTTGAATAACTTTTCCTCTTTTACTGAAATATTTGTGTGCAGGGACTTATCCTTTTTTATTGAAATATTGGACTCAGTTAATCGCCTAAACAAAGTTCACGCCCTTTCGCGACGGTCAGGCTTTTTTTTTTTTTTTGCAGGAGGTGGTTATTTTCGTATTGGAACAAGATGATTGTTAGTGATGATATGAAATTACACATTGGAAGTGAAGTAACTTGTGAAACGTGGTATTTGAAAGAATAATAGAATAAATGTGCTTTCCTCAAACACAGAGAACTGTAAATCATGTATTAAGAGTTGAGTTGATTTTGAGTTTAACGTGCCTTTTCAGCAGCGAGGCTATATAAGTTGTGGACCTACTGATTAACGTGGAATCCGAACCACATGAGTTCCCGCTGGGAATCGAATCCGGGCCTCAACTATTTCGACTTCGGGAGCGTGAATTGAGAGGAGTGTTATTTCATTTGCTTTTTAGTAACACATTGCAATGCAAATAAAAGTAGGCAACATTAATGGTAAGTAAAACAACAACAAAAATAATAATAATAATAAAAATAATAATAATAATAATTATTATTATTATAAGTGTTGTTTGTGGCAAGGCAATATCTTCCTCAATGCTTCTTCAAACGTAATGATTGTAACGCCATATCTCCCTTACAAACAAAATATTAGCAATTTTTTATCGAGAGAACGGGAAATTGTATAGTGATGGGAGCAACGTTGGACAGTATGCACGCATAGTACTCAGAAAAATAAGCAATTTCAATGCAAAATGAACGAAGAGTCATTGTCATGGGGAGTCATGGGGCCACGGCAGAGCCCTCTTTAGGCAAAATGTCGATAACTTATATCGAGAGAACAGGAGGTGGTGGGATGGGACCAACGTTGGACATCGTAGACCCATAAGGCGCATCGAAATAATTCGGGGGGGGGGGGGGGGCGGACGCCAGCGAGCCTTACTTACTTCCACATAATAATATAAAATTATATTGTCGAAATACACACACGAGCTAGCTACTAATATTTCATATTATTATTATTATTATTATTATTATTATTATTATTATTATTATTATTATTATTATTATTATTATTATCGACAGCGTCTTTTGATTACGTGAGCATGTTTGACATGAAACCAAAGAGAAGATCCATCATTCGTAGAAAGAATAAGAATAGCCAGTTACTTTAACTGTGAACGACGGCGAAAAATACAAAAAGAGTGAGTACCTGTAGCGAAAAGGAACAATACTTTCTCTCAAATGGATAAAAAACCAAATCAAGATAGATTCGAACTCACATGGACGGCGCGAAAAGCCAGTGCTTTGTCCACTTTTCCTTTTTAACTGACTCACCGAACGTGTTTTACTAACTTACTTATTCCTAATTTTACTTGCTTCACTCGTTTAACTTGCTTTTTCTAAAAACTGATAACGACAGGGACACGAACACAGAAAAATCGAGAACAGTTAAAATCATATATTATTCCCCGCCGGGAATCGAACCTGGGACACCATACACCAAAGGCGCACGTGCTAGCGACTATGACCAGCAGGGAGGGCACCGCTCATTCCCTGTGTCGTTAGGAATTACTACCACTGTATTGCCAGTTATCACTTCTGTGGATTGTATATTATGATCACGTTTTTCTTCTTTGCTGGAAGAGTTAAACCTACATTCTATGTAATACATGAGGTATTAAGATCTACATGCTCTTCATATAATGTAATTAAAGGGTCATGCTGGGAATAAAAAAAAGAACATTCGTTGAACAAAATGGAAACTATTGGCATCAGAAATATTTTGTCTACGAGGCATGCGCAGTAGTATATTACAGAATAGTTACTGCTTAGTTCAGTAAACGAAGAAAGGGGTATAAAAAAGCAAATATGTGCGTTAACGAGATCGACCAGTGTTACAGACGCGGAAGCAGATGTGTAGTAATATAACAACTTGGTTAAATTGATAATTGATTCTTTATTCTGTAGTAGATCGTATCACAAACTTTACCGGAGAGCAGAGAAAGACTTACTGACGCTATAATATAGTAAGCTTTAGTAACACGATCATATAGACACAAATGGATGTAACTGTGAGTATTACAACTTGGACTTAACGAAAGCCGTTTAGATATTCAGTGGTTTGCAGGGTTGTATAAAACACAATACAATTCTTCATACCACAGCTTCCAGTAGCTAGATACATGCAACTTCTGGTTAGATACTAAAACTGCCGTCGGATTTTAATACATGACGTATTGCAAAATACAAAATGCTTTGCATTACTTGTGTTTTTTGTACACAGCTACTAGCTTAGTGTTCTGAAAGGTTGTGTATAAACTAAGGATAGCCAATTCCGGAATTATTACTTTCCGGACTCTCGAAAGTAAAACCGGATAAATTCCGGAAATCGGAAAATTCCGATTTTGGAATTATTCCGGAATTTGGAAAAAAATCCGGAATATAGAAATTTCTGATTTCGTTAACATTCCGGAATTCGATGAACTTCCGGAAATCTTTGGAAATCCGGAGTTTTCCCCAATTCCGGAATTTTCTAAATTCCGGATTCTTCGGGAGTTCCGGAATTCTTCTGAGTTATTGAGTTTAACTGAATTCCATAATTTTCCGAAATCCGGAAATTGAAAGTTCCGCTTCCGAAAACTTGTGAATCAACGGTTTTGGAACAACTCAAGTTATTAATGTAAACTTTGCCGACATCATAAAAGAAATACGAAAGACATTCTGAATCGAAGAAATATAACATACAAGTTTCCAAGCGGAGACAAAGAAACCTAACGTAACCAGACTAAAAACTAATCGTTTACCGCGTAGCGATCGCGGTTCAGTGGTCGAGGTGCTTGTGCGAATGCACGTTGTAATTCTTTTTAACTTTAGTAATTTTGATGGCGATTGATCAGCGATAACATACGTTTTATTATATTCAGATATTTGAATACTCGGATGTTTCAATACTTGAACTATCAAATTTTCAGGTATAATAATAGTAATAATAATAAACTAATAATAATTATTATTATCTCGTAGAAGATTAAAAGCTAGGAGCTAATTATCGCTCAGGTCATACCATTACAAGCAGAAACGTGACATTTGGAAAGAAAATTTTAGTTTGGTTTAATGTTGCTCACGAGAAGAGAAATTTCTCATCTTGTTTCTAAAATAAATAAAATAACATGAGAATTAACATTTTACATTCGAGACAGGTCAAGGCTAACTCAAAATTTTCGTCTCTCTTTAGAGATGAGAATCGAGACGAGACGAAAAGTATCGAAAACATTTCCCGTCTTGTCTCGATTCTCGAAATAGTGTATGTCCATTCTTTGACTAACAATTGCTCTGTAGACTGAATCTCATAGGCTATTTCGTTACATTCTATTTCAGAGCTCATTGAATTATGCTCTGTGTAGGTATTTTGTAGCAAAGCTTTTATATTTACCTCTGCATATCCTAAAAATTAGTTTATCATACTGTTGCGTGATATTCAGTTATATTTATTACAGTTATTTTCCTTAAAACATACAGTAGAATACTTCCTATTATTATTATTATTATTATTATTATTATTATTATTATTATTATTATTATTATTATTATATCAACACCGTGTATAATCTTTAAAATATATGCGGTTTGTATCTGAATAGTAAAAGCTAATTGACTGTCGATCTCGGTCGTCGTGAAGTCTTCAGGAGGCAAGGACATCGGTCACGTTCTTGATTTGAGTTCTGAAGAGGCAGGCATTCGGGCTAGAGTCAAAAATTGTTAAAAGTTATAGGCTTGAGGCAAACATGTTCAAAACAGCTGGGACCGGGTTTAGGTTCCTCAACGGTTCGAGCGGCTCGGCTTACAGCTCATTCACTATCGAACCGAACCGAGAAGTGAGCCGAGCCAACAGCTCACCCAACCGAGCCGATTTGAGCCATCGGCTTATTTGAGCTGAGTCGAAACGTGTCGATGGACTAGTTTCACCTTACCTGACTCGAACCGGTTCACATGAGCAGAGTAGGTGACCCATCCCAACCGAGAAAGCTCGACCCATCGGCTCAATTGGGCCGAGCCCACGGCTCATCCCAACCGAGCTGACTCGAGCTGTTCGCTCAGTTCATACGAGACGAGCCGGTTGATATCACTACCCGAGTTGGTCTTCTGCTTGGGCTCAAGATTTCGGCCGTGCAGGTCTCAGCCTTGATTTTAAGAACTACAGTATATACTATATTGGTGATTACGACATTTGAGGCTGTCTCGTAATAATAAAAAAACTCTTGTCTTCTCGTTATCTAGACGAGACGAGATACACTAAAATTGCCCCACGAGATGCACTAAAATTACGAGACATGACGCACCCCTCTCGTGAGCAACACTAAAAGTATTCCACGTTATTGCTTACATTTATCATGGCTTTTGCTTTCCAGTATAATCAGGCCATTATTTCGAAACGAGTTAAAACGAGCTGAACGAGCGAGCGAGCCATTATCAAACTCAACTCAACTCGAAACTCGACCTCGAAAACAGGGGAATAATTCATTGAGCTCTGAAATAGAATGTAACGAAATAGCCTATGAGATTCAGTCTTCAGAGCAATTGTTAGTCAAAGAATGGACATACACTATTTCGAGAATCGAGACAAGACCGGAAATGTTTACGATACTTTTCGTCTCGTCTCGATTCTCATCTCTAAAGAGAGACGAAAATTTTGAGTTAGCCTTGACCTGTCTCGAATGTAAAATGTTAATTCTCATGTTATTTTATTTATTTTAGAAACAAGATGAGAAATTCCTCTTCTCGTGAGCAACATTAAACCAAACCAAAATTTTCTTTCCAAATGTCACGTTTCTGCTTGTAATGGTATGACCTGAGCGATAATTAGCTCCTAGCTTTTAATCTTCTACGAGATAATAATAATTATTATTAGTTTATTATTATTACTATTATTATTCCTGAAAATTTGATAATTCAAGTATTGAAACATCCGAGTATTGAAAAATCTGAATATAATAAAACGTATGTTATCGCTGATCAATCGCCATCAAAATTCCTAAAGTTAAAAAAAAATTACAACGTGCATTCGCACAAGCAGCTCGACCACTGAACCGCGATCGCTACGCCGTAAACGATTAGTTTTAAGTCTGGTTACGTAAGGTTTTTTATCTTCGCTTGAAAATTTGTATGTTATATTTCTTCGATTCAGAATGTCTTTCGTATTTCTTTAATGAAGTCGGCAAAGTTTACATTAATAACTTGAGTTGTTCTTGAACCGTTGGTTCACAAGTTTGTTTTTTCTCCACACGAAACTACAAATGTAACAGATTTAATTCTCATACTCTCCATTTCTTTCAAAGCATTCGCCATTACCTGTTCAAAGACTTATTTCCGCCACGATCAATATTAACCAAAATAAATTTATTTTTCGGAAGCGGAACTTTCACTTTCCGGATTTCGGAAAATTATGGAATTCAGTTAAACTCCCTAATTCAGAAGAATTTCGGAACTCAGAAAGAATCCGGAATTAGGAAGAACTCCGGATTTCGAAATAAGTCCGGGTTTTTTCGAATTCCGGAATGCTAACGAAATCAGAAATTTCTAAATTCCGGATTTTTCCGAATTCCGGAATTATTCCAAAATCGGAATTTTCCGAATTCCGGAATTTATCCGTTTTTACTTTCGGGAGTCCGGAAAGTAATAATTCCGGAAATGGCTTTCCTTAGTTTATACACAACCTTTCAGAACACTAAGCTAGTAGCTGTCTACAAACAAACAAGTAATGCAAAGCATTTTGTATCCTGCAATACGTCATGTATTAAAATCCGACAGCAGTTTCAGTATCTAACCAGAAATTGCATGTATCTCGCTACTGGAAGCTGAGGCATGAAGAATTGTATTGTGTCTCATACAACCCTGCAAACCACTGAATATCTAAACGGCTTTCCTTAAATCCAAGTTGTAGTACTCACAGTTAGATCCATTTGTGTCTATATGATTGTGTTACTAAAGCTTACTATATTATAGCGTCAGTAAGTCTTTCTCTGTTCTCCCGTAAAGTTGTTATACGATCTACTACAGAATAAAGAATCAATTATCAATTTAACCAAGTTGTTATATTACTACACATCTGCTTCCGCGTCTGTAACACTGGTCGATCTCGTTAACGCACATATTTGCTTTTTTATACCCCTTTCTTCGTTTACTGAACTAAGCAGTAACTATTTTGAAATATACTACTGCGCATGCCTCGTAGATAAATATTTCTGATGCCAATAGTTTCCATTTTGTCCAAGGAATGTTATTTTTCTTATTCCCAGCATGACCCTTTTATTACATTATATGAAGAGCATGTAGGTCTAAATACCTCATGGCTTACATAGAATGTAGGTTTAACTCTCCCAGCAAAGAAGAAACATGTGAACATAGTATATAATCTACAGAAGTGATAGCTGGCAATACAGTGATCGTAATCCCTAACGACACAGAGGCTGAGCTATGCCCTCCCTGCTGGTCCAGTGGCTACCGCGTGCGTCTTTGGTGTATGGTGTCCCGGGTTCGATACCCAGCGGGGAAGAATATATGATTTTTAACTGTTATCGATGTTTCTGTGTTCGTGTCCCTGTCGTTATTAGTTATTAGAAAAAGCAAGTTAAAGGAGTGAAGCAAGTAAAATTAACAATAAGTAAGTTACTAAAACACGTTCGGTGAGTCAGTTAAAAAGTGGACAAAGCACTGGCTTTTCGCGCCTTAAATGCGAGTTCGAATCTATCTCTGCTTGATTTCTTATCGATTTGAGAGAAAGTATTGTTCCTTTTCGCTGGGGTAGTCACAGTTTTCGTATTTTTCGCTGTCGCTCACAGTTAAAGTAACTTACTATTCTTATTCTTTCTACGAATGATGGATCTTCTCTTTGGTTTCATGTCAAACATACTCACGTAATGAAAGGACGCTGTCGATAATAATAATAATAATAATAATAATAATAATAATAATAATAATAATAATAATAATAATAATAATAATATGAAATATTAGAAGCTAACTCGTGTGTGTATTTCGACAATATAATTTTATATTATTATGTGGAAATAAGTAAGGCTCACTGGCGTCCGCCCCCCGAATTTTTTCGATGCGCCTTATGGGTCTACGGTGTCCAGCGTTGGTCCCATCCCACCACCTCCTGTTCTCTCGATATAAGTTATCGACATTTTGCCTAAAGAGGGCTCTGCCGTGGCCCCATGACTCCCCATGACAATGACTCTTTGTTCATTTTGAATTGAAATCGCTTATTTTTCTGAGTACTATGCGTGCATACTGTCCAACGTTGCTCCCATCACTATACAATTTCCCGTTCTCTCGATATAAATTGCTAATATTTTGTTTGTAAGGGAGATATGGCGTTACAATCATTACGTTTTGAAGAAGCATTGAAGAAGATATTGCCTTGTCACAAACAACACTTATTATTATTATTATTATTATTATTATTATTATTATTTACTTACCACTAATGTTGCCTACTTTATTTGCATTGCAAAGTGTTACTAAAAAGCAAATCAAATAACACTCCTCGCCATTCACGCTCCCGAACTCGAAATACATGATTTACAGTTCTCTGTGTTAGAGGAAACACATTTATTATATTATTCTTTCAAATAACAAGTTTCACAAGTTCCTTCACTTTCAATGTGTAATTTCATATCATCACTAATAATCATCTTGTTCCGATAGAAAATGACCCCCTACTGCAAATAAAAAAAAAGCCTTTAGGCGATTAATCGGGTCCAATATTTCAATAAAAGAGGATAAGTCCCTGCACACAAATATTTCAGTAAAAGAGGAAAATTTATTCAGACTTTCTGAATACCTATTTATGGGGAAATTTGGTTCCCTTGGAACTTTTTAAGAGTTTGAAGGGCCGCCATATTGAACATTTTCATCTTATTATTCTGGTTAGCGAACTCAAGATATTTCAACAATTAATGTTTGTGCCAAGTTTCGTCTCAATCCGCTGAAAATTAGGGTGGTTATGGCATTCACAAATAGCGTTATATATATATACAGATAGATAGATAAATAGACACACAGAGGGAGAGGGAAAAAGTGTTGTGCTCCCTTCTCGCACCTGTGGTGCGTCAGAGCTAAACCGGGTCCCTTTGCAAAACGTATTGACCAGCCTAACCTAAACACAAGCCTCTTACTTGCTAACGTAGAAACGTGGTCGGGAGGTGTAAGGCATGTAGAAATTGTATTTTTAGTAACCATGAGTATGGACCACTTCCATGTTTTTCTTTTTAATTTTTGCAGTTACTTCGGAACGTTCAATTTTTATTCTTCACTAATCGCAAATGGCGTTTACATTCAAAATAAGAGAAATTTTGTTGGCATTTGTTCGGATATTCTTCTCTTTCGAAATGAAGAAAACAATAAAAGCAATACGCAAAAACAAAAAGTATTGTCAGTACTAAACATTACCAATAATAATTGCTACGTAAAAAACTAAATACGACCTCTTTTACCCTCTCATGAGCTGTATGTATTATCAAGAAAACATTTAAAAAATGTCCTTGACGGGGATTCGAACTGACGACCTTTGCATTTGTAATCCAGCACCTTAACCACTACAACAAGATTATGGCATGGTGAACATTTAGTTATCGGCGTATTTGTTGTATTTGTGTTTTATGTTGCCACTTCGACAATTTTTACTCTTTTTTTAACAGAAGTTTCTGGCTTTCTCTTTCGGTGTCGTTTTTTATTTACACCATGCACTATTCGTATTCAGAGCATGTGCCCCTCTGCAATGTCTTATTCAGATTAAACTTTTCTTTTTGCCCCTCAGTATATATTTGGTTGATTTAATTCTCATACTCTCCACGGATGGAGCGCAGGAATGCCAGACTCGAAAAATAGGTGTACATTTACTTTCCTGACAGATAATACCATTGTGCCATTGTACGTGTATCAATCTAATTGTGAGAACACAACAGTATTTTGGAACAACATGACTCCATCATCGACCAATTGCCTCTAAAATAAAAAAAGGAAACGGTTCACAATGTGAAATCAGAGTATGACGAAGTACAAACACAAATTTTGCAATTGCAGCTAATAATCGTTCTCCGCAATAAGACAATAACATTTAATCATATTCCGCATATAGGCATATAGGCGTAGTCGTCTCATGAGGATTTCTTAGTAGAATATCCAATAAAATCACCTTTTTTTATTTTTGGCGTCGTAACTCGATACTTTGGCCCTACGTGCCCCTTATCATTTTGTGCTGTACATTTGACTTTCTGTTATGGATTTTAGTTCTGTTATATGCTTAATGCTTAATCGTTATCAGTATATTCATATAGCAATGGGTTATTTAATACAATCCCTGTTCATATGACCCGTAGGAAAGTCATGTCAGACGGCTGTAGACTTTTTGACTTATGGGCAGTTTTTTTTCTACAGGGGGTAATCCTAGGGGGACGTCGCATCTTTCGAGTTGCCGAATTTTCTTAAAATGATTGTAGCTGCCATTGAGATTGTAGCAGAACAATGAGTGAGAGTTGCTTTCTCTCTAAATAGCCCACGAAATAAACCTAGGTATAGATTTTTGGCGTTGCTGTACAAATCGTGCGGAAGAGGGGGACAAAGTCCATTTTTTGCTAATTTTCTAAAATCCTGCTTTTAGTTTCTTTCCACAATGACCAAAGGGTAATCTCTTGGGTGACAACGATTTTTTGACCAAGACTTACAACAATCCTCTATACAAGGACGCAATTTTTGACAAAAATCTTCCAATAGTTGTCTCGACAAAAAATGTAATATAGTCAGATTCGCGAAATTTTTCATGATTTAAACTTCAGTGGTTTCGTGTTTGCTT
Organism: Thermobia domestica; assembly: GCF_964235325.1. Taxonomy (NCBI): domain Eukaryota; kingdom Metazoa; phylum Arthropoda; class Insecta; order Zygentoma; family Lepismatidae; genus Thermobia; species Thermobia domestica. The sequence goes on from NC_137457.1 coordinate 103,910,943, forward strand.
CACTACATACGTTGCAGTTCTAATAGAAGTAGTAAATTATTAATACGTCGTTGTATTATTATTCACGACTCTTAGAATAAACAACACTGATAATGTTCTGTTTGATATTCCTGCTCCAAAACGTATATGATGTACAACAATATTTCTATGTATTAAGTGGCTTTATTTGTGAAGCTTTTGCTAACGGTGGATAAATTTGTTTTCACTGTGGGAACTAATAATGGGTTTCAATATAAAATGTCTCGAATTTTACCTCTAAAATAGAAATTTTGTCGTATGTGAATTATTCCAGGTTTTCTTTACAGCAGCTACTAGAAAGGATGGAGACAAACGTATTGATTTAGTGTGCCTTACTGCCTGCAACGAGTATCACCACTTAAAAAGTTCTGGTGAAGTGTGAAAATTTCTTTACGTGCAGTGAAATTAACACAAGGAACTAGTAGTGATTTTGAACTTACAAAATGTGTGATTTCCCTTAAGATAAACAAACATTCCAAGACTACAACTTTAGCCATTTGTAGAAATAATATAAAAATGCTGCTGAAATCGGGCAAGATGAAGTGTGCAGAGACTTCGTACAATGGATTCTGAAGTGGAATTTGTGTATCATTGCAATAATACCTACTACAAGTCTTACACAGTGAAAAAAATCGTTACTTAAATCACAAAGAGATAGTGACGCTACGATTCAAGACTGTGAGGATGAAGAATCGGCAATTAAACAATCTACAAAAAAGCTACGTTCAGACACACTATCCCGTACAGAACAGTCGTGTCCAAAAAATCCAGTATACAAAGTAACATGCGTAGTGTGTGTGGTCTAAATAAACACGCAGGTGTCATTCAGAAGCACAGGATTTGTGAAAGTAACCAAGCTCTTCTCTTCCTCGAGGCAGCAATGTTTCTTAAAGACGATACGAGAACTTGTGATCTAGAACACTAGTCATCAATTTTGGAGCAGACTTATGCTATCATGAACTATGCCTAGAAACATACCTTACTAAATTCAGAAGAAGTTCACAGAAAAACAAAAGCACTGAAAGAAAGTCGCCTAAAGAAGAAATGATGAAAGAACTTTCACCTGTAATCAAAGAGCTTCTGGAAGATGGCTGCGGTGTGACTTTGTCATAAATACGAGATTACTTAAACGGTAAAGGGACAGGAATCGTGATAAGCAATAAAGAGGTCAAGCATTTTTACTGAAGATTTTTGGAACTACGATTAAATTTTCTAAACCTACTAAAATCAATGAATCTCTTACTGGCTATTCATCAAATTTGACTACCGAGAAACTAACACAGACCGTCCGGAGTCACAATGCTATAAGAGATGCCGGAAGATTAATAAGAAACTCCCTTAAAAACTGCAACTTTGACCTTGACGAAACAATTGCCTATGCTCAGGATCTGAAGACGTCATGGATCACTATCGCTGTTCCACAAACACTGCTTGATTTTTATCAGAACTTTTCCAAGTAGGACGATTGTCTCTTATGTCAAGCTCCACGGAAGACGTGGATTTACTTGAAGACGATGGAGTCGTTTATAGTGAGATCGCTGATAAAGCTGAAGATTACGTACTAACAGAAAATTCTCTTTCTTGTAGAATAAAGTCAATTTTTCAGATTCTGTTCTGTAACGTACATAGAGACAAGAAAAATAACACTTTTACATCTCATGACAGCCCATGTTATACATGAAAAATGTAAAAGTAAAAGTTTGATAAGATCTTTCAATAAACCTGGTCTATCTGCAAGCTACAACCAAGTTATGTATGCACATGCCAAATTAGCACAATACACTGTCAAGTCTTGTTCTGACTTTATTTCTCTTCCAAGTTACTTTGTTAGTAATGAATTTACAGTGGGTACGATGGATAACTTCGAGCACGAAGAAGCTACACTTTCAGGTTTGCAAGGAAGTCGTGGCACTGTTCTGGTAGTATTTCTAGAGAAACCTAAAGAGGCAACAAAGAAGTCCTATTTACTGGATATTGTTGAGAATAATTTCTCCAAACGTGTGACATCTCAATTCCCATGTCAAAGCCTAAAGCATTATCGCAATCAATCGCTGCCTTTGGTTGTACCTTAGAATTTAAAAGCGTTTGAAGATTTATTTGATGCGGATGTAAGTGAAGTGACATTAAGGGAATCAGTGTTCAGCATGATGGAAGTTTTGCATTCACTTCGTAACCTGGAGACTGTGAACGCAGAGACATCGAAATCTGAAGTTCCTCTTCAGCAAGTTGGGTTCTTACCTATATTGCCATACCCTACTACAGCATACGACAGTGTCTATTCTGCAATGAAAAACTTCCAGTACCTTCTCAATCATCTTCATCAATCCGCTTTATCTATAGCTTGGGACGATTGAGTTTAACATATCGCTGCAGAAATCCAAATTACTTCAAATGAGTTCCCAGACATCGTCCAGATGATGGGATCTTTTCATATGACCAAAGCACTATTGGCGTGCATAGGTAAATATATATCAGGAAGTAGATTAGAAAAAATCCTTATTGAAAATTCAGTATTTGGACCAAGAGTAGTCGAAAGTGTACTAAAAGGGAGTAACTACTTTCGTTCTACAAAAGCATTGTTCATGGTTGCCAAAGTAATTGAAAAGCTGAAATGGAAAATGTTTTTGAAAGTTAAAGTCAGTTCACCTATAAAATAGCCACCGACACACTGAGAGCAATTAAAGACATAGATATTGAAAAAGTACAACTCCTGTTTCAAGATCTTACTAACAATTCTATAGGCTTAATCCAAGGGATGAAAGAGTTCTCTCAGATGAATGCGGAGCGATCAGAAACATGTCAGTATTTGGAAGGATTTTTATTTCTTGTGTCTCTTCTGAAGAATCTTAGTCGAGCAGACAAAGAAGTTCATTGGCTTCTTCATTTGAATAATGTTCAACACTTCTTCGAGTGTTTCACGTTTCTGATAGAATCAATTACTTAAGATGGGCATCCCTGTATTTAGAACACATGCGGAACTTGGAATTTCAACATCCACAAGTTTTTGAAAAATTCATGAAAGGATTCTTTGTAGTCCGAAGAACCACAGGAAAATTCAGTGCGGTTGGCGTGGACATGGCATTGCAGCAGACGATAAATAGATCCCAAAAATCACAAGGAGGAATAATTGGCCAAACTAAAAGAAAAATGTACGTTGTTGAATGGCAGTTAATCTACTACGAGATTCTTGAAATAAGAAATGCTTTTTGGTCATTAATAGGCGTTGCAGTGGTTGACTACGATATTCATATACATTACGAATTAGTAGGGAAACAGAGTGAGGAGATTGAAGCAAGCATGCAGATGATGTGCTCTTATATTGAGGATACACAAAATCCTTGTGATACCACTGGAACGATGAAACTCCAAAATCTATCGACAAATGAACTTGTACCGCCACATAATTCAAAATCAATACTTTCCTTTGCTGCAAAAGGGAATGCACTTTATCTTGAATTTAGGAATTAGAGATTTGTTTCCAAATCAAAAGCACTATTTGTCCCCATACATCAAGTGAAGTTGCCATCTTTCAATTCTGTTGGTTCACAGGATAGAAAAAAAGGATAGGTCTAATTCAGTTACAGATATCATCCATGTGCAAAGACTTGTTAATATTTGTAAGGAGGGAGGCATGTTATTGAGCGAGATTTTAATTTATGACATTTTAAGAATTACAACATTGGTGGATAAAAACAGTGCAACCGGAACTGCAGAAATCGGATTTGATGATTGCTTTGATAAGGAAATTATACGATTCCGAGTGCAGTTCTACTTTTGAAAAAAATCTATCGACGTGTTTGATAGTGGATGTTATGAACCAAATCCGCAGGATGCCTCTAGAGGAATTTAACAATTTCGCTGACCTTTTTGTTGCCATCGTTGAAAGCATGAGTTCCATTCACCGAGAAAAGTCACGAACTAATTTTGTTTTTGATAGCTATGTAACCAATTCGATTAAGAACGTAGAAGGGGAACGAAGAGCTGCTGTTCAACCAATAACCGCATCTAACATTTCAGCTTCTACTCGATTACAGGTTCAAATTAACATATTTTGGGAGTCCATTGAAAACAAAAGTATACTTCAGAGCGGTTTGCGATATTATATACAAGAAACTTGACTTCCTTTGCAAGGAGCGACTATTCTGAGTAGTGAAATACGTGATGGAGGACCAATTTCGACTTTAACAATCAAATCTGGCAAGTGCAATGAAGTTTCGGATGACGGTTTAATGAAGCTTATTGAAGAAGCAGATTCGAGAATAATTCCACATATATATCACACACTTCAAGAAGGCCATCAGCAAGTAATCGTAGCATCAAATTATACAGATGTACTTGTTGTTCTTCTTCACTTCTTGAAGTTCGTTGAAACAAAAGGTCTTCAGGCTCTTTGGCTGCGAAAATCTTCAAACGAATACATAATAATTCACACGTTAGCACGAAAAATTGGCACATTATGTGATGTTATTCTATCAATGCATTTCCTCACAGATTCGGACGTCTTTAGTAAAGTGGGGACCAAGTTTTCGGCCTTGAAAGCAAATCCTGAAAAGTACTTTCTATATTTTGGCTAGCAATTATCTGCAAATCCGGATACATTTCGATTAGCAAAAACCAATCTTGTACAGTTGTTAAAGCCTGAGATTCCTTCTGCAACGTTTGATCAGCTACGGCAATTTCATATTCAAAGACTCCAAATCTGCTATCACTACCACCAACAAGCTTTTCATTAAGTGCACATCTTCAGCGTAGCTTTTTCATGGTTAACACTTGCTCTTCTGTATTGAGTTCAAACGCGTCACTGTTACCAGAACATTAGGTTGGTAAGTGGATGACAACAGTACGGTAATTCCAGATTCTCATTTAAATTTCCTCCCAGAAGATCTCTTGATTACTTCTGGCTGCAAAATGAAATTTACAATCCGTTGTCGCTGTATCACCAACTTTGTACGTTGCATAGTCTTCTGCAACTGCTGTGAATTCTGTGACAATCGAGAGGAAAATGACTTCTGAGGTAATTCTTCATCTGATCTATTTACGTAAATATTCTCCAATAATATAACAACATACTATATCATTCAAAAAGGTAAACATTTCACTCGAATAATATCTCCTTGATTCGAAGACATTATCAGTGCAGTTTATTCTAAGAATCGCGAATTATAATACAACAATGTGTTAATAATTTTCTATAATTTTCTACTTCTATCAGAATTGCAACGTGTGTAGTGAAGCAAACACGAAACCACTGAATTTTACATCCTGAAATATTTCGCGCATCTGACTATATTACATTTTTTGGCGAGATAACTATTGGAAGATTTTTTTCAAAAATTGCGTCCTTCTCACACAGCACACCGACGTCCAATGTACATACATTTAACGTCCGGGCAAGGATTTACGGGATGTTCAGTGGACGTGTGGTTTTGGTCCATACAACGTCTACTGGATGTACACGGGAGAGTACAGGTGGCACAGTTTCCGTGCATCTACTGGACGTCCAGAACGTACATATTATGTCCATTTCTGGTGCCAAAACGAACTAATTATGGACAATCAGACGACGTGGACGTTTGGTTCATACGATGTTCACTGGATATACACAAGATGTTTTTGGGACAGTTGTCATGCATCTCCTGGACGTCCATTCGGAGCTAAAATGGACATATTATGGACTTCAAACTGATGTAGGGGATGTCCATATGTGGATATCATGGGAATCTGAACGTACAAATTGTGACTATTTTTGGTTCCTACACGGACCATATATGGCCTTTCACTGAGTGTTCTAAAGGACTGTCACAGAAGGATTATTCGCTTAAAGCTCGATACAGAAGCCATACTATCTGGAATCAATCTATTTTTAACATAGGTTAAATTTTACCATATCAAAGTGACATTTAAATAAGCCATCTTCCATCAATTTTTACTACCAGTCAACAAATACACACGTCAACATTTATACTATAAAGTTTTATGAGGAAACAATAAAAGAATGAGAAAAATTTCGTACCTTTCCAATCAAAATTATTGTTCTGTGTTCCACGAAAATAATTGGTTTTCGATTTTTATCTACTGAAAGGTCAAACTATTTGATCATTCGGTATCAATAGCAAATCTAGTTCCAATTTTACATGAATTAATCCTTCCTTACTATAATGCATCCTTATCTCCCGAAAATGAGAACTCAAAATATAATTAACAAAGTAAAGTATTCTGCCCATACGCTTCAGTTAATACAATTTGTTGATTAAAAAGCTTCAAACCTGCATCCTCTTCCACTCTTTGTAGATGCATAGAAAGATATCATAAACCGAAACCTCCCTCGATTCACTCTAAAGTTTCAAATTCATTTGGAAATATCAGTTCTCCCTTTTCCTTAGTATTGAGAACAGACAAGACAGCTACGCTTCACTTCTCATATTGAAACAAAAGATGACCAAAACTTTTAACACTATCCCCCCTCCCTTTTTTGCATATTATCATGCTCATAAGAGAAACATTAACTTCAATCAAAACATGCCATCCATTAATGGCCGAGAACGTTACAAATTATTGAACTTATATACATTAAAGAATAAGTAAGGCGTAACATAGAAAGAAACGAATAACAGAACAATATACTTTATTGCATTACCTTTAATTACATATACTGCTCCACAATAGTTGTCTTTTTAATATATTGAATAAGATTGTAATACGATTTTCTTTCGCATCTCAATGATGTTAAAAGTTTCGTATACATGTTTTATTCTTGATTATGAAATGTATTATAAACGCATAATATTGTTGCTAAAATAAATATTTTTTTTAAAAAAGCAAGTGAATTTTAAACTTCTCACTGATATATCATGAGATTCTTTCTTCGTGCGCTCCATTTTTCTTTTTTCTGAAATTAAGAAAATGTGAAAATTAATTCTAGGTATAATCAACATCACAACGATCAATATTAAAATCCTGTTAAGTAAGGTTCTTTATGTTTAACTTTAAAGAGTAAAAATTACATGACGGATTCAACTTGGGACCTTTTGGCTTTCAACTATACAAACGAAACTCAAAGGTATACAAATTTACAATTACAAATTCCAAATTGAACTACAAATTATAAAAATGAGCTTCTCCGTTGCTAAGCGGTTAGCATACGCGCCTTTGGCGTGGGAGACCCGGGTTCGATTCCCGCCGGGAGCCCGCGTGTTTCGAATCAACGTTAATCAGTAGGTCCACGTCTCATATAACCTTGCTGCTGGAACGGACGTTAAACTAAAAATAAATTAATCAATACAAATTACAAAATGTATTATTAGCGGCAGTTTTAGGTTTCTGAAAATCTAATTTTTTTCTTGCAGCCTTGGGCCACAAAATGTATTTCCTTTTCATACTTTATTCTGTTCAAGCACAATACAATGAATCTCAAATTTCAAGTTTAACTCCCAAAAGTCGTTCCATCTAAGAAACAAGCTTTCTCATTCCTTTGTAAGATCGAAGAATGTTAAAGGTTTCCGATTTTCTAAAATATCGGAAAAAAAATATATACTCTAAGTGCGAATATATCCCCACGTTTCCGAAATAATATATATACAGGTGGCGGCAGTGCGAAGCTCAACAGTGGTGTTCTGTTTCCAAAGGTTAACCCTTTTAGGTCTTATAGTAACTTCTGTTACCACGGCGTAGTATCGTATTTGATCGCTTATTTAGGTTCTGTAACAAATATTTAAGCCGTTTTTTTATTGGTCAAATCTAGGATGGACCAAATAACACCCCAGATGTGTTTTGAAACCGGATGGAGAATTTGGCGACGACAAGCGGGGGCGGAGGGGCGTGAAATGTTTCATAAAACAAATTTCAGAAATTTTTCACGCCTTTAATTTTCAAGATATTAGTTTGAAACTTTGCATACTGATTGCGTGCACTATTAGGTATTTCTCATTCTTTTTGAGATCCCTATGTGAAACCAGGGTCGGGTACGAGGGGCTCAAGTGTTTTTCGAAGGGGTCCTAAGCGAGGAGTTTTTCTGAAACATTTCCGATTGTCTTGATTGTTCCGGTTGATGTGTACGATACGGACATGTTGTGGTACTGTTAGAAAGAGCTCGTTATACTGAAGAAAATGACGTTTGAACCATGACTGTACCCAGGCCCGGGCCAGAAGGGCGCAAAAATTTTGATTTTTTTTCCAAAATATCTCCCAATTTTTTTTCCGTTTCTAGTGTATAATACGGACAAGCGAATGATACCATTGGAAAGTATCCTCTATCCTTAAGAAACAAGGTATGAACCTTGATCCTACGACATATATTAAGGAAGCAGTAGTTGTTTGAGTGAAAGTCTCAGGTTAACTCAAAAAATGGAAATCCTAAAAGGTTTAAACGTTTCTATGTATTTATTTATAGTTTCGTATCTACTATTTATGTAGCATGAATACAAATGAATATCAAGCTGTTCGGTGAAACTATCATTTTTCTTTTCAAAAGCTTTGTTAAACACTGTGTAAACACACTGACATTTTAAAAAAATTAAATTAAACGTGTAACTGTAAGCAAGTATACTATTCCTTCAATACAACACAGCTTCTTGGTATCATAGTTTGTTGCCAGAGTACATTAAACTTCAGTTTCTATTCTGTACGTTATCTTGTTCGTCTACCTTATGTTCTACGCGATCCATTAAAACAACCGTAATATCATTTTACTACTTTGGAAATTTGTTGAATTTTATAACTTAAAACTATACTTGCTCAATAAATCATAACTAACCTTTGTTCTCTTCCCTCCTCTCTCTCCTTCGTTCGTCGCAGCCGCTTCCGAATTATCGACTCCATTTTTTCTCTGTAACTGTCAAGCAAGCTTTTTCTACGGATTTTGTGGAAAGAAGAATAAGTGTTATACTTGAGTCTGTGTGTATTATTTTGACATTCTAACATCTGCAAATCTATGAGATCTAAACTAGTTATAACCAGAAAATGTAAAAACAGCAACTAAAGCATTTTGCAGCAATTAAGGTAATCATGCCTGTTTGCCTCTAACCAGGGCCGTAACTTGTGGGGGCAGGGAGGGCAACTGCCCTTCCAGGGAAGCTTCCCGCCGTTCGAGGGGGCCTATTTTACGACAATTTTTTATCCATATACTGTAATACATGTAATTATAAATGAAGCATCAACAGGTTCACTACATTACATACACAAATCAGCACACAACGGGCAGATAAAACAAAAATGTGTCGTGGACCCACTTCAGTAAAAAATGTCTATATTATTAAGTGCCCCAGAAATACTTATTCTTATGGCTTTGACATTTGTAAATGTTGTCCCTTTACTTAATTTGTCATGTACGGAATGGACCCTGCAGAGAGCTGGAGGGCCCACTAAGAGAAAGATGGGAAGACGAGATCTATTTTCGAATTCTGTGGGAGGGTCCACAACAATCTTTTGGAGGGGGCTCAAATATTAATGCTTTCCCCCCAAAAAAAAATCTAAGTTACGGCGCTGCCTCTAACTTTAATTTAGAACAAGACATGATATATAATGTGTTATTGAAAGGAAAAATGTTATAAGGTAGATATTTGTAATCGACTTCAAATCGATTTCTATCTATCTATCATTGAACCCATTTGCTACGAAAATATATTTATCGCACATTAAATGTGGAACATAAAAATTGTACTATTTTTTTAAAAGGAGATAAACATATTTCAGTCATTGCTCGTCAAATTATTACACTACAGCCCATTTTCAACCCGACCTTTTTCTTTCAAGTAAATTTTATTTCTGTGTTATCCTGGATAAAAATTTCATTAACAATTTTAGAAGAAATTATGAAATCAATTACAATTTTATCTACGTCCATTATAGCTTACAATTTAGTCTTTAAATATTACGACTAAAACCAAATCTTTAAATATTAAGACTAAAAACCAAATTGATGATGCAATATTTTTGACATTTTTTTATATTTCAGACGCGTGTCTCTGGTAACATGCTACACGTATGAACCTAACACTGCATTTCTACTAGGACAGTACTGCAAATGCCATTTAATTCTGGAGATGGTGTGCTATGGACTTCCAAAACTTACAACCATTTGTTGACTTAAAAGGAAACAATTAGACATAGACCCCAAAAACGTATGGTCCTCTCAATACAGACCGATTATACTATCCTCAAACCAGCTATAAGTCTGTGACCAAGCAGAGATACGACGGAGGACCACCGTTAGAAAGCAAACCTTTGTAACTGCGCTTTATTTATTTCGTCTCCGCTAGACGACCTTCAGAATTGGAATTTACAAACAAATCCTATATAACAAACAATCTTCGTTACCACCAAAAGTTGGTTAAAGAGCAAAGATAATAGAAAGGAAAATTTTTAAAAAATCCAGTTTAAGAAAATTTAAATGATAAAAATTACTCTAATCAAAAGGTGAACTAAGTGAAAAGGGATAAATTACATGTCCGGAGGGAAGCTTAAAATTAAGTCGGATAGTTATTAGTACAAGTCCATCGGTGATGGAAAATAACGTTAAACTTTCTTACTGTGAGCTCACACGCATGTCCCTCCACATCACACCGCTCTGCTTCGAAGGAACCATGACAAACGCCATGAAGTATACAAGGAGATGAAAATTTCCTCTCACACGAAAACAAAGTAGGAAGAAAGTACTTAATTCGAATGAAAATAAAGTACAACAAAAAAAAAATGGAAAATACGGAAATAATAAAAAAAAACATAGGATGTGTTAACCTGTATTACTTTTTCCTTACTAATGTGGACGTATTTATGAAGTTTCGCAAGATATCAATAGGCATAGATGTCATTACACTATTCGTCTTCACTTACACACCGAATTGCGACTAATTTCCACTCAACCTCATCTGGTCGATATACCTTTTACGCCGAAACTTTAAAACTGAAATTTCCTATAGTTACATTGTACGTGTTAATCCAACCCCGATATTCGAAGAAACGACGCTTCTACATCTCCTACTCCCAGTTTCTAGAAATCTGGGAGCTAAAATCTTTAACCAATGACATTTCTTCTATCCACCTGTGGCAGATGTGACGAGAAAAAAATATCACTGCTAGCATTTGCTAGTAATTATTTCAACTTAATAAATATAAAGGATACTGTAAATAATAAACTTTACTATTATGGTCCCCCCCCAAAAAAAGAAAATTTGATGATATAGACCTTTCACGTTTATTTATTAACTGACATTTCTGTTTTTTGGCAAAGCGCTGATACTTAAATACACGATTAAAAAATCTATACGGAAAAGGGGGTGGGTATGAAAAGAGTTTCTCTCTCTCTCTCTCTCTAATCATTGTAACAATAAGTTACACACTGAAATATTGAAATGCGGGAGCGTTTCAGGCAGAACAGAGAAAATATAACTCAGGGGAAAAATAAATAAATAAAAATAAAAAAAAAATAAAATAAAATAAAACAGAAATACACATAGTACATAGAAATACACTATTTGGCGACTACTTTCATCTGAGTGTCTATGATCCAGCATCTTCAGTTTTTATTGTGCAGTATTATCAGTACTTATATTACAATGTCTGCAGATATGTTTAAGTAGATAAACACTGCATCTAAAAGTTTTTAGTATATCGTATTGTGAAAGCGTATCTTCATTATAAAATAATGCCTTCATTTGACTTGAAGAATTCTCACAATACGAAACGATAGCTCAGTAGTAGAGCGTTCATCTCTGGTGCATATGGCCCCGGGTTCAAAACCTGTTCCCCCCAAGTGAACTTTGAGGTGGACAAACACCATGTGCGTGGGTTTCCTCGGGGTTCTCCCATTTCCTCCCACTTTCTTCATTCCACCATTTAATTCATTTCTCATCATCACCACCGCCTCATTTAGCGTAACAGGTATAACAGTGGAACGTAAAACTCAAAAATATAATTTTCATTCATTTACGAAGCGACGGAGCATAAGTGATTAAAAGGGGGAGAGGGAAGCAGGTGAAGAGAAGAAAGGTAAAAGAAGGAAAAGAGGTGGACTCAAGGAACTTGTGCTATTGTCGATTGGGGCCAGAGGGAGGATTCATCTTTAAATTATTTCTTTTTACTTTTCTTCTCCTTATTTAAATCTAACGATACACATTACTGGGTTGTGCTGTATGCAACTTCGGTAGAGACTAAGCACCGCTTGGCGAATACATGTTCACGCTATTCCTCTGAGCAGACGAGAAATGTTGCGAGAAGAGCGTTTAAGCGATAACTAGAAGTGTAAAATGTCCAAGAACTCTCATTATACTCTGAAACAAACTAGGCCTAACCTAACCTGATCTAAATGCACATAATAATGGAACAGTTTTCTAGATCCTTCCCAGAACATTTCATATAGCATCAACGTATTCAAGCGGCAGGGGTGCAGACACTGACTCGCCTGCCATTCAGTTGTAATAAAACAAGAAAGTATTGAGCCCTACGGGGCTCTAACAACCCGCCTATTCCCGCTATCGCTCGCTATGTGAATTGAGGGGTTCATCCAAGCAAACGATTCCACCAAATAGAAAATTTATGGGTAAAATATGATGGGAAACACATTTCGTGAAGGAATGAAAGTGTGAATATGAGTAATTACTGTCAGTGCACACCACATTAAAATGAATTCGAGTGATAGTGGAAGTATTTTATGTGTATATGTGCTTTTCCACTATCCTCGTTTAGCGTATAACTCTCGTAGCGTACGCCTTCCCTACCGCGCCCCAGCCTTGATTCGGGAATATAGCATTCGTGCTTTCTATTGGTCACCTAGCACAAGTTGGTACATCATCATGCACTGTAGGCTTTATGCCACACACCCGTAATTTTTTTATTAGGCTCAGGTCCGTCTTTCAGAGCCGGTATCCGCAATGTCGCTGCTGTTGAGTTTAACGTCCTGTTCATCAGTAAGGCTATATAAGATGTAAACTTACTGATTAACGAGAAATCCGAACCACTTGAGCTCTCGCCGGTAATCGAACTCGGGTCTCGCACGCCAACTGCTTAGCCACGGAGGAGCTCACATCAGCAATTTATTTATACTTATGGTATTACTGCTGTATTGCCAGAATACGAAAATAAGAAAAGGAATATTATTTAGCTTCTCACCCAAAATACTAGATATTGGCCCTTGCTCACTTGATAATGATTATTGTTCGAAAGACGATGTGAACGTATGGCATAAAAGCTAGTCCATAAAACACTGAATAATTTGTGCTACGTGGCCAGTAAAAAGCACGAATGGCATCTAACCGAGTCAAAACAGGAGAGCAGAAACAGCGTCCGTAGAGAGCTGGCGCGTCAGCGGCGATGAGTATACGCATAAACGAGGATGGTGGAAAAAAATTTCTTCAAACAGTTCATTTCATAAAATGCACGCCTTACGTGTTGCACAGCTTTGGGGGAGGTACTACATGCAATCCAAAAAAGTACCAAAATGTACTAAATTAGATTATACTCGATTAGGTTTGGTTAAATGTTCATCTTATTTTCTGTAGCTTCAATTTGTATACACTAGTCACAATAAACTTTTTGCCTGTTTAGTAGACCATGCCTTTCACACAATTTCGACAACTGACACTCATTTTTGTATAACTTCATAAAACTCAATCACGATATGACACAACCTTGTCATTTACGCACTGCCTTTCCCAAAAATCATAACAAATATACCGCCAAATAGTCCCTTCTGCCTCCCATATATATATATAGTGTAGCCTACAGTATCAAAAATAACTAACGACAAGTATTTTGGTAACTATCACCCTCAACTTACATTTACTCAAGAACCAAAAGAAACTGTTCAATTTATCTAGTAGATTTTCTAAAATTGGTCCGGTGATACAGTACTTAACCCATACTGAGCCCTCCTGAAGTCAATCTACAAGGAGTAAAGGAGCTCCTCATTTTGTGCATGCTGGGTAAAAGAAATACAAAGCTCTAATCTAACCTAGGAATATAAGAAATCTGTCAAAATTTGGTAGAACCGTCTTCTCGAGTAATGTCGAATTGAGTCCTGAGCTTTGGTACAGAAGGAATGAACCTCACTAGTATCTTATATGAGGGTGTTATTACACTCTTCACCATCTGAATTCACTGATATATATATATATATATATATATATATATATATATATATATATATATATATATATATATAACCAACAAGAATATAGTATACGTCAGGTCTCGTCATTTCCCGAGGACGCATGAAGTGAAGTTATCCACGTATTGAATTGTTCCTTCTTAATTAAGAATTGATTTATAATTGATAATGACTTACTTTTGACCACATACACAGAAATTTTCAGTTGTATAATAAATGGTGCACCGGAATAAATCTATATAAACAAACCACTCATCATATCTTAGCTTGTTCGCAGTTCATATTCTCTCTTTCTTCTTCACTTCAACATAGAAAGCTCTTCGTATATAAAAAATATTATATTTCTGAAATTTCACAAGCATCTAATCAATCACTGAATTCAAACCGGCTGAGAGTGCACAGTGCAAGGATCTGCGCATGTGCCGTCACTAACAATTGAATGTTGTTTTCCGTACGCCCCTTTTTTATCCAGATAAAGTAGGTCCTTAGACGTTTCATTCGTGGATTCAATATTGAAATCAAATGGACCATCCACTGAAGTCCAGAAAATGGATATTCACTTCTGAACGTAATATGGACATCCAATGGATGTTACGCATAAGCCAATGTACTAAAACTAGACGTTCTGGATCTAATATGTACGTCCACTGGCTGTGATATGCTCTGTGGGTTTTATAAAGGATTGTTGTAAGTCTTGGTCAAAAAGTCGTTGTCACATAAGAGATCACCGTTTGGACATTATGGAAAGAAAATAAAAACAGGCTTTTAAAAAATTAGCAAAAGTTGGCCTTTGTCCACCTCTTCCCCTCTATTTGTACAGCTACGCCAAAAATCTATACCTAGATTTATTTCGTGGGCTATTTAGAAACAAAACAACTCTCACTCATTGTTCTGCTATAATCTCAATGGCAGCTACAATCATTTTAAGAAAATTCGACAACAATTCAAAAGGTGCGCCGTCCCCCTAGGATTACGCCCCTGTAGAAAAAAACTGCCGATAAGTCAAAAAGTCTACCCTTGTGATTTACACTTGTTTAGACATGTACTAACAGGATTTGAAGAGAACAGCCGTCAGACATGATTTTCCTACGTGTCTTATGGGCAGGGACTAGACTAATTAGTATACAGTAATCCAGAATTCAACTACTTGCCACATTCAATGTTTTAGCGAATTATTAATAGTGATACTAATTTTATAACTTAGGTTCATACAGGATTTTAACCTGTACTTTAATACTTAATCTTCTTTACTCATACTTGTTTTGCTTTAAGGTGTTTTATCAGTCATAGTATTTAATCATATATGCAATTGCATTATGTTTTATTTCTGTCTTGATTTCTATTGTTCATCGTATAAGTAAATGCAGTATGTTTTATGAAAGTATATATTGTTAAGGTCTATTATGATTCTTCTTAGTCTGTGAAATGTAGTAAGCATGATTACTTAGTTGAGTTTTGGTGTGGGCCAGTTAAACCTATTAACTAGTTATTATTTGTTAATTCATTAGTTATACGTTATGGAATGATCCCCATTACCTGGTAAAAAAAATCAATAAATATCTGATACGAGCCATAGCCTCTTAAGCCCCTCTTTATATCCAAGAAGAAAAAAATGATATTAAGTATTCCAATTGCTAATGGGGAGGGATCACAGCCCCATCGGCTCCTCGGTTATTGCTCATAAATAATACACCAGCAAATATGTAGTCCGTATGATATATCTCGTAGAACTGTATTCGATAAATCATTACCAGTACCGATTAAGGATAAATTATGATAAAATATTTAGTTTGATTTACACTTATTAATAGGCTTTAATGACGGTTAACCAAACATAATAACCAGCAGTATCAAACCAATCCCAGTAGTATCCAGAACGAGCACAAGCTGAATGTTTGTAGGTGAGTTATTTCACTACACGTACACTAGATCTGTTATCACTATTCAGTCATGGCATCTCCTGTTGAAATTTTGTGATAGAAAACAATCACTTTGCTGCATAGTGTGCAATAATTCATGTCCAGAAAACAGAACGAAAAACTACTCCTCCTTCCTCACCACCATATTTTTTCAGTGCAAAGAGCTAAGACAAAGGAGAGCGCGCTTACAAATCCCGCTCGTTCTCTGATTGGTCGCTCCTTTCTACGCAACAGAACGTAATACTAAAACGACAACTTTAATAGTAAAATACATATAACTGAACGGAAGTAAAAATCACATAAGTTAACGTTTATGTATGTACGTTCATAACAATTTCCTCTGTTTAAACGAAACACAAAATTTCAAATAATTTCAAGCAGCCAGCGCCATCCACCGAGACTGAGAGACATCCGCTCGACGCAAGCCATAGACGTACAAAGAAAAGTAGCATATTTCGATTACACATACTAGACCAATTGTCGACCATATTGAATCCTTCATGAGGGTCGAGAATTGAGGAAATGTAAAAGAAAAATAATACTAACTAAGAGCTGATTAAATATCTCTACGAATAATCTCTTTGAGAAAATGTAACGCTCAAAGAGGAACGTTACACAATTAAGGGGAATACGTCAGAGGTGAGGCCTTTGGATTAGTTTGTTGTCACGGACAAAGTGGTATTGGTCCATAGCCGAAGACTAAAACTGTTGTAACAGATATGGTAAAGGTGATCAAGGTTCAATAACTGTTAGTCAGTATGACTCCAAAAAAGACTATCTCCGGATAGCGGTAGAAGAAGTAGATATATCAGTTCATATTATAATTTCACTGACATTTCACAGTATTTAAGATTTGATTTGCTAGAATACCCAATGAATGATTGGGGCATTGAAAGGTTCGAACGCGAACCACAGAGAAACCGCGACTTGTACTATACTTCTTCCATGCGAGGTTCGGGTTACGAACCACTAACATAATGTTCTTTATGTCCCAGCGTTCCCTCCTTGGGTATCGTACGGAGCTCCAAATCTACGGTCTCAGTGATTTTACTTCTTAAATATTGTTCAATTACTAGTTCGCAAGTATTGTTTAAAATTATGTTCACTGTTCTCACTTGTTTTCTCTATATAACCTGAAACTGTATTGATCCCCTTAAAAAGGGGAATAAGCATTAAGGATATATTAACTATAGAATTAATGTGATCTGAGTAGAAGAGCGCTAGTGTTGTACTGTTTTATGAAATGAGGAAATCTTTCTTTAATTGGAAAATTCTCGTAGAGAATTCTCTAGGTTGCTTAATATATTTTGTACAACTGGTTACATCCCACATTTTAATTCTTAAAAACATTATTTAGTTTTTATAACCCGCTAATAACAGCCTCTTAGTAGCTAATAATATAATTACCAGAACATGTAGGTTTGTTGTAAATAGGGAACCCATTGCTATTTTCTAAGCGTTGGAGTAGAATTATTATAAACTAGCATTACGTGTCCAAAATTAGGAAGAAACACTTTTTCTTTCTTCTTTCCTCTGTGGTAGTAATAATCTTCATTCTTGGTAATAATATTATTAAAGCATTTAATATTCATAGCGGATAATAATAGCCTCCCTTTGTTATAAAATTGTCATTGTTATGTAATATTGTAAACGGGAGTATTCCCGTCACTATCAGAGCGGCCATCCAGAATAGAGGGACATCCTGCACAAAATTATGATAACTCGCTGTTTTTTAAGTTTGCTTGTTCATATGATCTTGTCCCTGACTATGCCAAAAAGGCCAAAAAGGTGTTGTGATGAAAGGTCATCTTACGATAATAATGATGACTACTACATATTGTACTTCTACCTAGATATTTTTTCAATTCTTGTAAAAAAAAAAGGTACATTTTAGGTCAGTTTATGACAATCCGTTACCGTGTGTAAGTAAAACATTTGTAATGCAATCCTTTTAGTTCTTGCTGTAATGGTCTCTATCGTAGGTATTACAAAATCAGACGTAAGCCCGGTACATATAGTGAACTTCTTAATGATCAACTACTCTACATTATGATATCTGTCCTCCAGAGAATGTATCGGCGTATAAACCATGTATATTTGTGATGCCTCATCTCATAGCTACTGAAAATGAAAGAACTTAAGTATAAAGACCAAGTGTTTGGAAGACATATCGTCCAGAAGGCTATTCCAAACAACCATGTCAATCCCTCCAGAATTTATCTTCGTTTCTTAATAATTCCGTTGACATTCTAAACCGATCTCTTGTCTAAAGTATTTGATGGTGCATTATAATAGGACTGGACTAAATTAGCTAACGATACGTTCTCGTTGTTCTTTTTTCTGCACGTTAGTTAGTTTTTCTTTCCGAGTAATTATGGAAAGCAAGAACCAAATTTGACATTGCAGGAAACACCGTTTTAGAAAAGAACGAAGCATTGCCACTCCGCTATTTAGTATTTTCTGTGGCCATATCCGGTGTTTCCTTTAACAGTCTGCTTGGCCGTCCATATTTATGTGCACCTCTTTTCTAAAAAAAGATAACTTTTCTTTTTTTAAAATGAGTCGAGGGAAATTTGTTACATAAGGCACGTAAGCCTCATGGCCGG
The DNA here is from genome assembly GCF_964235325.1 of Thermobia domestica. Lineage (NCBI taxonomy): Eukaryota > Metazoa > Arthropoda > Insecta > Zygentoma > Lepismatidae > Thermobia > Thermobia domestica. The sequence continues at coordinate 103,929,587 of NC_137457.1, forward strand.
CTTTCGATTCCTGGATTGTGAACTCCGTGCTCCTTGAGGGGAACATGGAGGCATTAATGAAAATGGAGGAGAATGGGAATCACCGCTACGTGAAACGAAATATTTACTTATCTTGACATATTTAAAACAAGCCTCCAGCTGACAGAAGTACAGGAAGGGCTGGGAGATTGTTACTAATTAAATAAACGACATTCTTTTGTAACAAAATTGTTACAAACAAGAAAGACTTTTTTAAACAGAAAATTACGGTATGTAAAATGTATTGTAGCAAAGATTTCCATGGCAAAGCATTCCTGTAGCTAGTAAGCTAGCTGAACTGCTTGGTTCTCCGCTACTGTCGTTGGTGTAGCTTCCTTAGAGCGTTTCCCAACTCCCTCATCACACTTTTCTTTATGATTTTCCGTCTTTTCCTTTCATTCTCTGTTCTAAGTTTGAGTCCCTACCGCCTCTGCTGTCTTGATCTTGAACAGGTCTTATATAACGAGTAGAAAACGGCCCTGATAGTTTCCGTCATCACTTTTTCAACAACCTTCAAGACGAGTAGACGTGCTAGAGAAGTCTCCGACTTTAGTTAGGTATGTGTGGACTTAGCCTCTGCGCTGCATATTTCTGTAAAATATACGTTTCGGACTTACAACCGGCGAACGGTCTCGCCTTCAAATAGCCTCTGTCAGACGGTCTGCTGTGTCCCTTCAGTCTAGTTTGAATCGCTTTGGCCTCCTTTTATTTGTTTCCGTTTTCTTCTCTCTTTTATGATTTTTACTCTTTTAGCGATTTTGAACAAGTGGGAGAATTAGTTGATGCATGGACATATTATGAAACATAGTCGTTTGGAATAGTCAAAGAGTAAATGACGGACTTTAACTATATACAGGATATGTTGCCATTACCATATAAAACTCCCAGTATTTCAATAAAAATGGGTTGAACATAAATTTACCGAAAAAAACATATAGAAAAAACCCATATGGAAAATGTCATTTGGTACCCATATAGAAAAAAACCATATAGAAAATGTCATTTGGCATATCGATTGGTATTATCGAGTTGGCTCCCAGGGCCACTCTTCATTGACGCCCAGGGCCCAACTTCAAGATTCGGTATGGAAACATAGGAGTGCGTTATACCTCGCTCAGTATACCTTTAAAAAAATAAAAGTAGAGATATTACAAAAGATTGTTCATGTGGGTCACTGTTTTCAATATGACCTGTATCAGAGAAAACGTTCAGTATCACTAATGTGAGAAAAGTTAAAGATAAATGAAGAAAATAAAAATTAAAGTAGGAAATGACAAAGGGTATTTATCATTCTACGACTGGGAGTGTTGGAAGAAAGTAAAAGATGATTAAAGTGAATTTGCTATAATGGAAAGGTGGAAATGTAATTCCGTGAAAATTATCGCTCCAAGTTCTCTCTGTAAGTCTGTGAAGCGGGAAGGAACTGTGAAATTGCAAATGAGAACCTTAGTTTTTGCAAATTGTATCCAAGAAACAAAGTTATCTAAAATGTGTTTTTATAAGAGATAAATGTTTCTGTAATGGAACAAAATGTGTAAAATTCTTGTCAAATGGTAACTTCCATTTTGATTGTACGCAATGATTTGATACAAAAATGAAGCAACTGAAGTGCGAAGCAAATTTGCCGAATAATGGAATTTTAGAACAATGTGTACAAACGGTGGGTTTGTTCAACAGTCGTCTGCACGATATTGTTTGGATTCTTTTTCTTCTATGTTTTCTTGCATGTGATGGAATATGAGCTTCACTGAAATGCTGCCCACAATTGCTTTCCAAATAACTTTTAGCGGTAATCTCGGTTGTGCTCCTCAATAACGATACGGTTCATACTGATGCAAATGCCTCCCAAACAGCTTGCACGCATTGCGTTAAATTATCAGGGGCTCACTGATTGGTTTTACTAATCTAACCACACTTTGCGACACAAATGGGTGTTAAATTTGAATTTTACCTTATTTTTATTCATTACTGCACCAGCCACTTGTACACACAAGTGTTCCAAACAAGCCGTTCCTATTGCAAATAAAAGCAGGGTTCTAATTTGAGATTGTGCCATTCATTCCCGATTCACCCATGTAGGCAGGGAGTTCGGAAAGGTAATTTTCTAAGAATTACATTTCATTTTTGCAATATGTCAATTATAGTTTAATAATCTTTTTCTTTGTCCCATTGTTCTCGAGCCGTAGAATTAAAAATACCTGCTCCGGTTTCCTATTTGAATTTTCGTTTTGTTCATTTATGTTTATGCGTTTTCATATTACTGATAGTGAATGTTTCATCTGATACAGGTCACATTGAAAACGGTGACAAATATGAACAATCTTTTGCAATATTTCCCCTTAGTTTTTAAAGATATGACGAACGGGGTATCGCTCACCCCTTGTTTCCGTATACAATTTTAGAGTTGGGACTAGTGATGGACAGTGGGAATATTCCCGGTGGGAGGGAAATTTAAAAAAAGGGAATATTCCTTGTTTTTTTCCCTGGCCTATAAATTCCCGGGAATGAATTTATTTTCATTTCTCTACTTTATGTTCCAAATTGTAAGAACCATATGACTAATTACTTTACTTTAATATAATATGATTTACTTCTAGGTTTTAAAGAATTTGGAGGTTAAAAAATTTAAAATTATTTGAGGGCACTTTATATTACTAATAATATGAGTTTTTAAGTTCCATTTCCATTTGCACTATAAACTAAAGTAAGTTTTTAGTATTGGGGGCCAAGATTAGCCAAACGTAGGATGATTTACGGAAGAAATGAGTTGATAGTGATGTTCAAATAGTCAAGAAAGTATCGAACACAATTGCTTTTAGGGCAGTAGGGGATTTATACAAAACGGAAGGGTAAGTGGAAGTAATATTTGTGAGAAAAGAAAGTGAATTGTTGGTAACGAAAGTAGAAAACAACGTGCCATCGGGGCTCTAACACGCCTTCATTCGCTAACGCTCGCTCTGCAATGCTATCTGAATTTAATGATGGTAACGTAATTTAACGTATGAGGCCATAAAACATCCGCATCGCAATAGAATATCGCAAAAAATAGGTGAAAAAGCTAGGCCCCAATGCTAAAGAACAACCAAAGTTAGCAAAGTACTCATTTACAAATGATGAAAAGGAACCATTTTGTAAAGTAATTTATAATTATGTAGAAATAGAGATGAAGTACTATTAATAAACCCTGAACCGCCATTAGTAATAGACGTCGGTCTGTCTCAAATTTCTGAAGAGGTACTTGGACTTCTTTTACATGTGAATTAACGTATGGAATTTCGAGAAATAGGTAGAATGAAGGGTCATGTAACGCAATGTTACGTGCTAAAATATAAAGATAAGTATCTTGAAAATTTTCTGAACATAAATCTGTATGCGCAAATGTGGATAAATTGGTGAGAGAGGATCTTGTGACGATGCCAATGACCGATGATGACGAAATATATATGTACTTCACCTAACTAAGCACGTCTTATAGTGAATATTGCTGTAATTGATAAAACATATTGTATTAAATATACATTTATGCGTACTCTCTAAATATAATAAAGTGTTAATAAAATAACACAGTACCGTTCAGAATATATATTTTAAAGTATCCTCTGTGGACAACAGTAATAATATGCTATGATATAAAAATTAATTCAACTAAGAAATCATAATATAGTAATAGAATGCAATTCTCTACCTGATTGTACATAAATTCCCGGATAAATTCCCATTTTGGGAATCTTCCCTGGCAATATTCCCGAAAAATATATTCCCGTGAATTTACCCATCACTGGTTCGACCTTGGGTGCAAATGAACAGTAGCTTTGGGAGCCACCGTGACAACGCCAATCGATGTAACCTATGATATTTTTAATTTGAGTTTTTCTTCGGTTCATTTATGTCCAACGCTTTTTATATTAGTGTTTTTATATGATAAAGCCACCATGTCTTGCCAGCCATCTTGAATGGGATGACCGATATGAAAAAGCTTTTGCCACAAGGCTTTTTAGTTCTAAAGATCTATCGAAGGAGTTATCATTCGCCTCATGTTTCTATTTAGTATTTAGAAATTGTTCCCCTTAACCTCATGAAAGGTGGCCTTGGGAGGCAACAGGACAACACTATTCGGTGTGAGCCATGGCATTCGCAATTTGAGTTTTTTCGGTGCATTTATGTTCAAGCGTTTTCGAGTTCAAGCGTTTTTGGAAATATTAAAATTGCCCACCCTGTATATATATTGTCACACTTGTGTGTGTGTGTGTAAACATTAATTCGTGTATTCGTGTTTTTGTGACTATTGCTTTCATCTTCACCCAGTATGTCAAAGCTGGTACTAATGGTCCAACTTCATTTAAGCCACGGTACTTGGTACTTAGTCTTTAGCTTTACTGGTACGAAGATGATAAGAAAGTATAATAATAGTCTCAACAGTAGGGGAACATTGTATCTTAGAGAAAACCATGTATTGAGGATCGGATACCAGGTAATGTATGTCGAGTGCGTTCTGACTCAAAGTATAGAGGGATTTCATTGCTAAATTAAAGAAACGGTTTCCATCTTTATTTTTATTAACAAAGATCAAAAGAAAAGTGAGTAACGTAAGAAATATACATTGATGAGATGCGGGCGTGCAATTTTAAGGTGTACAAAATGACCCTTGACGTGGATCAACATAACCTCGCCTCAGAACCTATGTTGCTAGAAAAACACAAATTTAATGCACATTTAGTAAAAGGTGGTATCTGTGAATATTTGTACAGATAACTTGCATTGGGAAGTAAGAAGAACAACTCCGATTAGAAAGCTTGGTCTCATTTTTAAGCCTAACCCCGAGTGAGAACAAAATTCCAATGTGCTCCGACCGACCTCGCCGAATGAAGCAAAGAAAAAGTCTCTCTACATACAGGGAGAACGTGGCACGTACATATTTACACTTAAACACTGCGAAAGGTAGAGCATCAATAACCCGAACTCGTGGAGATTCGTCGCTTATAAAGCAAGATCGTTCCACGCATTTCTTCCTTTTTTTTACGTAGCTCCAGAATTGGTATCACGAGCGTAGACGAGCTTCGAGCAAAATATCACGCGCACGCTCAATAGTAGCCAAGACTTGTAGTTTTTTATGAATTTTCCCCATCACGCCGGGGAATATGCATCTCCTTTACATTGATTAATACATTTTATTTTATTAGACATTAATTAATATTAATACACTCATCCCTTAAGTGGTGCCTACTAGACTAAACGCACTAGCCAAGCTCTGTGAATTGGTTAAATCAAAGCCAGAAACATGCCACGAATACGTGTGTATGGTTCGACGTCAAGGAGGTATTTGATTGTTAATAAAATCAATGCCTCTCTACCCTGTTCGTCCTCTCTCTGTTCTCTGTACATACAGAAATATTAAAGGGCGAGGCGACTCACAACATATTATGAGACCGGCTCAGGTCTTAGCGACCTATTTGTGTAACAATACATACATACATACATACATACCGTATATATATACACATGTACATACACACACACACAAACATAAATTTTTGTGTTTTCACGATATGACAATAAGTTCATAAAAGGTTGGTATGCTTTAAATATCAGGTTTCGCTTCAGACCTGTTCTTTCAACTGTTGTCGCAATCATTCGCGCTCGCGGTCAGATGGGATTACACTCATACGAACGCGTTGATATATGAATTAGCTTCAGAACCACTGCCACAGACGGTTTACAATTCTATAGGCATCCTTAGGAAAGATGAGTCAAAAATAATTACAGTAGAAGTCCGTTCAGTTTGACAACCCAAAAGCTTTACTGTGTTTCAGTTTGCATAAAAGGCACTCTTGCAAGTTAAACAGATATAGGGACAAAAGCACGTATGGAATAAGACCGCGCAAGAACAAAATCTGTGGCCCCTGATGCAAAAAATTCAATTTATTTCATTAAATCAAACATTTTCTTGTACTCCATATATTTTGAGAACTACATATAGTGAAGCGAAACCGAACTAACAATTTACTCAATATGATGAGCTTATTCCTCAAAAAATATGAAAATTTGATTTAAGGCCTCTTCAAAAACTGTGACGCCTGATACAAAAAATATTAATATATTGCACTGTATCAATTATTTTCTTGTACACGTTATATGTGGAGAACTACATATAGTGTAGCCAAACCAAAATTGGCAATTTACTAGTATGATGTGTTTTTTTTTTTTTTTGTAAAAATATGAAAACTCGAATTTGGGCCTTTTCAAAAATTTTGTGGGTCTGATACAAAAATTATATATATTTCGTTAAACCAAACATTTTTCTACGGCTAATATTTGAGAACTGCATATAGTATAGCCAAACCAAAACTAACAATTTACTCAGTATGATCTGCTGATTACGTAAAAAATATGAAAACTTGATTTAGGTGCCATTCAAAAATGTTGTGGCCCCTGATTCAAGAAATTCGATATATTTCATTAAGTCAAGCATTTTCTTGTATGCCTTATATGTGGAGAACTACATATAGAGTAGAAAAACCTAAACTATCAGCTAACTCAGTATGATGTGCGTATTGCGTAAAAAAAAAAAAAAAATACAAAATCTCGATTTAGGAGCAGTTCCAAACTTTTGTGGCCGCTAAATCTTGGCCAAGATCACTTTTTATCATTCGTAAAATTCTTGGCTAAGATCGCAATCGTTTGATCCATTTTTTGATCATTCCTAAAATTATTGTTTAAACATATTCTTACAATATTATTTTGCTGAGCAATCAAAGGTTTTAAAGGAGTAAGGTAAGCAGCACACCAAATTAATATACCATATTGTAAGTACACTATTTAAAAGAGCATAATATACAGTACGTAATATTTTTATGCTTACAATGTTTTGAAATTGAAGAAATTTATATAATAACTAGCCTTTGCCTAGCTATGGGCTTTACCCTTAGAACCCCGAGTCTACTCGCCCTGCAGCATTACTTTTCTATCGGCCTTTGCACCAACCGTGAATTTCGTCAACTTTTTATTCATATTTCCTGAATCTGTCCATCCGACGGCTTCGCCCCACACATTGTCTTTGCTTGCCTATGGCTTGAAACCCCTTCAACCCGTAACTCTATCCTTCGTTTCCTCTTTGAACTATCTAAAAGTTAAGATTTTGAGTCCCAAGAAAACACCCATTTAAATAGAATTGGAATTTCTTCATCCCCCTTTAGACCTCCTGAAAATTAAAAATGCTCATTTTTGACAATTTTCCTGTCGGTTAGACGTGAAAGGTTACAATCAATGCCTTTTAATCCTGCGGAAAGTGCCTAAACATTTTGGGATAAAGAACACGTCCATATAAACGACCTGGGAAGTATTATTCAGTTTCCCATAAAACCACTCTACGGTTAGAAATTTATATTTCTGATGATTCACTTAGGTAACACTAGCAAAAACGTACAAGCATACCAAATTTCATTTTTTATTCTAATTCTAAGTATATGAAAAATGAAATCTTTGAGTTTTACGTCCCACGTATATGCCGGTTAGGCTAAAGGAGACGGTGATTATGAGAAATGAATGAAATGGTGGAATGAAGAAAGTGAGAGGAAAACGGGAGAACCCCGAGGAAATCCACACACACGGTGTTTGTCCACCACAAAGTTTAGTTGGAGGGGGCTGGGATCGAACCCGCGACCCCAAGCACCAGAGGTGAACGCTCTACCACTGAGCCACCGCGACCCATCTAAATATATAAAACATGAGAATAAAGTTCCAAAAGAGGTCCATCTAAAAGACATGGAGAAATTCTTCGTCTCCTTTTTAGACTCCCTAGAATTAAAAATATTCACGTTTGGCAATTTTCCTGTTGGTTTGCCCCGGAATGCTACAATCATGTCAAATTTAATCATTGTTTCCCTACCGGAAGTGCTCTATAATTTTGGGGGAGCTATTTCCATATAAATAACGTGGGAAAGATTTTTCAGTTCTCCATAAAAACACCCTATTTTTTTATTTTTACTGATTTACTTAGGCAATCCTAACGAAAATATACATGCATACCGAATTTCACGTTTTTATTTCAATTCTAATTACCTACAATATGAGATTATAGGTCCAAGAAGGCCCATCTAAATAAAAAGGGGAATTTTTTCACCCCTTCTTTGGACCACCTAAAAATTAGAAATATTCACTTTGGGCCATTTTTCCTGTGAGTTAGTTCCGGAAAGCTACAACCATGCCAAATTTAATCATTGTACCTCTACAGGAAGTGCTCAATAATGTATGTCAGTTTATGTAGTTTTATATATAGATAATATTTTCATAATATTGTGGCAATATGTGTAATGTTAGAAGGTTATTATCAATAAATATACCTAACTGTTTTACTTTAGTTTCACTAATAAGATGACTGTAGTTACATTTTTCAGTATTTTGACAATAATGCAATTTTAGTCTCATGTTTTGCTGCCGTCAAGTTAAAGTCGGCGAAAAGCAGCCACTAACCTGTTTTCTTAGCATTTACCTAGGTAATACTAATTGATGATTATCAAGCCATTGCTTCACTTTCTTCAATTCTGCTCCAGTTTTCTTGAATGCATCTGTCCATGTTTTATCAGTAAATATATGAGAGGTGTCATCAGCAAATACTGTATATGCCCACTCATTTTTAAATTGCACAAATCATTTATATAAATTGAAACTAATATTGGACCTAATAAAGTTCTTTGTGGGATTCCTTGTTTCATATATGGATAATTCTTTTGAAAATTACCTATTTGGACTTCCTGTTTTCTGTCTTTTAAAAAACTGCTAAACCAAGATCTCTTATTCCACATCTTTCTAGTTTATTTGAGAGAATTTTGTTTCATATTGTGTCGAACACTTTACAATTACATTTTCGTCTTTACCAACATTTTTACAAACAATCTCTCTTAAATTGTACACCGCATCTGATGTCATTTTACCTTTCTGAAATTCATATTGATTTGAAGAAAAGAATTTATTTTGTTCAAGAAAATTAACTAATATTCTCTTTATACATTTTTCTAAAATTTTTCTTTACCGTTACTGAGGATTGATATAAGTCTATAATTATTAGGATCAGCCTTGAGCCTTTTTTATTAACAGCAGTCTTAAAATCATCCGGAAATACACCTGTTTCTAAGCTTAGGTAAAATATATACTGCAAAGGTTTTAATATATTTATGTCGCATGTTTCAATACACTTGCTGATAATTAATTTATACCATATGTTGTGTTTGGTGATAATTAATTTATAAAGAGTTCAATTTCCTGTTCAGTGATTGGAGTGAAAAATATAGAGTTTACTACTGTAGTTTTCAAATTAGAATTAAAATTTATTTTATCAACAATCTCTTTGTTAACTATTTTTTGTTACTCTAGGAAAATGCTCATTAACATTGAATCACGTTCAAACATAACTAAACATTTTTATTAACGACTTAATCTTTCTCTTTCTCTTATACAGTTGACAATGTTTTTCTTCCTTTAGTTTTCCATGGTTTTATTTTGAGATATTTACTACTTACAATTTTATTCTTTTTGTTAATACGTGAATTACTTATACAATTTTTTTTTCATCACTTCGATGAAATTCCACGTTGCATTATGAACACAACTATTCTGTATTACCTGATTCCAGTTACATTTTTTTCAATTCTTCGTTTGATAAAGTATAATCTATAATTGTTGTTTCATATATTTATTCACTCTTTTGCATTGTAATGAGAACATTTATACAAGTGAGAAAGTAGTCAGTTATACTTGTTAGTAGCACAGCTGATGTGACATTCAATGGACTTTGGTGCTTTCATAAAAATATGATCTATGCAAGTCTTACTCTGTCCTACAAGTCAACTTCCACAGACTGTTTACAATTTTATAGGCATTCTTATGAAAGATGAGTAAGGATTACGGCAGAAGTCAACGAAGTTAACCGAATTTAGCTTAAGTTTGACAACCGAAATGTGTTTACTGTGTTTCAGGTTGCATAATTGAAAGGCATTTTTACTACTTAGATGTATGGACAAAAATAGCGCATGGACAAAACCGCGCAAGGAAAAAACAGCGCATGCACGAAAACAACGCAAGGACAAAAATAGCTCATGTAAATACAGGGTGTACAAAATTCATAGATGAACATTTTGCACTAGACTCGCTTGCTCTCGAACACACTTCTTTCAACTGGGCTCACGATCATTTACTTTAATTGGGCTCGCACTCACTCGAGCTTGCACACGCTTACCTCAACCGGGCTTCAGCTCGCGATCACTTCTCTCAACTGGGATCGAGATCACTTTCCCAAACTGGAAATGCTGTCATCCGGGCTCGCTCTCAGTTCCCTCGAGTCGGCTCGCGCTCACTCCGGCTTCAACTCACTAATAATATGTTAGCTCACGTTCACTCGGACACACGCTCAATTCTCTCAACTGAGCTCGCAATCACTTGTGCTCACGCTCATTTCCCTCAACCGGGCTCGACGTCGCGATCATTTCACCAAACTGGACACGCGATCACACCGGCTCGCACTCAATTCCTTCGAATGGGTTAACTATTTTTAAGTGAGCTCGCGTTCAATGGAACGCGGTTTGAATTTTCTCGACTGAGCTCGCGCTAATGATCACTTCTCTCAACTGGACTCGCGCACACTCGGGCACGCAATCACTTCCTCAAACTGGGCTAGCACTCGCAATTACTTCTCTTGACTGGCCTCACTTTCTCGGACTCGCGCTCACTTATATAATTGAGGATCGGGATTGCGCTCAATTATTGAGCCATAGCCTAGGTTTGCGCGATTGGGCTAACGAACTCGAGCTCGTGTTTTGGACACCTATGACAAAAACAGCGTATGCATCGGCCGCGATGCTTATTCTTTCCCTTCATATCTATGAAATGGAAACTTGGTTTAATAATTTTTTAACCCCTGGAGTATTTTTCAGGATACATTTTCATTGTTTGCTTTTATCAGGGACCACTCCAGAGGGGGTCATATTTGATGGGAGGGAATTTTTCCCAATTTCCCGTTTTCTATTACGTTATGGGTGCCAATACATAGCTTCTCTAGAGACCTTGTTTCATGCTGAAGAGTTTGATCTATAAAGCATGACTTTCCAAGGAAGAGTGTTGATGCAATAACTTAAACTGTGAGTCTACATTTTTTATGCTAACAAGATTAACCCTAGAACGCATGACATGAATTGTACCTTAGATTCAATAACATGGGTCTTTCTTGACCCATACTCAATTTCGATTGTATAAGTTTATTTGGTATGTTTAAGACATTACTATTCATATTTTCTCATTAATTTAATGTTTCTTTGATTGAGTTCTTTATTTATAATTCACTTATTTTCTTTATTTCGAAGCGTTATTATTATAACATATACTACAACATGAAAAAATGTATTGTTTTGACTATCACTAGCAAGTATTGTGTCAAGTTACAGAGAAAAAATAAATATTTTTGGCTAATGTAGTTATCAGGACGAAGTTCTTATGTCCAGCAATTTACAATTCCTACAATATATTTTTAAACAGTTTCAAAGTATTTACATTGATGGCAATTCTTTTTAATATTTGTAGTCTTCACAAACAACAAATGCTACTGAATGTTCACTACACATACATTTTTCACACTTTATGCAAACTTTGGAAGACTTTGTTTATTTAACATTTCTGACACCTCTTCCTCTTCTGACTTGCCATTGTTTGTTGAGGTCCTTTTTGCCATCGAAGATGACTCAAATCCTTTCCATAGTAACCAAAACATGTTTTTCAAATGTAGGTGTATTCTATCTTATCATGATGCATAGTTTGACAAGTTCGTCACAAAAGTCTATAAGAAATCTTCTCAGATATGTCGACTTCTTATAGTAGTTTGGGTGTAGTGCAGCAAATAAAATTTAGGCGTTCAGAGCTCCAAAATCTAACATATTGAACCAAATAGGTGTTGAACTTCATCTCGATGTTCCTCAAACCACGCTGCAACAACGCCAGCTGTGTGAATGGGTGTATTATCATCCTGGAAGATGGCGTCATTGTCCAGGAACAACATGCGGACCATAGGATGCAAGTGGTTTCCTAAAATTGCGACATAATCGTTGGTAGTGATTCGTATGCTAAGTGTGACCACAGGATCCAATGAAAACCATGATATGGTGGCCCACAGCATCACCGAGCCGCCGCCATGTTTCACAGTTGGGCGGAGACAATGCAGATCATAAGCTTCTTTGGGCGTTCTCAACACATAAACACGGTCCGTGGTTGGGAATAGGGTGAGCGATGACTCGACCGACCATATCACACGTTTCCAGTCCTCTTCGGTCCAAGTTGCATGGTCGCGGCACCATTTGTGGCCTGAGAAAGCGTTATGGTCCCTGATGAGCGGTTTGGCCCGTGAAACATGACCCCGTAAGTTCATAACATGTAATTCGCGGCTGACTGTGATGGTCGAAACAGGGTGGGGGAGGTGCTGATTGAGTTCCTCCGTCACTTGCTTGTCAGTGGCACGACGGTTCTGCGTAACAATGCGCTTTAATACCCGACGTGACCTGTCACTCATGATTTTCTTCCGCCCACCATTCCGCTTCCCCGATGTGGTTTTCCCGTGTGTTGTTTAGGCCGTCATCACCTTCGACACTGTCCCACGCGACACACCTAACACAGTAGCCACTGCCGTCACACTCACTCCACATAACCGCGTACCAACAATTTGCCCTCTTTGAAAATCTGAGAGGTCTCCCATTTTACACTACATCCATCTGCTGCAGCCACTGGACACTGCTGTTCCCCTGCGCCTGGCGTAGTATGGAGACCGACCTAACACACCACGACCAGCGATCCGGCGCTGCGGACGCCACGACACCACTGCCAACCCATACATCTGACTTGTTGCCAACTACAGTTGTTTCCATTTTTCTGATCACCATCTGTAAATAAGCCATTGCTTTACACTTCAATTGTGACCTTGTTATTTTCACCGTTACGACACAAGTTACAGATTTATCTACCAGATGCCGGCAAAAACAACTACACAATATAGCAGTACAAGTTATTTTGTGTTGAGAGATGCTTATAGTTCCCAAGGAAAGTGTAAAACAAAAGGAAATACTTCATAGAACATATTTAGAATGTATTGCAGATTGTAAATATTGCGTAAAATAGCTGAAAGTTTATTTTGCAATGAACAAAGGGTAATGAAACCTTTAAAATACAAACAAAATCCTTGTACTTTAATACACGAGATTTTTGTAGAAAGTTGAGAAAACTCACAAGAAGCAATTGTAACTAAGATCTATCATAAAGATTAGTTTGTTCATAGTATATATTTTTAAAAAAATCTAATTCAAAGTACAAGACTAGTAATAGTAATACTACTACAAATATAATAACATTTTACTAAAACAAATACTAATTTGTCATAGTAAAGAACTAATCTAATACTACTATAAAAATTAGTATTAGTATTATATACTAATACTAATATAAAATAGTAATCTAATACTAAAATATACCGCGTATCAGAAATGACCCATGTTATGTATACTACGTATAAAAATATATATAATAAAATGTAAAAAATAAATACAAAACCAAAAACTTAAATACATCATTTTTATGTAGTAAACAAACCAATAGAAGATGTCACGGAGAAAAACTACTGTGCAACAAATATTGCAGACAAAAATCTATACATAAATTACTGCTGGGTCTTTTTTGACCCATGTTCTGCGTTCTAGGGTTAATGGGCTCCAGGGACTTATTCCATTGTCAATGTTACCCAACTTTTAGTACATGAGGATATAATTTGTTATGTTTATCGAATGGACTATGTTTGATTCGGATGTACGGAAGACACATTCATGTATGTCGCTTGTGAGATTCGCATGTCATTTGAATACGGCACTGCGGATACCAGATTGTGCTTCCGTTCGGATACATGTTTTCTTTAAAAGGTATTTATAAAGAGAATATTTACACAAAAAAAACTTTCCGACACCGTTCCCGACACACACACACAAACTCTCTTACGATATATCCGGAGGCTGTATCCGGTTTAACCCGGAGTGCAGGCATACAGTTTCTTTCTGGGAAAGCGAAATGCGGACGTTTCTGCAGGAGTCCTTCGTCCCAGAATGATTTACAGCCCCTCTTCCATTCATTCAGCTACACTATTATAAACATCATTCCTATTTCGGTGGTTCTACCTTTTGTTTACGATTTAATCATTTGTCCTAGTATATTATCCTCTTATTACTTATGATTAGTTATTAGTTTTTTTGCTTTATATTATATAGTCCTCCTGATTAGCTATAATTTCGTTATATGTTTCTCCTTTTTATTTGATCTCCTCTTGATCACTCATTTTCCTCTTCCCTCTAGCCGTTCTTTCAGTAATGAACAACACAATACGTGATGCTCTGGTGTGTCTATTTCTTCGTATTGGCATCTTGGATGCTCTATTAGTACAATTTTGCGTCACGTGTGTCTAACAAGTAACACTTCCCAAGTGTAATGCTCGAATCTTGATAACAATTTGGATCATATATACTACACATAAAATAAACGAATACGTGTTTTCTATTTTCTGCGGAAAAGCAGTTTTAAAGGCAAAAGTCACACAAAATGTTGACTCCCGAAAGGCGAAAGCAAGTGGACCGAAGTGAACGAAATTGTGCACAGATGTTGCAAACGTAAAGTATTTTATAGTATTTTAGGACGCGCCTTTAACTTTACAATGTTTCTCTACGTAAAAGCACGTGTCGATTTATTTCCTCCTTGCTGTTGATGTTTCAAATTTGAATCAAATCGGATATTGACCTTTGAAAAAGGCGAACGGCCTTATTTCACATACATAAAATGTACACACAATTTCATTTGCTTCGGTTCATGCCTTCCTGCAATATTACCATTATATTTACCTTTTACAGAAGGGGGCCTTGCCCCTACACTGTTTTAACGCACAAATTGAAACACGTTTCGCTTATTTTGCAAATTGTCCCTACTATTAGATTCGTTGAAATTCTTCATATCCTTTAGAAACTTCCGACTATATTTATTGGCACTTTTGATATTTTGTAATCAACGGTTTAGGATTTCTGTAGCCCACCCAAACTTTTTTTGAGGAACATACGAAGTATTTAATCCCTCATTTTACCTCTAGAATACCTGTATACAGTTTCATTCACTTTGGTTAACTTCCTGCCTTTCGGTCGTCAACTTTCAAACTAATGTGTGGGAGCCGTGGCCCCTAAAACCATTATTTTCAGAAAATAGAAAAAAAATATTCGTTTATTTTTCCTTATTCTCCGTACACAAAGTTTCATTGCAATTATTCATGTCCCTCACACATCTGACACACGGTTATTAGCACTTTTGATATTTTGTGATCAAAGGTTTGGAAATGTCCGTGCCGCATCTAATATTTTTTTTTCAGGAAAATAGGAAAAACATATTCCTCATTTTATGTCTACAACATATGTGCACAATATCGTTCACTTCGGTCGATTTCTTTTTGCCTTTCGAACATCAACTTCCAAAATTTATGTGGTGGCTTTTACCCCGTAAATCCTTTTTTCTGCAGAGGGTTTAAAAATAAACACTATTCCCTTTTATTTGTAGTATCTACCTGCTAAATATTACCAAAATCGGAGTGTTACAATTAGGAAGTGATATTTTTAATATAGTTCTGACTGGCAGGAATCAGCAGTAATAAGTCTCTAGTAAAGGCTGAAATCCTGCAAGACAGCGCAATCCACCTAAGAGCTAGTGTACTTTATTAGATTAATTTCACAACTATTGCTTTAATATTTGCTTTAGGAAAGGATGTGTATTGCTGGCCAAACTTGCGCTGCTTTTGTCATATGTGTCCAAACAAATGATCCCGATGCTTATGAGCTCGGCACTCGGCTCCGGCTGAATAATTGAGCACGAGCTTGAGTGAGCCGGAGCCTCAATGAAATAAGTAAATGCGAGTCCGACTGAGCTTAACCACAGTCGAAAGAAATTAATGCTACACCAAATGAGCTCGAGCCCAATAGTGAGAAGTGATCGCGAGACTCGAGTGAACCCCACTTAGGATTAGTGAGCGCGAGAACATTCGGGAGAATTGAGTGTTAGCTGGTGTGAGAGCGAGCCTAGTTTGGAGAACTGAAAGTGAGCCCAATCAAGAGAAGTGATCGCGATTTAGAGCCATGTTGATGGAAATGAGCGCGAGCGCGAGTGAGTGCGAACTCAGATTAGAGAAGTGAACGTGAGCCCGAGTGAGCGCGAGCACAGTTAAGAATAGTGAGTG
The DNA here is from genome assembly GCF_964235325.1 of Thermobia domestica. Lineage (NCBI taxonomy): Eukaryota > Metazoa > Arthropoda > Insecta > Zygentoma > Lepismatidae > Thermobia > Thermobia domestica. The sequence continues at coordinate 103,945,884 of NC_137457.1, forward strand.
CAAGCTCATGTTAATTGAAGTCCGAGTGAGTACGAGTCCAGCTAAGAGAGGTAAGCGCGATATCCATTGAGGTAAGTGATCGCGAGCTCCAGTGAGCGCGACCCCAGTTGAAAGTATTGAGTTCGAGCGCTACCGAGTTTAGTGTAAAATGGTCATCTATGGTTCGTGGCAAAATGTTCATGGGTTGTTTTCGCTCACGCAGTTCGTGCGAGTGACTACGAGCCCAGCCGAGATAGGTGAGTTTGAGCCCAAGTGACCGCGAGCGCAAGTGATTGAAAACAGTTGGGGAAGTAGTCGGATGCGCGAGCCCAATTCAGGTAAGTGACCGCGGTACTGAGTGAGCGCGAGCCCAGCTGAAAGAAGTGAGATCGAGCGCCAGCGAGCCTGGTGCAAAATCTCCATCTATGTTTTTTGTGCATTTGCTATTTTTGTCCACACGGTATTTGCATTCACTGTTTTTGTTCTTGCGCGTTTTTCGTGATTCACCGGTTTTTGTCCATGCTCTGGTTTTATTCACGCGCCATTTACATGCGCTCTTTTTGTCCTTGCGCGGTTTTTCTCATGTGCTTTTTGTCCTTGCGCTGTTTTTGTTCATGTGCTGTTGTTGTACACGCCGTATTTGCATGCGCTGTTTTCGTCCATTTGATTTTCTCCCATCACTTTTATTTTTAGACCTAGATCAAATATAAGTATTGAGTACATTTCGTAATGTTTGAAGTCAAAAGTATAATCTTCAAAAATCAAGATCGTAAGGCTCAAGTGCATAAGGTTTTGCAGTTCATAATAGTATCTACGAAATTTTCTCAAGAAAATGTGTGCTTACATTTCTTGAGGTCCAAAACCTAAATGTTAATTAAGGTTTCACAAGGAGGGTGTCCGAAGTGTAAATCTCAGATTTGAAAAATGTTTGTGCAGATCGTTAGGGGGGTTCATAGAATAAAGATTAGCACAACAAATTTCGGCGGAACCCCATATTTGGGTGTTGCAGTGCCCCTTTTTGATTTTCGGCTTTCGAAGTAAAAATCGGCCTTTTGATTTGAAAATTGACTTATTGTTGTCGACAATCGTTATCATTCGTCTTCATTTGCGTAGAGATACTACAATTCTGGGTCAGGGATCCCTATGTGTGTGTGTGGGCGGGGGGTCCGTCTCACAAATTGATACATGTTCCCGCTTCATTTTGACGAGCTGAATTCAAATGTGCCATTAAAAGTTCTTTGTGGAACCCATGTGCGGCACAGGTCTCTACCTAGTTTCTGGGATGTTGAATCAGAAGTTGAAAGAGAACTGGGGGCTTGAAATAGAAGTTTAGCAGAATCAGTGCTTACTGTATGGATTGAAGCCAAAAGAGATTTCATGCCTGTACATGACATGGATGTTCGGAAGTGGGAAACTGAAAAAGCGAAAGAAATTAATCTTGAAAACTTTAAGGGTCCCAAATTTGATGCACACGTTTTAAACGGAAACATAATATTGTGTAGCGAGAAATAACAAAATTCGTATCGAGAGCAGACGTTGACACTTCAGAACAAATAGAAACTTCGGCCATATCTTTCCAGCTAGAAGTCAGGGATACGTTACCGGAATTCGATATATACAATACTTACAATTCCGATCAAAGTGTTTTTGCAATGAAACTGCACTATAATCGTATGTTAGGCATACAAGGTCGGAAAAAAGTAGAAGCTTCTACACAATCCAAAAATGCCTTATCTCATAGCTATACAATAATATACCTTATGTCTGCCAATGGAAATTTTGTTGGGCCATTATAGATTTTATTTCCAGAACCGACAGGCAAATTTGGAGCATAGGTCAAGAAAACTTTATTCCAGCTCTCAAATTTTAAGGCTTCTGCATCAAAATCTGGAAAGATGGGTAAGCTGCATTTGGAGGAGTGGATCCGTGACGTTTTAGTTCTTAATATAGAGGACAAAAGTGTCTTGCTCGTAGATTCATGATCATCTTTTAACGAGAAAGAGATGCAGCAACAAATTCCGGACGAAAAAATGCTATGTAAACAGATTCCACTGGGAACAGCTTGGGCTGTACAACCACTGGGTATTTCGGGCTTTAGAATATGGAAGAATGTTGTACGGAAAATGAGAGATTTCGTAATTTTTCACCAAATAGATATACAACTTCACAACGTAACAACATTATAAACTTGCAATCACTAGTTTATGAACAACTATCATCGCCAAAGTACCATGATGTGTTCAAATATAGTCGGTATAAATCCGGATATGTAGATGCGAGGCCGCCAGAATTTGTTAATTCTGTAAGTTTCTCATTTTTCTTAAACGACACTATCATGTGTGATCAGTGCGAAGATATAATACTACTGAAATGTAGTTGGTGCTGCAAAAGTATTTCCGCGGAACACTTTATCGAGGAGTTCCATTTCTGTAAAATACACAATACATAAAGTAAGAAGGAATTCTGCCAAACTTCAGCCCTTCAGTTCTATTTCAAGCCTTTCAGTTGTCTTTCAACTTTTGATTCGGTATCCCAGAAACTAGGTAGAGACCTGTGCCGCACATGTGCTCCTCAAAAAACTTTTAATGACATATTTGAATTCAGCTCGTCAAAGTGAAGGAGCAACATATATCACAATTGTGAGGGGGGGGACCCAAGTGGCGGATCTAGCCCGGGGTCGGGAAGAAGCCCCCATTTTTTTAGTGACAAAAATAATTGAAGCTATTATTTATATCTTCTTGAAAGTTTATAGTAGCTCATGATATAGTATCATAGCTTGGAGTGGACCTCCCCCAGTTTTTACCTTCTGGATCCGCGACTGGGGAACCCCCACACACAGGGATCCTCGACCCACAATTGAAGTATCTTTACGCAAATGAAGACGAATGATAACGATTGTCGACAACAATAAGTCAATTTTCAAATCGAAAGGCCGATTTTTACTACGAAAGCCGAAAATTGAAAAGGGGCACTGCCCCACCCAAAAATGAGGTTCCGCCGAAATTTGTTGTGCCGATCTTTATTCCATGAGCCTCCCTAACGATCTGCACATTTTTGAAATCTGAGATTCACACTTCGGACACCCTCCTTGTCAGACGTGTATAAGAATCAAAAAGTAAAACATAATAAATTATTATTATTAGCATTTACTTTTAGAAAAATTTAGAGTTTGCAGTAAATATATCTACTCACGGTTTACGTTCTCAAATTCTATTATACCTCATTGGTAATATTATATTTTCTGAACTCTTTTTTGTTTTCATATTTGGTGTGAATGATTCATAATACAATAAACTTACCTTCACAGTAATCTGTAAATAAAGTTAGGAAATATATTATAACATTAACATTTTAGGTTAATCGGAAAAAGACATATAGTCTTACATATTACTATGTGTATTGTTTTTGATTGAAAATTACCAGATATACTATACTTATATTCGCTATTGGCAAGTCCTTACTTTCTTATATCAAGTGTATGCGTAATAAAGTAAATTTTGCTTATTAACTAATAGGTATTTAAAACCTTTCAGTATTTTTGGTACGCATTTGTACCGTGTAGTAATGTTGTTCTTTAAGGCTTATTCAGGTCTTACAACTGGCATTTAAGCTGTTTTGGGGGGAATGAATCAAGAGGGAACAAAAGAATAGATCAGATACCGGATGGTCAACTTGGCAACGCTAAATGTTGGCGGAGGTGCGTGATGTTCTTTGAATTTTATGGCAAAATTTTCCGCCTTTACAGTTGAATATATCGCACTAAAAGTTTGCATACCGATTGTCTGCAAATTTGAGTGTGTCGTAACTTTTTGCGATCTCTACGATAAGCCGTTCCGTGACCAGCTGTGTTGGGGGCGCAGATTTTCCGAGGGGGTGAATTTTTGTCTGTATAAAGAAAAATAATGCTATTTCTTTTGTTAGGCGTATTTTTTTTAAAAAAAGTTATATTGCTAAGATTTGTTTCTTTGTTTTTATGTTTATTTGTTCATTAGTTTCTCCACTCGCACTTGAGTCAGCTGATAATCAGCCAAGAGTGTTCGGCAGTAATTATGGAAAGTCTTCCGCCTTAGACTTATAAATAATCCCTTTAGGTACGCGTCAAACCAACGATGCCCCAAGAATAGGGAGCGAAAGTGAGGCAAACGCTCCAAAAACTAACATCTAGATGTTCCACGTCTTCAAGAGTTGGACTTTTCAAGAAAAATACCAATTTATTATTTCTAATTTATTCTTTGATATTCAAGGTATTTTGCGATAAACCATCGTTTTCTAAGATCCCTTCATAATACGATTTTATAGTATTTATATCGAAAAGTATATTCTTAATAGGATATCCCATCGTTTGTTTCAAAAAAGAGAAAAAACATCGCATGAAAAGATGTACCATATTTCATATGGAAGTCTCAAGTTCATTATTAATGCCCAAATTTATTATAGTCCAAGGTAACGAGAATCTGCGGAATGGCTCTGAGAGAAAGCATTCATTTAGATGATGAACTAATCAGAAAATGCTTTCTACTATTGTCTAGGGGAACTTTTTGCGGTTTTCTCTGCCACTTTATGCCTCTTCACCAGTCGATGCTGTTATTCGAGATTTGAAACGACAGTGAAAATTATCCCTATGGACCGTATTGATACCGTTATATATACTCCTTTAACAATCCTCGCATATGAAGATTATTTCTTAGAATCAACACGTAGCAAGACGAAATTCTTGGAAATCAAAAAGCTGCGAAGTTTCTCCCTCATAAGTCTTTCTATGTGTGTGTGTGTGTGGTTGTTTGCCCACTTCTCTCTTCGCACAGCCTTATTTGGAAGAAGAATTCTTCTCAGTTTAACTTTCTTCCCACCTTTGTTCAATCTTAATTGAGAAGCAAAGGCGCAACACCGGACTATATGCTGTAATTTGCATATTTTATTATAAATAATAATTACTTATATTACCATTTGTTAAAATTGATTAATACACTCCTAATAGTGCAATAACTAATAAATCAGTTCCTATCAAAGAATTAACTACCTAAAAACTAACTGCTTTGTGGGAACTGACTTTTGTTCCAATAGTGAATCCTTAGACCTTCATTGTTTGAGAGAGTAACACTCAGATAGGGCGCGAGGAGTGGGATTCCAGCAACTATAGAGAATGAATCACACCATTTTTCTTCCCACTGAAGTTTTCTTTTATTATTTATTTCGTGATAATAATAACATGGAAATTTTCAACTTAAAAACATGAAATTCACATAAATCTTAATTTCTCGATATAAAAAATGGTCTACAAAACATTTTAACGTTAAAGTACTCGGGAAGTTCCAATTTTGTACAAAAGCGTGCAAAAGAACGAAATACAATAACGTATGTTGTTTAGAATGGACGATGGAACCAGCATGTTGTAGGAGTGATAGGATTTCAACAAACGGTGGATAAATTTCTCATCTCGGGTGATCAGTGTTTACGTTTACGGGTAAACTGACTTTCGTAATAGTAATTACGCGAGCACGAATTGCGACCTTCCGTCGCGGATATACACGGAAGTTGCCAAATCAGTTTATCAACACAAATTGATTTGTCTTATTATAATGTGAGTGTTGTGATAGTTCACAGTTTCAAATATATATACGTTATATTCAGTGATCTTTAATTATTACCTCGAATAATAACAATAATAATGTAATAGTATGCATACTACACAAAATATTTTTGTGTTAGAGGATAAGTATTCTGGGTGTGTAGTTTTATTACGTTTACAGTTCCAGCAACCTTCCTTTTCGAAGTATATGGAGTAAGAATATATATCACACCTAACTTTCCCCATCTTCTAACCGTAAAACTAGGTAATCATTATTGGGAACAGTCAGCTGGTTCAGCTGAGGTGAATACAGAGAGTTACCCAGAACATGAATAGGATGGTGGTACTTGACGCTGATTTTTGACCTACTGCGCCTGCACAAACTGTTCAGGTTCCTGTTCCACTTCCGGTTAATATTCCGATTCATGTTCCAGTAGTAACCATTCCGGTTCTTTCGGAGCAGTCTACGCGCAAGGAGTAGCCTTTTAAGACTATGAACTCCATCGGACCACGAATGCGCAGAAACATTACAAAAAACAGCAAGACTGTGAACATAGTAGAACGATCATGACAGTGCCAGTAAGGTTTTCCAAAAATTATACAAAATCAGGGATGTACTCTGTGTGTATCTCTGTGTGTGCGTGTGAGTGAGTGAGCCGAAAGGCAATTTTTAAGTTTTACGTCCCACGAATAGGACGGATAAGGTAAATAAGACGACACTCGAAGTGAAAGCGAACCACTGAGAGGCCGCAGGCGTTATTTTTTTAAATATCTGCTCTACTATGTTGCCACAGTCTTTCCTTACACAAAAAACGAGTAACACGTGTGGCCGTTGTATGCGATTTAGTGAATGAAAAAGTAATCGAAAAAGTAAAATTGTCATAGAAGTGCGTATGCCTCATAAACTATAAAATCTAGATAAAAGCAAATTTGATATTCGTGTTTAACATGTCCGAAAACACCTGTATGCGGAGTTCCATCCATTTTGGTTAAAATTGTCATAATAAGTGTGTATCCAACATAAATTATAAGACCTAGCTAACAATAAATATGTTATTAGTAATCAGCGTATCCGAAAAAAAAAACTATATGCCATGTTTCGTTCAAATAGGTTAAAACTGTCATAAAATGGGTGTATCCCACATAACTCTAAGACCGAGGTGTAAAATTAATATTTTATTCGTAGTGAGCATATCAGAGAACCTCTATAGCCCTAAATGCATCTAAATCGGTTAAAATTGTCATAAGAAGGGCGTATCTCACGTAAACTATAAGACCGCGGTCAAAATAAGTATGGTATTCGCAATCAGCATGTCCGAACACCCCTGCATATGCCGAGTTTTATCCTAATCGGTCAAAATTGTCATAAGAAGGCGTGTCACATAGAATATAAAATTTAGGTAAAATAAATATGATATTCGTAATCTGTATGTTTGAAAATCTCTATATACCGAGTTTCATCCAAATTCGTTAAAATTGTCATAAATAGGGCGTATCCCACATAAACAAAAATACCTAGGTAAAAATAAATGTGGTAGTCGTAATCAGCATGTTCGAAAACACATATATGCCGAAATTTACCGAAATTGCTTAAAATTGTCCTACAAAAAGCATATCCCACATTAACTATAAGCTGATATCTGCAACATGGTTTGGGTACAAAACCTCGCGGCCAGAACCTCGCGGCGACAACCTCGCGGACCAAAACCTCGCCTGGCCAGAACCTCGCCTCCCAAAACCTCGCGGCCCAAAATCTCGCCAGGCCGAAACCTCGCCTGGCCAAAACCTCGCCGCCCAAAACCTCGCGGGACAAAATCTCGCCGGGCCAAAACCCCGCCTGGCCAAAACCTCGCCGCCCAAAACGTCGCGGGCCAAAATCTCGCGGGGCCAAAACCTCGCCTGGCCAAAACCTCGCCACCCAAAACCTCGCGGGCCAAAATCTCGCCGGGCCAAAACCTCGCGCCCCAAAATATCGCCATACCCAAAAACTCGCCTGACCAAAATGTAAATGTTCCAACAGATGATAAGGATGACGGTATAAAAGACGCTGTTTCAGAAGAAGTATCACGGGTATTTGACAAAGTCCCGCGATACCATATGAAAATTCTATTTCTGTATTAGAGGATTTCAATGTGAAGGTAGGGCGACAGGATGTTTTTAAACTGGTTATAGGGAAAGAAACTCAGCATAAGGAAAGTAATGACAACTAACGAGGTTAGTTTCGTGAACTTTGGAACATCGAAAAACTTAAAATTTTAACAAAAATCTAATAATATTTATGAAAATATGAAACAATATATGAGCTTTTACGACGTCCCTTGATTATGTCCTATAGGTTAAAGAAGACGTAGATGACCAGGATGAAGGAAATGATCGAATAAAGAAAGTGGGAGAAAACGGGAATAACCCGAGAAAGCCCACGCACACGATGTTTTGTATGTTATTATTATTATTATTATTATTATTATTATTATTATTATTATTATTATTATTATTATTATTATTATTATTATTATTATTATTATTATTATTTGTAATGTGGAATTGCATATTAGGAAAAACATTGGGTAAATTTTAAAGAAAAGTTTCATTCGCGGCGAGGTTTTGGCACGGCGAGATTTTGGGCGGCGAGGTTTTGGCCCGGCGAGATTTTGTCCCGCGAGGTTTTGGGCGGCGAGGTTTTGGCCAAGCGAGGTTTTGGGCGGCGAGGTTTTGGCCACGCGAGGTTTTGGCCCGGCGAGATTTTGTCCCGCGAGGTTTTGGGCGGCGAGGTTTTGGCCACGCGAGGTTTTGGCCCGGCGAGATTTTGTCCCGCGAGGTTTTCGCCGGCGAGATTTTGGGCGGCGATGTTTCGGCCGCGAGATTTTCTCCGTATACCCTGCAATATACGTCATAGTCATAAAACTCTGCAAAAACACCGCCGCCAATGTCACATTCGTGCTTCTTCTGTGTATTATCGATACCACAATTGGAACAGTAGTCGGAATTCAAACTGTAATGCTTGTGCGCATATCTGTTATTTCTACTAAATTTGAACTGTAATTTTATTAGGCATGTGCTACCAAGTCCTACGTGAATCATGTTGTTTACCTGTGTGTGGTATGTATGTATGTATGTTTTAATCTCTGCTTCACTGTTTTTGCATTAGAAGAGTGAACGAGTAGAACTGATGGACTTTGTATGTTATTTAGGCGCCGCTTCTGCATTTCTGCATGTGGTCATAACCTTTCTACACTGGAAGTTGTGTAGTCAGTTGCTCTTGTGTCGTAACCCTTATGGTCATGTGCAGCTTCTCCATTGTTGTGTATTCGGAACTGCAACTTGTAGTTCAAGTTATGTCGGTACAGTTTGCTCATGCGCCACAAAATGCCCTGTAAACCAGGTGTATGTATGTGAACTGGAAAGGAAACCACACGCAAGCGGTGAGCGAACCACTGCTCTGCTACGCTCAATATGAGTTGTTTCATGCTTTTAAGTTTATGTTAAATATGAATTTCATGTTTTCAAGTTGTGTCCATAGTTGTATGTTGGAGCCTTTTTGGTCTGTTGCTGGTGCTGCTGTGTTCAATCGGAACCGGGAGTGGGAATTGAAACTGTAATTTCTAGTAACATGGATCTTCACATTCGTAACCAAGTGTGTGTGTGTGTGTGTGTGTGTGTGTGGATGAAAAGTAGGCCATAGTTTTTTTTATATTGGTTCACAAAAAGGGGTCGTAACAGATTAATCGTTGCGTAGTCTGCTCCAGGGAACGGGTTATGGTACTCAATCGGAACAGGAACCGATGCGGAACAGTTTGTTCACGCGCTCTGAAGTGTTCCATAAATCATGTGTGTTTGTATGTGTGTGTGACTAACCATATATAAGATATATGGTTAAATGCTGTTGATATTTTTTTATCTCTGCTCAACCATGCTGCCATTGATAAAAAGTGCTCATAAAAGAGAACGAGTACATCCCTGCTTTTATATAACTACTGGAAAACATTACTGGCACTGCCATGATCGTTCTACTATGTTCACAGTCTTGCTGTTTTCTGTAATGTTTCTGCGCATTCGTGGTCCGATGGAGTTCATAGTCTTAAAAGGCTACTCCTTGAGCGTACTCTGCTACGGAAGAACCGGAACGGTTACTACTGGAACATGAATCGGAATATTAACCGGAAGTGAAACAGGAACCTGAACAGTTTGTGCAGGCGCAGTAGGTCAAAAATCAGCGTCAAGTGCCACCATCCTACTCATGTTCTTGGTAACTCTCTGTATTCACCTCAGCTGAACCAGCTGATTGTTTCCAATAATGATTACCTAGTTTTACGGTTAGAAGTTGGAGAAAGTTAGGTGTGATATATATTCTTACTCCATATACTTCGTAAAGGAAGGTTGCTGGAACTGTAAACGTAATAAAAGTACACATCCAGAATACTTATCCTCTAACACAAAAATATTTTGTGTAGTATGCATACTATTACATTATTATTGTTATTATTCGAGGTAATAATTAAAGATCACTGAATATAACGTATATATATTTGAAACTGTGAACTATCACAACACTCACATTATAATAAGACAAATCAATTTGTGTTGATAAACTGATTTGGCAACTTCCGTGTATATCCGCGACGGAAGGACGCAATTCGTGCTCGCGTAATTACTATTACGAAAGTCAGTTTACCCGTAAACGTAAACACTGATCACTCGAGATGAGAAATTTATCCACCGTTTGTTGAAATCCTATCACTCCTACAACATGCTGGTTCCATCGTCCATTCTAAACAACATACGTTTTTGTATTTTGTTCTTTTGCACGCTTTTGTACAAAATTGGAACTTCCCGAGTACTTTAACGTTAAAATGTTTTGTAGACCATTTTTTATATCGAGAAATTAAGATTTATGTGAATTTCATGTTTTTAAGTTGAAAATTTCCATGTTATTATTATCACGAAATAAATAATAAAAGAAAACTTCAGTGGGAAGAAAAATGGTGTGATTCATTCTCTATAGTTGCTGGAATCCCACTCCTCGCGCCCTATCTGAGTGTTACTCTCTCAAACAATGAAGGTCTAAGGATTCACTATTGGAACAAAAGTCAGTTCCCACAAAGCAGTTAGTTTTTAGGTAGTTAATTCTTTGATAGGAACTGATTTATTAGTTATTGCACTTTTAGGAGTGTATTAATCAATTTTAACAAATGGTAATATAAGTAATTATTATTTATAATAAAATATGCAAATTACAGCATATAGTCCGGTGTTGCGCCTTTGCTTCTCAATTAAGATTGAACAAAGGTGGGAAGAAAGTTAAACTGAGAAGAATTCTTCTTCCAAATAAGGCTGTGCGAAGAGAGAAGTGGGCAAACAACCACACACACACATAGAAAGACTTATGAGGGAGAAACTTCGCAGCTTTTTGATTTCCAAGAATTTCGTCTTGCTACGTGTTGATTCTAAGAAATAATCTTCATATGCGAGGATTGTTAAAGGAATATATATAACGGTATCGTTATACGGTCCATAGGGATAATTTTCACTGTCGTTTCAAATCTCGAATAACAGCATCGACTGGTGAAGAGGCATAAAGTGTCAGAGAAAACCGCAAAAAGTTCCCCTAGACAATAGTAGAAAGCATTTTCTGATTAGTTCATCATCTAAATGAATGCTTTCTCTCAGAGCCATTCCGCAGATTCTCGTTACCTTGGACTATAATAAATTTGGGCATTAATAATGAACTTGAGACTTCCATATGAAATATGGTACATCTTTTCATGCGATGTTTTTTCTCTTTTTTCAAACAAACAATGGGATATCCTATTAATTATAAACGAGGATAGTGGAAGAGCATACACCTACAATACTTTCACTATCGGCTCAAGATTCGTTCAATGAATATATAATTTCATATATTCACACTTTTGTTCTTCCACAAAAAAATGTTTTACATATTTTACCTATAAACTTATTATTTGGTAGACCTGTCTGCTCGAGTAAACCCTACTAATCTTTGTATAGTACATTTTCAATGAAATGTGTACACACCCCTTAGGTTATAGTTTGAAACAAGAACTTCTGCCTTTTCTAACCAGATCACCAACTCAAAAACGGAGATAACAAATAAATGGTTGCTTGGATTTCTGCGAAGTGCATATTACAAATGCGGGAAGTTACACTAAGGTTTTAAGAAATATTTCAAAATATATTTCGCCTATTAGAATTTACGAATTTAAAAGTTTTCGAGCTTAATGTTAAAACAGCCTCCCCTTCCTCTTAACGTTTAGAAATCATTCTTCTTGCAAATGATTTTAGTTTTAGCATCATTTAGTATCCTTGTCTTTTCACAGAAGAAGATATAGACGACGAGGCATTTGAGCATTTACCCGAAGATGCCATGAAGGAGTTGATCCCAAAAGTTGAAAAGGGAATGAAATTCCTATATAGATGCAATGTTTAAAAGAAAGACAAGGCTGTGCAGCCGTGTTTGAGAATCTCGTGGTGACGTTAATACAGGTGTGTGTGAGTGTTGTGTGTTTGTAACATAGCGTATTTACTACATATATATCTTTTAAGGTTTAAAAAAATTGATATACCCTAAACTGGGTACACTTTGGCCGCTTTTTTTTATAATTTCCATACTAATATCTCCTAAGAATAGGGAAAAATAATGACATTTCTCATTTCTAAAATGCAAACCTTTGGCTTTATTTTGAAAGCAGTAAATAATCAGTGAGATCAAAAATGATGATTATAGTATCAATATTTTGATGCCATGCAAGATTTTTCATGTCTGGGGTAACATTAGTCACAATGACAAATTAATACACGAAAGTATTATTGTAACACTGTATTTAAGAAATAGAAGAGAAGAATAAGCTATTATGAACACATTGAGAAATTATCAACGAGTTTACGCAATTTCAATCGAACGAGAAATATCGTCCAGTAACATATTTGTATTCTACTCTGGTATATACGAAGCATCTACAAACGAACGCTACAAATTTCTGAATAATTTACGTAAAATATCGATATTAAAAACTTACGGGTAAAATAAAATCTCTTTGTTCAATTTAGAGGCAAACGAAATTATCATTTAATGAAAATTTCTCTAAGTGAATTAATACTTAATATCCGAAAATAAGAGCACCATATTCTTCAGAGTACTTTACCGGCACCATACTGCTCAGTTAGAAAAAATTCTTGCAATTCAAGCACTGCTAAATATGCTCGTTTAGAAGCTAGTGGGGGGTTAATCTTTCGTATTACATCGTACCACCTCGCCTTTAATATTGGACCGTTTCCAACACTTACAAGCAGGATAGGCTGGTTTAAACCTTGGTTTAAACTAGTTTTTTGTAAAGAAAACCAACTGGTTTAAACCAAAAAACGAAAAAAATGTTCGTAATCTCTTTTACACACATTTGTGGCTTATCACGTTTCACTCTCGTATACTATTCTCATTATATTTAGACCTAAATTCCCCATTCATTACTCAAAGAGATTATACTACAAAAGAAACTTTTGTTATAAGTTTATGAATGTTTCATGTGTGATTTTTGTATAGTTTGTTATTATTGGTATCCAATTGCAATCAAAGAAAAATGCTAAATATTATTTCATTTTAATAATATTCACTATTGATAAAATACATGCCATACCTTTTTTGGGGGAGGGTGTACAAACCTCATGAGATGCATTTATTGAAATCAGAAGTATTTTTGGTACCTATTTATGTATAAATGGGTCAGAGTGAACTAAAATAATTCGTATCTTTATACACTTTTCTTACTGATATGCAAATTAAGTAGTTGTATTTCTTTAACGTGGACTAATAAAAGTCGTAGTGAATTAACTTTAACTAAATTAGTTTTTGTGTACTCTGCAGTACTTTGAAATTGTCCATATGTAATTCTCTGTAATTGTTTCAGTTGTGCAAGTGTTTATCTTTTTGTTCTTCTGAAATACCTCTTGACAATTATATTGACAAATATGTAAAGATCAGTACAATGTATTTGTATCAGGAATCCTTGGTGAGTCAGTCAACAGACGTATCGCATTTGTGCTCAATTAGTCCCGGTTTCGAGTATAAATGGAGGACAGTTTCTCTTGGATGTAAGCCGAGAAGCGGTTTGGATTTAGGGTTTCCATCTGGTCGGTTTTTCAACGGCCTGGCCGGAAAACTTGCTGTTATTTTGGTTGAGGCCGATGACCGGTACGAACTTCTTACCAGCCCTTTATGACTGTTTTTTTCAAATTTGTTTCTTGTTCGAAGGAATTTAATCTAGTTCGAAGTGTAGATTTAAAAGGTAACTTCTATTCTGTAAATTCAAATCTCTCACCTTTTACCACCTATCAATAATTAAAATATTTTGTTCATCTGTTTAGATAATTGTAAAGAAATGACAAAGACTGTATCAAGCAAAATTTGAAACGTATTCTAAGGAATCTTATTCGTTTATTGAGAGTAAAGAGTGACGTCTTAAAGCAATTTCCTGTATCTGAAATGTAATTTTAAAGAATAAATTTCATTTTCCACATCCAAAATTGTCACATAAAGATAAATATAGTTTTGTTCATCTGTTTCGGTAATTTTAAAGAAGTGGCTTACTGGTAAGTACAATAAAATGGTTAATGCCGATTTCAGTTTCTCATTTACAGCACAATGTATCTATTTAGTTTAATAGTGAATGTACTAAGGATACGCAGAATACAGGTACTAATGCACTTTTGCTCACACGATAGTAAATTTCCTTTCCATGGATGGGTCATAAGAGGGGTCCTTTACACAAAGACCTATATCATAGGGTATTCTGACGGATGTCGTATTTTATTTTCCAGAGTTGGTCCTATTTTGATTCCGCTTTAAGCTCACCACGATTGTTGCATTATAACACAAAGGAAAAACAAAATTATTTCTGTCCATATGTAATATCAACTCATAGAGCAAATTATTTAATAAAAAACTGATTTAAACAAAAAAGATTTTCTTCAATAAAAACCATAGTTTTTGCCAACCGTGCATATGAGGGACCTATGCAAACAGTGAGAGCTAGATTTTTACTGAAATTGGTACCCTGACCAATTGTGCATCGCTAATTATCTTGGTGATAATCATTTGGTGCAGTAATGCCTTGTTACCTGCTATGTGTAATACATATACCAAGCCGCGACTGGGTGAAGCCGTGCCGAGTTATATCCCGAAAACTCCGAAAAAGCCAGGAAATGAAAAATGTACGCAGGTAACCTGATTCCTATGGAAGAGGGACACGTGACCATGAAGAGGAGAATAGTGCCATACAAGCAGTGATGCCATCACAATACAAACAGATTTTTCAGATAGAACGTATACCATTTATGACATGAAAACAATTGGCATTAACGTGAAAGAATATGACCAAAACATGGGTTATCAGTGTTGCCAGATAAGAGAGATATAAGGTGTAACGTTGAAAAAATATGGGGTCTGTACAGAGAAACGAAAATACGGGCCATATTTTCTTTGGGCCAAAGTTACCCGACGCAATTAAACGCTTAATATGTGATGCGTAATTGAACAAACATTTAAGGCGTTAGCTTATCAGTATTCGCTGATGAATATGGTTTTATATTCCACTTACTTATGCATATAAGATACGTCACTTCAATGCAAGGAACAAAAGTTGTGGAACTTGAATTGTAATAAATATTTACTTGCTAACAATTACTCGCATCTTACTCTGCACGTTCCAGACATAAATCACTAACGCCAATATTCACTTGTTCTTAATGTTGCAATACTTCGATCCACAACTTTTCTTCCTCATAGAAACCATAATAATCATGTAGAGAAAAATCAAATCTTTCTCTTCCTTTGGGCCAAAGTTGGCTTCAAGGGCTAAATTGTGTCTAGTGTACGGTACTTTATTCTTTGCATTTTATTCTGTTACTATAGAGATATAAACATTATGTAATTCCCAGTTTTTCGTAGGGTTTGTTTGGATTGCTATCGTAGATTTAGCAAAGGAATAGTTTGTGCTGACAACGGGGGTTTAGCCTGCACATATTTGAAAGTAACATCAAGTAAGAATTAGAAGGTTGAATAGGAAGACCACATAAAAATATGAGGAAAGTTTTTTCTAACAGTTTAGAGTTTTTTCTCAATTGTAGAAACTAAATCAGGAGAAATGTAATAATGAACTATAAAATGGTAATAAGAAATTAAGCTGATTGTGTAATATAAATTATATTTTTCAGACAAATGCTTCATTAGAGGAGCATAATGGCAGCAACTACTCTTTGTCCGGTACAGAAGACACTGAGGACTTAATTTTTTCCCACAACCTGTAAGTAACTAGGGATTTTTTCTTACATAGCTTAAATTTGACTTACATGCTTTATCATTTTGTTGTGACTAATAGTTTTTCTTTTATAAATGTTTATTTTATAATATTTTTATTTATGTATGCATTTGTCTTGTTCTTTTTCAAGAAGTTACTCAAGTAAATTTGAACTTAGAACACGCACGCCCACAATAGGAAAAGGAAAATTTCACACCGAAGAAACAATCGTAAGTAACTTAACTTATGACGAAATTATATAAAATTGTTGTCCTATTTGAAATATTACCTAAGTCTTGAATATTAAAGGTTTTCGTTGTATATTGTTTTGTGTAAAACTTGAACTAACCTAGGCGTAAGTAAGTTCAAATTATAACCATGAAAGTAGGGGACATATGTATGTTTTGCCTTACTTTCCCCCCCTTCCACCCCTAACTGCCAAAAAATTTATGAACCCACCCCTGACCATTGTACTTTAACACAGAAGGATACCCCAAAGTGAGATTGAATATGCTTTTATGACATTTAAAATCATAAAAACTTACATCTAAAACTTATAACTAACTTACATCTAAAATTACATTACACTATACTACTTATAATTACATTTTTACTCTATCCCATAATGACCCCAAGCTAATGTATTTATACCATCTCGCGCTATATATCTTTTATCGTCTGAGGAATCTAATGCTAGTTTATGAACGGTTATACTATATATATCATGCTTATAACTTCTAATAAGGTTTATGTCTTTATACGTTTTAACATTTTTAAATAAGCTTTCTTTATAATCATCAAACTGCAACTCCTTGGCAACTACGCGTTTAGTTACTCCTTTAGCTTTTTGTCTTCTTTATTTTCTACTCTATAAGCATACATCTTTGATCTCAATCCAATAAACTCTGTCATTATTCTCATCTTTCATCTTACCTATTACTTTTTTGTTTATTAGTGGTAGTCCATATATGTTATTTTCCTTGTATTCACTCGTATCAAACTGGTGAATTATTTCTGCTATATCTTTCAAAAAGTCTTCAGTCTCAATCTCATATATAAAGCTATCGGTATCCATATAACATAAATCTATATTGTTTCCATATTTCGGCTTCATCGTGTTATAATGAAAATCATACATTAACAGTTTTGATAGTTCTAATACACTCATACCAACATATATTGGCTTATTAAACGTTAATCGCTCTTTTTTCATATGTATAGCACACAAGTTCTCACTAAATATTGTTCTGTAATCAAAGTTAGGTTTAGCAATTAATGCTTCTACCCTCTTAGGATCACATTCTAATTGTATGGGCTGTCTTTTTCGAATATTTTCCATTGTTTTCCCGAATACCGAGTTATTCATGAGCTTATAAAAATCTTTTTCGAACTCATTTTTAGCTTGTGTCCTCATCTCTGTATTTAAATCAATTTATTTCTTTAGCCAGTTTGATTGTTTAAACTCTAATATCCTATGCACTTTATTCAATCTCATTCCAAGTGACATATAAAGTTTTAAGTTTCTATAGTGAATTACACATCTTTCCTTATTGTAAAGCGTTGTTAATAATTTCGATTGTTTTGAGCCGGGTGGACACATGTTCTCTGGAGCTAATGGTAAATCAGAATGCTTGTTATGTAAATGCTTTGGATATTCTATATCTACTTCTAATATGTAGCCAGTTTCTGAATCATCTGGAATGTTCATTATATCTATGCAAGGTTTAATCCACTTAAAGTCTTTATAAGGCATGTATTGACTCATAGCCCATCCATATAAATTGTTTGCGTCTAAATATGCAAGGTATGTTGAACATTCATCCTTATTATAATCTTGTATATATTTGTTGTTAGCTTTTACATATCTTTTACTACACTGTGAGATTCCTCCTCGTATACCCTTTTCTAACATTAGTATTTTATCATAATCAGTCAACATTTCTAAGTTAATTTTAGTCATCTTTAACATTGCATCCCACGATAAGCCCGGTGCTGTATAATACCAAGCAGGATCTAATCCATATGCCTTTAAACACACATCTCTAAAGTTTTCATATATATCTGTTAATTGAAGGACATCTGTTTTGTTATAATGTTCAGTTAAATCTTCCCCTATTTTCAGATCGAATTCTTTACAAACTCGTACATGAAGCTTATGGCGTTCAGGACTTATTTTTTCTCCTGTTAAACTGTTTGTAAATTTATCTGGAGATAGTGGAACAGGTTCTTTCAATTTTTCAAATGAATCAAAAAAATCATATGGATAATCACCTTTGGTATTAACTAAATCAAGTTTATCAATCGGGAAAAACTTTAATGTTTCTCGAAATTGTTCTGGCTTTAAATTCTTTGTTAACTCTGCTAAACTCTTTGGCATAAACCTAAATGAATCAACAAATCTTAAATTTATTCCGTCTTTTTCTGATCCCTTTTTTTACGTATTTTTCATATGTTATGTACCTTTCTTCATTGCTTGCAATCAATTTAATTTTCTGTGTATCATAAGCTAACTCCTGAATAAACAAATGCGTATCATAACCAGTTAAATTGTGAAGAAATACAGGAACAAAGTTGGGATTTTTATAGTTTAAATTGCAATAACTGTGAGCTGCACCTCTAAACTTTCCAGTTAAATGATCATGATCTCTTACTTTTGCTCTATTTTTATTTATCTTATACAAATATTTTTTAAGTCATGCATCCATTCTTCTATTTTTTCACTCATATCATCTTTATCCTTGTAGAATTGTATTTTCCCCTTTAATATATTTATTTTTTTCTTAACAGCTGGTGGTAAGTCATTCAAGTTTTTCTCACATATATGGCAAGTATCCGAACTGTTATAAGCTTCTATTTCCTCCTCACTAAGCGGGGTCATATCAACTACCCTGTTATATATTTTCTTAATTTCTATTGCTTCCTTTTGTAACATTTCAATAAATACTTTCGCAGCATCTGGACCTATATAACTAACAGGAGTTTTATAGTCCCCATTTGAATATTTGACACAGTAACAAAAACTCATTGGCTTATGCTTTTGATATTTTACTGTTTTACTACAATTATGCTCTATTTTCAACTTACATAAGATACATTCAAAGTCAGCAATTATCGTAAATGGAACTCTTAATGATCGATTATAGTTTTGAAACTCTATTTGATTGTTGTATGGTTTTGGAAGTTCTATTCTAACAGCCTCATGCTCTTTACAATCTAATTCATGTTTTTGCAACTGCTTCTCATTTCTAAAGTGTCTTGTTAAACATCTATCACAAAAGTATAACTTCTCAGTATGTTTTGTCACTTGACTTCTTATTAATCGTGATAGGTCTTTTATCCAACAAAATGACTGTTTTTTTCATCTTTTACATATAATAAATTGATATGAGTTTCCTGCTTATTTTTTGTGACTTGAAATGGATATACATTATAGTTCTTGTCATAGCTGTAAACATTGATGGAGATATTACTTCTTTTTTCAAATTTAACTATATCTTTTAACTGTACAGGAAATTCAATACCATCACAATATTTCTTTTGTAATTCATTAACAAGTTGTTTATAATGAGAGGATCTTTGAGGATTTTTTGAAACGGTTCTATCAATTTGTTTTAAATAACTTGCAATAGAATATAAGAAACATTTATTATCTTTATTTTGAATATTCATTACTGCCTTTTTATCTTTAATCTGCTTTGGAAGTTCAATATAGGAAGAAGCTCTTAATGGTACATACTTATTTAATCTGATTTGTAAATATTTAATTTGATGTAACGTCCATCCTGATCCTCACCCTTGAAATTCTTCCATTTCTCTACAAAGTTTTTGTTTTGCATGATGTATATATTCACTTAAGTCAGTTGATTCTAATATTCTCTCGTTTGATGTTTTGAAATTGCGCTCTTGTATTTCTTTATCTTTAATATAGTCACAAATGAAAACAAGGTTAATTTTAACAGGGTGAAATTTTAATTCCTCTTTGATTTTGTTAATAGCAACTCTTCCACTGTATCTAAAAATTTTATTGGGTCTTTATATCCTCCTGTGTTTTCGACTTTAATGGTTTGTAAGCGCTTCTTCAGTGCTGTTTCTTCTAATTCTACTTTTATAAGTATACGTGCTGGTTTCGGTCTTTCAATTACTTCTTCTTTAAATGGGAATGTATCTCTAATCTGTCTTCTGTTTTGTTCATCATCATATTGTTTAAGAAGGTCTATCAGTTCTGCTTTTCTTAATCGGGAATATCTTCTGATTCCTCTCTCTTTACATTGTCGTCTTAACTCTATTACGGTAAAAATATTGTAATTATTCATCTTATTTATTATATAGCAAATCTTACTACTTAATTTTTATCTTCGCCGGATTATTCCTAATCATTTTTGTACTATTTTTACTCCCACATATCCTAATACAACACTTAAGATTGTACACTCTCGCCATTGTCTACATATATTAGTGTGTTGTGTTAGTATAGGGCTTTTATGGGATCACCCCATCAAAGTCATTATTAATATGATAAAAACTGAATCATTTTCATAAACTCCTCATCATCATAATTATCATTCACCTTCTTATCCTATTTACCTTTTATGAAATAACATTTATAATATTATATTACTTTTATTTATTTAATTATTATGCAAATTATTAAACCGTAACCATTTAATAAAAAATTTATTACCTTTTATGAAAATATTCATAAAAGTTAAACACATTAAATTTACATTACAACATTTTCCATATCTTATGAAACTATTATGTGAATTATTAAACCATAAAATATAACATTTATAATAGTATATTATTTAATTATTATGTGAATTATTATACCATAATTATAACATTTATAATATTATATTACTTTTATTTATTTAATTATTATGCAAATTATTAAACCCTAACCATTTAATAAACACTTTATTACCTTTTATGAAAATATTCATAAAAGTGAAACACATTAAATTGACACTACATTTTCCTTATCTTATCAAACTATTATATGAATTATTAAACCATAAAATATAACATTTATAATAGTATATTATTTAATTATTATGCGAATTATTATACTATAATTATAACATTTATAATATTATATTACTTTTATTTATTTAATTATTATGTGAATTATTAAACCATAAAATATAACATTTATAATATTACATTACTCTTATCTATCCAACTATTATGTGAATCATCAAACCCTAACCATTTAACAAACACTTTATTACCTTTTTTCCTCAATATCTTTTCAACCAAATACTCATCCTTATATTTAGTTTTCAATAATTCTGGTTCATAAAATCTTCCTCTAACTTCTTCATTGTTTAAATCTTTAATTTTATATGTTGGTGGATTAGATGGTATAACCTCATTAATAACAAATACTTTTGTTGACCAATTAGGTGTATATCCTTTCTCAAACAAACCTTTAATTTTACTTATACGAACATAATCACCAATCTTTTACTTTAACTTAACAGGCTCATATTCTTTCTTATACACTTTTTTCAATATCACATGCTCATTATTCTTATTCACTTCTACAGGTTACACACCAATTATTCTATGTACTTTGTTATTATATTCATCAACCAAACCTTGCAATATTTTTAACCACTTATAATTACCTTGAACAGTAAATTTCTTCCACATATTTTGTTTAAGTGTTTTGTTAAATCTTTCAACAACAGAAGCTTTTTTACCACTATATGTTGAGTAATGATTGATATTGTTTTTTCCCATCAAATCTTCAAATTTTTTATTGTAAAACTCTTTCCCTTGATCTGTTTGTAAATTATTAGGTTTTCTTACTTTTAACACTGATTCAAATGCTTCTGTAACATTCTTACCACTCTTTTCTTTAACAGGAACAGCAAATGCATATTTTGAAAACGCATCTATAATCGTTAGCAAATACTTATACCCTTTATTGATTTTGGAAATACCTTTTAACACACCACTATCCATTTCCAAAAGATCAGCTTGGGATAAATCATCTATACCTTTAACAATAATACTTAACCTAGGATAATTCTTTCTAGATGGTTTATGAATTTCTTCTATAATGTCTTCTCTAATACCTTCACCTTCATATAGTCAATCGGGTTTTTAATGAATTGAGATTTATTAGTACCACATACAACACATATATCTTTCTTAACATATCTTCCATTCTTTGTCTGTTCTACTCTAATGGTACCTTTCATTGCACCTGTTGATTTCTTACACTTAACACAATACATCGTTATTTATTAAAAGAAAATAATTAAGGTTCTCTTTCTATATACATAATAACTTCCAATAATTTTCCTTCTTCCATAGCTGAATTTTTTTGTGCTTGCAACATAATTTTATCACCTTTTTTAATGTTTAAAGGAAAATTTACAAACTAGAGTATTGTTCAAAAATATATCTAAAAAGTATCTATCCAAACTTAATACCATAAGCATTATTTTTCCATTGTAGAGAAACTCATAATCATTAGATAAATTAAATATTCTGAAGATTGGATTTGGAACATTTCTAGTTCTCAATCGACATAATAAATTTATAGTTTCTTTTTGCGTAATTAGATTAAAAGTTTCCTTCTTCATCATTTGGAAATCTTTTTTTGTTGTAAGTGTATTTAACAGGGATGATATTTCTGACTTATATTGATTAAGTTCTGAAACAGGAACTTTTGCTTTAAATAGAATAGTAACATTATTATTGGTCTTTTTAAATTCTTCCATATATTCACCTTTTAAAACCTCAATATCATCTTTCTTTATATGTGTGTCTTCTAATGATTTTAATACATCTTCAAATTTGTTTCTGTCACTTTCTGATTGGTTGTTAATATCGCTTTTTACTGACTCGAGCTGGTTTAACGTAATAGCATCTTGTTGATCAATACCATTAGTTATATTAACTATTCTTTTTTGTGTAAAATCAATCCACGATCTATAATTTGTTGTGAAAATTTTATTTAGTTCAGTTTTAAAATTTGTATGACTCATTAAATTTTGATGTGTGTATTAATTTTCTCTTTTATATTTTTCAAATTCTTCATTCTTAACAACATTATCTAAATTCCTTAACTGTTTCAGCTGCTCTTCACTAATATCACTTACTTTACTTTTAACATTACCAAAAATATCCATATTTATTATATAATAATTTGAAATATTTAACAGCAAGTAAAACAGTTATACGAGCTCCACCAAAATCAATCAAATCACCATTCTCATCTTTAATTGAAACTTTCAAATTATTAAATTTATTGTGATGTATTGGGAAAAATATATTTTCATTAGGTTCATATATAATTGGTTCTCTAAACTCTGCATTTGTTCTAAATGTTGCAATTAAGTCTGTTTCGTTGTGTGTTGTGTCATTGTGATTTAAAATCATACCTTCTGCTAAATCACAGTGAATATTTATAGTATCAAACGGATGAAACCTTGGCGGCTTATCTCCAACATGTTCTATCTTTTCAGCCAAGTTCTTTTCACTAGAACCTAATACAGTGTTAATGGTATCTAAGATTATATCACATTGCTGGCTAAATATTTTAACTCTATTTTTTCTTCTATCCTCAGTAAATTGAATATTTTTAAAAGGATCGTTGGTATATGGAAGGTTTGATTTAATATATTCTTCTAATTCTTGTAAACTATATTGACCAGGCTGAATTATGAGTTGTTTTGAAAATTTTAAGTTACTATTACAAAATGTTAATTTGTTGTTCTTTTCTGTAATGTTTGGAGTTAAGTATGTTGTGTAAAATCCTTCAACAGCTACTTCTAAATCGTTTTCAAATGGGTAATGTAATGACATGTTTAATACAGATGAATAAGCATTTAAATTAAATACCTTCATTTATTATATAATAAATAACTAATATGGATAATTGGGATATTAAAGTAAGGTTAACAGAAGAATCAGCGAAGAGAAAGAGGAATGGTGAGTTGTTACCTGATGATATAAGATGTTTAATAGTTGGGCCTAGTGGTTGTGGTAAAACGACGTTAATGATTGATAATTTTTTGTTGGCACCTAAATGGTTAAAATATGCAAATGTTTATATCTATTCTAAAAGTTTAAATCAACCTAAATACCAACACTTAATACAACTTTTTCGAGATATAGAACGTAATATTAAAGATACAGTAGCAATAATAAAAGGAAACAATGAAGAGATTATTCCATTAGATGAATGTGAGGACTATTCTGTGGTAGTATTTGATGATTTCATTTTAGAAGAACAAAACCATGTTAGAGAATATTTTACTCGAGGTCGTCATAAGGGTTTGAACTGTTTCTATCTTGGACAAACATATTCTAAAGTACCAAAACAATTAATTAGGGACAACTTAAACTTTATTTGTATATTTAGACAGGACAATGTAAATTTAAAACATATATATCATGAATTTGTTGCATCTGATATGTCGTTTGAAAAATTACAATTATTATGTAGCAAGTGTTGGAGTGAAGAACATGGTTTCTTAACAATAGATATGACTAGGAAGGTGAATAATGGTAAATATAGAAATAAAATTAAAGAATTTCTAAAAGTGTTAACTAAACGTATATGAATGCAGGTGAACGTATATGTTATGTTATGTTATGTTATGTTTTTATTTTTTCTTTATATAATAAATGGATGTTAATAAAGCTAAGAAGTATATTAAGTTAAAAGAAGAACTTATTAAAAGATTTAAGGAAATTAAACAAAGTAATCGAAGTAAGTATGAAAAATTTAAAGAACAAGATCAGCCTGTTATTGATGCAATTAAAGATTTAGGGCAAGATATATCAAAAGTAGCAGATGAAAATAAAAATCTAATTCAAGAAGTAGTTCCAGTTGTACATAAAAGTGCGAGAGTGGATTCAAGCTTATTAGAAACACCACCTATGTATGATAGTCCTATAAATAAAAGTGATACGCCTATGACAGAAGAAATAAAACACATGAAAAAACAAATAAAATATAAAGTACAAGGAATAGAATCTTTAGCAACAACTCATTTTGGTAAGATTGCCTCAAGATATTATGCAACTAGAGATGATAAATGTTTTGGAATACAACCATATGATGAAGATGGGAAAATTATACATATGATAGGAAATGCAGAAGTTAAAATTCATGGTGATGATTTAGTTATTAATAATCGACATTATACAGGAACAGAAGGTTTACGGGAATTATTGACAAAACATAATCCAACAAATTATAATGATGATGATCTAGAAAAATATAAACAAATAGTAATTGATTCTAGTGTTGCATTTCATAACAATGATCCAAGTACAAGGAAACAAAAATCTAGTAAAGGTAAAAAATATAAAGAGATTATCAAACCTATTTGGGATGAATATATAAAACCAACAACACCTTCAAAAAAGACACCAAAATCTGGAGAAGGAATAAAGGTATGTAACGAATTAGCAAAATAATACATATGGATGGATGATGTGAGAAAACTGATTGATCGCTTGATTGTTATTGATGGGGAAGAAAAATCTGGAAATGATAACTTTTATAATGAGAAAGTAGGTATTATGGATATGATTAATTCTAAACTCATACAATTTATACCTAATGATCCAAAAGGTATAGGTAATTTGATACGGATGTTGAGTACGCTGCCGCCAAAATTTTGGAATGATGAGAAGTATGGAAAAGGATTAATGAATAGGATTTTAAACACGAAAGGAATTCCAGAGTTACATATACCAGGTTATGAATTTTGCGGACCTTTTACTAAGCTTCAAGAAAGATTAGAAAGAGGTGATAAAGGTATAAATGCATTAGACGAAGCTTGTAAAGAAATGATATATACTATAGGGATAATAAAGATACCGAATCAAGACATATTGCAGATAAGGAATTAGAAAATAAAGCTAGGGAAAGAGTTTTTGCTAAAGATGCTAATTTAATAACTGAAAAACTACCTGCTCTTGGAACTGCTTTAGTGATGAATACAAAAGTAAGATTTGGTTTAGGTTTATAAGCAACAAAAGTATGATTTGGTTTAGGTTTATAAATATTTTTAGATTTAAGTTTATATGTACTTTTTATGGAAATTTTTCATAAAAAGCTTTTAATTATTTAATAAATATGCAGTTAAAAGTTTTTACATTTACGATTCCTAATGAGGAACTTAAACAATTAAATATAGATCAAATTTTAACTAACAAACAACTCAAACAAAAGGAAGCAAAACTAAGTAAAGGACAATGTATGTCTCTATATCTTTCTATACCACAACTTAAGAAAATAAACAAAGAAATGAAGGCAAATGATAATAAAGTTCATTATAGTGGTTTTATATTTACTATTCCAACGATTTTAGCTTTAATAGGTGCTCTAGGTTCTGTTGCTGGAGGTGCGGCTGCTATTGCTAAGACTGTTGATGATGCAAAAAAGAATAAAACGGAATTAGAGGAACAAAAGCGACATAAGTGAGCAATGGAAGAAAAACAAAGTGGTAAGCTTTCAAAAAACGTAAACTCCAAAACAGTAAAGAAAAAGAAGAAATTAAACCTTTAAGTAATTTAGACCTAATACAACTTGTTAAAAAACTTAAGATAAGAAACTTTAGAGGTGTATTTATGAGCGATGAATTGCCTAAACATCCAAGGAAGAATGAGTGTGGTATTGTTAATTTTGATACGTCTAAAAATATAGGAACGCATTGGATTTGTTATTGGAAAAAAGGAAATTGAAAGTATGTCTTTGATTCATTTGGAGGTAATCCGCCAAAAACACTCGTAAAATATCTTGGTCATAATATAGAGTACAATAGCAGCCGCATACAACATTTTAACGAGGTAATTTGTGGACATTTATGCATTACAGTGTTAAAAATATTTACAGATGGGTATAGTTTTTCAGAAATTATTAGTCAGTTGAATAGGAATAAGGATATTTGGAGAAGTTATATTTAAGTTTCTATGGGTTTATTTTATGGACTTAATTCATAAAATGATTACAAATATTTTTATAATAAATATGGATAAGATAGAATCATATGAATTACAATCCTTCAAACCTAATCAAAAAACAATCGAGAATTTAAATAAGCCAAACAGGTCTATTGAATTTGTTATTGACGTGGGTGATGGCTTCATACATCCTTATTATGCTGATCTTTATGTAACTTTTGAAATTAGAGGTAGAGACGCTGATGGAGAATATACTACTGGTCAAAATATTAGACTTATTAATAATTTCTTCCCACATTTGTTTTCTCAAATTCAAAGTTAGTAAGCATGGACAGATATTAGATATTATAGATTATCCTGGTTTAACTTCAACAGCTGTAAACACATGTACGATTTCAAAACCAGAGGCAAATCACTATGATGAATGTGGATGGGAAGGAATTACGTGGGCAAGAACAGATGAAGAAATAGTGTTTTTGCTGAGACTTTTGCCAGGATTTTGTTCAGATTTTAAAGATATTATGTGGAAAGGAGGATTGAAATATACATTTAAAAGAAGTGGTTCTGATGATAACGCATTTGCTATTTGGAAAACAAAAAAGCAGGATGGAACATATGAAGACAATCAACCGCATCCAGGTAAAATTAAGATTACAAATATGGAGTTAAGAATGCCTATTGTTAATTATGAACCTAACTATGCCACCTTGTTAAGATCTAATATGTTAAAAGAAGGTAAGATTCCTATTTCATTCAACACGTATCAATGTTTACAGAAATCAGTTACAGGCAAATATTTAGAATTCGATTTAACCACACAACTTAACTCAAGTGAATTTGATATGCCTAATTCTGTGATTGCCTTATTCCAAACTGATAGAAATGATAATCAAGAAAGACATTCAAGCTATTTTGATCATTGTAAAGTTCAGAATATCCATTTTCGTAATTCTAGAAATGAATCTTTCCCATTAGAATCTTTAAACTTAGATTTTGCAAAACATAAGTATTTGAAAGTTTATGAAATGTATACGGTATATAAGCGAGCTACAATTGGAAATACTGAGATGTTTTATTATCCTAAAGAATTTTTAGAAAATAGGCCGATGTTCGTAATTAACACAAGCAAGCATAAATCAGTAACTGTAAATGATAGAACTAATTTGAAACTGACTGTTAATTTTGAAAGCGATGTACCAGATAAAACAATTTGCTATGTTGTTATGATTGGTAAGAAAAATTTAGAGTATGATGTTGAGAAAGAAAAAATAATTGAGAAGATATAAATCAATTATATGTTTATTAGATTTGTTTAGTTTGTAAGTGTTTTTATGACAATATCATAAAAACTTATTTAATTAAATGACTATTCCAGATAACATTCCACGTGAGAATTTAATTGTGTTAATTGAAGATACTATATTAAATCTTGAGAAGTTATTAATGAAAAAGAAAAGGAAGTTCAAGAGAATAAGATGTGTTTATACTACTCTTATTACGTTATCAATTCTATTATCAGCTTCTACAGGGTTCATCAATGTATTTATTCCTGTTACTGTGTATTCAATTATTACAACTGCATTTGCTTCGGCTCCTGCTGTTATCACTGGTCTATCAACACGGTTTAATATAGCTTCAAAGAAAGAATATTATAAAAATATGGTGAATCGAATTGGGCTGTTTAAAGATGAGCTTAATGTAATTAAGCTCATGAATGGTGAATTAACAGATGAAAATGTAAGAGATATTGTTAACAGAATCAATGATATACTTAACGAAATTCGAGACTATTAGAAAAAATTCTATATAATAAATATGGCAAAACACGTTGATTGTTTAAACAAGCTTGGAGGTCTTGAGCAGAAACAAGTTGTTGGATTAAGAGAATTAGAATTAGATACAGAATATAAGATTGCGAAAATGGAAAAGATGAAAACTAAGTTTGGAAAGAGCATTTTAGTTGAATGTGAAGAGTTTAAGGTATTTTTTCCACCTAGATTTACAAAACACTTAACAGATAAAATGATTGATGAGATCGTTAAACATGGAATAAAAATCAAATACACTGGTTTAAAAGATAATTATCCAACTGTGGAGTTCTGTATGTAAATTTTAAATGAGGATCGGTTTTGTAAATCCAAAAAATAATAAATATGACCAAAAATATGTCGTCAGAAGTAAAAAATGGAGTAGATGGAATGGATCCTCAAAAGAAATTTATACTTACTAATAATTTCAATGTAATTGTGAAAAATGTGCAAATCGAAGTTCAAGTAGTTTTTGATATTAACGGCTGTCTATTCAGCTTGAATTATGATCAGTGGACAGAGTTTAAGAAGTCATTGTTTCCTATTGAGAACGAGGTTAGCAGAAGATTCCATTATCAATATCCGAACTTGAAATTTTAAGTATGTTTTAAGTGTATATGTGTTTTTATGATTTCATTATCTACAGCCGAACTTGTAATTTTAAGTGTATAAGTGTTTTTATAGTTTCAAGATTATAAAAACTAAGACCTTTGGATATATAGAACATAATATCATTTGAATTTTAAAGATATATGTATAAATAAGGGATTTATTTGAGTTTTTTATAATTATACCCTTAGAGTTATGCAACTTATAAGACATTAAAATGATAGCCAATTTATTTCTCTATCGATTGTCGTTTGAATTTTGAAAATCGGTTAATATTTGACGAAGTCATAGCAAATTCGAAATTTAGGGAATTTTTTACGGGTTTATTTTTAAGTTTTCGGGAAAATGTTATTCTTTAAAAAAGTCTTAGAATTTCATTGTGATTATATGGGTATTTTTCATTTTTTGATTTGATGAAAATTAGTAGAGATATTGAAAAAGAAAACATATTCTGTAAATTATGCAACCATTTATGCATTTTATAAAATTGGTTATGTTATTAGTATTCATTTGCCGTTTGCATTTTTGAAATCGGTTAGTTAGGAACCGAACTATTGAATGTTAACGTTATTTGGGAGTGGGACTGCCAGTGTTGCCAACTCATTTTTAACAATTATCATATTTATTAGTAATGGGGTGAATTCATCCCGATATGTTTTAAAGCGATATCTTGAAAAATTAAAATCCTGGAACGTTCCGAAAAAATATATTTTGTTGGAGACACTGACTTTTTTCTTTTTTTTTTTGAACTTTGATGTCTTAACTAAATTTGCCGGTTATGTGACCATATTCAAACAGTTACTCACTAATTCAATAGATGGTGTTGCATGCGGTATTTTTTAGTGTTATAAAAGCTAAAGATTTTGCGTCAAGGATTTTCTTCAAAGTGATGACCTTGAATCGAAAAAAGCAGGACAGACAACAAGCCGTGACAGTCAAGACAGCCAGCCTGGACGGACAGGTAGGACGGGACAGTTTTGGTGTTGTTATTATTACATACTCAGAAGAAAGAGAAAACATGTTAACTGGTATTATACAAGTCACGTTTTACTTCCTCCTTCTTCTTTGCTATGTATGTATATGTGTGCTCGACACCTGATATTGTGAATGTGTGCGGGTGTGCAATTAACGAAAGTGAATATATATGCAGCGTCTGTATGCAACATAGTAAACTTTAAACTTTTATAATTCAGTTATTTGTGAACCGATTTACACCAAACAAAAACTATTTTTTCAATCAAAGACAGCACTATAAGTTATAAGTTTTAGATGTAAGTTTATATGATTTAAATGTCATAAAAGCATATTCAATCTCACCTTGGGGTATCCTTCTGTGTTAAAGTACAATGGTCAGTGGTGGGTTCATAAATTTTTGGCAGTTAGGGGGTGGAAGGGGGATAAGTGGGCAAAACATACATATGCCCCCTACTCATGAATACCTAGCGGTTACCACACACTTTTTTCGGAGTTGAGATACTTAGTACATCGCATATGCTCGATGTAGGGTTACCATATTTCCTTATGTAGAAGACTTATGAAATTCCCACTTGATTGTTTTCACGCTAGATAACCTTGCGGTTCGAACTTGTTAGCTTTCCGATATTTTTTAGCCTAGCATGGCACGAAGGTAGGTAGTTTTTAATTCGCGAGACTTTCTGTGTGAACTTGTTGTCATCATGATCATCATTACGGAGTTTTCTAACTTCAGGTTACGTTTCCCAAAGAAATAGATGCGAGATAGTTTCTCAATTCAAGTTTACTTACAAGAAACATCACCCAATTGTCCGGCTCCGATTTTAATGAAATTTCTTTTGCTGATAGAGGATATGTATTCATTATTTGTGATGGTGTATGTTTTCTATTTTTTAAATAATGTTTAAGAGTTGTGATGTGCTTATTACAGATTACTGCAGAAGTCCCTTACTAACTTTTGTAAACTGTGCGTTAATGAAAGAACAACCATGTAGATACACATCCGGCATAAAGGGAAGTCGTATGGTAGGTATGACCTTGACGGCAGCCATCTTGGAATCCGCAATTTTGAAATAAGGTCAAGTTTTTTTAATGGGAAATGATACATAAATTCGAGCTAGAATTTAATCAGGAAAACAACGGTGAAGATAGTTTTATGATACGCCTATTTGAGGAAAAGATACAGGCATATTAATTGATTATATTTACTATGTGCGTAGGTCTCTTACCTCCGCTTCTAACCCGCGTATTAATGACAGTAAGAGGATAAAAGCTTTAGTAAAACATATTATGGCTAGAAGGAAGTAATACGGTAAGGATATCCTTGACGGTAGTTATCTTGAAATCCGCCATTTTGAACTAAATTTAAGTTTTAAAAATGGAAATCCTATCATGTGACACCTCATTGAAATAGCAAATTTTCCCAAAGAGCCAATCGTATGCTTATTTTTGTTCTATAGTTAACCAGCATGAATTTAGAACTGCTTCTAATGTACACCAAACGTCCATTATTCGATCTTTCAAATTGGCAACCCTCCTAATTTTCACCAATTCTTTTAAATTATAACTGTCACTTTGCAATTGTTGCCATGGCTCATGTTTTCTAATTTGATTACATTTGTAAGAGTTGCGACTGGTCAGTTCTTGAATAGTGTTGGGATAAGCACCCTACAATCTTTCTGAATTTTGCAATACAATTATTTATTTGAAACCAGAATACATGAGGAACCTATCAATGGACCTATGTAACGTAAAGAAATACAAATGAAATTATAACAAATTGATGTTATACGAACACAAAGTTATCAGGAAATGTAGCCTACATGTTGCGCAAACGACAAACAATTAAATATTTTTAATAATTACAGCCTTAAAGGAACAGCAGCAATGATACAAAAAATCAGACATAATATAAGTGTTCCCAACACGCAGCTTGTACCATGGACAGGTAAGAGGTGTAATTTAGTCGAGTACCCGATCAATACTGATTATAAATTTTACAAACATGAACCTTCGACAACAATCGCTAGAAAACAAATGACTTTTTGTCTGACTGGCTAAAAAATTACCATAGAATATAGATAAATAGATAGATAGATAGATAGATAGATAGATAGATAGATAGATAGATAGATAGATGCAAGAGGTTTATTCATGCCAAAAATGTCCTGCTCAGACCGGTTTTTCCAAGCACTTAAATACCTATGAGGTCTATGCCGAACTTCACTGGCCTATTTCGGTCCTCGTGAGGTCTAACGCGGTCTTCTCGAGGTCTAAGTAGGTCCTTTGAGGTCTAAGTGTGACTTCAGGGCTGCCAACATATTTTAAAACAACTTCAAGAATCAAAGTAAAGATATTGTGTAAAATGCAACATATTGAATTGTTTTGCACTTTACACAAACCAAAATCGCTGAAATTACGTACCATGGAAATATTAACAGGGAGATATTGTTTGATGTATTATTTAGTACAACAAAATTAACAGTGTTGAATCCCAATAACAAGATTTTTCAAATAACACTAAGGAATGTTTTTCTATATTTCAAATTTGCATGTTAAACAAAAACTTACTGCCTTTATTGTTTAATGCTGCAAACCGAAGGCGTTGCAGTATCGAAAACATTCAAATTTCAAAGGTCTCTACTACAATAATATGGCAAGTGAATTGCAACGGAAAATGCATATTGGAAGTACCTTAGTGTCGAATACTGCGATGACAATACGACTTATTTCGAAGAAATGGCAACAATGATACATCAAATTCTTTATTTTAAAAAATTTACTAATTATAACAACCAACCGCATAATGGTTTTCAATAGACACAAAGATTACAATGCCGTTTACAACAATTTGATAAATCAATCTGTGCTTACATATGAAAAAACGTTGTTAAAGATTGTTGTACTGCATAAAATGACGTATCTGTAGAGACGTTTTAAAACACTGTTGGTTTCCTTTGCTTCCATGACATTATATCGATTGTTTTTGAAAATTGTATTTATAACAAATTGAGGAAGATGATGATGATCGCCAGATTAGTACACGAGCTTAAAAAACTCATAGTTTTTAAAGATTTTTATAGTTTCTAATTATTTCAATTTTAGATTTTTTTACTTCGGTATGATCTTTATGTTATTTAGAAAAAAATTCAATTTATCTGGCGTCATCGAAAAATTT
The DNA here is from genome assembly GCF_964235325.1 of Thermobia domestica. Taxonomy (NCBI): domain Eukaryota; kingdom Metazoa; phylum Arthropoda; class Insecta; order Zygentoma; family Lepismatidae; genus Thermobia; species Thermobia domestica. Next base: position 103,979,241 of record NC_137457.1, read on the forward strand.
TATTTACCACAATGTCTTATTTTAAATTTAAGACCAAGCTATTCGGATCCATATCCAGGTAATTTTGTTAACAGTTTATGTTGTAGCTATTGAAGCTCCTATATTATAAGCAATTACATCATAACAATCTTAGTGATAAAGTGTACTTGGCTAGAAGGATTCGACTATTATCATTATTATTATTATTATTATTATTATTATTATTATTATTATTATTATTATTAATAATAATAATAATAATAATAATAATAATAATAATAATAATAATAATAAAACACGAATTGGTTAAAAGGAACTACAGAAAATTTTCGGAATTACATAATTCTTAGCATTGTTGCAAGCTTATCTCCATTGTTTATCACATCTCCGGAACAATTTGAGATATCAAATTGCTCTATACATTATGATCTTTATATCCATTAAAAAGAATATATGATTGAACGTAGTATTTTCCAAAGCGGCTTTAAGAAATAAAACATGTTTGATATAATATCGTACAATACTGTACTTTGAACATCAATTCCCTTCATTTAATAGTTTTAACACATTAATAAAACGATACGGCAAATCGTAATTTTCCATCCACTTCATTTTCTACGTAGTAAACAAAACAAATGTTACAATTATTGGTTAAAACCAGCATTCGATCCAGTTCTTCCAAAACATCGATGTTAGAAAAAAAGTTTAAAGTCACAAACAAATTTAATACAAACTGCAAAAACTTTCTTGTATTTTCATGTAGCATAGGCTTCAAGAACAAAATGAAATGTAGGAAAAGACAGATGAAATCAACACTTGGAGAATATATTATCTATTCTTGTACAGCCGTGCATTTGTTTTCTTCTTTTTTTAAATTAATGTATCTTCCTTTTACCCTTCCCTGTAACTTGTTTTTATTTTAGAGTTGACTGCGTGATAAGAGTTAAAGCTGTCTCGTCTCTAGATGGTGTTGTGGAAAGGATGTCTTGTTTCGGAAAATGTACTATTTCCATTTGGAGGCGTGCTGTCTCGTCTCGTATCACGTTACGAATACTCTGTATCGTCCCGTCTCGTGAGAAACCCTAGTTGCATGAAGATACAAGTTAAAAGGTGTTAACATATAGATAATTGAGTGTTTCAGCACAAACCTAAAATTTTGTATATTAAACCAAAGTTAGTAACGAGGCCCTCAATGGTAGGTGGTAGAGCGCTCACTTGCGGTGTATGAGATTCCAAGTTCGATCCTAGCTCCTACCAAAGGGAATTGTGGAGGGAAAGTTTTGTGTGTGAGTTTTCTCGTTGTTCTTCCGTTTTCTGCTAATTTCTTCATTTCACAAGTTTGTTCGTCTCGTCATCACTGTCTCCTTTAGACTCGTTTGGAACGTTCAAGCCAGAAAGAAGGAAAGAACTTCAAAGATGCTGCGGCATTCAAGACATACAGTAGTCTATTGATTCATATATTTTATATGAAATACACAATATTACAAAGATACATATGTTAAAGTTCATGTTAATAATAATTTTGGGATATAAATCTCATTAATCATACTATGTACTGTCATCTTGCTAAGGTCGTAATGAAGAGTTTAATAAATGTATATTTCAGTATCACATTCTACTCAATAAGTGACATGTTTCTCCTATATCAATTTTTAAGTTTACAGTTTCTTTTACAAAAAAAAATAGATATGAGCTTTTTACCTCAGGCATACTATTTTGCCCAGTTCCATTAGATACTTTACCTTTGGAAACTATTTTTTTTTAAAAAAAAAGGTAATAATAAATTTAAAATTTTGAAGAAAGACTGACTATATTTGTGCTTCCGTAAGAGAGGCGAGAACTAAAAACGGGATCCAGTGCATCCGAATCCGCATCCGAAACTTCAGAATTATACACACATTTGAGAGACTGTTGAATACTATGCTTAATAAACGTACAAAAGGAAATTTAAATTTATCAGAGAAATCTAACAAACTTTTTTTTATAGTTTCCATTTCTCAGATTATGTAAAATCACAACTGTCAAATTCAATTATTCAGATTAAAACAGTATTTACACAACACAGCGCTATAATATAAACTTTTGGCATCCATCTTGCTATCAAACATTATGCAATGGAAAGTTGCATCCAGGGTCTAGCCTAACACCCCGTACGAAATTATATAATACGGAGTTCTACATATTGACGTGAAATATGAATCTTATGAGTTATCACAGAAGACAAGATTTCTTCTTAGTTAACCACAAATAAATTCTAAATAGTGTGTTATTTAGGTGCGTGAAGTTGCCCCCCCACCACTTGACACAATAACGATAAATTAGTGTCAATCGTTAGTGCATCGTTAGTGCTTCTTAGTGCATCAACCCCTAACGTTAGTGCTTCATTAGTCTAGGAGCTACAAGTAAAAAAAATGGGGGCCAAGTTCACGCTGCCCCCACTTCAAGCACTAACAAAATACCTAGTGCAATTCGTTAGTGCATCATTAGTGCTTCCTACTGCACTATCCCCTGACGTTATTGCTTCATTAGTGTAGGCTCTAGAGCCAAAATAATGGTACACGCTGCCCCCACTTCAAGCAATAAAGAAAGAAATAGTGCCGTTCGTTAGTGTATCGTTAGTGCTTTCAGAAAATACTAATAGTTTCGTTAAAGCTTCACTATTAGAGTAAATATAGCCAATTGTAAGTCACGAAACTCCCATAAGAGATGCATGGGGAATATTTCACTGTGTTAAATTACCGTCAAATTCGAAAGCACTAATGACTTCTTCTAGTGCAATCATTAGTGAATCGCTAGTGCTTGTTAGTGCACCAACACTAACGTTAGTACTTCATTAGTGTAGGAACTACAAGTAAAAAACCCTTTGGGCCTAGCGTGAACTTGCCCCCCCACTTTGAGTACTAACGAAAAGATTAGTGCCATTCGTTAGTGTATCGTTAGTGCTTCTAGCAAATACTAGTAGTTTCGTTAGTGCTTCATTATTAGTGCAGATATAGTCAATTGTAAGTCACGAAACTCCCGTAAGAAATGCATGGGGAATTTTTCATTGCGTTAAATTACCGCCAAATTCAAAAGCACTAACGATATATTTTAGTGCAATCGTTAGTGCATCTTATTACACCAACCCTAACGTTAGTGCTTCATTAGTATAGGAACTACAAGTAAAAACTCTTTGTCCTAGCATGAACTTGGTCCCCCACTTAAATACTAACAAAGTGATTAATACCATTCATTAGTGTATCATTAGTATTTCTAGAAAATACTAACAGTTTCCGATGTGTTTCACTATTACTGTAGATATAGCCAATTATAAGTCACGAAACTCCGATTAGATATGCATGAAGAAGTTTTCTTTGCGTTAAATTCCCGCCAAATTCGAAAGCACTAATGACTTCTTCTAGTGCAATCGTTAGTTCCTCTTACAGCACCAACCCTAACGTTAGTGCATCATTAGTTTATGAACTACAAGTAAAAAAGCTTTGTGCCTAGCATGAACTTGCCCCCCCCCCGACTTTGAGCACTAACGAAAATATTAGTGTCATTTGTTATTGCATCGTTAGTGCTTCTAGAAAATACTGATAGTTTCGTTAGTGATTCACTATTAGTTTTGATATAGGCAATTATAAGTAACGAATCTCCCATAAGAAAAATATGGAGAATTTTTCATTAAGTCAAATTCTCACGAAATTCAAAAGCAGTAGTGGTCTCTTCTAATGGCGTCGTTACTGTTTCGTTATTGCTTGCTAGTGCACCAAGACCGAACATTAATGCTTCTCATCCTGAATGCTTTTATGGGCTAGCGTATAGTTAGCTTCCCCTAAGTTTTATTTTCTACCGTCCGTACTGTTCAGGCACTAATGTTAGGGGTTCTGCAATAAGAGCTACTAACACTACACTATACTATAACTATTACACTATATGTGGTTATTAGTGCTTCTAAATATGGGGGAATTTTACAAAATGAAAAATGCCATGTGTCTAAATTTAGCCCCGCACGCTTCTTAAGTGCTACGAAAACTATTTACATATTTAGTGCTTCGTTATTGCACATTAGCGTACTAAACCCTAACGTTAGTACTATCATACTTTAGAAGTTATTAATGAACAACTCGGGCGAGGCTAACTTTAAATTTTTCTACTTTTACACATTTTTTAAGTAATTGTGCCACAAAAGTGGGACTAACACTAGTGGTTAGTGCATTAATAGAGCTTTATAAAACACTGAGTGCTGTCATAGTTTAGGAGTTATAAGTGAAAACACACTCGAGCTAAATTTAAATTTATCGAAGTTTAAAATAATTGTCTCACAAAGGTTTAATAAACGCATGGGCGGCGATTAGGGGGGACAAAGGGGGGCACTTGCCACCTTACTTTTTTGAAGCAGCCCATTAATGTATATACCGTAGTTTCATTTGGAAATATAAACTTTATGTATGTATTACTGTTTCATAAGAAATATGGTGCTATGTAACATTTGCCGTTGCTTGAGTACGTATTGGTTGTCTTCCCGTGAAGTTAAGAAAGCTACAGGAATTGCGACGGAAAACAACCCAAAAATTAACCTATTGGAGCACAACAATTTCGAGCATACTTTCAATCCAGAGGTATAGAAGCCAAACCTGCTAAATCCATTTTTAGTTTTGTCAGGAAACGAAGAAGTGATGTCCTTATAATTCAGAATTGTTTGACAATTTTCTTGTTTAGAGGTCTCTACTTAATACAAATGAGTGAAATCAACCATTAAACAAAAAAAGTTGTGTTCAACAAGTCTGAAAACATGAGGCCGTCACTTTTTCTTCGTTCCCAGACAAAATTCAAAAATGGATTTAGCAGGTTTTGCTTCTATACTCCCTTCTTACAATGGTTCGATATGTTAGTCAGCCGCTTTGAAACTAATTGAGAGAAAATTTCACAAAAAAGAAGTATTTCACAAGTTATTCTTTAATTGCACAAAAATTGACAATTCCTAAAATGTCTTCTCTTCTGTCTAAAGTAAGGAATATTAATTAAAGAGAGCGTAATAAGAAACAACTTCTACCTTTTCCATTGTTTTGTAATGTAATAAATGAGTGAAGAGTGTGTGTTTAGGGGTGTAACTGTATATACAATTAAATTTTGTGAATTCAACATAATTCTATGTTTTAGGATGATTTTGTATAGCTGGAGTGTAGAGTGATTCTAAGTATTGTTATCTTTTGATGTGTTCGAAGAAAGTGAAAACTGCAACTAGTGGCAACTAACATGTTTCGGGAAGTTACAAAAGCAAATATTGCTTTAAATGTCGTAGCACATGCTTGTAGTATTTACTGTCTTTCATTTTCTAAGAGTAATAACATGCATTTAATAGCATGTGTGGAACTAAAAATTAAGTTGTTCAATTATCCTCAGTTTCAGTATAGCATCTACAAAACAAGACTCCTTATTCATTACTATGATTAATATTATTATTTCTATTTATTTGGTTTTCAAATTTGTTATTAAATAATCTGATTACACAATTTTCCAGACAGAATTTTAAGATGTTCATGAGCAAGGTATAAAATCTCTTCTTACATTTTCGTTATTTCAGAGTAGAAAGGTCTAGTACCAACTTAGAATTCGATTCCTTTGTTTTCTCAGTGGAAGGTGAGATGGCCTCAACCATGTTCACTCTAGCCTCTGGTGTAGGAACACATTCCTCTAAATGTCCTATGATTTGAGCATCTGGAATAGTGACGTCCCGCTTACTCAAATTAAACACAGGCAGTCTAGCATATCCATTTTCTTCTTCATACATTGTAGGTGGTATTAAGCATGAGTAAGTTTGATGCAAAACATCGTTCGGTTCAACATAATAATTTCCAGTTATAGGATAACTTGGTTTAACTTGCACTAAACCAACTTTCCCAGCAGGTATTCGCATGCGCTCCGCAGTTGTGATCAAGTTACGAGTTGTTTGCTGCTCAAACAATTGATTTTCAATATAGGACATTCGTTCTCGGGTTGTGAATCACAATGTGCGTCTTCAGAAAAAGAGATTGAATCATGGAGTTCTAAACTACTTTGAGTCACGTCAATGTTCGTATTCGATACAGATGTTGAGCTTACGTTTCTATTTGCCCTAGGGTTACCATTTTTGTTGTAGAACTGAACATGCGATAAATTCAGTACTGTTTGCTCCTTACGACTTGGCAAATACTGAACATAAAACTTCATGTTAGTGTGCCTTTGATTACCTTTCATGAGAATGGACTGTAACACAATGCCATACGTATAACGCTGAATGAAATCTATTCCTAGAACCATTTTCTCGTCTAATTGAGATTGTTTAACTACTGCAACATTTAACCATAAACGACGCGATCTTCGATGATAAGTTCCAATTTAGAAGCTTAACCGAACCACGGGAAGTGGTTGAGTTAACTTATCTCCTAATGTGCGCAAACGAATTGTGGCACGCATCCGCTTAGCTATGGGAAAGTTCTGAGGAATCATTTCTTCGGCCAACACCGAAATCTGGGAGCCAGTATCTAACAAGCCATCTACCTTTCTATTAAAAATTTGAATAGGAATCATGGGCAATCGTTGATCACATCATTGCGTTCGAGTTCTTTTCACTTCAATTGGTCTACCGTCTCACCCGATTTCGCGTTTATACGTCCACATTCTTTTAACAGATGATTCTTTTCTTGCTCCCATATAAGGTTTCAAGTGATTAGTTATCTTTACTTCTCTACATTTTCTCTTCGTTTCCCGATGAGATTCAGTATAAATGTCAGCTAAGTACAATAACCGCAGCACATGAATAGCTTGATCTATGGTCGATACTTCTTTTAAGACTAAAGCTTGGACATAGTTAGAAGGCAATGCCTTATATAGTAGGCGTAATAACTCTCTTTCTCCAATTTCAGGTCTCACGAATTTCCAATCCCGTATTAAAAAGTATACGCGAAGTTATCAGGTGGACAACGAGGAGGGAGTCGTTTTCTCTTCAACTTTTGTTCAAGCTGACCTTTATACAAATCATCAGGAAATGCTCGAGAAATCATTTGCTTTAATTCCCGAAACTGTAACTTTTTATTGGCATCTTTATGACATAAAAACCAATCAAGAGCTGAATTTTCAAGACAGGCCACTAAATATATATGCTGCTCCCGGTCATCCCAGTTTAAGGCACGGGCTATGGTCTGATATTCATCAAGGAATTTAGTAACCGATTCGTTAGGGTTTCCTTTAAATTTTGGCAATTTCAATACCGGGACATTGGCTACTTGATTATCAGTTTCTTCCTGTGCAATTGTTTCATTAAGGTTTTGCCTATTTTCTACTTGTGGTTCTTTCGGAGAGGATGAATTAACCTTTATAGACTTATTCTCGTCCAATTGTAATGAATCCTCTGAGGGAGTCTTCATATCGTGATTATCTAATATTTCTTGCCTAATATTCTCATATAACAATAGTGCAAGTGCATTATCGGCAGTGGGGGAATATTTCACTTGAGGAGGGTGAGGAGCAACTTGTGGATATTTAAGAAAACTTAGATTTTCTATACAAGGTTCGTCATTTGCAAAATCTTTGAATTCTTCACTCGATTCATATGAGAAAGGACTTGTTGTTAGTACGTCATGTGCAGTCTTTTCCTGATATAGCTCCTTCTTTGCCAGTTCTTTAAGTTCGTCATCGGAATCAGGTTTACATGATTCAGGTGGTGAAGTTTCTAGGAGTTCACCTTTGAAGGGTTCGCCCACATGAGGCGGTATATCAAATGGAAAATAAACTTCATCCTCAACCGCTTCTGAGGCAACCAATTGTCTGCTGTTCTTCTGTCTTTAAAGGTGTTGACGCAAACCTAGGATCAAACTCAAAATCGCTCGTCATAATACCAGGGGATTCTTCGGAAGAACTAACTGCATCTTCATTGGAAGGGTTAGTCAGTTGTTCTGGCTTAAGAAAAATTGTCCGTATCGCGACCACTGGTTTATATTGTGTACTGTCCAAAGGAGTCAAGGATGACATTTTATTACAAGTTTCTTCAAACTTAGCTAAATTTTCCTTATAACGCTGCGTTTTCATTATCGGTTGCATATCCACAGGATCTAGTAAACTATACTGCTGTGGATGATTTATCCGCGGATCAAGAGAAGTAGGCGAACTAGCTACTGGCAAACTGGCCTGCTGCACTGGCAAATCGGTTACTTCTTTTGCCATGGGACATAACTCGGAACGCAAAGTCTTCGTGAGCGCAGTTTTCTGAGCAAGAGATTACCTACAATATTTTCAATTTGCCTCACCTTATTTTGTAATATACCAAGCGTGAAACTTCGGCGGAGATTTCTTAGGTTTGAAAAAGGGGAACCAATAGAAAGACATTTTGAATTATTACTTAAAATTTTCGTTTTCTCTAATCGAAGGAAAGAAAAAATGTATATAAGGGGATATTTCACTATGAGTAATATAATCAATCACTAATTGCCATTATAATCCACAATAATACATTGGTAAAATTACAACAATTTACATAATTTACTTAAATTATAATGCACTATGAACAATATACCAAAACAGAACATAAAACAAAAACAGAAAAAAGAATGATGTCATAGCAGCACTACAAAATTTTTCGTCCCGAAAAATGAAAAAGGAAGAAAAGGCTTTGGACGAGCCCCCATTTGTGACGATATGCAGACTCATCTTAATTATTTAGTTCGTTAATTTTGACACAAAGATGAGATCTGCTCGCACTATAAGTTAGCGGATGTCACGTTAGTAATATAATTAATCTACATCATGATCTTCATGGGAAAATGATTAATCTAGGGGAAATGACAACATAAAATTTAAGATATTTAGTTTATTATACAACTAAAATGGTAATATACAACAACATTTAATTGAGTTATTTTACAAAAGTAATCTGATATCTGCCTCTTCATTGATATTTGACTACATTAACATAGATTTAATAACTGATTGGACATTCAAGTATTTAAGTTAGCAAAGATAGAAAATGAATTACCAGTATGCGACTTTTAATTCTTAGTCTTGAGAGTTTTACTATCGACTGATGAATCATTTTATAGTGCTGATTGACATATTATTACTTGAACTCAAAATAGCAATTGTGCATGTACATACCTTGTATAGAAGTCTTGTTACACCTTGCAATTTGGTGTCCCGAATGTCTGAGTTACTATACTCCTAGTCACTACGCCGTTGCCGCCCGATTAATTATTATCTAGACCTTGAGGTCCCTTTTTATTATTTTGCGAGGGCCACACCAAATCCTCACATCAGTCATCACATCCTGGTCGTCAGATTCACAAATATGGAAACTTGTTGCTCTTTGCATTCTGATTGGCTATTAGCAAGTAACCGCACCCAAAATTATGGCGTGATCCAGCACACACGTGGATGGCGTGACTGTTACCGCCGGAAGATTTCAATAACAGGATTTCCAGAATTATCCACATCTATCTATGACTTGTCCAGAGATTCTTAACTATTAACCAAAATTTCCGCAAATGCGGGGTCACGTTGACAAAATTGTAATAGTTCATCCTGTTAGTAACCAGGCATAAGGAAACATCCTATGATTTTTTGCGCAGTAAAACAACCACAGCCACCTTCGAGGTTTTGCGTAGTTCCGTTCTCTGTTACTAGCTCATGATAAGCTAAAAGAGAAAACTGTCCTGTAAATGCACATTAATCCAAAATAGCCTTTTTCAATTCCTTCAATAAAGAGCAATGTAACCATATTTTGAATCCGGCGTCACACAATGCATGTAGACTTACAGGCCCACAGTAAATCAAATATAGCTACAGAAAACTATTTACAATTTAACTATAAATACGTGCTCAGTGACGCGTGGCCATTGTTAAAAATTAATTTAATGGCTGCGACGGATAGTGGTAAGATAATGCATGAAATACTCTAGGTGTTCAAACAGGTTCAGGGGATGAAATGAAACTATCTTCTGCCAGGTTACGAAATGGGAGCGCAACTTTACTGCCTAAAGCCTCAGTAAAGACTAAGAGAAAGTTTAGTTTAGTATTGAAAAAGAAACGTCCCTCTTCAGTGCAGATACCGTATGATGTAAACCTAAAGTTTAAGGTGGATCTACCGTCAAATTCAAATCACCGTAGAGCTCCTCCGTAGCTAAGCGGTTAGCGTACGCGCCTATGGTGTGGGAGACCCGGCGGGAGCTCATGTGGTTCGGATTCCACGTTAATCAGTATGTCCACGTCTCATATAGCCTCGCTGTTGAAAGGGACGCTAAACTAAAAAATCAACTCAACTCAACCTTCTTTATTGAAACAATTGTGGAGTGGCTAAGTAGGGACTTGTATTTACAGTACATTAGATATGGAACAGTAGTGTAGTAATGACTGATATGTCATGCTAGATAGTATATCTATTTTCATTCACTCATAGTTGATTTTGTATCAATGAGAAAAACCTTTTCTCTTCGGGCTTATGCCAGGACGACAATCTTCTTTAAAAAAAATATCACATAGATGGAATAAGCACCGAGCCAAAGGGATAGATTAAGAATTATAATAAGCGATACCACGTATGCTGTTAATCAGTACCTAAGACTTCGTTGTGCAGGTATTCTTCTATACACCCAAATAATATTTTTAGTATACGTAACAGGTCCTGAGAAAAGACTGTAAATAATAAGTAAAACAAGAAAACTTAAACAAAAATGAAATGTGAATAATAATGTATTTTGGAATGAAAATATTGGAGCAATTAATGCGTTGAAAATTCGCAACCTATGATTTACTAAAGCAATGAACAGTTGAAAATGAAATATACATCCATATTGGCATAGATGTGTGAAAGCAATATACAGGGTGTTTCATAACAACACCGACAACGTTTGGGAGATGATTCCTGACACCAAGATAAGATATAAAGTATAGACAAAACTGGGTGCACAAATGCTTCCTGCCGGAGTTATAAGCTGCCGAAAACATGAAAAACTTTAACTTTAAAGGTTCATAGCTCCAAAACTATTTGACCTACCGTAGTCGGGTCCAGACTTCACTTAGGAATTAATATGTACACTATCCAAAAATACGTGTTTCAAAATCCTAGGTACTCACGTAGCAATTTTTGCAGAGGCAGTTTGGTTACGGGCGTATGAGTTGAAGTACTCACCAACTACCTCTATAAAAATTGTTGCGGAACTTCCGCAGGATTCTGAAGTATGGATATTTGGATAGAGTACATATTAGTTCCAAAGTGAAGTCTTTACTCGACTACGGTAGGTCCCATAGTATAGGAGCTATGGACCTTTAAAGTTCAATTTTTCATTTTTTCGACAGCCTTTAACTCCGAAAGGAAGTATTTGTGCACCCAGGTTGGTCTATATTTTTTGGCTTATCTCGGGGTCAGGGATCACCTCCCAAACGTTGTCGGTGTTGTTTTGAAACATTCTGTATATACATATCCAATTGTTTCAACGAAAAATCTGAGGATAGAATCAAGAATCGAATCCAGAGCCAACCACTTGGCTAGAGGGCATTTTATGAGCCACTTCGTTGCGAATGTTATTATTCCTTTTTAATGATCCGTAAGTCTATTATGGTTAACAATTACGAATCTTTTCTTATAGTTGACTGTAAGAACGTTTCCCACATTTCTTAATTTAAACATTTTTTCCTTTTTTGATAATTTATTTTCATGTTGTCAGTCATTATAAGCAGTGTATGAGGTAATAATTCTCTCCAGAAAGGATGAATTTAACCTGTACACACACCTAGCCATCACATACACAAACAATAGCTATAGGGTCTACATATTATTATTATTATTTTGCATATTTAAACAATTGGTGACCTTTCAAACTCCCACGAATGCGGTGCCTTAGTGATAGAGCGTTCGCCTGTGGTGCAAGCCGTCCTTGGTTCGATTCCAACTAGCGTCAAGTGAGCTTTGTGGTATTCCACCAATTCATTCGTTACTCATCATAATCGTGGGACGTAAAACTTAAATATTCGAATTTATTTTTTTCTTTCCACCTTCTTCGAGGCTTTCTAGCTAGCGCATGGTAAAAATAATGCATTTTCTTCGTAAGGAGATAAATATTTCAAGAAAAAAATGCGTGATTCTAATGATTACAGAATGTTGAGAAGTGAGATGTTTCACAAACTGCTAAAATAAAAGCTTTTTTTTCAGTTTGGCTAGACAAAATAAAATTTGTTCCCTGTTTCTATATATATGATCATTCCAAAAAAAAAATCTAGAAAGGGGACAAGTTATTCCTGTCAAGGATTAAAATTTAGTTCTCCAGGGGGATGCAATTTTTTTTAAGGGGGAAGTCCCTAAGATCCCTCCGTCAGTTCACAAACAGTTTAAAAGTGAATAATAATAATAATAATAATAATAATAATAATAATAATAATAATAATAATAAAAATAGATAATTTTTCGCTTACTTCGTTAGAGTTTTGCACTTGTAATGCGAGATAATCCATGGTTAATCCGACTGCCCGGTTGATAATACGGTCACATCTCTTGGTTTGAGATTGCTCATAGTTGCCGAACTTTTCAATATTCAGGCCTAACGTCTATTTTCGGTACTGAAGCCACATAAGACGTTGACATAACGCAGTTTAAACTAGAATCCAACCTCAGGGCTACCAAATGTCCCGATTTTGTCGGGACAGTCTTCTATTTCTATCCTACTTCTGCCTCTTTAATCTGAAACCGGGACGAGTATATGCATATTAATTCCAAGAGTTATACCTTAATGCGATGACTACTCTGTGCTGCTTGTAAAGAAAATCAAAGGAAACTAAAAGCAAGCCATAGTCTATTATACTGTATTATACTGTAGTCAGAGAAATATAAATTAACAAATACCTTTTCTTTTTAAGAAGAAACAAGATCGGAAAGAACCCATACTAATTTTAGGTCAATTATGGTAAACATAGTTAACATTTAGTTCGATCTTCTAAAGGAGTTTCAAATGCCATTCCAGAACGATTGAAAATAAATTTTCTGAAATGGGAATATACATACTGTAATTCATTACAAAAAAACAAGTCATGGAGTCATGTTCAAAATCTTTACTTCCCATAAGCTCTATCTTTAACATAAACCTCCCGTGGAAGAACACCCTCAATACTCTTTATGGAACATAAATTTTGCAGTAAAAACAATCTTAATGAGTCGTATGGTATGGTGCAGTACCTATAGTGTGCTATGAGTGTAAGATAATAAATCTAGATTTTGCTTTATTTCAAATTCTACTATATTATCGTATACCAACTCATATTCAGTAAGATTTTTCTCATGGCTTATGTTTCTCATTTTATTCATTTTATGACCACTAAGTAGAAAACTATAGCATAACAAAACCTTTTCTTATATATGACTATCAACAAAAAGGTAAATTCTATTTGATATGCAACTAAATTTGCATGCACTTTATCATGGAAAGCCATTTAAAAAGCAATGGCCTATTATTTATAAAATAGCTCCGATTAAATAATATAATATAAATAATTCAATTTTTGTAGCGTTTGGCAGCTAGTACAACTGAAAATAAGGCCTATAATGCCTCTTATTTGAAATAAACAATTTAGGTTTCAATATGGAAAAATGATTGGCCATTACTTTCAAGAATTAGTTGATATCTAGTTTCGGCCAATCAGAAGCAAGTATTTGTTGCTATTTAGGGCTACTTCAGCGAGTAAACTAAATGTCAACGAATTCTTGCATGTAATAGGCCAGATATTCCTCCACATTTTAAATTAGAACTGATCTATAAATTACGTAGAACTCTAATGGCTTTCCACTATGACATGTATACCATTTACTCTGAATTTCAAACATAATTTACTGTCCTTGGTGTTAGTAACGTAAGGGAAATATGTATAGACCATTATAGGTATTGCATCATAGTGTACGACTCCTTCGGATTGCTTCTACTTGGAAGCTAACGTTACTACTAATAGTGTAAAGAGTGGTTTTCTTCGAAACAAACGCATTTCTTCAAGTTCGATATTTTCATACTCCTTGAAGAATAACCTTCCACAAAAATACCATCCTTATGACAACAAAGTACATTCAACTTGTGTAATTCAGGATTAATCGAATGGAATCGAATCGAGCCTAACAGTTCCAAACGGCCGCAAATAACGTGTAAGTCTAAAGAACTTTTGGGCACAACTATCAATAGCCGCATCTGAAGCCCTTGAACAGTTTTTTTTCATGGGAGCAAATCACACTCAACCATACACTAAGGCAGATTATCAAGATAAACATTGAATAGATTTCTAATACTGGAATTGACTCTGAAGAAAGTATGTCATCCATCACGTAATCATGTCAATCATACTCAATAATTTGGAGTGAGACACGGCTGTTTCAGTGTAGGGCGTTTCGATGTAAGACATTTCGATATAAGGACGTGAAGCTGGTTTGGTGTAAAGTTTCGGTGTATTCAAGCATAAAATCACAAAATTCACAATCCTTTTTTTTTTTAAAAAAAAAGAAATCAAGTGTTATTTTATATTTTCTATGTGAACTAATTCTCTCTTTTTCTCATTACGAGTATATAAGTAATGCTCTCAAATATATATTATAACGAAACATCCCTTCCAACCAAACAATCTCACACCAAAACGTTCTAGATTCCATTTGGAGTATATTGTAATAGAATCAATATGCATAAGAAAAGAAAAAAAAGAAGAAATTCAACATACATTGCTAGACTACTAATGTAAAACAACACATGACGTATGCAGAGACCAACACATATTCATTCAGAGATGTAGACAGCAAGTTGTTCTATAGGGGGACATGACTCAATATGTTACTAACGAAGAAAAATGAAATGAAATGAGTTTTACGTCCCACGATGCCGGGTAGGCTAAAGAAGACTGTGATGATTAGATATGAAAGAAATGGTGAAATGAAGAAAGTAGGAGGAACCGGAAAAACCCCGAGGAAACCCACGCAAACGGTCCCAGACAGCATATTTGCTTGCCGCAAGCTTGCCTGCCGCTTTTATTTGATTTTATTTCGATTTGGCTTATACACAAAAGCTTATTTCTGCTTAGCGCAAGCTGTAGTGCGGGCAACCCACGCTTCACTTGCGAGACGCTTTTCTTTAGATTGAAGTAAAAAGCCAGCGCGCGTTCGATTTTCAGTTGTTCTCAAAATCCACGTGACGCTGACCTCTTAACTTTCGGCGACAAGGTAGTGTTCGCGTTGTTAGCATCTTATTAGCATTCAGCTTGAATAAAGGGAAAACTTAATTATTATTTTTTTTAATTGTGCCGTCTAGTACTCTAGTACTCTAGTCCCACGTACCTACAATGTCACTCTTTATTTCTTCATATTTCAGTAACTATGAGGCATAAGGAATTGTAGTAATTATGTATAAAGCATAAATGTGAACATAGATGGCAGCAGGTTTGAAAATACTTATTTCGCAAAAGAATACAGAACTCTTGGAGATATTTTAATATAAACTTCAAATTTAACTTACAGTATAAACTTTATCTGAACGCTGTGTTTAAAGTATAAACATTTTTCTGCGTTTTTACATAAAAAGGTAGAAATTTCAAGTACTCGTGGCTAATATAGCAACATATTAGATATTTGTAAGAAGCAACGGCGCGTTGTTTGTGAACTGGCCACCTGGAATCTCTAACCAGGTAAAAAAATAGGGTATCCGTTGCTGGCGGAGAAAAATAATCAAGTCCCTTAGGTATTCCATCCCTATTGGTTTATTTTAGTCGCGATCTTCTCATATACGGTTGGATTACTTGCCTTTTTAGGGTAAGGAAACAACCGTCGAATTGAGTATAAGCCTCCACGGAGGTAAACAAACGAAATTGATTCTAAGTTGACGACCTTGGCTATTTTTTTTGGCTTTTCGATTTATTCTCTCCTCTTCGGAGGCGGAGATACTGGAAATCAACTGTGTGCTGTTTATCGCTTTATCTACAACTTCTATCTTAAATTTTGACAAGGCAGTAGTTAAGGAGTTTCACTAATGCCGGGTTCTGATCCGCCGGAACGTCGAGTGGAAAGGCATAAACTACCGCCAACTGTTATGGGTCCACCAATAGACCGCCCACGGGCGCGTGCACGTACAGCATCTCACTCTTCTACCTCTAGCCTCTCACCAACTCGCGAACCAAACAGAGACCGTTCACGCTCACCTAAAAAGCTTAGATACACTGATGCTTTGCGCAGTCCTCCTAGAACCAGTACAGCCAGCATCCAACTTGAATCTACGCCATCTACTTCCGAAGCTACTATGGACATTGTTCCTACTCTCATTTTTGCAATTCTATTTACTAATCTTCCTGCTGAGCTCATGGACATCAAAAAATTTTACCAAAAACTAATACGATACTGTTCTAGACTGGACCTCCATCAATTAAACAAGACCTCTAACGGAATCATCCTAAAAACAAAGAACCCCGATCTTTATAAGCATCTCATCTATAAAGTGGGACCAGCAATGTTTGGCGTTAACACGAAAATTCAACTCCTTAAAACTCCTCATATCAAAACACCACCTCCGCCTCGGCGTACTCCATTACTCTCTGTAGTTATCCGTGGAGTTGATCCTACCTATACCGAACAAGACATACTAGAGGAACTAAAGCAAGATGGGATTCAACCTACTAGAGCTCTCCGTATTAAAAATGCTAATGGCCCTACATATATGGTCAGACTACTAACAGATGATCCAGCACTGGTAGACGATCTTCTAAATAACGGTGTCTACATCTACCGTTGCCACCATCGGGTCGAGCCTTCACGCACACCCCCGCCTCTCTCACTACGGTGTGAAAATTGCCTAACTTATAATGCGCATCCAACGAACAAGTGCACAAATCCTTCCGTCTGCTCCCACTGCAAAGGAGATCATAAAATAAAGGAGTGTCCTAAGCTCAACGAACCCTCCAGATGCAACACTTGTGACGGGGAACATCCAACTTACTCCTACAAGTGTAAGGGCAAACCTAAACCACTTCCAGATAAGCCCGAGACTGTTGTACCTTTACGCGTTCATGTCTCATCACGTCCGACTAGTACCACAGCGACCACACAAACATCTTACTTACCACCACCTACTGTGGAAAGTATTTTGAAGTTCATCACTATCGTTCTTCAAAATGCCTTTCCCTTCCAGCGTGAGGCTATACTAAATCATGCAACCAAAGCCGCCTTCGATATATTTCAGCTCCACATGGCAGCTACATATTCCGGCCTCTCAACCTACTTCCATTTTCATACAGACACCCATCATGAATAGTACAGGTCAGAGAAGGACGACTATTACATTACTATTCTGCAATATTCGTTCGCTACCTACCAACCGAGTTCTCCTAGAAACTTTAGCAACTCAGCACAATGCAGATAGCATCCTTCTTAATGAAACCTTTCTAAAACGATCTGACCGCTTCTATCTTCCACGTTATCATCTCATACGCTCTGATCTGCCACAAAACATCGCACGTGGTGGTGCAGCAATAGCCGTTAAGCATTCTATTCCACGGCGCCATATCATACCACCTTCTCCCGGGCAATATCCCGAACACGTCATACAGACGCTCTATTTTCCAGCTACTACTATTACCATCGCCACCACCTATGTTCGATCTACACAGCCACTTCCGTATCGTTTTCTGACATACTTAGATCTCAACTTTAAAACATACATCTTCTTAGCAGACATCAACTACCATTCTCGTACAGCAGCTCAGAAACAACGCTTTCATGATTTCCTCCAAACTACCCATAGTTCTTTACTGCAGCTGCCGCATCCTACTCGTCCGGAAAGCGACACTAGTCCCGACGTGGCAATCATTTCCAATAATCTGTTACCACTTACTACTATAGATGTCCTTGGTTCCATAGGTAGTGATCATCTCCCAATACTTCTCTCTATAACTCCACGTCTGACATCCACTGCATCTGCATCACCACGCACACCCAGATATAACTTTAGCAAAGCTCGGTGGGATCAGTACAGCACTTATATTACCGAAAATCTGCCGGCTACTGCACCTACTCTCACAACAGTTGCATCTATTGAAACACTCTCACATACTCTGACTGACATAGTCTCTCACGCTACGGATTACGCAGTTCCTAAATGTACCACCAAATCATCTAGACCTCGTTTACCAGCACGCGCCCTCGATCTGCTCCGGCGCTCACACGAGTATTTAACAGAGTTTCGTCGCACACATGACCGCAGATTTCTTCTTCTCCATCGTCAATTCCAACGAACGGTCCAGAGCTACATAGTAGCCCGCAAACGACTAGACTGGCGTGCCTCCTGTAATGCTTTGCGCCAAGAAACAAATCCTACTAAATTCTGGAATACCTTTAAACGTCTAACATTTCAGAAACAGGGCCCACAATACCCCATCATATGTGCTGACCAAGTACCAACGACGGATGAAGAAAAGGCAACTGCTTTCGCTACATATCTTGAGGGAGTCTTCACTCCACACACTACACCGTTGTTCACTTGTCCTACAGATACCCATATCTCACACGCTGGTTCTCTAATGCAGCCATCATTTCACCCTGATTTCAACTACCACCTTGATCCCACAAATCAGCTCACTACTCCAATAACATCAGATGATATTACAGCAGTTCTTAAATGCCGTCGCAACACAGCTCCGGGGGCAGACTCAATTACGTATCGTCAACTGCTTAAGGCACCTGTGGCGTTTCTAGTCTTACTTGCTTCTTTGTATACAACTATTTTATCTACAGGCTATTTTCCAACTACATGGAAACTTGCTAAAATTGTGGTCTTTCTAAAACCTCGCAAAGATCCAACTACTGTGTCATCTTACAGACCCATTAGCCTTACTAACGTGTTTAGCAAGACCCTAGAACGTCTTCTGGTAAAACGGCTACATCACTATCTACAAATCACGAACAAACTACCAACTATTCAAGCTGGTTTCCGTCCACTCTATAGCACTGCTGATCAATTACTCAAACTTTCTACACTACTTGTCAACCATTTTAATAAGCGTTTACCATCTGTTTTGATCTCCTTTGATATTGAAAGAGCGTTTGATACTGTTTGGCATGAGGGGTTAATTTACAAACTCAAACGTCTGCTTCCTCACAGCTATGTCCGATTAATAGCCAATTTTCTACATCAGCGCCAGGCTTTCGTTCAGATCAACAGTGCAAAGTCACGCATCTTTCAACTCCGCGCCGGTGTGCCCCAAGGATCTGTTTTATCTCCTCTATTATATATTCTTTATGTAGCCGACATGCCTCAACCTCAGCCCCCACTATATGCCTTGCAATTTGCTGATGATACCGCTTATGTCGCATTGGGATCTTCAGTGGATCGCATTAATCAACTCCTACAACCAGCTTTGGACAAACTAGTTACATGGTGCCTGAAATGGAAGCTAAAGCTGAATTCCACTAAGACTCAAATGACTCTCTTTGGGCTCAAACGCAATAAATACTGTAACAGTCGCAATCCGGAACGTCTACATTTAACCCTTTTTGACTCTCCAATCCCACTTCAAAACAGTCTCAAATATCTGGGAGTAATATTTGACAAACATCTTACTTGGAAGCCTCATCTAAAACAATTGGAAGCTAATATCCGGCGCCGTTTGAACCTTTTACGAAACCTTAAAGGCACCACGTGGGGTCTTAATACAAAACTTCTACTGCTAACATATAAAGTCTTCGTACGCCCAGCTCTCACGTATGGACATCTTGCCTGGTTATCAGCAGCGCCAACTTACTATGAACGTCTGAAAGTTCTCGAAAGACATGCCTTACGTCTGGCCTACTCTCTCGCTTTCGATACTCCCACTGCTGAAATATATCGTCGTGCGCAATTTCCAACTATTTTGCCACACCTCTACCATCTACGCCAACGCTACATAGCGACACGAATCCAATTGGCACATCCCATTGTCCATGAGCTGTTAGACCAAGTTCCTGCTGTACCACGCTATGCCTACCCACCACTGGATCATCTGTTAGCAATATACGAATACACCGAAGCCATAGATCAGTATAATCCTGACCGCCGTATCTACCAACGAAATCCACATATATATTGCTCATAACCTCTGCACATGTACCCAAGAAACGTTTTTACACAATAGCCACCTCTTACAGATCCTCGTCAACTTGATTTGCTATTAGTTCCTTACTTCAATCCACATTATTCTATAGCCTGAAATCATTCTCCATGTCATCTACTTCAAAAAGTTCAAAATATCTCTGGCCACAGAGAAGGTGTTGCCTTCTACGGCCCGCCCATCCATTGGATGGGAATGAAACTCAAAAAAAAAAGCGTTGTTTGTGAACTGGCCACCTGGAATCTCTAACCAGGTAAAAAAATAGGGTATTCGTAGCTGGCGAAGAAAAATAATCAAGTCACTTAGTGTGTTCATCCCCAATTGTTATTTTTATCCGCGATCTTCGTACATACGGTTGGAATACTTGCCTGTTTGGGGTTTAGGAAACAACCGTCGAATTGTATTTTCATACCTCCACGGAGGTTGACACCCTCATTTGATCTTAATTGTTGACAACCTTGCTATTCTCTAGGCTTACGATTTATTTTGATACTCTCCTCTTCGGAGGCAGAGATAACTAAACTTCGTTGACGACTTTGGCAACTCTAGCGGCTAACGATTCGTAGTGCTTCCTCCTCGGAGGAAAAGCACCTTGACAAACTAAAACCTTAGAGCAGTGCTCTAAGTTCATACCATCTATTGGGAACGCCACTACCTTTCTTGTAAGCTGGCGCCATCCCCTACTCTAACAATAAAGATGGCTTCTCAGAAGACATCCACCAAATCTGAGAAAAAATCTCAATCGACGAAGATTCCTGCTATTAGGGGCAAAATAATCCGAGCCACTTACAAACCAGAAGACTTTCTTCTGCCCTTGGGCAAGAAGAAGCAAGCAGCCATTCCAGGGGAGCTCAAATCAAAACAAAGTACACTTATGCAATCAAGTGCCTCACAACCGGCTACTTCAAACAAGCCTGAAGATATGGACTTTACAGTAGTGGGAACACTAAAGCGACGTAGGTCTTCATTGGAAAACCTCAAGAAAGCAGACTATCCGCCACTCCCAGTCAGCAATAGGTTTGATGTTTTGTCTTCCACCCAAGCAGATAATGCTAATGCCAGCAATAATATTGCTCCGCCAAAACAGCCGCCCAGTCATAAGCCTCCTCCCATCTTCATATACGGTATTACAAATACATATACTTTCATAAAGACCTTGTCAAGAACATTGAAGGAGCCTCCATTAGCACAGCCAAATAAAGAGCGCATTCGACTTCAAGCGTCCAACAAAGATGATTATACCACCATCAAAACTTACTGTGAGCAAACGAAGACTGAGTATGCCACAGGTGTAGCAAAAAATGAACGACCTATTAAGGTAGTTGTCCGAAAACTACCTATTGACACAGATTTAGACGACCTAAAGGAAGAATTCTCCCGACTGGGGTACAAACCAACCAGCGTCCACCAAATGTCTCGTAAAAGCAAGACGGAAGACAAGAAAATAATGATGCCACTGTTCTTGGTTGCTTTAGAACAAACTGCAGCAGTCAAAGAAATATACGCTATAAACAACTTACTTCACTACCGGGTTCAAATTGAACCTTACAAGCCTCCCTCAGTCTTGCAATGTTACAGATGTCAACGCTTGGGGCATTCGCAAGACACCTGCCAAGCCCACCCGAGGTGTCTCAAATGTGGGCAATCACATTTTACACAGTCCTGTACTAAACCAGACACATCCACACCCGCCACCTGCGCAAACTGTCAGGGAGATCACCCAGCAAATTACCGAGGCTGTCCGGTATTTAAATCCTACTCAGAAGCTCTCAAATTGGCAGTGCAACAACCGAACAAACACCCAGGTATACCTAAGAAAAATTTACACACATCATCCTCAGAGAAAATTTCCATTCCCACTGCTGATAATATACAACCCGTGACAAAGGATGACAATGATGTTGAAGCTCCAACCTCTTCTCACAACCAACCCGTTACTGCCGTCCAACAAGAGAACTCTAACGAAGATGTTGACTTAAAATCAGTTCTTTCATTTCTCAAGGGCTTACATTTTCGTAAAATACTTACACACATTTAACGTGGTATCACACGTTTTCGACAAGCTGCAGACTCAGCTTCCAAGGCTGCAGCAGTAATCGAAACAATAGCGGAAATGGTTGACGATGGCTGTTTCTAAATCCGGCGTCTTACACCACACACTTATACTTGCCACGTGGAATGCAGATGGTCTTGAGGGGCAGAAACAAACGCTTCTTCGCTTTCTAATAAAGCATAGAATTGATGTCATGTTCATCCAAGAAACACATTTTACTGCTCGCATCACTTCTTGGCGCATATCTAATTACATTGTATACAGACAGGACAGAGTGGGTAGACAGAAAGGAGGATTGCTGCTCATAATCAAAAAGTCATTACCAGTAAGGTCGCTTACAATACCACCACTACTTACTTTAGAGGCACTTGCTGTTGAGCTAATAACTCCAGGAGTTCCATTAGTACTGGTCTCCGGCCACACATTTAGAACCGACTGACTTCGACATCATCGCAAATTTAGGGCCCAAAGTTATCTTAGCTGGTGACCTTAACGCAAAGCATGGAGAATGGAACTCCATTATCCCAAACACTGCTGGAGACGCTTTACACGAATATCTCCTCACGTCCAACTTTATCATCAGTGCTCCACCAGATCCAACTCATTATCCCAAATTTGGCGGCCAACCTGACGTGCTTGACGTTGCTCTTTGCAAAAACGTATCCTTTAGTACTCATCCATATGTTCTCTCGGACCTAGACTCAGACCATGATCCAGTCATTTTTCATGTCTCCCATCGCAGCATCGCCCACACTGCTCCTATTCTTAAACACATAGAAACTGATTGGGATTTGTTTAAACAAGAATTAAACACACTGATCGACCTAAGAGATCGGCCCGCCACCATTCAGGACATCGATCAGGCAATTTCTCATATCACTGTAGCACTTCGTACAGCAGAGGCAGCGAGCTCCACTACTACCATCTCTCCAACGCAAACAGGTCAACACGACAGTCTACATCTGCAACTCTATATTCATTTAAAACGTTGGGCTAGACGTCGCTGGCAGCACACACTTCATCCAGCCTACAAGACACTATGGAATAAACTGCGTGCAAAGATCAAGATGCTGACTCAGCGACAAAACCAGCAGTACTGGGAAGATACTTTTCGCAACCTCACAGTAAATGATCGTAAAATTTGGACATACTCTAAATCCTTCCAACGGGCTACTAATGCTTCCAGAGCTAGAGTCCTCCAAGGACCACAAGGACTGACTCAAGACCCGCAGTTGCAAGCAGCTACTTTCGCTGACTCTCTGCAAGCACAGTTCCAGCCCAATAGAAGCCAACTCGATCCTTATTTCCACCAGCACATTAGAACTACCTTATATAGTATACGAACTCAAAACCCTACACATGGCATCAACCCAGTTACACCTCGGGAAATAGAAAAACACATCAAATGTCTACCGACAAAGACAGCATCTGGGCCTGATGGGATTCGACCTGAGCTACTGAAACATCCAACTCGAAAATTACTGGTCTTTTTGGCACATTTATTTAATACCATCTTTCAAATATGCTACTTCCCGAAGACCTGGAAGGAAGCTCGTATCATCACTATCCCTAAACCCGGAAAGAATCCGCAACTTCCGGAAAACTATAGGCCGATAAGTCTTCTGTCACACTTAAGTAAATTATTTGAACGTGTGTTCCTCTGGAGGCTAAAACAACATGTCGCCAACAGTGATCTTCTCCCCTTCCATCAGTTTGGGTTTCGTGCTCAACATAGCACTACTACCCAACTCGTACGAGTAGTTGATCACTTAACCGTGGCTTTCAATAGAAAACACCACACCCTTGGAGTATACCTGGATGTGTCAAAAGCATTTGATAAAGTATGGTTAGCTGGATTATTATATAAGCTATACACTTAAGGTTTTCCGGATCGTTTTCTGCATTTACTTCGCTCTTATCTCATTGGCAGATCATTTCATGTGTCGGTTGATGGTGTCAAATCCTCGTCTAGGCCAATTAAAGCAGGTGTCCCACAAGGCGCTGTACTTTCACCGCTCTTATATAATCTCTATACAGCAGATCTTCCGACTTTACCAAACTGCTTTTTCGCAACGTATGCCGATGATACCGCCTTTTTCACAACAAGTAGTTCACTTGCACAGTGCTACATCTATATGCAACGTCAACTAGACAGTTTTCAGGAATGGGCTAGGCGCTGGAGAATTAAAGTAAATGCCGACAAAAGTTGCGCTGTCATCCACAGTAGAAGACGCATCCGCGCCCCTAGAAATCTAATATATGAGAACGCACACATTCCTCGCGCCACGCATGCGAAATATTTGGGTGTGACATTAGATCATGGGCTCACGTTCGCCCCACACATCAAAGATATAAAGCAACGAGCGTTACGGAAAATCTCGGCATTGTACCCCATTTTTCGCTGCAGTTCAATCTCTCATGAGGTTCGAGTGCACATATTTAAGATGATAGTCCTGTCCACACTTTCTTATGCATGTCCTGCCTGGCAACATGCTTCTAATAGCCATCTACAAACACTCGAAAGTGTGCAAACGAGGGCCGGTCGCATCATCACTGGTCACGACAGATACACATGCAACAGACAAATTCTGGAAGATTTAGAGCTGCCTCCTGTTAGAGAAGTTCTACGGCATCTCCATCATAAGTTCTGGCATACTTTACCAAGACATGTTAATCTAGCTATAGCCACCATCGGCACTGAATGCGCTCTACGGAATGTTCATCGCACGCCACGCATTTAATATCTTTCCATAGCTCGAAATAACAACATCAGCTACTCTGCGACAGTTGCAGATGTAGACTACCAGACATAACAAAACAATAGTAATACCCAACTAGCCACCAGCACATCTATATATATTCTTTATGCCATCTTACTCATGGAGTCAGGGGCTTCGGCCCGATACTCTTCACAAAACTTCAACATTACCGTGACCGTGACCGTGTTGTTTGTGGCATACTTCCGATCGACTGTTCAATCAATCGATCATTAACAGCTGTGACGTACCAGACGTCAGAACAGCTGCTTTTTGGAATTCCTTCCTGTTCCTCATCCTGGGTGCTTCTCCACGCCATTTCTTCGAGCACTGTAGTCCAGACTGATCTAGCCAAGGGTCTCCAGTGCTACGGATCTGGTAGGAGTCTCACTCTCCCTTGAGTACTATCCAAACGGGTACTCTCACCTACATTTTTCATTCATTCATTTCTCATTATATCGTCAGACACAGCTTTTTCTTTATCCTGGGCTTTTGCCCATCGGCTTGTTCATTATTATGGCGGACTCTGGCAAGACAACCGGCTCTAAGACTAGTGGCAAGCATTCTAATCTCCCGCGCGTCGTAGCCGGACCATCCGTTCGTGCCACCAAGGCAGAACCACGGACGGACTCTTGCGCTACAAATAGACGACAGCGGAAAACCTCACAAGCATCTACAAGTTCTGTTGTTTCTACAAGCTCAGTTCGATCTCGATCTCCTCAAGAGAAACAGAGCTATGCCGCCCGCCTCGCTTCACCTCCAGCTAAAAAGCAGCATTTGCATTCAGATTCAGATACGGATACAGACGAAATGATCATTGCCGATCCACCTCACGATCAATCTTCTAATGCATCCACCTCAATTTACTCTATGCTATTAACTAATTTCGACACAGTTTTCGAACGCAAAATTTGTTGCTCTTCAGCTACGAAAGTATCTACCACGAGCAGCCATCTCTGAAATAGTTCACACGCGCAATGGTATCATCCTGAAGACTACCAATTCATCTTTGTTTTCCACTATTCGGAACAAAGTTCCTGTTGACATTTTCGGCAAAAATGCGCAATTAACATCATTACAAGACAACCGTCGTAAACAAGCACCTCCTCCTAGGCGTACGCCCTTGCTCTCAGTGGTCATTCGAGGAGTAGATCCTTCATACACTGATGAGGAAATCTTAGAAGAATTGAAATTCGAAGGGCATACAATCACAAAAACCATTCGGATCAAGAACGATAGAGGTCCTACCTATATGGTTCGTGTATTGACCTCCCACCAGGAAACTATTGACGATCTGCTAGCGAACGGAGCAGTTATCTATCAGCACAAACACAGAGTGGAACCATCCCGTTCCTCACAACCATTGCCAGTGCGTTGCGAAAAATGCCAAGAGTATAACACGCATCCTACTGCTGAATGTCGCAACACGCATAAATGTGGTTATTGCTCCGGACCACACCCTACACGTGCTTGTACGAATCTCAACTCTCCTCCAAAATGTCCCACTTGTCAGGAGCAACATCCTGCATACAGTTATAGATGTAAAGGCAAACATGAACCACAAAAAGACCATCCCGAGCTTGTCGTTCCACTTCGTACTCCTGAGCAACCTATCACTCATCACCATCCGTCAGACGCTCCAATCACTCTCAATCAACTTCTGACGTTCTTCACTTTGGCAATGCAAAACATTCAACCCTTTCAACGACCGCACATACTTCAACAGATGATTCAAGCAGCCAAATCTACATTCAATATCAATTTTACTGCCACCTATTCTGGAAACACGGTCCATTTTCATACATCCATACCTGTTACTTCCCACCATGGCTCTGGTGTTCTTATATCTTAACATCCGTTCTCTTCGACAAAACAAAGTGCTCTTTGAAACATTACTCATGGAAGAACATGCCAATGCTTTTCTGCTGAACGAAACATTTCTAATACCATCTATAACATGTCGCATACCCGGATATTCCTTGTTACGCGATGACTTCAAATTACCAGCTCAACGTGCCCATGGTGGTACGGCCATAGGTTTCCTTCATAAGATTCCTCACCGACGCCACATCTGCAATACTCCTCATCTTCCAGAATACGTTATCATATCACTCTATTTCAGAAACCTCACCGTCACTGTTGCAACAATCTACATACGGCCTGGCCACCCATTACCTACTGAATTTGTTCAATTCATTTCCGACACCTTCACCCATTATATCATTATGGCAGACTTTAATATGCACAGTCGGACAGAGCAGGACAGAACGAACTTCAGAAATTTCCTCACCACTCATACCACTGGGATTATTCACGATCTTCCTAAACCAACTCGCCCCATATCAAATACAACGCCAGACATCGTCATCACGTCAGCAAATCTTGCCTCACGCAGCCTCATTGAAGTACTAGATCCACTCGGCAGCGACCATGTCCCAATCAAACTTTCTATCAATACTCACAGCTCAAACCCACATCAAACCCAACTTACTCTTTCCACAAGCCTTCGCTTCGATAAAGCAAACTGGGACAGATACAAGACTCATCTTTCCACTTCCACCGCTCATCTTACAGTGCCCTCAACAGAGGACGATATGTACGCTGCCATCAACGTAATTACATCTTCCATCCAGAAAGCCAGTGCTTTGTCCATACCTACCAGTACCTCTAGACCATATCAGCCCAATTTACCGCCTCATTACCTCACAATGATAACACGTTCCCGTCAGTTTTATCGTGAGTATACTCTCACCCAAAATCCAGAAGCATTGCGTCACCACAAACAGTTACAGCGCACAGTACGTAACTACATACGTGCTTATAAACTTCGATGTTGGGTAAAAACTTGCAACAAACTCTCAGACACTAATCATCCTTCCAAGTACTGGAAACGATTCAATGCGCTGTGTGGCAAATATACCAGGACGCCATATCCTCTTTTAATCCAAAACTCACCTGCACAAGACGATGTAGAAAAAGCTAATGCTTTTGCTGACAATCTACAAAACATATTCACACCACAACCTCCTGAGCATGCATCTCATCCCGTCGAAAAGATCAATCTCGCTGCTTACCAGTTACAACCCAGCATAATTCACTCTCTTCCGCTTGACACACCATTAGCTTCTCCTATTACTGTTGACGAAATCAGAACCGTAGTTACCCGAAAACGTAATTCTGCACCTGGATTTGACAACATCACGTATCGCCATATCAAAGAAAGTCCTCTCTCCTTATTAACCCTTCTAGCTACGATTTACACTTTTATTCTTCGCACAGGGTATTACCCAACCACCTGGAAAATGTCGAAAACCCTGATGTTTCCAAAGCCAAACAAGCCATTGGACGATGTTTCATCATATCGTCCCATACAGCTCACATCCACATTAAGTAAAATCCTGGAACGAATCTTGGTCAAACGCCTTCATCAATATCTCGCCGAACACCACATACTCCCTATTTATCAAGCCGGATTCCGACCTGCTTTCTCCATCAATGATCAACTGCTACGTCTTTCTAGTTTGATCACTAATCATTATAATGCTATCAAACCGTCTTGTCTCGTTTTGTTCGATTTAGAAAAAGCATTTGACAAGGTCTGGCATCTGGGTCTCATTTACAAACTTATTCGCCTTCATATCCCTATCCTTTATATTCGAATCATTTACAATTTTCTGACTGGCCGACTTGCATATGTTTCTATCAACAATAAATTATCTCATCCCATTTTTCTCCTCTCTGGTGTTCCACAGGGTTCGGCATTATCTCCACTTCTATACCTTCTGTTTGTCACCGATATGCCTCCACTACCGGACAAGGTGCACATTTTTCAATACGCTGACGATACTGCCTTCCTTGCACTGGGAAATACCATGCAACAAATTAATACACTTCTACAGACAGCTATAGATAATTTCTGTCTCTGGTGCACAAAATGGCATCTTCACATTAACGCTTTAAAAACACAAGCGGTCGTATTTCTACCACCCAAAAAGTCAACTAGAATTCGCCGCAACCCCAATAGACTAGACATTCAGGTTGACCAGATTCCCATACAAGCCAGTAAGACAGCAACATATCTAGGTGTGACATTCGATCGTCATCTAACTTGGAAGCAGCATCTGGCATCAATTACTTGCAAAGCATACAATCGCTTAAATTTACTAAAACGTTTAACTGGCACTACTTGGGGTTTAAAACCAGCCACTGTTCTTACTACCTATAAAGCATTTCTCCGCCCAACTCTCACACACGGCCACACAGCCTGGGTATCTGCCCCAACCAGTTTTTACAACAAACTCCTAATACTTGAACGCCATGCCTTCCGAATTGCACATAGAATCAAATTACCCAGCCCTACCCAACATCTTTACAGTCTTATCACATTCCCTACATTACAGTACCATATCGAAAAACTCAGACTTACTTATCTTACTAAACGTTACCACGATCATCATCCTCTTCTTCTAGATGCCATGCACCATTTAGCAATTCATCCCACGCCTTCTCGATATACGCCATTGTCATTATTATTTACCCTGTATTGTTACACACTACCACCGAATCACCCAGACTTAAACCTCCTCGATGATTTCCATACTCATTTTCATCACCCATTCATAACTCCATCTACTGCACAGTGATTCTCCTCTCACTAATTTGGGCTCCCCCTGTCCACATCATAGCCTAGAGCCGCCCCTAGGCAAGAAGATGCTCTCATTTGTCTATTTAACATTTCCTATGTGTTGTGGCGTGTTTTGCACCTCATCTCATCTCTCACCTCCATCGTCATACAAATCGCTACTTTTTTTTTTTTGGTATAGTGTATAAATTATTTCCTTCTGCATCTGACTAATAACTCTCATTATCTCTAAACCATCGCTTCTTGATTTATCATCCTGTTTCTATGTGTTTTACATGTTTCTTCTTATACTACCTACATTATATGTTATGTATATTATATGTTAACTTTGTATTATTTTGTATGTCTACCAACCCAAATGTTAAGGCTGCAAAAGCCTTAAGTCCTATGTTTATGTATAGATCACTAAATAAAGATAAGTTGATATCTACCTTCCCATAGACCATCCTTCATACATCCATTACCCATGCTCCATAAAATTCCCTTCCCTAAAAGAGGGCGTAACCCTCTAACAGGGTGCTAGCCGCTGGCTAGCTTCAAAAAAAAAAAGCGTTGTTTGTCGAACTGGCGACCTGGAATCTCTAACCAGGTAAAAAAAATGGGGTATCCGTAGCTGGCGGAGAAAAATAACCAAGTCACTTAGGTATTCCATCCCCATTAGTTTATTTTAGTCGCGATCTTCGTACATACGGTTGGATTACTTGCCTCTTTGAGGCTGAGGAAACAACCGTCGAGTTATATTTAATACCTTCACGGAGGTTAAGGCACCAAATTGACATTATCTGTTGACGACCTTGCTATTTCTATTGGCTAAACGATTTCTTAAGTTACTCTCCTCTTCGGAGGGTAGCTTATACATTTGACATCTCAGCTTCACTCATCATCTGAGCTTCTACGATGGCTACGTCCAAGCCAGTCATCTCGAAGAAAAAGACCAAAATCCCAACGAAGATAGTCAGCCGATCTCAATACCGGCCTCAGGACTTCCTTGTTCCGCTGGGGCGGCCTTCCACCTCCGGCGCTAATGTCAAGTCACGATCATCCTCGACTAACCGGTCGACGACTGACGTTCCATTCCTTGCTCCACCGCAGGACGACAATGCCACGGACTTTACCCTGGTTACTACACCCAAGCGACGTCGCTCGTCCTTGGAGTCCACACTGAGCCAACAACATTTATCAGACTTTCCTGTTTTACCGATGAGCAACCGATTTGAGCCTCTCTCTACTCTCACAGCTGACGAGTCTCCTGTAATAGAGCCACCGCCCAAAAGCACCAAAGAGATTAAACCACCTCCTATTTACAATTACGGCATCAAAAACACTTACAACTTTACCAAAAGCCTTTGCAAGACCCTCAGAGAATCACCTCAGGTTCGGCATAACAAAGAACGTATTGTGATTCAGGTATCTTCTAGGGACGATTTCACAACTATAAAAAACTACTGCGAACAGACGAAAACTGAATACGCTACTGGCATCGCCAAAAGTGACCGACCCGTAAAGGTTGTCGTTCGCAAATTACCCATCGATACCGACGTCGCTGATCTTCAGTCTGCACTATTCACTTTAGGTTTTAAGCCACTCACGATTCATCAAATGTCTCGTCGGGGCCCCACTGGTGGAGATAGAGTCCTCATGCCACTTTTTCTCATCTCCCTCGAGAAAACTCCAAATATACAGGAGATCTACAACATATCAGGATTGCTTCATTATAAAGTTTTATTTGAGCCTTATCGGCCGCCGAGTGTTCTGCAGTGTTACCGCTGCCAACGTCTTGGTCATTCACAAGACACTTGCAAAGCTCAACCTAAGTGTGTCAAGTGTGGGCAAAGTCATTTTACGAAAGCCTGTGCCAAACCAGATGCATCTACGCCAGCAACCTGTGCAAACTGCGGAGGGGACCACCCAGCCAATTATCGCGGTTGTCCCGTCTTTCGCTCATACTCAGATGCTCTCAAGAAATCAACTCCTTCTGGCCGCAGCTCCGGTCCTACTGTATCAACTTCACTGGACAATAAGGCACCTCTCATCGACCGACCTCCACCACCAAATCAGAATGCTCCCTCTACGTCCAGCACACCAGATAGTGCATCTACACCATCCGTTAATGACTTTAATCTCCATTCACTCCTCACATACATCAAAACCTTCAACTTTGGCCGCATTATCTCTCATATCAAGAAAGGATTTACTAGACTTCGGGAAGCCACGGATCTTGCGTCCAAGGCTGCTGTCGTCATAGAGACATTTGCTGACATGATTGCTGATGGCTGCTTCTAACCAACCACTCATTCATCACACTATAACTGTTGTAACCTGGAATGCAGATGGTCTTACCGACCAGAAACGTCTCCTAATTCGTTTTCTAGCAGAACATCAGGTCGATATCATACTTATACAGGAAACTCACTTCACTGCCCAGGTTACACACTAGAGACTGCCCAACTACCAATTATTTCGCCTCGATCGAGTTCAAGGACGGAAAGGAGGATTACTGATTGCCCTGAAACGAAGTTTCAAGGCTAGACAACTCCTTTTACCCCCGTTACACACACTAGAAGCTCTTGCTATAGAAGTCTTCCTCCCAGGGATTCCTCTCATATTGGTCACGGGCTACCGTTCTCCAGCACATGACTTAGATCCCAATGATTTCGACGCCATCTCGACCTTGGGCCCCAAGATCATCTTGGCAGGGGACTTCAATGCAAAACATGGGGAATGGCACTCCAGACGTTCCAACGAAAACGGACGAATATTACACCGGTATCTGCACACATCTCCATTCATTGCCTATGGGCCACCTGATCCAACTCACCATCCTAAAGCAGGAGGAGAACCGGATGTGTTGGACATAGTTTTAAGCAAAGATACCATCTTAGCTACACGTCCTTACGTGATCTCAGCACTGGACTCAGATCATGATCCGGTCCTTTTAAAAATTTCGCATCGTCATATCTCCCGTCCTGCACCCGCTCATATCTCCCGAACTACGAACTGGGATGTCTATATGCAGGAATCGACATAGCCGCTCGTCCAAATTCTCCTGCGGAAATTGATCAGGCGGTCGCCCATCTCACACTTGCTCTACGTACGGCTGACTCCCTCAGCACATCAATAATTCCTGACTCGCAGTCCGATCCACACTGTGACTCTCCATTACTTCGTCTTTATATCCATCTCAAACGCTGGGCTCGAAGTACTTGGCAGCGCACTAGACTTCCACTCTACAAAACACTATGGAACACCTTAAGCCGCAAAATCAAGACAATCACTAGAAGACAAACCGAGCAGTACTGGGAGACACTTTTTCGTGGGGTCACACTTAATGACACTAAAATCTGGCAGTATTCCCGCCTTTTCCAGCGCCGAGAGACTTCTCGTCAAACTCAAATACTGCAAGGTCCGCATGGGGTCATACATGACGACCAAGGGCAAGCAGACCTATTTGCTGCATCTCTAGAGCACCAGTTTACACCTAATGCGACTCCTGTCGTTCCTCACATTCGGCAGGACGTTCGGGCCACTATGCGCATGCTCCATTTTCAACCAATACTTCCCCTGCCTGAGGTCGTAACACCAAGGGAAGTTGAGCGTCAAATTTGTCACTTGCCCAACAAAAAAGCGCCTGGAGTTGATCAGACCCGCCCAGAACTACTGAAACATGGGACACGGAAGCTACTCCTCTATCTTGCTGCTTTATTTACAGGCATCCTTCAGGTTTGCTACTTTCCCCGTGCTTGGAAAGAAGCGAAAGTCATTCTTCTCCCTAAACCAGGTAAAAATCCGACTCTCCCAGAAAACTATAGACCAATTAGCCTATTATCTCATGTGAGCAAACTCTTCGAACGAGTGCTTCTCGCCCGACTTCACGAGCACGTCACCACGCTAGATATACTCCCCCACCATCAATTTGGTTTTCGTGCTAACCACAGCACAACAAGCCAATTAGTGAGGGTAGTCGACCATCTGACTACCTCTTTTAATCGACGACAATATGTTGTAGGCGTATACCTTGATATCTCGAAGGCGTTTGATAAAGTGTGGTTACCAGGCCTCATTTATAAACTTCGCTTACAATGTTTCTCTTTACCTTATCTCAAACTCCTCACTTCATACCTCTTTCATCGCTTTTTCCATGTCTCTGTGGGACAGACCAAGTCTGCTCCCAAACCAATTCAAGCTGGTGTGCCTCAAGGCGCGGTTCTTTCGCCTCTGCTTTACACCTTATACACCGCAGACTTACCCATTGTGCCACACTGTTTTCCTGCAACATACGCCGATGACACTCCTTTCTTCACGAACAGCAGCAATCTTCGTCTTTCCTACCACTACATGCAGCGGCAACTCAATGTCTCTCAACGTTGGGCTACCACCTGGCGCCTAAAAATCAACGCGGATAAGAGCGTTGCAGTCTGTTATAGCAAAAGACGCAGCAGAACCATCCATCGTTTATATGACAACATTGAAGTTCCACACCGTCTGCATGCTAAATACTTGGGAGTTATCTTAGATCGAGGCCTTACTTTTGGTCTTCATATCAGGGACATTAAACACCGAGCCCTTCGAAAATTGTCTGCCCTCTATACTATTCTGCGTTGGAGTGCCTTAAGTCATGAAACAAGACTCCACGTCTTTAAAATGGTAATTTTGTCCACAATCACCTATGCATGTCCAGCATGGCAACATGCGGCACTCAGTCACTTGCGCACGGTCGAGAGTGTGCAAACCAGGGCAGCTCGTATCATAACAGGCCATGACCGATATACGCGTAATCGTCAACTTCTAGAAGACTTAAACATATATCCTATCCGGGACGTGTTACATCAACACCATACTCGTTTTTGGGCCAACCTACCCCGCCACGTCAACCCCGCTATTGCAGCCATTGGCACAGCGCATACACACCGACGAACTTACAGGACGCCACGTTTGTAGCATAACTCTTTACCCACACTCTCCCCCTCACTGCGACAGTTGCAGCTGAAGGCCACATGACGTCGTCGTATCTCATGTTCTAACTCACCCCCCAAAGGTCTAATCATTTTGTTTTCTACAGCTGTCATCGAGTCAGGGACTTTTGTCCGATACTCGACACAAAACTACACTTTCAAGCTGAGCTGAGCTGAGCTGTTGTTTGTCGAACTGGCCACCTGGAATCTCTAACCAGGTAAAAAAAAATAGGGTATCCGTAGCTGGCGGAGAAAAAT
The DNA here is from genome assembly GCF_964235325.1 of Thermobia domestica. Classification (NCBI taxonomy): domain Eukaryota; kingdom Metazoa; phylum Arthropoda; class Insecta; order Zygentoma; family Lepismatidae; genus Thermobia; species Thermobia domestica. The sequence goes on from NC_137457.1 coordinate 104,013,981, forward strand.
AAACAAGTCATTTAGGTTTTCCATTTCCCTTGGTTGAATTTTATTCGAGAACATCTTGCATACGGTTGGATTACTTACCTCATCGATGTAAAGGAAACAACCGTCGAATTGTTTTGTGCCTCTACGGAGGCGGACACACTAACTTGATCTTATCTTTAGACGACCTTGCTATTCTTTAGGCTTAACGAATTATTTTGATACTCTCCTCTTCGGAGGCAGAGGTAGTTGAACAAACCAGTTGACGACTCAGGCATCTTTACCGGCTAAAGCCATAGTATTATTAAAGTACAACCTTAGAGCAGCGCTCTAAGACCATATCTTTTCGTAAGTACTCCACTACCCTCCTTAGTGGTAAGCTGGCGCCATCTCCCACTTACGCTATCAAGATGGCTTCTCAGAAGCCCCCAGTCAAGACAGAGAAGAAAACAATCTTCCAAAAATCCTAGTATCAGGGGCAAAATAATAAGATCAACGTATAAACCGGAAGATTTTCTTCTGCCTTTAGGTAAGAAGAAGCAATCAACCGCTCCAGCGAAGCAAAAAGTGAAAACGACAACTACACTTAAACAGTCAAGTGATTCGCAGCCATCAAGTCCCATAACGCTGACGATATGGATTTCACAGTGGTGGGAACACTCAAGCGACGAAGGTCTTCTTTGGAGAACCTCAACAAGGCAGAAAAACTAATTAATAGCACCCACGAATATCCACCTCTTCCCACCAGTAATAGGTTCGATATTTTGTCACCTGAACAAACAGATGATACTAGTACCAGCAACAACAATGCACCGACTAACAAGCTCTCGAGTTTCAGGCCGCCTCCGATTTTCATATACGGAATAACGAACACATATACATTTATAAAGACCTTGTCGCGAGCATTGAAGGAGCCTCCCTTAGCTCAGCCCAATAAGGAGCGCATCCGAATTCAAGCGGCTACCAAAGATGACTATAACGCTATCAAAGCTTATTGTGAGCAAACAAAAACTGAATATGCCACAGGAGTAGCAAAAAATGAAAGGCCCATAAAGGTAGTTGTTCGTAAACTGCCTATTGACACCGAATTAGATGACCTAAAGGAAGAACTTACACGATTAGGCTTCAAGCCAATAAGTGTCCACCAAATGTCTCGCAAAAGCAAGACTGATGATAAGAAAATAATGATGCCACTGTTCTTGGTAGCTTTGGAGAGAACTGCAGCTGTTAAAGAAATATATGCAATTAATAACTTGCTGTACTACAAGGTCCAGATCGAACCCTATAAGCCTCCTTCAGTGCTGCAATGCTACAGGTGCCAACGCTTGGGGCATTCTCAAGATACCTGCCAAGCTCACCCGAGGTGTCTCAAATGTGGACAACTGCATTTCACACAGTCTTGCAGCAAACCAGACACATCAACACCCGCCACTTGTGCAAATTGTCAGGGGGATCACCCGGCAAATTACCGTGGTTGCCCGGTATTTAAGTCTTACTCTGAAGCACTAAAATTACCGGCACAGCAGCCCCAGAAACACCCAGAAGCACCCAAGAAAAATTTAGAAGAACCAACTACAGAGAAAACCTCCATTCCCATTTCTGTTAATAACCAGCCAATGACTACGGATAACGATTCTGAAGCTCCCATTTCTTCCAACATCGAGTCAACTTCTGCACTCACTCAAGGGAACTCTAAAGAAGATCTGGACTTAAAGTCCGTTCTTTCCTTCCTCAAGGAATTACCTTTCCGTAAAATAATAACTCATATTAAACGTGGGATTACACGATTCCGACAAGCAGTCGATTCAGCTTCTAAGGCTGCAGTTGTAATAGAAACTATAGCGGAAATGGTTGACGATGGCTGCTTCTAAATCCAAGGTTCTCCATCACTCCCTTATTCTTGCTACGTGGAATGCAGATGGTCTTGAAGGGCAGAAACACCTACTTATTAGATTTCTCATCCAACATAAAGTTGATATTATGTTTGTACAAGAAACGCATTTTACTGCTCGAATCACTAGCTGGCGCTTACCTAACTACATTGTGTACAGACCGGATAGAGTGGGTAGACAGAAAGGAGGATTGTTACTTATCATCAAAAAGTCATTCCCAGTGAGGTTGATTACAATACCACCCCTACTTGCTTTGGAGGCCCTTGCTGTTGAGCTAATAACTCCAGGCATTCCACTAATATTGGTCACTGGGTACAGGTCCCCAGCCACGCAACTAGAGCCCACAGACTTTGATATCATAGCTAGCTTAGGACCAAAAGTCATCTTGGCTGGAGATCTTAATGCTAAGCATGGCGAATGGCACTCAATTAAACCTAACAACGCAGGGGACGCCTTACACCAATATATCCTAACGTCTAATTTCATTATCAGTGCTCCACGAGACCCGACTTATTATCCAAAATTCGGTGGTCAACCCGATGTTCTTGATGTTGCTATTTGCAAAGATGTATCCTTTACTGTACATCCCTATGTCATCTCGGATTTAGACTCTGATCATGATCCTGTCATTTTCCACGTTTCACACCGCAGCCTCGCACATACCAGCCCTCTCATCAAAACAACAGAAACTGATTGGGATGTATTTAAACAGGAATTAAACAATATGATCGCTCTACGAGATAGACCAGCCACTATTGAGGACATCGAACAAGCAGTTTCTCACGTCACCTTCGCACTTCGTACTGCAGAGGCAGCGAACACCACCATCAAAATCTCTTCAACCCAAACCGGTCAATGCGACAGTTTTCATCTACAACTGTATATCCATCTAAAAGGCTGGGCTAGGCGTCGATGGCAGCACACACTACATCCAGCATATAAGACACTATGGAACAAACTGCGTGCAAAGCTCAAGATACTGACTATGCGACAAAACCAACAATACTGGGAAGACACTTTTCGATATGTTACAGTAAATGATCGCAAAATCTGGACGTACTCCAAAGCATTCCAACGTACTACAAACGCTTCAAAAGCTAGAGTCATACAAGGACCCCAAGGACTGACTCAAGACCCTCAGTCGCAAGCGGATATTTTCGCCGACTCTTTGGAAAAGCAGTTCCAGCCCAACAGAGCTATTCTCGATCCTTATTTCCAACAGCACATTCGAACCACCTTATATGCCATAAGTAAACAAAACCCCACAGATGATACCACTTTAGTAACACCTCGGGAAATAGAAAGACATATCAAACGTCTGCCGGCAAGGACAGCATCTGGGCCTGATGGGATTCGAACTGAGATACTGAAACACCCAACAAGGAAATTACTGGTCTTCTTAACTTATTTATTTAATGCCATCCTTCAACTATGCTACTTCCCAAAGACCTGGAAGGAAGCTCGAATCATTACCATACCCAAACCTGGAAAAAATCCGCTGCTCCCGGAAAACTATAGGCCGATCAGTCTTTTGTCACATTTAAGTAAATTATTTGAGCGTGTGTTACTCTGGAGGCTAAGACAGCATGTAGTCAATAACGATCTCATACCATCCCATAAGTTTGGGTTTCGTGCACAACATAGTACTACTACGCAACTCGTACGCGTAGTAGATAACTTAACAGTGGCTTTCAACAGAAAACAACACACCCTTGGAGTATATCTGGATGTCTCCAAAGCATTTGATAAAGTCTGGTTAGCAGGGCTATTATGTAAACTATACACCCAGGGTCTTCCAGATCGTCTTCTGCATTTACTTCGTTCTTACCTCATTGGCAGAGAATTTCATGTGTGTGTTGACGGTGTCAAATCCTCCTCTAGGACTATCAAAGCAGGTGTTCCACAGGGCGCTGTACTTTCACCTCTTTTATATACTCTGTATACAGCAGATCTCCCGACCCTACCACATTGCTTTCTCGCAACGTATGCCGATGATACTGCCTTTTTTACGACCAGTAGCTCTCTTGCACAATGCTACATCTATATGCAAAGACAACTAACAAGTTTTCAGGAATGGGCAAGACGTTGGAGGATTAAAGTAAATACAGACAAAAGTTGTGCTGTCATCCACAGCCGACGACGCATCCGCGTCCCTCGATACCTTATCTATGAGAACGCACATATTCCTCACGCCACCCACGCCAAATACTTGGGAGTGACCTTAGACCGTGGGCTAACTTTCGCCGCACATATCAGCAACATCAAGCAAAGAGCTTTACGAAAAATCTCAGTGTTATATCCCATCTTCCGCTGCAGTTCCATTTCTCATGAGGTCCGCGTTCACATACTTAAGATGATAGTTCTGTCCACCCTCACATATGCATGCCCTGCTTGGCAACACGCTTTATACAGTCTCCTTCGAACACTTGAAAGTGTGCAAACTAGAGCTGGTCGTATAATCACTGGTGACGACAGATATACCCGAAACAGACAAATTCTGGAAGATTTGGAACTTCCCACTGTTAGAGAACTAATGCGACATCTTCACAGTAAGTTCTGGCGTACTTTACCCCGACACATTAATCCAGCAATAGCTAACATCGGCACCGAATTCGCTCTACGAAATGTCTATCGCACGCCACGCATTTAATATCTTTCCAGCGATCGCATGATATCATCATCTGCTACTCTGCGACAGTTGCCGATGTAGTCTACCACGCCTAACAAAACAATAATACTACCCAACAAACCACCTGCACATGTTGCATATATCTTTTATACCATCTAACTCATGGAGTCAGGGGCTTCGGCCCGATACTCTACTCAAAACTTGAAAATTACCGTGACCGTGACCGTGACCGTGTTGTTTGTCACAACTAAAACTTAACAATTATGCTTATTTTGATGTTTTGCAGAAGCGGCTCAGAGACTTGGGTGTTCTCACGGTAGTGTATTTACTTCAATAATTGGGAAGTTGAGGGAACAATATATTCTAACATAGATTTAGTCACACGGTTAAATTATGTTGATTTCATACTGTTTTATCTAAATTCGCTTACAGCAAGTTTCCATATAAATTGTTTGGGGTGTTTCGCTTGCAATAAGCTTATTAAAGCTTGCCATTGATGAGAATACGCTTATAATTGGCTTGCGTTTGAGATAATTTGGCTTGTGTTTAACTTGTGAAGACAAGCTTGCCCCAAGCCTTGCCCAGATGTAACTAACTAGCTTACAGCAAGCTAATTGGCTTGAATAGTATAGCTTGCGGCAAGCTAATTGACCTTGCGACAGCAAGTTTGTGGCAACTTGCAGCAAGTTTAAATTGTTGTCTGGGGTGTTTGTCCACCGCAAAGTTCAATTGGCGGGGTCTGGGAACGAACACGAAGAAAAAGGAATGTTATATTTCAACTCTGACTAACTTCATTAGTTAGTGGAAAACTGTTAAGAAAACAAAATCACATCAAAGGAAACAAGAGATACAAATATGTCTACAAGTTTCATTTCAAAGTCGTGAATAGACATACCACTAATCAGAGATAAGGATTTGTTTACATTTTCCAATTTTGTACAATCACAAACAAGCTTATATTTAAATCTTTCAAATGGAGATTCTTTTACTGTTGAAAAGTATGTTTTTTCTCGATGGTAAAATATCACATATTATGACACTTAAATTCCACACAACTGAAGAGTTTTTGTATACAACACCTTACATGTGCTTATAGTAATAATTGTTATTTAGACTACGGACAGAAATCTGTAAATTAACCATACAATAAAAGTTGAGTTGTCCGTAATTGCTTATATAATATGCAACCTAATCTGTTAGGTTCTATTGTTCCAATTTATATATTTATGTTACTATTATTCTTAATATTTCAACTTCTGTACGAGGAAATGTTGATTGAATTACTTTATTATTAAAAGTCTTTACAGATATTAATATATATATATCTATATCTATATATCTATCTATCTATATATATATATATATATATATATATATATATATATATATATATATATATATATATATATATATATATATATATATTTACATCAGCTAATGCTTCTGGCAACAAATACTATTCGAAGCTTTCTTGCACCCACTGGAAAACGTGAAGTATATTAATATTTATTTGCATATATTGTTATTGTAGACTGTTCCCATAATGCCCACCGACTTCGATTTTACAAAATTTGAGAAATAAATTTCACTTTTTATTTAGTGGTCCATTTGAAGGCATTTTGTTATACTACCATTAAGAAACCCATATACATCATATTACGAATCAATCATTATGGAACAATCTCATGTGTGACACGCAGCAGTGGTACCAATCTTTGAAAGTTTCATTTACAACTTTTTTCTTTTTCCTTTTTTAACTGATTTTGTGAGTAATGGTGCATTCAGTATAAAGGTACAACAAGATATTCTCTTTCTCTCTCTCTCTCTCTCTGTGTGTGTGTGTGTGTGTGAGTTTCTAGTTTCCGGCGTAAGCATGTGGATACTACCAGGTATACTTCCGTGTGTACAAATGCTAGTGTGTGTGTGTGTGGCGCGGGTATATGAACTATTAATTGGGATCGCGTAGTGGAACTTATCAATATTAGTACGTACATACAAACGGCTGTTACTTCACACGATAACTTTGGACGAATGCGAATTTTTAAATTCTGCTTTTTGCAATAAATAAGTAGAGTGATTCCTCTCGAGGGAGTTCCCCTAAATGGTAGCCCCTACCATGTCCAATTAAATCACAAATTGCCGCAATCGTTTGTACATTGTTTGTGCAGAAATGTACAGGCCAAATTTTCGTTTGTACACTATTAGGGGCGCCGCCAGAACGAAAACAAATTGGGGCTGTTTAACTGGTACTCCCCCCACCAACATGTTCTATTCAATCACTAATTATCGCAATCGTTTGTACTTCGTTTGTACAGAAATGTGCAGGCGAAATTTTCGTTTGTACACAATTAGGGGCGCCGCCAGAACAGAAAAAATGGGGGCTGTCTAAGTGGTAGCTCCCCACCATGTCCAATTGAATCACAAATTGCCGCAATTTTTTGTACTTCGTTTGTACAGAAATGTGCAGGTGAAATGTATGTTCGCACGCAATTAGGGGCGCCGCCAGAACGAAAAAAATTGGGGGCTGTCTAAGTGGTAGCCCCCGAACATGTCCTATTCAATCACAAATTGTCGCAATCGTTTGTACTTCGTTTGTACAGAAATGTGCACCCGAAAATTTCGTTTGTACATAATTAAGGGCGCCGCCAGAACAGAAAAAATGGGGGCTGTCTAAGTTGTAGCCCTCCCCCCATGTCCAATTCAATCACAAGTTGTCGCATTCGTTTTTGCATCGTTTGTACAGAAATGTGCAGGCGAAATGTTTGTTTGAACAAACTTAGGGGCGCCGCCAGAACGAAAACAAAGTGGGGAGCTGTCTGAGTGGTAGCTCCCCCCACGATGTCCAATTGAATCACAAAGTATCGCAATCGTTTGTACATTGTTTGTACAGAAATGTGCAGGCAAAATTTTTGTTTGTACACTATTAGGGGCGCCGCCAGAACGAAAACAAATTGGGGGTTGTCTAGCTTGTAACCCCCCACCAACATGTCCTATTCAATCACAAATTATAGCAATCGTTTGTACTTCGTTTGTACAGAAACGTGCAGGCGAAATTTTTGTTTGTACACAATTAGGGGCGCCGCCAGAACAGAAAAAAATAGGGGCTGTCTAAGTGGTAGCCCCCCGCACCATGTCCAATTGAATCACAAATTGTCGCAATTGTTTGTACTTCATTTGTACAGAAATGTGCAGGCGAAATGTATGTTCGCACGCAATTAGGGGCGCCGCCAGATAGAAAAAAATTGGGGGCTGTCTAAGTGGTAGCCCCCGACCATGTCCTATTCAATCACAAATTGTCGCAATCGTTTGTACTTCGTTTGTACAGAAATGTGCACGCGAAATTTTCGTTTGTACATAATTAAGGACGCCGCCAGAACAGAAAAAAATGGAGGCTGTCTAAGTGGTAGCCCCCCACCATGTACAATTCAATCACAAGTTGTCGCATTCGTTTGTGCATCGTTTGTACAGAAATGTGCAGGCGAAATGTTTGTTTGAACAAACTTACGGGCGCCGCCAGAACGAAAAGAAAGTCGGGGCTGTCTAAGTGGTAGGCCCCCCCCATCATGTCCAATTGAATAACAAATTGTCACAATCGTTTGTACTTCGTTTGTAAGGAAATGTGCAGGCAAAATGTATGTTCGTAGACAATTAGGGGCGCCGCTAGAACGAAAACGAAGTGGGGGACTGTCTAACTGGTAGCCCCCCACCAACATGTTCTATTCTATCACAAATTATCGCAATCGTTTCTACTTCGTGTGTACAGAAATGTGCAGGCAAAAGTTTCGTTTGTACATAATTAGGGGCGCCGCCAGAACAGAAAAAAGGGGGCTGTCTAAGTGGTAGCCCCCCACCATGTCCAATTCAATCACAAATTATCGCAATCGTTTGTACTTCGTTTGTACAGAAACGGGCAGGCGAAATGTTTGTTTGTTCACAATTAGGGGCGCCGCCAGAACGAAAACAAAGTGGTGGCTGTCTAAGTGGTAGCCCCCGACCATGTCCAATTCAATCAGAAATAGTCGCATTCGTTTGTACGTCGTTTGTACATAAATGTGCAGGCGAAATGTTTGTTTGTACACAATTAGGGACGCCGCCAGAACGAAAACAAAGCAGGATGCTTTCTAAGTAATACCTCCCCACCATGTCCAATTGAATCACAAATTGTCGGAATCGTTTGTACTTCGTTTGTACAGAAACGAGCAGGCGAAATGTTTGTTTGTACACAATTAGGGGCGCCGCAAGAACTAAAACTAAGTGGGGCTGTCTAAGTGGTAGCCCCCGACCATGTTCAATTCAATCACAAATTGTCGCAATCGTTTGTACGTCGTTTTTACAGAAATGTTCAGGCCAAATTTTCGTTTGTACACAATTAGGGGCGCCGCCAGAACGAAAACAAACTGGGGGCTCTCTAAGTGGTAGCTTCCCACCAACATGTCCAATTGAATCACAAATTTTCGTAATCGTTTGTACATCGTTTGTACAGAAATATGCATGCGTAATTTTCGTTTGTACACCATTAATGGCGCCGCCAGAACGAAAACAAAGTGGGGCTGTCTAAATGGTATCCCCCACCATATCAAATTCAATCACAAATTATATCAATCGCTTGTACATCATTTGCACAGAAATGTGCAGGCGAAATTTTCGTTTGTACTCTATTAGGGGCGCCGCCAGAACGAAAACAATGTGAGGGTTTGTATAAATGGTAGAAGCATTAAAAAAATGTGTCACATTTATGGAGTATTTTTCTAACAGGACTTTGTTCACACTATTGTGTGGTTTGGTTTGTTCACACTATCGTGTGATTCACTATATTGATCTTATCTTAACGATGATGGAATTAAATGTTTTTTTTTTGTTTTTTTATATTTATATTTATACTTACAATCATTATTGCTGAGTTAGTTTTTCACTCCTCGGCTCTTATTATTAAACTTATTTATTATTTCTTACGTGAACTGAATCCTTATGAGAAAAATGTATTTTTTTCTTTCTATCTTGCGCAGAAACCGTTATTCTCATCTCGTACGGGAAATTGATAAGTGGAAGATATAACAAATTCACAAAGTTAAAGGGACTGTTAAAGGGAAAATTATAACACAGTATTTTGTTTTATTTGATCATCTTCATTAAACTCATTTTGCAGAAACTATAGAATGCATGGTGAAGTATTTTGGTGCATTCAGCATTCTGATTTACGAGTAGAGTTGCTAACTGGCCGGTATTTGCTGTAATTTTGATTAAGGCCAGTGACCGGTACAAACTTCTTATTAGACCCCTTCTGACCGGTATTTTGGAATCTGCAATCCAGAATATAACATTGAACATCGAAATTTTTCAACAGTGCCTTTACAAACACAAATTTCCGTTGTATTATACATTATCGATATTTGTTTAACGTATGGCAGTATTTTTTTATTTATTTAACATAACAAATTTGATAACACTTATATTTTATTGTAAAAAAAATTTATTCAGTTATTGGGAGTAGAAAATGACTTTTTAAAGCAATTTCCTTTGTTTGAAGTGAAGTTTATAGAATAAATTTCATTTTATGAATCAACTATTGCTACATAAAGATTAATATCCAGCATTATTATTCTGTTTCGATAATTTTAAACAAGTGGCAATTGCTGGTAAATACAATAACGATCAATACAGTCTTCAGTTTCTCATTTGTACGGAGAATTTTGAGATTGTGCCGGTAATTTTGTTTTCCTGAGTTCGGAACCTATTTACGAGGTTTTGTTTCAACTCTGCTACGTAGTGGCTCCGTACTGACACTCCGCATGCAAATAAGTATGTAAGGCTACGCCCGGTACGCCCCGGTTTCTTAAAATTTGTCCCGGTGTGCAGAAATTTTCCTTCTTGTCCTGTTTTTTCTTTATTATTATTATTAATTACATATCAAAATTTCTGAAAAGATAATAAAATCGACTTATTCCTTTTGCTTTCAATTCCGACAATACTATAGGAACAATTTCATTCTAATCTTTATTATTATTGCAATCGCTGCTTCCCCGGATATAACATGCAATGTTTAAATCCTCCTAAGTAGCACTCTTATCACTAAAAGTAAGAATGTACACCCCGAGGTGGCAACAAATTCTTGTGACGTTGCAGACCAGCCCCGAAAACACATTTTTTTCTGCTTCAGAAAAACAATTATGCAAATTGCTTTCTTTTAGTTCGCATTTTAGGTTAACAAAAATAAATCAGCCTATTGAAATTTTGAAACAACTTCATAAATCTGGATATTTTTCTTTATAGACATGTAGAGCATGTAAAGGTGGTATGCGTAATAATATTGAAAATATAATTTTTGCCTAAATATTGTATGTTCACTGATTGCGTTTATATTGTATAACAGCTTCTAGCTTCTATAATAATTTTTAGCACTGGTGATTAAGTATGGACAGTGGCGTATTTACGATTTTGTTTCGGGATGGGCTTCGCTAACTTCCGTGGGTGCTTTGCCTGAAAATATGAAAATTCTGCAAGATATTTCATATACTTTACTATAGTAAGTAAGATTTCGGTGGGGGGCTTGAGCCCGGAAGCCCTCCCCCTAAATACGCCTCTGAGTATGGACTATATTAATACATTATTTTAAGTTGTATAACTAGTGCGATACTGTAGTAAAATTCGAAAGATAAAATTAATAAAAAATGCAATATTTACTACTAATTTGTAAGATGTCCCGTTTTTTCTGTTTTCAAAAAGTATGGTAGCCTTAAAGTATGCTAAACCATACAAAATAAATTGTACTGTAAATAGTACCCCCCTGATAGTGCTCTCAAACGGGTGGGGTTACGGGTCGGGTTGTCGGGTTGGGTCAGTCGGGTTAGCTCGTGTCGGGTTACTCGGGTCGGGTCGTCACATTCTTCACTTATTTTCTATACGGAATACTATAAAGAGCTTTGTTGTGGAATTCAATTCGAAGTTGGTGAATGAATGATAAATGTGACTAATTGAAGGTGAAGTAGTAATAAAATTTTAATTTTACCCTATATTAACTAATTGGTATTGTAATTGTAATTAATATTACTACTGACTTTTTTTCCTTTCTGCGTTTCTATGTCAAGTTAAATGTCACATTAAGTGAAATTGAAAGGAAATATCTAATTAACGTCCCACGTTATGCACCAACGCTAAGAGAGACAGTGATGATGAGAAATAATTGAAGTGGTTGAATGAAGAAAGTGGGAGGAAATGGGAGAACACCGAGAAAACCCATGCACATGGGGTTTGTCCACCAGAAAACTTATTTGGTACGAGCTGGAATTAATACCCATGGACCTTCGGGTCAAACATCTGCCTTTGGGCAGGACACATTATTATTATTATTATTATTATTATTATTATTATTATTATTATTATTATTATTATTATTATTATTATAACTTTAAGAGTGCCCAAGAAAGTTCCGCCGCCTTTTCACCAACACCTTCGAACATTGGTATGTAACATAAGACGTACCTGGAATATCAAAAAATCGTCTCCATCAGCCTCGACGACCTTCTGAAAACGTTCTGGAAGGCCATGGATTCCATCGCAGTCGAACTTGGTGGGACGTGAAGTGAAGAAGGTATCAAGTGCATATTGAACCTCTACTAGCTGTTTGAATTGGCGTTCTCTAAGGTGATTGTCCAAGGAATGGAACAGGTGATAATCGGACGGTACAATGTCCGTGGAGTATGGCGGATCCAATAGTGTTTTCCATCCAAGGCGTAGAATGACGTACTGGGTCATTTTAGCCACGTGGGGCTTAGCGTTGCCTTGTAACAAGAGGACCCCTTTGCGATTCTGAACTGCTGGATCCAGACAGTACACATTGACAGTACACAGTTGCATTGATGATCTGACCAGCTGGTAGCAGTTCCCGATGGACGATGCCTCGAGCAGTCCACAAAATGCACAGGAGAACCTTATTATGGCGTAGTGCTGGCTTGGGCTGTTTTTGAACCGGTTCATGGGATGCTAACCAACAATGACGGCACCGTGGAGCTTCGTACAGGACCCACTTCCCATCACATGTCAACACCCTGTTCAGAAATTGCTCCTTCCTCAGACGAGACACCAAAGAAACACAGGTGTCTGCTCGCGTTGCTTTCTGGCTCCAAGTCAAATCATGTAGGACCTATCAACTTAACTTGCAGTGCTTCCCAAGTTGATGATGATGGTGCCGAATGGTTTCTCCACTTACACTGAAAGGTAGTACCAGTTCCTCACATGTCTGTCTTCGCCTCAATTGCTGACCGAAGATCTTTATTTTGAACATCTGTTTGTCTTCCGGCACGTGGTGCGTCTTCGAGTGTTTCGTCACCGTCCTTAAACCGTCATACCACTGCACTCTCCGCGTAGTCACGACACCCTCACCAAAGGCCTGTCATATCTTCCGCTCCGCGGAGCAGCAATTTGAACTCGTACAGCAAACAAGCCCTTATGACGCTCTGTGAAGGACCCATGTTCACTCAGTCCTTACGCACGTTCACGGTGTATCTGAACAGCCACAACCAAGTAGTATGTTGGATATACTTACTAGTGTTGCTCACGAGACCTGGTTTGGGGCATTCTCGTTTCGAAAATGTGTCGTGAAGGTAGTCTCGTCTGGAAAAGTGCATATGTTTCTATTGAAAGAGCTCTGTCTCATCTCGTACCCTTTCATGAAAATTCTGTCTCGTCTCGTCTCGTCCAACAACTGACCTTCACCTTATATCCATTCGCATTCAACTCACGATGTGAGGGCCAATTGAACACAGACCTCCACAAAGAGACAGAACTTTCTCGGTCACCTTCAGATTATTATTATTATTATTATTATTATTAATATTATTATTATTATTGCTGGGGTAGTAATTTGACTTTCTCCGCAATAAAATACTTGCTAATTGTATATAACGTTGCAAATATCTTCTAGATAAATTAATCAAGAAAAAATAAAAGGTAATTCCCTACAGAATGATATTTCAGTGCAATTAGTTCCTTATGATTCTATCAGACAGCAACGCTGTTTTTAAATAGAAAAATCGGAATGTTAACGTGATGAAATTGTTGTTTGTTACACAGCTAAAAATATTAAAAAAAGTTCTATATACATTCCTTACTAGAAAATAATGTTGTCTTCAGAACTTTTATTCTTTTAGCCTTCAGAACTTGTCTTCAGAACTCAGTCAAATTTTATTTTGACTTTTGAACTTGATTGCCTAAATTTTAACCTTGGAAATTTGGATGTGGAGTAAAATAAAGAAGGTTAGCAGGGTAGAGAGGAAAACGAATTAGGAAATGCTGAAAAAATGCAAGAGACGAGAGCAATATTAGACGATATAAGGAAGAGAAAAATGGACGGATCACAAGTTTTGATCTTGCTAAGGGATTGCATTCTGACTGATGTAGTAAAGGGGGTGATATCAGGAGAGCGAGAGTGTGTAAGAAGGTTGGAATTGATAGATTGTAATAAGGAGGGTGGTACTTTATGTTGGGTTGCGAGGCAGATATTAGCGGGAAATCGCAAAAATAAAAGCTTCTTACCTAATTCACGGAAACTGGCCTGTTTATTAATGGGAGAACACTGAGGAGGAGGAGGAGGATAATTATACTACAAGTAAAAAAAGCCGAAACAATGGTTTATGCATAAGAATTGGTCAGCATTTTTTTCTGGTGGCAGTTTTGTAAAGTTCTAGCTCTCTCAAACGGGTTAGATTGTAAGGTCAAGTCACTCGGGTCGGTTGTCGGGTTAAGTCACCTCGGGTTGGTTCACTCGGGTCACTTTGGGTCGGGCCAATCGGGTCAGCTCGGGTCGGGTCAGTCAATTTGGGTCACGGGTGGGGTCGGGTCGGTCTTCAACACATATAATTTCCACGAAAATTACAATATACCACGGTTTATACCTCATTGGACTTCCAATAAAACGTTTTCAATGATGTGTACACCATGTCACCATTTTTGTATGAGGGAATGTCTAGAGGGATTTTGTGGGAATTTGATGGAGTGTAGATTCCTGTGTGTGTGTGTGTATGTGTGTGTGTGTGTGTGTGTGTGTGTATGTATGTATGTATGTGCGTGATACCTTACAGGATACAAGATGTCGAGGAAGTGTGTAAATAAACCGGACAACTTCTGTTATGTATGTGGGAGCTGATATTTAAATCACAACGTCAATGTTTTACTCCACTTGTGAGGAAGTGTTATCGGTTATATTTTGGTTGCTGTGTAGGAGACCAGGATAAGAACTGGGTTCCTCACTACATTTGTTGTACTTGCGTGAAACGTCTGACTGGGTGGGCAAATGGTGGACGAAACATGAACTTCGCAGTACCGATGATCTGGAGGGAACGAAAAGATCATCCTTCAGACTGCTACTTTTGTATGACACAGATAAAAGAAATAAGCACTAAATCTAACCACACAGTACAGTACCCTAATTTGCATCAGGCCAGTTCCACACAGTGCAGAATTACCTGTACCGGTACCTCCTCCTCATCTTACGGTAAATGAGGATTACGTACTTGAGGCAACTATTGAAGTTCCAAATGAAGATGATGATCCTACTTATGTAGGAAGCACATCTACATTGGATTCCCATCTGATAACTCCGGGTGAACTAAATGACCTCATACGGGATTTAAAACTCTCCAATACACAGACAGAACTTCTTGATTCTAAACTTAAGGCTGGAATCTGCTCCATCGTGACACTAAAGTGTGTATTTTTCGAAACCTTCATACAGAGTTTCAAAACTACTATTCTCAAGAAAATGATTTAGTGTATTGTAATAATGTCTGTGCTGTGATGGATAGACTTGGACATGCACATATAAGTACAGAGTGGAGATTGCTTATTGACTCTTTGAAAACTAGTTTTAAGGCTGTCCTTTTGCACAATAGCAACAAATTTCCTTCAGTGCCTTTGGCTTATGCAACTAATATGAAGGAAACCTATGAAAACATCGAAATAGTGTTAGAAAAAATTCAGTATGAGAAATACAAGTGGACCGTTTGCTGTGATTTACAAGTCATTTCTTTGTTAATGGGTTTGCAGCTTGGTTATACGAAATATTGTTGTTTCCTCTGCGAATGGGACAGCAGGAACAAAGCGGAACATTACATCAAGAAGGAATGGCCAGGACAGAAGAATGCTGTTTATTCCTCACTGGTGAGCTCTGATTAGATAATTCTACCTCCTCTTCACATAAAGTTGGGGCTCTTCAAAAACTTTGTTAGGACAATGGACAAAAGTAATGCAGGATCTTGTTACCTCAAGGAAAAAATTCCTCGGGTTAGTGACGCTAGGGATTTTTGTAGACCCCCAAATAAGATGTTTGATTCGTGACCAAAAGTTTGAGGATCTCTTAACTCTGGTTGAGAAAGCAGCTTGGTGTCCATTTAAATGTTTAACAGAGATTTTTTTAGGAAACAAGAAAGCCCCAAATTACCGTGAAATTGTGAGTGATTTCCGGCAATCATTCAATGAAATGGGTTGCAACATGTCACTTAAAGTTCACTTTCTAGACTCCCACCTGCATTTCTTTCCTGAAAAGCTTGGTGCTGTTAGTGATGAGTATGGGGAACATTTTCATCAGGACATTTCCTCCATGTAGAAGAGGTACCAGTGACAGTGTAGTTCAAAAATGCTAGCTGATTACTGTTGGACACTTAAAAGAGATGTTCCAGAAACCAAACACAGAAGAAAGTCGACAACTAAAACATATTAGTTGAGGTAAGTAAGTGTCCATTTATTAAGAAGATACCACTCACTTCTTTTGTATTATTTATTAAGAAGATATGAAATGGTGACACGGTGTATACATCATTGAAAATATGTTTTATTTCAAATCCAATAAGATATAAACCGTGCTTATATTGTAATTTTCGTGGAAGTTATATGTGATTTTATCTGCACTAATGAATATTGTAAAATGAACAGTACACATAGCATATTTTTTATATAAATATGTTTATTTCTATAGATAGAATAATGCTATTCTTATGAAACTTAGAGGGCTTACTAAGTATAAATCAGGCTAACATACAATATAATTTGTGCGTTTATATACCTAAGGTACCCAAGCTACAAGTATGAAAATGGTTTTAAAAAAAGAAGAAAAGAAAAAGAACAGAAATTTGAGGAGAAATTTTCCGAAAACACCTCTGTCACGGGAAAACTGAGGGTGATGGAGAAAAACTGATTGCAGATTCGAATTCTACGTGAAAAGTTCTATTAGAATCAGGCATTTTCTTCCGTGTGCCAGAGAAAAAGAAATTTTTTTCAACTAGTGCAATAGGAACCATTTTCAAACTCATCAACCGTTATTCAAACCGGTTAATGTTGATCGCAGATATTAAAAATACTCACATCCGTATATTATTTAATACAAACGAAAATTTTACCTGCACATTTCTGCACAAACGATGTATAAACGATCGCGACAATTTGTGGTTCAATCGAACATTGTGGGGCTTGCACTTAGACAACTCCCCTTTTTTTTCTTTCTGTCCACGCATCTGATAGCTTAGAAAAAAATTTCGCCTGCGCATTACTGCTCAAACGATGTGCAAACAATTGAGATGATTTTCTTTTGAATCGGACGTAGGGGGTGCTACCAATTAGGTAGCCTATACTTTGTTATCGTTTTGGCGCACCCGCAATTGTGTACAAACGAAAATTTCGCCTGCAAATTTCTGTACAAAACCGTAACAAACAAGTGCGACAGTTTGTGGTTGAATTCGACATGGTGGGAGGCCTATCAATTAGAGAGCCCATAGTTTGTTATCGTTTTGGCGGGGCCACATTTATGTGCAAACGAAAATTTCAGCTGCACATTTATGTACAAAGGCGTACAAACAAGTGCAACAGTTTGTGGTTGAATTGAACATGGTGGGAGTTCTAACATTTAGACAGCCCCCCACTTTGTTTTCGTTCTGGCGGCGCCCCTAATTGTGTACAAACGAAAATCTCGCCTGCGCATTTCTTTATAACTATATTCAAACGATTGCGACAATTTGTGATTCAATTGCACATGGTGGGAGGGCTACCATTTAGACAGCCCCCCCTTTGTTTTCGTTCTGAGGTCGCCCCTAATTGTGTACAAACGAAAATTTTGCCTCCATATTTCTGTACAAACAATGTACAAACGATTGCGATAATTTGTGATTGAATTGAACATGGTGATTGGGCTATCACTTAGAAAGCCCCCCACTTTGTTTTCGCCCTGGCGGCGCCCCTAATTATGTACAAACGAAAATTTTGCATGCACATTTCTGTACAAACGATGTAGAAACGATTGCGACAATTTGTGATTGAATTGGACATGGTGGGGGGCTACCACTTAGACAGCCCCCCCCCCTTTGTTTTCGTTCTGAGCTCGCCCCTAATTGTGTACAAACGAAAATTTTGCCTGCATATTTCTGTACAAACGATGTACAAACGATTGCGACAATTTGTGATTGAATTGAACATGGTGATTGGGCTATCATTTAGAAAGCCCCTCACTTTGTTTTCGCCCTGGCGGTGCCCCTAATAGTGTACAAACGAAAATTTGGCCTGTACATTTCTGTACAAACAATGTACAAACGATTGCGATACCTTGTGATTCAATTGGACATCGTGGGGGGAGCTACTACTCAGACAGCTCCCCACTTTGTTTTCGTTCTGGCGGCCCCCCTAAGTTTGTTCAAACAAACATTTCGCCTGCACATTTCTCTACAAACGATGCACAAACGAATGCGACAACTTGTGATTGAATTGGACATGGTGGGGGGCTACCAATTAGACAGCCCCCATTTTTTTTCTATCTGGCGGCGCCCCTAATTGCGTGCGAACATACATTTCGCCTGCACATTTCTGTACAAACGAAGTACAAACAATTGCGACAATTTGTGATTCAATTGGACATGGTGGGGGGCTACCACTTAGACAGCCCACATTTTTTTCTGTTCTGGCGGCGCCCCTAATTGTGTACAAACGAAAATTTCGCCTGCACATTTCTGTACAAACGAAGTACACACGATTGCGACAATTTGTGATTCAACTGGACATGGTGGGAGGGGCTACCACTTAGGCATCCCCGACTTTGTTTTCGTTCTGGCGGCGCCTCTAATTGTGTACAAACGAAACTTTAGCCTTCACATTTCTGTAGAAACGATGTAGGAACGATTGCGACAATTTGTCATTGAATTGGACATGGTGGGGGGGCTTCCACTTAGACAGCCCCACTTTGTTTTCGTTCTGGCGGTGCCCCTAATTGTGTAAAACAAAAATTTCGTCTGCACATTTCTGTACAAACGATGTACAAAACGATTGCGACAATTTGTGATTGAAGTGGACATGGTCGGGGGCTACCACTTAGACAGCCCCCAATTTTTTTCTATCTGGCGGCGCCCCTAATTGCGTGCGAACATACATTTCGCCTGCACATTTCTGTACAAACGAAGTACAAACAATTGCGACAATTTGTGATTCAATTGGACATGGTGGGGGGCTACCACTTAGACAGCCCACATTTTTTTCTGTTCTGGCGGCGCCCCTAATTGTGTACAAACGAAAATTTCGCCTGCACATTTCTGTACAAACGAAGTACACACGATTGCGACAATTTGTGATTCAACTGGACATGGTGGGAGGGGCTACCACTTAGGCATCCCCGACTTTGTTTTCGTTCTGGCGGCGCCTCTAATTGTGTACAAACGAAATTTTAGCCTTCACATTTCTGTAGAAACGATGTAGGAACGATTGCGACAATTTGTCATTGAATTGGACATGGTGGGGTGTATCACTTAGACAGCCCCACTTTGTTTTCGTTCTGGCGGCGCCCCTAATTGTGTAAAACAAAAATTTCGCCTGCACATTTCTGTACAAACGATGTACAAAACGATTGCGACAATTTGTGATTGAAGTGGACATGGTGGGGGGCTACCATTTGGACAGCCCCCACTTTGGTTTCGTTCTGACGGCGCCCCTAATTGTGTACAAACGAAAATTTCGCCTTCACATTTCTGTAGAAACGATGTACAAATGATTGCGACAATTTGTGCTTGAATAGGACTTGTTGGTGGGGGGCTACCATTTAGACATCCCCCACTTTGTTTTCGTTCTGACGGCGCCCTTTATTGTGTACAAACGAAAATTTCGCCTGCACATTTGTGTACAAACGATTGAGACCATTTCCGATTGAGTCTGATAAGGGGGGTGGGGGGCTGTCTAAATGGACGTCTCCTTTTCACCTCTACTGTAATTAAATTCTTACTCGAGAAAATCTGTAATCAACACTGTCAGTAGCTACGTCCTCGACTAATATACCTTAACAAGTACAGCTTTATTTTCGTATATTTTTCAACAGTTAACCAATTTAAAACTATCGTAAACAAGAATATGTAGTCAACTTCTTAAATACTTCGCTCGCCGAAACCCGTTCAGCGCGTGCAACAAGCAAAAACAACATGTTTGGCGTCTCACAAATGGAAAAGGGGGAAAAAGAGAAGGAAAAGCAGCACGGCAGTGCCTTATCGCAGTCAGAGCTGACGACATAGTTTCGGTCGTCACTAACGCGAATAGACCTACTATCGGTGTACAAGAGTTATATAGTTACAATATACGTCGTGCCACAGTAGCGCTACAGGCGGAATGTGCACGAACTACAAATGAATATGTTCCCTTACAAGCATCAGTCACTGTTGCACCCTCTTTACATTCTACACATCCTTTTTTCTCCCACTTTTTGACCTTGACAAGCAGAAGTACCAGGCTTTCCGAGTTCACAACCATAAACTGTTTGTGTACAGAGTACGTTTTCAGTTCTTCGAATGACTGTGCGCGCGAAGAAGAAGGGTGATGATCGGGCTACCGTATACGGAAGTCAGTAACACCCGGTTACAATAATAAATGTAAAATACAAATATAGAGCCTTGACAATGCCGTGAGGATGAATATATATATATATTCCTATTTTTGTATTGAAGAATTTACCGTCATGAGAGAGTATCACTCCACGTCTTCATAAGGGTAGTTATTAATATAACCTTTAACTATGTTACTGTTCAATTAGTTGCAATTTGGTTACGCTATATCCTCCCAACCAGAAGGATAAGATCTCCTAGCTGAAGTTTTAGACGGACAAAAGATATCGCGTAGATATATTCGTAGTAAAATAATGGTGGCCTATGATTGCTAATTTAATTTCAGAGAAGCTGAAATGATATAAGAAAATCAAGAGGTCCTGAAAGAAATTTGAATTGTAGGAAAAGTAATTAATATTAAATTTCCCGTAAACCTAAATATCCCTTATTGCGTTAGTTAGGCAGAACAGGAACTCCTGTTATACCTAAAGATTAGATCAAAAATGCCTTACAAAATGCTGGATGGTCATTACGCAGGACATGAGTTAGGCATAACAGGAAGACACCGATAAGTTCATCTCTTCTTCACTGATTTAGAGATCAATCAAAAAATAAGTACATAAATACTCTACTGTGTAAAAATCAAATATTATTTACGGAAGATTTCTCAGGAGTTCTTTCTAAACAATAGACCCTAACGGAAGGGGGACTAATTCAATCCCTTATTCTTGATTGACTTTAAGGTGGTGATTATGAAGTTACTGCAGCGAATTTTAAACGTGTTTACATATTTTTCAGCATTTTTAAATGAAAAAAGAATAACTGCATATGAATTTCGAACAACACTTATGTGCATATCTATCTCCCCAACTTACTATTCAGTTCTGCAGTGACATTCAAATTATGTGGTTTTACCTTTAAAATTGTATTTTTCTTTTAAAATGTACCACCAAACCAAATATTGATTTTTTTTCTTTTGTTAAAATTTCAGTACTAAGCTAAAATTCACAAAAGCGTCGAAGTTGTATAATAATAGCCCAATATGGGATGCAAAACGAACTGACATCCTATGTGTTTGTATGCTTGTTTCGTTGTTAATGAGTGTAGTTTAAATGAGGCATGTAAATTTTTCATAGTATATTCTGTTCGGTCGGAAATTGTACTTCGAGCTGGCAGGTTTGAAAAGAGAGATAAGTTATGTTGATGTGCCATTTGAGTGTAAAGAAATTCGATCGAGGATAGGACTGATAAGACAGTCGGTCGGAGATTGGAAGTTGAAGAAACCCTTTTGGGATCCCACGTTGCATATCCACGTCCCACATACCCTCGGTGCTGGACGGGACGCTAAACTGCAAATCAATCCACCTACTCAGAGTTGAATGAAAAGTGTAAACAACAAGCTCTTCGCAGCAGATTAAGCGGTATACTTTCTGAGTAAACGTCGAAGATTAATAGCGGTTACTCAGAGTTGAATGAAAACTGTAAACAACAAGCTCTTCGCAGCAGATTAAGCGGTATGCTTTTTGAGTAAACGTCGAAGATTAACAGTTGTTTGAAATATAAACAAATAATAATAATAATAATAATAATAATTATAAGCTAAAGAAGTGTCTAGATGTTGCTAATAGATAGGTGCTGCTTATGACCGAAGATCCCACAGGACACTAATTTGCTTGAACTAAGTTCCGGTGCGTCCAACCTATTTTAAGTCTTGCTATTGTGGCTGAAGTTTCATGTTGAATTAAGTTGACATACTTTCATTATTAGTATCATTCAGTTCGCAAGTTTAAGTTTGAGAAACATGAAACGATTTCGCGCTTTGAGAACATGGTAGACTTATCCTACAGGAAAAATCGAACCTGATGTGCTAGAAGAATTAAGGAAATTGTAAAGTAGAGTGGAAACGTGAATAGTAAAACGAAGATTTCGTGCTGATATTCTAGCATGATCGATATACTTGAACAGATATTAACAATAGGATAGAAAAGAAGGTGATAGAGACATTTTTTTATTGGAATCAACCCAATTAAATAAGTAAATAACTATAAACGAAACAGAAGTACTATATACGCCTTAAAGCAGAAGGTAGACTATATTCTAACGACCAACATTAAACAGAAGGTGTACAGCGTATACCACCTACAGCCCTATATGTAAGTGCATGGAAAAGTCAATATTTTTATATTATTATTATTATTATTGTTGTTATTTTATTATTATTAGAGCTATATACAATCTTTGGGAAAGATCGTTTAAGCTCTGAAAGGAGCTTCAAGTAGATATTTCATATACGAAATTTGTCCAAAATGACTAGAAACAGACTTGATTTCCTCGTGCACTCAACACACTGTATTGAAGAATTACTGTTCAATGTAAGTTGCTTCTAAACAAAAGCTTTACTTGGACCTTATTATACACTAGTTGAGTGAGATAAATCATATACAGTAAGACATAAAATGTATTGTTACATGTGCTTCATCGTATTTAAGGACTGGAAACCACTCCAACAATCTCTTGGCATACTAGTAATAAAATAAGATATACATTATGGTATTGATTGAAACAAATTCTGAATATATTAAACAGCATCCTCCCTGTCATGGTGCAAATAGCTCGAATACAATTGTATACATTACCATCATGCTCACATTTGTGTATTTTTGTAAAACTTTCTCTCGGCTTCTTACTCTCCCCTTCTCACTCTTCCGTCATCCCGCGTCATCCACCAGAGATAAAAATATTTGAGTCAAACACTTTTAAATGGAGATATTCGTAAGCAGTAACAACACCAGAGGGGATAAGAAGGGCTGGTGCACCCCCCCCCTAGTAGTTACACCTATCCCACGACTCCTTCAAACTTCTTTGTTTTACTGACCTCTTCCCCCCGAAAATAAGAAATACGTAAATAAAGAGCAAGCACGCGTCGTCACTGTTTGTAACTACAGTATTATAGAAATATACTACTTGTGATTGTGAAGTGGACAGCAACAACTTGAAAACAATTTGAGAAGGTAAAAGAGACACAAGAAACTGAAACTCTCTGCCGTATGCTCAATATTGCAGCATGCAATTGGTGCACTCGTCTTCCAAAAACGTAAACTGTACTTTCTCGTTCAGTTTTATCTACATATGAATATTTGAAACATAAATTTGCGCTCGAGAGCATACATTTATTATTTACTCAAACCCGTTAAAAGCATATTTGAGATTAAAAATAAGTAGTTGCACAATCAAGTAACATATAGGAGTAGCGTTGTACACGAGGCGGGAGATACACGATTTTCTTGATGACATATTAGACGAGAAAAAGGTCTTCCAATAGACAAAGGTACATTTTTCGAGAGGAAAAACATTTTAACGACACCACTTCGACACAAGGTTCTCCCAAATCGCTTCTCGCGGGCACTACCATGTAACAACAGCCACACTTGGATCGATCTAGGATAAAAAAAAGTAGAAGGCTCAAGTGTTAATCTCAAGCATTTTCTATATCTTTCTCCAGTTCAAATATAACGTTCTCGTAATAATAATAATAATAATAATAATAATAATAATAATACACCCACAGGAGCTCTTCCTTTTGGCCATATGGTTAGCATACGCGCTTTTGACACGGAACATCCTGGTTCGATTTATGGTGAGAGCTCATGTGGTATGAATACCACAATAAGCTATGGATCCACGTTTTATATATTCTAATTGCTAATTGCTAAAATGAGACGTTAAACTTTAATCCAACCTCGGAAGTTAAAAGTATTTCTACTATGTAATTTCAAAATTCATTTACACACACTTCGAGATACTTACGCTTCCAAGTTACTATTGCTTCAGATTTCAATACTAATTTCCACAGAGACTGAGGGAGAGAGAAAAATATGAGAGATATCGGGATGCAGTTTTCTGGATCGATTTATTGTCCTTCTTCATTAATACCATACTCAAATTGGAAGTGGTTCAAATCATCATTTCCGGTTTCAAAATTTATAGTCATACAACAAAAGTGGTAATAGATAACTATAAGGTGTTCTGCAATAGATTCAGTGTATCAGTAAAGCATATATTAGCAACCCGCAGCACTACCAAAACCGGAAGTGCTTCAAATTTACTACTATTTCTGGTTTGAGAACTGCTTTTCATAGGACAAAAACTGTAAGAGATACTGCAAAACTGCTCTTTGTTGCAATTGATTCATCGTCCCAAGAGTTGGTCCCATCTCCTTCATTAACCAAAGTGATTCAAATTAACAACTTTTAGTTTCAACATTGATCGCCATAGAATAAAAACTGTGCTAGGTCTATGTAGCGTCAAACTGTTTTCTGCAAACGATTCAAGGCGTCAAGAGAACATATCTTTATAGCCCACAACACTCTACCAAAGCCGGAAGTGGGTGAAATTTACTACTACTTCCCGTTCTAATACTGAATTCCGTAGAGGAAGAACGATATCGACATGCAGAGTTATGTAACCGATTCAGCTCCCTAAGCGTATGTTCTATCTTCTCCACTAACCGTCTATGCAATCCTAAAGTTCTTTAAATTAACGATTACCAGTTTCAACCTTTACCGAAACAGTAAAGCACAGCGAGTAATGACTTTTTGATACGGATTCAGTGTCCAAGGAATATATTCTATCTGTGATCATATTAATTAATCTATTGAGACCAGTAGTTAGAGATGTACTACTTCAAGTTTGAGTATTGAATTCCTAGAGTTTGGAAGTCTACTATACTTTCGCAGTATGAAACGAAACTCACTTATTATTGTTTTCAATGGGTGCTCATCTGCGGTTTTTGAAGAAAAGTTACAATGTTTTTCATTCAAATTTTTTCAACAGATTTAATAGATTAGTGGTTATCAATCTAAGGTTTCCTTTTGAGATGCATAAAAGACTGTCAAGGGAGGGACACTGCCCTCTGAAATCGAATGAACTGTGAAATTAGTTTCAAACTGGAAAGTTGTCAATTTTTTTCATACCACAACTACCTATTTTTTTTATTGAACTTGGACTGAACATTAAAATTTTCATTTTCTATATTACATGTGTGAGCAGCATTGATCATTGTTTTAACTTAACTTTCAAAATTGTAATGTGTAATTAGATCAATTAATACTCACTGCTGAGCTCATTTTATATTACCTAATTATTTTATTGGTATAAAAATGTAACATTCGATATTAATTTCATCGCAGAAATCCAATTTGTGCTAAGTACCCTTAAGAATCACAAATGGGCGCTGAGTCTTGGAACTTCCACGTACTGACGCCGGTGGTCCTGAGTCGAGCATTTCGTGTCAATGCAAATGTAATTTAAGAATTTTTCATACCGACAGTTTCGAATTGTGATAAAATTTATCCTTCTATAGCAGTCACTTCCAACTGAATGCTCTGCGACGTTACAGTTTGTTGCTCGTGTCCCCAGCAAACCACACATAGAAAGCAAAAAAGCAGCAAACTTACTGTTGATAAAATACAGTCAAACAAGACGAAGTCGATGATTTTGCAGATGTACTGCTCGTGTATTCGTGATTAATCGAATATTGCCAACATTTGCTATGCAATTTCATCTAATTCATTCCCTCCGTTCTTCTCAACCTATTCTAAGGGGGACATGGTGGCTCAATAATAGAGCGCTTCCTTCTGGAGTGATGGGCCCTTGGTTCGATACCCGGCCAAGTAAGTTCATCTGTGGGTTTTCTCAACAACATCATATCTATGGGTTTTTTGGGGTACTCCCGTTTCCTTCGAAATATCATTTCACCAATTCTTCCATCATCATTCACTTGCCTTAGTCATTGTCTCCCTTAGCCTCAAAGAGCATAATCGTGGGACGTTAAACTGAAAGATTTCATTCCATTTTCTTTCAGCTTGTTCTCATTCTCTCTCTCCTGGCTCTGATAGTAAAAGTTTGCTCCTATTGTATATAGACGAGTTGGAAATGATCACTGTGTACAGATAATAGTAATATGATTTTCACGAGATAATTAAATATCTTAAAATAATTTTGCTTAATGTATTTATATAATTTGAGTGTAATAGATAACAAACGCTAATATAGACATAACCGCTGTAACGATACCTAAAATGCTTACCAGATACACTTTCCAAGAAATATTTCTTTCTTTCTTTTTTAATTGCTCGAAGCGCTAGAAGTGAAATTATATTTTCGGTTAAAAATAATGTTAATGTATGTTCCTTACTTTCCTTGTACTAACAAATAAAAAGAAAATAGTGTAAGCTTTATTTGGTGAAAATTTGAAGAAATTCGGTTGGGTACTAAGGAAGTTACGGCAAAAAGAATGTACAACAAATATATGAGGTGATGTTTTTGACTATAGTCTCAGTTCTTTTGTTTACTAATACACGCACATCTCCATAGCACTAAACTACTTTCTCTGTCATTGTATATTGAATTGTCAATCAGCCATTCAACCGAGATATGAATGGTACGCGGTAGTTTGGCCAGCTCGTAAAGAAACTAATACTCCCCCTCTTCTCCGTACGGCGACAAATACTCCCCTCCCCTCTGCTCTCCGACGAAAAGATTACAACAGGAAGCGTGTGGTTTGTCTATTGTCTCTTTATGTCGAAATTTTATACATAATGTTGGTAGCCATGACAAACTTCAATGTTCCAACTATAATATTTAAGAAATGTTTAAGCGGAGATAACCTTCATATGGTTGTGGTACGATTTGCTATGGTTAAGTTCTTAAGTATGAAATTTAATGAGTTGTAATACTATGAAATATCTAGAAAAAGTTCCCATCAGACCTCATGACCAAAAAAATTAATTGCGTTTTAATTCTTTATTTTTCATTTATTTACTATGTTACTTTGCAATAACACTTCTATGAACGGTTAGCGTAAATTGATAAAATATTACTTAAATTCGATCAAAAACACACAAATTATTAAATATTTTCCGCAAATTATCTGGAAATGAGGACCGTAATAAACCTTCTAAAACGATAGATATGGTATAGATATAGCTTTTTAAAATAATAAATTAATGAAATTATCTTTTGGTAATACATCTTGTAATATATTACTATTCTGAACCGGATATTATATAATCCTCCCTCGAAACATTTTATATATTATGAAACTATTTCTGCCATCTTTCCCTTCTATACAATTTGTGGATTCAAACAGGAATACGGTATCCTGTAGTACTCCATAGATAGCGAATAAACGAATGATTTCCATGCAATTGTGATTTGAAGGTATAATAAGACAAATATACAGTGACTAGCAGAATTATTCGGACACTATAGTGTTTGAACAAAAGATGGGATTTATTTCAAAGAGAAAGCAAATGCAAATAATATGCTATCATTTTCTCTGACATCCAAAAAACATAAACAATTTTACACTTCGAAAATAAAATAACTTAACAAACAATGTAAAGTAGCGAGATCAAAACAAACACAATACGAATTCGGGTGTTGCAAAACACCTGACCAGATATGACACTTATCGAGTAAAAATTATAAAATTCAATATCTAGTAGGTAGTCCTTTCTGCTTAAGAACTGCAGGTAGTCTATTTGGCGTACCATTCACAATTTTGCGAGTGTATGCAACAATAATCTTGGCCCATTCTTGACGAAGCACGTCCTTCAGATGCGCCTTCGAGGTTATGCATATTTTTCCAACTTGTTTCTCTAATTTATCACTCAGTTCGAATTTGCTTGTCTAGTTTATAACACATTTCTAACTTATTTCTCTAGTTTATAACACATTTCGAACTTGTTTCTCTAGTTTATCCCACAAATGTTCAATGGGGTTCATATCTGGAGACTGAAGAGGGCGATGGAATGTCTTTGGGCAATTGTATAGTAACCACAGATTTACAATATGAGCTGTGTTTCGAGTAGAATTTGAATGTATCTAATATCCACATTTTTCTGCCTTCTTCTTTAAATTATCTTTGAGACTTTGCAGGTAGAAGTGTTTGTTCATTGACTGTTCAATGAACACCAACTCACCTACTCCAGACGCTGACATGCAGCCCCATACCATTACGCTCCCTTCTTTGTATTTTACTGACGGCTGCAAATTTTGTTCCTCCAGCTCGGTATTGTTTCTTCTCCACACCATTACAGAACAGAAGATATTGAACTTACTTTCATCAGAAAAAATCACGTAGTTCCACCAGTTGGCACCCATATACTGGTATTATTTCGCAAAACTAGTGTTTTCTTCCTCTTTGTTTTGTTGATATAAGGCTTTCTGCATGCTACGCGGCCATGAAAACTAGTTCTTCTCAGGACTCTTTAATTTTATCGGGACCCACGTCGATCCCCATTTATTCTCCAACCTCGGCAGCGATTTTTTAAGGTGATTGATTCTTTTTTACTGATCCTTTCGTTGATCATTGATTCGTTGATCCTTTTTTTCGGACTATTGCGGATTCCCGTCTCTCCGAAAATGTCTTTGGACGTCCTGTGTTAGGGAGGAAATCAACTCTATCCTCAACCTTGTATCGCTTGGTAGTATCACATACTGTACTTCTTTCATTTGCAACGTCTCTGCAATTTTTCTGCAGCTTTTATCTTTTTCATAATGAAAAATTGCTAATTGCCGCTTTTCAAATGTCGTGTTCTTTCCTCTTTGACCCATTCTAAGTGTTGACAACGAATTGTTGTATCTAACTGCCACGATAACGAACAACCCTCAGCACTAGCGCCACGTCTGATAGTGCTCACATTATTTCACAAATGTCGTACTGTCCGAATAATTTTGCTGGGGAAAATTTGGGTATGATTTTCATTGCGATTAATTATATCCGTTCTGTTGACGGCAACTACACGCTTCATTGTGTTTTTCAGGTATGCGTATATAGCTCCTTTTTCTTATGTATTGTTGTGTACAAAATATGTTTTCATTTCGGAGCCATAGCCCGTTATATGTATTTCATTGGATCTGTCCGAATAATTCTGCTAGTCACTGTATGTTGCCCCGCGTGACGTAGTCGCTGACGCTCCTGTCTTTGTTTGAACGGTCTTAGGTTCTATTCCTGATAATGTCAGTCTGTCGAAAAGATGTAACACTTTTTTCATGGGCAGCCATGCTTAGTGGGGTTTTCCTGGGCTTTTCTCATTCACACAAGACAAATGCCGGGATGGTACCTAACTTACAGGTCTTAGGCCGCTCTCTTCCTCCTCCTTCCCCTAGATAGTTTGCTACCAAAGGAAGTCATCCTTTAAATGAGACGGGCTAAAGGCCGTGGGAGCCGGTAATACCCATAAATTGTATCAATAAATAATTCCATATGCGGTTAATTGGTGGTACTCAGCTCTTAGACATCCCTTGTCTGAAAGAGCTATCCTCAACTGGGCATGCTTCTAACGTCAATATTCCGATCGTTTACTGCTATGAAAACTAATCTTTTACTCATTTTCAACTGCCAATGCACGACATTGACAGTAACATGTGTGTATCTGACCATCACATAACAACTTCCTGAATTACGCGTCGTGTGCAGAATTACACATTTTTCCCGACGCTCTAGCTAACATAATGCCAAAACTTCCCGGAAGTGAACTAATTTCTGATGATTTCCAAAATAGTATCAAAAAACGCACAGAGTTCACTAAAGTTCATATAATGAAGTATTTTTGCATTTTCTCGTATAATTCAGAGTCTGGGATAGTACCGTATACGAAATATGTAGTCTCGATCTTGTGCCCAGATCACTTTGACTGCAAATGTAAACAAACACTGTCCACTTTGCCTGCATTCTGCAAACAAGATCCATTGTATCCCATTTTTTGCAATTGAATAAAAAAACTCCCTAAATCCCAAGAGTTTCAAATAATGGTCACATGAAGATCGAAACTTCTTTTTCAAAGTTACACGGTAGTATAGAAATACGGCCTAAATGTACGAATTCAGAATACATGTTAAAGTAACCTGAGTTTGAAACCCGGACTTGAATCCACAGTTTCAACTCGGCACCTTTCAAGAATTTTCATTTCAAGAAGCGACAATATGACTATTTTTGGAATGCCCGTCATGGCACCTTAATTATCTTCAAAGGTAGAATTCAAAGAATATTTGTTAAATAAAGTATTTCTCCATATACAAGACGCTCCAATGTACACGATGCAACTTGATTTTCGGACACGCATTTTAAAGGAAGTTAAAAGAAAAGTAATGTACCTACCGTATACATAAAATTATTAAGTTCGGTTTATCATAAAAATTATACACTAGTCATCATTGTGAACACTCATCACAACTAATTTTCACTGCGAAAACTTTTCTCTTCCTATCGAAACTCAGCGATTATTTTCTTCATATGTATCAGAATTCTCCCTCTAAATGTGACCATTCTGCTGACTTGCCTCTCATGGTCTTCTTCTACAATGAGATCTTCAATATGGTTTTACCTTCGCCAGTCTTTGATTGCTCTCTCAGTTGAAGAAGAACGAAACTGACATTCAGCAGCACGATTGACTTTTGGAACCTAAAAAGGGACATCACCCAATTGTCCGGCTCGGATTTTAATGAAATTTCTTTTGCTGATGGAGAACATATATTCATTATTTGTGATGACAGAAATTTTTGCCATGGTGCATGTTTTCTATTTTTTAAATAATTTTTAAGAGTTGTGATGTGCTTATTACAGATTACTGCAGAAGCCCTTACTACCCTTTGTAAACAGAGCGTTAATGAAAGAACAACCATGTAGATAAATATAAGGCTTATGGAGAAGTAGTATGGTAGGTATGACCTTGACGGCAGTCATCTTGAATTCCGCCATTTTGAATTAAGGTCAAGTTTTTTAAACGGGAATAGGGTAATATGATACATAATTTCTAAAATTTAATCAGGAAGACAACGGTGAAGTTAGTTTTAAGATATGCCCATTTGAGGAAAAGTTACAGGCATATTAATTGTTTATATTTACTATGTGCGTAAGTCCCTTACCTCCACTTCTAACCCGCGTATTAATGACAATAAGAGGATAAAAGTTACGGTAATACATATTATGCGTAGAAGGAAGTAATACGGTACGGATATCCTTGACGGCAGTCATATTGGAATCCGCCATTTTGAATTCAAGTGAAATTTGAAAAATGAAAACCATATCCTGTGACACCTCATTTTAATAGAAAATTCTTCCCAAAAAGCCTTTGGTATGCTTATTTTTGTTCTATATTTAACCAGTATGAATTTAGGACTGCTTCTAATGTGCATCAAACGACCATTATTCGATCTTTCAAATTGGCAATACTCCAAATTTTCACCGCGTGTTTTAAGATTCCAGTTGGCACTTTGCAATTGTTGCCGTGGCTCATGTTTTCTAAATTGATTACATTTTTTAAGAGTTGTGATTTGCCAGTTTTTGAATAGTGTTGGGATAAGCATCAAGCAATCTATCTGAATTTTCGAGACTTACCATGTAATTATTTATTTCCTATGTCATGTAATTATTTATTTCCTATGTCATGTAATTATTTATCTCCTATTCCTGCCCTTCAAAAACTGCAATGAATGCCTATTACTGCCATGAATTATCACAGAACGAAACAACCTCAACTTTGCATTCAGGTAATACCAAAGACGCAACTTGTAATGGATAGTAGATTAGACGAGAAATCAAATGAAAATTCAGTTCACAAAGGAAAACGAAATATGATTGTTGTATAAATCAATGGTCTTTTTGTTTTATATTTATTTCTTTATTATATCTATCTATCTATCTATCTATCTATCTATCTATCTATCTATCTATCTATCTATCTATCTATCTATAACTGCTTGAGGTCTATTTTGGTCCAAATAATAGATATTGCTTTTCTTTTCAAATATTCGAAATTTAGCTCTAATTTTGAGTGTATCGTAAGATTCTACTTGTGATTAAAAGTAATAATTAATAAAACAATATAATACTTTTGATATACTCTTTATACTCTCTTTGCTAGAACATTTTGCTTCATGAAATATTTACAAAGTTTGTGTATTTTCTGTAAAATGGCTCTTATTTGAAAGGGAGTGGGATTTGAATCCACTATTTTACATTAAAATAGTTATAAAAAGGTTTGTCTACTATATTATCGGATCACAAATAAAGAATTTTGTGTTTTTTGAGCAACAAAGTCTCTTTGAATCAGTAAAACGCACAAAAGCTTCTTTCTGTGAAGTCAAAAAATCGAAGAACAAAAAAAGCTTTTGTTTTGGGTCAAATCCTGTTCAGAATAATAATATATTACAAGATGTATTACCAAAAATAATTTCATTAATTTATTATTTTAAAAAGCTATATCTATACCATATCTATCGTTTTAGAAGGTTTATTACGGTCCTCATTTCCAGATAATTTGCGGAAAATATTTAATAATTTGTGTGTTTTTGATCGAATTTAAGTAATATTTTATCAATTTACGCTAACCGTTCATAGAAGTGTTATTGCAAAGTAACATAGTAAATAAATGAAAAATAAAGAATTAAAACGCAATTAATTTTTTTGGTCATGAGGTCTGATGGGAACTTTTTCTAGATATTTCATAGTATTACAACTCATTAAATTTCATACTTAAGAACTTAACCATAGCAAATCGTACCACAACCATATGAAGGTTATCTCCGCTTAAACATTTCTTAAATATTATAGTTGGAACATTGAAGTTTGTCATGGCTACCAACATTATGTATAAAATTTCGACATAAAGAGAAAATAGACAAACCACACGCTTCCTGTTGTAATCTTTTCGTCGGAGAGCAGAGGGGAGGGGAGTATTTGTCGCCGTACGGAGAAGAGAGGGAGTATTAGTTTCTGTACGAGCTGGCCAAACTACCGCGTACCATTCATATCTCGGTTGAATGGTTGGTTGACAATTCAATATACAATGACAGAGAAAGTAGTTTAGTGCTATGGAGATGTGCGTGTATTAGTAAACAAAAGAACTGTAACTATAGTCAAAAACATCACCTCATATATTTGTTGTACATTCTTTTTGCCGTAACTTCCTTAGTACCCAACCGAATTTCTTCAAATTTTCACCAAATAAAGCTTACACTTTTTTCTTTTTATTTGTCAGTTCAAGAAAAGTCAGGAACATACATTAACATTATTTTTAACCGAAAATATAATTTCACTTCTAGCGCTTCGAGCAATTAAAAAAGAAAGAAAGAAATATTTCTTGGAAAGTGTATCTGGTAAGCATTTTAGGTATCGTTACAGCGGTTATGTCTATATTAGCGTTTGTTATCTATTACACTCAAATTATATAAATACATTAAGCAAAATTATTTTAAGATATTTAATTATCTCGTGAAAATCATATTACTATTATCTGTACACAGTGATCATTTCCAACTCGTCTATATACAATAGGAGCAAGCTTTTACGATCAGAGCCAGGAGAGAGAGAATGAGAACAAGCTGAAAGAAAATGGAATGAAATCTTTCAGTTTAACGTCCCACGATTATGCTCTTTGAGGCTAAGGGAGACAATGACTAAGGCAAGTGAATGATGATGGAAGAATTGGTGAAATGATATTTCGAAGGAAACGGGAGTACCCCAAAAAACCCATAGATATGATGTTGTTGAGAAAACCCACAGATGAACTTACTTGGCCGGGTATCGAACCAAGGGCCCCTCGCTCCAGAATGAAGCGCTCTATTATTGAGCCACCATGTCCCCCTTAGAATAGGTTGAGAAGAACGGAGGGAATGAATTAGATGAAATTGCATAGCAAATGTTGGCAATATTCGATTAATCACGAATACACGAGCAGTACATCTGCAAAATCATCGACTTCGTCTTGTTTGACTGTATTTTATCAACAGTAAGTTTGCTGCTTTTTTGCTTTCTATGTTTGGTTTGCTGGGGACACGAGCAACAAACTGTAACGTCGCAGAGCATTCAGTTGGAAGTGACTGCTATAGAAGGATAAATTTTATCACAATTCGAAACTGTCGGTATGAAAAATTCTTAAATTACATTTGCATTGACACGAAATGCTCGACTCAGGACCATCGGCGTCAGTACGTGGAAGTTCCAGGACTCAGCGCCCATTTGTGATTCTTAAGGGTACTTAGCACAAATTGGATTTCTGCGTTGAAATTAATATCGAATGTTACATTTTTATACCAATAAAATAATTAGGTAATATAAAATGAGCTCAGCAGTGAGTATTAATTGATCTAATTACACTTTACAATTTTAAATGTTAAGTTAAAACAATGATCAATGCTGCTCACACATTTAATATAGAAAATGAAAATTTTAATGTTCAGTCCAAGTTCAATAAAAAAAATAGGCAGTTGTGGTATGAAAAAAATTGACAACTTTCCAGTTTGAAACTAATTTCACAGTTCATTCGATTTCAGAGGGCAGTGTCCCTCCCTTGACAGTCTTTTATGCATCTCAAAGGGAAACCTTAGATTGATAACCACTAATCTATTAAATCTGTTGAAAAAATTTGAATGAAAAACATTGTAACTTTTCTTCAAAAACCGCAGATGAGCACCCATTGAAAACAATAATAAGTGAGTTTCGTTTCATACTGCGAAAGTGTAGTAGACTTCCAAACTCTAGGAATTCAATACTCAAACTTGAAGTAGTACATCTCTAACTACTGGTCCCAATAGATTAATTAATATGATCACAGATAGAATATATTCCTTGGACACTGAATCCGTATCAAAAAGTCATTACTCGCTGTGCTTTACTGTTTCGGTAAAGGTTGAAACTGGTAATCGTTAATTTAAAGAACTTTAGGATTGCATAGACGGTTAGTGGAGAAGATAGAACATACGCTTAGGGAGCTGAATCGGTTACATAACTCTGCATGTCGATATCTCTTATCGTTCTTCCTCTACGGAATTCAGTATTACAACGGGAAGTAGTAGTAAATTTCACCCACTTCCGGCTTTGGTAGAGTGTTGTGGGCTATAAAGATATGTTCTCTTGACGCCTTGAATCGTTTGCAGAAAACAGTTTGACGCTACATAGACCTAGCACAGTTTTTATTCTATGGCGATCAATGTTGAAACTAAAAGTTGTTAATTTGAATCACTTTGGTTAATGAAGGAGATGGGACCAACTCTTGGGACGATGAATCAATTGCAACAAAGAGCAGTTTTGCAGTATCTCTTACAGTTTTTGTCCTATGAAAAGCAGTTCTCAAACCAGAAATAGTAGTAAATTTGAAGCACTTCCGGTTTTGGTAGTGCTGCGGGTTGCTAATATATGCTTTACTGATACACTGAATCTATTGCAGTTATCTATTACCACTTTTGTTGTATGACTATAAATTTTGAAACCGGAAATGATGATTTGAACCACTTCCAATTTGAGTATGGTATTAATGAAGAAGGACAATAAATCGATCCAGAAAACTGCATCTCGATATCTCTCATATTTTTCTCTCTCCCTCCCTCTCTGTGGAAATTAGTATTGAAATCTGAAGCAATAGTAACTTGGAAGCGTAAGTATCTCGAAGTGTGTGTAAATGAATTTTGAAATTACATAGTAGAAATACTTTTAACTTCCGAGGTTGGATTAAAGTTTAACGTCTCATTTTAGCAATTAGCAATTAGATTATATAAAACGTGGATCCATAGCTTATTGTGGTATTCATACCACATGAGCTCTCACCATAAATCGAACCAGGATGTTCCGTGTCAAAAGCGCGTATGCTAACCATATGGCCAAAAGGAAGAGCTCCTGTGGGTGTATTATTATTATTATTATTATTATTATTATTATTATTACGAGAACGTTATATTTGAACTGGAGAAAGATATTGAAAATGCTTGAGATTAACACTTAAGCCTTCTACTTTTTTATCCTAGATCGATCCAAGTGTGGCTGTTGTTACATGGTAGTGCCCGCGAGAAGCGATTTGGGAGAACCTTGTGTCGAAGTGGTGTCGCTAAAATGCTTTTCCTCTCGAAAAATGTACCTTTGTCTATTGGAAGGCCTTTTTCTCGTCTAATATGTCATCAAGAAAATCGTGTATCTCCCGCCTCGTGTAGAACGCTACTCCTATATGTTACTTGATTGTGCAACTACTTATTTTTAACCTCAAATATGCTTTTAACGGGTTTGAGTAAATAATAAATGTATGCTCTCGAGCGCAAATTTATGTTTCAAATATTCATATGTAGATAAAACTGAACGAGAAAGTACAGTTTACGTTTTTGGAAGACGAGTGCACCAATTGCATGCTGCAATATTGAGCATACGGCAGAGAGTTTCAGTTTCTTGTGTCTCTTTTACCTTCTCAAATTGTTTTCAAGTTGTTGCTGTCCACTTCACAATCACAAGTAGTATATTTCTATAATACTGTAGTTACAAACAGTGACGACGCGTGCTTGCTCTTTATTTAAGTATTTCTTATTTTCGGGGGGAAGAGGTCAGTAAAACAAAGAAGTTTGAAGGAGTCGTGGGATAGGTGTAACTACTAGGGGGGGGGTGCACCAGCCCTTCTTATCCCCTCTGGTGTTGTTACTGCTTACGAATATCTCCATTTAAAAGTGTTTGACTCAAATATTTTTATCTCTGGTGGATGACGCGGGATGACGGAAGAGTGAGAAGGGGAGAGTAAGAAGCCGAGAGAAAGTTTTACAAAAATACACAAATGTGAGCATGATGGTAATGTATACAATTGTATTCGAGCTATTTGCACCATGACAGGGAGGATGCTGTTTAATATATTCAGAATTTGTTTCAATCAATACCATAATGTATATCTTATTTTATTACTAGTATGCCAAGAGATTGTTGGAGTGGTTTCCAGTCCTTAAATACGATGAAGCACATGTAACAATACATTTTATGTCTTACTGTATATGATTTATCTCACTCAACTAGTGTATAATAAGGTCCAAGTAAAGCTTTTGTTTAGAAGCAACTTACATTGAACAGTAATTCTTCAATACAGTGTGTTGAGTGCACGAGGAAATCAAGTCTGTTTCTAGTCATTTTGGACAAATTTCGTATATGAAATATCTACTTGAAGCTCCTTTCAGAGCTTAAACGATCTTTCCCAAAGATTGTATATAGCTCTAATAATAATAAAATAATAATAATAATAATAATAATAATAATAATAATATAAAAGTATTGACTTTTCCATGCACTTACATATAGGGCTGTAGGTGGTATACGCTGTACACCTTCTGTTTAATGTTGGTCGTTAGAATATAGTCTACCTTCTGCTTTAAGGCGTATATAGTACTTCTGTTTCGTTTATAGTTATTTACTTATTTAATTGGGTTGATTCCAATAAAAAAATGTCTCTATCACCTTCTTTTCTATCCTATTGTTAATATCTGTTCAAGTATATCGATCATGCTAGAATATCAGCACGAAATCTTCGTTTTACTATTCACATTTCCACTCTACTTTACAATTTCCTTAATTCTTCTAGCACATCAGGTTCGATTTTTCCTGTAGGATAAGTCTACCATGTTTTCAAAGCGCGAAATCGTTTCATGTTTCTCAAACTTAAACTTGCGAACTGAATGATAGGAATAAAGAAAGTATGTCAATTTAATTCAACATGAAACTTCAGTCACAATAGCAAGACTTAAAATAGGTTGGACGCACCGGAACGTAGTTCAAGCAAATTAGTGTCCTGTCGGATCTTCGGTCATAAGCAGCACCTATCTATTAGCAACATCTAGACACTTCTTTAGCTTATTATTATTATTATTATTATTATTATTATTATTATTATTTGTTTATATTTCAAACAACTGTTAATCTTCGACGTTTACTCAAAAAGCATCCCGCTTAATCTGCTGCGAAGAGCTTGTTGTTTACAGTTTTCATTCAACTCTGAGTAACCGCTATTAATCTTCGACGTTTACTCAGAAAGTATACCGCTTAATCTGCTGCGAAGAGCTTGTTGTTTACAGTTTTCATTCAACTCTGAGTAACCGCTATTAATCTTCGACGTTTACTCAGAAAGTATACCGCTTAATCTGCTGCGAAGAGCTTGTTGTTTACACTTTTCATTCAACTCTGAGTAGGTGGATTGATTTGCAGTTTAGCGTCCCGTCCAGCACCGAGGGTATGTGGGACGTGGATATGCAACGTGGGATCCCAAAAGGGTTTCTTCAACTTCCAATCTCCGACCGACTGTCTTATCAGTCCTATCCTCGATCGAATTTCTTTACACTCAAATGGCACATCAACATAACTTATCTCTCTTTTCAAACCTGCCAGCTCGAAGTACAATTTCCGACCGAACAGAATATACTATGAAAAATTTACATGCCTCATTTAAACTACACTCATTAACAACGAAACAAGCATACAAACACATAGGATGTCAGTTCGTTTTGCATCCCATATTGGGCTATTATTATACAACTTCGACGCTTTTGTGAATTTTAGCTTAGTACTGAAATTTTAACAAAAGAAGAAAAACAATATTTGGTTTGGTGGTACATTTTAAAAGAAAAATACAATTTTAAAGGTAAAACCACATAATTTGAATGTTACTGCAGAACTGAATAGTAAGTTGGGGAGATAGATATGCACATAAGTGTTGTTCGAAATTCATATGCAGTTATTTTTTTTTCATTTAAAAATGCTGAAAAATATGTAAACACGTTTAAAATTCGCTGCAGTAACTTCATAATCACCACCTTAAAGTCAATCAAGAATAAGGGATTGAATTAGTCCCCCTTCCGTTAGGGTCTATTGTTTAGAAAGAACTCCTGAGAAATCTTTCGTAAATAATATTTGATTTTTACACAATACAGTATTTATGTACTTATTTTTTGATTGATCTCTAAATCAGTGAAGAAGAGATGAACTTATCGGTGTCTTCCTGTTATGCCTAATTCCTGTTCTGCGTAATGACCATCCAGCATTTTGTAAGGCATTTTTGATCTAATCTTTAGGTATAACAGGAGTTCCTGTTCTGCCTAACTAACGCAATAAGGGATATTTAGGTTTACGGGAAATTTAATATTAATTACTTTTCCTACAATTCAAATTTCTTTCAGGACCTCTTGATTTTCTTATATCATTTCAGCTTCTCTGAAATTAAATTAGCAATCATAGGCCACCATTATTTTACTACGAATATATCTACGCGATATCTTTTGTCCGTCTAAAACTTCAGCTAGGAGATCTTATCCTTCTGGTTGGGAGGATATAGCGTAACCAAATTGCAACTAATTGAACAGTAACATAGTTAAAGGTTATATTAATAACTACCCTTATGAAGACGTGGAGTGATACTCTCTCATGACGGAAAATTCTTTGAAATAAAAATAAGAATATATATATATATATATATATATATATATATATATATATATATATATATATATATTAATATATGTAAAGACTTTTAATAATAAAGTAATTCAATCAACATTTCCTCGTACAGAAGTTGAAATATTAGGAATAAAGTAACATAAATATATAAATTGGAACAATAGAACCTAACAGAACAGGTTGCATATTATATAAGCAATTACGGACAACTATTCTTTTATTGTATGGTTAATTTACGGATCTCTGTCCGTAGTCTAAATAACAATTATTACTATAAGCCCATGTAAGGTGTTGTATACAAAAACTCTTCAGTTGTGTGGAATTTAAGTGTCATAATATGTGATGTTTTACCATCGAGAAAAAACATACTTTTCAACAGTAAAAGAATCTCCATTTGAAAGATTTAAATATAAGCTTGTTTGTGATTGTACAAAATTGGAAAATGTAAACAAATCCTTATCTCTGATTAGTGGAATGTCTATTCACGACATTGAAATGAAACTTGTAGACATATTTGTATCTTTTGTTTCCTTTGATGTGATTTTGTTTTCTTAACAGTTTTCCAATAACTAATGAAGTTAGTCAGAGTTGAAATATAACATTCCTTTTTCTTCGTGTTCGATCCCAGACCCCGCCAATTGAACTTTGCGGTCGACAAACACCGTGTGTGTGGGTTTCCTCGGGGTTTTTCCGTTTCCTCCTACTTTCTTCATTCCACCATTTCTTTCATATCTAATCATCACAGTCTTCTTTAGCCTACCCGGCATCGTGGGACGTAAAACTCATTTCATTTCATTTTTCTTCGTTAGTAACATATTGAGTCATGTCCCCCTATAGAACAACTTGCTGTCTACATCTCTGAATGAATATGTGTTGGTCTCTGCATACGTCATGTGTTGTTTTACATTAGTAGTCTAGCAATGTATATTGAATTTCTTCTTTTTTTCTTTTCTTATGCATATTGATTCTATTACAATATACTCCAAATGGAATCTAGAACGTTTTGGTGCGAGATTGTTTGGTTGGAAGGGATGTTTCGTTATAAAATATATTTGAGAGCATTACTTATATACTCGTAATGAGAAAAAGAGAGAATTAGTTCACATAGAAAATATAAAATAACACTTGATTTCTTTTTTTAAAAAAAGGATTGTGAATTTTGTGATTTTATATTTGAATACACCGAAACTTTACACCAAACCAGCTTCACGTCCTTATATCGAAATGTCTTACATCGAAACGCCCTACACTGAAACAGCCGTGTCTCACTCCAAATTATTGAGTATGATTGACATGATTACGTGATGGATGACATACTTTCTTCAGAGTCTATTCCAGTATTAGAAATCTATTCAATGTTTATCTTGATAATCAGCCCTAGAGTACGGTTGAGTGTGATTTGCTCCCATGAAAAGAAACTGTTCAAGGGCTTCAGATGCGGCTATTGATAGTTGTGCCCAAAAGTTCTTTAGACAGACACGTTATTTGCAGCCGTGTGGAACTGTTAGGCTCGATTCGATTCCATTCGATTAATCCTGAATTACACAAGTTGAATGTACTTTGTTATAATAAGGATGGTATTTTTGTGGAAGGTTATTCTTCAAGGAGTATGAAAATATCGAACTTGAAGAAATGCGTTTGTTTCGAAGAAAACCACTCTTTACACTATTAGTTGTAACGTTAGCTTCCAAGTAAAAGCAATCCGAGGGAGTCGTACACTATGATGCAATACCTATAATGGTCTATACATATTTCCCTTACGTTACTAACACCAAGAACAGTAAATTATGTTTGAAATTCAGGGTAAATGGTATACATGTCATAGTGGAAAGCCATTAGAGTTCTACGTAATTTATAGGTCAGTTCTAATTTAAAATGTGGAGGAATATCTGGCCTATTACATGCAAGAATTCGTTGACATTTAGTTTACTCGCTAAAGTAGCTCTAAACAGCAACAAATACTTGCTTCTGATTGGCCGAAACTAGATATCAACTAATTCTTGAAAGTAATGGCCAATCATTTTTCCATATTGAAACCTAAATTGTTTATTTCAAATAAGAGGCATTATAGGCCTTATTTTCAGTTGTACTAGCTGCCAAACGCTACAAAAATTGAATTATTTATATTATATTATTTAATCGGAGCTATTTTATAAATAATAGGCCATTGCTTTTTAAATGGCTTTCCATGATAAAGTGCATGCAAATTTAGTTGCATATCAAATAGAATTTACCTTTTTGTTGATAGTCATATATAAGAAAAGGTTTTGTTATGCTATAGTTTTCTACTTAGTGGTCATAAAATGAATAAAATGAGAAACATAAGCCATGAGAAAAATCTTACTGAATATGAGTTGGTATACGATAATATAGTAGAATTTGAAATAAAGCAAAATCTAGATTTATTATCTTACACTCATAGCACATTATAGGTACTGCAAAATTTATGTTCAATAAAGAGTATTGAGGGTGTTCTTCCACGGGAGGTTTATGTTAAAGATAGAGCTTATGGGAAGTAAAGTTTTTGAACATGACTCCAAGTCTTGTTTTTTCGTAATGAATTACAGTATGTATATTCCCATTTCAGAAAATTTATTTTAAATTGTTCTGGAATGACATTTGAAACTCCTTTAGAAGATCGCACTAAATGTTAACTATGTTTACCATAATTGACCTAAAATTAGTATGGGTTCTTTCCGATCTTGTTTCCCCTAAAAAGAAAAGGTGTTTGTTAA
This sequence comes from Thermobia domestica, assembly GCF_964235325.1. Taxonomy (NCBI): domain Eukaryota; kingdom Metazoa; phylum Arthropoda; class Insecta; order Zygentoma; family Lepismatidae; genus Thermobia; species Thermobia domestica. The sequence continues at coordinate 104,056,298 of NC_137457.1, forward strand.
TTTATATTTCTCTGACTACTTCTAAATATTGACATAAAGAAGCAACTTACTTAGTGCAGGCTGAATTCTATATAAATTTTAAAGTTTATAGTTTTTAAAAATAAGTAAATTAAAATTTGTAACAATATCATAAAAGACAACTAAGTGACTTCAGATCTATGCACACAGATCCTCCAAACCAGAGATACATACCTACAAGAGGGTTATGACGCAGGTGAGTCAGAAATGAAATGAAATCTTTCCATTTAACGTAACACAATTATGTGCTTTAGGCTAAGGGAGACGACGATTAAGACAAGTGAATGACGATGGAAGAACTGGTAGAATGAAATTGTGGAAGGAAACGGGAGTACCAGCAGAAATCCTACGGACACGATATTGTCCACAGTGAATCTCGCTCACGAGAGGTAAGCGTTCTACCACTGAGCCACCGTGCCCTCCCCCCATATGGGTCATTGGAATTTTATGCTAGAGGAAGGATGAGAAAAATCATTGATAAAAACTTTAAAAAATATTAACCAACTTCAACAAAGCGCTAAAAAGAGATAATAATAATAATAATAATAATAATAATAATAATAATAATAATAATAATAATAATAATAATAATAATAATAATAAGAAGAAGAAGAAGAAGAAGAAGAAGAAGAAAGCACTTAACAGCAGAAAACAATTATTTATCTTTATGTATTAAAAAAATTAATTCTGTGCTGTCCCAAAAAATAAATACCTAATGAAAATTTTCTAGAACATAAATGCAAGAAAGATTAAAAAGAAAGATAAACGAAGAAGACAAAAAGAAAAGAGAAACTTACGAAAGAAATTTTCAGCGAAAAAGAAAACTCTCAAAGATATTAATTCATTACATCAGCTACTTCTGAGCTGGTTAGTGCGAAAATACTATATCTAAGAAATAATGCCTCTGTCACATAAATTATTCATAGTAGCTCGTTTCGGTCCGAAATCGGACTTCGAACTGACACGTTTGAGAAGAGAGATAGTTATCTTGAAGTGCCATCTGAAGTTCGAAAATTTGGCTGGTACTTACACTAATTTTCCGAAAGCATAAGTTCCCACCGGGAATCGAAACTGGGTCTCCTATGCGAAAATCGCATAATCAACTCTCAAAAAGAACCTATTGTTGTGGTAGGTATACTTTGGATACAGTATAATAAACTATGGCTTGCTTTTAGTTTCCTTTGATTTTCTTTACAAGCAGCACAGAGTAGTCATCGCATTAAGGTATAACTCTTGGAATTAATATGCATATACTCGTCCCGGTTTCAGATTAAAGAGGCAGAAGTAGGATAAAAATAGAAGACTGTCCCGACAAAATCGGGACATTTGGTAGCCCTGAGGTTGGATTCTAGTTTAAACTGCGTTATGTCAACGTCTTATGTGGCTTCAGTACCGAAAATAGACGTTAGCCCTGAATATTGAAAAGTTCTTCAACTATGAGCAATCTCAAACCAAGAGATGTGACCGTTTTATCAACCGGGCAGTCGGATTAACCATGGATTATCTCGCATTACAAGTGCAAAACTCTAACGAAGTAAGCGAAAGATTATCTATTATTATTATTATTATTATTATTATTATTATTATTATTATTATTATTATTATTATTATTATTATTATTATTATTATTATTATTATTATTATTATTATTGTTGTTGTTGTTGTTGTTGTTATTCATTTATAATCAGTTTGTGAACTGACGGAAGGATCTTAGGGATTTCCCCTTCACAAAAAATTGCATCCCCCTGGAGAACTAAATTTTAATCCTTGACAGGAATAACTTGTCCCCTTTCTAGATTTTTTTCGGAATGATCATAAATATAGAAACAGGGAACAAACTTTATTTTGTCTAGCCAAACTGAAAAAAAAGAAGCTTTTATTTTAGCAGTTTGTGAAACATCTCACTTCTCAACATTCTGTAATCATTAGAATCATGCATTTTTGTTTCTTGAAATATTTATCTCCTTACGAAGAAAATGCATTATTTTTACGATGCGCTAGCTAGAAAGCCTCGAAGACGATGGAAAGAAAAAAATAAATTCGAATATTTAAGTTTTACGTCCCATAATTATGATGAGTAACGAATAAAATGGTGGAATACCACTAAGCTCACTTGACGCCAGCTGGAATCGAAGGAACACTAAGTATTACAACTGACCTTGATTCTATCTCAATTGTTACTTGAGGGCATTCCTGACTTGCAGTTATTAGTTCTGCGATTTCTAGTTAGTCTTTTAGATTTACTTCATTCACTAGAGTTTTCGGATCTACCCCCGGTGGGGTTTCGTCAGTATCTTAATTAACATATATTGTCCTTGGGGATGGTGTTGGTTTATCACTCAGACCAGCACTTTATATCTCTGTATCTATTCTAGTCGGGATAGGACTGGACGTGGCAAGCGGCGTTAAGTCGTAGCCACTCGCCGGAGCGTCAGGAGTTTGCGAGCTAGTTTTCGTTCGTTCGAGATGTCTGGGCTGACTCCACGCATCCAAATATCTTGATAATGGGTTCTTTTTCCAACGGCCAAATTGAGGAGGAGAATGTCCGTATACTTTCACTTTATTACATTCAATACAATAATAATTATTCCACCGATCCAAAATATAACAGTGCTTGCCCGTGGGTGTTTTAGGACAATGTGATTGCCCTAAATCTAATAGCTTTTCTTTTCTTTTCTGCGCAAAACTCATTTTTGCTGAATAAACTCTGTTTTTCTAGTCAGTGGCCTCTTAAACCACTTAACCAACTTACTTCCTCTGATATAATAGGAATTTAGTCACTGAAAGCTACTTCCCACGGAAATGCTACGTCAAGTCTTACGTATTATGAGACTTATTATTATTTCAATGTCTTTAACTTCCTTTGAACTTGGGTACTCAACTTCTCTTTCTTTATAAATTTGCTTTAGTTTTTTAGAACGGGAATCGGGAAGTGACTCGACAGTTATTTATTTTAAAGTTTAAGCGTTTATTTGTTCACTGATGATGATTTTACTTTTTACTTCTATTCTTTAACTTTTTTTAATGCACACAAGGGGATTATGAAAATTCAACCATTGAGTCACATACCTGCAGATATTTTTCTTTTTGGTTTGTTGCATTTGCATAAATAGGAGTTTTAGGCAGTTATTCCCAGGCAGCCATCGGACATCCACCACTAGTATAGGGAGGCATTGCTAAACCAAGGGGATAGTATACCTGTGACTCCCTAGCTTGCATGAGAAAGGATTTTAAACACTTATCGCTGGACAGACCATCGAACTTTCATCCCTGTGGGCGGTTTTGCTGTCCAGAGATCCTCCCCAAATAAACGGTAGGAATATTAGCCACTTATCGCCGGACAAACGTGACGAACTTTCATCCCGTATAACGGGAGTTTCTGTTGTCCAGAGATAAACTGAATGTGATCCCCCCAAAGCTAGCAGAAGCATAAGCAGGTTTTGGGTTTTGCAAGTACATGAGACAAAAGCTGAATTATATCTTAACACTCGCGTCCCGATTTTACATTTCTATCACTAGACAAGAAAACGTCGTGAGGTAGACTGAGTCTTGCTCTCTGGAACCTAGCAATTATTCCGCTGACTTATAACAACATAAAGCGAGAGAAGTTGAGAATAGAAAATTTTTGTCGCTACTTCACTCCTTGTAAAACGCACTACTTAGAGCAGAAGGATTATACTTGTATATCAGAGTGATAAGCTGAAACCCGCCTAGGCCAAGTACGCAACTGAACTTTAATGAATTTACGTAGTACAGATACACCACGTCCCTAGTCAAAGAAAAACCAAAAAAACTTCGCGTATTTTATTCGTTTTTTTCGCACCATTCACTTTACATTTTTATGTATATAAAAAATATTCGATAAAATTCACTCGCGATTTGCCCTAAAGCACAACTGAGATTTCTGGTTCACCAATGAAGTGAGCGGGCACCAGGGACTTGTTTAAGGATTCAAAAACACAGTTAGTTACCCGGCGAACAACGAACACCATAAAACTGTTGTGTGTTTTTGAGATTTTCGTTATGTTTTGTATACACTTTCTTTCGCAAAATCGTATTTGAGATCACTTCTCCACTCGGCACCCAGTTAGTCAAAGTTGGTAGTGAGTCCAACTCCCTTTAAGCCTCAGTAGCGGGCCGTCTTAGGCTTTACTGGTTCGAAGATGATGAGAAGGTGCTCTAAAAGTCTCAATAATGGGTGGGGGGAGAGTTGTATTTCAGAGGTAAAGCTCGTACTGGAAATCGAAGTCCAGGTAACCCATTAAGACTGTTAACTGAATACGGTATTTTCAGTGATTAATATTGAATTTGTTGTTTTTAAGTTATAGAGGAAACGGATAAGTGAGTTTGTGAAAAATAAGACAGCCACTAGAGGAACTGAGCAACCCAGTTATAAACGACAAAATGTTGATATTGTGTGAACTGTGTAGTTCCAAGAGAACTAAATAACAATTACTTGTGAATTATAGTTTACATATATCTATAAACCATATTTTTAGGTGTGTCTAGAGTATCACATCAAAACAGAAGCTTTCATCAACAAATATTCCTCTGTTTGCTATAAAAAGCATGTGAGCCTCTAAGGCTCACCTTGTCATGATTAGTTACAAAAAGAGCTTGTCATTTGTAGGTTTAAAATATATAATGATTAGGATTAAAATATACATTTAATATACATATATATGAATGTATACATATATATGAAAGCAGGATTAAAAGATACATTTAGAAGAAGTGGATCTGGTTATAATGCGTTTACTGTTTGGAAAACAAAGAAGGAGGATGGAACATATGGTAATGTTCAACCGCATCCAGGTAAAGTTAAGATTACAAATATGGAGATAAGAGTTCCTTTTGTCAAAGATCCAACATCTATGACAAGCGGGGTGTTCTAGGGACACAGAGGTCGATTTTCGCTGATACCCCTGCAACTATAAGAATCAATTTATTCTTTTTTCATAAGTGTCCTACATCTATTTGTTTTAACTATTACATAATTAGATCAACGTTGCGTTCGATAAAAAATATAAATAGTAAAAACACACTTGAATATGTTAAAACTCCATTGTTAAACTTGTATTTCAGATTTAAGAACACGAAAGTATAAAAGTCTATGAACAACTGAATATTACTCCAACAAACATAATATTTGATGCAAATAATGCTCATTTAACTCTCATATGCTTTTGGGCATCCAAAAAATGATAATTTAAGTAACCCTCTTCAATACTGTGTTGAAACATTAAAATAGTGCTTGGTATAAATTCATTGGAGAAATTCGATACTCGGAGAAAAATGATACCCAGAAAACCCAGCTTGGTAAACAACGTTGAAGACTGAGGCTTGGTACGATAAAGGTTAAAAGAGGGTAAATTTTCTATTTTCTTCTACACATATGAATGTTTAGAGAAGACCGTTACTGACGATATCTAGATTTCATTTAAGCGCACAATTTAACTCGAACGAATTTGATATGCCTAATTTTGTAATTTCCTTTTTTCAAACTGATAGGAATTGATAATTAAGAAAAAGACTGCAGCAAATTCAATCACTATAAATTTGTGATTATCCATATCAAAAGTGGTCGTAGCGAATATCTTAAAGCTTACGAATGTATACCATACGTAAGAGAGCTACCATAGGAAACACTGAGATGTAGTACTATCCAGGAAAGTTGTTAGAAAATTTACCAATATGTGTAATTAATACAAGCAAAAATAAATTAGTACCTGTAATCGATAGAAATAGTTTGAAATTGATTGTTAAATTTGAAAGCAATGTTCCAGGTAAAACTATTTATTATCTTGTTATGATTGATAAGAAGAACTTTGAATACGATGTACAGGAAGAAAATATGATTGAGAAAATGCAATCAATTCTATGTTTATTACATTTTGTTTATTACATTCTATCTCTTTTTTGTGATAATATCATAAACAATCATTGAATAAAATGAATATTTCACATAAAATTCCACGAGAGAATCTGCATTAATTGAGGATACTATACTAAATCTCGAAAAAATGTTAACAAAAACTTAAGGAGGTTGAAGAGAATAAAATAGTTTATGTTATTCTTATTACGTTATCAATTCTAGAATCAGCTTCTACAGGATAATGCCTGTATTCCTGTTGCAGTGTATTCAATTATAACAGCTACTTTGTATCTGCTTCAGACTTAATTACGATTTATTATAGATTGGAAGAAGGAATACTCTTACTACCTAGGTATATATTGCATTAAATTGAGTTGTTTAAAGATGAGCCTAATGCAATTAAGATCATGAATGGTGAAGTAACAGACTAAATGTAAGGGCTAGTGTTAATGGAATCAGATTATTAGAAACAAAAATGAAGTCCGTAAAAATTTACTAGAGTGAAATGAGACTTTAGTATGTAACCTCAGAGGAAATTTACCAACACATTCTACGTAATCATCAAAGATGTTCGGCACCATACTGAAATCCTTTTGAGTTTAATGGTTATCTATTTTCTTTAAACTATGACCAATTGACTGAGTTAAGAAGTCATTGTTTCCAATAGAAGGCATAAACAGATTTCACTATCTGTATCAAAACTTGTAAACATATCAACATATAATACATATACAGAATTTAGGAAGTAAGTTTTAATGCTTATATCATGAAAGCTACCTCTATATATTTCTAAGTGTATACTATTAAATACTGTTCAAATATTTATTTTGTTATGTTTCTGGTAGTTAGTTTTCGACATTTTAAGAATTATATAAAACAATTACTTATTAGCCTACCCTCTTATATCCTTCCACTCTTTAGAGCTAGTTCGAATATATGTATATATACACATAACGGGTGTTCAAAAAGTTGCGCATACTGTTGTCCAATTTTTATATTTGTCGCAGGAGGAGAATGATTTTTTTGTGAACATACTTGGAACATTTAGCTATACACTGAGCCTACTCAATTTAGCCTCCATTAGCTGTGGCACATCTGGTCCAACGTTCTTTACATGATGTAAATACACTTTAGTAAACTTTTGGGAATTTACACCATTGCATGGGAAATAAGGTCTTTCTCACTATCAAATATTTTACCGCGCAGGTGGGCCTTCAGACGAGCAAAGAGGACGGAGCCAAGTCCGGACAGTAAGGAGGATGCGGAAAAATTTTGCACCAATTTTCGTGATTTTCTCCTGCATCACAAGGGCTGTATGGGTTTTTGTTTTTTTCATGGTGTAGTCTGATGAGCTTATCCTTAAGCTGCGAGCTGTGGGTCTTGGTGGCATGTCGCAGCTTGCAAAATGACAAACAGTAACGGTCCTTGTTAATTGTGGAGCTTGTCCTTGGATGATTTGATTAATGCTTTTTTTATTCTCATCACTCACTACCGTCGATGGTCTACCCCGTCGTGGATTTTCCAGTAGATAGAAATCATTTTTAAATCTCTGTGGCAGAGTCATGCCGGTCTTGGACAGGAACTCCGTCACCGACCGTTGTCGCAACCTGACATCTACTTCACGATCCATTATGGCTCACCTGTAAGTAAAAGAAAACACTTATATAGCTTTGGAAACTAAAGGCTCTCTTTGCCATATCTGAACCAGTGTAAAAATGGTGTGTCTGTCTCAGATTTGAAATATAGCTAATGGTATTTGATTTTTTTTCACGGGACCTATCTATGCCGTTGGAAGTCAAAGGATTAAGTTTGTAACGCGTGACTTTATTTACATATTGCGCAGGTCACAACGTTTCAGTTTCAAGTGAAACAGAGCTACCATCACAGAAACAGAGTTATTCTTTCTCTTTATACTTTTCATCGTTCATATATTTTAAAAAGGAATGTGTAATAGAAACGGGAGGAGAAGGGGTGAGGAAATCAGGATGAAAGAACAGACAACAAAAGCACAAAACGAAACAAAACAAATACAATTTTAAAGAATAAGACATTTTCAAAATCTATATGTATCATCCGAGTACATAAAAGATTAACATCAAAGTTAATTATTACTACTTTCTTTTGCTTGACTTGAGTTAAGCCTTATTAAATTTATTCATTTTTTCTATGAATTTATTCACGATACTTTACATTACAAGTACTATACGTAACATTCGTTGTTTGATACCAATATCTCCTAACCTGGTTCAGTTTATTCAACTTCATGCGTTACCTTTCTTGTCTTATAATGCTATCTCATCTCCTAGTTGTTCACGTTTTCACCTGTTTTGGTTGTCTTTGTATGGTAAACACTTTCATTATGAAATTGTTCACTAATGCTTTATTAACAATGGATTTACCACATCCACCTAAAATGTTTGCAATATTACATGACACTAGGAGTTCCCTAGCACAACATCACTTACTTATAATTTCCACACCTATGTAAAGTAAAAGCTGCAATTATGTAGGCATAGTTCACACATTAAATTTAGGATTAATTTCACTTATATTAATAACACTTACACTTTATCTTATATACTATTTTATATATTTACTTCCCTTTCACTTTCGTTGTCGTTGTACATGTTCATTTCTGCTTACTCTTATTATGATCAATTATCATTTTTAAAATGATTTTATATTTATGTAAATCCTGCTTAGATTTTCATATCACGAAAGACTAAGGAATACCGATTTGAGGTTCAGGGTCAACTAGGAGCATTTAGTGCAGTTCCTGGTCAGCTTTTTCCTTCCGCCCTGTACGCCCAGGCTGAGAAGGAACGGGCATGAAGGTGTCACCCGGACATCCAAATCAAAATAGTCTATTAGATAAACATAACAAAGATATTCATGCAGAAACCATTAGGTGTCACGAACAATCCCGTATGTCCCTGGAGCCTATTAATATGTTGCTATTAAGAAAACCATAGCTTCCCAGTGAAATAGCAATTCCATGAATATTCTTCATTAGAAAGTCTTGTTTTATAGGTCAATCTCTTTAGCATAAAACAAGCTTTCCAGAGGTGTTATGTATTGGCGTTCAGAATGTACCTGAAAGGGAAAATCAGGAAAATTCCTTTCAAAAATCTTTTCCATCAACTTTGACTTCCTCTGGAGTGTCCCCGGTTAAACACAGATACTTTAATGTATCTGGAAACCTGCTATAGATGTTAGGGAACGGGTGCACCAAGTTCCATTATGATAAGAGGAATAGGTCTGAGGGGAAGCTCGGATTAGGTATGATGAGAAAGGTTGTAAATAGGAAACTAAGCTCAATATCTGACCTGTAAAGAGAGCATAATAAAAATAGTATAAACGCGGTAGTATTTAACCTAATATCAAGCTTTGTAAGTTATTCTCTGTAAACAATTGTTTTAGACACCAGTTGTGCTACAGTTGGATTGGTACAAGGCCACGTTATAGACCAACATCCATACAAATGTACTAGTTCCTCATCTTTGCTTTTACGGTGACATACTACCTCTGAGATAAACACCACCTTTACAAAAACGCTTATGTGTCTGGAGGAAAGGATTGCGGGCTACAATGAAATTTAGAGCTATCTCGACGGTATTCACTACGGAAGGTGAACCCCTACTGAATTGGTCTAAAGTGAGTAGCCAGACGAAGAGTGTTCTGGGAGAAGGCAGCAGTTCTCCAATAGCTAAGTTGGCGAAAATCAAAAAGATTGTTTGGCGCTAAGTTGGCGGAAACGATAGGCAATTCGCTCACTAGTCCTAGGCGTAATCAGGGTGACCTTAACGGCTGGGATATTGCAAAGTGGAAGACAACAGAAACCACCATTCAATTTTTCTCTACCTCGCTGGCAGCAAAAAGAGAACACAATGGTGTTTCGCTTATCAAAATATAGTTCCGGAACTAAATATCTCCCCATTCACATTTCCGGGAGGGGGATGGTTTGGAAGGACTATTGGACCAGAAAGTAATAATGAAGGAGGACAAACAGAGAAAGAAGGGGAGAGAAGAGCAAGCGGTTTAATGATAGGGATATAGAGCGTACATACTATGTAACAGAGAGGAAAATTAGAAAACCTTAATGAAGAAATGAAAGAGAATAATCTAAAATTGCAGTAGTTCGTGAGGTTACATGGGAAGGTAAAGGGGTACTGAGGAGCTAAAGATATAGAATATTTTACTCAAATAATGAAGTTCCTTTAAGAACAGGTATTTTCTTTTATGTAACAAAACCTTTGTTAAATAGTGAAAGCGCTTAAAAGAGAAGGTAGTGAAAGTAAAATTTATTGATGATAGAGCTATGATGTTAAAACTTACAGAAAAAAACGAAGGATCTAGTGGTGATACAGACATATGCACAGACGACTTCGCATGCAACTGAAGAAATAGAGAGAAGTATGAGAAAATAGAAGAAATTATAAATAGGGAGAAGAGGGGTGGATGCGTAATTCTAATTGGAGATGATTTCAATGCAGTTGTAAAAGGGAAATAGGAAGGTGGTATAGTAGGCAATCTGTTTTAGGCGATAGAACTGAAATAGGAGAGGGAGTAGTGAATTTCTGCAGGCATAATTTACTAGTAATTGGGAACACTTAGTTCAATTAGACCAAGAGAAGAAGATGGAAATCATCAATAGACGGCTATATTATGATTCACAACATGTATCGAAACAGCATAAAGAAAGCGAAGACCCTCCCAGGCTGATATTTTCTCTAATCATAATATTGTGCTTGCCAAAGTAGATATTGAACTAAAAAGTGTAGGCGAAAAAAGTAGGCAACAAACTGTTGAATACTGAAAAGCTGAAAATGGGGAAATAAGATTTTATTCGTTGAAAAATTCGAAGAAAAGTGTTCAAACTTGGAAGCGATAAGTGCAGGTAGTAACGCTCGGTGAGAATATATTACACAGAAAAAGGAGTAGATAATGAAGTAGATAATGAAGTAGGCGATTATGATAAAGGATTTAGTATTCTTTAGAATCAGTCTGAAAAGTCTATATCCCATATTAGGAACGAAAAGGCAACCGGAATAGATAACATACCAATCGAAATCATTAAAAACATGGGAGACAAGGGAATGAAAGAATTGTTTCGACTGTGCAATAAATACATCATACAGAAGAATGGCCAAAAGACATTCTGAGGAAGATTATGATAATGATGGCTAGCAAATCTAACCCGAAGAGATTTGAGGATTGTAGAACTATTAGTCCCATACCAAATGCAGCTAAAATTTTGCTCCGAATACTGAACAGAAGGTTATAAAAAAGATCAAATGAAGAAGTTGAAGATGATCAGTTCGAGTTCAGAAGAGGCAAGAGCACATGAGATGCTATTTGATTATTAAGGGCAATCGGTTGAAAGATCTATATAAAAAGGCAAAGAGGTGTATGTTCTATTTATTGTTCTAGAATAGGCTTTTGGCCGCTTGAATCGGGAATTGTTATTGGGAGTTCTAACGAAGATAGGTTGGAATGGGAAGACAAAAGATTCATAAGAAACTTATACATGAACAAACAAGTACGTTTTAGGATAGGGGAAGAACTGACGGTAGAGAGTACACTCGGCAGGGTACAAGCATGCTGCATCTCGCAAGCACTATTTAATGTCTACCTAGAAGTTATAGTGAAAAAGAGCCTATATGATAATGTCGGCATTTCGGTTGGAGGTAGAATGATTAGATACATAAGATTTGCAGACGATATGGCGCTTGTTGCTGGAGCTGAAAAGAAAATCAGTAAAATGTTTTTAAAATGAGGAAGGGCTTTGAAGAACATGGATGAAAATAAATGTTAGAAATACAAAAGCTATGGTCTGAAAGACGAAAGCCAAAAACGGGAAACAAAGCAAAGATAGGAATGGCGAAATAAGCCTTTAGGAGGAAGAATATTCCATTTTGTGGGACCTTGAATAAAGAGTTGAAAAAAGACTCATGTCGTACTTCGTGTGGTGTGTTGTACTGTATGGGACGGAAACGTGTACATTACGTAAATGTGATGAAAAACGAGTGAAACCTTCGAAATGTGGGTGTGGAGAAGAATGGATAGTTGGGGCGGGCGGAAAACGAATGAGAGTGTTAGAAATGGTTTGGGAGAAAAGAGCACTTTCAGAGGGAGAAAAAAGCACTTTCAGATATTATTAATAAGAGGAAGAAAAGCTGGTTGGGACATTGAATAAGAATATATTTATAATGAGGGACCTCCTGGAATGTATGATGGCGGAAAGAGAGGGACGCGCGAAGAACACTACAGTAATCAATAATACAAAAAGGGAAAGATGATACGAAGAGGTTACCGGAGGACCGTGGAACATGGGCTCTTCTCAGCTCCTTCAAGTACCATGTCAATACGGGTACGTAAAGATGCCTCCTACCTATCGATAAAAGATTGCAAAAACTATCAAAAATTTATGATTAATTTGTGTTAATTTTTGCTATAAAATTTAGAATTTGTGCTCCATTACCAACAACGGAATTTAACGATAATTGGGAGCTACCTTCACACTAGCCCCCCTCCCCTACTAACTCAAAAAGGATTCAAACCAATACCAATATTTAGTGCGCAATTTGTGTTGATTTGTGTGCTATATCCAGGACAGAGGAAATGAGAAACGATGATTTTGGGTAGGTGCAAAGTTGGCTCCCCCACCAAGTTGGATTCGACTCAAGCCTGTGCCAATATTTAGTGCTCAATTGGTGCTGATTTGTGCCGCAAGTTTTAGAATTTGTGCTATACCCAGATAGAGCAAAGTTATTAATTATTACTTGGAGGGGTGTGTGAACTCATACCCCCAACTCGGATTCGATTCAAAAATATAGAAAAATTTCGTGCTCACTTTAGTTTCCACACTCTAAAAACGATATTGTTATATTCATCCATAATTATGGTTGAATGTAACTATACAGTATTATTAATATAGCGCCACCAAGAATTATGAGTATAATATTATAATGTTAAAAAATTTAGCTGGGTCAACAATAATTATGGTTGTACTAGACATATTTATGATAACAACTATGCCAATTATTGTACTTGCAATTATACAGCTGCTATATACTTGGAAATACTATGTAGTAAGGTCATCGGAACTATCCAGAAATGTACTGTGCTTATCCCTACAATACAGTATATGTTGTGACACCGATTTGTGTAGTTGTTGTAACCATACTCGTAGTGCCTAAATAGTTGATGTGACGTGTCCAGATGCTTTCACGACTATACTTTATGGTCATTATTAATATATATTGTTGTGCTGCGCTTACCATAAATATTGTTGTCCAAGAAATGTGGTATTGTTATCACAGCCATAGTTTTATTCTTTCTGTACTATGTATTTCATGTTAACCCATTAGTGCCCAGAATTCCCCAGTGGTACTTTGAAAAGTTTCTTTTCGCCTATTTGGTCTTAATAGTACTCTAAAATAGAAATTAGAATATTTTTGAAAAATATTTATTTTTTTCTTGTTTTTTAGGCCGGCAACTTAAGTTGCCAAATGGCACATACATATTCAAAAAAGGGAACAATTTGGAAAGTTACAATTTTGAGGGAGAAAATACACTGCGAAAACATAAGTATTCAAATGAAGTTAATCCTTCCTTTACAGACCTTCAATCCTTCCTTCTGGAGTCTTTGAAATCAATCAAGTTGAGTCTTTCTCCTCAAAACACACTGTAGCCAAAAACAATGCTAACCTTACGTCAATATATCATAGAAAGAAAATGCAACGATGCTATGGCGAAACAGACTCCAAAGTAATTTCATGGTTAAAATCTGCAACGTCAATCCATGAATTTCTGCGCTATAACGAAAAATTGCCGTGGCAACTTAAGTTGCCAAGGGGCAGTAATGGGTTAATAACTATACCAGTATTGCTAAGGCAACATAACAGTATTGTTGCCCTAACAATACTGTTATGGTGCCTTGACAACTGTGCTTGCCATAGCAGTACTGAATCGTGAGTGCTGTTATACTGTAAATGTTGCTTATGCCGGAAAAAAAATTCTGTGATTTTGGCTAAGGTATATCTGACTTGGTAGAAAAAGTTGTTTACTTTTGAAGAGGAAGATATCTACATATGTTATTTACTGTTGTTTCGCTTCCCAGCAGTAAAGGCAAAATCAAAGACTGTCTCCCTAAGACAGATAATTTTCTGACCCAAAACTGCATGATATCCTGATTTTTTTCGATCAGCTCTTTAATTGCATGAAATTGTTATTATGTAGCACGTTTTAAGAAATGATGCTGACACCCACACCACCATGTACATGTATTAGACTAGATTAATAATAGTTAGCATTTTAGATGCAATCTTGTGCAGCAGCTCTCAGACTACAACAGCACCAATATTGTATCTATAGAAGCAGATTGTATCTAAAATGGTAACGACTCATGATGGTATGTATCGTCATCCTGTCTCTTAGACGTGTTACATAATAGCAATGCAGTGCAATATACGTAAAGTCTATAGTACGACAACAGTCACTATAACAATACTGGAATTGGCAATTCGAACAGCACTTGGAAAATTGTGCAGTTGCAACTGTAAGAGTAATATGTGTACTAAATAAGTTGATAGGATACATATTTAATGAAACTTCCAGCGTCACTTAAGCAGTCGTTTTATTAATTTAATCCTCTACATTTCAATGATTTCTTTATCATCATTTGTGGCTTAGTGTTAGAGCGCTCCGGTCTCGAGCAACGAGTTTTTGGTTCGGTCCCAGCTCGCGTGAAGTGGGCTTTTTATTGGATAAACACTGTGTACATGTGTTTTCTCGTGATTTTACCGTTTCCTCAAACCTTCTTCATTCGACCATGTCGTTCACTATCATCATCATAGTTTCCCTTGGCCTCGGAGCATAATAAAAAAATGAAATCTTTGTCTTACGCCTGATGGTTAGGCCGACTAGAATAAAGGAGATGGTGATGATGAGTAACGAATGATATTGTGGAATGAAGAAAGTGAAAGGAAACTGGACAACCCCAAGAAAGCCCAAGCACACGGTGTTTGTCTACCACAAAGTTCACTTGGAGCAAGCAGGGATCAAACCAGGAACCCATGCACCACAGGTGAACGCTGTACCACTGAGCCACCGCGGCCCCTTTCGGAGCATATACATACGACGTTAAACAAAGACGTGTCTTTTAATGATTTTTTAATATTCTTCACGAACTCAAATAATGGTAAATTTTCCGTCGTTAGAAAGAGGAAACGCTATTATATTCATTAATTACAAACCAGAGAGGAATCAACTTATTTAAACCTTGAGCCCACAATCTAACGTTGGTTTCGCTTGAATTGCTAAAAAAGTACTCTTTTGAATTCTCAAATCTTCAAACCAGTTATTAACTGAAACTGCACTGATTTTTTAACATCACTTATTCCACCTCTTATTTCCACCTTAATACTAACAGTAGAACCATACTATATTCTTCCTCTTTAAGAACGTACTAGTGTTCTAATTTATTTTGTAAAACTAATGTTGGCAAAAATGAGAACTGATATTTGAAATTAGTTCCTTCATTCCCCATAATCTTACTTTTTTATTTCTTTTTCCAAAAAGGAACGAGGCGGAATTTTTTAAAACAGCCAAAAAAGAATACAATATAGTATACATACTCCTAAACTATATAAAATTACGAAAGATGCTTTAAGTGAATACCAATACATTGTTATAAAGAAATATTACTACTGTATGGCTTATCAGCAGATATTAAAGTTGAAGGTCAAACAACGATTTCTAATAACATCGTCAACAGACTGAAAATTTAAGAATTTAAAAGTAGGAGCAACTACTATTATAGTAATTACAACTCATAAAGCGCTTAGAATAAGGGCGCAGCATAATGATTGTTTATTCATCTACGAATTATATTCATTAAATGCAATCAGAGGGCCACGAACGCGAAACTTTATCAATATTTCAATTGCTGTACTGAAGTTTTAAAATAAGTGTTTCTTTTTCTTACCAAAAAAGTGGAAAAAAAATACCATTCTTAGAGACCTTAACACGTACAGACAATAAGAAATTGCCAAACTGTATACGATTAAATTAATACAAAAGGAACTTAATTGAAATTCAAGGTTAGAGGTTCATTATAAGCTATACAGTCATATTACACTTACCTTCTCAAAGCTTTTTTTTTTAGTCCTGCATCTTATGTTATGAAAGGAGTTTGTTTACGTAACGAAAGCCAGATATAATAATATTGGGATTTGAACCTTGGATCTTTTTTGGAGTCTTTTCTAACATCATTCATTTGTCAAAGACTGATAGATCCAATAAGGAACTGGTAAGTAAACAAATAGTCTCACTCCCACGGTCCTGGGATTCGGGCGTTAAACATCAGAGGCATGAGCCGTATACCCACCATCACTGTTGCGTCAGCTCCAAGATATGCTGCTCGCTGGCTCTAAGAGAATACAAAGTGGGACAGCAATACATGATTTACGCCAGATGGATAGTGGGAGACGAAAGTAATGTTTGTTCTCCACTGTTTAGAAATACCTTACCTGTTGATAAACACTTTATGCCGCATACACTTTAACTTATACACATTTGAAGCGCTAAAAGAAAATACGACTCATTAAACACATTTGATTAACACTATCATCATTTATAGAAATGATAACAAGAATTTCACATTAGCACTATATTATCATTTAAATTTCACTGTACGTATTACATATGATTCAAAAACAATAATATTTACACATTGTGGATAATATTTTACTTAAACGAAAAGATGGCCCAATCACTACGATGTACGGACCGATACGCAAACGAAATAATACGCGAAATTTTGACCGAACGAAAATAATGAATCGGTTGATGGCTACGCAGTTTACTGCCGGCACTTCACTTCATCACTATATGAAGATAAGGTGGTTTGAAATTCTCATGGTACGGCTCACAGTGACACTCCTCTCTGCGTTCGTTCATTCAAAAGTCGACCATGAATATGAGATGAAAATGCATTCCTCACACAACAGAGTTACAAACTACTAATATTGGTAGTTATGCCATTATAAATATTTTGTGAAACTTATAACAGAACTTGAGATCACACAATTTATAAACTATACAAAATGCTTCACTTTATGTCAGCGTTTCCCATGTTCGAGAGCTGGTATCTTTGCGTTTGTCTTGTTTTGTAGGTGTTGACGCTCTCTTCGACACTGCGACCTGTGAATTGGAGCAGCATGATTATGTGGTTTTCATCACTCACTAGTACGTGAAAAGACACTAATTTGTCTGTTTAAATTCGAACGCTGTGTTCCACAAACTACTTCACATTATTTTGGAAGCCAGACACCGAAACTTTACGTATGTCTATACTTTAAGTGAAGACAGAAACTTGGTACCTTGTACTTCACATGGAGGCTAGGAAAACACACACCTTCTCTTCCGGCGTGCCATCGTTGCCAGTTCACAGCGCAAGAATACACTGACTAAACTAAAATATAGTTCGTAGAGAACATTAAGTTTTTACATTATTACAATGTTAATAATATATAATGAATAGTTCATAAGTTCATAGAAATCACACTAAAAACACTGATTATTCCAATAAGTTATGGAACTGACGATTTTTGGTGATTCCTACATTGTCACGTAAAAATCTATCATCATCATGAGAGTTCACTGCGTGGGCGTTTCTTTCGAGGGTAGCTAAATTTTTCTTCTTAATATGGACTGACGGGAGGAAGTAAGAGTGTCTGGAAATGTGAGGTACCTTTTGGGTGAGAAATTCCTACACATTGTTCTTCCCCAACTGTTGATTAGTCGCATTTCATTTCCAAGAATTGATGTTGGAATAATACGAGGGCTGGTTTAAAAATTCATGCCAATCCATACCGTTACAACTGGCGGCGAACGGACTGTCCACTGAAGGTATCACAGAAGTGGGCAAGAACCCTGGAATCCAAATCTTCCTAACCACATTGCAACGCAACAGCAATCACAGCACTCCATTAGTCCATAGAGGGTCAATGTCATTTGAAGTTCGTTTTCACTGAAGAATAACAGTGTGTTGCTTCACTCGAACGCACATGACCGCGAAATTCGAAGAATAACGAACGCGAGGGCCATTTACTATAACGCGAGGGCCATTTCGTAAATGTCTTTTGAGTCCTTTCATTTTTATTATTTGTTTATATTTTTTGTTTATTTCAATTATTCCTTGAAATATAAACACAAGATAATTTCAATATTTGAATATAAATCAATAGTTGTTTGTAATTCAAAATACTATTCAACATTATACTTCATAATATTTTTCAAAGTTCAAACCAAGTTACACAAACATATTAACATACGTAATGCAATAATATATTTAATAAAACATTACATTTGGTAAGGTATTGTATTCAATGCCATATTTAAAAATACACAATAACACAAACTAAATGTATACCAATAAATTTGAAATAGTAAAATTACTTAAAATTCTGCAATAATACTTCTTAATTCTCGGATAAAACACACAGTATCATTCAAAAATAGCATATATCATCAAATAATTCAACTTGTCATGATTTTATTTTTCATGAAAATAAGATATTCATTCCTACTATATGTGTAGAAAATGTATTACAATGAAAACATCAACATTATTCATAAAATTCAAAAATGTACTTTCATTGACATATTAACACAAAATATTTATCAAGAATATTCAAAATAATTCAACACAACTAAAACATACGATATAATACACACAATTGGTTCATTTTTATTAAGATTACATATTAAAAGCACATGTGTAAATATAACACTAAAAATATTTCATTTACTATGAAATGAAAGACTGGGCACATGTGAGCTCGTCACGCTCAAAGTATATAAAAATATACTGCCTGCATAAAGTATATAAGACCCTACCCCATTTATTTATTAATATGTTTCCATCCCCGAAGCAAAGTGAAAAGATAGAACATTTAGTTAAAATTCAAAAATAATATAGAGGGGACTAATAAGAAAATTGCCTACTCCGGGCATTACATAATATGGATAACCCATAATCGTGGAGGGACCTTTGCTTCAATGTCTTCAAGTACTACTTGAAATGTTTTCGTATTCAACGAAAAAATTAGTACATAGTGAATGCAACAATAGTTGCTAACAATTATCATGTAAGCATTCTTTTTGCTAATCTCATATTTGCATTTGAACATCGATTCTATAATTTTAATTTTTTTTAATTCTTCCGCTTGTGACTCAGTGGTTCACCACGTAGGCGTGTTTAGTTGGAAAACAAGGCTGCGGTAGCCCACCACATCAGTAGGAGTCAGTCATCCTAAGTTGATCACTGTGATCTTACCAGAATGCTAATTAAACAAAACGAGAGGATTAATAAAATTTGTCAATGCAAACTCTAAGTTATGTACGTTACACCATGATGATTCAGTGAGATATTTTAAATATGAATCTAATTCTAAAATTTCATCAAGAATTTTACCAATTCTATTGGAGTTAATTTTGGAATCACATTGGTTTGAAAGGTTTACCTTTACAGCATTGATAGAATCATAGGTTACTTCTTCAATACAACTATTCAACTCTGAGCTTTTACTCTGTTCTTTTAGGATTTCATCACTTTTGGTTCCACAGTGTTTAGTAGCTAAATTAAGCCAAATACTCTTTGTTTCTTTAGTAGGTTTCCAAACTTTTAATCTGTCAACTGAATGTAATCCTAAACATTTACCAGTGAGTGGATCCGTTAACTCAAAAACCTTTTCTGAGACCTTTTTAGAACACAATAGGGGACCTTTGTACAGAGAAAGAAATTTTGAAATTCTTTTGTCTATGGCTGAACTCAAATTCGTTTGCTTCAAGAAAACTAAATCATTTTCTTTTACCTTATATTTATTTTTTTGATTCAGGTTATGCTTAACATTTCTTTTACGAATTATTTCAGTTCTTTTCAGATCTGCCATAACTAATTTGTTATCCCACAAAACATATTCATCTGTGTCCTTTTCAGTAACCACAATACCAAAATGTTTAAATACTGATTCAGAGGGTTTTACATTCAAATGCAAGCTGGCGGGGCTTACACCTAAACTACTTGAGATTGAATAATTTAACAAAATTACAATTTGAGGAATGAATTTTTCCCAAGCAGTGTGATCTTCACTACAAAACAATTTAAATAGTCGATTAGTCTCACGATGGATTCGTTCAACTGGGTTAGAAGAAGCGTGATATGGTGTTACGTAATGTATTTTGATTCCATATTCTGACATTTTTTCTTTGAATTTTCGAGAAATAAAACAGCTACCATTATCAACCAAAATAGCACTAGAAATGCCTAAATGCAAAAAATACAATGATTCTAAACAACGTAAAACACATTTGGTGGTAGCATTTCGCATAGGATACAAAGTGTAATATCTAGTGAAAACGTCTAAAATTGACAATGCATATTTATAACCTGAGGAAGAAGAAACGTATGGTCCTAAAATATCGATTGAAACGAGTACACGAGGACCATTAACAGTAATACTTTCCATTGGTCTAGCCGGAGGTGATGTTTCTACTTTCGTTTCTTTACATACAATACAATCATTGATAAAATTGCTGATATCTTTTCTCATGGATTTCCAGTAACAAATTTCATTTACAAAACCAAATGTTTTTTCAATTCCGAAGTGACCTCGTTGACAATGCATGTGTTCAACAACAGTACGAACTAATGAAGGTGGAATACAAATTCTCCAAGAGTTTGGGAAATGGAAATTTCTGTTCAAAAGTACACCATTGTCAAGTTTATAAAAATTTTCAAGATTTCGGTTTTTCACCTTAGAGTATGGGTCGTTAGGATTTTGAAGAAATTTCATTATTGAATCATATTCTGTACGTTCACGTTGTTTTTCGACCAGTTCCTGTATAGTCATATTTCCGAAAAATGACGGTAGCACTTCGAGGTTATTCACCGTATGAGTTTCAGTTTTAGGAGCTAAAACTATACGTGACAAGGCGTCACTGGCTTTATTGTCAATTCCACGAATATGAACAATTTCCAAATCAAAACTTTGTAATTCAAGACTCCAACGAGCTAAACGAGAATTCCAATTTCTAATCTTATGTAAGTACACTAAAGAGTTATGGTCAGTATACACTTTAACATTTTTACCATACAGTAAATGTCCCCATTTACGAATAGAAATCACTATTGCTAACGCCTCTTGTTCAGTTGTAGTATACGCACGCTGCGCTTTATTTAAAGTTTTACTACAGAAGCCAATAATGTTACGTTTACCATCAATTTCTTGGAAAAGTATGCCAGCCACGGCCACTTGTGAACTGTCGGTGATCAATGAAAAATTGGAATCAAGTTTTGGGTGAGTAAGTAGTACATCTTGAACCAAACTGTCTTTAAGAGACTGAAAACTATGTTCACATTCTGGAGTCCAAATCCATTTTTTCCCTTTCTGGATGAGTTCAAATAAAGGAACAGCTAGTTCAGCAAACTTGTGTACAAATTTAGAACACCATTCGAAAAGGCCTAAAACTCGTTGCAATTGTTTTATATTGGTTGGACGGGGTAGTTGGCGAATAACTTCTACGTAAGAAGGATCTTTACAAATACCTTCAGGTGTTACGACAAAACCCAAAAAATTAAAACTAGTCTTACAAAATGAAGATTTTGAAAGGTTAACAGTCATGTTAGCTTCACTCAGCTTAGTAAATAAGTGATCTAATAAATGTAATTGTTCTTCAAAAGAAAAGGTTGGAATACTTAAATCGTCAATATATGAAACAAGTTTATTATACAATGCATAACCTAGCACCTTCTGTAATGCATCTATGAGAGCAACAGAACCATTTATGTATCCAAATGGGATAACAGTAAATCTGTACATATGACCGTTCCAAGAGAAGGCAATAAAATCACGAGATTCCTCAGACACAGGAATTTGTGAATACGATGACACGAGGTCAATTGAACTTACAAATTTAGCACCTTGAAATTTCAACAATAAATCATCAATTCGGTTTACTTTCAATTGTTTTAATTTAACATGCTTATTGAGCTCAGTCAGATCAACTACGACTCTAGGTTTAGTGGTGTTTTTCTTAGGTACATAGAAAATTGGGTGGCTATGTATCGACACTGCTGGTTCAATGACACCTACTTTTAACCATTCATCGATTTGCTTGTCAATGCTTTCTTTAAAATGGTAGGGTAACGTATATTGCCGTTTTACTATGGGGTTAGTAGTGTCAACGTCTATGGAATATTCATATAAATTACACCTGCCTGGATAATCTGTGAATATATCACGGTGTTTTACCAACAAATCAAATAATTGCTGTTTTTCCTCATTACTTAAATGATCACATTCATGTACCTTTTCCCTAATTTCGTTTATTGTTGCTACAGCACACACATTTTCAAAAATAACATTATCACTTGATACCTTATCCCCACAACTTTCCTGTTTACTTTGGCTATTACCATGAGCGTTTTGAATCTCATTATCAATCTCTGACATTTGTAAACCATAATATTCGAGTAAAAAATTTTCTTCTACTGCTTGATTTATGTTAAGATCTTTTATTCGAAAATCTTTCGACTCTTTTCTCAACTGTGAATACGCCTTATCTCGTTCATATAAAACACGGATCCACTCTTGTTCTAATTTACCTTTTTGTGAAACCAAACTATTAATTACAGGACATGCTGAAGATGTATAGTCATGACTGGGTTCGAACTCTGAACTGTCATCTGACAAGTTATTATTTTCTACAGAAATACCTAACTCAGTATCAACAGGTTTATTTATTCGATCAGCATAAGTCAAAATCTTCTTAGGTTGGCAACAACTATTTTCTTTGCTATGAGATTTTTCAATGAGCATAGGAACAACAATAATGTTTTTTCCGTCAGAAAAACTAATTACGTTTTTCGAAAAATCTATCATCGCATGGGCGATTGTGAGGAAATTGCGACCTAACAAGCACTCTGTGTTTAATTCATCTACTACCAGAACTCTTATGTCGAACATCAAGTGTTCTATTTCCACACAAATATTTACTTCACCCTTAACCTGCTTTTTTCTTTTACCAGAATAATCTACCAAGAGAATATGTGGTGCAGGTTTTAACTGCGGATGTGAAATTACGGAAGAAATACGTTTCCATGCATCAAAACTGATAAGGGATGCTGATGCCCCTGTATCGCACAATGCTTTCAACTGAGTATCTAATACTTTACAATAAATTTCTGCAGTGCGAGTGTTATTACCCTTACTTACATTTTCATCAATTTCTATTTCATCTTCAGAAATATCTAAGTCCCATTTAACAACATTATTAATGTTTTTACTCAACGTTACATATTCCACAGGAAGAATTGGGGTGAGTGCATCTTCATTACTAAAATCGTGACTATTACTAAAGTTTTCATAAGCTCTACCAGAAGCACTCTCTCGGCAGAGCGTTTCTAGTTTAACGGTGTTTGTCTACTCTGATTACCTGATGATGTAGGAGGAGGGAAGGTACGAGATTGATTAAAATTTGAAATAAAAGGTGGTTGGTTACCAGGATGAAAAGTTGGAAATGGTTGAGGCGTATGCCCACCATTATCAGCGCGCCTAGTCTCAGTATAATGTATAGCTTCTTGGCTATCGTACTGATTATCGTTTTCAGGGTTACGCTGAGAATGAACGTTCCTAGGTTTATTCTTATTCTTAAAATGTTGATTTTTACCTTTGCTGTGGGGTTGCTTTTTACCTTTATTTTTGCTTTGATGTTGTGATTCTCTAAAATTATGTTCATTACTTTCATTTTCTTGGACATTAACCTGATTTACACGAATCTGTTTCTTAAGAAATCCACTATTTATTCTAAAGTTGTCATTGTTTTTCGACAATGTTTCCAGATTTTGAACAACATTTAACATACTTTGTAAATCTAAGGATGGTAACAAAACCAATTGTTTCTGAAAGTAATTAGGCAATAACAATTTAATTGTATTCAAGATAAAAGCTTCACTAACGTTTTCATTCAGTTCTCGAATCTTATGGTAGCGATCCGCTACGAATTGGTAAACCGTACCGTCGACTTTAGGGTCATACCTTTTGGATTGCAATACTGACATCTTACCAGCTACGACTTGTGGAGATTCGAACTGTTGCTTGAAAGCACGAACAAAATCACTATATGATTTAAAGTCAGGTTTACGAGTAAGGAACCAAGATTTGGAAGATCCTTGCATCAAAAAATCTAAAATATCTAAATATTGCTCTTCAGGAATTTGCATTAATTTAACATTTTTCTCAAACAATTCCAAGAAGTTTGAAGCTGTGATTTCGCTTTCATGTCCTAAGAACTTTTCAAACGATTCAATATCACTACGCTTAATGGGCCTAGCATTCGTAATCTGAACTAGTTTTCTGTGATGAATGCGACTACGGTTTTTGCTTTTAGATTTTGATTTACTATTAGCTTCATAACTTGTGTTAGTGCCGCTACTGCTACTACGACTAGTGGAACTTCGAGTTGATGAGGTGTTAGCTACACTACTGTATAGTGAATTAGTTACACTATGAGTATTAGCAATGCTACTGGGTCTAGATTCCACATGCTAGTTCAGAATTTGTTTTTGCGTCAAGGTTAGTTGAGCTTGTAACATTTGCAGTTCTTGTTTGAGGTTACCAATTTCATTTTTAACCTCCAAAACAGTACTCTGGATGTGAACATACTGTTTTGATTCTTTTTCCCTATCATTTGTTAATTCTACTACAATGTTGTTACAACGATCTACTGTATTTTTGAGAAAAAGTAACGATTGATCAATTCGATCAACTTCCATGCCGCAATTGTTTACACTACTTTCATTTAGAGTTACCTTTTGCATGCACTGGACTACCTGTGCCTGGTGAGCTTGAATTTTACTTTCAATGTCTACCAATGAATTTCGATTGCTACGTATTTTCTCCTCAAGATCTACGATTTTGCACTCATACGTGTTAGAAATCTGTTGAAAATCATGCTTCATTTGAGTTAGTGAACTACAACTTTGGGCTTCAACCTGCTGGATAGCTAATGAAAACTCATTACGTGTCTCGATCAGCTGATTGTTCGTTTGAATTTTCATTTCATTGAAACGATCATTTACTTCTGCCTTAAAATCCCTAACTTCATGTTTCAAATTTTCGATTTCAACTTTAATTTCTACTTTAAAGGCATTGCACTCAGCTTCTACTCTCTGTGTACCATTCGTAAGTTCCTGAGTTGAAAATTCATGTTTTTCACGTAACTCTATAATTTCTGCTTTTACACTATTACCTTGTTTGACTAACTCATTATGATTATCTTTTATCACTTAGTTAGTGTTAGCTAAATCTGCGGACAATTTTTGTACTGCTTCAAGCAGTGTTTCCATTTCGTTAGTTGACATTGTAAAATATTATACTACAAAACACAACACAAAATCCTTACATGGGCATTGAATACAAAAGAGTGAAGTTCAAAAATTCGCTTTCTCCCCACTAAAACATCTGTCTTTGTTCGGTACGTCACATATGAAAGGAGTTTGTTTACGTAACGAAAGCCAGATATAATAATATTGGGATTTGAACCTTGGATCTTTTTTGGAGTCTTTCCTAACATCATTCATTTGTCAAAGACTGATAGATCCAATAAGGAACTGGTAAGTAAACAAATAGTCTCACTCCCACGGTCCTGGGATTCGGGCGTTAAACATCAGAGGCATGAGCCGTATACCCACCATCACTGTTGCGTCAGCTCCAAGATATGCTGCTCGCTGGCTCTAAGAGAATACAAAGTGGGACAGCAATACATGATTTACGCCAGATGGATAGTGGGAGACGAAAGTAATGTTTGTTCTCCACTGTTTAGAAATACCTTACCTGTTGATAAACACTTTATGCCGCATACACTTTAACTTATACACATTTGAAGCGCTAAAAGAAAATACGACTCATTAAACACATTTGATTAACACTATCATCATTTATAGAAATGATAACAAGAATTTCACATTAGCACTATATTATCATTTAAATTTCACTGTACGTATTACATATGATTCAAAAACAATAATATTTACACATTGTGGATAATATTTTACTTAAACGAAAAGATGGCCCAATCACTACGATGTACGGACCGATACGCAAACGAAATAATACGCGAAATTTTGACCGAACGAAAATAATGAATCGGTTGATGGCTACGCAGTTTACTGCCGGCACTTCACTTCATCACTATATGAAGATAAGGTGGTTTGAAATTCTCATGGTACGGCTCACAGTGACACTCCTCTCTGCGTTCGTTCATTCAAAAGTCGACCATGAATATGAGATGAAAATGCATTCCTCACACAACAGAGTTACAAACTACTAATATTGGTAGTTATGCCATTATAAATATTTTGTGAAACTTATAACAGAACTTGAGATCACACAATTTATAAACTATACAAAATGCTTCACTTTATGTCAGCGTTTCCCATGTTCGAGAGCTGGTATCTTTGCGTTTGTCTTGTTTTGTAGGTGTTGACGCTCTCTTCGACACTGCGACCTGTGAATTGGAGCAGCATGATTATGTGGTTTTCATCACTCACTAGTACGTGAAAAGACACTAATTTGTCTGTTTAAATTCGAACGCTGTGTTCCACAAACTACTTCACATTATTTTGGAAGCCAGACACCGAAACTTTACGTATGTCTATACTTTAAGTGAAGACAGAAACTTGGTACCTTGTACTTCACATGGAGGCTAGGAAAACACACACCTTCTCTTCCGGCGTGCCATCGTTGCCAGTTCACAGCGCAAGAATACACTGACTAAACTAAAATATAGTTCGTAGAGAACATTAAGTTTTTACATTATTACAATGTTAATAATATATAATGAATAGTTCATAAGTTCATAGAAATCACACTAAAAACACTGATTATTCCAATAAGTTATGGAACTGACGATTTTTGGTGATTCCTACATTGTCACGTAAAAATCTATCATCATCATGAGAGTTCACTGCGTGGGCGTTTCTTTCGAGGGTAGCTAAATTTTTCTTCTTAATATGGACTGACGGGAGGAAGTAAGAGTGTCTGGAAATGTGAGGTACCTTTTGGGTGAGAAATTCCTACACATTGTTCTTCCCCAACTGTTGATTAGTCGCATTTCATTTCCAAGAATTGATGTTGGAATAATACGAGGGCTGGTTTAAAAATTCATGCCAATCCATACCGTTACAATGTTTGGTTAATAGCTTCGCATTAAAAAACCCACATGAACTAGCAATGTACGACTTTCTTTACTAATAATATAGGGCCTTTAGAAGATGAATGGATGTTCAAGATCTTTTGTACATGACTGTAAACTGAAAGAACTTCTAGAAAAGAATATTGAAAGCATACCTATTCTCCTATAAATATAATGTCCATATGCACATACTTTTTCCTTTCCTGTTACATTGATAGAAAAAAATACTTGATATTATTCAGTATTATTATACTGATTGAATAACAGAGCTTTTAGATAATAATAGAGAAAGTAGCTAACTTTTTAACCTACCAATCACTGTACGAATTCAATCACATTAGAGGGATAAGAAAAGTAGACGAGTAGACTGAAAAACTTGGTGGCTTTTGGAGACCTGGGTTCAATTCTCGAACCAGTTGTTTATTTTTTCACGCTTTGGAGGTAATGAAATTCGCATTCTATATGGAAACTCAGAGACCAGGGTTGGATTCCCGTAATAATATGTAGTAAGATAACTGATGTTAAGCAAACAGAACCCCAGAGGAAGTTACCAGAAATCTTGTAACGAAAAATTTGTAAAAAGATTCGTCTCCTATACATAAATGAAAATTACTACAATCCATCAGAAGTTATTAAACAAAAGAACATGAAGAAAGATTGCTATGTACTGTATATCAACTTTACATACAGGAATATGTTATGTATCGTAATTCCTAGTTCTTTTCCAAAAGTAAGTAATGGCTAATGAACGCACAAAAACAGAATTTATATAATTGTATTTACTCCTTCATAACTAAGCCAATATATTTTATATTAAATTACAGCTTAATATAAATATCATATATAGGGTAGCCCAAAAGTATTAATAGGTACACAGTTCCATAGTGCTTTTTATATTATTTCTTACCTTTATCCATCAGGTACACTTACTTTCTTTATTATTTATTCTTAATGTCTTTTTACTTACGCCTTAAGCTCGGAACAGCCTAAGTAAATAAACCCATAAACTAGAATATAATGTCCATATGCACATACTTTTTTCTTTCCTGTTACTAGGTCAACGCAGGGGTGTATACCTACTTTTAGGCCACCCTGTACATTGTATATGCGAAACATTTGTCTTGAAACAAAATAATCTTTATAATAAGAATTTATATACCATTATATTTTATACAGGGTGTCAATAAATTCAGGGAATGGATTTGTGAGGTGATTCGACATATAAAAATAAGAAAAAGTCCATATCGACCCGTGGACTAAAGTGCATAGTTTCGGAGTAATAGGCTGCCGAAAACGTTAAAAAAAGAAATTTAAAGGTCCATATCTTCACTACTACGGGACCGATCGTAGTCGAGTTAGACATCACTTGGGAACTAGGTGATGTGCTATCCAAATATCGATGTTTCAGAACTTGCACATAAATTCTTATAGAAGCAGTTGGGAAATAATCAGAAAATTTGGAGTACTCACTAAGTGCCTCTATAAATATGCAAGTGCTGCAGAGTTCTGAAACATGGATACTTGGATATAGTACATACTAGTTCCTAAGTATGACTTGACTGACTACGATCGATTCCATAGTAGTGAGGCGATTGATCTTCAAACTTCATTGTTTCGTGATTTCGACTGCCTATAACTCCGAAACTATGCACTTTTGATCACAGGTCCACATGAACATTTTTTTTTAAATTTTGGTATGAGGAATCACGTCCCTACATTTATATCCCTGAATAAATTTACACCTTGTATAATTCCTTGTTTCATTTAAAACAGAACGATTTATGGTAATTTAAACCATCTTGTATATGTTATCGTAGTAGTATCAATTAACTGTAATGGAATAGTAACATAACACTTTCCATTGGCCAGTTTCCTACAATTTGTTGGAGCATAATTCCACACACTTTCCAGTGATAAACATACGCCTCAGTTTGTATTATGTGGTATGCGATAATGTGTATCAGATCCAACAGATTCTGAACCCTTCCAATAAAGCATGTATAACATCAACGATATAATTTTCTGTAACATGAACTGCAGGCAACATGTTCCATATACACTTTTCCTTAATACCCGTTTTGGAAGCATCTGTCAAAGAAATTTGAATATTGTAAATTTCTCTATTCCGTAATTTAGAATGATCTTCCGAAGTCTAAACTGGTGCCACGTCTTTCGAAACTGTACAAAATCTGCAAGCAAACTTAGATGATAAAAACTCTGTAAACCATAATAATGAATGTATGCCCAAATTATCTCCAAGTATCCCAATCAATTGGAAATAAATATTGAAATCTCCATCCATATATTCTACACATAAGCCGCCTTCTTCAAGAAATTTCAGTTCATTTAGCAGGACTTGACACAGTGACTTCTTCTCCGAAATGTCGTCTATCTCATGTATGAAATAGAAGACATACAAATATGTTTTGAAGCTGTGCGGAAAATTGTGGAGGTACGCAGCCAATAGTGTAATAAATGGATCCCACCTTTCTCGTTCCTGCATGACCACCTGAGGGATAATTAACCTCGAAGTCATCGTAATACAAAAGCAGCGATAAAATTATTTTATCAGAAGACATATACGCTTATTTCTCCAATGTTTCCCTTGAATACAGTTAAACAACACATCACTATCATGTAAGCAAAAATTCTCTGTATTTTAAAATTGTTTGCAAAAGGTTTCAAAATTCTAAAAATTGTTTCAAAGCTGCTCTCATAGGAATGAATTTCGCCATGATCGCAATAGTGTTCATAGTTATCTTCCATTTTTTTTATGGATACCAGCTTTCGTCCAACGATGACGTCATTTGCAGGAATGGAGTAACCTGTTGCTTCAAATGCTTTTAAGCGCATATGATCTATGGATAAATTACGAAATGGGTTTGAAATTACATCGAACATCTTGTGAATTTCATGTATGTAGAGTAAATGCAAAGGCTGCAGTTTCTGTAATATATTTTCCTTCAGAATATCCATCAATCCACAACCAAAAAAATTCTGTATGTAATCAACAATTTTCTGTATACGTACTCTTGTTATATCTGGCCTGCTATACAAGTTTGACAAGAACTGCATGACGTGTTTTCCAACTGTTCTTTCATAAACTTCTACATCGCAATCTGGGAGAGGCTGATGATTGGTTGATCCCTCATAAGTTTCTACATTAAAATTTAGAACACCGTGTACACCAATTCCAGGAGTCACCTGGCCTGCTATACAAGTTTGACAAGAACTGCATGACGTCTTTTCCAACTGTTCTTCCATAAACTTCTACATCGAAACCTGGGAGAGGCTGATCATTTGTTGATCAATCATAAGTTTCTACGTTAAAATTTAGAACACTCTGTACACCAATTTCAGGAGTCACAGCTGAAACAACTGGTTGTGGGACATTTTCAGGAAGGTTATGGTGAGAAACATTTGGAAGTAAACGCCTGTTAGGCTGTTCGTGTTTTTGGAAGTGTTTTCTAAACGACTTAATATCTAGAAAATCACGGAAGCAGTATTTTTCGCCGCAAGATATTTGCTATTGATCAACAATTTGTGAAAAAACGAAGGTGAAGAAGAAGAGATTTAGGTGATTTCAAGCTAACTTACATAAGAAGCAGGTAAACATGGTAATATTACTAAAATAACCTAATAATAATATAACTTATCAAAAAAAACTATATATCCACTTAATTTCTTTATCGTTTAAATCATTATCTCTATTTATTCATTAATTTATCTCATTATTTATAATTCTTTTAGCTTATTTATTACCTATATTTCCTTTATCTTTTAATCCTATTTTCTTCTAGCCTAACTTAATTCTATTCTATCTTAGCTTACTTAACTATATACTAATAACCGAAGACCCATATTTATAGCAATAGTAACTTATGTCTAACTTAACTCTTACTTTTCTAACTATATTTACCTATAATAATAATAACCGAAAATTCCCAAACTATTACATAATAATATATACGTCTACTAATAATACTAATCCTAACTATGACTATTGAAACTTATTACTACTAATTTACATAACTACTACTTCACTCTATTGAAATAGCTCAACATTTCTTTGTATAAATAGTTCAGCGAACGCTGCTACATCTAACGCCGTTTTATCATTTGCAATGATAAACTTGGCTTCTTTTTCGTACTTTGCCATAGTTGGAATTTCTTCCGCAATTCTGATGGCTTGTGAACATTCAAATCTAGCTTTAAACATTTCCAACCACTGGTTCACCATAATCTGGTGTTTGCAACCTTTAAAAATTGCACTTATCTTATATCTATAACCTTCCGTTTTAATAACGAAAAACGTTGCCCCATGCAATACACTACACGTCTCTGATATGTTCGAAATTGTGGCGAGCACATGACGCCTCATTCCAAGTTCTACTAAGTCTTCCATACTGAAATTCTTTTCAGAAAATTCCAAGACATAATAATTAGTATACACTTTGTCAACTATGTTTTCTGTTATTTTCTTCTCTGTTTTACTACCAAATGTAGGATTGTACTCGACGAAATGTCGCAGTACCCCTTGGTCTAATAAATAAAACCTCGTGTTGGTAAATAACGTCGCAGGCTTGCCATTTCCTTTTAACAGAGGATAGTGAATCCTGTTGTTATTTAATAACGACAACATTTTTCTAACTATTCTAGAGGGTGGGTGAGCGGGATTATTTCTTATTAACTTTTCACTCTAATGTTTAAATTTACAAATGTGATGAAAATCTAACTTCTGGGGCCCAAAATTGGGATTGAACACCAGCACTCCACCATTTCAATGGTGGGTTACTAAGAATTTTTTCTAAATATTAAACCTCCCGGAAGTCGAACGAAAGGTCGCCTCCACCATTTCAATGGTGGGAAACTAAAACTTTAAAATGCTAGACCTCCCGGAAATCGAACCAACGGTCGCCTCCACCATTTCAATGGTGGGTAATCTATGACTTTAAGATGCTAGACCTCCCGGAAATCGAACCTAGGGCTGCCTCCACCATTTCAACCTCCCTGCATCGGGTCTATAAGTTAATGTGGGCGAAATGCTTAATTTGATGCAGTTCGGCCGCTTCTGTCCATTATCCAGAATGGACAGGAATAACCATAGTTTTAGCGAGAGGTTAATAACAAAAGAATGAAATCAATTATCTTTAAATATCAAATATATTCTGATTAATTAATTTAAAGTGTATTGTGTGATGTTTATGCTTTTGGATATAACATGACACTCTCAGTCGCAGAACCTATGAACCTCTGAGAATTTAACATAGGCCATAACACAGCCGATGACATACCTGTTGAGACTGTTGATGGAACCATGGACGATGAATGAACTGGAACTCGTTGTCTGGTATTCAGCTGTCACCCGACAACTGAATGTCGGCTGGTCTCGAACCTGCGACCGAGGTATCGTGGAACCTCGTGAAGCTTCTTCTTAGGATGTTCGCACTTCCAACGCTCTACTTCTGATATGATCTACGTCTGATCCTAAATCCAACCAATAATAGGTTTTTATTCCATCCTCCAGACGATGGAATGTGTCCCCTCAACTTTGGAATGACGTCAAAATGTCACAGCTGTTAGAAACTTTCATTTCTCGATTGTTGTGCCATGTCCAAAATTCTCAGACAATTCATTTCTGCTAAACTGCATATTATGTCATACCCGAAATGTGTATTTGTGAACAAAGCTGAGTACATAAAATATTTTATAACAACATAGAGCTTACACGCTCTTTTCTTAAATTCTGTCATTTCATCGTTATTAACACATTATGTCTAGACGACATATAAACAATAACAAACATCATGCGTAATTACTTACAGCATGGCATTGTTTACTTTTTCTAATTCTGATTACACACAACATAATTTTATGTTATTCAGTTTTTGAATGAGATTAACTTTTACAACAATAACAATAAAATGATATTAAATATTGATTACTTATCGGATCCATCTACAATATATATATATATATATATATATATATATATATATATATATATATATATATATATATATATATATATAGGGTGCGTCATTCATAAAGTTCAAACATGATAACGACAAGACCAGAAAGAGATCAGCACTCAGTGTACAGTGTTGTCAACTCATTTTTAAAATAGCCCTACGTTAGGTTGTTACAAATTTAAAATCTGCATTTAAAGAAAAAATAAAATACCAAACTTACTGTTCAGTGTTGCAAACCAATGACGCAACAGTATCACAAATATGAAAAATAAGCAAATTTAAACGCTTCTGCAACAGTAATAACGCAAGTAAGATAGACGGGGCGAGGCATATCGAATGTAGTAGTAATTGCATGACTTGAGGCAAATTTTTCCGCCCGCTGGAGCGTGGCGCCCGCCGCCGCCGCCAAAATTTTAGGCCACGGGCGCCCGGCGCCCATTTTTCGGGTTACGTGGCCCGGGGTCAATGACCTAGGGGGCGCCGCCGCCTCCAAAATTTTGCGCCTTGGGTGCCCGGCGCCCCTTTTGGGGTTACGTGGCCCGGGGTCAATGACCTAGGGGTACTTAGGACCACACCTTTTAGACTTTGGCAGGGGTACCATGGCCACCCCCTAAATTTTGGCAGGGGTACCTAGGACCATCCCAATTAAATTTTGGAAATTGC
Source organism: Thermobia domestica (assembly GCF_964235325.1). NCBI lineage: Eukaryota > Metazoa > Arthropoda > Insecta > Zygentoma > Lepismatidae > Thermobia > Thermobia domestica. The sequence continues at coordinate 104,090,087 of NC_137457.1, forward strand.
CAAATCTAAAAATTTGGTGTGTTAGCCTAGGACCATAGTATATACCTTAGTCAGTATTGGGGGTGTATGTCGTTCCCTTTTATGGGTAAAAATTGCCAAAAAGTCAAATTTCGGGATTTTTTGACCTAATTTATCCCCGTTGATGAGGTGTTATTATCCTATATGGTTATATGGGCGTATATAAGGGTCCATTACCTTTCATAAGATATGGGTACATTTGTGCACCCCTTTAAAAATTTGGGAGGGGTACCTTGGCCCACCCCTGAACTTTTGGAAATTGCCCAATTTAAACATTTGGTATTATAGTACTGGACCCTAGTATGTATTATTATAAATTTGGGTGGTCCACCTCGTTCCCTTTTAGGGTAAGAAATTGCCAAAATATAAACGTAAGCAATACGTTGTACCACGTGTTTGGTCTTTTGGCCCAATTTATCCTCTTGGATGAGGTCCTATTACCTTATATGGTTATATGGTTATGTATAGGGTGCTATTACCTTTCATAAGATATAGGTACGTTTGTGCACCCCTTCAAAAATTTGGGAGGGGTACCTTGGCCCACCCCTTAAATTTTGGAAATTGACCAATTTAAACACTTGGTATTATAGTACCGGGCAATAACATGTATTATGATAAATTTGGGTGGTCCACCTTGTTCCCTTTTAGGGGTACAAAATTGTCAAAATATAAGCGTAAGCAATACGTTGTACCACGTGTTTGGTCCTTTGGACCAATTTATCCTCTTGGATGAGGTCCTACTACCTTATATGGTTATATGGTTATGTATGAGTGTCTATTCCCTATTATAAGACATAGGTACATTTGTGCACCCCTTTAAAAATTTGAGAGGGGTACCTTGGCCCACCCCTTAAATTTTGGAAATTGCCCAATTTAAACATTGGGTATAATTGTATAAGACCCTAATATATTTTACTATATAATTTTTGTGGTCCATCTCGTTCCCTTGTATAGGTAGGAAATTGCCAAATTTTAGTACAACCACGTGTTTCGTTTTGACCTAATTTATTCCCTTGGATGAGGTCCTATTACCTTATATGATTATATGGTCATGTATAGGGGCCCATTTCCTATCATAAGACATAGGTAGATTGATATACTCGGGAGGGGTACCATAGCCAATCCTTAAATTTTGGAATTTTTCGAATTTAAGCATTCGCTATCATAGTACATGACCTCAATATTTTGTTAAAAAAAATTTGTTTGAAATTTTTGTTTCAAAACTTTTTGTTTGAAATTTTTTGGTTTGAAATTTTTGTTTCAAAATTTTGTTTGAAATTTTTGTTTCAGAATTTTTTGTTTGAAATTTTTGGCTTTGAAATTTTTGTTTCGAATTTTTTTGTTTGAAATTTTTGTTTCAAAGTTTGATTTGACATTTTAAAAGTTTGTGCACTCATTAGTAAAGAACCGGAACTGTTTAGAACAAAAAACCTCTGGCAACATTGTGGTGCAATAGTACACGTCAGAATAAGGAGTTGTACTTGAAATGAAAAAACACAAATCATTGAAATGGGTCATTTTATTACACTCCACATACATCCATACCAGATATATGATCTGGATATTGTCGATACAATGTATTTTGAACTTCTTGCACTAGTTTATCTTTAGCGTATAATTTTAATTCCAGTTGAAGTCTTTTAAGGTCTATTGCAATATCAATTGGTGGAAACTCAATGTCCATTTGATCACAAATAAACTGTTTATCAATACAGGTATGCACCCACGAACGATGTTGACAAGCATCACAATATCTAGATAGATGTTGTACAATATGCATAACACATTTTTCAAAATAGTACTTTTTCAGGAATATACTTGTTTTGTTGCACACTTCCACTGCATGTTTAACACACTAAAATACGCTGATGAATTTGTTCCATTCCGTTTGCGTTAGATACACCATGTTGCGAGGGACATGGTATGTACTCTTTTTACGTAACAGCACAATCTTCTCTTCAAGGACTGTACGCATCACCACTTCATGATTTGAGCCTAATGATTTGACTATGGTCACATTTAGCTCATCATGAAAATAATCGTTCATTTGGTCGATTCGTGAACATAATATTTGCCATTCTTCACAGGTCAGTTATACACCAAATTGTTCTGCTTTGCCCAAACGAATCACTGGTCCAAATGTTCTAGCACTGATACCAATCATCACATGTTTTGTTTGAAATATATTTATTGGATAATAGCTTGCGAAGATGAACTCTTTATCGTTAGAAGTACACCTCTTTCCTCCTGAAAAGCACTTGCTCAAATGATTTCGTGGGATGACTGTATTGGTTGATTTATAGAACTACAGCTGACGTCATTGGAAAGAAATGTGCTGACGTTTGAATTCATGGTTTCATCACAGTTGCTGACGTCATGCTGACCAACCAAATTCTTACAACTATGTCTGACGTCAAAGGAATGTGCTGACGTTTGAATTCATGATTTCATCACAATTTCTGACGAATCTGGCTGTGTACTAAATTCAAATTGATGACTTCGACCCAAGAATCCTTTGTAACATAAAGATACAGATCCAGTTTTTACGAAACGCAGCAGTTCTTGTTTTGATGCTTCCATGGGAAAATATCTTGCTGGTAAAATTATATTCTTATCATTTTCAAGCTTCACTACGATTCTTAATCCAAACTTTGTAGGTATCATTTGGCTAGCTAAGATTCTATAAGGTACATTCTGTGTTAAATCAGTAATCTTGGTAAATGATTTCATCACATCACATGTGTTTAGAAACTGCAGACAAGTAGCCATGATGATGTTATCATGAATACTAACTCGAACGATACTTATATATGGTGCAAAACTGATGACGTTGCATCATCATGTTCTGACGTGTACTATTGCACCACAATGTTGCCAAAGGTTTTTTGTTCTAAACAGTTCCGGTTCTTTACTAATGAGTGCACAAATTTTATAAATGTCAAATCAAACTTTGAAACAAAAATTTCAAACAAAAAATTTCGAAACAAAAATTTCAAAACAAAAAATTTCAAACAAAAAATTTTGAAACAAAAATTTCAAACAATATTTTGAAACAAAAATTTCAAACCAAAAAATTTTAAACAAAAAATTTTGAAACAAAAATTTCAAACAAAAATTTTTTTAAAAAAAATTTCGAAACAAATTTTTCAAACTAAACAAATTTCAAACCAGTTTCAAACAAAAAAATTGAAACAAAAATTTCAAAACAAATTTCAAAAAAAAAACTTCGAAACAAAAATTTTCAAACTAAAAATATCAAGCGAAAAAATGTCAACCCAAAGTTTCAAACAAAAATTTCAAAAACTTTAAATGTTAAACAAAACTTAAAACTGAATGCAGCAAAGATTTGAAAATCAGCAACCAATCAGATTGCACGAAAGATAGTGATCAACAAATCAAATTGCATCAACAATAACTTTGCCAGTGTTGTAGCATGTATTCCCTTAAGACTATGAGTCATAAGATTCAATAAGGTTAGCTATGTATCCCTGTACACTACCTCATCAAGGTCAATCACGTAGTACATCGTATTGCTTACGTTTATATTTGGTCCATAGTATGTAATAATCGAAACCAATGACGCAATTTCATTTGACAATTCTCAAATTATCCTACAAAGTTTAAACATACCAATGTCCTGGACTCCTAATCCCATCATAGGCCAATAACTGATCACGTGATCACAATGATTTACACAATGAATGAGATACTATCCAATTTTAAGAACAATTACCAATTATTAATATGACAATAAGAAATGTACCCCTCCCAAAATTTAAGATTGGTACACAAATACACCTGTGTCTTATGAAAAAGTAATAAATCCTGTAGTTATTCAATAATAAAGCCGGTCAATAACCTTTAAATTTTGAATATTTGGCCATAAGAGGAACACCAATGGAACCTAGAAAAACGTTTACCGAATTTTGTTATTTGAAAATTCCCTAATTTAAAAGGGCACATAAACATATAAAGGTAATAACCATATAACGTATTAAATAGGGGTCAATAACCTCTGAAATTTTAATTTTTGGTAGTTCTTTACCCATGAAAGGGAACGATGTGGACCATCCAAATTTATAGTGGTACATACTGAAGACCTGTACGAAGATACCAAATGCTTATATTAAACAATTTTCTAAAACTGAGTGAATGAGCCAAGATATCCCTCTCAAATTTTAAAGGGTGCATCAATGTACCAATGTCTTATGATAGGAAATGAACCTATATACATGACCATATAACCATATACGGTAATAAGACCGCATCAAACGGGATAAATTGGGCCAAAAACCAAACACGTGGTACAACATATTGCTTATGTTTATATTTTGGCAATTTTTTTACCCATGAAAGGGAACGATGTGGACCACCCAAATTTATCATGATACATACTGAGGTCATGTACTATGATAGCGAATGCTTAAATTGGAAAAATTCCAAAATTTAAGGGATTGGCTATGGTACCCCTCCCGGGGTATATCAATCTACCTATGTCTTATGATAGGAAATGGGCCCCTATACATGACCATATAATCATATAAGGTAATAGGACCTCATCCAAGGGAATAAATTAGGTCAAAACGGAACACGTGGTTGTACTAAAATTTGGCAATTTCGTACCCATAAAAGGGAACGAGATGGACCACAAAAATTTAATATAGTTTATAGTAAAATATATTAGGGTCTTATACAATTATACCAAATGTTTAAATTGTTCAATTTCTAAAATTTAAGGGGTGGGCCAAGGTACCCATCCCAAATTTTTAGAGGTGCACAAATAAACCTATTTCTCATGATAGGTAATGGACCCCTATACATAACCATATAACCATATAAGGTAGTAGGACCTCATCCAAGAGGATAAATTGGTCCAAAGGACCAAACACGTGGTACAACGTATTGCTTACGTTTATATTTTGACAATTTTGTACCCTAAAAGGGAACGAGGTGGACCACCCAAATTTATCATAATACATATTAGGAACCAGTACTATAGTACCAAATATATAAAATGAGCAATTTCTAAAATTTAAGGGGTGGGCCAAAGTACCCCTCCCAAATTTTTAAAGGGGTGCACAAATGTACCTATTTCTTATGATAGGGAATAGACACCCATACATAACCATATAACCATATAAGGTAGTAGGACCTCATACAAGAGGATAAATTGGTCCAAAAGACCAAACACGTGGTACAACGTATTGCTTACGTTTATATTTTGGCAATTTTGTACCCCTAGAACGGAACGAGGTGGACCACCCAAATTTATCATAATACATGTTAGGATCCAGCACTATAATACCCAATGTTTAAATTGGGCAATTTCCAAAATTTAAGGGGTGGGCCAAGGTACCCCTCCCAAATTTTTAAAGGGGTGCACAAATGTACCTATTTCTTATGATAGGGAATAGACACCCATACATAACCATATAACAATATAAGGTAGTAGGACCTCATCCAAGAGGATAAATTGGTCCAAAGGACCAAACACGTGGTACAACGTATTGCTTACGTTTATATTTTGACAATTTTGTACCCTAAAAGGGAACGTGGTGGACCACCCAAATTTATCATAATACATATTAGGATCCAGTACTATACTACCAAATATATAAAATGAGCAATTTCTAAAATTTAAGGGGTGGGCCAAAGTACCCCTCCCAAATTTTTAAAGGAGTGCACAAATGTACCTATGTCTTATGATAGGGAATAGACCCCTATACATAACCATATAACCATATAAGGTAATAGAACCTCATCCAAGAGGATAAATTGGTCCAAAAGACCAAACACTTGGTACAACGTATTGCTTACGTTTATATTTTGACAATTTTGTACCCCTGAAAGGGAACGAGGTGGACCACCCAAATTTATCATAATACATATTAGGGTCCTGTACTATAATACCAAATGTTTAAATTGTTCAATTTCCAAAATTTAAGGGGTGGGCTAAGGTACCCCTCCCAAATTTTTCAAGGGGTGCACAAACGTACCTATGTCTTATAAAAGGTAATAGAACCCTATACATAACCATATAACAATATAAGGTAATAGGACCTTATCCAAGAGGATAAATTGGGCCAAAAGACCAAACACGTGGTACAACGTATTGCTTACATTTATATTTTGGCAATTTTGTACCCTAAAAGTGAACAAGGTGGACACCCAAATTTATCATAATACATATTAGGGTCCAGTACTATAATACCAAATGTTTAAATTGAGCAATTTCCAAAAGTTAAGGGGTGGGCCAAGGTACCCCTCCCAAATTTTTAAAGGGGTGCACAAATGTACCCATATCTTATGAAAGGTAATGGACCCTTATATTCGCCCATATAACCATATAGGATAATAACACCACATCAAAGGCGATAAATTAGGTCAAAAACCCCCGAAATTTGACTTTTTGGCAATTTTTACCCTTAAAAGGGAACGACATAGACCCCCAATATTGATTAAGGTACATACTATGGTTCTAGGCTAACACACCAAAATTTTTAGATTTGTTAATTTCCAAAATTTAATTGGGAGGGTCCTAGGAACCCCTGCCAAAATTTAGGGGGTGGGCCATGGTACCCCTGCCAAAATCTAAAAGGGGTGGTCCTAAGTACCCCTAGGTCATTGACCCCGGACCACGTAACCCCAAAAGGTTCGCCGGGCGCCCGGGGCCTAAAATTTTGGCGGCGGCGGCGGGCGCCACGCTCCAGCGGGCGGCAAAATTTGCCTCAAGTCATGCAATTACTACTACATTCGATATGCCTCGCCCCGTCTATCTTACTTGCGTTATTACTGTTGCAGAAGCGTTTAAATTTGCTTATTTTTCATATTTGTGATACTGTTGCGTCATTGGTTTGCAACACTGAACAGTAAGTTTGGTATTTTATTTTTTTTTAATTGCAAATTTTAAATTTGTAACAACCTAACGTAGGACTATTATAAAAATGAGTTGACAACACTGTACACTGAGTGCTGATCTCTTTCTGGTCTTGTCGTTATCATGTTTGAACTTTATGAATGACGCACCCTATATATATATATATATATATATATATATATATATATATATATATATATATATATATATATATATATATATATATGGTCTAGGAATTAATTCGTGGGGTTGGTACGCACACATTGAAGCTGTAGTACAAACACAAATTACATAAATACCTTAAGAAAAATATTTTCCATCGCTAGCCACCACTTTCGCCCATCTGTCAGGCAATGTACGGATTCCGTGGCGAAAGAAGTCCTCATCCTTGGAAGCGATCCAGTCAGAGACCCATGTTTCGATATCTTCTGAAGAAGTAAACCGCTGTCCAATCAAATCGTTCTTCATGCAATCGAACAAGTAGTAGTCCGAAGGAGCAACGTCTGGTGAATACGGCGGGTGGGGTAAAAATTCCCATCCGACATTTTCTAAATAGGTTTTGACCGGTTTTGCGACATGTGGGCGAGCGTTATCATGTTGAACAATAAGTTTATCATGCCTGTTCTCCCATTCTAGTCGTGTTCTGGCCAGAGCTTGTTTCAAACGCATTAATTGTCGTCGATAACGTTCTCCATTCATAGTTTCACCCGGTTGCAGCAGCTCATAGTACACCACACCTTTCATATCCCACCATATGCACAGCGTAACCTTTGCACAGTGAATATCTCGTTTTGGTTGTGATGGACCTGGTTCACCTGGATTCACCCAGGCCTTTTTTCGTTTAGGGTTCTCGTAATGGATTTCACTTCTCATCACCCGTAATAATTCGATGCAGAAACCCCTTTCTGCTCTGTCGTTGAAGCAGCAATTCGCAAATGGTTTTTCGTCTTTCAACGTCTCTGTCTTTCAATTCATGTGGAACCCAATGTGACATCTTTTGAATCATTCCCATGGCTTTCAAGCGTTTGGAGACTGTTGTTTGATCAACACCTAATGCTGCTGCAAGTTGTTCCTGCGTTTGACACGGCTCGAGCAATGCTGTCAATTCTTCGTCTTGAAATTTTTTTGGCTCTCCAGCTCGCTCTTGGTCTGCCAAGCCAAAATCACCACTTCTAAACCGTGCAAACCACTTCTGACACTTTCGCTCAGCTAGAGCATGGTCACCATACACTTCCACCAAAATACGACTTTCAGTCGCACTTTTCTGCATGTTAAAGTAATGCATCAGGACACCCCGCAAAAACACTTTATCAGGCACAAATTGCGCCATGTTCACTTAACTACAAACTGGTGTTGTTGACGCTTTAATCCACTGCCCTATACTACGAACGATACGCGATGACAGGGGTTTGCAACACATGTGTGGATACACGGAACTGTGGGACGCTCCGTTCGTTGCGCCATCTCTTGTCCACCCGCACGAATTAATTCCTAGACCAAATATATATATATATATATATATATATATATATATATATATATATATATATATATATATATATATATATATATATATATATATATATATATATATAACGTATAGGGTGTGAAAGAACTAGACCACAAACTATAACAAATGATTCCTTACATCAAAATAAGAAAAAGACATTCATATAAAACTGTAGTCAAAATGCTGTAAGTCAGTATAAGCTGCCGAAACAGTGGCAAAAGGATCTTTAAATGTCCATAGCTTCAGTAGTATGTACCCTATCCAAACATCCGTGTTTCGGAATTCTCCAGTTCTTGTATAACAAATTTTAGAGTGGCAGCTGCACAGTACTCAGAAAATATTAACTAGTATCAAACTCCTTCTCTAAAGATTATTGAAGAAGCTCTTAGGAATTCTGAAACAGGTATTTGGATAGGGTACATACTGGTTACTAAGTCAGAGGTATAGAAGCGAAATCTGCTAAATCCATTTTTCAGTTTTTTTAAGAAGACGAAACATTTTTTTCCTCATTACGTAATGCAGATGAGTGAAATCTACCACTAAAAAAAAACAATTGTTCAACAAACCTGAAACATAAGAAAGTAACTTTCTTCTTGTTTCCTGACAAAATTGAAGAATGTGTTTAGCAGGTTTTGCCTCCATACCGCTGAAGTGATGTCTAGATCGGACTAAAATATGCTCCATAGTAGTGGAGCTATGGACCTTTGAAGTTCATGTTTTCGCCTTTTTGGCAGCGTATAACCCCGAAAAAGTGCTCTTTCGACCACACGTCTATATGATCTGTTTTAACTTGTTTTGATGTGAGGAATGACATGTTTCAGTTTGTCGCTCTAGTTCATTAACACTTTACAGCTTTAAGATTGCTTTCGACTACGTTTAGAATTGAGTGATAATTTCTTATTAAATATATTTGGTTTCAGGCAATTGATGAGTTGCAACCTGACTTGGAAAGACAGAGAGATGTGAAGATTTGGCCTTTCTGTACAGCCTGTTCCTATCATCGTCACAAATGAAACATACGGTGTTACGGAATGTTATGTCTCAATGGACTATGAACTGTACAAGATAGGATCAACACTGAAAGTAATGGACATTTGTTTCAAGGCTGTTCATGTTTTGAATGCAACGTTTCCAAAGGAAAGCGACCAAGCCTGGATGTTTTTGAAGAAATTTGTGTACGAAATTGAACCTGTATGGGACAAACATTTCACTGCCGTTAGTACATTGATGTACGAAATGATGTCCTAAATCACCAGACTATGCATAGTTTTTCTTTGATAAGTTATATTAATATTAGGTTATTTTAGTAATATTACCATGTTTACCTGCTTCTTGTGTAAGTTAGCTTGAAATCACCTAAATCTCTTCTTCTTCACCTTCGTTTTTTCACAAATTGTTAATCAATAGCAAATATCTTGCGGCGAAAAATACTGCTTCCGTGATTTTCTAGATATTAAGTCGTTTAGAAAATACTTCCAAAAACACGAACAGCCTAACAGGCGTTTACTTCCAAATGTTTCTCACCATAACCTCCCTGAAAATGTCCCACAACCAGTTGTTTCAGCTGTGACTCCTGAAATTGGTGTACAGAGTGTTCTAAATTTTAACGTAGAAACTTATGATTGATCAACAAATGATCAGCCTCTCCCAGGTTTCGATGTAGAAGTTTATGAAACAACAGTTGGAAAAGACGTCATGCAGTTCTTGTCAAACTGGTATAGCAGGCCAGGTGACTCCTGGAATTGGTGTACACGGTGTTCTAAATTTTAATGTAGAAACTTATGAGGGATCAACCAATCATCAGCATCTCCCAGATTGTGATGTAGAAGTTTATGAAAGAACAGTTGGAAAACACGTCATGCTGTTCTTGTCAAACTTGTATAGCAGGCCAGATATAACAAGAGTACGTATACAGAAAATTGTTGATTACATACAGAATTTTTTTGGTTGTGGATTTGCATTTACTCTACATACATGAAATTCACAAGATGTTCGATGTAATTTCAAACCCATTTCGTAATTTATCCATAGATCATATGCGCTTAAAAGCATTTGAAGCAACAGGTTACTCCATTCCTGCAAATGACGTCGTCGTTGGACGAAAGCTGGTATCCATAAAAAAAATGGAAGATAACTATGAACACTATTGCGATCATGGCGAAATTCATTCCTATGAGAGCAGCTTTGAAACAATTTTTAGAATTTTGAAACCTTTTGCAAACAATTTTAAAATACAGAGAATTTTGCTTACATGATAGTGATGTGTTGTTTAACTGTATTCAAGGGAAACATTGGAGAAATAAGCGTATATGTCTTCTGATAAAATAATTTTATCGCTGCTTTTGTATTACGATGACTTCGAGGTTAATTATCCCTCAGGTGGTCATGCAGAAACGAGAAAGGTGGGATCCATTTATTACACTATTGGCTGCGTACCCCCACAATTTTCCGCACAGCTTCAAAACATATTTGTGTATCTTCTATTTCATACATGAGATAGACGACATTTCGGAAAAGAAGTCACTGTGTCAAGTCCTGCTAAATGAACTGAAATTTCTCGAAGAAGGCGGCTTATGTGTAGAATATATGGATGGAGATTTCAATATTTATTTCCAATTGATTGGGGTACTTGGAGATAATTTGGGCATACATTCATTATTATGGTTTACAGAGTTTTTATCATCTAAGTTTGCTTGCAGATTTTGTACAGTATCGAAAGACGTGGCACCAGTTCAGACTTCGGAAGATCATTCTAAATTACGGAATAGAGAAATTTACAATATTCAAATTTCTTTGACAGATGCTTCCAAAACGGGTATTAAGGAAAAGTGTATATGGAACATGTTGCCTGCAGTTCATGTTACAGAAAATTATATCGTTGATGTTATACATGCTTTATTGGAAGGGTTCAGAATCTGTTGGATCTGATACACATTATCGCATACCACATAATACAAACTGAGGCGTATGTTTATCACTGGAAAGTGTGTGGAATTATGCTCCAACAAATTGTAGGAAACTGGCCAATGGAAAGTGTTATGTTACTATTCCATTACAGTTAATTGATACTACTACGATAACATATACAAGATGGTTTAAATTACCATAAATCGTTCTGTTTTAAATGAAACAAGGAAATAATGAATTATACAAGGTGTAAATTTATTCAGGGATATAAATGTAGGGACGTGATTCCTCATATCAAAATTTAAAAAAAAATCTTCATGTGGACCTGTGATCAAAAGTGCATAGTTTCGAAGTTATAGGCTGTAGAAATCACGACACAATGAAGTTTGGAGGTCAATCGCCTCACTACTATGGAAACGATCGTAGTCAGTCAAGGCATACTTAGGAACTAGTATGTACTATATCCAAGTATCCATGTTTTAGAACTCTGCAGCACTTGCATATTTATAGAGGCACTTAGTGAGTACTCCAAATTTTCTGATTATTTCCCAACTGCTTCTATAAGAATTTATGTGCAAGTTCTGAAACATCGATATTTGGATAGCACATAACCTAGTTCCCAAGTGATGTCTAACTCGACTACGATCGGTCCCGTAGTAGTGAAGATATGGACCTTTAAATTTCTTTTTTTAACGTTTTCGGCAGCCTATTACTCCGAAACTATGCACTTTAGTCCACGGGTCGATATGGACTTTTTCTTATTTTTATATGTCGAATCACCTCACAAATCCATACCCTGAATTTATTGACACCCTGTATAAAATATAATGGTATATAAATTCTTATTATAAAGATTATTTTGTTTCAAGACAAATGTTTCGCATATACAATGTACAGGGTGGCCTAAAAGTAGGTATATACCCCTGCGTTGATCTAGTAACAGGAAAGGAAAAAGTATGTGCATATGGACATTATATTCTAGTTTATGGGTTTATTTACTTAGGCTGTTCCGAGCTTAAGGCGTAAGTAAAAAGACATTAAGAATAAATAATAAAGAAAGTAAGTGTACCTGATGGATAAAGGTAAGAAATAATATAAAAAGCACTATGGAACTGTGTACCTATTAATACTTTTGGGCTACCCTATATATGATATTTATATTAAGCTGTAATTTAATATAAAATATATTGGCTTAGTTATGAAGGAGTAAATACAATTATATAAATTCTGTTTTTGTGCGTTCATTAGCCATTACTTGCTTTTGGAAAAGAACTAGGAATTACGATACATAACATATTCCTGTATGTAAAGTTGATATACAGTACATAGCAATCTTTCTTCATGTTCTTTTGTTTAATAACTTCTGACGGATTGTAGTAATTTTCATTTATGTATAGGAGACGAATCTTTTTACAAATTTTTCGTTACAAGATTTCTGGTAACTTCCTCTGGGGTTCTGTTTGCTTAACATCAGTTATCTTACTACATATTATTACGGGAATCCAACCCTGGTCTCTGAGTTTCCATGTAGAATGCGAATTTCATTACCTCCAAAGCGTGAAAAAATAAACAACTGGTTCGAGAATTGAACCCAGGTCTCCAAAAGCCACCAAGTTTTTCAGTCTACTCGTCTACTTTTCTTATCCCTCTAATGTGATTGAATTCGTACAGTGATTGGTAGGTTAAAAAGTTAGCTACTTTCTCTATTATTATCTAAAAGCTCTGTTATTCAATCAGTATAATAATACTGAATAATATCAAGTATTTTTTTCTATCAATGTAACAGGAAAGGAAAAAGTATGTGCATATGGACATTATATTTATAGGAGAATAGGTATGCTTTCAATATTCTTTTCTAGAAGTTCTTTCAGTTTACAGTCATGTACAAAAGATCTTGAACATCCATTCCTCTTCTAAAGGCCCTATATTATTAGTAAAGAAAGTCGTACATTGCTAGTTCATGTGTGTTTTTTAATGCGAAGCTATTAACCAAACATAAGATGCAGTACTAAAAAAAAAAAAAAAAAGCTTTGAGAAGGTAAGTGTAATATGACTGTATAGCTTATAATGAACCTCTAACCTTGAATTTCAATTAAGTTCCTTTTGTATTAATTTAATCGTATACAGTTTGGCAATTTCTTATTGTCTGTACGTGTTAAGGTCTCTAAGAATGGTATTTTTTTCCACTTTTTTTGGTAAGAAAAAGAAACACTTATTTTAAAACTTCAGTACAGCAATTGAAATATTGATAAAGTTTCGCGTTCGTGGCCCTCTGATTGCATTTAATGAATATAATTCGTAGATGAATAAACAATCTTTATGCTGCGCCCTTATTCTAAGCGCTTTATGAGTTGTAATTACTATAATAGTAGTTGCTCCTAGTTTTAAATTCTTAAATTTTCAGTCTGTTGACGACGTTATTAGAAATCGCTGTTTGACCTTCAACTTTAATATCTGCTGATAAGCCATACAGTAGTAATATTTCTTTATAACAATGTATTGGTATTCACTTAAAGCATCTTTCGTAATTTTATATAGTTTAGGAGTATGTATACTATATTGTATTCTTTTTTGGCTGTTTTAAAAAATTCCGCCCTCGTTCCTTTTTGGAAAAAGAAATAAAAAAGTAAGATTATGGGGAATGAAGGAACTAAGTTCAAATATCAGTTTGAATCTAATTTCAAATAGTGTTTCCTCTTTTTAACGACTGGACAATTTACCATTATGTGTGTTCGTGAAGAATATTAAAAAATCATTAAAAGACACTTCTTTGTTTAACGTCGTATGTATATGCTCCGAAAGGGGCCGCGGTGGCTCAGTGGTACAGCGTTCACCTGTGGTGCATGGGTTCCTGGTTTGATCCCAGCTTGCTCCAAGTGAACTTTGTGGTAGACAAACACCGTGTGCTTGGGCTTTCTTGGGGTTGTCCAGTTTCCTTTCACTTTCTTCATTCCACAATATCATTCGTTACTCATCATCACCATCTCCTTTATTCTAGTCGGCCTAACCATCAGGCGTAAGACAAAGATTTCATTTTTTTATTATGCTCCGAGGCCAAGGGAAACTATGATGATGATAGTGAACGACATGGTCGAATGAAGAAGGTTTGAGGAAACGGTAAAATCACGAGAAAACACATGTACACAGTGTTTATCCAATAAAAAGCCCACTTCACGCGAGCTGGGACCGAACCAAAAACTCGTTGCTCGAGACCGGAGCGCTCTAACACTAAGCCACAAATGATGATAAAGAAATCATTGAAATGTAGAGGATTAAATTAATAAAACGACTGCTTAAGTGACGCTGGAAGTTTCATTAAATATGTATCCTATCAACTTATTTAGTACACATATTACTCTTACAGTTGCAACTGCACAATTTTCCTAGTGCTCTTCGAATTGCCAATTCCAGTATTGTTATAGTGACTGTTGTCGTACTATAGACTTTACGTATATTGCACTGCATTGCTATTATGTAACACGTCCAAGAGACAGGATGACGATACATACCATCATGAGTCGTTACCATTTTAGATACAATCTGCTTCTACGCAATATTGGTGCTGTTGTAGTCTGAGAGCTGCTGCACAAGATTGCATCTAAAATGCTAACTATTAATAATCTAGTCTAATACATGTACATGGTGGTGTGGGTGTCAGCATCATTTCTTAAAACGTGCTACATAATAACAATTTCATGCAATTTAAGAGCTGCTCGAAAAAAAAAATCAGGATATCATGCAGTTTTGGGTTAGAAAATTATCTGACTTAGGGAGACAGTCTTTGATTTTTACTTTACTGCTGGAAGCAAACCAACAGTAAATAACATATGTAGATATCTTCCTCTTCAAAAGTAAACAACTTTTTCTACCAAGTCAGATGTACCTTAGCCAAAATCGCAGGATTTTTTTTCCGGCATAAACAACATTTACAGTATAACAGCACTCACGATTCAGTACTGCTATGGCAAGCACAGTTGTCAAGGCACCATAACAGTATTGTTAGGGCAACAATACTGTTATGTTGCCTTAGCAATACTGGTATAGTTATTAACATGAAATACATAGTACAGAAAGAATAAAACTATGGCTGTGATAACAATACCACATTTCTTGGACAACAATATTTATGGTAAGCGCAGCACAACAATATATATTAATAATGATCATAAAGTATAGTCGTGAAAGCATCTGGACACGTCACATCATCTATTTAGGCACTACGAGTATGGTTACAACCACTACACAAATCGGTGTCACAACATATACTGTATTGTAGGGATAAGCACAATACATTTCTGGATAGTTCCGATGACCTTACTACATAGTATTTCCAAGTATATAGCAGCTGTATAGTTGCAAGTACAATAATTGGCATAGTTGTTATCATAAATATGTCTAGGACAACCATAATTATTGTTGACCCAGCTAAATTTTTTAACATTATAATATTATACTCATAATTCTTGGTGGCGCTATATTAATAATACTGTATAGTTACATTCAACCAAAAAAAATGGATGAATATAACAATATCGTTTTTAGAGTGTGGAAACTAAAGTGAGCACGAAATTTTTCTATATTTTTGAATCGAATCCGAGTTGGGGGTATGAGTTCACACACCCCTCCAAGTAATAATTAATAACTTTGCTCTATCTGGGTATAGCACAAATTCTAAAACTTGCGGCACAAATCAGCACCAATTGAGCACTAAATATTGGCACAGGCTTGAGTCGAATCCAACTTGGTGAGGGAGCCAAGTTTGCACCTACCCAAAATCATCGTTTCTCATTTCCTCTGTCCTGGATATAGCACACAAATCAACACAGATTGCGCACTAAATATTGGTATTGGTTTGAATCCTTTTTAGTTAGTAGGGGAGGGGGGCTAGTGTGAAGGTAGCTCCCAATTATCGTTAAATTCCGTTGTTGGTAATGGAGCACAAATTCTAAATTTTATAGCAAAAATTAACACAAATTAATCATAAATTTTTGATAGTTTTTGCAATCTTTTATCGATAGGTAGGAGGCATCTTTACGTACCCGTATTGACATGGTACTTGAAGGAGCTGAGAAGAGCCCATGCTCCACGGTCCTCCGGTAACCTCTTCGTATCAACTTTCCCTTTTTGTATTATTGATTACTGTAGTGTTCTTCGCGCGTCCCTCTCTTTCCGCCATCATACATTCCAGGAGGTCCCTCATTATAAATATATTCTTATTCAATGTCCCAACCAGCTTTTCTTCCTCTTATTAATAATATCTGAAAGTGCTTTTTTCTCCCTCTGAAAGTGCTCTTTTCTCCCAAACCATTTCTAACACTCTCATTCGTTTTCCGCCCGCCCCAACTATCCATTCTTCTCCACACCCACATTTCGAAGGTTTCACTCGTTTTTCATCACATTTACGTAATGTACACGTTTCCGTCCCATACAGTACAACACACCACACGAAGTACGACATGAGTCTTTTTTCAACTCTTTATTCAAGGTCCCACAAAATGGAATATTCTTCCTCCTAAAGGCTTATTTCGCCATTCCTATCTTTGCTTTGTTTCCCGTTTTTGGCTTTCGTCTTTCAGACCATAGCTTTTGTATTTCTAACATTTATTTTCATTCATGTTCTTCAAAGCCCTTCCTCATTTTAAAAACATTTTACTGATTTTCTTTTCAGCTCCAGCAACAAGCGCCATATCGTCTGCAAATCTTATGTATCTAATCATTCTTCCTCCAACCGAAATGCCGACATTATCATATAGGCTCTTTTTCACTATAACTTCTAGGTAGACATTAAATAGTGCTTGCGAGATGCAGCATGCTTGTCCCCTGCCGAGTGTACTCTCTACCGTCAGTTCTTCCCCTATCCTAAAACGTACTTGTTTGTTCATGTATAAGTTTCTTATGAATCTTTTGTCTTCCCATTCCAACCTATCTTCGTTAGAACTCCCAATAACAATTCCCGATTCAAGCGGCCAAAAGCCTATTCTAGAACAATAAATAGAACATACACCTCTTTGCCTTTTTATATAAATCTTTCAACCGATTGCCCTTAATAATCAAATAGCATCTCATGTGCTCTTGCCTCTTCTGAACTCGAACTGTTCATCTTCAACTTCTTCATTTGATCTTTTTTATAAACTTCTGTTCAGTATTCGGAGCAAAATTTTAGCTGCATTTGGTATGGGACTAATAGTTCTACAATCCTCAAATCTCTTCGGGTTAGATTTGCTAGCCATCATTATCATAATCTTCCTCAGAATGTCTTTTGGCCATTCTTCTGTATGATGTATTTATTGCACGGTCGAAACAATTCTTTCATTCCCTTGTCTCCCATGTTTTTAATGATTTCGATTGGTATGTTATCTATTCCGGTTGCCTTTTCGTTCCTAATATGGGATATAGACTTTTCAGACTGATTCTAAAGAATACTAAATCCTTTATCATAATCGCCTACTTCATTATCTACTTCATTATCTACTCCTTTTTCTGTGTAATATATTCTCACCGAGCGTTACTACCTGCACTTATCGCTTCCAAGTTTGAACACTTTTCTTCGAATTTTTCAACGAATAAAATCTTATTTCCCCATTTTCAGCTTTTCAGTATTCAACAGTTTGTTGCCTACTTTTTTCGCCTACACTTTTTAGTTCAATATCTACTTTGGCAAGCACAATATTATGATTAGAGAAAATATCAGCCTGGGAGGGTCTTCGCTTTCTTTATGCTGTTTCGATACATGTTGTGAATCATAATATAGCCGTCTATTGATGATTTCCATCTTCTTCTCTTGGTCTAATTGAACTAAGTGTTCCCAATTACTAGTAAATTATGCCTGCAGAAATTCACTACTCCCTCTCCTCTTTCAGTTCTATCGCCTAAAACAGATTGCCTACTATACCACCTTCCTATTTCCCTTTTACAACTGCATGGAAATCATCTCCAATTAGAATTACGCATGCACCCCTCTTCTCCCTATCTATAATTTCTTCTATTTTCTCATATTTCTCTCTATTTCTTCAGTTGCATGCGAAGTCGTCTGTGCATATGTCTGTATCACCACTAGATCCTTCGTTTTTTTCTGTAAGTTTTAACATCATAGCTCTATCATCAATAAATTTTACTTTCACTACCTTCTCTTTTAAGCGCTTTCACTATTTAACCAAGGTTTTGTTACATAAAAGGAAATACCTGTTCTTAAAGGAACTTCATTATTTGAGTAAAATATTCTATATCTTTAGCTTCTCAGCACCCATTTACCTTTCCATGTAACCTCACGAACTACTGCAATTTTAGATTATTCTCTTTCATTTCTTCATTAAGATTTTCTAATTTTCCTCTCTGTTACATAGTATGTACGCTCTATATCCCTATCATTAAACCGCTTGCTCTTCTCTCCCCTTCTTTCTCTGTTTGTAAATATGTTTGTATGTATACTGTGTGTACTGTTTATTGCACCTTATAGTAATGCTTTCAGATCTCTTAAGTTGAGGTAAAACGTTTTTCTTTATTACCACAAACACATATATAAAATATAATAGAATATAATTTACAAGTGTGACAATTTACAATAAACAATAATACAAATGTAACAAAAGTTCATGAAAAAACAATCAAAACTCTCACAATATATGAAACTTCCATTGGGTTACAAAAACGTACACTACTTCCTTCTTTTGTAAGAAATGTTGCATTCTCTAGCAAGTCCCCAACAATAGTCCCCCATCATTGAAGGATCTCATCGTCCCTGGTACCTTTTCTCCATTGCCATTATATCTTGGGGGGCGCAGTGGCTCAGTGGTAGAGCGTTCACCTCTGGTGTTTGGGGTCCCGGGTTCGATCCCAGCCCCCGCCAAGTGAACTTTGTGGTTGACAAACACTGTGCTTGTGGGTTTTCTCGGGGTTCTCCTGTTTCCTCCCACTTTCTTCATTCCACCATTTCACTCATCTCTCATCATCACCGTCTCCTTTAGGCTAACCGGCATAACCGTGGGACGTAAACTTAAAGATTTCAATTCATTTTTTTCATTATATCTTGATGGAATCTTTCCCCCTGTTCGTCGCTGAGAGCACCTAGGTTAGCATGAAAGAAGCTGAGGTGGGAGTGCAAAAAGTGGATTTTTAAAGACATCCTACAACCCAACTCTTTGTATTTCTGTATCATGTCCTGTACGATTTCTGTGTAACTCTCAGCTTTGTTATTGCCCAGAAAGTTGCGCACAACACACTTAAATGCTGTCCAGGCAGCTAGCTCAGCACTTTTCAACTTGCTGTCAAAGCTATCATCAAGCATTAATTTCCTAATTTGGGGACCAATAAACACTCCCGCTGAAATCTTAGCATCACTCAGGTTAGGGAACTTATCTCGCAAATACTTGAAACCTTCACCAGATGTGTCCATGGCTTTGAAAAAGTTTTTCATAAGTCCTAACTTGATATGAAGTGGCGGTAGTAATATCTTATTAAGATCTACCAAAGGAGCGTATTTGACGTTGCATTCTCCAGGTACGTAATTCACTCTAGGTTCCCATTCCTTCACTTCATAATGTTTGTCATCAGCTCGGCTATCCCATAAACATAAAAAACATTGGTACTTAGTGTAACCGCACTGCAGTCCTAATAAAATACCAACTACCTTGAGATCACAACATATTTGCCAACAATGGTCCTTGTAATTTATAAGATTTAGCAAAGTTGACATGGTGTCATAGGATTCCTTAATCTTCACTGAGTGCGCAAGTGGTATAGAAGGTTTTTTATTTCCATTATGTAAAAGGACAGCTTTAAGGCTGACCTTCGACGCGTCGATAAATAACCTCCATTCTTCTGGAACGTAAGGAATTCCTAGCTCCGCCATCAACCCATTTATATCCGTACATACGCACACATTATCTTGCATTGAGAAATAACTTGAAAATTCAACATGCCTTTTCCTGTACACTGATATGTCCGTTTCTGCATCCAATAAGTTCCACTGCTGGAGCCTTGATCCCAGAAGTTCCGCCTCTTGCTTTGTCAGGTGCAAATCACGGACTAGGTCAGGACAAAACGAAAAAACTTGGAGAATTGTATATATACGTATTAAGATATACATATACTGTACGTTTAAAAAAATATACGTTGGAAGTACATTCTATTTTTATACACGTTTCTAATTTACAGAGAACAATACAAGTGTGTTGTTGACTATTATAAATATTCATTTTTATGTCTGTGTTTGTAGTAATAAAGCAAATCGTTTTTACCCCAAGTCAGGAGATCTGAAAGCATTACTATCAGGTGCAATAAACAGTGCACACAGTATACATACAAATATATTTATTTCTCTAAAAAGAACAAAGCGATTTTTACGAAACTTTTAGGGTTTATTAAATATAAATCAAGGTATACTTAGGTATAATTTCTACCTTACTATATGTAAGAGGACAGGAGCTAGGGGAATAAAATATCTGAAAAAGGGAAATTTTAGAGGGAATTTCCCGAAAATTCCTTTGTTACGGAAAAACTGTACGTGATAGAGAAAAACCGAGTGCATATTCGAATTCAGCGCAAATAGTTCCTTTAAGATCAGGTGATTTTTCTCATGTAAGAAACAAAAAGTTTAAATTTGTTAACTAGTGGAATCATTCCTAAGTCATGCTGACGGCCTCTTTCATTATTTGAGTAAAACATTCTATATCTTTAGCTCCTCAGCACTCCATTACCTTCCCATGTAACCTCACGAACTACTGTAATTCTAGATTATTCTGTTTCATTTCTTCATTAAGGTTTTCTAATTTTGCTCTCTGTTACATAGTATGTACGCCCTATACCCCTATCATTAAACCGCTTGCTCTTCCCTCCCCTTCTTTCTCTGTCTTCCTTCATTATTACCTTCTGGTCCAATAGTCCTTCCAAACCATCCCCCTCCCGGAAATGTGAATGGGGAGATATTTAGTTCCGGAATTATATTTTGATAATCGAAAAACCATTGTGTTCTCTTTTTGCTGCCAGCGATGTAGAGAAAAATTGAATGGTGGTTTCTGTTGTCTTACACTCCGCAATATCCCAGCCGTTAAGGTCACCCTGATTACGCCTAGGACTAGTGAGCGAATTGCCTATCGTTTCCGCCAACTTAGCGCCAAACAATCTTTATGATTTTCGCCAACTTAGCTATTGGAGAACTGCTGCCTTCTCCCAGAACACTCTTCGTCTGGCGGCTCAATTTCGACCAATTCAGTAGGGGTTCACCTTCCGTAGTGAATACCATCGAGATAGCTCTAAATTTCATTGTAGCCCGCAATCCTTTCCTCCAGACACATAAGCGTTTTCGTAAAGGTGGTGTTTATGTGGGAGGTAGTATGTCACCGTAAAAACGGAGAAGAGGAACTAGTGCGTTTGTATGGATGTTGGTCTATAACGTGGCCTTGTACCAATCCAACTGTAGCACAACTGGTGTCTAAAACAATTGTTTACAGAGAATAACTTACAAAGCTTGATATTAGGTTAAATACTACCGCGTTTATACTATTTTTATTATGCTCTCTTTACAGGTCAGATATTGAGCTTAGTTTCCTATTTACAACCTTTCTCATCATACCTAATCCGAGCTTCCCCTCAGACCTATTCCTCTTATCATAATGGAACTTGGTGCACCCGTTCCCTAACATCTATAGCAGGTTTCCAGATACATTAAAGTATCTGTGTTTAACCGGGGACACTCCAGAGGAAGTCAAAGTTGATGGAAAAGATTTTTGAAAGGAATTTTCCTGATTTTCCCTTTCAGGTACATTCTGAACGCCAATACATAACACCTCTGGAAAGCTTGTTTTATGCTAAAGAGATTGACCTATAAAACAAGACTTTCTAATGAAGAATATTCATGGAATTGCTATTTCACTGGGAAGCTATGGTTTTCTTAATAGCAACATATTAATAGGCTCCAGGGACATACGGGATTGTTCGTGACACCTAATGGTTTCTGCATGAATATCTTTGTTATGTTTATCTAATAGACTATTTTGATTTGGATGTCCGGGTGACACCTTCATGCCCGTTCCTTCTCAGCCTGGGCGTACAGGGCGGAAGGAAAAAGCTGACCAGGAACTGCACTAAATGCTCCTAGTTGACCCTGAACCTCAAATCGGTATTCCTTAGTCTTTCGTGATATGAAAATCTAAGCAGGATTTACATAAATATAAAATCATTTTAAAAATGATAATTGATCATAATAAGAGTAAGCAGAAATGAACATGTACAACGACAACGAAAGTGAAAGGGAAGTAAATATATAAAATAGTATATAAGATAAAGTGTAAGTGTTATTAATATAAGTGAAATTAATCCTAAATTTAATGTGTGAACTATGCCTACATAATTGCAGCTTTTACTTTACATAGGTGTGGAAATTATAAGTAAGTGATGTTGTGCTAGGGAACTCCTAGTGTCATGTAATATTGCAAACATTTTAGGTGGATGTGGTAAATCCATTGTTAATAAAGCATTAGTGAACAATTTCATAATGAAAGTGTTTACCATACAAAGACAACCAAAACAGGTGAAAACGTGAACAACTAGGAGATGAGATAGCATTATAAGACAAGAAAGGTAACGCATGAAGTTGAATAAACTGAACCAGGTTAGGAGATATTGGTATCAAACAACGAATGTTACGTATAGTACTTGTAATGTAAAGTATCGTGAATAAATTCATAGAAAAAAATGAATAAATTTAATAAGGCTTAACTCAAGTCAAGCAAAAGAAAGTAGTAATAATTAACTTTGATGTTAATCTTTTATGTACTCGGATGATACATATAGATTTTGAAAATGTCTTATTCTTTAAAATTGTATTTGTTTTGTTTCGTTTTGTGCTTTTGTTGTCTGTTCTTTCATCCTGATTTCCTCACCCCTTCTCCTCCCGTTTCTATTACACATTCCTTTTTAAAATATATGAACGATGAAAAGTATAAAGAGAAAGAATAGCTCTGTTTCTGTGATGGTAGCTCTGTTTCACTTGAAACTGAAAATAAAGTCACGCGTTACAAACTTAATCCTTTGACTTCCAACGGCATAGATAGGTCCCGTGAAAAAAATCAAATACCATTAGCTATATTTCAAATCTGAGACAGACACACCATTTTCACACTGGTTCAGATATGGCAAAGAGAGCCTTTAGTTTCCAAAGCTATATAAGTATTTCCTTTTACTTACAGGTGAGCCATAATGGATCGTGAAGTAGATGTCAGGTTGCGACAACGGTCGGTGACGGAGTTCCTGTCCAAGACCGGCATGACTCTGCCACAGAGATTTAAAAATGATTTCTATCTACTGGAAAATCCACGACGGGGTAGACCATCGACGGTAGTGAGTGATGAGAATAAAAAAAGCATTAATCAAATCATCCAAGGACAAGCTCCACAATTAACAAGGACCGTTACTGTTTGTCATTTTGCAAGCTGCGACATGCCACCAAGACCCACAGCTCGCAGCTTAAGGATAAGCTCATCAGACTACACCATGAAAAAAACAAAAACCCATACAGCCCTTGTGATGCAGGAGAAAATCACGAAAATTGGTGCAAAATTTTTCCGCATCCTCCTTACTGTCCGGACTTGGCTCCGTCCTCTTTGCTCGTCTGAAGGCCCACCTGCGCGGTAAAATATTTGATAGTGAGAAAGACCTTATTTCCCATGCAATGGTGTAAATTCCCAAAAGTTTACTAAAGTGTATTTACATCATGTAAAGAACGTTGGACCAGATGTGCCACAGCTAATGGAGGCTAAATTGAGTAGGCTCAGTGTATAGCTAAATGTTCCAAGTATGTTCACAAAAAAATCATTCTCCTCCTGCGACAAATATAAAAATTG
Source organism: Thermobia domestica (assembly GCF_964235325.1). Taxonomy (NCBI): domain Eukaryota; kingdom Metazoa; phylum Arthropoda; class Insecta; order Zygentoma; family Lepismatidae; genus Thermobia; species Thermobia domestica. Next base: position 104,114,238 of record NC_137457.1, read on the forward strand.
GACAACAGTATGCGCAACTTTTTGAACACCCGTTATGTGTATATATACATATATTCGAACTAGCTCTAAAGAGTGGAAGGATATACGAGGGTAGGCTAATAAGTAATTGTTTTATATAATTCTTAAAATGTCGAAAACTAACTACCAGAAACATAACAAAATAAATATTTGAACAGTATTTAATAGTATACACTTAGAAATATATAGAGGTAGCTTTCATGATATAAGAATTAAAACTTACTTCCTAAATTCTGTATATGTATTATATGTTGATATGTTTACAAGTTTTGATACAGATAGTGAAATCTGTTTATGCCTTCTATGGGAAACAATGACTTCTTAACTCAGTCAATTGGTCATAGTTTAAAGAAAATAGATAACCATTAAACTCAAAAGGATTTCAGTATGGTGCAGAACATCTTTGATGATTACGTAGAATGTGTTGGTAAATTTCCTCTGAGGTTACATACTAAAGTCTCATTTCACTCTAGTAAATTTTTACGGACTTCATTTTTGTTTCTAATAATCTGATTCTATTAACACTAGCCCTTACATTTAGTCTGTTACTTCACCATTCATGATCTTAATTGCATTAGGCTCATCTTTAAACAACTCAATTTAATGCAATATATACCTAGGTAGTAAGAGTATTCCTTCTTCCAATCTATAATAAATCGTAATTAAGTCTGAAGCAGATACAAAGTAGCTGTTATAATTGAATACACTGCAACAGGAATACAGACATTATCCTGTAGAAGCTGATTCTAGAATTGATAACGTAATAACAATAACATAAAATATTTTATTCTCTTCAACCTCCTTAAGTTTTTGTTAACAATTTTTCGAGATTTAGTATAGTATCCTCAATTAATGCAGATTCTCTCGTGGAATTTTATGTGAAATGTTCATTTTATTCAATGATTGTTTATGATATTATCACAAAAAAGAGATACAAACTAAACAAAATCTAATAAACATAGAATTGATTGCATTTTCTCAATCATATTTTCTTCCTGTACATCGTATTCAAAGTTCTTCTTATCAATCATAACAAGATAATAAATAGTTTTACCTGGAACATTGCTTTCAAATTTAACAATCAATTTCAAACTATTTCTATCGATTACAGGTACTAATTTATTTTTGCTTGTATTAATTACACATATTGGTAAATTTTCTAACATCTTTCCTGGATAGTACTACATCTCAGTGTTTCCTATGGTAGCTCTCTTACGTATGGTATACATTCGTAAGCTTTAAGATATTCGCTACGACCACTTTTGATATGGATAATCACAAATTTATAGTGATTGAATCTGCTTCAGTCTTTTTCTTGATTATCAATTCCTATCAGTTTGAAGAAAAGGAAATTACAAAATTAGGCATATCAAATTCGTTCGAGTTAAATTGTGTGCTTAAATGAAATCTAGATATCGTCAGTAACGGTCTCCTCTAAACATTCATATGTGTAGAAGAAAATAGAAAATTTACCCTCTTTTAACCTTTATCGTACCAAGCCTCAGTCTTCAACGTTGTTTACCAAGCTGGGTTTTCTGGGTATCATTTTTTCTAAGAGTATCGAATTTCTCCAATGAATTTATACCAAGCACTATTTTAATGTTTCAACACAGTATTGAAGAAAGTTACTTAAATTATAATTTTTTGGATGCCCAAAAGCATATGAGAGTTAAATGAGCATTATTTGCATCAAATATTATGTTTGTTGGAGTAATATTCAGTTGTTCATAGACTTTTATACTTTCGTGTTCTTAAATCTGAAATACAAGTTTAACAATGGAGTTTTAACATTCAAGTGTGTTTTTACTATTTATATTTTTTATCGAACGCAACGTTGATCTAATTATGTAATAGTTAAAACAAGCAGATGTAGGACACTTATGAAAAAAGAATAAATTGATTCTTATAGTTGCAGGGGTATCAGCGAAAATCGACCTAAGTGTCCCTAGAGCACCCCGCTTGTCATAGATGTTGGATATATGACAAAAGGAACTCTTATCTCTATATTTGTAATCTTAACTTTACCTGGATGCGGTTGAACATTACCATATGTTCCATCCTCCTTCTTTGTTTTCCAAATAGCAAACGCATTATAATCAGATCCACTTCTTCTAAATGTATCTTTTAATCCTGCTATCATATATGTGTATATATTCATATATATGTATTTTAAAAGTATGAAAAATGAAATGAAATCTTTAAGTTTTACGTCCCACGGTTATGCCGGTTAGGCTAAAGGAGACGGTGATGATGAGTAATGAATGAAATTGTGGAATGAATAAAGTGGGAGGAAACGGGAGAACTCCGAGAAAACCCACGCACACGGTGTTTGTCCACCACAAAGTTCACTTGGCGGGGGCTGGTATCGAACCTGGGACCCCAAGCACCAGAGGTGAACGCTCTACCACTGAGCCACCGCTGCCCCATATATTAAAAGTATATTTTAATCCTAATCATTATATATTTTAACCCTACAAATGACAAGCTCTTTTTGTAACTAATCATGACAAGGTGAGCCTTAGAGGCTCACATGCTTTTTATAGCAATACAGAGGAATACTTGTAGATTAATGCTTCTGTTTTATTGTAATACTCTAGACACACCTAAAAATAATTTCCTTTATATTTCTGTTGTTCAGATTATAGTTTACACATATCTATAAACCATCTGTATCGGTACTTTTAATTGTAAAAGCAGCAATATATTTGAAAATAACTTCATGCTGAAAATTCGACGACCCGCCGTCAGTCTGCGATTTATAAAGGTGGGCCGACGGGGCGTCGACGAATTTTGTACATGAAGTTATTTTCAAATATATTCCTGTTTTTACAATTAAAAGTACCGATAGATATGGTTTATAGATATATGTAAACTATAATTCACAAGTAATTGTTATTTAGTTCTCTTGGAACTACACAGTTCACACAATATCAACATTTTGTCGTTTATAACTGGGTTCCTCAGTTCCTCTAGTGGCTGGCTTATTTTTCACAAACTCACTTATCCGTTTCCTCTATCCCTTAAAAACATCGAATTCAATATTAATCACTGAAAATACCGTATTCAGTTAACAGGCGTAATGAGTTACCTGGGTTTCGATTTCCAGTACGAGCTCTACCTCTGAAATACAACTCTCCCCCATTATTGAGACTTTTAGAGCACTTTCTCATCATCCTCGAACCAGTAAAGCCTAAGACGGCCCGCTACTGAGGCTTAAAGGGAGTTGGACTCAGTACCAACTTTGACTAACTGGGTGCCGAGTAGAGAAGTGATCTCAAATACGATTTCACGAAAGAAAGTGTATACAAAACATAACGACAATCTCAAAAACACACAACAGTTTTATGGTGTTCGGTGTTCGCCGGGTAACTAACTGTGTTTTTGAATCCTTAAACAAGTCCCTGGTGCCCGCTCACTTCATTGGTGAACCAGAAATCTCAGTTGTGCTTTAGGGCAAATCGCGAGTGAATTTTATCGAATATTTTTTATATACATAAAAATGTAAAGTGAGTGGTGCGAAAAAAAACGAATAAAAGACGCAATTTTTTTTTCTTTGACTAGCGAAGTGATGTATCTGTACTATGTAAATTCATTAAAGTTCAGTGGCGTACTTGGCCTAGACGGTGTTCAGCTTATGACTGATATACAAGTATTATCCTTCTGCTCTAAGTAGTGCGTTTTACAAGGAGTGAAGTATCGACGAAAATTTTCTATTCTCAACTTCTCTCGCTTTATGTTGTTATAAGTCAGCGGAATAATTGCTAGGTTCCGCAGAGCAAGACTCACTCTACCTCACGACGTTTTCTTGTCTAGTGATAGAAATGTAAAATCGGGACGCGAGTGTTAAGATATAATTCGGCTTTTGTCACATGTGCTTGCAAAACCCTAAACCTGCTTATGCTTCTGCTAGCTTTGGGGGGGGATCACAGTCAGTTTATCTCTGGACAACAGAAACTCCCGTTATACGGGATGAAAGTTCGTCACATTTGTCCGGCGATAAGTGGCTAATATTCCTACCGTTTATTTGGGGAGGATCTCTGGACAGCAAAACCACCCACAGGGATGAAAGTTCGATGGTCTGTCCAGCGATAAGTGTTTAAAATCCTTTCTCATGCAAGCTTGGGAGTCACAGGTATATTATCCCCTTGGTTCAGCAATGCCCCCCCCCATACTAGGGGTGCATGTCCGATGGCTGCCTGGGAATAACTGCCTAAAACTCCTATTTATGCAAATGCAACAAACCAAAAAGAATAATATCTGCAGGTATGTGACTCAATTGTTGAATTTTCATAATCCCCTTGTGTGCATTAAACAAAGTTAAAGAATAGAAGTAAAAAGTAAACTGATCGTCAGTGAACAAATAAACGTTTAAACTTTAAAATAAATAATTATCGAGTCACTTTCCGTTTCCCATTCTAAAAATTAAAGCAAATTTATAAAGAAAGGGAAGTTGAGTATTCAAGTTCAAAGGAAGTTAAAGACATTGAAATAATAATAAGTCTCATAATACGTAAGACTTGACGTAGCATTTCCGAGGGAAGTAGCTTTCAGTGACTAAATTCCTATTATATCAGAGGAAGTAAGTTGATTACACACTGCCCTGGTTTAAGAGGCCACTGACTAGAAAAACAGAGTTTATTCAGCAAAAATGAGTTTTGCGCAGAAAATGAAAGAAAATCTATTAGATTTAGAGCAATCCCATTGTTCTAAGACACCCACGGGCAAGCACTGTTATATTTTGGATCGGTGGAATAATTATTATTGTATTGAATGTAAGAAAGTGAATGTATACGGACATTCTCCTCCTCAATTTGGTCGTCGTCTTCTATAAACGATTTCGAAGGTTTTTCTCTTGAGGATGATGCTACTGGTGATGCTTTGGTTAGTCGTAAAATATATGAGAACCGTCGTAAAATATATAAAATATATGACTTTGTGTTTCCAATAAGTTCTTGTGATGGATTACTAGAAGATAAATAATTAAAAAAAATCTCCATCCAGGTAGATTTTTGAGTTTCTGTGGTCGAGACTCTTCACTAATTAAATTTACAATGTGAGATCCCTCTAGTTTATCACCTTTGATGTAAACATTTGCTATATTCTCCCACGTGATGATATCATCATATTTCACTCTATGCAGTAGTAATTCAGCTCTTTTACTAAACATTTTGGGAATAGATACCTACATTTCATCTTCTACCTTGAGCTTCTCTGATTTAGTTGACGTAATCGAAAGTGTAACAGGTTCCTATTTTCGTATGAAATGTAAATATTTTTGAAGACCATTATTATATTGATTCCATTTTTCTTCATCATTAAGAGAAGAAAAATGTAAAATATGTTACATTTCTTGATCCAAACTAGATTCACGTTTCTTTCTCGATGGCTGATAATGGTGAAGCTGGTGATTGTGTGCGGCTACCAACTTCAGGTTGAACTAAAATAATTTTCTTTGTGTATTCCATTGCACTAACGGAATAGAAATTTCATAATGCACCTCTTCAAATAGGAACTAATAATACAGGTAAGAATCCACGTTGTCGCATTAAGGGGACATTTGCCATTTTGAGATTTACTAATATTAATGCATTACTCATGTTCTGTCTGCATGAAAACACAATTACATTGACTATATGTATGATTAAAAGTGATTTTATACAAAATTAGATAATTAATTACTGCATAAATTATTATTAATTATGCATTTTTATTACGTGTCTTTCTCTGTAATCAATTGTCAGAAACATTTTTTTAAAAAAGTATATGATTTTTTACACATTTCTCATTGACATAAAATAATAATACACGTCAATATCGTGACAGATGTTAAATTATTATTAATTGAAAATGGAAAAGTGCATTGCTGATACTACTGAATTCCGTATGAGGAGAAAACTTTCAGTTTTGAGCACTATTTTTGTGGAAAATACTTTATTTATTCCTATATATTGCATATCAGGCAAATCCCTATATATTTATCTTTTGATTGGTACCACAGTTTTGGATATAGACATATGCATTTCAAAAAAAGACATGAAATAATTTCGTAATATGTCAAATGCCACCCACTTGATTTGTGAGGTGGCTCCTCCCACTTCAGGCGACGTTTTTTTCGGAACTTCTTGCAGTCTGGATAAGTCTTGACAGAGTTACCAACGCACAGTTTTATTCAGCTAGTGTTTTAGAAATGGGTCGAACGCGGCGATGTCCTTCCAGAAGTAGGAAGAGAAATAAGCATTCTAAGTCTATTCGTTTATCTTGGATAAAAAGGCGTGAAATAGAAGATAGCTCCAAGTGTGACACTTCTGTTTGTGTATCTTTGGAAGAAACAAGTGGAAGTTCTATGGAGGTTCCAATTGCAAGGGATGAATCAGATGATAAAGAAAGGTGAGATTTATTTTACTTTCCATCCTGATTATTAATTACTTTGAACCAACATAAAATTATTCCTTTATAAAATTGTTATCATTCTATCTAAATGTATACACGGAAAGAACATTGTAAATCCAGTTTTATTGATTTTATACCAAAACTATTTTTGTAGTCTGACTGAGCGTGTTGTTTACGCATATAGCTGCTTTTAACATCCAATTAACAGATGAATGATCAAAATTTTTTTTACCACTTTGGGTAGTCTAAAACATCGTGTGCAACGCATACTTTTACGGTTGGGTGCAATCTCAAAATCGAAGAAAAAAATGTACTTAGCCCTGTTCTTTCCCTGTGCCCTTAACATGTTTCACTAATCTTTTAGTGGATTATTATAATATTGCTAGGTGTATTATTTTAAAAAAATACAATTACGTGAAACATTTGCGTGTTTAATTTTATACAGCGATACATATAATAATACTATTATGCGCAATGTTATATATGAAGGGCTTGGAACAATATGCCACATTTTAAAAAAAATCACTATTTTTAAGATCCTTGCATATCTTACGACCTGTAGTAGTCGATTTGGAAGTGAGGGAACACTATGTATTAATATAAAAAGCTCTAATAGATTGAATAACAAAATTATTATCTAAGATTCCGGGGTAACGCGTCCCAGAACGAAATAAAGTAGGGGAACGGATATTCGATTTTCTGGTAAATGGAGAACGACGTTCTCCGTATTCACTCCAAATCGATCACTGATAACCCGTTGATCTTGACAAGTTTGCGAAAATCGAAATTAGGGTCAGTAGATATCATAAGTATTCTTGTTTAAATTACTTTTTTTATGATGCAATGGCAAATTTCACTTTTCTCTCTGATCATAAATATATATTAGTTTAGCGTCCCTTGTCAGCAGCGAGGCTATATGAAACATGGACCTACTGGTTAACATGGAATCCGAACCATAATCGTTCTATGCTCTCCTCTCGGGACTCGAACCCAGGACCCCTTGAAGCGAAGCGCACGTGCTAGCCACTAGACCAGCGATATATATATATATATATATATATATATATATATATATATATATATATATATATATATATATATATATATATTGCATCTTATGTCTGAATATTATGTGTTTGTATATATAGGTATTTTAGGAAATGTATTCTACCTTATTTATTAAGTGTTTACTTTTATTGGTTAAATAATATATATACCCTAATACACTTGCCATCTTCTTTGATACTGTTTAGAATTCGAATGAGTTAGATGCTTTACAAATACTTGTTATAATATACAACTAAAATAAAAATTAGGAATTAATTTAACTGACAACATATAGAATTACAATAAGGATTAAACGATTATTTTACTTTAGGACTATTAATATTTCAGACTTGAAGAAATGTACTTTACTCGACTCATTCTATCATACATTTTATAATTGTTTACTGCTAAAATATGTACACTTCGAGGAAAATCACCTGTTAAAATGTTCATTGTAACTGAAGGTTTATAGGAAAAAGTAATTATATCTGTTCATAATTTATTAGTGGAAAGCTTTTTAAAAGCTCATGCTTAATTTACAGATCATTCCTATTAAATAATTTTTAGAAATACTTGGTCAACTCACACCTGAAGGGGACTCAGTCTCCTACACCAACATTCAGTTGTTTGTTTACATCAAAGATTCCGGCAGCGTGATTTGCGCCCTCAACGTGTTTTTTTTTTTTTCGTCGTGGCTTTTGCTCCACATGATTTTCTACTCTTGGTTATTCACCGAAAAGTCATGAAACCGAGTCTAAAATTGCACTGTTTTAATCTAACTAAATTGCAAACAAAAGAACAAAACCAGTTTCACATTTGAACTTCATATAAAAGTTAAATTTTTGGTTTAATTTTCGAGCGACAATAGGAGATAATTTAATAGTCATAGAGAAGGAAATCTAATTCGAATTTTTAAAAAAGATAAACACATTTCGTAGTCCTACATACAGGAAAAAAGTAATTTTTGACCATCTGTCCTTCAATTATTCACCCTATTCATATAAGCCATATCATTCAACATATAAGCACTAAATTTCTATAAATTTCATTTTCATTTCTATAATTTATTATTATTATTATTATTATTATTATTATTATTATTATTATTATTTTGTGTCATTTCAGCTCTGACACTGAGTCTCTACCATCTCTTGTAGTGGAGCCAGAGATTGTTAGTCGCAATGACTTTCCAAATGGCTATCGAATTGTAAATTTAGGACACATTCTCAAGTGGTCCATAAAGCTCCAAGAAAAACACAGAAAGATATGTGTTTTAGGAAAAATGGATTTTCATAGAGAGAGACGTTCAGGACTAGTGTCTTACCTCTATTTCAAGTGCCACGTGTGATAACGCGAAGTATGTCACTCTACGGAGGAGGAACAACAGTCTAAAAGATCTGTAATCAATACTGCAGCTGTTTGGGGCACTGTTTTCATTGGAAGTGGGTATTCTCATCTAGAGGAATTCCTCAGTATTATGGATATCCCATGTATGAGCTTCAAACTATTCAACAAGATTGAACAAGATCTGGAACCGGTAAGTAATAATTGACAAATCCCTTTGATCTTCCCGAAAAAAAACCCTGAGAAATAGACTTTCCTACTTATCAACAATATCACAAGTACCTAATATAATAGTTGCATTGATATAGTTCTGTATAGAAGATTTTATCATAATAGCACTTGCGCAATGAAAGTAACCTTAGTTACAAGCAGGCCCGCAACCAGCCATAGAAGTCTGGGGGTGCCATAAACATGTTAGGGGGGCCCAAGTCTTAAAATAATTGTTACAAATATATAACTTCATGATTTTTTGTGTTCATATAGTATATGATGCATTGAGATCTGCGAGCCATGAAAAATTTAGGGAGGTCTGGCCCTATTTGCCCCCTTCTAGTTGCTGACCTGGTTACAAGGGCAACGTAGTAGTTTCAATTGCCAAAAATGTGGAAAACTCGAAAACGTAAATTAATCGTTAAAAAGAAAGAAAAAAACTTAAGCACATAAATCGGTGATTTCGGCTTTGATAGCGATCAAATATGACGAATTTATAATAAATTACTTTTGCCTTTGAGAAAATCTTATTTTTCCTCTTCTTCTGCACCGCGACTAAGGAGGGCGGTAATAATGAAATAAGCGATAATGGTGGAATGAAGGAAGTGGAAGGAAATTAGAGAACTCCAAGGGAAACACTTACGCGGTGTTTGTCCACCATAAAGTCCACATTGGTGGGACCGAGATGGAAGCAGGGACGCCTTCCGCTATAGGTGAGCGCTCCACCACTGAACTACCGCGATCTCATAAGAAGAAATATATTGATGGGTGTCCGAAGCGGCTAATTTTGAATTGTAAATAAATTAATGACAAGTAAATTCATTACTACTTCATATTGAAAGGGGGAGTCTGATAGAAAGCATGAATTCGTCGCTTAACTGCGAATATTTGAGTCGTGGTGGATGGTAGAGCTTTCACCTGGTACGTGGGTTTCCTGATTTGATCCCATCTCGCGCCAAACGGACATATATCATTGTGTGCGTTTACTTGGGGGGTTCTTTTCTTTCCCCCACTTTCTTCATTCAACCATTTCATTCATTAACATCATTAACGTCTCATTCAGGATCGGTGCATAAATTTCATATGTAAATGCGAATGCGGGATAAATTTGGGTTAAATAAAATGGGGTCAATATGAGCAGCTGTTGAAGGTGGGGTGTAGTGAGATTTTTGAACTCAGCATACTTTTAATTTTGCCATTTCAACTGAAAATAATGGAAAAAAGATGTTATAAATCAGAGCTGTCCAAATGGCGGCCCGCCAAAACATTTTCTGCGACCCACAAAGCTCTCACGATTTACAATTGTTATTACTGATAATATTTTCATTTATATTTATTCATTCTTTTAATGTTTCCACACTTCTTTCTGAATAAGGCATCCATTTAGCGCTTCTGTACAACAACAACAACAAAAAAGCGGGCATCCACAGCAACACTGCAGTTGGTAATGTAACTACAGGGGAAATATCGTTGATGAAAGGGATGGTTACTTCAATAACCAATACATCTGGTCTAGCTTAGAAAAGAAGATCCTTTCTTCCTCGAACTCTGCCTAGAAGCCATAAGGAGCCAGAAATACACCACTTCCTTTCACAACATATAATAATAATAATAATAATAATAATAATAATAATAATAATAATAATAATAATAATAATAATAATGATAATAATAATAATAATAATAATAGTTGCGGCCCTCCACCTTACTAGTAAAGACGGCTATGGCCCTCTGGCCCATTATAATTTGGCACCACTGTTATAAATGGTTCAATAATATATTAACAAGTAAATTTTATTACAATTAACGTACATAGTTAAAATCTACTTATTTTCAGTCGCTTACTACATTGGAGAAAATGATAAAATAACTTAAATGACAAGGAAATTGAACGAGCGAGACCTTGATGAGAGGAGTTTGGCGCTTATATATATAGCCAGTATAATGCATCTGACCCAAACAAAACGGGTTCCTAATGGTTAAAATACTAATCTAACCTATCTATTTGGAGGAGTATCAAAGTTGAAACTTCGATTTAGGAGTTTTTGATTACGTTTTCGGAGTTTGCACCACTCTGCGACCATAGCATAGTCTAGTTATGATCCTCAACCTACGTAAACCGCCATATAACGAATTGTGGATCACACTCGTTTTGCTGCTCTAGTGGAATTTTCATATTGATGTTGTCAAGAATACTTTATGGTGTGTATGATGAGATGGTTGCGCACCGGAGCCATACGAGACTTTAATATAAATTAACGTGAAATCTAAAACATTGATCTTTCACGAAATATTACCCGAATCTCCCACACAGCAAGCGAGAACGCTATTTGGCCACCCGGTATTTCAACTGCAATTCAGCACACTTGCAGGGACATAAGGTGCGGGGCCGTAGGCTAACCAAACATTGATGATTTTATGTTTATTAGATGCGAGATCGTAGAGTGAGCATATGTGGGAGTCAAGAGGTGAAGCCTCAATCGCTATCTACATTTTATACAAAGTAAAATTCAAACTGAAATTTTCTGAACGTTGCTAGTCTTTACAATACATACAGAGACAAAAAATAACTATTTATCTGTATAGTTTCTGCACAATCGTAGAGAAACTGAGTCACATTCTCGATGACTAGGGAAATTTATCTTGTTCGTTATTGACATCACTCAAAGTAGAAAGTAAATGGGTAATGAGATTTGTAATGAATCAAAATTAGAACAAAATAACGATATGTCATGTTTTCTAAAACAATGTATATCTTTTGTAGGTGTGGACAGATTGTCTTTGGAGTCAGATGAAAGAAGCTGGAGAGGAAGAAAGAAGATTAGCGATTGAAAAGGGCCATGTAGATCCAGATGGTATACCATGGATAACTGTATACGTGGACGGAGGGTGGAGCAAAAGAAGTTATGGGCAGTGGTATGGGAAGGGGATCTAAGCAGTGGCGTAACTAAAGGCTTGGGGGCCCTCCCGCAGACAGGGTGGAGTGGGCCCTTCCCTACTTCCCACTTCGCGATTTGGGGGCCCCTGATGGCTTGAGACCGCACGCAATGCAGGGTCTACGGGCCCCTTATTTACGCCCCTGGATCTGAGGGCGAAGCCCCCACTTACTCAACCTGACTCTACCTGCAAAACCTGGGTTGGAGCTAATCCTTTGGCAACTACAACTGAAATTCAATATGCTTGCAGGATTATGAGGTCGAGTAAACGCCTAATGAGATGCGAGGGCGTACACGGAGCGAATTTCCGGATCTGAAATGAAATTCGGTGTGCTTGCAAGTTTATCGGATGCAAGGCCGTTGGCCGATCAAAAGGGATAAGGGAGGCTGAGGACAAAGCCCCAAAGGAAAGCCCCAAATGAAATTAAATATGGTTCTAGGTTCATGAACTGAGAGGCCGTAAACCGAGCAAACTGGGAGATCCAGGGGTGAAGCCGACGAATATTTTATCTATATATTCAACTAACCACATTCTTTTTAAAATAATGTTTGTAAGTTTTTATTTTACCCTACTAATGATGGTGAAGATGGGAAATGAATCGTTTTGTTTGCTAACCATGTTATATTTGGAGTGACCCTCCCTGCTGGTCTAATGGCTATTATGCGCGACGTGAACGGGATCCCGTGTTCGATTTCCGGTGGGAGTGCATTGAACGATAATCTTCGGATTTCAGGAGTTGTATATCTACGTCTCATGTAGCCTCGCTGCTCAAAGGGACGCTAAACATAAAATCAAAAGTTCAACTTGGCATTCTTTTATGAGCACAAGTAATATAATTTTTGTTAGTATACATTCTGTGGAGATAGGGAACGCCTCCCGCCAACAACAGGGCTTTCAATAGTTTCCGCTTCCACTCCTGGCTGTGTGAATTTTTCGCGAAATATGTTCATATGAAACACCCAAATGAGCTACGAAACATTCCTGAAAGCTTTCACAGATGAATGGACAAAGCAACCAATATTATTTTTCTTCTGAAGCAGAAATAGTCTTTTGTGAAGGTCACTGCAAATGGGGGTGGGGGTTTATTGACCACGGAAGAGAAGATTGAAGAGCTGTTCCCATTTGCAGACTTCCTTCTGCGAACTCGATATTGTCTGATTTCCAAAAGCAACAGCTGAAGTGAAGGGATGAAATTTTATAACCACAATACCTTTTCCTTTTCTAGTACATTTTTTGTACTAGCTGATTCACAATTTAGACTAGCGGCAATTATCTTAGCCAAGATTCCAAACACCTCGGCCTCCTTCCCAACAGGTGGGGGGAAAAATGGCATTCTCTTGTTTCTGACCCTGCCGGCACGAACTATTTTTATATTCTTACATCTCGACCGTGACAATAGCTGTCATGTTCCATCGTCTAGTTTATTCCAGGAATTACAATCCTACTCCTAGCAGGACGGAGGTGTGGAGGACGGTACAAAATTTAGAAAAAATAGGCCTATGCCTAAACATGTTTAGATCAGTGCCGTTTTAAATAGATGTCGTAAACATATTATTCTCGTTTCGATGAGAATTGATGCTGCGGTACATTGCAAACTATATTAGTTTTAATTTTTGTTGAAAACTGTTACATATTGTATGTATGTATATTATTTTGTTTTCCATGCAATTAACACTAATGTCATAGTGGATTAAATAATAAGATTCGAATTAGTAATTTTGGTTTACGTTCTGCCGTGTCGTCACAAAACGCTGTAACTTTGGCGAAGAAGTTTTGCGAAAATGAGCCTTAAAGTTTTCATCCGAAAATGTGATCTGTATCGTGTAGAAATAGTGTATTTTGACTTTGAAAATACGTGGTTACATGTAATGTTACGTAAATGCATGTTGTGTGATTAAATTTGGTGAAAATTGGTTGGTTGACCATTATTGCCTAGTTACACTGGTTCCACACGATACAGATCACATTTTCGGATGAAAACTTTAACGCTCATTTTCGCAAAACTTCTTCGCCAAAGTTACAGTGTTTTGTCACGACACGGCAGCATTGCTCCACACATACACTGGCGCAAATCCCGGGGGGTGAAGGGGACATGCCCCCTCCTATCTTGGAACTGGGGGGATTGTCCCCAATAATCCGATTTGAAATGTGAATTGGGGGGAGAAATTTGATTATTTGTGTTTAATAAAGGGAATTAGCTACTCCAAAACAGAGACTGTAAAAAAGTAATAAGCTGTTCCGAAGTTGTTTATGGGACAAGATAATAATAATAATAATAATATTATACAATTGTAATAAAAAAAAATGGAAACAACAAAATGACAAAAACAAGAAACGAAACAAAAATACACAACACCTTGTCACTCACTCTCTTCATCTAACCCGCTGGCCGGCCGACATTATCAGCCGCATGTGCATCCAATCATAAGAAAACATTGCCCCCGAGAAAATCGGTGTCTGCGATATCGCCGACAATATCGGGGGTTTGGTCGACAGCATCTGCGTGTCAGAGGATCGGCCGATAATGTCGGTGGCGTATGCAAACGCACTAAGTGTGTATCTATTTTTACCTTAGAAAATTATATATAATCCAACACACACACACTGTATATTATATATATATATATATTATTGTATATATACAGGGTGTTCCATAAGTCCTCTAATATAGGGTAAATATTATCGGTTTTACAACAAAATGTAAGAGGGGAAACCGTCACCAAATATGATGTTTTCAATCCAAAAGGGAAGGAATTTTAAAATCGGACTACTATTTTGGTTGTACACTCTTTATGCGTCCAATAATGAAAATTTAACGTTGCCATTTATCTGGATCAACAACATAAGTGAATGAAGTTACTGTCTTTTACGCTAACGTATCGATGGTCAGCCTCCATTGAAAGCACAGCTCTTATTCACCATATTGTTACAAAATTTATTCACCTCCTGACCCACCCTTCCCTCCCTCTATTAATGGAAACGTTGCATTTTCATTTAACATTATGTACATAAAGACTACAGCCCAAACGGCTAGTCCGATTTAAAATATTCCTTCACTTTAGATTGAAAACATATTTGGAGATCGGTTCCCCTCTTACATTTTGTTGTACATTTATGTTACGCTATGTCAAGGAAGTTTTGAGACGCACTGTATTTAAATGGCTAGGGTAAACAACCCAGTTATGGGCCCGGAGTAAGGATGGTACCGAGACCAAGACTAGTCTCGGTCTCGTCTCGGTCTCGTCTCGAATTATCGAGACGAGACTGAGACGGCCTTTTATATACCGAGACGAGACCGAGACCGAGACGGCCGTTTATTTACCGAGACGAGACCGAGACCGAGACGAGACCGAGCTCTATAAATCGAGACGAGAACGAGCTCTATAAATCGAGAC
The DNA here is from genome assembly GCF_964235325.1 of Thermobia domestica. NCBI lineage: Eukaryota > Metazoa > Arthropoda > Insecta > Zygentoma > Lepismatidae > Thermobia > Thermobia domestica. The sequence goes on from NC_137457.1 coordinate 104,129,579, forward strand.
GAGACCGAGACGAGACTTAGGTCAGTCTCGAAAGTCTCGGTCTCGTCTCGAATATTGATATAGACAACTACTAAGATTGACCTTTACTCAACATTTCTTTCGTTGCTGTATTAGGTAATATGGGAAAAGTTGACTAATGTTCAGTGGCGGATTTAGGGGATGGCTATCGGACTGAAGCCCCTCCCGAAATAGATTTGTGATCTTTTCTTCGCATTGCACGCACAACACAAATATTTCTTACTAGTTCTCAAGCCTCTCCCGAAACAAAATCCACCACTGCTGATGTGTATAGTCATCTCTGTCTCTCTCTCCCTCTCTCATATATATACATCAGCTAATCATTATCACAACAAACACTATTCGAAGCTTTCGTGCACCCACTGGAAAACGTGAAGTATATTAATATTTATTTGCATATATTGTTATTGTAGACTGTTCCCATAATGCCCACCGACTTTGATTTTACAAAATTTGAAAAATAAATTTCACTTTTTATTTAGTGGTCAATTTGAAGGCATTTTGTTATACTACCATTAAGAAACCCATATACATCATATTATGAATCAATCATTATGGAACAATCTCATGTGTGACACGCAGCAGTGGTACCAATCTTTGAAAGTTTAATTTACAACTCTTTTCCTTTTTCTTTTTTAACTGATTTTGTGAGTAATGGTGCATTCAGTATAAAGGTACAACAAGATATTCTCTCTCTCTCTCTCTCTCTCTCTCTCTCTCTCACTGTGTGTGTTTTTGTTTCTAGTTTCCGGCGTAAGCATGTCGATACTACCAGGTATACTTTCGTGTGTACATATGCTAGTGTGTGTGTGTGTGTGGCGCGGGTATATGAAGTATTAATTGGGATCGCGTAGTGCAACTTATCGATATTAGTACGTACATACAAATGGCTGTTACTTCCAACGATAACTTTGAACGAATGCGAATTTTTAAATTCTGCTTTTTGCAATAAATAAGTAGAGTGATTCTTCTCGAGGGAGTTCCCCTAAATGGTAGCCCCTACCATGTCCAATTGAATCACAAATTGCCGCAATCGTTTGTACATTGTTTGTACAGAAATGTGCAAGCCAAATTTTCGTTTGTACACTATTAGGGGCGCCGCCAGAACGAAAACAGATTGGGGAGTGTCTAACTGGTACCCACACACCAACATGTCCTATTCAATCACAAATTATCGCAATCGTTTGTACTTCGTTTGAACAGAAATGTGCAGGCGAAATTTTCGTTTGTACACAATTAGGGGCGTCGCCGGATCAGAAAAAATGGGGGCTGTCTAAGTGGTAGCTCCCCTACCCAGGTCCAATTGAATCACAAATTGTCGCAATTGTTTGTACTTCGTTTGTACAGAAATGTGCAGGCGAAATGAATGTTCGCACGCAATTAGGGGCGCCGCCAGAACGAAAACAAATTGGGGGCTGTATAAGTGGTAGCCCCCACCAACATGTCCAATTCAATCAAAAGTTATCGCATTCGTTTGTGCATCGTTTGTACAGAAATATGCAGGCGAAATGTTTGTTTGAACAAACTTAGGGTCGCCGCCACAACGAAAACAAATTGGGGGCTGTCTAACTGGTAGCCCCCCACGAACATGTCCTATTCAATCACAAATTATCGCAATCGTTGTACTTCGTTTGTACAAAAATGTGCAGGCGAAATTTTCGTTTGTACACAATTAGGGGCGCAGCCAGAACAGAAAAAAAATGGGAGCTGTCTAAGTGGTAGCCCCCCCTACCATGTCCAATTGAGTCACAAATTATCGCAATCGTTTGTACATTGTTTGTACAGAAATGTACAGGCCAAATTTTCGTTTGTACACTATTAGGGGGGCCGCCAGAACGAAAACAAATTGGGGGCTCTCTAACTGGTAGCCCCCCACCAACATGTCCTATTCAATCACAAATTGTCGCAATCGTTTCTACGTCGTTTGTACAGAAATGTACAGGCAAAATTTTCGTTTGTACACAATTAGGAGCGCCGCCGGAACTGAAAAAGATGGTTGCTGCCTAAGAGGTAGCCCCCACCCGTCACGTCTAATTCAATCACAAGTTGTCGCATTCGTTTGTGCATCGTTTGTACAGAAATGTGCAGGCGAAATATTTGTTTGAACAATCTTAGGGGCGCCGCCAGAACGAAAAAAAGTTGGCGGCTGTCAAAATGGTGCCCCCCCCCATCATGTCCAATTGAATCACAAATTATCGCAACCGTTTGTACTTCGTTTGTACAGAAATGTACAGGCAAAATTTTCGTTTGTACACTATTAGGGGCGCCGCAAAAACGAAAACAAATTGGGGGCTGTCTAACAGGTAGTCCCCCACCAGCATGTCCTATTCAATCACAAATTATCGCAATCGATTCTACTTCGTTTGTACAGAAATGTGCAGGCGACATTTTCGTTTGTATACAATTAGGGGCTCCGCCAGAACAGAAAAAGATGGGCCTGTCTAAGTGGTAGCCCCCCCCACCATGTCCAATTGAATCGCAAAATGTCGCAATAGTTTGTACTTCGTTTGTACAGAAATGTGCAGGCGAAATGTATGCTAACAAGCAATTAGGGGCGCCGCCAGAACGAAAAAAATGGGGGCTTTCTAAGTGTTAGCCCCCCGCCAACATGTCCTATTCAATCACAAATTGTTGCAGTCGTTTGTACTTCGTTTGTACAGAAATGTGCAGGCGAAATTTTCGTTTGTACGCAATTAGGGGCGCCGCCAGAACAGAAAAAATGGGGGCTGTCTAGGTGGTATAACCCCCACCATTTCCAATTGAATCACAAATTGTCGCATTCGTTTGTGCATCGTTTGTACAGAAATGTGCAGGCGAAATGTTTGTTTGATCAAACTTAGGGGCGCCACAGAACGAAAACAAAGTGGGAGGCTGTCTAAGTGTTAGCCCCCGCATCATGTCCAATTGAATCACAAATTGTCGCAATCGTTTGCACTTCGTTTGTACAGAAATGAGCAGGCGAAATGTATGTTTGTACATTTAGGGGCGCCGCCAGAACAGAAAAATTAGGGGCTTTCTAAGTGATAGCCCCCCACCATGTCCTATTCAAGCACAAACTTTCGCAATCGTTTGTACTTCGTTTGTACAGAAATGTGCAGGCGTAAAGTTTATTTGTACACAATTAGGGGCGCAGCCAGAACGAAAACAAAGTGGGAGGGCTGTCTTCATGGAAGCCTCCTACGATGCCTAATTCAATCACAAGTTTTCGCAATCCTATGTACGTCATTTGTACAGATAGGTGCAGGTAAAATTTTCGTTTGTAGACAATTAGGGGCGACGCCAGCTCGAAAACAAAGTGGGGGCTGTCTAAGTGCCAGTCTCCCACCAACATGTCCTATTCAGCCACAAATTGTCGCAATCGCATGTACTTCGTTTGTACAGAAATGTACAGGCAATATTTTCGTTTGTACATAATTAAGGGCGCCGCCAGAACAGAAAAAATGAGGGCTGTCTTAGTGGTAGCCCCCCACTATGTCCAATTCAATCACAAATTGTCGCATTCGTTTGTGCATCATTTGTACAGAAATGTGCAGGCGAAATGTTTGTTTGAACAAAATTAGGGGCGCCGCCAGAACGAAAACAAAGTGGAGGCTGTCTGCTTGGTAGCCCACCCACCATGTCCAATTGAATCACAAATTGTCGTAATCATCTGTACTTCGTTTGTACAGAAATGTGCAAGCGAAATGTTTGTTTGTAGACAATTAGGGACCTTGCCAGAACGAAAACAAAGTAGGGTGCTTTCTAAGTATAACCCCTCCACCATGTCCAATTGAATCACAAATTGTCGGAAGCGTTTGTACTTCGTTTGTACAAAAATGAGCAGGCGAAATGTTTGTTTGTTCACAATTAAAGGCGCCGCCAGAACGAAAACAAAGTGGGGGCTGTCTAAGTGGTAACCCCCGACCATGTCCAATGCAATCACAAAGTGTCGCTATCCTATGTACGTCGTTTGTACAGAAATGTGCAGGCAAAATGTTCTTTTGTACAGAATTAGAGGCGACACAAGAAATAAATTATTGTGGGGTCTGTCTAAATGGTACCCCGTCCATCATGTCCAATTCAATCACAAATTGTCGTAATCGTTTGTACATCGTTTGTACAGAAATATGCAGGCGTAATTTTCGTTTGTACACAATTAATGGTGCCGCCTAAAGGAAAAGAAAGTGGGGCTGTCTAAATGGTAGCCCCCAACATATCCAATTCAATCACAAATTATATCAATCGCTTGTACATCATTTGCACAGAAATGTGCAGTCGAAATTTTCGTTTGTACTCTATTAGGGGCGCCGCCAGAAAGAGAACAATGTGTGGGACTGTATAAATGGTAGAAACATTAAAAAAAAATTGTCACATTTATGGAGTATTTTTCTAACAGGACTTTGTTCACACTTTTGTGTGGTTTGGTATGTTCATACTATCGTGTGATTCACTATATTGATCTTATTCTAACGATGATGGAATTAAATATTTATTTTTTGTTTTTTGTTTATATTTACACTTACAGTACAATCATTATTGCTGAGTTAGTTTATCACTCCTTGGCTCTTATTATTAAACTTATTCATTATTTCTTACGTGAGCTGAATCCTTATGAGAAAAATTTATTTTTTTCTTTCTATCTTGCGCAGAAACCGTTATTCTCATCTCGTACAGGAAATTGATAAGTGGAAGATATAACAAATTCACAAAGTAGACTGTTAAAGGGAAAATTATAACACAGTATTTTGTTTTATATGATCATCTTCATTAAACTCATTTTGCAGAAACTATAGAATGCATGGTGAAGTATTTTGGTGCATTCAGCATTCTGATTTACGAGCAGAGTTGCTAACTGGCCGGTATTCGCTGTGATTTTGATTAAGGCCGGTGACCGGTACAAACTTATTAGCCCCCTTCTGACTGGTATTTTGGAATCTACAATCCAGAATATAACATTGAACATCGAAAGTTTTCAACAGTGCCTTTACAAACACAAATTTCCGTTGTATTATACATTACCGATATTTTTTTAATGTATGACAGTTTTTTTCATTTATTTAACATAACAAATTTGATAACACTTATATTTTATTGTAAAAGGATTTTATACATTTATTGAGAGTAGAAAATGACTTTCTAAAGCAATTTCCTTTGTTTTAAGTGTAAGTTTATAGAGTAAATTTCATTTTATGAATCAACTATTGTTACATAAAGATTAATATCCAGTATTATTAATCTGTTTCGATAATTTTAAACAAGTGGCAATTGCTGGTAAATAAAATAACGATCAATACAGTCTTCAGTTTCTCATTTGTACAGAGAATTTTGAGGGTGTGCCGGTAATTTTATTTTCCTGAGTTGGGAACCTATTTACGAGGTTTTGTTTCAACTCTGCTACGTAATGGCTCCGTACTGACACTCCGCATGCAAATAAGTATGTAAGGCTACCATACGCCCCGGTTTCTTAAAATTTGTTCCGGTGTGCAGAAATTTTCCTTCTTGTCCTGTTTTTTTCTTTATTATTATTATTAATTACATATCAAAATTTCTGAAAAGATAATAAAATCGACTTATTCCTTTTGCTTTCAATTCCGACAATACTATAGGAACAATTTCATTCTAATTGTAATCCATATCAGAAAGTCAAAATAAGTCCAGACGAAGCATTGAAAGTGAAAAGTATGTTCGTAGTCAGAGGTAGAAGTTTAAACACTAATAAAATCACAGTCTATAATGTAAATAAAATACGATCTGTCGTAGCGTACAAATTATGTAGTATTATTATTAATAAATATCTTCGTTTCTACTAATCACATTAAATTCAAAGTTTATACAACATATGCATATACAATAAAGATGATACTACTCCACTTCTACCTTTTTCTTCTTTTTCCAGAATTCCTACTTGAATCCAATAATGGGACGTAGGCTTCAATGCATCCAAGGATTTCCACAAGGTAACTATAATCTCAATATCCTTCAAATAATATAATCCAAATACTAATGCATCATATGCCACTACGAATTCTTAAAAACAATATATATATATATAAGTAAGCAATACAACTGTACAATGTTAATACAAAGTTATTATATCAACGCCTATAAATATCTCTAATAATAATAATACCTAATCCCAAGTTGCAGTAAGTTCCAATAAATATCAATAATATGTTATATAGTCATGTAAATAAGAAACTGAAGGCGAAGGATGAACATTAGTTCTATTGCTTTCACTAGTAGTTGGTGGAGGGGGTGGAGGCAGGCTAGCACTTCTAAAAACTTTAGGATTTCGACGTAACATGGGGCGTCGCTTATAAATTTTAAATAACAGAAAAACTGCTAACAACAGCAATAAAATTTCCACAATATGAACAATGATCCACAACACATCTTGATCCAAAGACATAGATTCTGCTCTAGCGCCTTTCATACAAAGAGTACACAAGAAAAAACCTTGTTTATATAGTAAGTAACCTATAGCTAATGTCAAAATAATATTCCAAATCACGAGAAAAATAGGAATAAAATTGTCTCTATAATAAATTGGAGTATAGGGAACCACAGTAGCGACAGAATAGCTAGAAAGATTTAGATGAGGTACAGAATAGTGCCAATTGAGATTTAATAAATTTGAGGAATTGAAAACTTCATGAGTTTTAAATTTCTGATTAAGGTGAACAAAACTATTGGCAGACAAGAAAGCCGGAAATAAATGCACTACAGTAGGCGTAACTAATTCCGTTTGAAAACAAGGAAAGACGGCTTTCGCAAATAAATGGCTATTAACTCTTAATGTCGTACCACAAGGCAGTTTAATCATAATCGAACCATACTTAGCTTTATCTGTAATGTCTATGAGTTTAGTGTTAGTTCCAGTCACTAATTGAACCGTAGCAGGCGGATGAGTCAACACATAAGTATGTGGTTGTAATTCCAGCAATTGGCTTTGAGAATTGTCATGACAAATATAAGAGCACGATGAAATTATATCATGGACAGTTATACCAAAATATCCTTTATATAAACATTGCGCTAAATGAGAAGACACAGAAACATGTGATGGGATTTTACATAAGGGTGAAACTTGCAAATTACATGACAAAAGGTCTGATCCAGTAATTGGTAGGGCTAAAATATGACCCTGAAAGATAACATAACTGGGTGAAATACTAATTGAACATGTTTGGTTATGATAACCAAATGGAATGGCCTTAACTGAAAATAATTTAAATTGCACATCTTGTTCTCTAAGTGGCACTTTAAAATGCACAAAAATGTAATTATCAGTAATAGTGCACGAAAGTAATTTCAAAGAATAGTATATATCAATATCTTCAGCAGGAATAGCCAAAATCATACGTTGTTTAGTTATAGATTCCTGTAAAATGTGAAGCTGAGCTTGCAAAACTTCATAAGGCACCAATACGGGATCTAACTTCCCTGCACGACAGCTTTGAATGGACGTTTGATAACGCTGAAATTCTAATACTTTCAAAATGTGCATCGATAACTGATATAATTCACCCAAAATCGCAAAAACTTCCAATTGGTCCTTATTTGATAAATTTTCTAAGGTCCTGGCCAAAAATTTAGATTGATCCAACAAAGTCTTAGAAAAAACTTCCATCTTTTGAAAATTTTTACCCAATTTCGCCTGGAAATTTGTTAATTCAACAGACGCATTCTGAATATACACAGAATTCCTCAGTAACTGCTGTCTTAGTTCAATAACTGTAGATTCTAATTTATCTTGTTTCTTCTGAAAAGACGATAACTGTCCTTGGGTAGCCACGTTACAGCAAAATGAAAAAAGATTCCCTAAAATAGCAATACCTCTCTTAGAACGCGAATGTTCTCGGTATCTATAAGGTTCATTAATTTTCAAAAAATTACTCGCTATATGTGAATGTAATGCGTCAAGACTATGAGCTAAAGAGCATGTCTGAATAGAGTACGAAGAATTATCGGCACAGTGTAATGATTTAAATAAAGAAGACGCAGGCAGGGATTGCGGAAAAGTGAAACTTACGTTAAACATGATGGGAATAGCATATTGGTATAATATGTGGCCATGTAACTCATTAAGAAAAAATCCACTTGAAATCGACACATCAAAATTGGCAGAAGTACCAAAGGCAATGGATAAAACCAGGATCATCTGTAAAAAATACAGACGAACACACATATAACACCCAAAATAAATAAATAAAACTCAGTACAAAACTCAAATAAAATTCAAGTGCGTTAACGTATGCAATGCATATATATTTGTATCTTAACTACCATAGTGTAACTTGATTCATTAAATAAGAAGGCTAATAGATGCATTTAAACAAAAAACTCAGCTTAGTACCATTAAATTAAACTGCTATACTTCTCATAAAATGTAGAAATTACTTAAAAACCATAACGTATCAGTCATAAAGGCAAAATTGTAATAAAAATAACACTAAAATTGATACTCAAACAGGTATATATTGTAATTAATAACACAACTAAGCAAAACTTATATCATAAAATGCGCATATTGACTAAATTAGGATATATATATAAAAAAATACGTCATAATCAGGAAATTAACATCAAAATAGAGATATCTAATGTCAAAATTAGGAAAACTGCAGTTTAAAGTCTTAATTCGGTGAAATTCAAACGTCACAGACCAGGGTAAAATACACAATTAGGTCAATATGTAATATATATATATAGATCATGATCTTCGCAATTATACTCGAGTAAAGTAGTCATAATGAAAATTGCAAAATAAATAAATAAATAAATAAATAAAATAAGTACTAGACCAGCTAGTATAAAAATGTCATAATTGGTATTTTTTTTTTAAGCTTATGATCTGAATAGAAAATAAACTAACGTCAAATCAAAGTATAATAAATATCCAAATTGAATTTCTTTTTTTTCTTTGCAGGTAAGTGAAAGGAAAACCCTTCGTCCAGGATCTATATAACCGAAGACTAGTGATCAGTGAGTGTGTGCCTGATACAGTGCTGTGCGTGCGTGATACACTAATATGTGAAACATTAGTGATTTTTTTTTTTACTTTTAAGTCATTAATAATACATGTAGGTAAGAATAGCTGTAAGAACTCTACTAACCTTCATATATGCGCTACTAACCACTGTCTTTTTTTTTTTTTTTAAATCCGCACTGGGAAATAAGCAAACATATTATTTTCATATAATTTCCGGTTCTCTTTATCAAAAATACATAGCACAATACGATCGAAATCTTGCAGATTAGCTTCCAAAACATTTCGAATCGTGGATAAAGCAATCTTCATTGCCTGAAACTTGTCAAAATTGAATTTCCCAGTCCCCAAATTAGGGAACGCTATCGTCCGACAATTATTCTCCAAAGCGCGTTGTAGACAATTCGTGTAACATTGTCGTAAAATTCTTTTATTATTATCTCTAGGCGCGCAAGTGAATAACACATATTCCGCTGGTAAATTAAAAGCCGAAGAGATCTTAGCTTCACCAGGTTTTAACGAACCTAGCTTTTTACAAACTTCAGCTAGTTCCTTCCCTGCCCCTCTGTGAATTGCTCCGTCGACTCCAGACAAGGGAGTAAGGGTCTCATTCGCTGCATTAACCACGATGTCACACTTCAGATCCGCAATATTACCATAATATACACTCACTTTTCTGTTAATGTCCTCATTATAACTATATAATGGCTTCTTGTATGCGAATTTCTGAGACAAATCCATTAAAGTTGGAAGCTCCAACACATCCACAACTCGCTGAATTTCCACGGGATCACTGAGTGCAGTGGTGAATGTTAGCTGGTTAAACTCTATATTATGTTGAGAACAATCTTTGGCAACATTAATCACTTGCATGTCACGTATTTCTTCTTCTTCTTCCTCGCCTGTCATCGGTTCTGGGGTTACATCCGGGTAATACGGTTTAAGTCTAGTAATGGCAATCGACTCAATTTTTTCTCTTCCCTTTGAAGTTTTGTACTTCACAAAATAAGCATTTTCATAATCTTTTCGTACTATAACAGCAGGTCCAAAAAATAATCCTGAAAATGCTTTGGCATTACCTCTCCGTCTTGAAGGGTCAAAGATCCATACACGCTGTCCTTCCGTGAACTGTACAGATCTATGATGTTTATTGTAAGACCTCTCAGAAGTACGAAATCGATTAAAAAGTTTATCCTGAGCCTGTTCTCTAATATCAACAAGAGTGGCTAGACGCTCTTGATTCACACTGTGTACACACGGTCCATTAATGATAGCCTGGTGTTCTAAATAAGGATCCACTCCGTGTAACAGTTTAAATGGGCTAAATGACGTGGAATGGTTCACAGTGATATTATGGGCAAAAGTGACGGCTGGCACGTGATCCACCCAACTACCATGATTGTTAGGATCCACTTTCCTTTTCAATAGTGCTTCAATATGGCGGACAGAAGTCTCAACAAGACCATTGGTCTGGTGAAAGTAAGGATTAACAAAGTTCATTCTAATATCTAAAATATTACATAGTTCTTGAAACAAAGAACTCGTAAACGCCGTAGATCTATCTAAAATCACTTCTTTGAACAAACCAAAGCGTAAAATTACATGATTGTACAAAAAATCTGCCAAAGCAGCGGCTGTCTGTTCACCCAACGTAGCCGTTACTACATAACGAGTATTGTAGTCTATTGCGATTGCTAAATATTTGTGCCGCAGAATATTGGCATCAGAATACCTCCCAGCTACATCAATACCAATACGAAAAAAAGGAGGCACGCTAGGCATAGTTTGTAAAACACCAGGAGGCGAACCCGGTACCTTTTTGAAACGTTGGCACACCTGGCAGCTTTTGCATCGCTCGATGACGAACTTTTTCATGTAAGGAAAATATACTGAATTTAACAACAAATTATATGTTTTTGTAAATCCCGAATGTGAACTACCCAAAGAAGAACTATGAGCTGACTGAAACACTTTCTCTCGTAAGGAAGCAGGAATAGCTACCAACAACTGTGTACCAGTTGGACGTCTATGTTTTCGGTACAACAAACCATCCTTCATCTCATATCGCAGTGCCTGTCGTTCAATATCGTAATTTTGCGATATTTTCCCTTCTAAAAAGAGAATGATATCTTTGTAACAGGAATCCTTCCGCTGTTCTTCCTTTAACTTATCATCTTCTTCTATAGTAAAGACCCGGGGATCTTCTAGATTCTTCTGTTCATCCTCTTCGTCTCTTGTACAATCTACATGGCGACTAATACTGTCTACAAGACTATTGGAAGCACCCGAAATATGAGAAATAGTGTAATTATAGGTCTCCAACTCCGCAAGAATTCGAGAAAATTTAGCCACATTCTTAGTTTGACGTAAAAAAACCAGTGACCGACAGTCGGTACGCAAATAAAAGTGACGTCCTAATAAAAAATATCTAAAGCGTCTTAGCGTAAAGATCAACGCTGCAAGTTCCAAATGAAATGGGTGATAAGATTTCTCGTGTGGCCCCACAGCACGAGAACAGTAAGCTATTGGAACCAAAGGAGCATCTTTTTCATCACTTTCAGGTTGCAGGACTGCCCCAGCTAAACCGCGTTGTGAGGCGTCCGTGACGACGTACACGTCTCTTTCTGGATGAAATTTCATAAGAGTAGGCGCAGACAAGATCACTTCTTTGAGCTTTTCAAAAGCTTGTTGTTGTTCACTCGTCCATTTGTATGGAACATTTTTTTTTAATAGACGCTGTAACGGCTCCGCTACAGACGAAAAGTTGGCAACATGGTTTCTAACAAATGAACACAACCCTAAGAAACTTTTCAATTGTTTTTGTGTTCTTGGACGTCTATAATTTTGAATCGATTCAGTAATACGTTCAGAAATAGAAATACCACGCTTAGAGACGCGGTGACCCAATATTTCCAATGAAAAATGGCCTAATTTGGTTTTTTCAGGAGATATTTTCAAACCTCTGCGTCTTAATCGTTCAAATAGTTCACGTGTTGTATTAATAATGCCATCTATCGTATCGTCTGACCACAAAATATCATCGAGATAATAAAATACTTTATTTTCATCTAATCCTTCTAGTGTTAGTTTCATTAAATCATTTAATGCCGCTGGAGAAGTAACTCCTCCCATAGGAATGGAAGTGAAACAGTACTGCTTAAGTCCAGGAACTGAAAAAGCAGTTACTAATTGGCTTTTTTCAGACAAAGGCACTTGAAAGAAACCTTGCGAAAGATCTGTCGAACAAATCAGGTTTTTACCACTAGAACGCACTAATATGTCCTGAATTGGTGGTACAGGAAAACTAATAGGCCTTATTTTAGCATTCGTAAATCTCATATCTGCCACGAACCTCCAAGATCCATTTTTTTTCTTAACTAATATGATGGGATTATTGTAACTACTATGACAAGGACGAATGACGTTCTGTTTAAGTAACTGTTCAACTTGCTCGTGAACAGCATCCCGAAGATGGAACGGGATGGGAAACTGGCGGATGTATACTGGGTCTTCATCCTTTAACTGAAATTCGTGAACATAGTCCCGTGCCTTTGAAAAATCGTCCGGGGACCAACTAAACACATCTCTGTACTCCGTAACTAAATCATAAAATCGTTGTCTGTCATGTTCAGAGAGTTCAGGGTTCACATCCACCCTGGTACAATCAAATTTATCAGATTGAGTCTTTTGAAGACCAGTATCTTCTGTAACATTACTACAAAAATGTTCTTCCCTATTCAGAACAGCATGCCCTAAAACTTTATTCTTCCATAGCAAAAATTGCTTGTCAGTAGGATTCGAAACCCAAATATGTGAATTTACGCTGTCAACCGCAGTATCTCTTAATAAAACATGTACAGCACCCACTACGAACTTATTAGGTACCAAATAATCTCTATTTCCCAATAAATCAAAACATTTCTTCACTTTAACACATGTTCGCGAACGTGGGGGCAACCAAACAGACGAAAAAACCTTATACACAGGAGATACGAGCGTTGCAAATTCGTTAGACACAGAATTAACTGTACTGTCGGTGGGCAGAGTAAATTTAGGAATCCTACCAAACCGCGTAACTTCCAAGCATAAATCATGTAAATTTAAATTTGCCTTATGTGCTAATAAAAAATCCTGCCCCAATAGGGGTGGGTGGGAATACGCTGGGATAACCCGGAAAGGATGGCAAAAAACTTGAGATCCAAACTTGAATCGAACCAAAGCTATCTTGTTAACAGACAAAGTATTCCCTGTCACGCCTTTCAAAAAACTATGTGTTGCTTGAACTTTAGCAAAACGCGGGACCATGGCCTGACCAATACAAGACACCTGTGATCCAGAATCCAATAATAAAGGACTCTCTTTCCCATTAATAGTAACATTAACATGAGGAAGCGCACGATCAATCTGAATAGGGACTTTAAGACGTTGAAGAGCTGATGGCCCTGCGTCATCAACTCTATTGATCAGTTTAAATTACTTCTACAGTGGGTGGCAATATGGTTTTCTTTTCCACATTTATGACAAATAATAGGACCCCTCTGCTGTGTCCTATTCCCTGCATTGTTATTCTGACCACCCCGGGAACGATTTTGCTGAAACCGTTGGCCATTGCCCCGTCTATTATAATTACGTCCATAATTGTTATTACTATTGTTATTATTAGTATTACGTCTCGAAAACGAACGTTGATCATCTGTTCTCTTATTTTCTGCTTGCAAAGACAATTGCGTTAATTGCTTTTGTATAGCAGCCAGCTGATCTTTAACCTGATCAGTTTCCTGTGTATTCGTAGCTTGAGAGGGCAAAGTCCGTACTACAGCCTGGGAAAGCTGACTTTGCGGAACAGAAGCCGATTGAACTTGAGTATTCTCAGGTGGATTACATTGCATTAACTGAGAATTAGCTAACAACGGATTTTTCTTAATCAGCTTTTCAATTGCTTTTCTTTCTAACAACACGCGTGCCTTCTCCTCGTCCAACAAATCTTGCACTAAAGCTTCAACAGTAACATATTGTTTTTTTATTGCCAATCTCATATACTCCGGAGATAATCCATCGATTATTAACTGCACTTGCTTAGCTACTGGCGCGTCCTTATCGTTACGTAAAATTAAATTACGCTTGGCGTAAACGTATGATAGAATACTCTCTCCCTCATTTTGTTCTCGCATCCGCATTTCCTGTTCTGTAAGTTGAGGCAAAAGCGCGTCCTTGAAAGCAGCTATTAACTTCTGTTTAAATTGCTCATATGACAACTCCGGAAAATCTGCTTGTTTTGACGTAGTGTCAAACCAATAGGCTGCTGACCCCTTTAAAAGCGAACCCAGAATCCATTTTTTCTTTACGTCTGTCCAATTATTTACCTGAGCCAATACTTCGAATTGATCGATGTAGCGAACAATATCATCGCCCATACGTCCAAAAAATGGTTCTGGCCGAAGGATATGACTCAAAATGCCAATATTATCCTGATTTCCCCCAACAGCCATGTCTACAGTAAACTCAAACCTGTCAGAATCTAATGAAGAAACAGTGTCAATACTCGAAAGCGAATGCGTAAACTGTAATTGCTTTTTAATTTTATCAAAACATTGTCGCGTAAAATGTATGCGACCCGGAGATGATGTAATAATCGGCTCAAAAAATTCAGTAGCATCTAAATCATCACAAAAATCAGATAAAAACACATTGTCCTCAGCAAAGTAACGCAACATATAAAAATAATCTCCAAATAAATGTAGTCAGAACAAAAAAGTGAAAACGCCAATTTTTTTTTTTTTTTGCTTTTATTTTTTTTTTAACCCAGCTGCACAGGTACTACAGAGATCAAACCTAAAGCATCTCCATCATGAAACATGACTAAATAGTAGTTATGTTTAGCTTGATATCATCTATCGCTTTGGTCATTATGAGACCGATAGATGACTAGATTTTGGGGTATCTTCTCCACCACCAGCAACTAGCGCTGGAATATAAAAATAAATCTCATCTGAAAGATAATTCTACAACTAAAGCATGTGGGAAATGTAGCTCATGGTATTTAGAAATCATAACTCATACTCAAATTTGCTTTTATAAGTGCAGCAGATAGGGTAAGGACAATAAAGTAAAAGAGTAATTAGTCTGGCGTAGTCACTTATTGTTTCGACGAAATAAACAGTACCTTCTTCAAAGTTAGTAACTCCATTCTTCTCCTCCCTCTCTCGCTGGCTCGTTGCTGTAGTTCCAACTCCAAACGAAGTGCCCCGAGAAACACTCACCATCCAGTTTTGTTTCCCGGACTGAGGCCTCAAACCACACCTCCTGATTTCCTCAATACCAAATATGGTCACTCCATAACTTACCTTTTCCTAACACCGTGTTCGTGATGTCACATGTGTCAAAACGTTTGAGAGTCGAAGACCTCACACGCTGGGGACTTCACCTCCTGATCCTGAATTGTATTTTCTGAGGAATTTCAAGTGCAAAGCTAAACCTCAGCGAAAAGTAGAAAATACAAAATACACACTTAATAATCGTTGACGTAGTTACCAGACAATAACTTTTAGTTGAGGCAATCGAATGAGTCAGCTAGAGAAAAGCTAACTGGGCGCTCGAAATATTTACAAATAAGTTGAATGTGAGCAATGTCCTCAAACGCAGACTAGTGACACTGCCAAGAAATGGAAACGTAGCCAGACACAAGTAGAAAGTTGATAAGTTGCACAAAAGTAGGAAAACAAACAAGGGTAGTGACTTTATATGAGGTTAAAGGAATCTGCTATTGCACGTATCTTTTAATAAAACACAAAGGTATACAAATATGCTTCTAGGAAGCTTGAGACTACATAATTGAACTTTCCGAGGAAAGAAAAAAAAATAAAAATAATCCAGCGAAGTAGATGACGTGAATCCAAAAGTCTGTCGTTGGAATCGAACCAGGGACCTCCGACGTATCGTATCGTAACAATAGGAACAATTTCATTCTAATCTTTATTATTATTCCAATCGCTGCTTCCCCGGATATAACATGCAATGTTTAAATCCTCCTAAGTAGCACTCTTATCACTAAAAGTAAGAATGTATACCCCGAGGTGACAACAAATTCTTGTGACGTTGCAGACCAGCCCCGAAAACACATTTTTTTTTCTGCTTCAGAAAAACAATTATGCAAATTGCTTTCTTTTAGTTCGCATTTTAGGTTAACAAAAATAAATCAGTCTATTGAAATTTGGAAACAACTTCATAAATCTGGATTTTTTTTCTTTATAGACATGTAGAGCATGTAAAGGTGGTATGTGTAATAATATTGAAAATATAATTTTTGCCTAAATATTGTATGTTCACTGATTGCGTTTATATTGTATAACAGCTTCTAGCTTCTATAATAATTTTTAGCACTGTTGATTAAGTATGGACGATATTAATACATTATTGTAAGTTGTATAACTAGTGCGATACTGTAGTAAAATTGGAAAGATAAAATTAATACAAAATGCAATATTTACTACTATTTGTAAGATGTCCCGTTTTTTCTGTTTTCAAAAAGTATGGTAGCCTTAAATTATGCTAAACCATACAAAATAAATTGTACTGTAAATTGTACCCCTCTGATAGTGCTCTCAAACGGGTCGGGTTACGGGTCGGGTCGGGTCGAGTCGGGTTACGGGTCGGGTCGGGTCGAGTCGGGTCAGTCGGGTTAGCTCGTGTCGGGTCACTCGGGTCGAGTCGTCACATTCTTCACTTATTTTCTATACGGAATACTATAAGGAGCTTTGTTGTAGAATTTAATTCGAAGTTGGTGAATGAATGATAATTGTGACTAATTGAAGGTGAAATAGTAACAAAATTTTAATTTAACCCTATATTAACTAATTGGCATTGTAATTGTAATTAATATTACTACTGACGTTTTTTTTTCTGCGTTTCTATGTCAAGTTGAATGTCACATTAAGTGAAATTGAAAGGAAATATCTAGTTAACGTCCAACGTTATGCAGCAACGCTAAGAGAGACAGCGATGATGAGAAATAATTGAAGTGGTTGAATGCAGAAAGTGGGACGAAATGGGAGAACACCGAGAAAATCTATGCACATGGTGTTTGTCCACCAGAAAACTTACTTGGTACGAACTGGAATCAATACCCATGGATCATCGGGTCAAACATCTGCCTGTGGGCAGGACACATTATTATTATTATTATTATTATTATTATTATTATTATTATTATTATTATTATTATTATTATTATTATTATTATTATTATTATTATTATTATCATTATTATAACTTTAAGAGTGCCCCAGAAAGTTCCGCTGCCTTTTCACCAACACCTTCGAACATTCGTATGTAACCAAAGACGTACCTGGAATATCAAAAATCGTCTCCATCAGCCTCGACGACCTTCTGCCGACGTTCTGGAAGGCTATGGATTCCATCGCAGTCGAACTTGGTGGGACGTGAAGTGAAGAAGGTATCAAGTGCATATTGAACCTCTACTAGCGATTTGAATTGGCGTTCTCTAAGGTGATTGTCCAAGGAATGGAACAGGTGATAATCGGAGGGTACAATGTCCGTGGAGTATGGCGGATCCAATAGTGTTTTCCATTCAAGGCGTAGAATGATGTATTCGGTCATTTTAGCCACGTGGGGCTTAGCGTTGCCTTGTGACAAGATGACCCCTTTGCGATTCAGAACTGCTGGATCCAGACAGTAAACAGTGACAGTACACAGTTGCATTGATGATCTGACCAGCTGGTAGCAGTTCCCGATGGACGATGCTTCGAGCAGTCCACAAAATGCACAGGAGAACCTTATTCTGGTGTAGTGCTGGCTTGGGCTGTTTTCAACCGGTTCATGGGATGCTAACCAACAATGACGGCGCCGTGGAGCTTCGTACAGGACCCACTTCCCATCACATGTCAACACCCTGTCCAGAAATTGTTCCTTCCTCAGACGAGACACCAAAGAAACACAGGTGTCTGCTCGCGTTGCTTTCTGGCTCCAAGTCAAATCATGTAGGACCCATCAACCCAACTTGCAGTGCTTCCCAAGTTGATGGTGATGGTGCCGAATGGTTTCTCCACTCACACTGAAATGTAGTACCAGTTCCTCACATATCTGTCTTCGCCTCAATTGCTGCCTGAAGATCTTTATTTTGAACATCTGTTTGTCTTCCGGCACGTGGTGCGTCTTCGAGTGTTTCGTCGCCGTCCTTAAACCGTCATACCACTGCACTCTCCGCGTAGTCACGACACCCTCACCAAAGATCTGTCATATCTTCCGCCCCGCGGAGCAGCAATTTGAACTCGTACAGCAAACAAGCTCTTATGACGCTCTGTGAAGGCCCCATGTTCACTCAGTCCTTACGCACGTTCACGGTGTATCTGAACAGCCACAACCAAGTAGTATGTTGGATATACTTACTAGTGTTACTCACGAGACCAGGTTTGGGGCATTCTCGTCTCGAAAATGTGTCGTGAAGGTAGTCTCGTCTCGAAAAGTGCATATGTTTCTATTGAAAGAGCTCTGTCTCATCTCGTACCCCTTCATGAAAATTCTGTCTCGTCTCGTCTCGTCCAACAACTGACCTTCACCTTACATCCATTCGCATTCAACTCACGGTGTGAGGGCCAATTGAACACAGACCTCCACAATGAGACAGAATTTTCTTGGTTATCTTCAGATTATTATTATTATTATTATTATTATTATTATTATTATTATTATTATTATTATTATTATTATTATTATTATTATTATTATTACTGCGGTAGTGATTTGACTTTCTCCGCAATAAAATACTTGCTAATTTTATATAATGTTGCAAATATCTTCTAGATAAATTAACCAAGAAAAAATAAAAGGTAATTCCCTACAGAATGAAATTTCAGTGCAATTAGTTCCTTATGATTCTATCGGACAGCAACGCTGTTTTTAAATAGAAAAATCGGAATGTTAACGTGATGAAATTTTTGTTCGTTACACAGCAAAAATTATTAAAAGAAGTTCGATATACATTCCTTACTAGAAAATAATGTTGTCTTCAGAACTTGTCTTCAGAACTCAGTCAAATTTTATTTTGATTTTCGAAGTTGATTGCCTAAATTTTAACCTTGGAAATTTGATGTGGAGTAAAATAAAGAAGGTTAGCAGGGTAGAGAGGAAAACGAATTAGGAAATGCTGAAAAAATGCAAGAGACGAGAGCAATATTAGACGATATAAGGAAGCGAAAAAATGGACAGATCACAAGTTTCGATCTTGCTAAGGGATTGCATTCTGAGAGATGTAGTAAAGGGGGTGATATCAGGAGAGCAAGAGTGTGGAAGAAGGTAGCAATTG
Organism: Thermobia domestica; assembly: GCF_964235325.1. Lineage (NCBI taxonomy): Eukaryota > Metazoa > Arthropoda > Insecta > Zygentoma > Lepismatidae > Thermobia > Thermobia domestica. Next base: position 104,148,886 of record NC_137457.1, read on the forward strand.
ATAGATTGTAATAAGGAGGGTGATACTTTTTTGTTGGGTTGCGAGGCAGATGTTAGCGGCAAATCGCAAAAATGGAAGCTTCTTACCTAGTTCACAGAAACTCGCCTGCCATTAATGGCAGAACACTGAGGAGGAGGAGGAGGATAATTATACTACAGATAAAAAAGCCGAAACAATGGTTTATGCATAAGAATTGGTCAGCATTTTTTTTCTGGTGGCAGTTTTGTAAGGTTCTAGCTCTCTCAAACTGATTAGATTGTAAGGTCAGGTCATTCGGGTCGGTTGTCGGGTTAGGTCACTTCGGGTTGGTTCACTCGGGTCACTTTGGGTCGGGCCAATCGGGTCAGCTCTAGTCGGGTTGTCGGGTCGGGTCAGTCAATTCGGCTCACGGGTAGGGTCGGGTCGGTCTTCAACACATATAATTTCCACGAAAATTACAATATACCACGGTTTATACCTCACTGGACTTCCAATAAAACATTTTCAATGATGTGTACACCATGTCACCATTTTTGTATGAGGAAATTTCTAGAGGGATTTTGTGGCAATTTGATGGAGTGTAGATTCCTGTGTGTGTGTGTGTGTGTGTGTGTGTGTGTGTGTGTGTGATACGTTACAGGATACAAGATGTCAAGGAAGTGTGTAATGAACCGGACAATTTCTGTTATGTATATGGGGAGCTGATATTTAAATCACAACGTCGATGTTTTACTCCACTTGTGAGGAAGTGTTATCAGTTATATTTTGGTTGCTGTGTAGGAGACCAAGAAAAGAACTGGGTTCCTCACTACATTTGTTGTACTTGCGTGAAACGTCTGACTGGGTGGCAAATGGTGGACGAAACATGAACTTCGCAGTACCGATGATCTGGAGGGAACGAAAAGATCATTCTTCAGACTGCTACTTTTGTATGACACAGATAAAAGAAATAAGCAGTAAATCAAACCACACAGTACAGTACCCTAATTTGCCATAAACAATTAGGCCAATTCCACACAGTGCAGAATTCCCTGTACCAGTACTTCTTCCTCATCTTACGGTAAATGAGGATTACGTACTTGAGGCAACTATTGAAGTTCCAAATGAAGATGATGATCCTACTTATGTAGGAAGCACATCTACATTGGATCCCCATCTGATAACTCCGGGTGAACTAAATGACCTCGTACGGGATTTAAAACTCTCCAAGATACAGACAGAACTTCTTGATACTAAACTTAAGGCTGGAATCTGCTCCATCGTGACACTAAAGTGTGTATTTTTCGAAACCTTCATACAGAGTTTCAAAACTATTATTCTCAAGAAAATGATTTAGTGTATTGTAATAATGTCTGTGCTGTGATGGATACACTTGGACATGCACATAAGTAAAGAGTGGAGATTGCTTATTGACTCTTCGAAAACTAGTTTTAAGGCTGTCCTTTTGCACAATAGCAACAAATTTCCTTCAGTGCCTTTGGCTTATGCAACTAATATGAAGGAAACCTATGAAAACATCGAAATAGTGTTAGAAAACATTCAGTATGAGAAATACAAGTGGACCGTTTGCTGTGATTTACGTCATTTCTTCGTTAATGGGTTTGCAGCTCGGTTATACGAAATGTTGTTTCCTCTGCGAATGGGACAGCAGGAACAAAGCGGAACATTACATCAAGAAGGAATGGCCAACGCATGTATTAACTACTGGACAGAAGAATGCTGTTTATTCCTTACTGGTGAGCCCTGATTAGATAAGACTACCTCCTCTTCACATAAAGTTGGGGCTCTTCAAAAACTTTTTTAGGGCAATGGACAAAAGTAATGCAGGATCTTGTTACCTCAAGGACAAAATTCCTCGGGTTAGTGACGCGAGGGAGTTTTGCAGACCCCCAAATAAGATGTTTGATTCGTGACAAAAAATTGAGGATCTCTTAACTCTGGTTGAGAAAGCAGTTTGGTGTCCATTTAAATGTTTAACAGAGAATTTTTTAGGAAACAAGAAAGCCCCAAATTACCGTGAAATTGTGAGTGATTTCCGGCAATCATTCAATGAAATGGGTTGCAACATGTCACTTAAAGTTCACTTTCTAGACTCCCACCCGCATTTCTTTCCTGAAAACCTTGGTGCTGTTAGTGATGAGTATGGGGAACATTTTCATCAGGACAATTCCTCCATGGAGAAGAGATACCAGTGACAGTGAAGTTCAAAAATGCTAGCTGATTACTGTTGGACACTTAAAAGAGATGTTCCAGAAACGAAACACAGAAGAAAGTCGACAACTAAAACATATTAGTTGAGGTAAGTAAGTGTCCATTTATTAAGAAGATACCACTCACTTTTATTGTATTATTTATTAAGCAGATATAAAATGCTGACACGGTGTATACATCATTTGAAAATATGTTTTATTTCAAATCCAATAAGATATAAACCGTGCTTATATTGTAATGGAAGTTATATGTGATTTTATCTGCGCTAATGAATATTGTAAAATGAACAGTACACATAGCATATTTTTATATAAATATGTTTATTTCTCTAGATAGAATAATGCTACTTAGAGGGCTTACTAAGTAAGTCAAGCTAACATCAATAAATAAGTATAAATCAAGCTAACATACAATATAATTTGTGTGTTTATATACCTAACGTACCCAAGCTACAAGTATGAAAATGGTTTTTAAAAAAAGAAAAAAGAAAAAGAAAATAAATTTGAGGGGAAATTTTCCGAAAACACCTCTGTCACGGAAAAACTGAGGGTGATAGAGAAAAACTGATTGCAGATTCGAATTCTACGTGAAAAGTTCTATTAGAACCAGGTATTTTCTTCCGTGTGCCAGCGACTAGTGTAATAGGTACCATTTTCAAACTCAGCATCCTTTATTCAAACCGGTTAACGTTGATCGCAGATATTAAAAATACTCACATCCGTATATTATTTAATACAAACGAAAATTTTACCTGCACAATTCTGCACAAACGATGTATAAACGATCGCGACAATTTGTGGTTCAATCGAACATGGTGGGGCTAGCACTTAGACAACTCCCCTTTTTTCGTTCTGTCCACGCACCTGATAGCGTAGAAAAAAACTTTCGCCTGCGTATTACTGCTCAAACGATGTACAAACAATTGAGATAATTTTCTTTTGAATCGGAGTAGGGAGGTGCTACCAATTAGGCAGCCTATACTTTGTTATCGTTTCGGCGCACTCGCAATTGTGTACAAACGAAAATTTCGCCTGCAAATTTCTGTACAAAACCGTAATAAACAAGTGCGACAGTTTGTGGTTGAATTCGACGTGGTGGGAGGGCTATCAATTAGAGAGCCAATAGTTTGTTATCGTTTTGGCGGGGCCACATTTATGTGCAAACGAAAATTTCAGCTGCACATTTATGTAGATAGGCGTACAAACAAGTGCGACAGTTTGTGGTTGAATTGAACATGGTGGGAGGGCTACCATTTAAACAGCCCCCACTTTGTTTTCGTTCTGGCGGTGCCCCTAATTGTGTACAAACGAAAATTTCGCCTGCACATTTCTGTACACACGATGTAGAAACGAATGCGACAAATTGTGATTGAATTGGATATGGTGGGGGCTACCACTTAGACAGCCCCCACATTATTTTCGTTCTTGCGGCGCCATTAATTTTGTACAAACGAAAATCTCGCATGCATGTTTCTGTACAAACGAAGTACAAACGATTGCGACAATTTGTGATTGAATTGGACATGGTGGGGGGCTTCCATTTTGACAGCCTCCCACGTTGTTTTCGTTCTGCTGGCGAACCTAATTGTGTGCAAACGATAATTTCGCCTTCACATTTCTGTTCAAACCATGTACAAACGATTGCGACAATTTGTGATTGAATTGGACATGTTGGGGGCTACCACGTAGACAGCCCCCACTTTGTGTTCATTCTGGCGGCGCCCCTTATTGTGTAAAACGAAAATTTCTCTTGCACATTTCTGTACAAACGATGTACAAAACGATTGCGACCATATGTGATTGAAATGGACATGGTGGGTGGGGGGCTACCATTTAGACAGCCCCCACTTTGTTTTCGTTCTGACGGCGCCCCTAATTGTGTACAAACGAAAACTTCGCCTGCACATTTGTGTACAAACGATTGGGACCATTTCCGATTGAGTCTGATAAGGGGGGGGGGCTGTCTAAATGGACGTCTCCTTTTCATCTCTACTGTAATTACATTCTTCCTCGAGAAAATCTGTAATCAACACTGTCAGTAGCTGCGTCGTCGACTAATATACCTTAACAAGTACAGCTTTATTTTCGTATATTTTTCAACAATTAACCAATTTAAAACTATCGCAAACAAGAATATGTAGTCAACTTCTTAAATACTTCGCTCGCAGGAACCCGTTCAGCGCGTGCAACAATCAAAAACAACATGTTTGGCGTCTCACAAATGAAAAAGGGGAAAAAAGAAAAGCAAAAGGAACACGGCAGTGCCTTACCGCAGTCAGAGCTGACAACATAGTTTCGGTCGTCACTAACGCCAATAGACCTACTAGCGGTGTACAAGAGTTATAGAGTTACAATATACGTTGTGCCACATTAGCGCTACAGGCGGAATGTGCACGAACTACAAATGAATATGTTCCCTTACAAGCATCAGACACTGTTGCACCGTCTTTACATTCTACACATCATTTTTTCTCCCACTTTTTGACCTTGACAAGCAGAAGTACCAGGCTTTCCGAGTTCACAACCATAAACTGTTTGTGTACAGAGTACGTTTTCTGTTCTTCCAATGACTCTGCGCGCGAAGAACAGGGGTGATGATCGGGCTACCGAATACGGCAGTCAGAGACACCCGGTTGCAACTTTAAATGTAAAATACAAATATAGAGCCTTGACAATGCCGTGAGGATGAATATATATATATATACCAGCGGATCCAGGATATGATCGAGGGAGGGGCTAAACCATAGTTTGACATTTTATCCAGTTTAAAGAAAGAAGTAGTATTGAAGCCCATTTTATACAGTGTATAGCTGAGCGTCAAGGGGAGGTATAAGCCCTTTAACACTCCCCTTGGATCCCCGCCTGTATATCATATCTCATATAAGTAAATGAAAGAGTTTGTTTGTCTGTGTCTGCGTGCCTGTCTTTCTGATTGCCTGTGTGCGGCCTGGGGACCAGACGAGAGTCCAAGAGTTACGAAATTGGGTGACAAGTATCATGTCCCAGGCCTCAGACCAAGAAAAAGCGTTTTTTTTAATCAGGAGGGGCGGTTACCGGGACATGTAAAAGTAGTAGAAAATGACCGATATTAGTGTCGAATACATAGTTTTCACAGTCGCTGAGATCAATGATGATACTTCCATTACCGATGACTTTCAAAGTCAGCTACCAGTGCATGGTGGCCGTGGTTCACTTGCTGGGGAGGGGAGTACCGAGACGTAAAAATAATACAAAATGAACGATATTAGTGTCAAATAGTTTTCGCGTTTTCTGAGATCAATGGTGAAACTCCGATCGCATTAACCTCCAAATTCACCCCTATCCAGCTGCGGGACGGAGTTCACAGGAGGGATACCGAGACTTGTAAAAGTAATCCAAAATGGCCGATATTAGTGTCAAATGTATAGTTTTTGCGGTCGCTGAGATCAATGTTGTCACTTCCATTAGCGATGACTTTCAAATTCAGTTACCACTGCATGCGGGCTGGGGTTCACCTGCTGGAGAGGGGGTACCGAGACATGTAAAAATAATACAAAATGACCGATACTAGTGTCAAATACATAGCTTTCGCGGTTGTTGAGATAGTGATACCCCGTCAGGCCTTGACTTCCAAATACTGGTCCCATGCGAAAAATGGGTATTTCATCAAGTTATATATAATAGTCATATATATTAAAAAATGCTGATTTTTTTTAACATAATGTGTGAAATATGGAAGGGGAAATTCTTCTAGATACTCTGCAATACCACTAGATAAACAAGCAATGTTGCCAACGCAACATAAAGTTGTAATTTCTCAAATTGCACTACGTTCGATATTACATATTTCTGTTCAGTTAATTTAGTTTAGTGCGGGATTTTTTCGGGGTTCTCCCGTTTCCTCCCACATTCTTCATTCCACCATTTCATTCTTCTCTCATCATCACAGTCTCCTTTAGCCTAACCGGCATAACCGTGGGACGTAAAACTCAAAAATTTCATTTCATTTTTTAATTGAGTTTAACGCCTCTTTCAGCAGCGAGGCTATATGAGACTGAACCTACTGATTAACGTTGAATCTAAACCACATGAGCTCCCGCCGGGAATCTAATGCCATAGGCTAACTGCTTAGCCACGAAAGAGCTCTATATATTTCTAATTTAGATATTAAATAAAACCATAATACCACATACATTATTCAGTGTAACAAAGGACAATACATATCACTAACATCAACATTTTGGAGATCTCTAATAAATCAAATGGCAGGAACATTATAACATTAGTGTTCAGTAGTTTTAATTACAACAAGTCTAAGTTACATTATTTTAAGCAGTGTTGCGAACTTAAATAAATTGCTAAATATTATTATAAATATAGTGCAAATAACGTAGCTAAAGTGCAAAATGTTTTAAAATTACTCGTAATTTGTTTTATGGTGCAAGAATGTTTTCAAAACACGATGTTTTTCATAGTCTTTGGGCTACTTATAATGTTAATGTCAAAGTTTTCGTTCCAGCAATACATGTAAAAGCAAATTGTATTTGAAATTAAATGCAATTGATAACTTTTCAGTAGCTCTGGTTGTTCTCCCTAAGCCTTAGGCCTAGTATATTTTCTAGATTAAAACACTGCTTTATTAAAATTTTAATTACACCCTAACTGCATTTCATTTGTTATAGTTTAACCACCGACCACCTCAAACTCGATCCATACCATATAGCTATATGCAATTATTCAAAGACTTACAGTTAGTAATACACATTGTGTTGATTTTTGTTTTGTTTTGTTTTAGTTTAACGTCTCACGATTATGCTAAGGCGGATAAAGGAGACGTGGAGTCCCTAATGATAGTGGAATCCGACAAACTTCGGTCGTTGAACATTACCGCCACCGGGAATCGAACTCGGGACCATGCGAACCAAAATCAAGCGTACTAGCCATTACAGCAAATGGGGGTTCTTACATTGTGTTGATTTAAATAATTGAGTCAATGTTACCAGATCCGAAGATCAAAAAGTAGCGTGTATGTGCTCCAAAAGTAGAGGATATGGTAGCCCAAATATATAGAAATGAATTATTTGGCAACTAATGACTGGTACTAATGAAATAATGTTTAAAATAGACCGAAAAATGTGATGCATATATTGCAAGACGAAATTATGATCGATAGACGAAAACAATTTTAGATTGGATACCACGTGACAAAAACAGCCTAGGAAATGTCCGCATACAAGAAATTGTGATAAAATCAGGAACCACTGGGGAGTAACCTGGAAAAGAATTACCCAAGATAGAAAGTTGTAAAGAAAACATGGGAAGACTTCATCCAGCAGTGGATTGATAATGATTGATTACGATGATGGTGATGATTTTATATCGAGATCTCAGAGGTAAACTAAACCAAGTCATAATTTCGTAATTTTACAGGAGAAGCGAAAAACCGGTTCCTTAACTAAGATCTGTAATACTGTTTTTCAAACTATACTAAGTAGTTAGAAAGTAGTAAGATGGCTTTAGACTTACATTATTACACCACTAGAAAGAACATAGTCTAAAAATTTAACGAAAGTCATACAGCGAAAAAAAATATTTTTGACTATTTAATACTTCATGTTGCTGCAAAACTACGAAAACGAATGCAAAAGAAAACTAGAATGTTAAGAATCACTTGTTTTGGCGAGAGTGAAAAAATAGATACAGCTAGCTCGAATTGCCTATATACTTATATAATATGTATGTTCATGTTTCGCAAGTAATTTTCAATCAATATAAAATTTCAACGTAATGAATGCACGATTGGTTTTGCTCGAATGCTCGAATGCCCGAATGCTCGAATAAAGATGACATGCACCGCTAAGAGCTCAGGAATAAGCTTAATCTATGTTACGGCAGTGGATATACGTATGCTTATGTAATGCATTACAACTTTAGGAACTTGTATAAAAAACAGAATGTACTTAAATTTAGACGCGAACTATGCGAAACATCTGACTTTAAATCTAACTTGTTTCGTGATGCAACCCGAGGCCACACATAGCAAGGATGAGTGCCGTAGCTCCCACCACAATGTTCAGGAATTTCGTGTTATAAGGTGTCAATTAAACACGTAGATGAGAAACGGTAATAAAGCATTTAATCAATTTTAAACAAAATATATTGTAGTAATAACTTACCCTATTTGTTCAGATAATGAACGTTATATTATGGTTTTAAAATGACAGTCAAAACAGAATAATTGGATAATAAACGAGAAATTGTAAAATTTCAATTTTGGTACGATTGAATACATTCATACTGCTATGTGTTGCGTTATCCGTTAGAATGTATTGAATAATTCTTATCCTAACGAAGGAAATAAACTACTGTATAGTACTGAAGTTAATTTAATAGAGTTTAATTGTATAGGCAGTACTGAGGCCATATAAGAAAGTCTTTTGCTGAAAGTGAAATATGGGTTACTATTAGAATTTTATCCCAGATATGATATACCCACTGAAGATTGAAACTGGAATACACGCATGGAAGGCATCAGCACTAGCAAATTAGCTCTGAAGAAGTATAACATACTATAATTCTAAGTCAAGAATAAGGCCAAAAATAAGAAGCAGAAACGACAGACTTTACAATAATAATACTTTTACAATTTTAATTTCAATTATTTATTTCGAGACTTTCGAGACGAGACCGAGATTTGGCCTTCGAAACCGAGACCGAGATCGAGACAAGCATTTGTTGACCGAGACGAGACCGAGACCGAGACGGCGATTTTTGACTCGAGACGAGACCGAGACCGATACATCTATTTTTAAACCGAGACGAGACCGAGACTGTACAAAGTCTCGTCTCGTCTCGTCTCGATACCATCCCTAGCCCGGAGGAAGTTTTAAAAAATCATGTATTTCACACATTGTATCACTAAATTTTGTGAGTTTCTTTATTTCATGAACAAATAATTTTTTCCTGAAAGGAAGTCTATTTAGATATAGTAAAATCAGAATGTATTTATTTATTTATCTTTTAGTAAGAACCCGAAAATGACTAGTTGTTGGTACTTACCAAATAGTCATTTTGCACTTTTAAGCCTAATTATTTGCACTTTATATTTAACTTATGTTAGTCCTAGCAATGTACAAATTTGTGTGCGGAATGAAATGGATATTTCTCTCAGTCTAAAATTTTTGCGAAAGATCATGAAGAAATAAACCAATTTTCAGATTTTACCAAATGTTTTGGTAAGGAGTAACTTTGTTATACAGGGTGTTTTAGAACAAGACCGACAACGTTTGAGAGGTGATTCCTAACACCAAAATAAGACGAAAAGTATTGACCAGCCTATGGTCAAAAGTGCATAGTTTGGGAGTTACAGGCTGCTGGAAACGTGATAAAATTAACTTAAAAGGTCCATTGCTACACTGCTATGAGACTGATCGGAGTTGGGCCAATACATCATTTAGGAATTAATATGCGTTCTATCTAAATATCTATGTTTCAGAATTCCCCGGTACTTGCGCAACAATTTTTACAGAGACAGTTGGAAAGTACTTCAAACCTTTTGAGTACTGTTCAGCTGCTTCTCCAAAAATTCTTGTGCAAATTCCGGGAGATTCTGAAACATGGATATTTGGATAGAACACGTGCTAGTTTGTAAGTGATGTTTTGGCCGGACTCCAATCGGTCCCATAGCAGTGGAGGGATTGAGATTGGCCTTTAAATTTATTTTTATTCCACGTTTTCGGCAGCTTGTAACTCCAAAACTGTGCACTTTTGACCGTAGGTTGGTATATAATTTTTATTTTGGTCACCCCTGAAACATTGTCGGTATTGTTTTAAAACATCCTGTAAAATAGGGCCAGGGGTGGATCCAGGACGGACTTAAACGGGAGTGGCGAGAGGGGAACAGTTGGGTTTGTGGCGGTAAAATATTCCACTGGTGATCTGTAGTTGGTACAAATTGCTACTTAGGTACACTGTTGTGTGGTAGGAAAGGGGGGAGGAGAAAAACCCTTTCTCTGAATTCATTTATAAATAGTACTTTATACATCTAAAAAATATTTACCTTCAGACTTACTCGGACACAGACGCGCAGCCAGAATTTTTTGTATTGAGAGGTGTCCAGTACTACAAGACAGTGCTTGTATGTAATATTGAAACGATTCTGCACTTGAAAAAACTATACATATTTAAAATTTTATCAAACTTCCCTATGATAGAATTAGATTATTTAAAAAAAAATAGGATTTATAGTACAGATGAAATGTAAAATCAAATTATGAGAATACACCAACAGTTTATCTGCTAGGGAAGTGTGGTTTTATTACGGAAGTGTACGGAATCTTTTGAGTTATTGTTTTTGAGGGTCTGGTGTAAGCGGAGTAAACCGTGGGTGCGCTCGTGCTCAGAAATAAGCTTAGTGCCTAAGGCATAAGATTCTACAAGGCAGTTAGTGATCAGTTGGGATAATCTTTTTAAAATTAAAAATCAAGAAAATCAGTATTTTTTATATTTTAACGCTTTACTCTTATTCCATGGTGGCTGCAGGAGATCTACTGCCTTTAGTGGTATCTGAACATCTTTTTGTTCTACTGTACCCTATCTCTTACCGGAATTGAACCCTGGATAGCGAGCTCCGAAGGCAAGTGTGCTAGATACTAGACCAAGTAGAACACCTTAAAATCAAATTAATCTCTAGTAGACTGTTACCTTGAATAGTATCTAATTAACATCTCTAGAACTGCTTTATATCCTTGTGCCAAGCAAAGGGGTCTATGTACGCTCATGTCCAAAATTATTGTCGGATATCTATAATTGTCTTCTTTTAAGAATATAATTTGATAATGATTTTGCAGGTTGTTTTAAATATTGATACTATGTGTATAATCGGAAAATGTATGTTTCTGGTAACTTTCATAGGAAAAGAATTATAAATATGAGAATTATAATGAGAAAAATAAAATGTTGCTAAATGGAGAAGGCAATTTTATTTTAGTTTTACTGTTCCTATTTACTGCTCTTTTGACATGAAATTTGCCACATGTCATTTGAAATTTGCCACATATACACATACTAACATTGTAAGAAATACTGGGCGGATTTGTTATCAAATTTTATTCCTAGAACAACATATTTATAGACATGCGACAATAATTTTGGACATGAGTGTACATTAGAAATTCTAATTTTTGATACCGTTCAGGAACGTAGTTAGAGTTCTGATTTTGGGAAGCCATATTAGCAAATGGGCTCCATATAAATAACTTTAAATAAATATTTGGAGGGCTAAGCCAACTTTTAGGGGGTCCGTGGGCCCCATGTCCTCTCCTAGCTACGTTCCTGGCTCCGTTGTAAGCATGCGACGAATGTACAATTTTTAACAATATGACATAAATGCACACCCTTTAGGACTTAACGAAGCGATCAACATAAAATATGTGCAACCTTTCCATTAGAACAATCAATAACGCGAAAACACTGAAAACATATTCCTTAACCTATTGCCTAGAATCAAGCAGAAAACTTCAATATCATGAAAGCCTTTCACTTAAAAGCGAATTTTTTACAATAAATTAAAAAAATAAACAGACGCCACTTGGAAATGTCATCGACGAAAGACAGGGGAAAAAGTAGATAACGCCGATGTTAATAAATCTGAAAAAATCTAAAAAGTGCCAAAAAAAACTGCCCTGTGCCAATTTCAGGGTGATTTACCCTGTACTTTAATGAAACGAAACGAAACCATTTGGTATGTTGAGATGGAAACACTTTGAGAAGCTAGAACCAACTGAGTTTACAACAGGCGCTAGAAGCGACCTACGCAGGTGACCTCTCTTGACACTGATACAAACTACGTAGAGGATCCGCCCGCTTTAAGGGGACATTTGCCATTTTGAGATTTACTAATATTAATGCATTACTCATGTTCTGTCTGCATGAAAACACAATTACATTGACTATATGTATGATTAAAAGTGATTTTATACAAAATTAGATAATTAATTACTGCATAATTAATTATTAATTATGCATTTTTATTACGTGTCTTTCTCTGTAATCAATTGTCAGAAACATTTTTTTTTTAAAAAGTATATGATTCTTTACACATTTCTCAATGACATAAAATAATAATATACGTCAATATCGTGACAGATGTTAAATTATTATTAATTGAAAATGGAAAAGTGCATTGCTGATACTACTGAATTCCGTATGAGGAGAAAACTTTCAGTTTTGAGCACTATTTTTGTGGAAAATACTTTATTTATTCCTATATATTGCATATCAGGCAAATCCCTATATATTTATCTTTTGATTGGTACCACAGTTTTGGATATAGACATATGTATTTCAAAAAAAGACATGAAATAATTTCGTAATATGTCAAATGCCACCTTCTTGGTTTGTGAGGTGGCGCCTCCCACTTCAGGCGACGTTTTTTTTCGGAACTTCTTGCAGTCTGGATAAGTCTTGACAGAGTTACCAACGCACAGTTTTATTCAGCTAGTGTTTTAGAAATGGGTCGAACGCGGCGATGTCCTTCCAGAAGTAGGAAGAGAAATAAGCATTCTAAGTCTATTCGTTTATCTTGGATAAAAAGGCGTGAAATAGAAGATAGCTCCAAGTGTTACACTTCTGTTTGTGTATCTTTGGAAGAAACAAGTGGAAGTTCTATGGAGGTTCCAATTGCAAGGGATGAATCAGATGATAAAGAAAGGTGAGATTTATTTTACTTTCCATCCTGATTATTAATTACTTTGAACCAACATAAAATTATTCCTTTATAAAATTGTTATCTTTCTATCTAAATGTATACAGGGAAAGAACATTGTAAATCCAGTTTTATTGATTTTATACCAAAACTATTTTTGTAGTCTGACTGAGCGTGTTGTTTACGCATATAGCTGCTTTTAACATCCAATTTACAGAGGAATGATCATTTTTTTTTTTTTACCACTTTGGGTAGTCTAAAACATCGTGTGCAACGCATACTTTTACGGTTGGGTGCAATCTCAAAATCGAAGAAAAAAATGTACTTAGCCCTGTTCTTTCCCTGTGCCCTTAACATGTTTCACTAATCTTTTAGTGGATTATTATAATATTGCTAGGTGTATTATTTTTAAAAAATACAATTACGTGAAACATTTGCGTGTTTAATTTTATACAGCGATACATATAATAATACTATTATGCGCAATGTTATATATGAAGGGCTTGGAACAATATGCCACATTTAAAAAAATAACTATTTTTAAGATCCTTGCATATCTTACGACCTGTAGTAGTCGATTTGGAAGTGAGGGAACACTATGTATTAATATAAAAAGCTCTAATAGATTGAATAACAAAATTATTATCTAAGATTCCGGGGTAACGTGTCCCAGAACGAAATAAAGTAGGGGAACGGATATTCGATTTTCTGGTAAATGGAGAACGACGTTCTCCGTATTCACTCCAAATCGATCACTGATAACCCGTTGATCTTGACAAGTTTGCAAAAATCGAAATTAGGGTCGGTAGAAATCATAAGTATTCTTGTTTAAATTACTTTTTTTATGATGCAATGGCAAATTTCAATTTTCTCTCTGATCATAAATATATATTAGTTCAGCGTCCCTTGTCAGCAGCGAGGCTATATGAAACATGAACCTACTAGTTAACATGGAATCCGAACCATAATCGTTCTAAGCTCTCCTCTCGGGACTCGAACCCAGGACCCCTTGAAGCGAAGCGCACGTGCTAGCCACTAGACCAGCGATATATATATATATATATATATATATATATATATATATATATATATATATATATATATTGCATCTTATGTCTGAATATTATGTGTTTGTATATATAGGTATTTTAGGAAATGTATTCTACCTTATTTATTAAGTGTTTACTTTTATTGGTTAAATAATATATATACCCTAATACACTTGCCATCTTCTTTGATACTGTTTAGAATTCGCCTGAGTTAGATGCTTTACAAATACTTGTTATAATATACAACTAAAATAAAAATTAGGAATTAATTTAACTGACAACATGTAGAATTACAATAAGGATTAAACGATTATTTTACTTTAGGACTATTAATATTTCAGACTTGAAGAAATGTACTTTACTCGACTCATTCTATCATACATTTTATAATTGTTTACTGCTAAAATATGTACACTTCGAGGAAAATCACCTGTTAAAATGTTCATTGTAACTGAAGGTTTATAGGAAAAAGTAATTATATCTATACGTAATTTATTAGTGGAAAGCTTTTTAAAAGCTCATGCTTAATTTACAGATTATTCCTATTAAATAATTTTTAGAAATACTTGGTCAACTCACACCTGAAGGGGACTCAGTCTCCTACACCAACATTCAGTTGTTTGTTTACATCAAAGATTCCGGCAGCGTGATTTGCGCCCTCAACGTGTTTTTTTTTTCGTCGTGGCTTTTGCTCCACATGATTTTCTACTATTGGTTATTCCCCGAAAAGTCATGAAACCGAGTCTAAAATTGCACTGTTTTAATCTATCTAAATTGCAAACGAAAGAACAAAACCAGTTTCACATTTGAACTTCATATAAAAGTTACTTTTTTGTTTTTATTTTCGAGCGACAATAGGAGATAATTTAACAGTCATAGAGAAGGAAATCTAATTCGAATTTTTGAAAGAGATAAACACATTTCGTAGTCCTACATACAGGAAAAAAGTAATTTTTGACCATCTGTCCTTCAATTATTCACCCTATTCATATAAGCCATATCATTCAACATATAAGCACTAAATTTCTATAAATTTCATTTTCATTTCTATAAATTTTTATTATTATTCTTATTATTATTATTATTATTATTATTATTATTATTATTATTATTATTATTATTATTATTATTATTATTATTATTATTATTTTGTGTCATTTCAGCTCTGACACTGAGTCTCTACCATCTCTTGTAGTGGAGCCCGAAACAGAGATTGTTAGTCGCAATGACTTTCCAAATGGCTATCGAATTGTAAATTTGGGACACATTCTCAAGTGGTCCATAAAGCTCCAAGAAAAACACAGAAAGATATGTGTTTTAGGAAAAATGAATTTTCATAGTGAGAGACGTTCAGGACTAGTGTCTTACCTCTATTTCAAATGCCGCGTGTGAAAACGCGAAGTATGTCACTCTACGGAGGAGGAACAACAGTCTAAAAGATCTGTAATCAATACTGCAGCTGTTTGGGGCACTGTTTTCATTGGAAGTGGGTATTCTCATCTAGAGGAATTCCTCAGTATTATGGATATCCCATGTATGAGCTTCAAACTATTCAACAAGATTGAACAAGATCTGGAACCGGTAAGTAATAATTGACAAATCCCTTTGATCTTCCCGAAAAAAAAACCCTGAAAAATAGACTTTCCTACTTATCAACAATATCACAAGTACCTAATATAATAGTTGCATTGATATAGTTATGTATAGAAGATTTTATCATAATAGCACTTGCGCAATGAAAGTAATCTTAGTTACAAGGAGGCCCGCAACCAGCCATAGAAGTCTGAGGGTGCCATAAACATGTTAGGGGGGCCCAAGTCTTAAAATAATTGTTACAAATATATAACTTCATGATTTTTTGTGTTCATATAGTATATGATGCATTGAGATCTGAAAGCCATGAAAAATTTAGGGAGGTCTGGCCCTATTGCCACCTTCTAGTTGCTGACCTGGTTACAAGGGCAACGTAGTAGTTTCAATTGCCAAAAATGTGGAAAACTCGAAAACGTAAATTAATCGTTAAAAAGAAAAAAAACTTAAGCACATAAATCGATGATTTCGGCTTTGATAGCGATCAAATATGACGAATTTATAATAAATTACTTTTGCTTTTGAGAAAATCTTATTTTTCTTCTTCTTCTGCACCGCGACTAAGGAAGGCGGTAATGATGAAATAAGCGATAATGGTGGAATGAAGGAAGTGGAAGGAAATTAGAGAACTCCAAGGGAAACACTTATGCGGTGTTTGTCCACCGTAAAGTCCACATTGGTGGGACTGAGATGGAAGCAGGGACGCCCTCCGCTATAGGTGAGCGCTCCACCACTGAACTACCGCGATCTCATAAGAAGAAATATATTGATGGGTGTCCGAAGCGGCTAATTTTGAATTGTAAATAAATTAATGACAAGTAAATTCATTACTACTTCATATTGAAAGGGGGAGTCTGATAGAAAGCATGAATTCGTCGCTTAACTGCGAATATTTGAGTCGTGGTGGATGGTAGAGCTTTCACCTGGTACGTGGGTTTCCTGATTTGATCCCATCTCGCGCCAAACGGACAGATATCATTGTGTGCGTTTACTTGGGGGGTTCTTTTCTTTCCCCCACTTTCTTCATTCAACCATTTCATTCATTATCATCATTAACGTCTCATTCAGGATCGGTGCATAAATTTCATATCTAAATGCGAATGCGGGATAAATTTGGGTTAAACAAAATGGGGTCAATATGAGCAGCTGTTGAAGGGTGGGGTGTAGTGGTATTTTTGAACTCAGCATACTTTCAATTTTGCCATTTCAACTGAAAATAATGGAAAAAAGATGTTATAAATCAGAGCTGTCCAAATGGCGGCCCGCCAAAACATTTTCTGCGACCCACAAAGCTCTCACGATTTACAATTGTTATTACTGATAATATTTTCATTTATATTTATTCATTCTTTTAATCTTTCCACACTTCTTTCTGAATAAGGCATCCATTTAGCGCTTCTGTACAACAACAACAACAAAAAAGCGGGCATCCACAGCAACACTGCAGTTGGTAATGTAACTACAGGGGAAATATCGTTGATGAAAGGGATGGTTACTTCAATAACCAATACATCTGGTCTAGCTTAGAAAAGAAGATCCTTTCTTCCTCGAACTCTGCCTAGAAGCCATAAGGAGCCAGAAATACACCACTTCCTTTCACAACATATAATAATAATAATAATAATAATAATAATAATAATAATAATAATAATAATAATAATAATAATAATAATAATAATAATAGTTGCGGCCCTCCACCTTACTAGTAAAGACGGCTATGGCCCTCTGGCCCATTATAATTTGGCACCACTGTTATAAATGGTTCAATAATATATTAACAAGCAAATTTTATTACAATTAACGTACATAGTTAAAATCTACTTATTTTCAGTCGCTTACTCCATTGGAGAAAATGATAAAATAACTTAAATGACAAGGAAATTGAACGAGCGAGACCTTGATGTGAGGAGTTTGGCGCTTATATATATAGCCAGTATAATGCATCTGACCCAAAAAAAAACCGGGTTCCTAATGGTTAAAATACTAATCTAACCTATCTATTTAGAGAAGTATCAAAGTTGAAACTTCGATTTAGGAGTTTTTGATTACATTTTCGGAGTTTGCACCACTCTGCGACCATAGCATAGTCTAGTTATGATCCTCAACCTACGTAAACCGCCATATAACGAATTGTGGATCACACTCGTTTTGCTGCTCTAGTGGAATTTTCATATTGATGTTGTCAAGAATACTTTATGGTGTGTATGATGAGATGGTTGCGCACCGGAGCCATACGAGACTTTAATATAAATTAACGTGAAATCTAAAACATTGATCTTTCACGAAATATTTCCCGAATCTCCCACACAGCAAGCGAGAACGCTATTTGGCCACCCGGTATTTCAACTGCAATTCAGCACACTTGCAGGGACATAAGGTGCGGGGCCGTAGGCTAACCAAACATTGATGATTTTATGTTTATTAGATGCGAGATCGTAGAGTGAGCATATGTGGGAGTCAAGAGGTGAAGCCTCAATCGCTATCTACATTTTATACAAAGTAAAATTCAAACTGAAATTTTCTGAACGTTGCTAGTCTTTACAATACATACAGAGACAAAAAATAACTATTTATCTGTATAGTTTCTGCACAATCGTAGAGAAACTGAGTCACATTCTCGATGACTAGGGAAATTTATCTTGTTCGTTATTGACATCACTCAAAGTAGAAAGTAAATGGGTAATGAGATTTGTAATGAATCAAAATTAGAACAAAATAACGATATGTCATGTTTTCTAAAACAATGTATATTTTTTGTAGGTGTGGACAGATTCTCTTTGGAGTCAGATGAAAGAAGCTGGAGAGGAAGAAAGAAGATTAGCGATTGAAAAGGGCCATGTAGATCCAGATGGTATACCATGGATAACTGTATACGTGGACGGAGGGTGGAGCAAAAGAAGTTATGGGCAGTGGTATGGGAAGGGGATCTAAGCAGTGGCGTAACTAAAGGCTTGGGGGCCCTCCCGCAGACAGGGTGGAGTGGGCCCTTCCCTACTTCCCACTTCGCGATTTGGGGGCCCCTGATGGCTTGAGACCGCACGCAATGCAGGGTCTACGGGCCCCTTATTTACGCCCCTGGATCTGAGGGCGAAGCCCCCACTTACTCAACCTGACTCTACCTGCAAAACCTGGGTTGGAGCTAATCCTTTGGCAACTACAACTGAAATTCAATATGCTTGCAGGATTATGAGGTCGAGTAAACGCCTAATGAGATGCGAGGGCGTACACGGAGCGAATTTCCGGATCTGAAATGAAATTCGGTGTGCTTGCAAGTTTATCGGATGCAAGGCCGTTGGCCGATCAAAAGGGATAAGGGAGGCTGAGGACAAAGCCCCAAAGGAAAGCCCCAAATGAAATTAAATATGGTTCTAGGTTCATGAACTGAGAGGCCGTAAACCGAGCAAACTGGGAGATCCAGGGGTGAAGCCGACGAATATTTTATCTATATATTCAACTAACCACATTCTTTTTAAAATAATGTTTGTAAGTTTTTATTTTACCCTACTAATGATGGTGAAGATGGGAAATGAATCGTTTTGTTTGCTAACCATGTTATATTTGGAGTGACCCTCCCTGCTGGTCTAATGGCTATTATGCGCGACGTGAACGGGATCCCGTGTTCGATTTCCGGTGGGAGTGCATTGAACGATAATCTTCGGATTTCAGGAGTTGTATATCTACGTCTCATGTAGCTTCGCTGCTCAAAGGGACGCTAAACATAAAATCAAAAGTTCAACTTGGCATTCTTTTATGAGCACAAGTAATATAATTTTTGTTAGTATACATTCTGTGGAGATAGGGAACACCTCCCGCCAACAACAGGGCTTTCAATAGTTTCCGCTTCCACTCCTGGCTGTGTGAATTTTTCGCGAAATATGTTCATATGAAACACCCAAATGAGCTACAAAACATTCCTGAAAGCTTTCACAGATGAATGGACAAAGCAACCAATATTATTTTTCTTCTGAAGCAGAAATAGTCTTTTGTGAAGGTCACTGCAAATGGGGGTGGGGGTTTATTGACCACGGAAGAGAAGATTGAAGAGCTGTTCCCATTTGCAGACTTCCTTCTGCGAACTCGATATTATCTCATTTCCAAAAGCAACAGCTAAAGTGAAGGGATGAAATTTTATAACCACAATTCCTTTTCCTTTTCCAGTACATTTTTTGTACTAGCTGATTCACAATTTAGACTAGCGGCAATTATCTTTGCCAAGATTCCAAACACCTCGGTCTCCTTCCCAACAGGTGGGGGGAAAAATGGCATTCTCTTGTTTCTGACCCTGCCGGCACGAACTATTTTTATATTCTTACATCTCGACCGTGACAATAGCTGTCATGTTCCATCGTCTAGTTTATTCCAGGAATTACAATCCTACTCCTAGCAGGACGGAGGTGTGGAGGACGGTACAAAATTTAGAAAAAATAGGCCTATGCCTAAACATGTTTAGATCAGTGCCGTTTTAAATAGATGTCGTAAACATATTATTCTCGTTTCGATGAGAATTGATGCTGCGGTACATTGCAAACTATATTAGTTTTAATTTTTGTTGAAAACTGTTACATATTGTATGTATGTATATTATTTTGTTTTCCATGCAATTAACACTAATGTCATAGTGGATTAAATAATAAGATTCGAATTAGTAATTTTGGTTTACGTTCTGCCGTGTCGTCACAAAACGCTGTAACTTTGGCGAAGAAGTTTTGCGAAAATGAGCCTTAAAGTTTTCATCCAAAAATGTGATCTGTATCGTGTAGAAATAGTGTATTTTGACTTTGAAAATACGTGGTTACATGTAATGTTACGTAAATGCATGTTGTGTGATTAAATTTGGTGAAAATTGGTTGGTTAACCATTATTGCCTAGTTACACTGGTTCTACACGATACAGATCATATTTTCGGATGAAAACTTTAACGCTCATTTTCGCAAAACTTCTTCGCCAAAGTTACAGCGTTTCGTCACGACACGGCAGCATTGCTCCACACATACACTGGCGCAAATCCCGGGGGGGTGAAGGGGACATGCCCCCTCCTATCTTGGAACAGGGGGGATTGTCCCCAATAATCCGATTTGAAATGTGTATTGGGGGGAGAAATTTGATTATTTGTGTCCAGTCGCCAGAAAGGAAAGTGAGTTGAATTTAATGTCCACTCAGAATAAACCTCAAATCTGTCCGCCTCCCAATGTTGAAGACAACTCTGCTCGCCTGATCCTCCACAGCATTGTTTCTCAACCACAGAAATATGTTGAACATTGCTATATATATATTGCAGATTTGCGCTGTTGCATGCATACCTGTCGTTTCTCGTTTCTTTTTGTCCATGAACTCAAAATCCTGGGCAAGGCTTACATAAACTTCCCGCCATGCTTTTTGCTTTTCAATTCTGTTCTTGAAAGAGTATGTTATCTTATCCCATATGCAAGGTCTACATTCCACAAGTTTAATAAGGGTTAAAATATCGAATGGAAAATTTTTTTGCCATCTCTAAAATTCTAAGCAAAACTAGAAAAGTAAAAATGCAATAATGCACAACCTTTTCATCCAGTCACTGTAGCTAAACTGCAGAACTCCATGAGGGGGTCGAGTCCGGTACAAAGGGAAGAGGGAAAACTTGGATACATACCTTTGGTCTTTATTTTCAATTGCCAGTCCACAAATTCTTTTAAAAAAATGAGGAATTTGGGATAGTTTTGGAAGTGAGAGAAAAAATCTGCAGCAAGTGAAGCATGAAGTCACATCCCTGTTGTTGAGATCACAATCAAGAAAATGCCAAATGAGTCACTTGTCATTGGAGCTTTGCAAAGAGTGTTTGTCTGGTTTCGTTTAAAAATAATAATAATTCTACTTTGACTTGTCAACAAATATTCTATTCAATCATTGCTTATTGAGTGGGAGCGGGAAAATTGATCTACACACAACTTTGATGAAAATAAAAGGAAGTAATAATAATAGTTTTTTTCATATGCTTATGTTCACAGTGTATCAAACTTTGAAAATTACGCTTAAGTTAATTTCCAGAATGTATTAAAATTTAAATGCATTAATAGATTTTAAAAAATATATATATACCATCAAAGAGTGTGTGTGTGAGAGAGAGAGAAAGAACAAAAATAAAAAAGAAGTGGAAAATAATCAAGAAATTGGTTATCTAAATTTCCTATATTTTATTTGGTAATAGCTATTTAGAGGGAAACCAGTAGTCTTCAGACTTCCCACATTTTATACTTATTTAATAAAGGGAATTAGCTACTCCAAAACAGAGACTGTAAAAAAGTAATAAGCTGTTCCGAAGTTGTTTATGGGACAAGATAATAATAATAATATTATACAATTGTAATAAAAAAATGGAAACAACAAAATGACGAAAACAAGAAACGAAACAAAAATACACAACACCTTGTCACTCACTCTCTTCATCTAACCCGCTGGTCGGCCGACATTATCAGCCGCATGTGCATCCAATCATAAGAAAACATTGCCCCCGAGAAAATCGGTGTCTGCGATATCGCCGACAATATCGGGGGTTTGGTCGACAGCATCTGCGTGTCAGAGGATCGGCCGATAATGTCGGTGGCGTATGCAAACGCACTAAGTGTGTATCTATTTTTACCTTAGAAAATTATATATAATCCAACACACACACACTGTATATTATATATATATATTATTGTATATATACAGGGTGTTCCATAAGTCCTCTAATATAGGGTAAATATTATCGGTTTTACAACAAAATGTAAGAGGGGAAACCGTCACCAAATATGATGTTTTCAATCCAAAAGGGAAGGAATTTTAAAATCGGACTACTATTTGGGTTGTACACTCTTTATGCGTCCAATAATGAAAATTTAACGTTGCCATTTATCTGGATCAACAACATAAGTGAATGAAGTTACTGTCTTTTACGCTAACGTATCGATGGTCAGCCTCCATTGAAAGCACAGCTCTCATTCACCATATTGTTACAAAATTTATTCACCTCCTGACCCACCCTTCCCTACCTCTATTAATGGAATTGTTGCATTTTCATTTAACATTATGCACATAAAGACTACAGCCCAAACGGCTAGTCCGATTTAAAATATTCCTTCACTTTAGATTGAAAACATATTTGGAGACCGGTTCCCCTCTTACATTTTGTTGTACATTTTGTTGGTAATAACAGTTACGCTATGTCAAGGAAGTTTTGAGACGCACTGTATTTAAATGGCTAGGGTAAACTACCCAGTTATGGGCCCGGAGTAAGGATGGTACCGAGACCGAGACTAGTCTCGGTCTCGTCTCGGTCTCGTCTCGAATTATCGAGACGAGAATGAGACGGCCTTTTATATACCGAGACGAGACCGAGACCGAGACGGCCGTTTATTTACCGAGACGAGACCGAGACGAGACTTAGGTCAGTCTCGAAAGTCTCGGTCTCGTCTCGAATATTGATATAGACAACTATTAAGATTGACCTTTACTCAACATTTCTTTCGTTGCTGTATTAGGTAATATGGGAAAAGTTGACTAATGTTCAGTGGCGGATTTAGGGGATGGCTATCGGACTGAAGCCCCTCCCGAAATAGATTTGTGATCTTTTCTTCGCATTGCACGCACAACACAAATATTTCTTACTAGTTCTCAAGCCTCTCCCGAAACAAAATCCACCACTGCTGATGTGTATAGTCATCTCTGTCTCTCTCTCCCTCTCTCAATATATATATATATATATATATATATATATATATATATATATATATATATATATATATATACATCAGCTAATCATTATCACAACAAACACTATTCGAAGCTTTCGTGCACCCACTGGAAAACGTGAAGTATATTAATATTTATTTGCATATATTGTTATTGTAGACTGTTCCCATAATGCCCACCGACTTTGATTTTACAAAATTTGAAAAATAAATTTCACTTTTTATTTAGTGGTCAATTTGAAGGCATTTTGTTATACTACCATTAAGAAACCCATATACATCATATTACGAATCAATCATTATGGAACAATCTCATGTGTGACACGCAGCAGTGGTACCAATCTTTGAAAGTTTAATTTACAACTCTTTTCCTTTTTTTTAACTGATTTTGTGAGTAATGGTGCATTCAGTATAAAGGTACAACAAGATATTCTCTCTCTCTCTCTCTCTCTCTCTCTGTGTGTGTGTGTTTTTGTTTCTAGTTTCCGGCGTAAGCATGTGGATACTACCAGGTATACTTTCGTGTGTACATATGCTAGTGTGTGTGTGTGTGTGGCGCGGGTATATGAAGTATTAATTGGGATCGCGTAGTGCAACTTATCGATATTAGTACGTACATACAAACGGCTGTTACTTCCAACGATAACTTTGAACGAATGCGAATTTTTAAATTCTGCTTTTTGCAATAAATAAGTAGAGTGATTCTTCTCGAGGGAGTTCCCCTAAATGGTAGCCCCTACCATGTCCAATTGAATCACAAATTGCCGCAATCGTTTGTACATTGTTTGTACAGAAATGTGCAAGCCAAATTTTCGTTTGTACACTATTAGGGGCGCCGCCAGAACGAAAACAGATTGGGGAGTCTAACTGGTAGCCCCCCACCAACATGTCCTATTCAATCACAAATTATCGCAATCGTTTGTACTTCGTTTGAACAGAAATGTGCAGGATAAATTTTCGTTTGTACACAATTAGGGGCGTCGCCAGAACAGAAAAAATGGGGGCTGTCTAAGTGGTAGCCCCCCCCCCATCCCAGGTCCAATTGAATCACAAATTGTCGCAATTGTTTGTACTTCGTTTGTACAGAAAGGTGCAGGCGAAATGTATGTTAGCACGCAATTAGGGGTGCCGCCAGAACGAAAACAAATTGGGGGCTGTCTAAGTGGTAGCCCCCACCAACATGTCCAATTCAATCAAAAGTTTTCGCATTCGTTTGTGCATCGTTTGTACAAAAATATTAAGGCGAAATGTTTGTTTGAACAAACTTAGGGGCGCCGCCAGAACGAAAACAAAGTGGGGGCTGTCTAAGTGGTAGCCCCCCCCCCCATCATGTCCAATTGAGTCACAAATTATCGCAATCGTTTGTACATTGTTTGTACAGAAATGTGCAGGCGAAATTTTCGTTTGTACACAAGTAGGGGCGCCGCCAGAACAGAAAAAAATGGGTTCTGTCTAAGTGGTAGCCCCCCCTACCATGTCCAGTTGAGTCACAAATTATCGCAATCGTTTGTACATTGTTTGTACAGAAATTTACAGGCCAAATTTTCGTTTGTACACTATTAGGTGTGGCGCCAGAACGAAAACAAATTGGGGGCTTTCTAACTGGTAGCCCCCCACCAACATGTCCTATTCAATCACAAATTGTCGCAATCGTTTCTACGTCGTTTGTACAGAAATGTACAGGCAAAATTTTCGTTTGTACACAATTAGGAGCGCCGCCAGAACTGAAAAAGATGGTGGCTGCCTAAGTGGTAGCCCCCACCCGTCACGTCTAATTCAATCACAAGTTGTGGCATTCGTTTGTGCATCGTTTGTACAGAAATGTGCAGGCGAAATATTTGTTTGAACAATCTTAGGGGCGCCGCCAGAACGAAAAAAAGTGGGCGGCTGTCAAAATGGTGGTCCTCCCATGTCAAATTCAATCATAAATTATCGCAATCGTTTGTACATTGTTTGTACAGAAATGTACAGGCAAAAGTTTCGTTTGTACACTATTAGGGGCGCCGCAAAAACGAAAAAAAATTGGGGGCTGTCTAACTGGTAGTCCCAAACCAGCATGTCCTATTCAATCACAAATTATCGTAATCGTTTGTACTTCGTTTGTACAGAAATGTGCAGGCGACATTTTCGTTTGTATACAATTAGGGGCGCCGCCAGAACAGAAAAAGTTGGGTCTGTCTAAGTGGTAGCCCCCCCCCACACAATGTCCAATTGAATCACAAATTGTCGCAATAGTTTGTACTTCGTTTGTACAGAAATGTGCAGGCAAAATGTATGCTCCCACGCAATTAGGGGCGCCGCCAGAACGAAAAAAATTGGGGGCTGTCTAAGTGTTAGCCCTCCGCCAACATGTCCTATTCAATCACAAATTGTTGCAGTCGTTTGTACTTCGTTTGTACAGAAATGTGCAGGCGAAATTTTCGTTTGTACGCAATTAGGGGCGCCGCCAGAACAGAAAAAAATGGGGGCTGTCTAGGTGGTATATCCCCCACCATTTCCAATTGAATCACAAATTGTCGCATTCGTTTGTGCATCGTTTGTACAGAAATGTGCAGGCGAAATGTTTGTTTGATCAAACTTTGGGGCGCCACAGAACGAAAACAAAGTGGGAGGCTGTCTAAGTGTTAGCCCCCGCATCATGTCTAATTGAATCACAAATTGTCGCAATCGTTTGCACTTCGTTTGTACAGAAATGAGCAGGCGAAATATATGTTTGTACACAATTAGAGGCGCCGCCAGAACAGAAAAAATTGGGGGCTGTCTAAGTGGTAGCCCCCCACCATGTCCTATTCAAGCAAAAACTTTCGCAATCGTTTGTACTTCGTTTGTACAGAAATGTGCAGGCGTAAAGTTTATTTGTACACAATTAGCGGCGCAGCCAGAACGAAAACAAAGTGGGAGGGCTGTCTTCATTGAAGCCTCTTACCATGCCTAATTCAATCACAAGTTTTCGCAATCCTATGTATGTCATTTGTACAGAAATGTGCAGGTAAAATTTTCGTTTGTAGACAATTAGGGGCGACGCCAGCACGAAAACAAAGTGGGGGCTGTCTAAGTGGCAGCTTCCCACCAACATGTCCTATTCAGTCACAAATTGTCGCAATCGCATGTACTTCGTTAGTACAGAAATGTACAGGCAAAATTTTCGTTTGTACACAATTAAGGGTGCCGCCAGAACAGAAAAAATGGGGGCTGTCTAAGTGGTAGCCCCCCACCATGTCCAATTCAATCACAAATTGTCGCATTCGTTTGTGCATCATTTGTACAGAAATGTGCAGGCGAAATATTTGTTTGTACACAATTAAAGGCGCCGCCAGAACGAAAACAAAGTGGGGGCTGTCTAAGTGGTAGCCCCCGACCATGTCCAATGCAATCACAAAGTGTCGCAATCCTATGTACGTCGTTTGTACAGAAATGTGCAGGCAAAATTTTCTTTTGTACAGAATTAGAGGCGACACAAGAAAGAAATTAATGTGGGGTCTGTCTAAATGGTACCCCGTCCATCATGTCCAATTCAATCACAAATTGTCGTAATCGTTTGTACATCGTTTGTACAGAAATATGCAGGCGTAATTTTCGTTTGAACACAATTAATGATGCCGCCTAAAGGAAAAGAAAGTGGGGCTGTCTAAATGGTAGCCCTCACCATATCCAATTCAATCACAAACTATATCAATCGCTTGTACATCATTTGCACATAAATGTGCAGTCGAAATTTTCGTTTGTACTCTATTAGGGGCGCCGCCAGAACGAAAACAATGTGGGGGACTGTATAAATGGTAGAAACATTAAAAAAAATTTGTCACATTTATGGAGTATTTTTCTAACAGGACTTTGTTCACACTTTTGTGTGGTTTGGTATGTTCACACTATCGTGTGATTCTCTATATTGATCTTATCCTAACGATGATGGAATTAAATGTTTATTTTTTGTTTTTTGTTTATATTTATACTTACAGTACAATCATTATTGCTGAGTTAGTTTATCAGTCCTTGGCTCTTATTATTAAACTTATTCATTATTTCTTACGTGAGCTGAATCCTTATGAGAAAAATTTATTTTTTTCTTTCTATCTTGCGCAGAAACCGTTATTCTCATCTCGTACAGGAAATTGATAAGTGGAAGATATAACAAATTCACAAAGTAGAATGTTAAAGGGAAAATTATAACACAGTATTTTGTTTTATTTGATCATCTTCATTAAACTCATTTTGCAGAAACTATAGAATGCATGGTGAAGTATTTTGGTGCATTCAGCATTCTGATTTACGAGTAGAGTTGCTAACTGGCCGGTATTCGCTGTGATTTTGATTAAGGCCGGTGACCGGTACAAACTTATTAGCCCCCTTCTGACTGGTATTTTGGAATCTGCAATCCAGAATATAACATTGAACATCGAAATTTTTCAACAGTGCCTTTACAAACACAAATTTCCGTTGTATTATACATTACCGATATTTTTTTAATGTATGGCAGTTTTTTCATTTATTTAAGATAACAAATTTGATAACACTTATATTTTATTGTAAAAGGATTTTATACATTTATTGAGAGTAGAAAATGACTTTATAAAGCACTTTCCTTTGTTTGAAGTGTAAGTTTATAGAGTAAATTTCATTCTATGAATCAACTATTGTTACATAAAGATTAATATCCAGTATTATTAATCTGTTTCGATAATTTTAAACAAGTGGCAATTACTGGTAATTAAAATAACGATCAATACAGTTTTCAGTTTCTCATTTGTACAGAGAATTTTGAGGGTGTGCCGGTAATTTTATTTTCCTGAGTTGGGAACCTATTTACGAGGTTTTGTTTCAACTCTGCTACGTAGTGGCTCCGTACTGACACTCCGCATGCAAATAAGTATGTAAGGCTACCATACGCCCCGGTTTCTTAAAATTTGTTCCGGTGTGCAGAAATTTTCCTTCTTGTCCTGTTTTTTTTCTTTATTATTATTATTAATTACATATCAAAATTTCTGAAAAGATAATAAAATCGACTTATTCCTTTTGCTTTCAATTCCGACAATACTATAGGAACAATTTCATTCTAATCTTTATTATTATTCCAATCGCTGCTTCCCCGGATATAACATGCAATGTTTAAATCCTCCTAAGTAGCACTCTTATCACTAAAAGTAAGAATGTATACCCCGAGGTGACAACAAATTCTTGTGACGTTGCAGACCAGCCCCGAAAACACATTTTTTTTTCTGCTTCAGAAAAACAATTATGCAAATTGCTTTCTTTTAGTTCGCATTTTAGGTTAACAAAAATAAATCAGTCTATTGAAATTTGGAAACAACTTCATAAATCTGGATTTTTTTTCTTTATAGACATGTAGAGCATGTAAAGGTGGTATGTGTAATAATATTGAAAATATAATTTTTGCCTAAATATTGTATGTTCACTGATTGCGTTTATATTGTATAACAGCTTCTAGCTTCTATAATAATTTTTAGCACTGTTGATTAAGTATGGACTATATTAATACATTATTTTAAGTTGTATAACTAGTGCGATACTGTAGTAAAATTGGAAAGATAAAATTAATACAAAATGCAATATTTACTACTATTTGTAAGATGTCCCGTTTTTTCTGTTTTCAAAAAGTATGGTAGCCCTAAATTATGCTAAACCATACAAAATAAATTGTACTGTAAATTGTACCCCTCTGATAGTGCTCTCAAACGGGTCGGGTTACGGGTCGGGTCGGGTCGAGTCGGGTTACGGGTCGGGTCGGGTCGAGTCGGGTCAGTCGGGTTAGCTCGTGTCGGGTCACTCGGGTCGAGTCGTCACATTCTTCACTTATTTTCTATACGGAATACTATAAGGAGCTTTGTTGTAGAATTTAATTCGAAGTTGGTGAATGAATGATAATTGTGACTAATTGAAGGTGAAATAGTAACAAAATTTTAATTTAACCCTATATTAACTAATTGGCATTGTAATTGTAATTAATATTACTACTGACTTTTTTCCTTTCTGCGTTTCTATGTCAAGTTGAATGTCACATTAAGTGAAATTGAAAGGAAATATCTAGTTAACGTCCAACGTTATGCAGCAACGCTAAGAGAGACAGCGATGATGAGAAATAATTGAAGTGGTTGAATGCAGAAAGTGGGACGAAATGGGAGAACACCGAGAAAATCTATGCACATGGTGTTTGTCCACCAGAAAACTTACTTGGTACGAATTGGAATCAATACCCATGGATCTTCGGGTCAAACATCTGCCTGTGGGCAGGACACATTATTATTATTATTGTTATTATTATTATTATTATTATTATTATTATTATTATTATTATTATTATTATTATCTTTATCATTATTATAAATTTAAGAGTGCCCCAGAAAGTTCCGCTGCCTTTTCACCAACACCTTCGAACATTGGTATGTAACCTAAGACGTACCTGGAATATCAAAAATCGTCTCCATCAGCCTCGACGACCTTCTGCCGACGTTCTGGAAGGCTATGGATTCCATCGCAGTCGAACTTGGTGGGACGTGAAGTGAAGAAGGTATCAAGTGCATATTGAACCTCTACTAGCGATTTGAATTGGCGTTCTCTAAGGTGATTATTCAAGGAATGGAACAGGTGATAATCGGAGGGTACAATGTCCGTGGAGTATGGCGGATCCAATAGTGTTTTCCATTCAAGGCGTAGAATGATGTACTCGGTCATTTTAGCCACGTGGGGCTTAGCGTTGCCTTGTAACAAGAGGACCCCTTTGCGATTCAGAACTGCTGGATCCAGACAGTAAACAGTGACAGTACACAGTTGCATTGATGATCTGACCAGCTGGTAGCAGTTCCCGATGGACGATGCTTCGAGCAGTCCACAAAATGCACAGGAGAACCTTATTCTGGTGTAGTGCTGGCTTGGGCTGTTTTCAACCGGTTCATGGGATGCTAACCAACAATGACGGCGCCGTGGAGCTTCGTACAGGACCCACTTCCCATCACATGTCAACACCCTGTCCAGAAATTGTTCCTTCCTCAGACGAGACACCAAAGAAACACAGGTGTCTGCTCGCGTTGCTTTCTGGCTCCAAGTCAAATCATGTAGGACCCATCAACCCTACTTGCAGTGCTTCCCAAGTTGATGGTGATGGTGCCGAATGGTTTCTCCACTCACACTGAAATGTAGTACCAGTTCCTCACATATCTGTCTTCGCCTCAATTGCTGCCTGAAGATCTTTATTTTGAACATCTGTTTGTCTTCCGGCACGTGGTGCGTCTTTCGTCACCGTCCTTAAACCGTCATACCACTGCACTCTCTGCGTAGTCACGACACCCTCACCAAAGGTCTGTCATATCTTCCGCCCCGCGGAGCAGCAATTTGAACTGGTACAGCAAACAAGCTCTTGTGACGCTCTGTGAAGGCCCCATGTTCACTCAGTCCTTACGCACGTTCACGGTGTATCTGAACAGCCACAACCAAGTACTATGTTGGATATACTTACTAATGTTGCTCACGAAACCAGGTTTGGGGCATTCTCGTCTCGAAAATGTGTCGTGAAGGTAGTCTCGTCTCGAAAAGTGCATATGTTTCTATTGAAAGAGATCTGTCTCATCTCGTACCCCTTCATGAAAATTCTGTCTCGTCTCGTCTCGTCCAAAAACTGACCTTCACCTTACATCCATTCGCATTCAACTCACGGTGTGAGGGCCAATTGAACACAGACCCCCACAAAGAGACAGAGTGCAATTAGTTCCTTATGATTCTATCAGACAGCAACGCTGTTTTTAAATAGAAAAATCGGAATGTTAACGTGATGAAAATTTTTGTTTGTTACACAGCAAAAAATATTAAAAGAAGTTCGATATACATTCCTTACTAGAAAATAATGTTGTCTTCAGAACTTTTATTCTTTTAGTCTTCAGAACTTGTCTTCAGAACTCAGTCAAATTTTATTTTGATTTTCGAAGTTGATTGCCTAAATTTTAACCTTGGAAAATTGGATGTGGAGTAAAATAAAGAAGGTTAGCAGGGTAGAGAGGAAAACGAATTAGGAAATGCTGAAAAAATGCAAGAGACGAGAGCAATATTAGACGATATAAGGAAGCGAAAAAATGGACAGATCACAAGTTTCGATCTTGCTAAGGGATTGCATTCTGAGAGATGTAGTAAAGGGGGTGATATCAGGAGAGCAAGAGTGTAGAAGAAGGTAGCAATTGATAGATTGTAATAAGGAGGGTGGTACTTTATGTTGGGTTGCGAGGCAGATGTTAGCGGGAAATCGCAAAAATTGAAGTTTCTTTCCTAGTTCACAGACACTCGCCTGTCATTAATGGCAGAACACTGAGGAGGAGGAGGAGGATAATTATACTACAGATAAAAAAAGCCGAAACAATGGTTTATGCATAAGAATTGGTCAGCATTTTTTTCTGGTGGCAGTTTTGTAAGGTTCTAGCTCTCTCAAACTGATTAGATTGTAAGGTCAGGTCACTCGGGTCGGTTGTCGGGAAGGTCACTTCGGGTTGGTTCACTCGGGTCACTTTGGGTCGGGCCAATCTGGTCAGCTCTAGTCGGGTTGTCGGGTCGGGTCAGTCAATTCGGCTCACGGGTGGTTTCGGGTCGGTCTTCAACACATATAATTTCCACGAAAATTACAATATACCACGGTTTATACCTCATTGGACTTCCAATAAAACATTTTCAATGATGTGTACACCATGTCACCATTTTTGTATGAGGAAATTTCTAGAGGGATTTTGTGGGAATTTGATGGAGTGTAGATTCCTGTGTGTGTGTGTGTGTGTGTGTGTGTGTGTGTGATACGTTACAGGATACAAGATGTCAAGGAAGTGTGTAATGAACCGGACAATTTCTGTTATGTATGTGGAGAGCTGATATTTATATCACAACGTCGATGTTTTACTCCACTTGTGCGGTAGTGTTATCAGTTATATTTTGGTTGCTGTGTAGGAGACCAAGAAAAGAACTGGGTTCCTCACTACATTTGTTGTACTTGCGTGAAACGTCTGACTGGGTGGCAAATGGTGGTCGAAACGTGAACTTCGCAGTACCGATGATCTGGAGGGAACGAAAAGATCATTCTTCAGACTGCTACTTTTGTATGACACAGATAAAAGAAATAAGCAGTAAATCAAACCACACAGTACAGTACCCTAATTTGCCATAAACAATTAGGCCAATTCCACACAGTGCAGAATTCCCTGTACCAGTACTTCTTCCTCATCTTACGGTAAATGAGGATTACGTACTTGAGGCAACTATTGAAGTTCCAAATGAAGATGATGATCCTACTTATGTAGGAAGCACATCTACATTGGATCCCCATCTGATAACTCCGGGTGAACTAAATGACCTCGTACGGGATTTAAAACTCTCCAAGATACAGACAGAACTTCTTGATACTAAACTTAAGGCTGGAATCTGCTCCATCGTGACACTAAAGTGTGTATTTTTCGAAACCTTCATACAGAGTTTCAAAACTATTATTCTCAAGAAAATGATTTAGTGTATTGTAATAATGTCTGTGCTGTGATGGATACACTTGGACATGCACATAAGTAAAGAGTGGAGATTGCTTATTGACTCTTCGAAAACTAGTTTTAAGGCTGTCCTTTTGCACAATAGCAACAAATTTCCTTCAGTGCCTTTGGCTTATGCAACTAATATGAAGGAAACCTATGAAAACATCGAAATAGTGTTAGAAAACATTCAGTATGAGAAATACAAGTGGACCGTTTGCTGTGATTTACGTCATTTCTTTGTTAATGGGTTTGCAGCTCGGTTATACGAAATGTTGTTTCCTCTGCGAATGGGACAGCAGGAACAAAGCGGAACATTACATCAAGAAGGAATGGCCAACGCATGTATTAACTACTGGACAGAAGAATGCTGTTTATTCCTCACTGGTGAGCCCTGATTAGATAAGTCTACCTCCTCTTCACATAAAGTTGGGGCTCTTCAAAAACTTTGTTAGGGCAATGGACAAAAGTAATGCAGGATCTTGTTACCTCAAGGACAAAATTCCTCGGGTTAGTGACGCGAGGGAGTTTTGCAGACCCCCAAATAAGATGTTTGATTCGTGACCAAAAATTTGAGGATCTCTTAACTCTGGTTGAGAAAGCAGTTTGGTGTCCATTTAAATATTTAACAGAGAATTTTTTAGGAAACAAGAAAGCCCCAAATTACCGTGAAATTGTGAGTGATTTCCGGCAATCATTCAATGAAATGGGTTGCAACATGTCACTTAAAGTTCACTTTCTAGACTCCCACCTGCATTTCTTTCCTGAAAACCTTGGTGCTGTTAGTGATGGGTATGGGGAACATTTTCATCAGGACAATTCCTCCATGGAGAAGAGATACCAGTGACAGTGAAGATCAAAAATACTAGCTGATTACTGTTGGACACTTAAAAGAGATGTTCTAGAAACGAAACACAGAAGAAAGTCGACAACTAAAACATATTAGTTGAGGTAAGTAAGTGTCCATTTATTAAGAAGATACCACTCACTTCTATTGTATTATTTATTAAGTAGATATAAAATGCTGACACGGTGTATACATCATTTGAAAATATGTTTTATTTCAAATCCAATAAGATATGAACCGTGCTTTTATTGTAATGGAAGTTATATGTGATTTTATCTGCACTAATGAATATTGTAAAATGAACAGTACACATAGCATATTTTTATATAAATATGTTTATTTCTCTAGATAGAATAATGCTACTTAGAGGGCTTACTAAGTAAGTCAAGCTAAACTCAATAAATAAGTATAAATCAAGCTAACATACAATATAATTTGTGTGTTTATATACCTAACGTACCCAAGCTACAAGTATGAAAATGGTTTTTTAAAAAAAAAAAGAAAAAGAAAAGAAATTTGAGGGGAAATTTTCCGAAAACACCTCTGTCACGGAAAAACTGAGGGTGATAGAGAAAAACTGTTTGCAGATTCGAATTCTACGTGAAAAGTTCTATTAGAACCAGGTATTTTCTTCCGTGTGCCAGAGAAAAAGAATTTTTTTTCGACTAGTGTAATAGGTACCATTTTCAAACTCAGCATCCTTTATTCAAACCGGTTAACGTTGATCGCAGATATTAAAAATACTCACATCCGTATATTATTTAATACAAACGAAAATTTCTCTGCACAATTCTGCACAAACGATGTATAAACGATCGCGACAATTTGTGGTTCAATCGAACATGGTGGGGCTAGCACTTAGACAACTCCCCTTTTTTCGTTCTGTCCACGCACCTGATAGCGTAGAAAAAAAACTTTCGCCTGCGTATTACTGCTCAAACGATGTACAAACAATTGAGATAATTTTCTTTTGAATCGGAGTAGGGAGGTGCTACCAATTAGGCAGCCTATACTTTGTTATCGTTTTGGCGCACTCGCAATTGTGTACAAACGAAAATTTCGCCTGCAAATTTCTGTACAAAACCGTAATAAACAAGTGCGACAGTTTGTGGTTGAATTCGACATGGTGGGAGGGCTATCAATTAGAGAGCCAATAGTTTGTTATCGTTTTGGCGGGGCCACATTTATGTGCAAACGAAAATTTCAGCTGCACATTTATGTACATAGGCGTACAAACAAGTGCGACAGTTTGTGGTTGAATTGAACATGGTGGGAGGGCTACCATTTAAACAGCCCCTACTTTGTTTTCGTTCTGGCGGTGCCCCTAATTGTGTACAAACCAGGGCCGGCGCGAGGGGGGTCGAGCCGTGCCACCGCCCGGGGCGGCAAGTCTGATGGGCGGCAAAATTTGAAAAAAGAAAAGAATACAGGGGCGGCAAAATTTGAGAAAGAAAACAATAAAAGGGCGGCATGTGAAAGAACCGACCAGGGCGGCAAAACTTCTCGCGCCATCCCTGGTACAAACGAAAATCTCGCCTGCACATTTCTCTATAACTATATTCAAACGATTGCGACAATTTGTGGTTCAATTGCACATGGTGGTGGGCTACCATTTAGACAGCCCCACTTTGTTTTCGTTCTGCCGTCGCCCCCTAATTACGTACAAACGAAAATTTCGCCTGCATATTTCTGTACAAACGATGTACAAACGATTGCGACAATTTGTGATTGAATTGAACATGGTGATTGGGCTATCACTTAGAAAGTCCCCCACTTTGTTTTCGCCCTGGCGGCGCCCCTAATTATGTACAAACGAAAACTTCGCATGCACATTTCTGTACATACGATGTAGAAACGATTGCGACAATTTGTGATTGAATTGGACATGGTGGGGGGAGGCTATCTCTTAGACAAACCCCCACTTTTTTTCGTTCTAGCGGCGCCCTTAATTATGTACAAACAAAAATTTAGCCTTCACATTTCTGTAGAAACGATGTGGAAACGATTGCGACGATTTGTGATTGAATTGGACATTTGGGGGGGGGGCTATCACTTAGACAGCCCCCAATTTGTATCAGTTTTTACGGCGCTCCCATTTATGTACAAGCAAAAATTTCGCCTGCACATTCTTGTACAAATGATGTAGAAACGATTGCGACAATTTTTGCTTGAATTTGACATGGTGAAGTGCTACCATTTAAACAGCCACCACTTTGTTTTCGTTCTGGCGGCACCCCTAATTGTGTACAAACGAAAATTTGGCCTGCACATTTCTGTACAAACGATGTAGAAACGAATGCGAGAAATTGTGATTGAATTGGATATGGTGGGGGCTACCACTTAGACAGCCCCCACATTATTTTCGTTCTTGCGGCGCCATTAATTTTGTACAAACGAAAATCTCGCCTGCACGTTTCTGTACAAACGAAGTACAAACGATTGCGACAATTTGTGATTGAATTGGACATGGTTGGGGGCTTCCATTTTGATAGCCTCCCATGTTGTTTTCGTTCTGCTGGCGCCCCTAATTGTGTGCAAACGATAATTTCGCCTTCACATTTCTGTTCAAACCATGTACAAACGATTGCGACAATTTGTGATTGAATTGGACATGGTGGGGGCTACCACGTAGACAGCCCCCACTTTGTTTTCATTCTGGCGGCGCCCCTTATTGTGTAAAACGAAAATTTCTCTTGCACATTTCTGTACAAACGATGTACAAAACGATTGCGACCATATGTGATTGAAATGGACATGGTGGGTGGGAGCTACCATTTAGACAGCCCCCACTTTGTTTTCGTTCTGACGGCGCCTCTAATTGTGTACAAACGAAAATTTCGCCTGCACATTTGTGTAAAAACGATTAAGACCATTTCCGATTGAGTCTGATAAGGGGGGGGCTGTCTAAATGGACGTCTCCTTTTCATCTCTACTGTAATTAAATTCTTCCTCGAGAGAATCTGTAATCAACACTGTCAGTAGCTGCGTCGTCGACTAATATACCTTAACAAGTACAGCTTTATTTTCGTATATTTTTCAACAGTTAACAAATTTAAAACTATCGCAAAAAGAATATGTAGTCAACTTCTTAAATACTTCGCTCGCAGGAACACGTTCAGCGCGTGCAACAATCAAAAACAACATGTTTGGCGTCTCACAAATGAGAAAGGGGAAAAAAGAAAAGCAAAAGCAGCACGGCAGTGCCTTACCGCAGTCAGAGCTGACAACATAGTTTCGGTCGTCACTAACGCCAATAGACCTACTAGCGGTGTACAAGAGTTATAGAGTTACAATATACGTTGTGCCACAGTAGCGCTACAGGCGGAATGTGCACGAACTACAAATGAATATGTTCCCTTACAAGCATCAGACACTGTTGCACCCTCTTTACATTCTACACATCATTTTTTCTCCCACTTTTTGACCTTGACAAGCAGAAGTGCCAGGCTTTCCGAGTTCACAACCATAAACTGTTTGTGTACAGAGTACGTTTTCAGTTCTTCCAGTGACTCTGCGCGCGAAGAACAGGGGTGATGATCGGGCTACCGAATACGGCAGTCAGAGACACCCGGTTGCAACTTTAAATGTAAAATACAAATATAGAGCCTTGAGAATGCCGTGAGGATGAATATATATATATATATATATATATATATATATATATATATATATACCAGCGGATCCAGGATATGATCGAGGGAGGGGCTAAACCATAGTTTGACATCTTATCCAGTGTAAAGAAAGAAGTAGTATTGAAGCCCATTTTATACAGTGTATAGCTGAGCGTCAAGGGGAGGTATAAGCCCTTTAACACTCCCCTTGGATCCCCGCCTGTATATCATATCTCATATAAGTAAATGAAAGAGTTTGTTTGTCTGTGTCTGCGTGCCTGTCATTCTGATTGCCTGTGTGCGGCCTGGGGACCAGACGAGAGTCCAAGAGTTACGAAATTGGGTGACAAGTATCATGTCCCAGGCCTCAGACCAAGAAAAAGCGTTTTTTTTTAATCAGGAGGGGCGGTTACCGGGACATGTAAAAGTAGTACAAAATGACCGATATTAGTGTCGAATACATAGTTTTCGCAGTCGCTGAGATCAATGATGATACTTCCATTACCGATGACTTTCAAAGTCAGATACCAGTGCATGGTGGCCGTGGTTCACTTGCTGGGGAGGGGAGTACCGAGACGTAAAAATAATACAAAATGACCGATATTAGTGTCAAATAGTTTTCGCGTTTTCTGAGATCAATGGTGAAACTCCGATCGCATTAACCTCCAAATTCACCCCTATTCAGCTGCGGGACGGAGTTCACAGGAGGGATACCGAGACATGTAAAAGTAATCCAAAATGGCCGATATTAGTGTCAAATGTATAGTTTTTGCGGTCGCTGAGATCAATGTTGTCACTTCCATTAGCGATGACTTTCAAAATCAGTTACCACTGCATGCGGGCTGGGGTTCACCTGCTGGAGAGGGGGTACCGAGACATGTAAAAATAATACAAAATGACCGATATTAGTGTCAAATACATAGCTTTCGCGGTTGCTGAGATAGTGATACCCCGACAGGCCTTGACTTCCAAATACTGGTCCCATGCGAAAAATGGGTATTTCATCAAGTTATATATAATAGTCGTATATATTAAAAAATGCTGATTTTTTTAACATGATGTGTGAAATATGGAGGGGGAAATTCTTCTAGATACTCTGCAATACCACTAGATAAACAAGCAATGTTGCCAACGCAACATAAAGTTGTAATTTCTCAAATTGCACTACGTTCGATATTACATATTTCTGTTCAGTTAATTTAGTTTAGTGCGGGATTTTTTCGGGGTTCTCCCGTTTCCTCCCACATTCTTCATTCCACCATTTCATTCTTCTCTCATCATCACAGTCTCCTTTAGCCTAACCGGCATAACCGTGGGACGTAAAACTCAAAAATTTCATTTCATTTTTTAATTGAGTTTAACGCCTCTTTCAGCAGCGAGGCTATATGAGACTGAACCTACTGATTAACGTTGAATCTAAACCACATGAGCTCCCGCCGGGAATCTAACGCCATAGGCTAACTGCTTAGCCACGAAAGAGCTCTATATATTTCTAATTTAGATATTAAATAAAACCATAATACCACATACATTATTCAGTGTAACAAAGGACAATACATATCACTAACATCAACATTTAGGAGATCTCTAATAAATCAAATGGCAGGAACATTATAACATTAGTGTTCAGTAGTTTTAATTACAACAAGTCTAAGTTACATTATTTTAAGCAGTGTTGCGAACTTAAATAAATTGCTAAATATTATTATAAATATAGTGCAAATAACGTAGCTAAAGTGCAAAATGTTTTAAAATTACTCGTAATTTGTTTTATGGTGCAAGAATGTTTTCAAAACACGATGTTTTTCATAGTCTTTGGGCTACTTATAATGTTAATGTCAAAGTTTTCGTTCCAGCAATACATGTAAAAGCAAATTGTATTTGAAATTAAATGCAATTGATAACTTTTCACTAGCACTGGTTGTTCTCCCTAAGCCTTAGGCCTGGTATATTTTTTAGATTAAAACACTGCTTTATTAAAATTTTAATTACACCCTAACTGCATTTCATTTGTTATAGTTTGACCACCGACCACCTCAAACTCGATCCATACCATATAGCTATATGCAATTATTCAAAGACTTACAGTTAGTAATACACATTGTGTTGATTTTTGTTTTGTTTTGTTTTAGTTTAACGTCTCACGATTATGCTAAGGCGGATAAAGGAGACGTGGAGTTCCTAATCATAGTGGAATCCGACAAACTTCGGTCGTTGAACATTACCGCCACCGGGAATCGAACTCGGGACCATGCGAACCAAAATCAAGCGTACTAGCCATTACAGCAAATGGGGGTTCTTACATTGTGTTGATTTAAATAATTGAGTCAATGTTACCAGATCCGAAGATCAAAAAGTAGCGTGTATGTGCTCCAAAAGTAGAGGATATGAACTATTTGTAGCTCAAATATATAGAAATGAATTATTTGGCAACTAATGACTGGTACTAATGAAATAATGTTTAAAATAGACCGAAAAATGTGATGCATATATTGCAATACAAAATTATGATCGATAGACGAAAACAATTTTA
The DNA here is from genome assembly GCF_964235325.1 of Thermobia domestica. Taxonomy (NCBI): domain Eukaryota; kingdom Metazoa; phylum Arthropoda; class Insecta; order Zygentoma; family Lepismatidae; genus Thermobia; species Thermobia domestica. The sequence continues at coordinate 104,188,601 of NC_137457.1, forward strand.
GATTTGATATCACGTGACAAAAACAGCCTAGGAAATGTCCGCATACAAGAAATTGTGATAAAATCAGGAACCACTGGGGAGTAACCTGGAAAAGTATTACCCAAGATAGAAAGTTGTAAAGAAAACTTGGGAAGACTTCATCCAGCAGTGGATTGATAATGATTGATTACGATGATGGTGATGATTTTATATCGAGATCTCAGAGGTAAACTAAACCAAGTCATAATTTCGTAATTTTACAGGAGAAGCGAAAAACCGGTTCCTTAACTAAGATCCGTAATACTGCTTTTCAAACTATACTAAGTAGTTAGAAAGTAGTAAGATGGCTTTAGACTTACATTATTACACCACTAGAAAGAACATAGTCTAAAAATTTAACGAAAGTCATACAGCGAAAAAAAATATTTTTGACTATTTAATACTTCATGTTGCTGCAAAACTACGAAAACGAATACAAAAGAAAACTAGAATGTTAAGAATCACTTGTTTTGGCGAGAGTGAAAAAATAGATACAGCTAGCTCGAATTGCCTATATACTTATATAATATGTATGTTCATGTTTCGCAAGTAATTTTCAATCAATATAAAATTTCAACGTAATGAATGCACGATTGGTTTCGCTCGAATGCTCGAATGCCCGAATGCTCGAATAAAGATGACATGCACCGCTAAGAGCTCAGGAATAAGCTTAATCTATGTTACGGCAGTGGATATACGTATGCTTATGTAATGCATTACAACTTTAGGAACTTGTATAAAAAACAGAATGTACTTAAATTTAGACGCGAACTATGCGAAACATCTGACTTTAAATCTAACTTGTTTCGTGATGCAACCCGAGGCCACACATAGCAAGGATAAGTGCCGTAGCTCCCACCACAATGTTCAGGAATTTCGTGTTATAAAGTGTCAATTAAACACGTAGATGAGAAACGGTAATAAAGCATTTGATCAATTTTAAACAAAATATATTGTAGTAATAACTTACCCTATTTGTTCAGATAATGAACGTTATATTATGGTTTTAAAATGACAGTCAAAACAGAATGTATTGGATAATAAACGAGAAATTGTAAAATTTCAATTTTGGTACGATTGAATACATTCATACTGCTATATGTTGCGTTATACGTTAGAATGTATTGAACAATTCTTATTCTAACAAAGGAAATAAACTACTGTATAGTACTGAAGTTAATTTAATAGAGTTTAATTGTATAGGCAGTACTGAGGCCATATAAGAAAGTCTTTTGCTGAAAGTGAAATATGGGTTACTATTAGAATTTTATCCCAGATATGATATACCCAGTGATGATTGAAACTGGAATACACGCATGGAAGGCATCAGCACTAGCAAATTAGCTCTGAAGAAGTACAACATACTATAATTCTAAGTCAAGAATAAGACCAAAAATAAGAAGCAGAAACGACAGACTTTACAATAATAATACTTTTACAATTTTAATTTCAATTATTTATTTCGAGACTTTCGAGACGAGACCGAGATTTGGCCTTCGAAACCGAGACCGAGATCGAGACAAGCATTTGTTGACCGTGACGAGACCGAGATCGAGACGGCGATTTTTGACTCGAGACGAGACCGAGACCGATACATCTATTTTTAAACCGAGACGAGACCGAGACTGTACAAAGTCTCTTCTCGTCTCGTCTCGATACCATCCCTAACCCGGAGGAAGTTTTAAAAAATCATGTATTTCACACATTGTATCACTAAACTTTTTGAGTTTCTTTATTTCATGAACAAATAAATTTTTCCTGAAAGGAAGTCTATTTAGACATAGTAAAATCAGAATGTATTTATTTATTTATCTTTTAGTAAGAACCCGAAAATGACTAGTTGTTGGTACTTACCAGACTTACTCGGACACAGACGCGCAGCCAGAATTTTTTGTATTGAGAGGTGTCCAGTACTACAAGACAGTGCTTGTATGTAATATTGAAACGATTCTGCACTTGAAAAACTATACATATTTAAAATTTTATCAAACTTCCCTATGATAGAATTAGATTATTTAAAAAAAAATAGGATTTATAGTACAGATGAAATGTAAAATCAAATTATGAGAATACACCAACAGTTTATCTGCTAAGGAAGTGTGGTTTTATTACGGAAGTGTACGGAATCTTTTGAGTTATTGTTTTTGAGGGTCTGGTGTAAGCGGAGTAAACCGTGGGTGCGCTCGTGCTCAGAAATAAGCTTAGTGGCTAAGGCATAAGATTCTACAAGGCAGTTAGTGATCAGTTGGGATAATCTTTTTAAAATTAAAAATCAAGAAAATCAGTATTTTTTTTTATTTTAACGCTTTACTCTTATTCCATGGTGGCTGCAGGAGATCTACTGCCTTTAGTGGTATCTGAACATTTTTTTGTTCTACTGTACCCTATCTCTTACCGGAATTGAACCCTGGATAGCGAGCTCCGAAGGCAAGTGTGCTAGATACTAGACCAAGTAGAACACCTTAAAATCAAATTAATCTCTAGTAGACTGTTACCTTGAATAGTATCTAATTAACATCTCTAGAACTGCTTTATATCCTTGTGCCAAGCAAAGAGGTCTATGTACGCTCATGTCCAAAATTATTGTCGGATATCTATAATTGTCTTCTTTTAAGAATATAATTTGATAATGATTTTGCAGGTTGTTTTAAATATTGATACTATGTGTATAATCGGAAAATGTATGTTTCTGGTAAATTTCATAGGAAAAGAATTATAAATATGAGAATTATAATGAGAAAAATAAAATGTTGCTAAATGGACAAGGCAGTTTTATTTTAGTTTTACTGTTCCTATTTACTGCTCTTTTGACATGAAATTTGCCACATGTCATTTGAAATTTGCCACATATACACATACTAACATTGTAAGAAATACTGGGCGGATTTGTTATCAAATTTTATTCCTAGAACAACATATTTATAGACATGCGACAATAATTTTGGACATGAGTGTACATTAGAAATTCTAATTTTTGATACCGTTCAGGAACGTAGTTAGAGTTCTGATTTTGGGAAGCCATATTAGCAAATGGGCTCCATATAAATAACTTTAAATAAATATTTCGAGGGCTAAGCCAACAGTAGTAAGGGCCTGACTATAGGAAAATTTGGACTTTGACCCCGACCTTTGTGACGTCATAGGTCAAAGGTCAATGACCTTGGCCCGGGGTCAATGACCTAGGGGTACCTAGGACCACCCCCTCTAAATTTTGGCAGGGGTACCTTGGCCCACCCCCTAAATTTTGGCAGGGGTACATAGGTCCAGGGTCCATTACCTTTCATAAGACATGGGTATATTAATGCACCCCTTGAAAAATTTGGGAGAGGTACCTTGGCCCACCCCTTAACTTTTGGAAATTGCCCAATTTAAACATTGGGTATTATAGTATAGGACCCTAATATGTATTATGATAAATTTGGGTGGTCCACCTCGTTCCCTTCTAGGGGTACAAAATTGCCAAAACTATAAACGTAAGCAATACGTTGTACCACGTGTTTGGTTTTCGACCTAATTTATCTCCTTGGATGAGGTCCTATTACCTTATATGATTATATGGTCATGTATAGGGGTCCATTACCTATCATAAGACATAGGTACATTTGTGCACCCCCGGTAGGGGACCTTGGCCCACCCCTTTAATTTTGGAAATTGCCCAATTTAAACATTTGGTATAATAGTATAGAACACTAATATAGATCACTATAAATTTGGGTGGTCCACCTCGTTCCCTTTTAGGGGTACAAAATTGCCAAAATTTTAGTACAACCACGTGTTTGGTATTTGGTACATTTTATCCCCCTTTGATGAGGTTCTATTACCTTATATGATTATATGGTCATGTATAGGGGTTCATTATCTATCATAAGACATAGGTACATTGGTGCACCCCGGGAGGGGTACCTTGGCCCACCCCTTAAATTTTGGAAATTGCCCAATTTAAACATTTGGTATTATAGTACAGGTCCTCAATATGTATCATGATAAATTTGGATGGTCTACATCGTTCCCTTTTAGGGGTACAAAAATTGCCAAAATATAAACGTTGTACCACGTGTTTGTTTTTTTTTTGGTCCATTTTATCCCCTTTGATGAGATCCTATAATTACAAGGGGTCCATATCCTATCATAAGACATTGGTATATTGTTGCACCCTTCTTAAATTTTGGCAATGGGGGTCCACTGAAATTGTCCAATTGAAGCATAGTACAGGACCTCAATATGTTTCGGTGGTCCTATTTTCAAATTTTTAAGTACAACCACGTGTTCGGTTACTGACTCAATGTATCCTATTTGATAAGGTATGGACGGTATCTCCTTTCAATTTGGTAGAACCCTTCGGGTGTAGTACGGTCACGTGATCAATGATTTGGTTTTGATGCGCGACGAGGTCCCTGGTCAATGTTCTTTAGGAATTAGGTCGAAACTTTGTCCAGGGTTCTCGTCTTATATCGCACAGTTCTTTAGGAGAATCTGATAACGTTGTATATGGAATGGACAATAAAAACACATAAATAAGTATAAATTGTATTTTATTCATTTTTCTGGTTTCTTCTTTTTCTTTCTTATTGACAATGTTTGTATATTGAGCTGGGTTTCTTCATTAGACTGCCTCTTGATTGCGATGATTTGTTTCCATGTTTTGCAGCATAGCACCCGTTTGCAAAGCTTCGTATTGTGAATTCTGTAAAAAAGAACGAGGAAAAAGATGATTAGTATAGAAATAGATGATGATTAAACAAATACACTTACAATGATAAATATGATAAAATTACCTGGAAGGTATATTGCAGCAGTCTACGATCATTAACCGTGGGTACTGTTGTGAACAAGTATTGAATTTCACGCAGAGATTTTCCTTGGGCTTTACAGCACAAATAAAAATAAGCATAATAGCCACATACGGATGAACCAAGACTTTGCATTTGGCTATTATTATATTTATAGTACATACAATGAAGTTTTAAGAATGCAACATGTTGTGGTACATAAGGAGGAAGGCCATAGCTGTCAAAATATTCTCCAACACCGCGATGATCAATATAAATTGCAATCCAATGACTTCCTAGTTTTGTGGATGGATCTGTATTTACAATCATTGCCAGAGGAAGAGAATTCCGTGAGGGCAACTCATCGCTTGCAAATACCCCGGTAAAATGATTTCTGAATAATGGACTACCGTGTAAAGCCCTAGCTAATTGTAATGTATTCAACATCGTGAATGGAAATGATACATAACGTATACGTACCTTGTAATTTAAAAGTCCAGGATAATGTTGCGCTGGTGGTCGATCTCTAGGAGTGAGGAAAACTCTCCATACACAATACAGTTTGCAGGTGCTGCTAATTTCTCTTGGAAATGAACTTCCAATCGGATGGCGCCATGTCGTTGTAAATTCCAATAGTGACAATCTCCAGCAGAAGAATCGGGAGTTAGGTCAAATACAAACAGTGTATATCCATTCTTGTAGTCGGCTCTTGAAATTGTATTTCCAGTATTGGTAAAATGTATGCCAGAGCCTGAGAACAATGTGTGGTACGATGAAATGTAGAGATTTTCTTCAAAGTTGGGTTGCAACGGTTTTGAAGGTACAGCTTTTCCATCCACGTACAATGTAAAGAAATTAATGTTTAGATGTTGAAATTCAAATGGATTGGTGGTAATAGTTCCACTGGATGCTTCATTCGATGTAAATCCTACAATAATACGATTTGGCAATGTTCCCATAAACAGGTTATCAATAGTTTTGGATTGTATATCCTTCGGGATGGTAAATGATTTCATTTGAACCCTTGTCAGAGGATACTTTGCCGGTGTAGATTGTAAAATTTTATTGTGTGCCAATTTAACACTAGGGCTGATGCTGACTTTTTTCACCTGCAACGATGCATCTAGAATATTGATTTTTGCATTGACACCACTTTCACCGGCCATGAGACAAAAGTTTGGTTTTGCAGGAATAAGTTTCACACGTAATTCCACTCCATGAATTAAAAATTTATCTTGATTAAAAATGTCACAATGAAGATGTCCAATCATATCGAATTTCATACTTTGTTTTGTCAGTTCATAGCGTTGTTGAAATCCTTTGTTCTCACTTGTGGTTGCGTTCATATGACCAGCCGTATCTTGATACCACATTGCTGTTCGTAAATGTGTATTTTTAGCTCCATCACTATAATTGAGCAGTTTTTCCAGGTACGAACGATATGGATGATTATGTGACGGAAATGAAATCAGTTTATTGTTCAAGTAGATTTGTACTTCACTAAACATAGCATTTAGAAAATCATTGACAGGTGCAATTGCTTTATCCGTATTGATGAAGGAGGAACCATCTGGTTTCACAATTTGTGCTTGGATGTACAATAAGGTTTGTGGCAAATCAATGTATTCATCACTGCTACCACTCACTACAAATTCTATTGGTGAATTTTCAGCTATTGAACTAATTGGTTTGTAGCCAATAATACGATTGTCCAGAACACTGGTTTGCGTGGGCAACGTTGAAAAAATGTCCAATTCACTTTTTACACATTCACAGGATTGATGATGTAAGAAAGCCATCGTTGAATTAATCAAAAATATCTGGTGACGATGCCAATGATCTCTTCTTCTTCTTATGTGATAATTTACGTCTCTTTGTAGGATTGATGGTGTTGTTGATCGTTGGAAGGTCAACCTCAAACTGAGAGCAGTCGTCCCATTTTCGTTTATGATATCCACTTCCCAGCATAGTTTTCAACTTATTTTTAGCTTTTTCTTGTAAATTTGTTTTTGCCTCTTGCATCCGTTGATGAAACGATTCTTCCAGCGGTTGATTCGAGATCACAACGTCATTAATCATATTGGCACCTGATTTTAATAATTCTTTTCCCACAGTTTTAGCTCCTTGCTTCACAAGTGGTAACACTGAACGAAATAAGCCACCAAGGAAACTTCCAATGCCATGTCCTGCTTGATAGGGACTTCCCACATAGACGTTGCCGATACCGGACAACGCTTGTTTTTGGTAGTATTGCAAATACGGATCAGTCATGACGACGACGACGGAAATGTAGTTTTGTACACACCGTTCCAAAGGTGAATGGCATAGGATGACCTGTGCTATCCCTTATATCGATTTGTATTTGCTCAAAATTCATTTTTTCCACCGGAACATAATGTGCAGGATTAAAGATTTGCACTGCATGACTTCCAAAAGTATGATTCACAGGATCCATGTTGACAATTCGTAGCAAGGGTACCATTTATCTCCAACAATGACAGATTCAATAATGTCACAATAGACGTACATTTGTGATGGTAAGCCTAATCGTACATCCGGTGTATATTGTCCCTTTTCCATATCTTTTAAATCACTTTTTGGTTCAAATCCAAGCATTAAACTAACACTTGGTGAAATTTGTACAGAAGTATGGATTTCCTTTTTGGGATGTCTTATGAGGCATATATTATTAGTTGCGTCATGAGATATAAATAAATTGGTTTCTTTATGATGTATATTAATTGCATGAATAAGATCCCGTATATTGTTATAATAGCGTACAGGGATCGTTACAACCTTCCACGGTTCTTGATCATTACTACTTGATGATTTGTAATATATTTTATTGTTTTCACTGTTAATGTTCAGCAAAGAATGTGGATAATGAATCTCTACAATTGCCACATCCCATTTCTGGCGAAACTCTACAAGTCGTTGTAATTTCGTAATATATGAAGTCAATGTATTTTCTAGAAAATAATCCATGGAACTATTACTGGGAAGTGTAACGTAAAAATCTTGATCAGGTTCCATTCTTCTTCTTCTTCTTCAATGAAGTTGCAGGGATCCACGAATTGAATGAGGAAGGATATCCTTTCCACTGGACGAGATACTCCTTTCTGCGACCTTTTGTTCTTGTACGTAATATTTTATCAATGAGGAACGTCGAAGGGAGCGGCACTGGTTGTAATTCTTCTCTGTAGAAAACACCATCGATAAGTTGATGATTTAAATCCTCTAGTCGATACACTGGTGGGTTTCTTGGTACAATGGCTTTTACTCTGAATATTTCCCAAGTCCAGTTCTCGAGGTAGCCCTTGTCAAAGATACGTTTTGTTTTACTTATACGAACAGTATCACCAACAGATAAATCCGTATCTTGTTTTGAACGTTGTAGCTTTTTGTCGTATAAGTTATGCCACACCTCCAGTAAATTGTCCTGAGAAACGTTTGCAGGTGACATTTTAATACTGGAATGCCGACTTTCATTGTATGCTTTTACAAGTAAAGGCAATACTTTGATGTAATTGTATGTTTGATATTTGGTAAAGTATTTCCACATACGATGTTTCAATGTCTGATTAAATCTTTCTGCGATGCTGGCTTTAATATCTGGATCCTTTGTTGTAACATGTTGCACGTTGTGTTTCCTGAAAAACTTTTGTACTGTCTTGTTGGTAAATTCAGTTCCTTGATCACTACGTAGTACAATTGGTTTCCTGTCCTGGAAAATCATTTCAAATGCATTCACTATATCCTCGGTACTTTTTGATTTTAGTGGTACAGCCCACCCGTACCGACTAAACACATCAATCACTGTAAGAATATAGCGGTAATTGTCATTATAGTTTTGAAGTGATTGTAAATAATTTAAATCACATTCCCATTGATCATCAATATTGTTGACAAGATAAAAATCTATACGGAAACGACGACGTACAGGACGATGTAACGTGTAGGTAGGTTGTTTGTTTAACCAAAGTTTTATTTTGGCTAGAGGTATAGATTTTCCTGTGGCTTGCCATAATTTCTTTGCAGTAGAAAATGATGCAGGGTGTGCTGGATTGTAATAAATGGATTTCAACTTTTTGTTCATGGTTTGTACGTTGACCATTGTGGAATGATACGTTTTCTTTTTGGTCGGACTTCTAAAACATCATCATCATCTTCTTCTTCTTCTTCTTCTCCGGAAGAAAATAATTCAGGTGCCGGTTTTGGTGGTGCAGATCCTTCAGATGCTGTTGTACTATTATGCTTGACAATATAGTTTAATCTCCGTGGATTACCAATCAATTCTTGAGGTGTGTTTGACGATGCAAGGTAGTTGCAAAACAATTCCCAGCCTTGAGGATTAGAATGTTTCCTCGGTCGAGTCACATCGCACATTAAGTCTACAATATTGGATCCATGTAGTTCATTGTCGTTGATGTACACTGTTCCTTTATGATCCCACGTAATTGCGTCATCTTGTTTTAAACGACGGAATAGTAGTTCGGCTTTCTTACGATACATTTGTGGTATTGCGGCTAAAATTTCTTGTTTCGTGCTATCGTCAACATTCGGGACCTCACCATCAGGTTTCATTGATGTAATTGTAAGTGGTATTGGTTCTTCTTGTTTACGTATCACATAAAGATATTTCTGTAATATTCTATTGTACTGATTCCATTTTTCTTCATCACTTGGATACGATGTATTCAATATGGATTGCATTTCACGATCAAGATTAGATTCTCGATTTTCACTCGCACGGGATGATGATGCATGCATTCGTTGAAGCATTTCTGGTGGCACTAAAACCATCTTCTTGCTATGTTCCATGATGTTTATTGTTTAAACAAAATACTGGATAACACACTTCCTACAATAGGTGCAAGTAATGCAGGTAAGAATCCTCCTTGTTGTACGGCTAAATGTTTCTTCTTTTTATCCAATGATTTTGTATTGTCTACGAGATAGCGGAGCGTGTTCTTGTAACGCTTTAATCTTGACTTCTGCGCACTTGTCAGTGGAACATTGCCTTTTAAGACATTATAACAACATTCACAAATACTATGAATTAATGAAGCGTCTGCATTGGCAATAATAGCTTTACGCAATCTTGGTTTAGCTTTGTGCAGAGCACGTAGCAGATCAGCGTGTTTCACTGTAGGAGACATCGTGACAGACTAAGTCATTCTTTTCGCATGCACAATAATTTAAACATGTTTTGTTGGTACGTAAACATAATGATGCAAATCGTCGGGAAAAATATTTGTACGAAATCGCATTTCATCGGGTGTATCTTGTTTAAGATCCATCAGTAAATAACCATGTGGATTTCTTGTTGCGTCTGCATAACTTTCTTGTAGAAACAGTGGATGCTCAGGCATGATTTGATAACTCATATGCTTGATTTGTGACTCGTCACGTGGATTTTTAAACAACACCAAATACGAACAATTTAAACTCATATTTCTATTTGCTTTACTTTGATGAAATACATTTTGTGTTATAAAAATCACACTAATATTTCGATGATGTGATCCTTTTGTGAACATATCAACAATATCACTATTCACTTCTCGCATATGGTCATCAATAATAATCAAATGTGGTCCATCTTGAGGCTGAAAATCTTTCATTCGTGGAAGTCCTTCGTGAAATTCTACTGGAACTGGCATTGTTGCATACACGTCTTGCCATTCTGCATATTACCAGTATATCTTACGAAATTTTGCATTGATCATGGTTGGGAGATGTGACAGTAATCGCTTCACAAAATACGTTTTTCCACACCCACTAGGCCCTGCGAGAATACAGGTAAATGGATGTTTCCACTGTGTATCCATGATGAACACTAACACCGTGTTTCAAAAATGATGCGTATTTAAAGCGAGTACAAATTTTCTTTTTGTTTTAGATTGTAAACTCTTGCACTCACTGGTGTGAAAAGGTTAAAACCGTTCATCTGTTTATCGAGTAGTTGAAAACCGTTTATTTGTTAATCGAATAGTTGAAAACCGTTTATTTGTTAATCGAATAGTTAAAAACCGGATAAAGTTTAACGGTTAACCGTGAAAGCTGATCACTGTTTGATTTAAATTCTATTTGAAAATTTTTCGTTTGAAATTTGTTTTGTAATTTTTGTTTCAAAAATTTTGTTGAAAATTTTTTGTTTCAAAATTTTTGTTTCAAATTTTGTTTAAAAATTTTTTCGTTTGAAATTTTTTTGTTGAAAATTTTTGTTTTGAAATTTTTGTTTTCAAAATTTGGTTTGAAATTTCTTTTTCGTTTGAAAATTTTTAACTTTTTTTGTTGCAAAATTTTTTGTTTAAATTTTTTTTTGTTCGAAATTTTTGTTTTGAAATTTTTCGTTTCCAATTTTTTTTTGTTTAAAATTTTTTTGTTTCAAACTAAAAAACTTTTTGTTTGAAATTTAAGTTTAAAAAATGTTCGAATTTTTTGTTTAAAATTTTTTGTTTGAACATTTTTGTTTCGAAATTTTTTCGTTTCAATTTTTGTTTTCATTTTTTTTAGTTTGAAAAGTTGAAAAAAAAAGTTTTAAATGCCAAGAATCTTTCCTAGAGAACATTGACCAGGGACCTCGTCGCGCATCAAAACCAAATCATTGATCACGTGACCGTACTACACCCGAAGGGTACTACCAAATTGAAAGGAGATACCGTCCATACCTTATCAAATAGGATACATTGAGTCAGTAACCGAACACGTGGTTGTACTTAAAAATTTGAAAATAGGACCACCGAAACATATTGAGGTCCTGTACTATGCTTCAATTGGACAATTTCAGTGGACCCCCATTGCCAAAATTTAAGAAGGGTGCAACAATATACCAATGTCTTATGATAGGATATGGACCCCTTGTAATTATAGGATCTCATCAAAGGGGATAAAATGGACAAAAAAAAACAAACACGTGGTACAACGTTTATATTTTGGCAATTTTTGTACCCCTAAAAGGGAACGATGTAGACCATCCAAATTTATCATGATACATATTGAGGACCTGTACTATAATACCAAATGTTTAAATTGGGCAATTTCCAAAATTTAAGGGGTGGGCCAAGGTACCCCTCCCGGGGTGCACCAATGTACCTATGTCTTATGATAGATAATGAACCCCTATACATGACCATATAATCATATAAGGTAATAGAACCTCATCAAAGGGGGATAAAATGTACCAAATACCAAACACGTGGTTGTACTAAAATTTTGGCAATTTTGTACCCCTAAAAGGGAACGAGGTGGACCACCCAAATTTATAGTGATCTATATTAGTGTTCTATACTATTATACCAAATGTTTAAATTGGGCAATTTCCAAAATTAAAGGGGTGGGCCAAGGTGCCCCTACCGGGGGTGCACAAATGTACCTATGTCTTATGATAGGTAATGGACCCCTATACATGACCATATAATCATATAAGGTAATAGGACCTCATCCAAGGAGATAAATTAGGTCGAAAACCAAACACGTGGTACAACGTATTGCTTACGTTTATAGTTTTGGCAATTTTGTACCCCTAGAAGGGAACGAGGTGGACCACCCAAATTTATCATAATACATATTAGGGTCCTATACTATAATACCCAATGTTTAAATTGGGCAATTTCCAAAATTTAAGGGGTGGGCCAAGGTACTCCTCCCAAATTTTTCAAGGGGTGCATTAATATACCCATGTCTTATGAAAGGTAATGGACCCCTGTATACGCCTATACAACCATATAGGGTAATAACACCTCATCCAAGGGGATAAATTAGGTCAAAAACCCCCGAAATTTAAATTTTTGGCAATTTTTTACCCATAAAAGGGAACGACATAGACACCCAATACTGATAGAGGTACATACTGTGGTCCTAGGCTACCATACCAAATTTTTAAATTTGGCAATTTCCAAAATTTAAGGGGGGTGGTCCTATGTACCCCTGCCAAAATTTAGAGGGGGTGGTCCTAGGTACCCCTAGGTCATTGACCCCGGGCCAAGGTCATTGACCTTTGACCTATGACGTCACAAATGTCGGGGTCAAAGTCCAAATTTTCCTATAGTCAGGCCCTTACTACTCCAACTTTTAGGGGGTCCGTGGGCCCCATGTCCTCTCCTAGCTGCGTTCCTGGCTCCGTTGTAAGCATGCGACGAATGTACAATTTTTAACAATATGACATAAATGCACACCCTTTAGGACTTAACGAAGCGATCAACATAAAATATGTGCAACATTTCCATTAGAACAATCAATAACGCGAAAACACTGAAAACATATTCCTTAACCTATTGCCTAAAATCGAGCAGAAAACTTCAATATCATGAAAGCCTTTCACTTAAAAGCGAATTTTTTACAATAAATTAAAAAAAATAAACATACGCCACTTGGAAATGTCATCGACGAAAGACAGGGGATAAAGTAGATAACGCCGATGTTAATAAATCTGAAAAAATCTACAAAGTGCCAAAAAAAAAAAAACTGGCCTGTGCCAATTTCAGGGTGATTTACCCTGTACTTTAATGAAACGAAACGAAACCATTTGGTATGTTGAGATGGAAACACTTTGAGAAGCTAGAACCAACTGAGTCTACTACAGGCGCTAGAAGCGACCTACGCAGGTGACCTCTCTTGACACTGATACAAACTACGTAGTGGATCCGCCCGCTTTAATGCCTCCTGTTCTTTCCGATGGAGTTTCCTTTGTTAACAAAATATCGAAGCGTCCTCTTTTATTGTTTTAGTCTTGATTTCTGTCTTCATAAGAGGTACATTCTATTTCAATACATTATAACAATATTTACAACGAATGATTGAAGAACCTGCATTTGTCACTATAGCTTTACGTAATTTAGGATTCGCTTTGCTCACCGTAGGAAGAAGATCTCTGTGGATTGCTCTTGGAAATATATTGATGGAACGAAAAAACACAGATTAAAACTAGGGTTATGAAAGCAACTTCTTCTTCTTTATTTCGTTGAAATATAAACGTAATGATAAATATCATAAGGAAATATATATGCTTGAAAATGAAAATTATTTGGCGTATCCTGTTTTAAATAAATAAATAAATAAATATCACACATATGCGAACCTTGCTGCGTCGTTGAAAGTTTCTTGAAAAATTTTTGGATTCTCAGGAGTTAGCTGATATCTGATATCTTTAATTTATGATTTATCTCAGAATTTTTAAATATTACGAGAAAAGTACAATTCAACCTCATATCTCTACTTCCTTTTCGCAGGTGAAAAATATTTGTGTAATAGATATTACAGTCAGATTTCTACGATGAGGACCCTTTTTAAATAAATGAACTATATTACGCTCACTTTACACATATGATAATCAATAATAAGAAGACGAGGTCCAATTTCAAGTTAAAAAAGTCTTTTGTTCCCGATAGTCCTTCCATATTGTTAGGTTAAAATTACTTTGTGCATATAATTTACTAAAACAGTAGTCTACTCAAATCAATACTTCGTATATCCACTTTAATCTTGTTTATTCTTATCTATACCTTTATACTAGCTTCCTACAAATCTCATTCGTATCATCAATCCAATTAAATCATATTTCTCATCATTGTAATATCTTTTGTAATCTTGAAACCTTATATCATAACATCAATAATCCTAATCTTCATTACATCTAATTTCTTACTGTTTGCACATACTCATAATTATCTCTCTTAGCAACGGCTAGTGTCACATTTTAAAACCCTTTTCACCTACGTACTCTTATATCCCAACATTCTCCCGTCTTTACAAAAACGAAATTGTACATCTTTCAACAAAATCTAATAACTGGTAACCCAACCTAACATTACACATCTAATCTACCAACATACAACAGAACCTAATCATCAAAAAATATTAATCCTCTATAAGAAGTCTCCGACTCAATCGAATTAACTTCCTTTTCTTTCCATCTTCTGTGGTTCCCTCTTCTTGGTTGAGCATATTACCTGTCCAGCAGGAAATCAATCTGTGCTTGCATGTACTGTTTTTTTTTTCGATCAACTTAATAATAAGTTCATATCGTTCTTGTTCTTGCAGTCCGCATATTCCCGACGTACTCTTCTTCTCTTCCAAAGAATCATACTTCTTATTTCTACCATTTAGCCACTTTGACCAGACCTTTTTGAAACGTTTACTAGATTTGGTTGACTTATCTTCCACTATACCCAATGCCAGGTAGTTAGGTAACTCTACCTCCTTTGAATCCGACCTATACACTTTGGGTACTTCTTCCATTACTAATTTCCTGTCTCTCATTTCATCCTTGCCCTTGGTTAAATCTTTGCTCTTCTGATCAAACCATAAGACATCCGATAAACCTAGGTGTGGATCTTCATGTGATGACAAGGGTTCCTCTACACTGTCACAAAATATTTGTGATCCATGTTCAACTGGCTAACCATCTCTACCAATTCTTCCTGTTGTGATTTGGGACTGTGAACAATGGTATTCTCCTGGGTTTGAAATGTGCTATACTGGCAGACTAAAGCAAAATGATTCTGGCGACCACATTTCAAACATTGTTGTCCCCATTCAGGACATTCTCCTTTCCTATGACGTAATCTACAAAAACTACATCTAGTTCCTGATTGGGGAGACGATTGCGTCGAAGATGACGATTTTGGCGATGATACACTGCTACTAGTCACTTGTCTGTCATTCCATTTTGAGAAACGCTTCTTCGTAGGGTTCACCATATTAATCCCACTTTCTGTCTTCGGTTTATATAAACGTAACTGTTATTCCGTACATTCCATATTGAGGGCAATTTCCGTAGCTAACTGAAATGTCAGATCCTTGGTGTTCAATAGTTTACGTCTGATCGATTCATCACCAACTCCGAATACAAACTGATCTCGTAAGTTTTCTTCTAAACAACAAGTGTAGCCACAATATGACGATTGCTTCTTAAGGTCCAAAACGAAACTGGTAATGGATTGGTACGGCTTCTGTTTCATTGAATGAAATTGATATCTTTCCGAGATAAGATTAACTTTGGCAGCATAAAAGGTTTTCATCGCCGTTTTAATTTCGTCATAAGATTTATCTGAAGGGGACGCAGGCCAACAAATATTGCATATTTTCTCATAGGTTTCTGATCCAATCACTGCAAACAAGGTTGATACTTTCCGTTCTTCTGGAACTTGTGTGGCAATGCACAAATGCTCAAACCGATCTAAATATGACTGTAAACGATCTGTCTCACTGTTGAATGGCGGAAAACTTGGTAACGAAGACATACTGATTTATTCGTTCTTCTTCTACTCAAATATCTATATATATGTATCTATATGTATCTATATGTATAGATATCCTACCGACTGCGCCAAATGTGTTAGCTTAAAATTACTTTGTGCATATAATTTACTAAAACAGTAGTCTACTCAAATCAATACTTCGTATATCCACTTTAATCTTGTTTATTCTTATCTATACCTTTATACTAGCTTCCTACAAATCTCATTCGTATCATCAATCCAATTAAATCATATTTCTCATCATTGTAATATCTTTTGTAATCTTGAAACCTTAAAACATAACATCAATAATCCTAATCTTCATTACATCTAATTTCTTACTGTTTGCACATACTCATAATTATCTCTCTTAGCAACGGCTAGTGTCACATTTTAAAACCCTTTTCACCTAAGTACTCTTATATGCCAACACATATATTGCACACTCATCGAAATTTCTCTGTATGCATTTTGCCACTCTCCATAGTATGAATAAATATTACGAAACGTTGTATTAACCATGGTGTGATAAATTAAAAAGGAATTGTGTTACACAGGAGGCTTTTCCACATACACTTGTTTGTGGAACAATACGTAAAAAGGTATGCATCCACGCCGTATCCATGTTAAAAACTATGATAATACTCTCTTCGTCCATATATTTATAAAGGACAGCAGTACAATTCTCTTCTTGTTTTATTGGAATAAGGGTATCCATATGGAAGAGTACCATATGGATTTGGAATTCTACGTCGTTTTATGTAAATCCCTTATAGACTTTCGTTTCGGACATACTAACATAGCATGTTCTTTCTTGTGGCAATTCTTTTCTTATTTCTCTTTTGACTTCAGTGGGACGATACCCTTCTTCTGCCTCCTCTTAATTATCTAGTATCATTTTCTTCATTAAATTAAAGTTTAGGTGTTGGAAAATTCATAATTTAATGAAAAGTCATTACATACATTGCATACTTCTTCTTACTGGGATAAAGACAAAAGTAATGCATAATTCTTGGGTCCAGCAGAAGCATATTCTGAAATATATGCCTCTTTACCATATTCGAGTATTTCGTTTGTTAAATCACCTAAAAATCACCAGATGGAATTGTACTTTAGCAGGTTTTTGAGTATAAATTACTGAACCAGTATCAAAATACAATACCCCTTCTTGTAGTTCTTCTAATACTTGTACAATTTCAATCTCGCTTGTGCTGTTGTGTATGCGGCTATGACAACATTTACTGCTGCTTGTGAAGCAGGAACTTCTTCTGTTTCTTGACAATATACATACAACATGTAGTCTTTTACTGGAAATATTTTATGTATATCTATATCATGGGATATCAATTTATCATATAATTCCTTTGGGTCATTAATAGGGTTAGATGCCTTATGATCTTACGTTGACCAAATTTTCCCCGAACTGAATTTAACTAATTCTCTTTACATCTAGACGTATTCCTCCTTTTTCATAAATTTGTTGTGTGTACTTCTCTTTAACTCACCTGTTTCACACCATGATGCCAAGGCACTGGTTTCCGTTTTTGCTTTCAAGAAGTTGTTCATGCATTCTGCAAAGAAGCTGAACTTTTTTCTTTACCATATTGAACAACACCATAAGCCCAAATTTCATGAATATCCATTATTTTTTATAATTTATCCAATGCTATTCTTACTTCATCTGAATTCGATCTTTATCAGTGTGATTACAAGGAGACTGTTTTAATTAGTCACAACATATATGACAAAGTGGAAACATTAATCTACCATTTGGTTTACAAGGCAACATCGGTTTCTGGAGGAAGAATGCTTAACTTAACTAATCCCTCTACCTCTTTATTGCTAGAAATATTTGAATTTCCAGACAAATTGATAGTTCTGTGACGAATTGGAAATTTCTTTGTTTTACATATATATGAGTGCAAACACGTAAAATCTTGGAAACATAGATTTTCTTCTTCAGACTTCTGTGGTTTATGATACAAACGTATGACATTCACACGTTATCCATAAGAAGTTTCACGAGTATTGAATGGGGTTTTCTTTGTTGTTGTTGATTCTTCATTTCTTCACTTCCTATCACCGGTTTTTTCAATTCATAGTCCCATATTTCGAGAATTTAAACCCACAATCTTCTAATTTTCAATCTTTTTTGTTGCTTCATGCCAAAATTCCATGGTATCTGTAGCATTGTTATATATGGTTTTGTATCTGTCATTAGGGTATGAAAAAATACCAACGTGCGTAAAACATCCATCATACTCGAACACTTGTATTTTACCTGTATTGGGGTCTGTCCATTCAATATCTACTTTCATTGATACAACCCGCTTTTCCTTACTACGTGCATCATTGGTAATTTGAATGTTTCTTTTTTTCTCTTTCCAAGCTATTCATTGTACAGCTTCAATTGACTGTACATCTTTCCATCGATATCCATTTCTGTTATGATATCAATAGTATTCTCCTTTAAGAAATTTCTTCGATACACCATGTTACAAGAACTGGCGGTTGTAATATATGTAAGATATGTACATGCGTTTCAGACTCAGAGGTGTTCATAAAAGAAATACATGCTTGGCGTAAAATTTCGAAATCCTGTACACGAGACTTTATGATGTCTTCTTTCATTTTAAATGTGTCATTTCGATGTTCAGTATAGCACTGCAAGAACTTGAGTCTTTCGTCTACTTTCATGATATCTGCTTCTAATATCTAATGTCTGTAGTGTACCTTCATAGTTTGGTTTTCACGTCGATTGACAAAGTGTGGAAAATAGTCTTTTCAGGATTGAAGAGCAAATGCACCACTAATTTACGTAAGGGCATAGGTAAAAACTTAGCGAATCTAAGATGGTTACATTCCTACTTTAAGAGGTAGAATTTTCCCTCCACTCATGATCACTTCTGGAGTCCACTTTATCTACTCAACCTACTTTTTGATGAAATGTGCATCATAGACCTTCGAGTTCTGAGCAATATATTTTATTTTGTTAATGTTTGAAGTCATTCTTTAAATTGGTTAGAAGATCTATTACATTTTCTCCATTAATTTGTTTTTACTTTTTTCACAAACGATACAATCATTTTTCATGTTGTTATCTTTATAACAAAGGTAACATACATGCTGACTAGCCAAGACATTAAGTATATGATAATATATGTATGTATCATTTTCTATTTTAGTATCTTGTGTAACATCGATATCATGCCATTCAATCTTAGCTTTCCTTTCTATGATAAACATAAGATTCGCTTTTTTGATTTTCTTTCATTCACTTTCATGTGACATTCGTGATTAAGTGGTACGAGAGTATACCAAATATTGCAATACGTTTCTCTACATACGTGAGGTCCTTCTTCTTTCATCACATACATTTTCAAACACTAAACAAAACATTTCACAATTGAACAGAAAGGCTTCTCAGTTTCATAAGGAACTGACTTGTTATAATCATAGCATGACTGACCATAAAATTATCGATTGGAATCATTGAATCTAATCCAAATTCTCTAAAGATATAAGATCGCTTCTGATGACATCGATAACCCATAGCCATACACTGTTTGGAATGTGCATGCTTTGTTGTATATTCCTTACTATAGGTTTCACAATAACAAAAGCAGCTAAAACATTATGCCAAGCTTTCGATTACGTTGTAATGATTATCTATGAAAAATAAAGTTAAAGATGTTCTCTTATTATCACTTGGTTGTGCTTCAAATGCAACATCACTTTCTGAATAGCCATTATGCACTATGATTTCATAATCCTTTAAATGTTCTTGAAATTTACAAATTTCCTAAATTCCGCCACCATAACTGAGATCTACATCAGCTGCTTCACACAACCCGCCTACATATTTTTGTGTTACATGTTTACTTTGATTTGCATATCTTATGTATTCGGTTTGATTTCTTCCCTTGTGTTTCTTTAACATCATTGTATGTGCTATACATGTTGTACCTTTGTTCGCAAATGTAACAATACCACGTTTTGACTTTACATATTCATCGGCATTCATAACATGTTGTTTCAAACGACCTTGTCCTCTTGACATACGTACATGTTGAAAGTCAACGATACAATCATCGCTTATAGGAATAGCCTCTTTACGTATGAAGTTACTTGGCAGTACTTTCTCATAACTCGTCCACAGCACTTCTGCAGAGTGATTCTTTGCTTGTCTGAACGATAACCTAATAAGGGGATGCCCAAAATTGAACATTGAGAGCCAGGAGAGATTAAAACTTATTACATTGAGGTGAAATCGTCGGTTGCTTGAAATACACTTTTCCTATCGCACGAGATGAAAGACCGTTTCAGGGCATAGATGTGTCTATGACTAACTTCAAATGTCGATCCTCTCTAAAACAGTACGTACCTCTCAAACGTATAAAACTACGAATCAAAATTTGGGGAATGTGCAACGCTGACACCGGTTATACTTATGACATCAATGTGTTAGCAGGAAAAAGAATCAGTTCCAAACTTATCAAACGCAAGTTCTTTAGATGAGAGAGTTGTAACACTTATTTTTGACAGATTCTTTACGAGTGTAAGTTTGATAAATATTATTCAATTCCCAGCGGTAAGAACAGCTATCATTGCAGAAGAAAGATGCCCTCGTTCAAAGAGAAATTGACAAGTGGTCAATTCGAATCTTTCGCAAGTAAATGGGAAACAATAGCAACGAGATGGCAAGGCAGTAAAGACATTACTGTGCTAAGCAACTGCCACGATAATTCAACAAAGTAGGTACACCGCAAACAGAAAAATGGAAGCAGATTGTAGGAGTGCAATTTGATTCTATAACAAACACATGGGAGGTGTCGACATCGCTAACAAGAAAGTTGGAGTATGAGACTTTGACAGATGTTCAAGAAAATAATGGGAGAATGTTTTCAAATAGCTACTTATGGTGTCAGTTGTGAATGTTTGGGTTTTGTTCAAGGTACTCAAAAGAAAAGAAGTAAAGCTAATGCAGTTTCTTGTATTGCCTCTTGAAACCTTGATTTCTATCGGAAAAGCACACAGTCATATAAAGAGCAAACGAAGCACCGGAAGGTCGTCAAAAGTAGCAAAGTTAATACGGAATATAAGTGACAACTTGCCGATAAAAGATATTACAAGAACACGGTGTGTCGGATGCACGCAACACAAGGTTGAGAATAGAAAGAAAACTTTATCACGTGTGAAGTACCACTCTGTAAGCAATTTTTTACACCTTGCCGTTTTTAAATGGATGAACACCCTTTATTATGCTTCAATTGTAAATAATTTACAAATAAAACATTGTGCTTACAGTTTGTATCTGTATATCCGTGGCTTAGCTAGAATACTATAAGGACAAATATATCCGCATTGTAGAACCAGTAGGACACATATAATTGCATCTATGCGCTTACCTCTCCCTACAACATATGAAAATATCCATATGAGTAACTTCTAGTGTGCCTATCAAAAAGGTATGTCATGAATGTATATATAAAACAGTCATTACATAGAAAAGAAATTGGTTGTCAAATGGTTGAAATGGACTATACGAGCGGAATCAAAGCGCAAAACTTAAAGCTTTCCTGTTGGATTATATGGACTCTAAAAACGCTACGTTGGCGTCGAATTTTTAAAATATAATTAATTTTAGTTTCTTAGTCGTGGATATAACATGAATATGGACGCAATAAATAATGCTTATGGATTCAATAACTATTGTTAATAACAATGTGCACTGGAAATTCTCATTCGAAAGCAAACAATACAAAAAAAATTAATATTTAATGATTAAAATATTAGCGATAACTGTTCAATGGATTTCTAAACTACTTATAATGAGGCAAATATATTTCCTTCATGCGTTTGGTTGGCAAGCGGACTATTACCCAGGCACACATCCCATCGTTGACATTATAGCAGTTGATAAAGTTTATGGTCTCGGATGGACACAGACGCACGGTTGTCGAAAGAACTGTCCTCGAAATGTTCTTAAAATGACAAATTTCTGTAAGGCAGTGCAACGTTGAAAAATGAGACAAGTTGCCCAAGTGCTCTAATTTTGCCAAATAAAATTTTTTGTTTTAATAAAATACATAGTGAAATTCTGTTGTAAAGATAAAACAGAGAGTTCATTTTTAAGTCTGGAGTTTGAAAGTAGTCAAAATCCATGGACACAATCTTACACATTTATCTACGTGAAAATAGCTTGTTTATAAAGTAATATGATATTCATTTTTCTACACAACCATAACTGGCCAGGAAAAAACTAGTTTAATACGTCGACCCGTGTAGCAATTTATTTATTTAGTTAAAATATTGCAAGAAAATGCACAGATAAACAGAAAGTTATTTTTTTAAGTTCTCAGTTGAATATAGTACTTTACAAGTCAATGAAATATTTTGGCTTGTGTCGAACTTCATTTGAAAATAAAGTAAAAGTACCTAAGGTCAACTTACTAATCAAGAACGAGCTATTTTTGTTCATTCTTTGGTTTTCTCCTCCCCCATCTCTCCAAACGCTGTTTCTGTCTGTGCGCGGTTCTTGTCCATGCGCTGTTTCTGTCTACGCTGTATTTTCAGGCGTGGTTTTTGTGCATACGCGGTGTTTGTTCATGCACTGTTTCTCTCCACATGTTGCATTTGTGCATAACTGTTTTTGTGAAAGCGGTATTTGCATGCGTTGCTTTTGTGCACGCACGACGTTTGTCCATGCGCTGTTTTAACCGGATACCGATTTAAAGTATAAAACCCTTCCCTACTCACAATATTACCCTAACACCCTTCCTATCGATTACTTCTTTCTCTGGTATTTCAATAACTAATTGCAGAGAAACTTTATCCAGAGACTGCTGACTAACCTCGTATTGTATCTTTCAAATTTGCATATGAGAGTAACTCATATCAAATGGTTATTCCAGTCGCTCTAAAATCTTTTAAATAACAATTTCTTGATACATTTATAATACTGTAAGTTTTCTTTGAGTGTTTGATTTATTGTTTTTATTTACTTAACACTCCGTTTATGGCTTAATTTGTTATATCTACCTTAACCTTGGGCTGGGACTTCGGGCCATGCACTTAAGCCTTTTTTGCCACAAGAGGTACAAGCAAGGTTCTGTTTCGATATTGTTAGAAATGTCGCCAGTTGTATGACTTTTAAAACTGTTTGAAAAAGAATACACAGCGACACACAAGATAATACTCTGTAAACAAAGAATTGTATTGAATTGCTCTTAATTTCTTGTCATGAGAGTACCTACGCTTTTTGTACGGCTTTTTAATATAAGCATTTTAGGCTATTGTCTCTCTTAGGATGATACATTTCTAGTTCTTTTTAGATGTTATCTTTGAAAAAATAATAGAGTTTCGCTTATCCGACACAAACGGGCATACAGAAGGTTGGATAATATGGATAAGTTAAGGAAAACCTACCAAAAAACAAACTCTGTTATAATTTTACATATTACAAACTTAGAAATCACATTTTGTAACCACAAAATTCAGTGCATTGAATCAGGAACGTATCCAACAAGGAGGACAGGATGACGTCCGCCGAAGCTCAATGACATTTTAGTAATGCGACTTCTTGACGTTTTTTTCTATATCAAGTAACTTAGAGTTAATCTCCTAATCTTCGGCAATTTGTATCCTAATTTCTTAATCTTCCTCTTGTTTAAAGTCTAAGACAATACTGTAATGACATTGATAAAAGGTGGAATTAAAGTACACAACTAAATGGTATTAAAATTTCGTTTTCGTTCTCTTTATTATTTTGTTGAATTAGAACGATACATTCATTGCTTATTTGTAATTTTCTTATATCATATAGCAGACAATTCTCCTTAGTTACATATCTCTATGAAATATTTTTGAGTTTTTTGTAAGTAAGTAAAAACTTTAAGAGAAATACAGAACGGAATTATTATTATTGTTATTATTATTATTATTATTATTATTATTATTATTATTATTATTTTAATATTATTAAAACATTACCATTGCTTGCTTCATGTTGAGTCTCCTATAAAAAGAAGACCTAGATGCGTGCCTCACTGAATGACAGACATATAAGTTATGATGCTAACGAGAGTACTTGGAAACAGAGTCCATAAAAACAAAAGGAGTGTAAGACCACAACTTGCAGTTCACTTGCAGTTCAACTTGCAGTGCAATTTGCCATTTTATGCTACTTTTATCTATTAGGGTGGGAGAAGATGTTATACAACAAGATAAACTAAAAACAGAAGCTGTTGCAACATATATTGGGTGATAAGATTGGAAAGGCTGCAGGTTGCGTATGGTTTTCCTGTTCCTAACTCAAATGAAACCTGAAGTGAGTTAAAGTTTACCATCTGTGCAAAAGCTAGAGGGAGTAAGCATACAATACCATAAACTGAAAACACTATTATAATCCTAAATAAACACGTCGATTAAAGGAAATTATTAAAAAATTATTTTATTATTATATCATTTCGTTTCTTGTTAACATGGAAATTATACAGTTCCTATAATGTTTTGTAAGAAGAGAATAAGGTGGTATTCGATTCGATTTGGTGTCAAACAGTATAAGAAGTTCTACTACACTACTTTACCCTCCTAGCCAAGGAGACAACTTTATGTTTGTTTCCATATTATTAACATAATAACTTTTCTGTTATAACTTTGTATGCGAAATCTTGGTATATTTGCAGAGCTCCTTTGTGGCTAAGCGGTTAGCGTACGCGCCTGTTGCGTGGAAAACACGGGTTAGATTTCCAGCGGGAGCTCATGTGGTTCGGATTCCACGTTGATCAGTATGTCCACGTCTCATATAACCTCGCTGCTGAACGGGACGTAAAACTCAAAAGCTACTCAACTCAACTCAACCTGGTCTCTTTGGCACACAGTCTAGAGACTAGTTACTCAACTTTGACGGTCCTTAATCCAACTGTTTTACTGGGAATTGTCAAACTTCCTTCTCATCCTTGCTGTGCAACTGCAAAAATCCCTAGAAAAGCATGATTGAAAGAATACACACAGCCATTCACAGTTTTGTATTATTTTAGTATATATTTCCATATGTGGATTGGTTTCTTTTATCTCCACACACTAATAACTGAATTTTATCCATAAACGTAAGGAAAGTGGAATAACTGTAAACAATCGTAAGTTACAGTATAAGCACATATATTAAGCCTAGGGATACAGTAGAATACTTTCTACAGGAAACTTTATACAAACGCTTTCTTTAATGTTTTTGTAGTTCTGGGGACGTACGCAGAGTTTAGTCTTGGAGGTCCATATCCCTGCAAATACTTACGACTCATCTGTAAGTACTAATAATTTTAGGGAAACTAAAAAAATTCCCATTATTATTATTATTATTATTATTATTATTATTATTATTATTATTATTATTATTATATTTATTATTATTAAAATGAAGGTTTGATAATGCAAATATGGAAGGATCCAAATATTCTAATATCTTAAGATAATAAAATCTCCACTAAAACTTCGAAATATATATATGTATTTATATTACATTTCCCATCTGATTACCTCCAAATTACTGCTAGAAGCCCTTGAAAGCTGAACCACATTTTTTATAGTAAGTACGTGATAAAAATATCAGTCTAACAGGACGACTTCTATCATCCTTGTGCAGAAGAAATAAGGCGGAATTTCGAAACAATAGATGTTAATATCGTTTGCAAATCGTTTTCTCCTTCTCATTTGTCTCTTTCATTTTACTGAATTTTTTTTTACCTAAAATAGCTCGCCCCCAAAAGTGAAATAAAATCTTTATACTTTACTTTCAGCGGTTATGTTTATGTAGGTAAAAAGATATGGTGATCATAAGAATGGATGAAATGTTCGAATAAAGAAGGTTGGAGGAAATAGAAAATACAGAGAAAACCCACGCACATGATATTTGTTCCCCATAAACCCTGCCGTGCGGGAGCTGTGTTTGTTTCACAGAGCTATCTAAAACTGAAGCAGGAGTCACTTATCTTTTATGGAACAGAGTGAGCCATTAAATTCACAAACTTCATTATTATTATTATTATTATTATTATTATTATTATTATTATTATTATTATTATTATTATTATTATTATTATTATTATTATTATTATTATTTTTATTATTATTATTATTATTA
The DNA here is from genome assembly GCF_964235325.1 of Thermobia domestica. Classification (NCBI taxonomy): domain Eukaryota; kingdom Metazoa; phylum Arthropoda; class Insecta; order Zygentoma; family Lepismatidae; genus Thermobia; species Thermobia domestica. Next base: position 104,214,772 of record NC_137457.1, read on the forward strand.
TTATTATTATTATTATTATTATTACTGAAGATTTAAAAATACTGTTGTAAAAAAGTAAAGTTTTTGTCACGAGAACAAATAGAACTGTTTCTGGATGATAATTTGCCACTGAATTCAGATCGAAGTACATCATTTCTAAATCGGCATCTAGTAGGGTAAAATTAGAGGTTAACTCGGAACTAAACACTATAATCAATTTCTGTTCGAGGTCTCTGTTCGTGGTTTGGACTCCCGTGGTCCTTCCAATCAGTATTTTGCTGATACCTGAACTTACCTGGATAGGACGATGAAGGACGTTTCCAAGAAGGGATTACAAATTGTTTTTAATTGCTAGTCGGTCTCAACGATGAGATGAACATTAGGTATCGAGATGTTCGGATGTTTTGTCTCGAAAACCTCACGGACGATCAGACGGTCATTTAGACCATAAAGCACAAAAATATCATTCACACAAACAACGAAAACACAACGGACTAAATAACATTACACATATTTATTAGAATATTAATATATTAAAAAAAGGAGGAGAAAGGAACACAACACTTAACACAGAATATGTATAATAATCTTTATTACTAAAATCACAGTTTGCCTTTTTAATGCACCCTTTATATATATATATATATATATATATATATATATATATATATATATATATATATGAGATTATATTAGATTTTTTTCTATGAATACTCCTCTCACACCATTGACGCACTTGGGGGATTAGCACTGGGGGAAAAGTTGCAGGCATAATCCCACGTAAAAATCCAGTTGTTGCGCCAAACAATCCTGAAGCGTTAACACTAGAAGGACCAAAATTGTTACCTCCCTAGAAGTACCGAGCCGTCATTCTGACGGCTATTTAATTGCAAAGATATATATATATATATATTCTCTTATTTTAGCTTTAATTAAAATGTTTAGTCGACTAGCTTATGTTTTATTTAAGTTTTTCTCGTGATATAATACAGGGTGATCCACTAAATCCCGTCAATACATTAAATATAATATTAATATCGGAAGTTTGTTCACAGGACAGTGACGTCAAAAATTAAAATAAAAGAATAATACGTACCTTCCTACGTATGAAATCCTTTTTTACTAATCACGTGTTCATACTACCTGCCCTGTAGACATTGGCTGGGCTATTTTTCTTTAGCACAGACTCAGTGTATAATACACCAAAATCATTATATTTATTTCAAACTTTTTTATTACATGAAGGTGAATTTACATTTTCAATATATCTTTATTTCAACTTGTATGCACTGAACTCAAGAGAAAAACACTTTTCTCGCGTTTACACTTGTGTACTGTGAGTGGATTTTCTGATTGGTATCCATAAATGTTTGTAGTGGACATATCCTTTACTTTCTGATTCAAGCACATTTTGGGAAGTTCTCTTCTATTTGGACGCATAGTGCCATTCAAGGTCAACTGTTTCTTTTTCAAAGATTCGGCTATCCATCGTCTTCAGAACAATATATTCGCCTAACTGTAAATCCCGACGTCGTTCTTAGTCGTTTCCGAGGTAGGGAATGCCTTTTAGTTGATACTGTGACTTTACAACTGCAAGCAGCCACATTTGAGTCCAAATTTGTCAGGCTTGTTTGTCATATATTATATGTATTTGCATGTCATCTTACTAGAGAATAACTGTTCATCCACACAAGCACTGTCGTGGGTTTTATAGTGCCTGATACAATTATCAATGAATAAGATCTACACAGATGATACCAGAGGAAGCTTCTTTGCTTCAGCCTTGAAGAGATAGGGTAATTTCCATCAAATCGAAGATACTTCATTATTTGAAGAAATATATTTCTGTAAAACACTGGTCCACAGTTTACGTTCTATAGTTCCTTTACAGGTATATCTGAAGCTACACGAAATATCAATATTGCTAAAAATGAAAGTGTTCGGCAATTGACAGTGGGTAAAGAGAATCTTGACGATGTCTGAGCTTCAATAACGATGCATTTCAGAATGTTTCCCAACACTGTTTCGTCTATGAACAAGCGAAAAGCACTACCAATATCACCATCTACAATATGATGTAACACATACCATAACAAACAGGATTCTCCCGAAGGATGTCGTGTGAGGCAGTACGCCCAGCCGTGTTGTGTCTGTCCACTTTACTCCAACGTGTCCCGTGAGCTCCTCTAAAAATATTTGATCGACTACTTCTGGAAACTTCTGTATTTGTTTCCTTCCTCTTATCAGGAAAAGTAGCTTCAGGCACTGCATTCTAGTTACTACTGCTGGCTTCATCGAAGCAATCTCCCTTTTCCAAGCGAAAGTCATTTTCACTCTAATGTTAGAAAGCACGTAACACTTTATCAGGTCTCATGTTGCTTTTGTAATTATTCATATGTACCTTCAAGAAAACATTTATTTCTGCAGAGAACAATGTTACCAACAAGATACGAACATAATTCAAGAAGAAACCAATCAAAGAAAAAACAAATATTTTACCTTTACAGCAATGAAAAGCAGAAATAAAACATACATTGAATAGCAAACTCGTTGGAAAAATAATGTAAAATATTTCAAAATTTATTGTTTCTAACAGAAATATTACATTTATTATTACCATATAGCGTACAACCTATAAAATAGTCCACATCAACAACAAAATACAGATTTTTAAATGAGGCATTCAAATTGACGGTTTGGTCCTTCTAGGGGTATACAACAAAATACGTATTTATTTAAAAAAAGTCACACAATGTTTATATGCTATATCAAACCTCTCCTTAAAATAATAAACGTCCGAAAGAATGGTTCCATAACTCAAAGAAATATATGAGATATAGAAAATTATTTTAGGTGATGCCGTCAAAATGACTGCTTGGTCTATCTAGTGTTAAGTCTTCAGCAAATAAAAAAGTCTCCAAAGTAGAATGCTAATGTTGGAGGGCGCGTTAATAATTAACAGATACGTATAAGGTATAGGAACTTGGGACTTTAGTAGTTGGAGGCTAGCCGTACGAAAACATCCTTCACCGGCTAATAGCTTGTGCCCATTAAAAAAATCATACTTAATTTCCGACGCAACGTGCGTGGCGGCTGCACAAAATACCGGAGTCAAACTCCCCGAGCTTAAAAGTTTTAGATACGATCTGCAGTGGTTGACTGAAGAGTGTTGGCAGTTTATTTTAAAAACCACTCAGTTAAAGAACCTGTATGCACATGCAAACAGAATACGGAAACAGAATGTTAATTTTAGGTAAATGGACACAATGCACGAGACATTGCGATAACTCGGGCGTGAGAAAATACAGATAAGGAACTGCAAAAGCTATAAGACTGGTGCCATTTGGTAACTTGAATACCTATTCTGGTCTTGCCTGCTCTACTCTACTGTAATATTTCCATAAGCGATTAAAGAAAGCATTTAATTGAGTTCCAATAATTAGAGAATATATACTATGTCAGGAAGGTTCGTCGCTCACTGAACTGTTTTTACCAAAAACAATGTTTTAAATATATGTATAAGAAAACAATGAGAGATTTCTTTGTTTAGTTGTGTGGGAATGAAGCAATTCACGCAGAAGAAAAAAACTGATTTGAGTTGTACAATAAAGTATAAATCGAAAATAATAATCACTGTCTTTACGGAATGTATAGAGTGTCCACAAAAATACTTCTGTAACTTGGTAGCGGTTAGAGATTTGACGTCCGTAAGTGGGACGACCTGTTAAGAGTAGTAGCACATTGTTACTTTTGGCGCACTTTCCCCCCTCCCAATATTTTTAACCAGCGCAGAAGGAACCAACTAATTATACAAACTTACACAGCGTAAAGTATTCCCATAACTACAATGCTAAAGTGAGATTGAATATGCTTTTTTGACATTTAAAATCATAAAAACTTACATCTAAAAACTTACATCTAAAAAACTTACAATCTAAAATCTTACATCTAAAACTACAACTCTTATAATGACCCCATGGTAGTGTATTGATCCCATCCTTTAAAACACATCTCCTATCATCCACACAACTTAAAGCTAACTTATTTACTTCTATACTGTACAAATCGTGCTTATAACTTCTAATCAAATTCATCTTCTTATAATATTCTCTTTGGCTAATCAAACAGTCCTTATATTCGTTAATTGTAAGTTCTTTATACATAAAACTCTTCTTAACACCTTTAGCTTGCTTACAACACTTTTCTTTATCGATCTTACCTTTAAAGTCTTTATCTCTTAAATCTATTTGAGGTGCTTTTATACTGTAAATCTTACTTCTTAAACCCACAAACTCTTCTATCATTGTGCCTTTAATCTCATCCTTCATCTTACCAAGTATTTTCTTATTGATTTGTGGTATTTTATATTTGTTATCTTTAGGGTAATCACTCGTGTCGAAGTAATCAATGTAATTTTTCATGTCCTCGTACATATCTTCTGTTTGGATATGGTATATATAACTATCGGTATCTGTGTAACATACTTCTATTTTGTCTTGATATTTTGGTTTCATCACATTATAATGAAAATCATACATTAAATATTTTGACAAATCTAGAATTGACAATCAACATAAATTGGTTTGTTAAATTGCACTTTAACCTTGTTCATGTGAACTGCTACTAAATTTTCCGTAAAAAATGTAGTACTCTTATAATTCGGTTTTGCTACAAGCTTCTCGTATTTTTTCTCATCACTTGCAAGTTTAATATTAACTCTTTTTCTAATATTTTCCATAGTTTTCCCAAATACTGAATTATTCATGAGCTTATAAAAGTCTTTTTCAAAATCATTTGTTGCTTTCGTTCTCATTTGTGTGTTTAAATCAATATATTTATTTAACCAATCTGATTGTTCGAACTCTATTACTCGATGTATCTTGTTAAGTTTTAATCCAAGTGAAAGACATTGTTTTAGGTTTCGATAGTGAATTACATATTTTTCTTTGTCATATAGGGTTGTTAATAGCTTTGATTGTTTTGAACCAGGCGGACATATGTTTTGAGGAGCTAATGGATAGTCTTTGTGATAGTCATGTAATTCTTTAGGATATTCAAGATCAACTTCTAATATATAACCAGTATCAGAATCATCAGGTATATTTGTGAAATCTATTTCTTCAATCTCATCTTCACTTAACCATCTAAATCCCTTATACGGTAGATATTGACTCATTGCCCACCCATATAAGTTATTGGCATCAAGATACATTAAGTAAGAATCTTCCTTATTTTTATTCATAATCTTCCATATACTTATTGTTTGCTTTTACATACCTTTTTGAGCATTGACTAATTCAACCTCTTATACCTTTCTCTACCATTAATACCATATCATAATCCCACAACAATTCTAACTTTATATTTGTCATCTTTAACATTGCATCCCAAGCTACACCTGGTGCCGTCATATACCAAGCAGGATCAAGATCATAAGCTTTAAGACATGTTTCTCTAAAGATCTCAAACACATCTGCTAACAATAACACATCTGTTTTCAAATATAAATCATGGTATTGTCCGAGATTCTTAATGTCAAATGTTTTCCATACTTTCTTTGCATGTTCATAATCTTCATCACTTATATGTGTGCTCATAAGCTTGTTGAAGAATGCCTCCTTTAACGGTAATTTTCTTTCTCTAAACCTATCCCAATTGTTAACATAATCATATGGGTAAACACCTTTTCTTATTACAAGCTGAAACTGTTCTTGATTAGGATAAAAGTGTTGGGTATGTATCATTTGCTCAGGTTTCAAGTTCGATGACAATTTGTCTAAACTAGAAGCCATAAATCTAAATTAATCTACAAATTTCAATTTAATAGTTCCAACCTTTTTACTGAATGATATGTATCTTTCCTCATTATTGGGTATTAGATCTATTTCTTCTGTATTACATCCAAGTTCTTTTATAAACAAGTGTGAGTCATATCCTGTCAAGTTATGTATGATCACTGGTACAAACTTTGGTACTTTAACTTTTAAATTGCAGTTATTACATAGAGGTGCTACAAATTTTCCTGTTATATGATCGTGATGCTTAACTTTATGATTTTCTTTAGTATACTCCTGCTTACAGTAATAACAACATTTAGATTCATTGAACTCTTTTCTCTGACTTTTTGTTAATGGTAATTCGTTATTTTGTTTGTATATGTTCGATATGTATTTGGCTTCTTTTGTTAACAACCTTATACATTTAGTAGCAGCGTTCTTACCTCTATACAAAACAGGATTAGTTTTATTTCCATCACTCTTTACTACATAATAACAAAATCCAGATGGCTTATGTTGTTGATATTTTTTCGTATATGGCTCGTTATCTGGATAACATTCTTTACAACCCATAACTTTATGTAACAAACATTCAAAATCAGCATACATCACAAATGGCATTCTCATTATTTATTGGTAGTTTTTAAATTCAACACATTTACCTTCTTCAGGCATTATTATTTTTACTGGTTCATTTAACGAACAATCTTGCTCATGTTTATTTAAAGCGTTTTCTGTGTAAAAGTATAATAAACATCTATCACATAAATATTTTCTAGCTCTCTTTTTAGTTAATTGTGTACATACTAGTCTGCTTAAATTCTTAATCCAACAATAGTGTGTTTTAACTTGGTCTTCATTTTGTTCTTTTACATATAATAAATTGACATGATTTTCTTACTTGTTTTTTGTGTGATGTAGTATATAGATTGAATAGTCTTTATCATATGCATAAACATTTATAGAAATATTAATTAATTTTTCAGCTCTTGGAATATCACATAGTTTTACAGGAAAATGAATATTTTTTTTAATTTTTCTTCTAAGTATTTAACAGCTTGCTTGCACTTGGAAGGTCGTTGTGGATCTTTATTAACTGGGTATAGTGCAGAACAAATTGAATGTAAGAAACATTTTTCATCTTCATTCTTTACATTAATTATTGGCTTTTTGTTTTGAATTTGTTTAGGTAATTCTATGTATGTTGATCCTCTATATGGCGTATATTTGACGATTGCTAGTTGCAAAAAGTTAATGTTTATAAGAGCCCAGCCAGAACCTCTAGCTTGGAACTCTTCCATTTTTGTTCTTAATCTTTGTTTCATCTTAGTTATTTCTTCTTTTAAATTACTAGATTGATATATTTCTTGGTTTTCAGTGTTAAAATAGAAGTTTTGAGTTTCTTTACCTTTCTTATATGTGCAACTTATATAAAGATTAACTTTCAATGAACTATGTTTACTTAAGCTAATTTGTAATCTGTTTAATATGGCTTTAGATGTTGCAGTAATATATTGTTCAAGTGGATCTTGTGGTTTGTAATCTGTTGTAAATCTCCATGTTTCTAATCTTGATTTTAATGCAATGTTCTGGCGTTTTACATCGATTGGTACTGATTCAACTTTGATTCTTGGTTCTTCAAATACTTCTTGTTTAAATGGGAATATATCTCTAATCTGTCTTCTGCATTGTTCATCATCGTATTGTTTAAGAAGGTCTATCAGTTCTGCTTTTCTTAATCGGGAATATCTTCTGATCCCCTCTCTTTACATTGTCGTCTTAACTCTACTACAGTAAATCTATTATAATTACTCATCTTATTTATTATATAGAAAATCTTACTATGCTCAATTTTTATCTTCGCTGGATTATTTCAGTTCATTTTTGTACTATTTTTACTCCCATATATCCTAATACAACACTTAACATTGTACACGCCTACCATTGTCTACATATTACGCGTTGTATTAGAACACGACTTTCATGGGAATAACTCATCAAGGTCACATATACACATATTAAAATTAAATCATTTTTGTAAACTTACTCATCATCATCATCATCATCATCATCATCATAATTATCACTACCACATTTATATTCATCATCACTACTGAAATCAGATGTTTTTTGTTGCATTATTAATAATCCTTTTTCCTTTAACAGTATTTGCTTCTCTAGTAGTGCTGCTAAGAGTTTAAGATCATGATGAATTAGTTTAAGTCTATCATGTAATAAATCAAAATCTTTCTCCATATTTAGTATATAGAAAACCAACAAAAATGAGATAAATTTAAAAAATCTAAGAATAAATACGAACATGACTAGTGCTAAGGAAATATTATCTTACAAACCTATCTTTGATTGTGTATGTAAACATTTAGATATTGGTGGTTAGAATGAGGAAGACAAAATAAATTTTAGCATCTCAATAGGTATGTTAGATCATTTGTTCATGAAAGCCAATAAAGAAAAGAACTCATTTCTCATACAAAACATTCACTATGCAAACGTTATGAATTTGTCTGATAAGATATTAGATTCACTGACTGATGAACAATGGTTATCTATAGGTTATGATGATTATGAGGGGGGATATAACTATGATCACATTACAGAAGATTTCATACGCAAATATCAGGAGAAAGTTAATTTGAGCGAAATATGTTTATGGAAAAAGTTATCAGAAGATTTTATAAGAGCAATAGCTGATAAAGTTGATTGGGAGATTATTTCAGGAAGCCAAGACTTATCAGAAGACTTTATATGAGAATTTGCATATAGAGTTGATTGGGGAGAAGTATCGTATAATCAAAACCTATCTGAAGAATTTATTAGTGAGTTTATTGATAAAGTTGATTTTGGTGCTATGTCTTATGGAAACAAACTCTCTGAGGCCTTTATTTAAGAACATGCAGATAAAGTTTCTTGGAGGTGCTTATCTGGAACTCAACAATTAACAGAAAACCTTATAAGAGATTACGCTGACAAAGCAGATTGGGAAGCAATTTCAATATTTCAAAATTTAACAGAAGGATTTATTGAAGAGTTCAAAGACAGAGTTCATTGGCATAACATCTCAATTTATCAACACCTCTCTGTAGATTTTATATATTCATTTAGACATTACGTAGATTGGAGAGTTATAATAAGAAAATATCATAATAATCCCGATTTAGGTAGTATATTGAATTTAGCATTCGATGTTATAACAGATGGTTTGTTTAATGTTTAACTAATTAACTTTTATGCTTATTATAACATAAAAGTTGTAACCTTAATTATTATATCATAAAAGTCGTAACCTTAATTATCAGATAATAACCTATCATACAAGCGATCTATACTATTAATCAATTCTTCTTCTGATAGTGATGTCCAAAACTCATTGCCTTTACCGTTGCGAATATCTAGTTCATGCTGCATTAGGTTGAATAGCTTAATACTGTTAGGATCTCTAAACTTTTCATATATTATTACGTGATTCGGATATTTTTCTTCTGCTTCATTAAGAGGCTTGTATAGACTTCTCTTTTGGCATCTGATAGCATAATAAGGGAAAGGATCATTAGGTTTGTTCTTCTTATATATGATTAGGCAATTATCTTTTGAAACATCATCCGTATATGGTGCTGCGATTTCTTTTAAGCTCTCGTTTTGAATTCTCAATCTCTCCATTGTTTTATCTATTTCTTCTACTCCTTTTTGCAACTCTTCTTGGTCTTCTTGAATTTGTTTGTAATTAGAAACGAAATAGTCTTCGACAATATCATAGCATTTGTCATAGAAGTCTTGTGATATCCATAAAGCAATAGCGAGAAATATCTTTTTATACATATATGTTCCTGAGATTAGATTGTTTATTTCGTTACCATCTAGTTTTACAGTGTAAGATGAGTTTCTGAAGTGGCCGGAATCCTGGGAACTTCGAATTTTGTTGTAGTAATCTAATAACTTTTTTGATCCTTTATTTCCTAACCAGTGATCAAACCTTTTTCCACCATCTTGACACAGTTTAGTAGAACTGAAATATCCTGTACTCTTATCTATAACCAATTTAAAATCACCAAAAATACCATACCAATAGTTATCTTTAATCCGTTCATAGCAAATATCGTTTAAACTAAGAGAACTATCCATAGTACTCATATTTATTATATAGAAAATCTTTGATCACTGTTTGTACTTTTAGCTCTATATAATACGTTGAGTTTTGGCGGCTTGGATGTAAGCCAGCTAATTTTTATCATAATATTCAAGTAGTTTCTTATTTCTTACTAATCTTAAAATCATCCCTACGAATTCGGTGCGATGACTTTATATAAGAAATTAACTCTTTAGATTGTTTATTTCGTTACCAGCTCGTTTTACTGTGTAAGACGAGTTTCTGAAGTTCCTAGAATACGAGGAACTTCGAAGTTTGTTGTAGTAATCTAATAACACTTTTGATTCTTTTTTTTCAGCCAATTATCAAATCTTTTCCCACCATCTTGACACAGTTTATTAGCATTGAAATATCCAGTAACTACCTGCAAGTTTTATTTCGTATGTTGAGCTTTTTTTAAGTGAGCACCATCACCTTTTATGGAGTAATAGCCATAAAAGACAAACATTTATATTTATATTACAACATTACTTTTATCTATCCAATGTAGCGCACCTTACAGCCGTTAATCAACAAACGGAAATTTAACTTCCAATAAGGCAAAAAATCCCGTCGTGAAAATTCGGTGTTGCAGGGCGCAATTCGCTAAGATTCCTTGAATGTTATACACTTGAAGTCAGTAAATAATCTTATTCTAAACACTAATATATGTATTCCAGACGACGATTATTATTAAAGATATTTGAAAATTCAGAAAGATTAATAATTCCAATGAGTAAACAGTTTATTTAACAAATTTAGAAAAAAATCACTCAATAACAATAATTTTAATGACTTTAACAGCAACAATTTTTGAACAAACTTGAATAATAAAATGACTAGCAAGTTCTGATAATTACTGTCTGATAATTAATATTCCATTGACTAAATACACAGTTTCATTAGAACTATTATACAGAAAATTCTTTCACAAAATAGGAATTAACTCAATATTTAATTTAATTGAATACCTGCAAATGGAGTACGGATCTTCCTATATCAGTACGAACAAAATTCTTCGGTCAAATTCCCGTAAATCACGCAATGATCGAAGTTCCCAAAAAACATATGGCAAATTAAATCGTTAGTCGAATTCGTTTCCAAAGGCTAATGATCCTAATCGAGGTGAATTCAATTACTTACGAAAATATAAAATGTATTTAAATAGCAAACGAAATTTAACCAGTCAAAAATCTAATGAAAGAAAGACTAACAATTCAACCAAAAATTCTCAGCTGCCTAAGTCGATCCTATGGACAAAATTAATTAACAAGTAGAATTTAAAGGAAAATAAAAACGTAACCAACAAACCCAAGAGAATTACGAAACATGTACTTACCAAAGAAAGTAACAGCTGGGCCAAACCCCTTCACCACTCATCAAACCTCAGCTCAAAGGAATCGATCCAGGTTCAAAAGACAAATTCTCCAAGAAATACTTCAATGGCAAAAGCAATTTCGATCAACTTCCTTAACCTCGGAACCTTCAAGTTTCGTAGATTAAAAAAAAGAAAAAAGAAACGAATACACGGACTGTAGACAATAAGGAACTTCAGTACTCCATTCTCTCTACTCTTTTCTTGCTGAATTAGATCTTAGCTGCTTCAATCCAAGGCTTCAACTCAAGGCAGCAACGGCGAGCCGGCAGAAACGAAAACAACAGGCGTTACGTCATACGTCACGCGGCTCGCGGCCGCGTGCCCAGAGGAGAAGACCTTGACTTTACACTCATTGCTCTTTACACACACAAAAGTAGAAAAAAAGAATAAAACATTTTTGTTGAACACAAGTTTCCAATGAAAAAGTAATCAACCATACATTTTTATTCTTTTCTTTTCCTTCCTGAATTTCTTTCTTTTTTAATAGTCCTTTTAATCATGCTTTTACAACACGCCATTTTATAATCTTTCTTTTTATTATTTTATTATCCAATTCCAGCTGTTCTTCAAAATCCTCTAGTCCTCTGGATATCTCGACAGAGAACACTGATGGAAATGCTTTTCAGTGGCGGCTCGGAAGGCTGTCACCGCCACACCAACTATTATGTGAATCATCAAAACCTAGCCATTTAACATATACTTTATCACCTTTCCTTCTTAACACCTTTTCCACCAAGTATTCATCTTTATGTTTCGTCTTTAATAGTTCTGGTTCGTAAAATCTACCTTGTACATCCTCTTCTTCTAAATCTTTAATTATATATGTAGGCGGATTGGATGGAATAACTTCGCTAATAACAAATACTTCTGTTGACCAATTAGGTGTATATCCTTTCTCAAATAACCCTTTCGATTTACTTATACGAACGTGATCACCTTATTTGTATTTCGGTTTAACACGCTTATATTCTTTCTTATACATTTTCTCCAATATTGTTCGCTCATTCTTCTTATTAACTTCTATAGGCTTTAAACCAATCGTTCTATGTACTTTATTATTATACTCACTAACCAATGTTGGTAATATCTCTATCCATTTATAATTTCCTTGTGTTATGAACCTTTTCCACGTGTTTTGTTTAAGTGTTCTATTAAATCTCTCAACAACAGAGGCTTTCTTACCACTATAGGTTGAGTAATGATTAATCTTATTTTCATCCATTAACTTCTTAAACTCTTTATTGTAGAACTCTTTACGTTGATCAGTTTGTAAGTTACTAGGTTTTCTCGTTCTTAATATGGATTCGAATGCTTCTGTAACATTTTTAAACAGCAAACGCATATTTTGAAAACACATCTATAATCGTTAGCAAATACTTATAGCCTTTATTTAATTTGGAAACACCTTTTAATACTCCACTATCCATTTCAACAAGATCAGCTTGCCAAAGATCATCAATATCTTTTATAACTACACTTAATCTGTCAAAGTTTTTTCTAGATGGTTTGTGAATTTCTTCTATAATGTCTTCTCTTATACCTTTACCTTCTTCTAGTCAATCGGGCTTTTTAACGAATTGAGTTTTAGTAACACCACATACAGAACAAATACCTTTCTTTAGATATCATCCATTCTTTGTTTGTTCAATTCTAATGGTATCTTTCTCCGTATCTGTCAATTTCTTACACTTAACACAATACATCATCATTATTTATTGTATAGAAAATCAACAAAAAAATTAAAAATTATCATTACCTAATACTATGCTTTTAACATTATCGTCATCATCACTTGATTCGTTTTCATCTTATGTTTCTATATACATAATATTCAATAATAACTTACCTTCTTTTAAATCAGAATCTTTGGTTGGTCTAATTGTTAACTGATCATGTATATTAAAGTGTAATGGAAAACTTTCAACTAAAGCGTCATTTAAAAATAAGTCTATAAGATGTTTATTAAGACTTGATTCTGTATGCATTAACCTACCTCTATAAAGAAATTTGTAGGCAGAAGCTAAATTATGTACGAAAAAGGCTGGTTTCCGAAGATCATCTTCTGCCAATCGACATGGTAATTCAACAATTTTTTCTCGTGTAAGTAAATTAAACTCTTCTTTCACTGATTCAAGCTGTTCTAATGTTACAACATCTTGTTTATCGATAGCATTAGATACATTAGCCAATCTTTTATTCTTAAAATCAACCCAGGATGTAAAAACGTTTCTAGATTTGTCCATTATACTTTTAACATTACCAAAAATATCCATATTTATTATATAGCAAATATCCTTATTAAACCTCTCTTTCTATATACATTACAACAAACAATAATTGTCCTTCTTCCATAGCTGAATTTTTATTTGGTTTAATGGTAATTATATCATTCTTGTTAAAGCTAAAAGGTATATTTTCAATCAAAGTATTACCTAAATAAATGTCTAAAAATTATTTATCCAAACTTAATTCCATGTGCATTATTTCCATAGTGCATTATAAAGAAATGTGTAACCATTAGAGAGATTGAATATTTTAAAGATTGGCTCCTTAACATTCTTAGTTCTCAATCGACAAAAAAGTTTCTTTCTGCATAATCAATCTAGTAGTATCCATCCTAAGCTTTCGAAAATCTTCTTTCTTGATGTATGTTTCTTGTAACGTTTCTAATACATCTTCAAATCGGTTTCTATCGTTCTCTAATTGAGCTTCTACTGATTTCAGTTGACTTACGCTAACAACATCATTTAAATTCTCCAACAATTTTAATTTTTCTTCACTAATATCAACATTATCCTTTCTATCTTTAATGTTACCAAATATATCCATACTCATTTATTATATAGAAAATGCCCATCCTAATTTTTCAAAACATTTCTTTAACATCTCTATTTTTTTAGATGAGTGTTTAAAATCAATATCAACATGAACATCGTGCTTTTTCAACACATGGTACAATACACATTTTAAGTTAATAAACAATACTCTTTTCGGATACAGTTCTTTAAAGGTTTCGTATAAGTTTTCGAAGTCGTTTATAAGTGTTTCCTCCATATGACGTAAATTTAATGTTTTTTGATCGGTAAGGTGATAGTGTATTAAATAACATCATCATAATATTTTGTGTATTTGTTTTTCTTTAGTACTTCTAAAACATCTTTTGTTGATATTAAATTTTTGGATATATCTCTAAATTCATCATTTAACAACTTGAACACCTCTTCAGGAATAATTCTATCCTGTAAAGCTTGCAAACGAGATAACTGTAACTTAAATCTTTTTGTAGTATCATACCATGATTTTCTTACACAATCAGCTTTCATTTCTTCCTTAGTACTGTAAACCCAACCACTCTCTACTAAACAATCATCACAAATGTACCTACTCATACCTTTTGTTAATGACTTACTAGCACAATTACTGCATTCTAATGGTCTAAAACTATAATTTGACAACAACTCCTCTAAGGTAATTATTGGTTGTAACTTTTTCAACTCTTCTTCCGTATACAAAAATTTAGGTATTAATATTTCCCATAAACCAGTAACATTATATACGTTGTTTTTATCTTCTAAGTCTATCTCACTAACTTGTTCAAAATACTGATAAAAATTATAACTAACTAGTGGATCTAGTTCATCCTCATGCTTCTCAAAATAATCTAAAAATCTATTGTGTATAGCATCCATATTTATCTTAAAACAAAACTTTTATGAATATGAGCCATAAAAGTACTTAAACTTAATCATTTTTAATTATATACATAACGTCACTAAAAGAATACCCTTGATTTAGAAGATTTAAAACCTTAACACAAAGATGGCCACATATCACTGAATTAAAGTCTTGTATTCGTTCATCATTGTAAAATAAGTTTTTGATACCAAGATGTTGTATTAGCTGCTTAGGAGGAACACCACAATAAGAATCAAATACGTACTTTATGTTGTTATCTTTCCAATGAGTACCAATGTTTTCTGATTTATCGAAGTTAACTACACCACACTCATTTACATAGGGTTTTTGTTGAAGTTCATCACTCACAAATACACCTCTAAATCGTTTTATCTTTAATTCTTTAAGCAACCTCTCTATATCGAAGTTGGTCAATGGTTTTAGTTTTTTGACTTCTTTGGTTTACCTGCTCTCTGCTTTTCTTCCATAGCCATATTGTGTCTTTTTTGTTCTTCAAGTTCTTGTTCATTCTTCTTAGCATCAGGCACAGTTTTAGTAATCGCTGCTGCACCACCTGCTAATGAGCCAACTGCTCCTAAAGCTGCTAAAATGGCTGGAATTGTAAAAATAAAACCACCCATATACTCTTTCTTAATCTTTTTCATTTGTGCAGTAGTTAAAGTTAAATCCATTCCTTTACCTTCTTTAATTTTCTTAGATTTATCTCTAAGTTGTTTCTTTGTTAATACATGATCGATATTGAAATCCTTTAGTTCGTTGTAAGGAACGCTAAACACACAACCTTTAATAGAACACATCTTCCTATTTATTTAAGAGAAAATCTTAGTTTGTAAAAGTACAGTTGTTGTAGATCCACCAAAATCAATTAAGGAATCATTCTCATCTGTTATCCTTATCTCAAAATGATCAACCCTGTCTTTGGATATAGGGAAAAATAATTGATATTTGCTATATTACGGTGAACATTAATTGTATGGAATGGGTGAAACTTTGGTATCATATCTCCAACATGTTCTGTGGTTCTAACTAACTTCTTCTCACTAAAACCTAATACAGTGTTAATGGTGTCTAAGGTTATATCACAATGCTTGCTAAATATTTTAACTTTATTTTTCTCTGTGTCCTCAGTAAATTTAAAATTTTTAAAAGCATCACCAGTGTATGGAAGATTTGATTTAATGTATTCCTCTAATTCTTTTAAATTATGTTGACCAGGTTGAACTATGAGTTGTTTTGTAAGATTAGGATGAAGGTTACTACAAAATGTTAATTTATATTTTTTCTGTAATGTTTGGAGTTAAGTATGTTGTGTAAAACCCAACTAGTCCTATACTTAAATAGTTGCTACTGCTGTCTAATTCGTAATGGAGTTTCTTCTTTAAAACAGAAGTATCACTCGTTAACTTAAATACCTTAGCCATTTATTATATAATAAATGAATGAGTTTGATTTACCTAGAGATATTCCAAGACAGAAAGTAATCAAGTTAATAGAACATATCATTCAAAAGTTGGAATACAGTTTAAAGAAGAAAAAGAGAAAACTACGAATTGTTAGATATGCATACTACACTTTGATCACGTTGTCGGTTATACTTTCTGCAACAACTGGATTTATTAATATTTTTATACCTGTAACAATTTACTCAATATTAACAACGTCTCTTGCAACTGGAAGTGCTATTATAACAGGGTTGTCTTCTAAGTTGAACATAAGCAAAAGAAAAGATGAATATAAAACCATTGTCACTTGTATTAACTCATTTAAAGAACAGTTAGAGATGAAAATAACATTAAATGGTGAAATAGATAACGAATATATAAAAGATACGTTGCTTAAGATCAGAGAACAGCTTAAAGATATAAGATCATAAAAGAGGCGATTTAATAAATGAGTAAGAAAACTATTAATTGGGATGTAAAAGAGATGATAAAAGAAACAACAGCTAAGAAAAGAAATGGAGAACTTATACCTGATGATGTTCGATGTCTTATAGTGGGTCCATCTGGGTGTGGTTAGACGTTTTTGCTATTTAATTTTTTATTACAGCCAGGTTGGTTAAACAATAATTACTTCTATATATATTCTAAAAGGATGAATCAGCCAAAGTATGAGCAGTTAAAAGACCGATTTAAAAAAAAAACAGAACTAAAGTTTAAGAAGCAAATATCAACGTTCTTAAGCGGTAATGATTCTATTGTACCTATTGATGAATGTGAAAAATACTCTGTCGTTGTGTTTGATGATTACATTTTAGAGAATCAAGATACTGTTAGAAATTACTTTACAAGAGGTAGACATAGACATTTAGACTGTTTCTATCTTGCACAAACATATTCGAAAGTACCTAAACAGGTTATAAGATATAACGTTAACTTCCTATGCATATTTAGACAAGATGATACTAATCTTAAACATGTGTATAATGAGTTTGTTCGAGGAGATATATCGTATGATAAATTTAAAGAGATATGTTCAAAATGTTGGCAAGAAGATTATGGTTTTATAGTAATTGATATGACAAGGAAGGTAAACAATGGTAAGTATAGGAACAAGATAAAACACTTTATAAACGTTTGATGTTTTTTCACGTTTGTTCGTTTTAACGTTTGACGTTTATTGACGTTTATTAACGTTTTTTCACGTTTATTGACGTTTATTTGACGTTTATTGACGTTTGTTCGTTTTCTAAATAATAAATGGATGAGAAAGAAATTAATAAGAATATCAAGTTAAAGGAGTTCTTGATAAAGGGCTTCAAATCTTGGAAGAAAGAAAGAGCAGGTTTATATGATAAATTTAACACACAAGAACAGCCTGTAATTGATGCTATTCAAAACTTGGGAAGTGAGATCAAAGAAGTAGCAGAACAAAATAAAAATATAATAACTGAACTTGTTCCAGTTGTACATAAGACGGCTTCAAAAGATCATAGTCTACTAGAAACACCTAAAAAGATAACTTATGATAGTTCTCCAAGTGGTAGTGATAAACCTATAACGGGAGAAATAAAACAAATGAGAAAACAAATTAAAGACAAAGTGGAAGGAGTAGAGATTTTAACAACAGCCCAATCGTTTGGTAAGATTGCAACAAAATATTATAGTAAAAGAAATGATAGTGTATTTGGAATAAGAACTGTAGAAGAAAATGGAAAAATAATAAATAAGATAGGAAATTCTGAAGTTAAAGTGAACGGTGATGATTTGATAATTAATGCTAAAACTTATAAAGGAACAGAAGGTCTATGGGAATTGTTAACGATGAATACTAATAAAACCATTGAAGATTATGATGATGACGATTTTGAACAGTACAAGGAAATAATAATAGAATCAGATGCTGCCTTCCAAAAATATAATCGAGATAAAAAAAGTAGCATCTAGTAGAGGTTCTAAGTACATTAATATTATCAAACCTATTTGGGATAATTATATTAAACCATAAGAACACCACCAAGAACCTCCAACACCACCAAGCCATAAGAACCTCCAACACCACCAAGAAAGAAAACATCAAAGTCTGGTGAAGGAATTAAACAATATATGGAGATACCTAAAGAATATATATGGATGGATGATGTGAGAAAGTTAATTGATCGGTTAATAGTTATAGATGGAGAAGAAAGGGCTGGTAATAATAACTTTTATAATGAGAAAGTAGGTATAGTGAGTATGAAGCTGTGGCTGCTAATACTATATGTTATGCGATTTTAATTGGACGAAAGAACTTTACATATGACCCCAAGAATGAGAAAGTAGTAGAAGAGTTTTAGATAGTTAAATGCATGTTAGTATTGTTTATGGAAGTTTTTCCATAAAACGAAATTGATAAAAAATGATTAAATATTTTTTGTGAAGACAAAAATTGAAGAGTGTTCATTGATTTTCTATATATAAAATTACGATGTCGAATCATATTGAGCTTTTAAATAAACTTGGAAGTCTTGAACAAAAACAAGTTATTGGATTAAGAGAATTAGAATTAAATACAGAATATAAGATTGTGAAAATGGAAAAGATTAAAACTAAGTTTGGAAAGAGCATTTTAGTTGAATGTGAAGAGTTTAAGGTATTTCTTCCACCTAGATTTACAAAACACTTAACAGATAAAATGTTTGATGAGATCGTTAAAGATGGAATAAAAATCAAATACACTGGTTTAAAAGATAATTATCCAACTGTTGAGTTCTGTATGTGAATTTCAAATGATGATCGGTTTTGTGAATCCAAAGAATAATAAAAATGAACAAAGTGTCGTCAGAAGTAAAAAATGGAGTGGATAGAATGGATCCTCGAAAGAAATTTATACTTACTAATAATTTCAATGTAATTGTGAAAAATGTGCAGACCGAAGTTCAAGTTGTTTTTGATATTAACGGCTGTCTATTCAGCTTGAATTATGATCAGTGGACAGAGTTTAAGAAGTCATTGTTTCCTATTTAGAACGAGATTAGCAGAAGATTCCATTATCAATATCCGAACTTGTAATTTTAAGTATGTTTTAAGTGTATATTTTTTTTATAGTATCAAGAGTATAAAAACTAAGACCTTTGGATATACAGAACATAATGTCATTTAAATTTTAGATACATGTATAAATAAGAGATTTATTTGAGTTTTTGTAAGTATATCCTTAGAGTTATGCAATTTATAAGACATTCAATAGATAGGAAATTTATTTGTCTATTGATTGCCGTTTGAATTTTGAAAATCGGTTAATATTTGATGATGTTATAGCAAATACGAAATTTCGGGAATTTTTTACGGGTTTATTTTTGAGTTTTCGGGAAAATGTTATTCTTTAAAAAAGTCTTAGAATTTTATTGTGATTATGGCACTATTTTTTTTATTTTTTCAATTTGATGGAAATTAGTAGAGATATTGAAAAAGGGAAACATATCCTGAGGGTTATGCAACCATTTATGCATTGTATAAAATTGAATATGTTATTAGTATTCATTAGCGGTTCGAATTTTTGAAATAGGTTAATTAGGAGCCGAGTTATTGAATTTTAACGTTATTTGGGGGTCAGGCTGGCAGTGTTGCCAACTCACTTTTAACAATTATCATATTTATTAGTAATGGGCTGATTTCATCCCTATATGTTTTAAAGCGATATCTTGAAAAATTAAAATCCTTGAACGTTCCGAAAAAAATATTGAGTTGGATACACTGACTTTTTTCTTTTATCTTGCAACTTAGGATTTAGTTCTGATATTCTGGTATCGCTGAGTTTTGATGGGAAGGATAGAGAGAAAGAGACTCGAGGGATATTTCGTCACGGATTCAATGACGTCATCTATGATTTATTCTCCCCGAAGGAGACTACGTCATTGTACAACGCCATCTCGACTGCTAGCTAGAAGTTGTGTTAAAGGAAGAGGCTGATGTATATATATGTTGGCGTGAACAGAAGGAAAGAGAATCGAATTGAACGGTCCTGTGCTGGTACTGGAATCGTTCAAATGAATCAGTGACAGATCACTTATTCCGGAGTTGTATGTATTCCTTCTCATTGAGTTTTTAAAGCTAATTTTAACGGATTTTCATGATTCAAGTGTCAAATGAAAGCTTATAAACTGGAGATTAAGATGCAGTAAATATATTTTGTATAGGATTCCTTTGTAATATTTTAGATGTAAGTTTTTATGATTTTAAATGTCATAAAAGCATATTCAATCTCACTTTAACATTGTATTTATGGGAATACTTTGCGCTGTGTAAGTTTGTATAATTAGTTGGTTCCTTCTGCGCTGGTTAAAAATATTGGGAGGGGGGAAAGCGCGCCAAAAGTAACCATGTCCTACTACTGTTAAGTACAAAGGTAAACAAATTGAGAACTCCTGGCCGTTTAACAAGATTTGAATTAAATCATGTTTTTTACCAAAAATTTAAAATCAGTTAGTTGGCAACACTGCGATATGGTGTGAGATTTACGTGCATAAACGTTGAATGGTTTTTCTCCTGAAAAAGGGCTATTTAAAATAGTGAAATAATTTGTTTACTCACGACAAAATGATGAGGTTCCTGCATGAGCAGTATGCAATCCAAATGTTTTATAAACTAATAAGATTCTTTTGAACGATTGGTGCAGTTGAGTTTCCTTATCTATCGTTTCTTTACATGTTGAAACCATGCTGTCTTTTTGTGTTTAATGTCCTCCACGGTTCTGCAACGTTGAGTTGATGAGAGGAGAATTTTCTAAACATATGTATGAGAAACGAGGTATAGCTAACACACCTGTATAACTTCTTTTTTTTATCACTGTAAGTTTACAGAAAGCGTTTATAGGGAAATTTAATTTTTAAAAAAATAGTATGTAAGAATGCTGTTTGGGTTGCTAATTCTGCAAGAATGTTGCGTTTGGAACGCTTTTTGAAACTATTGAGTATGGTTACAGAGTGTGTACCACTTGAAGAAGAACAGAAAAAAGTTATAAAGCTGAACACCTATTGTGGAATGTCAGACGTTGTGATTTCAAAGTATCTAGTGTAAATAGGATGATATCGAGAGGGTAAGATATAAAATCAATTCTAGTATTTTTTTATTTTTTTGAATTTCGTTTTGCAAATAACAAACTTTAGTCTCTATCAAATTCAAAATGAACTCTTAATACTCAACTATATTACATACGGGTTGATCAATGTTATATATTAATGCGTGTGGTAATATTAATACGTGTTGATCAATGTGAATACAAACTTAAATAAGAAATGCGTTTGTGATTTTAATGGATTCCGTAGATAGCTTATTGTCTAGGAAAATTATAAAGCGGAAGTACGTCAAAAACGTCAAACCAGTGTAGCCAGTAGCAAAAGGTGCGCTTTTCTGTCAGAAAGGATGAAATACTATTGTCCCTTTATGCACGTGCATATAGTCTCGTACAAGATTACGGAGCGTACGGTTGCCTCTATCCGCAGAACAAGAGGGAAGTGAAAGCATAAGCCACTTATGTAGTTATTTATAACAATATCTTCACTTAAATAACTTAGTAGTGTGTTTATTCCTATTTTGTGTATAACCAAACGGCAAAGCAGAATGAATAGATTTTTGGTTTATATTAAAACGCTGTCCCAATTGAGATGTAATCATATGACATTGATTACAATGGTATAACAAGGAGGAGTAGGAAGATTTCCGAAGTCTTGCGAGAAAAAGAGTATATCCACAGCGGCTGAACTAAAAAAGCTGAAATTGTGCATTTAAAAGGAATACGCAGAGGGCCTAGCAATTTTAGCGTTTTTGAAAATCTCTTTCAGATTATAGACCCTTCTAACAACCCTTCACGTTTTTAACGTGGGTTCCTGTCACCACAGCATGGCACGTCCTCAGCTTGCGGATCGAGGAGAAGGCCTCTAGATATAGAGATTAGCTGCGTATATACTGAATGAGCAGTCGGGGACTGAATGAGTAGTCCTCCAGCTTGGGGTTTTGGGTAGGGCTAACAACCTCACCGTGTAAAAAAGAGCATTTGTTCAGATATATTCACAAAAGCCTCGGACAAGGACTGATAATTTGACACGACCTCAGCAAAAGAAAATGGACATGAGATTTGGAACATGGAATATTAGGAGTCTTTATAGGGCAGGTGCGTTAAAATCCGTAACGAGAGAGTTAGAGAAATACAAGATGGACATAGTAAGAGTTCAGGAAGTTAGGTGGGAAGGAAATGGATCTGTGAATTCCTGAAATTTTACGTTCTTTTATGGGGAAGGAAATAATAATCACCAGTTAGGAACAGAGTTATTCGTTCATAAACGTATATTATCAGCAATTAAACGGGTTGACTTTGTTACTTACAGACTCTTTTATTACTCATAAGGCACGGTGGTGTGATATTATTGTTTTAAATGTACATGTCCCAACTGAAGATAAGGATGACGATATAAAACACAGTTTTTACGAAGAAATGGAACGGAAATTTGATCAACTCCCGCGATACCATATGAACATTCTATTTGGGGTTTTCAATGCGAAAGTAGGACGAGAGGATATTTTCAAACGGATTATAGGGAACGAAAGTCTGCATTAGGAAAGTAATGACAACGGTGTTAGACTCGTGAACTTTGCAACGTCCAAAAACCTAATCGTGAAGAGTACATAATTTCCACATCGCAACGTTCATAAATAAACTTAGACATCACTGGACGGGAAAACACATAAACAAATTGATCACGGTTTAGTAAATAGAAGAAGGCAATCTAGCATAACTGATGTCCGGTCGTCATTTACAGGAGCTGCTTGTGACACTGACCACTATCTGGTAGCAACGATAGTACGAGAGAGGTTATCGTTGAACAATGGTAATATTTATTGTCCCCAAACGGAGAGATTCAATTTAAACAAATTAGAAGAAAACCAGTTAAGAGAGAAATACGAGATTGAAGTTTCGAATAGATTCTTGGTTTAGAAGATTCGGAGTGCACTAGTTTAGAGGATACCAGGATTAAAATTAGAGATAGCATTATAATTTCAGCAAAAGAAAAATGAGTACACGCGGAAATACGTATGAACAAACCATGGTTCGACCAGGAATGCACAAAACTAGCAGAGAAGAGAAACCAGGCAAAATTACCGTAGCTACAATATCCGTATGAAATGACTATACAAAATTTCGCAGGTCAGGCGGAAAACTTTCAAAACGTTTAGAACACACGAACGCGATTTTTGAAACCTAAAATTAAGGAACTTGACGATAAACGTAAAAATAAAAACATACGGGACACGTAAAAGGGAATCAACAAATTTAAGAAAGGCTATCAACCTCGTGCTTACATATTAAAGAAATCTGGTGGTACAGTTCTCACTGACACGGCTACCATCTTAAATAGATGGAAAGACTTCTTTGACGATTTGCTTAACATGCGACCAAAAACTAGTGTGCGTGTAGAGAAGGAGATACACACCGCAGAACCGTATATTCCAGAAACCAACCGAATAGAAGTAGAAACCGCTATAAAGAAATTAAAGAAATACAAATCTCCGGGTGTTGATGAAATTCCGGCTGAGTAAATTTAAGCTGGAGGAGAAAAAATGTGAAAGAAGATACACAAACTCATTCTCCTTATCTGGAACAAGGAAGAATTTCCTCAAGAGTGGAAGAAATATTCATTGTTCCAATTCACAAGAAAGGCGACAAAACTGACTGTAATAATTATCGAGGCATTTCTCTTCTGTCAACATCCTATAAAATCCTTTCAAATATCCTATTAGCAAGACTGATCCCATACGCAGATGAAATTATTGGAAGTTATCAGTGCGGATTTAGACGAAATCGATCAACTATCGACCAAATATTTACCATTCGCCAAATACTCGAGAAAAAGTGGTAATACAATACCCTGGTACATAATTATTTATTGATTTTAGAAAGGCGTACGACTCGGTTAGGAGAGAAACATTATAAAGCGTTCTTACAGAACTTGGAATATCAAGAAAGCTAATTAGGTTAATTAAGATATGTTTAAATGAATCCCAACGTAAAGTCCGGGTAGGAAAATTTTTGTCCAGAAGCTTTCACGTCGACAATGGACTGAAACAAGGAGATGCGTTGTCGCCATTATTATTTTACTTCGTTCTGGAATGCGCTATAAGGAATATTAAAGATAGCAACCAGGCCTACAGTTGAACGGTATTCACCAGGTTATGGCATATGCTGATGATGATGTAAATTTAATAGGGGATGATAGGAGTACAATAGAAAAAAATGCGGAGATCTTAATAAACGCTTGCAGGGGCATGGGTTTAGAAGTAAATGCAGAGAAAACTATATACATGGAAGTGCGTCGGGACCGTAATACAGCAAATTATGGATGCGTTAAAATATTAAATATTACTTTTGATAAAGTGATAGATAAAGTTTCAAATATCTAGGATCAATATTAGCGGAGTAAAATCATATTCACGGAGAAATTAAATGTCGACTAAACGCAGGGAATTCATATTACTAATCGGTTCAAAATCTCTTGTCATCGCGAATTCTGTCGAGGAATTTGAAGCTCAAAATATACAAAACGATAATCATGCCTGTTGGTCTGTATGGCTGCGAAACATGGTCACTTACTCTGAGGGAACAACATAGACTGAAAGTATTTGAGAACAAGATCCTGAGACGATTATTCTGACCCAAGAGGAACAGAAAGGGGGAATGGCGGAAACGTCATAACGAGGAACTACATGACTTATACTCTTTACCAAACATTGTTAGGGTCGTCAAGTCTATGAGGCTTAGGTGGTCGGTTCATTTAGAAGATTGGAAGAAAGTAGAAACGATTTTAAAGTCTTGACTGGAAGACCAATCGGAAAACGACCATTAGGAGGACCTAGGCGCAGATGGGAGGACAATATAAAGATGGATCTCGCAGAGATTGGAATACAAAGTAGAAACTGGATGCAGTTAGCTAAGGATAGAAGTCAGTGGAGAGCTTTTGTGAACGCGTGATTGAACCTCCGGGTTCCATAGGGTATAAGGTTAGTTAGTTAGAGTTAACATTGAATTTTCTTACACACACCAGTGGATAGGAAATCGATCCAATTCAATCTGCAATTTTAATTACATCAATCAGTATCATATATTTGTAGCATCAATTAAAAAAAACAAACAAGTTTGGTGATTTTTTGTTTCCTTTTAAAATACGAGGTAAACGTATTCTCATGTCTGGTTATGTAAAACACATGATTTCGTTGTTTCGGAGTTCCGATCAACGCAATTAACAAAATACACATGCTTCATCCTTGACTTGTGGACGCCGCAGAGGGGTCTGCACGGACTCGAACCGAGCCCGCGGGCCGTTTGGGGCCCACAAAGCAGATATCACTTGGGGCTATGGCTGAACTCTGCATGTAGACTTTTAAATATATACTGTATTTCTAGCTCCTAACTTTGTAAATACTGTACAGCGTTATTTGTTGGACTATTCTTCTGTAGAAATTTTAAAGCATAACCGTAAAATTAAACATGTAGTTACTGTAAACAAAAAATACAATTTTCGGTTAATTATAATCTTTCTGTACTTCAAGCTCGGGCTTGGCTCGGGGAAAATTTTAAAACATATTCGAACTCGGGTCGGGACTCAATTAAAAATTTACGTGCTAGGCAGGGACCGGGCTAAAAACTCCGGCCCGAGCATTCCTTTAGCGCCGCAGTCCCCTCCGTGAAATAAGTACAGCGTTTATTTTTTACCTAATTCATACGTATAAATGAAGGTTGGGAATGAGGAGATTATTATAACAGTTACTTTCACTAGTAGTTAATTTATAGAATATATTGCTTTGTGAATACACCCCTTTTATTTTGAACATCTTCCTAAGTAAAGATTTCCTAGCGTATGTATTGATTTCGTTTTTAGTGGGAGGGCGCCCTTTAGTATATGATGAAATGGTAGTAAGTTGATACTTATAAATAATCGGAAATAATTTGTATGACGCTATAAGCAACTATGATGATCCAACTATGGGTAATACCATGGACTGGGCATCTACTTCAGTTGATAACTCCAACACACATTACCAACCAGAACCTATATAACTTTCTGGTGACAGATTATGATCAAAAGTTCAGTTCAAAAGTATCACAGTTCGAGCAATTTCTCAGCAGTTGATTGAATATGTGCCTCGTCCTGAGATACGCGAAATCGTCAAAACTCGCAGAGGCATTATAGTAAAGTCTGAAAACTCAAATTTTGTATTATATGTGCGAAACAAGGCCACTATTGAGATCTTTGGACCAACGGCAAATCTATACGCACTAACTCCAAGAGGACGCAAAACTCCTCCTCCTACTAGGCTATTACCATTGCTACGAGTTGTTATACTAGGAGTGGAACCAGATCTCACCGATGAGGAAATCTATGAGGAATTACAACAGGAAGCATTCTGTATCCGGATAAAGAACAATAACGGTGCAATATATCTTGTACAGGTACTCAGGGATCAACCACAGTTGATTTATCAACTTTTGGCCACTGAACCTTACATTTATTGACGACGTTATAAAGTCGTACCCTCTCGCACACCTCTTACTCACCCTTTACGATGCAAGATATGTCAAATGTGTAATGCACATCAAACATCCGAGTGTACTAATGATATTAAATGTGGTACTGTTTATTACAACATGCTACGAAGGATTGTCCCAATCAAAAGGCTCCACCACAGTGTAGTACTAGTCCTGAGAAACATCCAACATATAGTTACATGTGTAAAGCTAAGCCACAACCTGAACCTTCGAATCGAGAACTTGTTGCACCCATAAGATATGTTGACCGCCCCCTCCACCTACTACTTCGTTACTTCATCCAGTTACTGATGAAGATCTGCTCAGCTCCCTCACGTTTACTTTACAGAACATTCATCCGTTTCTTCGCACTCACATTCTTAACCAAATCATTCATGCAGCTAAATCCTGTTTAATCTTTGTATCCATGCGACTTGTTCTGGGCCAATAGTTTATTTCCGAATCCAACCTATCGGGGTCTACGTTTAATATTGCAGCTTTCATTTGCATTTTTTCTGATTTTTCGTATTGGCTTATAGTTTCTTTTTTATGAACATCCATACACTATTGACACATCAATACTCTTCACGCAGTTATTACAGGAAGAAAGCATCTCAGGCTCCCCACTCAATGAAAGTTATCTGACTTCTTACATACAGTGTAATATACCAAAATATAACTTACTACGCCATGATGCTACGTCCGGACCACGTCTTTACGGCGGTACAGCTATTAGCATTGACACTCGACTACCATATCGCACTGTTACCGTGCCTCAAACTTTTAATCTGTGCTCGTCCACAAAAGATTCTTAATTATGATTTCTTTCGTTTCATTGATATAAATCTGGGCATTATATTATCCTTCAAACTTAAATTTCCATAGCAGATCACAGCGCGACAAACAATAATTTCTTGATTTTATACAAATTTCCACTACAGGAGAATTTCATATCCTGCCACAACCTACGAGACCAGCTAGCAACAAAACGCCTGTCGTTGTAATAACTTCGTCTTCTCTAGCGTCTCTTATCAATATTACTATACTAGATTCAATCGGCAGTGATTATGTTCCTATGAAACTGGAACTGCAATGCAGAATGAAGGTGTCAAATTCCTTACCAACTAGGAAAATTTATCTCTATCTTAAGGCTAATTGGGATCAGTATCGATCCACAAACGATTACGGCATTAGCACACTCACTATACCTTCCTCGCAGCATAGTATTGATCAATTCATCACTGACCTTACTGCAGCAGTTCAAGGTGCAGCGGAACATTGCATTCCTTCTACTAATGTACAACCGAATAAACCTATCTGACCACCAAGACTTCTTGCACCAATTTCTGCTTCGTGCCGAGCTTATCGTGAGTACCAAACCAGTGGCAACTTGGAGGCACTACGCTTACACCGCCAATACCTCCGAATAACACATAACTATATTGTAGCATAGAAGAAAAGACAGTGTATTCTAACTACATAAACTCATCCCAGCAAATATTGGCGTAAATTCAACCAACTTACTGTAAAACGTCTCGTACTCCATATCATATTATTCACAACCATCAAGCTCTTAATACTGACGCAGTTACTGGCGAGTCTTTTTGCTACATTTTTCGAAGATGTCTTCACTCCCCTTTCTGAACGGCCCACGCCGCACCGCCTTCAATTTTTGATCAACCGTCATGCATATCCTACCGTTCCTCACCTACAAACATCTGACCTCCATATTCTGGAATCTAATGATCCACTTAGCAAGATGAGATCAGAGCTATTTTAGAAACCAAACGCAGCAAGGCATCTGGATTCGACTCCATTACATATGATCTCATCAAACAGCACCTCCTTCTTTCATTCTGCTTCAAAATCATATTTATTCTTTCATCCTGCGCACTGGTTTCTTTCCTCTCGATCCATTTAACACGTTGTTTTTGCAAATTTTCACGCCCACCTCCTCATGTACAATCTTCTGCCGATCCATCGAGCTGGGTTGGACAATGCTTCACTACAATCGGTCAGGTGTGAAGACTCGCCAGTGCTTTTTATAACCAATGCAACCAATACAACAATACCATAACCAATACAACAATTTCCTTATTTTTAGTAACATTTGATTTGGAAAAGGCATTTGGTAAGGTGTGGCATCGTGGATTGATATAGAAATTACATAAGTATATGCTGCCCATATATTACATACCATTAATACTTTCTTAACAGCATGTCTTGCTTATATTTCTATTAGCAATGGTTTATCACACCCCATATTCTTACATTCTGGCGTACCTTAAGGTTCTTTTCTATCTCCTTTGTTATATTAATTATTTGTTGCTGGTCTCAGACTCACTTCTCACGTCAAAATCTACCAGTGTGCTGAAGACACAGCATTTCGCACAACAGCTCTCACTATCCAGCGTATAAATACAATCATGCAGCCAGCTATCGAGACATTTGTCCGTTGGAGTTTAGTCAGGAAACTCAGTATTTACTCAGGGAAAACACAATATGTCGTTTTTCTACCACCACGCAGACGATCTAGAGTGCTTTGCAATCCGAACTTATTAAATATTCACGTGGAGAACACGTCAGTTCCTCTTAGGACATATCTTATTTACCTTGGGGTGATATTTGACACAAATCTTATGTGGACTACGCATCTTAAAAAATGTCACTCAAGCCAAGAACAGATTAAACCTACTTAAACGTTTAGTTGGCACCATCTAGGGCTTACGACCACTTACTGTCCTTCACACTTACGAAGCTTTTATGAGGGCTACTGTAAGATATGTTCATACAGTTTGGGCCGCAGCTCCAGATAAATTTTATAAACAATCGTTTATAATGTATCAGCATGCTTTTATATTGGCCTATCGAATTCACTCAACAAACCCAACAAGACTTCTCTACGACCTCATAGACTTTCCACCATTGCTAACCCATCTAGAAAAGTTTCGCATTCGTTACATTACGAAATGTTTTGATTCATGACTCCCTTTGCTTCAATATATACTGCGCTATGGCCGAGACCATTATGCACGCCACGACACGTCGACACTCCGCTTTAACAGTACCTCATACTGCACAATTTGAACATGGATCCTGCTAATAGAGAACCAGAAGTATTTACCATATATCATCCACGCCATTTACTATCTTCCATCTATCCATCATATGCACAGTAATAACAAAATAACATGCACCTCCCTTCTCTGCATCAGTTCCTGAATAGCCCCAGGAACAGAAGATAATTACATATCTCGACTAACAGAACCTCCTGTTGTGGCGTCCAGTACAATTCATCCTCGTTTCATTTCATTTTCTGATCATTTCAATAGTTTTTGTTTTAATTATTATTCCTGTTAATGTTTCGTATTGTTATTCTCAAGCACTTAGCATTCATGCACTAGTACGTTCACTTTTTTGTAATTCTCGTTTCGTATTTCTATCTGCCTCGATGCACACGCACATAATATATGTATATTATTATTTCGTTAATTTATGTATGCCACTTGTTGTAACATATTCCTATTGAGTATATATGATAATTATTTTAAAATGATGAATAAAGGAAAAAGCACTTAGACAACAACAATTTTTTTTGCATCTGAAACAATGATGAAACACTTCCCCGAAGAATGGTCACAACCCTTTAAATGGGTTGACCACAAAATCTTTTTTTTTTTTTTTTTGCATTTTCACAGAGGTTTGCTCTGAAGCGCCGCTGATAGAACAGTGACGAGTTTTCTAGAATCCTTCCTTTTCCTGATACTGAGCTTTTTCTCTGTCTGTCTTGCGTGAACCGTCTGTCAGACTGACCATGTCAAAGGGAGCCGGTTCTACAGATAAGGCAGGGGACCTATCGTATCATCAATCCTACTTTCATTGCACCGCGTTACAATATTCCAGCACACCGGTTTCTTGCAATGGTAGAATCAGATCCTCATCGAGGATCATTGAGCGATGGACGCCACTTTGGCTTACCCACTGTCTTCATCATTCCATTCGCTTCAACCACGAAGCTGGACAGCGATCGCAGTTGAGAAATTCAAATGTTTCCACAAGATCGAGGTCTCCCAAGCAGCAGCAACTTTAAGCTGGCACTATTAAACAGTCTCATCATCAGGCCAAGAAATCGCACAGAAATAACACATAAGAAACTTCTGACATGGAAACAGAAGACATGAGCTCTACTGTGATTCCTGAATCTCAACAATTGATGATCAACCAACCTTCTAAAACCATACTTCACTCCTTCATTCTACATCACTTCGACATAAAATACAGTAACGAAAAGTTTATTACCCTACAACTGCGTAAATATCTTTCATGTATACAGCTCATCCAAGTCAATAAAACTAGAAATGGTTATGTCTTAAAACGAGCGGATCGACAGTTTGCCATTACAGTTAGGAATAAGGCTTCTTTCGAAAGATTTGGCAAGAATACCCACGACCCTTCTATCTGCACATCAGAAACAACAACTGCCACACCGACGTATACCATTTTTGTCTGTTGTCATCCAAGGAGTTAACTCATCCTATTCTGACAATGAGATTCATGAGGAACTACAACTCGCAGAAATTACCATCCATAAAATCATCCATATAAGTAACAATACTGGTCCCATATATATATACCGCTTCACAAAATACCATAGATTCATTGCTCACTTCTGGCGCTTAAATATATTATCTTTTGCACACGCTTAAACCCTCACGCTCACTTGCTTCTTTTGCTGTGTGTTGCGGAAATTGCAAAACTTACACTGATCAAAATTATATCATTCTCACTAATTTCAACTATCATAGTAGCACAGATAACTGCAAGAATCTACCAGTATGTGGTTGTAGTGCAGGCCCTCATCAAACAAGTACTTGTTCGAATCTCGAACTGCACCTGAATGTTCAACCTGCCACGAACAACATCCGGCCTACAGCTATAAGTCCAACAATAAACAACAACCTAACCAACAACACCCGCATTTAGTAGTTACACTTCGTATCCCAGACTTTCATGTTCTCCCCGCCAACAACTACAGATCCAGTTACCATTCAATAACTACTTAAATTTCTAACTCACTTGAGAGAACTCCATCCCTTTCAGAGCAATTATGTTCTACAGCAACTCACAAAGGCCGCTAAATATATGTTTAGTATTATTTTTCTCCACTTATATGAAAAACTGAGTCTATTTCCGTACGATTGCACAAGAAACAGCCACATAACTACTTTTCCTTAATATCCACTTTCTACCAAAGAAAAGAGCTCCATTTGAAGCACTTTTATTGATGAACACGTCTCAGCCTTCTCGTTTAACGTGACATTTCTCACGAAAAACACCCTCTATAATATTCCTCGTTATACTCTTGTACGGCACGACAACAGAGCGCCAGCATTTAAGAGCAAATGGAGGCGTAGCAATCGGATTTCGAAATCACATACATTATTGCAATCACATTTGTTCCATTCCTCACCTCCCAGAGCATATGATCACTACTTTATATTTGAAGGCTACAATCATCACCTTCGCTACTATATACGTTCGTTTAGGACACCCCATTCTACTCGCATTTTTCAGTCATATGTATTACACTATAAAATTATATCATCCTCACTAATATCAACTATCATAGTAGCACTTCTGTTGAAAGCACACAATTTTCAGATCATATCAACACTCACAGCACTGCCATTCTACACATTACTCTGACTTCTACTAGACCTTTTTGAAATATCTGCCCTGACATTGCTATCACCTCAAATAAAATTGCTGCTGACATCACCCTTACAGTCCTCGACCACCTCGGCAGTGATCATGCCCCGATCAACATCTCATATATGGGCTGTACTCGACCTAATCATGCACCGCCAACACGAACTCCACGTTTCGACAAATATGACTGGGATAATTTTTGCACATACCTTACCACTGTCGTACCTCACTTACGTCACTCCCACTACGTCAGATGACGTTTACACAAATACTGAAACGATCACTTCAGAAATCATTCATGCATCAGAACTGTATATTTCCACTACCAGGTCCACAACATATCACCCTAAATTGCCACCGTATTACCTCACTCAAATCAAACGTTCCCTGAAAGCTTATCGCGATTACATAAGAACGCAAAATCCCGAAGATATTCAACTTCATTAGCTGCAACGTACAGTCAGAAAACTACATTCCAGCTTACAAATGCCGGGAAATGCATCAAAACTTGTAATAACCTGTGGATGTTTTGCCGACAAAGCAGTTCCTTCACGTTATTGGAAACGTCTCAAGGTGCTCTATGGAAAGTACAGCAAAACATCACACCCTCTCATCATCGACAACTGTCACGCACCATCTGATCAAGAGAAAGCTAATGCCACGGCCGAATACCTACAAGATATCCCTACACCATCCCGTCACGACCACATATTTGCTAATTCAGTCAATCATATCAACACCACATGTGCAATTCTTCAACCAAATCTTAATCGTGTTTTGTCGCAGCATGAACTCACAGCTCCTATCACTGTCACTGACATCCCAACAGTAGTTCAACATAAACGAAACTCTGCTTCTGGTTTTGATTACTTCACATATTGTCGTATTAAAATAAATATTTTTCTTCTATTTCTCCTCTATTTACAATTTTATCCTTAGAACTGGCTTTTTCCCCTGATTCGAAGATGTTCAAAATCCTCATGTTTCCGAAAAAACTTCCCAGCTCTGTCTCTTCTTACCGAACAATACAACGTTTTCTATTAAAGTAAACAGAAAACAGGCTTCAACCATACCTCCATGTACGCCATCTCATTCCCTCTTCTCAAGCCAAATTTCGCAAGTCACATTCCACTAAAGATCAGTTTCAACGTCTAACCACAAGCATCACAAATCACTGGGCTCAGACGTGTTCTTCATGTAAAAGTACTTTAAACAGAGCTTTTTAATTGGTAAGGTGCGGATATTAACCTTAGATTACAATGCTTTCGTAAATTTCACGACGTGCCATTTGCAAAAACGATATAACTTAAAACCTGCACTTCCGAGCACTGCCATTTCCCCAGTACCTTCCTATCATAGCCATCATTTCTAGTTTGACAATCACGTAGATCAGATGTATGTGTCTCATTTGAGCAGTGCGTCGAAATATTTACGAAGGCTTTTTGATTACGTTACTTTTTTTATTTTACATTAGAATTTTATTCTACAAGTTGTTCTAATTGTAGTGTGTACATAGTGGAGGCTCTTTGGGTTGATATATATTGTCGGTGTTATGGCAGATGCAGAAGAGCGCGAAATCGACCGCATAAGACAGTTATTCAATGAGGATTTGTCAGATTATGATGACAACGAAGATGAAGAGCAAAACCAAGTATTATTTGTTGAAAGTGATAAAGGGGAGGAAGATGAAGTAGAGCGAGATGCAGTAAAAGATGACAAAGTAGAAGACATGGACGACACAGCCGCCGACACTGATTATACATTAGATGGTAGTGATAGTGCATTGGATTCTAAAGAGTCATATGTTGAAGGATCACTTTCAGGTACGAAAAGAAAACGGAGAGAAACTGTGTATTGCCCTTTTTCTTTCCCATTATCTAATGTGTACGCCCTCCTCCTTAACATCTAAAACCGCCACTCTTTTTGACGATGTGCAAGTCTCTTTTTAATTATTTAGCTTGTTTTATTTCACCATAAAGATGAGATCTGCTCGCGCTATAAGTTAGCGGGTGTCACAAAAGTATTATAATTAAATTACACCATGATGTTTATGGGAAAAGTGATTAACCTAGGGGAAATGACAACATAAATTTTAAGATATTTAGTTTATTACATAACTAATTTTG
The DNA here is from genome assembly GCF_964235325.1 of Thermobia domestica. Taxonomy (NCBI): domain Eukaryota; kingdom Metazoa; phylum Arthropoda; class Insecta; order Zygentoma; family Lepismatidae; genus Thermobia; species Thermobia domestica. Next base: position 104,249,578 of record NC_137457.1, read on the forward strand.
AATATACAACAACATTTAGTTGAATTATTCAACAAAAGTGATTTGATATATGATTGTTCATTAATAGATAAGTACATTAATATAGATTGATTAACTGGTTGGAAATTCAAGTGTTTAAATTATTAAAGATGGAAGATGAATTACGAATATGCGACTTTTAGTTCTTAGTCTTGAAAGTTTTACTATAGGCTGATGAATCATTTTATAGTACTGCATGACATATCCTTACTTGAAATTAATATTGCAACTAGTGCTTGTACATACCTTGTATTAGAAGTCTTCTAACACTTTGCATTTGGCAACAACAAAATCGGCTCCTTTTAACAACAATAAATAAATAAGGGTTGGTGAGTATTTTGAATGTTCGACCCATTGATTATCCATAGGATTCCAGTTAAATAATCCCAGTCCACAGTAATAACATAGAACCAAATCATGATTTCCGGTATAATAAAATCCAGATCGAACAAGTTCTTTTGAATTTTGACCAGTTTGTTTAGGCCATGTAGTAAACGTCTCTAATCGCGATGTCGCGATTGCATATTTAGGAAGTCTGAGTATTTTGCAATTCAATGACATACAAGAGATCCAATTGGATTTTTGGAGTAATAGGTTTGGGGCCTATTTGAAATGGCGCAGTGGTCGAACCAGAGTCTTCCTCTATAGGAATATTTTGATTGTCGTGGCGTAGAATTAAGGGGCAATTTGGGTTGGGGTGGAGTAAGAATCCTCCGGTGCGAAAGTTACCTATTGTAACCTGACAGAATATGCATTTTACAAAATCAGGGGGTGAGAAAAATAAATACCGTATTTTGCCAGAAAATTAGAATTTAGAAAAACATGAGGCCAATTGAAAATGTCTTTCGTATATCCACTTCCTTGCGGAGAGTTAATGAAGTTTGCATAAGGTATAGCGAGCCGAAGGTTGGAAATATTGCTTTTTCAGCCATACTTACAGAACATTTAAGGTTCCGCGTTTGCTTTCCTTAAAGGTCTGAAAAAATAAGTATAAAGAAGTATAAATAAGTTGTAGATGTGTCCTTATTTTTTATTTTATTTTTTTTTACTTTTATATATGGTGATCAGAAAAATGTAAACACCTGAACGAAATTGCAACTTATCAGATTAATATGGTGTCGGGCCACCTTTCGCCTTCAGAACACCCTTGATAAGACGTGGGATGGAGGCATATAGGTAGTGAATGGTAGGAAGTTGAATTTTACACCATTCCTCGTGCAGGGCATCGACCAGTTATGTAAGAGAGAATGGAGGTGGGAATTATCGCCAAAGTCGTGTTTCATAGAAGGACCATAGATGTTGAATTATGTTGAGATCTGGGGATTGGGCGGGCCAGAGAAGGTGTTGAACTTCATCCCGATGTTCCTTAAACCACGCTGCAACAACGCCAGCTGTGTGAATGGGTGCATTATCATCCTGGAAGATGGGTCATTGTCCGGGAACAACATCCGAACCATAGGATTCAAGTGGTCTCCTAAAATTGCGACATAATCGTTGGCAGTGATTCGTCCGCTAAGTGTAACCACAGGACCCAACGAAAACCATCATACGGCGGCCCACTGCATCACCGAACCACCGCCATTTTTGACAGTTGGGCTGAGACACTGCAGATCATAAGCTTCTTTGGGCGTTCTCAACACATAAACACGGCCCGTGGTTGGGAATATTGTGAAGGATGACTCATTCGACCATATCACACTTTTCCAGTCCTCAACGGTCCAAGTTGCATGGTCGCGACACAATTTGTGGCGTGCGATAGCGTTATGGTCCCTGATGAGCGGTTTGGCCCGTGCAACACGACCCCGTAAGTTCATGTCATGTAATTCCCGGCGGACTGTGATTGTCGAAACAGGGTGGGGGAGGTGCTGATTGAGTTCCTCCGTCACTTGCTTGTCAGTGGCACGACGGTTCTTCTTGACAATGCGCTTTAATACCCGACGTGACCTGTCACTCATGATTTTCTTCCGCCCACGTTTCCGCTTCCCCGATGTGGTTTTCCCGTGTGTTGTTTAGGCCGTCATCACCTTCGACACTGTCCCACGCGACACACCAAACACAGTAGCCACTGCCGTCACACTCACTCCACATAACCGCGCACCAACAATTTGCCCTCTTTGAAAATCTGAGAGGTCTCCCATTTTACACTACCTCCATCTGCTGCAGCCACTGGACACTGCTATTCCACTGCGCCTGACGTAGTAGAAGACCGACCTAACACATCACCACCAGTGGTCCGGCACTGCGGGCGACACGACAGCACTGCCAACCCATATATCTGACGTGTTGCAACTACAGGTGTTTCCATTTTTCTGATCACCATCTGTATATATATATTCTTTTAACACGTAAGCTTTTGAAATCTCAAGTAAACCAAGCTTATGTATACTGATCATCCATTCCATTAGTCAGAATATATAGGATATCTACTCCCAATCATCATGAGAGAGGGTTATTTCTAGAACTAGCCATTCTTTATGTGCGCTCTCGGAAGGGCGGTTTTTAATTTCCTTTTTAGTCTTCACCTTTTGAAGTGTAAACCATTCACATAATGCTTTGCTCTGGCTTAGAGCACATCAAGCAGAGCTCATTCGTGCATGCGAGCTACAACATTTGCGTGAGCGGGGAAGGTGTTCTAATCGAGGACATCCGAAAGTTTCTAAAACCTCAGCTTTAATACTGAATAGTTGTTGGAGCCATCTAATTTTATTGCAATCTTTATAGTAAACTCTGCTGTTGGATGCAATTAATGTGGACAGCATACCTGTACTGTAGAAATAGCGATCCCATCAGATTGAGACCACTCAAGACCATGAATGCGTGTAGTTTGAATGTGGACTTGACGTTGATCAGTTTCTGATAAGGATTCGAACGAACATGATGGGTTGATTTTGCAGTGAAATAAGACTGTGTTTTTTGCGGTTGCGATTCCCAATTCACGCACGTAATAAGATTTTTCTAATAAAAAGCCTTGAATATAAACTATGAAGATTAGCTGGGTTGGAGAATTTTGCAGCGGGTAGGAAGATTAACGCAAAGAAGCAAGTAAAGAGCAATCTCTCAAGATTCCTTCAAATGCATTCAACAAACAGGAAGGAGAAAAGGCGTGAAAATGTTGATTCAAGAATACTTCTTTCCATTTTAAGAACATTTCCTCGTTTTGTGAGTCCCCAAGTAGTTTTTGATCAATTGTGATATGAGTGTGTACTCCAACTTGATTAAGGTATTTCGTTAGTGAGTTGTATACGCAACTGTCTTTGATGTACCCTTCATGACATATTACACAATTTTCCCTTCCAGCCATATTCTTTTATCCTTAAAAAATAGAAATGTAGTTATAAGTATATTGTTTGTTACTTAACACTGACAATTTACTGCTGTAATTTCTTAATTATTACTGTAATTTATGTAATAATCTAATTATTGTTGATTTTCAGATCTTAAAATACTTATACTCGTACCTACGCATACCTACAACATTTTTATTATTATTAGTATTATTATTATTATTATTATTATTATTATTATTATTATTTTATTGCAATATCACGCAATATTCAGGTGTCGTATGAGAAGTGCGAGGCACTACATATCCATCAGCTACATTTTAAGGTCGAGGGAGAGTTTTAGGAGGTCGAGGGAATTTTCTCAATTTTCTATAAGAAAAGACAGATACAATTAAAAGACAACCTAATATAATATTAATGATTAGTCCCACGACTAACGTTATGATACATCTTAAACTTTCATTATGCGTTTCATTATAAATCACTATCCCTTCCGATTCGTCTTATACTTCGTATTTTGTTATGAGGGTTGGGACTTCATCCGGTTTATACTTTAACCAAGATGATGGAACTATATGTGACACCTTGGTCATTAATGGTTGCAATCATAGACACGGAAATTTAGAAGTCAGAGTCGTATTTTTGAACATTAGTTTACAATCGCACCCTATATATACAAATACAGAGCCTATTTTAGGGGTGGAATGCACCGGGATATCTACTGTTGCACATGAAATAGCTGGATACTGTTGCACAGCTATCAATAGAGATATTGTAGTAAAGTTTATATATGATATTGACATATCCTTTGAATGATTAAAGCAATTCCATTTACAGTATTGATCAATATCCTTTTTCTCCCTCTTAATTGAGCCTTAATACATTCCATATACTGTAACGTATGAACAGGTGGAGTGGTTAGGGGACTTAATAAATCAGTGTGGATACGGTATTGCAAGTAGTATAAAGAATTTGGTTAGTGAGTTGGCGATGGACTATGAACAAGGTGGTACATTCAAATGACAAATTTGGTGATCTCGCCTGAAAGCAAGAGGGGAAATGATGTATGCACTGTCATTAGCGGATAATTCAGTGAACGGAAGTTTTATCCCTAGCATTGCATACTGGGGCGATATAAGACATTCGGCCAATGCATAATTATATATAGAAGCGGGGTCTGATTGTATTATTTTCAGTGTTTTTCCTTTCTGTTGTAACCGATATTGAATGTCGTCTATTACATAAGACAATTCAGTTGCCTTTATCAATTGCGGATAAACCATTCGTCGCTGACAGCCAATTAATAATTTTTCAAATTCAGTTTCTGATTTTAATTGCCGATTAGATAATTGAAAGAAACCTAGGCTGATCCGAATATTGAAATATTCTGTTATGAATATGATCCAAATTGTCCTTAGTCAACAGCAGTCGCTTAGTTTGTAGTCTAGTAATTGTATGAAAGAATGACCCTGTTGAGGGGTCATTAGCTGATATAGTTTCAGATAAAATATTTTGATCAAAATTTTCAAACTCATATCGTTCCGTAATAGTTGGTGGATAAGAACATTTTGTGAGAATTACGACCGCTGATTCATAAACAATTGGTGAATCAAATGGAACAATAGATAATCCGCCATGCGCTAACGTAGGAATTGATAATGAATGTACAGGATGATTGATAATACTGAGTACCGTTACTAGTCATATTGCTGTGGATTGATGGATTAGTTCCTCGTTTCGCCGTTCTAGGAGTAGCGACAGGAGTAGCTAACGCTCTTACTGAAATTGTGTGTCCCATATTTTCTGAATCTATACTATTGTGCGACTTCATCTGAGCGAGAAGGGAACACAGATGTTTACAACAGCAATTATACAGTACATAAAGACATAGCGAAAATATGAAAACTGATAAAAGAGTATATGAAACTACTTCTGCTGTATCGTGCAATAGTGTCGCTTCTGTCGGGATTGGTACTAGAATAAGGGTGGTTATACCCAAGTCGCTCCTTAATTTATACCCAAACCATAAAATAATTAAGGAGATAGTGACATTCCACACAAACAAAATTGTTAAATATGGTCTCGTAGATTGAATTTTTTCAAAGGGTATAATTGTAGTATTCAGTTGCGTAACTGAGGATAACGTGGTTGAGATTTTAAGTGGGGAACAGGGGCTGTCCAGTTTTGATCTAGACACTGGTTGAGATGTGTGAATTCAGAATTTTCAAAAGTTGATTCTTTCAACTTTAAGGTTGAAACTTGAGTCCAAGAAGCGGGAATTATGCTTTTCATTTCCAATTCGTTATTGTTAATTTCTGGGCAGGGAAAAGATGGGAATATTACATGTGTCTCAGTAATAATTGCCTTACATTCATATGGTAATGATAGCTGATAAGCTCCAGGCATAGTAGAATCGAGTTGCATTGTTCATTTGACTTTTGGGGCACTCTATATAAATTTCAGTTGGGGGTTGGTTGAAGCAAATAGTCCAGGTCTTGCTTCAGTGATCAATAATCCATTCGTCTCTTCACATCGAAAGACACAATATTTACTGATCTCTGCTACTGAGGCAGTATGAAATAGTGTTCTTGCACAAGCTGGTGAACGCAAATTATCCGCAGGATAACTTGGAATGTAACATAGCTCACTACTCTTAGCATCGCAAGTAGATAGTCAATCTGTGGAAAATACTGAAATATCATTAGCACGTTTCACAACGATTGATGGTTGAAGTGAGATTAAGCAAATAGCATTCTCGAACTTATAAGGTACTGTTATCAATTCGTATACTGCGACATTGCCTGGATTTCGAGTAATAGGCACCTGAATTATTACATTTAAATCACTATTCTCATAGTGGCAAGACGCAATAGGTAATGTATAGTATTTCATCAGATCCGTCAATGGTACAGCTAATATGTATGAATAGCGTCTTAATTTAGCTTGTAATTTTGTCAAATTTGCTTTTATCTGTTCTGGGGTGATCATAGTAGGGGGTATTCTCTGCTACATACAATGAGCTAATATTGCCTGGTCTTCGTTACTTTTGATGTTTCGAATCAGTAATCGATGTAACCCAGCGACTTGTAGGGTTAACAACAATTGTTATTCTGAAATGCCTTCTTCTAATTCGCGGTTTAATGCTTTCTTAGTAAACTTAATTTGGGTTTCTAATTTAGATATTGTTGATTTTAACTGCGAATTGAAATGTTGACCAGCCTTCACAAACTGTACTATGTTTCTATGGTCTTGATATATCTCTGTCTTAATTCCTTCAATGACTCGCTCCAATTCCGTGGTTAGAACAGCCACTTTATCCACCAACGACACTGTTGCTACTGAACAACACCACGAAGGAACAGATCCAAGAAAATCTATATCTTTGATCTAATATAGTATAATCAAGATGAGTTATATCATGTTCATTAATTAGCGTAGCAAACTCATTAATGTGCTGGACTACTGAACAATATGAGAAGGTTACGTTTTCTGGCTGAGAACGTACTTCCTGAGTTATCTTATGAATGAAAGCCAATTGATCTTCATCAGGGGGTATAATGGTTACCTGTTGATGGTAAACTAATGGAGTTGTAGCCTCATAGGGAATTACCTTTGAAATCTTATTCCAGAATGCACCTGTTGTAATTAAAACGGTAACTTGGTTACCTGAAGACGGTGATGATACATCTATTAATAACCCTAAGTTGATCAGAATAGACCCTACTACAAGAAATCCCATCTGTAAAGAACAGAGTTAATTACCAATTAAAAATTTATGCCATGTTATTTTTCTAGACACTACTAACAATATTACTTGCTGAGTTCTTGTATCTATCCTGAATATTAATTTGAAGGCAATACCATACTTTTCCGAAGTTTACGAATTATGGAAAGTAATCGTCTTTTTGATTTATATAACCAAAATCTAAATAGACATCCAGAACGAAAATGTGCATATCTTAAGTAAGCTTCAGTGGCTAAGATTGACGAAAACTTAAGGGGCATTATGAGCTTAACATACCTTTCTCGGATACCTTCAAAACATAGCCGTAAGCTATCCTTCAACCTACTAACGATCTTATGGAATTCGGAAATGTTCGCAATTCTCCTATTCGAGTGTGAATCGTATAGTAGTTCATACGAGGGCTGTCTAAAAATATCCGTCCTTTGGCCAGAAAAATAGTTGCGAATACCTGACAGATTTGGGACCCTAATCCCCTTCAAAGTAGGTCCCTTGTGCTTCCACACACTTAGCCCACCGATCCTTCCACTGCTGGAAACACCACTGGAAGTCTTCTTTTGGAATGTTGTTCAGCTCCGTCGTCGTGTTCCGCATTATGTCTTCTCTACTCTCAAAACGGGATCCCTTCAGAGGCGTCTTCAATTTTGGAAACAACCAGAAGTCACAAGGAGCCAGGTCTGGAGAGTAAGGAGGTTGGCGAACGGTTGTCATTCCATGTTCGGCTAAGAACGTGTGGATCGATTGGGATGAATGTGCTAGGGCGTTGTCATGATGGACGTGCCAGTTCTTCGCTGTTTACATGTCTGGTCTTTTGCGCCGGACTGCGTGACGGAGTCGCCTGAGAACATCTTGATAGTACTCCTTTGTCACTGTTTGTCCTTTCGGTGCGTACTCGTGATGCACAATTCCACGGGCACCGAAGAAAACAGTCAGCAACACCTTGATTTTGCTTCGCACCTGCCGCGCCTTCTTCGGCCTTGGAGAATCGGGATGCTTCCATTGAGACGATTGTTGTTTTGTTTCTGGGTCGTACCCGTACACCCATGACTCATCTCCAGTTATCACGGAATTCAGATACCCAGGATCAGTGTTGGTGGTGTCCAGAAGGTCCTGTGCAACGTCATAACGGGTGTCTTTTTGTTCCTGAGACAACAACTTGGGTACAAATTTAGCAGCCACTCGTTTTATGTTCAAATCGTCACGCAAAATTGCATGTGCAGAATCTTTACTCACTCCAACATCTTCTGCAATCTCCCGCACTGTCAAAAGGCGATCTGCCATCACCAAATTTCGCACCCGCTCAACAACAGCTGCATTCCGAGCAGTTTGGGGCCTGCCGCTACGCTGCTCACTCTCGACTGATGTGCGGCCATCTTTGAATTGGTTGAACCATTGTTTAATTTGTGTTACACCCATCGCAACTTCTCCAAATACCTGCTGAATCTTACGAATTGTTTGGCTTTGAAAATCACCCAGCCTTTGACAGAATTTGATGCAGTATCTTTGCTCAATTCGTTCAGTCATCTTGCGAGAAACACTAAATCCGACGAACACTACCAACAGCACCAGACTTCGCGACCACCAGCTCACGACTGGCACACGCGAACGCGGTGAAAAAATTCAAGCATGCGCATTAAGGGTCCTCCTTCCACCGTGCACGGTGGCGCCGCCTGAGAATCACTACTTTGCGTGGAAAAAATTAAGGTCGGATACTTTTTAGACAGACCTCGTAGTTGCTTATCCTACAATATAAGGGTATATAAGTTATTGCGTCTATCTCTAGTCAGTGTACTTTATCTCTGTAGTTATCTCTTTCCATTACTTGTGTATTATAAAATTTACGTGTGAGACAAAAAAAAGTATACAACTAGAATGAACTTCAATACATGCTTATTTTTGAGTGTTATTTGAATTATCTACATTTGAGTTCTGTCATTGTTGATTTGTCTCCCTCTATTTGGGCGTCTTCCAAAAGATTGTCCTCTTTTAATCGGCTGACCTGTGTTTGAATTGGAATGGTGGGAAGGAAGGAGAAGGATGTTGGGTGAAAGAAAGTTATGACAATAAGGACAGGTGGGCAGTGAGGGAAAGAAGGAGGAGTGGGGCCGGAGTAGACTGATAGAGATATGTCGAATAACAGGATAGAGGTAAATTTCATTGTTGGTCTAGAAGCCTTTGTGGTGGCTTTGCCGCTGTCACTGCACATCTTTTATGGCCCTTTACCTGAATTTATGGTCTATTGCCCTTGTAATAATTTTTTTTTTACCGTCGGTTGGTTGTTCCTTCTTCCTTTCCCAAGTAGTTGGCTAACAAGCTTTCTTTAATAAATTTTAAAAACGTTAGATCGACGAATTAAATATTCATGAAAAGGGTTGAATAGAGTATGAAAGGGTTAGAAAGAACGATTTTCCGTGTTTAGAGTTTATTTTAGAGGTTTATCGTAATATGGAAATGTTAGAATAGTATATGGTGTACAATACATAGATAGATGTATTGGATAATTTAAAAAAGTTTGAGAAAAGGCAACCAGTATCTTCTTCATATTAGATGAAGTTTGAATGTGTTTTACCATAAAGTAACAACTATTTAATGGTGTTAGGGTGTAATTGGGTAGGAAACTCACTTCACTGATAATATTACATATGTCTACGAATACCTATGTTCATTATGTTTTTCATAATTTTCTTTAATTTAAAAATAAGATTAACGAATAACATTTAATAAAAGGATTAAATTGTGTAAGGAAAGTGTTAAAAACAACAGCTTTATCTGTTATCCTTTATATTAGAAATGTAGTGAACTTCTGTATAGTGTTAGAATAGTACATGGTGTACATTACATATATACGATAATGTTGAAATAGTGGAGGAACTTCAAGAATAGTATTATATTTATCTTCTATGATGTTTGACGTGATTATATAAGGGTTTAGCATAAATTAACAACGTATCACTGCTATTTGGGTGTATTTGTGTACGAAGCTCAGTTGAATTATAAGTGGCATATGTATATACGTATTTTCCTTCATAGCTTGTATGCATACGTGATTTTATTGAGGTATGAATGTGAATATACGTATTAGGCGAAAACATGGTTGTATGTAGATGCAATCGTACCATTCTGTGTATGTGACATGCTTTGCATGACGTTACCATTCTTTTTATTTTGAAATTTTATATTCTCTGTGTATGGAAGTGTTTCTAACTATGTTATAGTTATATTTTAATTTAATAACGTATGTTATTAGGTAGTATGACTTAATGCTTATTTACATTTTTAAAAACGTATGAAATATATTTATGTTAGGCTTTGTTATTAATACATGCCTTTAATGATCTTATTAAATTTACTTTATGTACCATTAGGTTTTACAGTACTAAATACTTATACTCTTAATAAAAATATTGAATGTACGATATAAAATACACTGGATATATACTTACCACATACTTATAAACATTTATCATGTAGAAGACATTATGCCAACACTGTCTCATATAGAAATAGTTTTTCATTGCAGTTTATTTTTATATTTTCGTACAAAACGATTTCAAATTTGTAAGAGTATCACATAAAGTATGATAAAGACTTATAAAGAAACTCATATGAAACATATATGTATTGTTCCTTTATCTTGTAGAGAATACACATACTTATAGCAATAAAATATTATTAATATAGGTAACTAACCTTACACGTATTATCTCTAAATACTTTATATGAAGCACATATATTCTTCTTTTTTTCCCTTGTCTTATATAGAATATACACACTTATGAGAATGATACCAATATATTCTCTGCATGTTATCAACTCGTATATATTCGTTTCTTGTTTAAAAATATTTAAAAAGTTAGACAGATATAATTCTTATATATTATTTGCATTAACGGTATTTATATTATTTTCACATATACATCATTCTCAATATATTTACAACATATAATATCGTCTTTAAATAAAATGTTTACATATTTCCATTATGTATACGTAAAAGTGTTGAATGATGTGTGTAAAAGATCCTGAAACATTTATGAACGTAACTTTATAAAGAATATTAAGACTATGTTAGGACTAAGAGGTATGATTGACATTTAACATTTACCTATTTTACTAAGTACATACACACACATACACACATATATATTCATACATACATACAAAGATCTACATATATACATACATACTGGCAATGAAAATCGTTTGACAAAACTCGTACTTTGATAAACATATGGTCATGTCCTATAATCGGTTTCACTGTCATGTTTTAGTCGGCGTATTGTATATATAACTTTTGATGTGCTTTTTCTCGGACCTGGACACGATAACAAACCCTGGTTTTCGTCAAATTCTACCAGGATATTAAACTGTGGTTTGTCAACTTTAACCTGAACTAAATTACAAAAACGATCAAAATTTATTTATTGACATTTCCGATGATTTAAAGTTATTCTTCTAATTTTCGTAAATACATAATATATTTTTCATGTTGCTATCGTCCTATTAGCAGTAGAGAATTTTTGCGACGTTAGCATTCTTTACTTTTATTTGATAGTGACTCTTGCCTGCGGTTTGCAACTATGATTTTCACTGCGCTGCAAGAGAGTGTGTATTTCTTCACCCAGCATGCCGATGACAATATCCGCTCCTCAGGATGCAAAAGAATAAGCGCTATTGTCATTCGTCAAGATTCTTTACTTCCGTCGTTCTTTAACCAATCACCAGACACGTATCATACCCGCACTGTTTTCCTTTGTCTGCAAGTCCACGCGGTGTGAGTACGAGAGGAGAAAAAAGTAGTATTTGCTGTTTGATCATCCGGAGAATGATACGATTTGTGCTACGCAGAAACAATAATCCTATAGTCAGTGGAATCCAAGGCTGTAAAAGTTAATGTTGCCTGAATCCTGGAACAAGAGTGAATATGATTCTTGTACTTGTGTTCATCAGATTAATCAAAAATCATCTTCGTAACAATTACGTAGAATAGAAGTTCGTGCAGCGTTATAGTGTAATTATGACTAGTGTTAAAAAAGCAATAATAATAAGAGAATAAGTGTATAAGTGAACGGTATTTCAGCTCTGCAGTGAAAGATTATAGTATTCAAGTATTAAAGAGAAAAGGGGAAGAGTGATAATCAAAATATTAGTTCACGTTGTATTATTATTTGCAGTTTATCCAAATGCATGGTGAAGATAGCAACTGAAAGCGTAAACCAGTAAGTCATTCTATCGGTAAAGGTCACACAGTCATTGAGGTTGTATTGTGTTTTTGACCTGCACTACCTGTTCGAGTTCAGACATCTATATGTAATAAACGTTATACTTTTGCTATTTCTAATTGACGTTCTATTCTTTGTTTTATTGTGTGGTTACATAATCCCCGTAAGCTGGATTCAAGAGCACGGCTAGTGTCATTCAATGATAGTTGGACGATTGTGGTAAGTAATGAAAATGAAAATTACACTGTCCTAACGTGCCCCAGGACGTCACGTCTGACAGTATTTTTGGACCAAGCCCAATAACTCAAGTTACTGCCAGTATCGTGAGTTTGCTTATCGTATAGTAAAATGTGATTGGGCGGAATTTTATCATCTGTTGATGTGCACATAACGATTATGATAGTAAGTCAACGCAGTTCTGATCCCTGATGTGCCAATTATGTTTAAAGGTGAGTAGCCCTTAATACTAACGGTAGCAAAGTTCTAACTCTTTTAAACGGTACGGATAATTTTTTGGCCCAAATCCTTCAAAAGTATTAATTTTCCACCCCTCAGGAACTTCGTTATTTATTTTACACTGGTATGAACTCAAGGAAAGCGAAGTTTTCTCATTATGTGGCTGTGCAAACATAATATTAGCGTGTCACAGTACAACCCAAGATCAGGCCGTATAGCTTCCAATAACTCGTAATGTTTTAGACGTGCCCAAGAGGTGATGAATGCGGCAAGGACAACATTCAAGAACTTCCATGGTTTGTGTCTGTTTTCAATGATTTTATACGATACATCAAGATGTCGCTCTCCAATAGGCAATACAGTTTGTACATCAAATTGTGGAGCCAATAGGCAACTTAATTTTTTTCTTGAGTATCAACAATTATAGATAGCGACAAGTCCATTCATTGTCCGCATTTCAAATAAAGTGAATTGAGGAAAATTTTTTTAAATATGCCTTATGCCAGGAATGAATTCAGTATTATCTTCAGTTAATTGTATACCTTCGTGGGCTTAATAATCTACATTGATTTTTCCCCTTGTTTTCTTTAGTCCACCAGCTTGAACATTCTAAAAATTCCTGTTTCATTTTTAGAAAAGAATTCACATAGTCTTTGAACAGACTATCTAAATTATCCTCCTTACAGCCAGCATGTTCGAATTCCCACACTTCAATACTTTGCAGAAGTTTGTATGCAATCTTTAACGCTTTATATACTTCCGGAGTACAATAGTGTTTGCTAAGGCACGCTCAGTGTCGCAATGCGTGCAACTGTCACTTCTTTCCTTCATACACGTACGACACAACTCAAACATAAGTTGTCTATTTCACGTAAATGGTAGGATCGGAAAAAATAGATCTTTTGGTGGTAAGACAATACATTTTACTAAGCATTCAACACTTTCAATTTCAGGAAAATCTGGTCAGTTGTGTATTCTCAGTTTACCTACAGGCAACGGTTTAAGTGTTATTAGCCATGAATATAACGATGTTACATCATAATATGACACGTTTTTTCGCTAGTACATTCCTACAAGACACTGAAACATTCAGTACGGCCGCCATAAAAAATATCTTTAGGCACCTAATGATCAACAGGATCATTATACTGTGTTTCAATCAATAAGTTTAATTTTTAGTCGTTTTTGACCAGGTGGCCCTATTCGCATTCCCTCATCTCAACGATGTTAAGATTTAATTTCTCAAGAAATGCTATTTCCGTGATGGTTCTCCATACCGGTCTTGTAGTGATGTACATCTCTTAGAGATGGTATCTGAACTCACGTGTCGAAGTGCAGGATAACAGATTTTACACCCGTGGAAATAACCCCAATGAAATTCCAAAACTATATTCGTTTTACTTTCAAATCCGACGGCTTTATACCTTCCACATGGCCTTTCCAACCCATTCCCTAAAAAACGGATTCGAAGTATCGTAACCAGTACATAGCCTTCAAGCTTTGGCGGTCACGATAGTCGAACGATAGTGGAACGATAGTGGAATAATCGGAATAATCTCTTTGAGTAAATATAATGAACGTTAAGTTAGTATTACCAAACTAGCAATAGTAAAAAACGTGAGAAAACATTCACTGCCATTTGTTTTTTCCTCATTTATGTTTGAAAATTTAATTACACCTTTTGCTAAAATTTTAACATCATTTTGACAATATTTCACCATTTCCCTTTGCAGATTATACTGCTCACCATTTGCAACACATTCTTCGTGCCAGGCAATAACTTGCTGTCGTTCTTCAGTGCCTGTAGAGTTAGGGCAAAGTATTTAAAGACGCTTGCACTAAAGACAGAATTTTGACTATATAGTTTTGGTTTTCATATTTATTAAAAAAACATGGAAACTCTCCCTTCTTTAAATTACTACTAAGACCTTAAGTCTTCGGGAGTTTTAATAACTTAAATCCTATATACAAATATGTATCACGGAGCTAAATCCTTTGTCATAAACTCAATTCAATAATTTTTTAGCCTGACATATAGGTAAAAGAAGATATTGCATTATTCAAGTTTTAGCACAGAACTTCGTATCATACTGACTTTCATTATTAGAAAGGACAATGTTTTTAAAAAAAAAAATTGGAAGACTTTTAATACACTATTAACAAACCAATCAATGTTTTGAAAATCAAATGAACGGAACACCATTTTTTCTCCACACACAAGGCAGGGATCATCAAACATTGTGTTCTTACAATTGTAGCAGGAACTAATACAATTCACGAAATTCACGAAAAGTTCTTGTTTTCACCGTTCATTTTTAGGAAGTAACATCGTTTCTACATCAAAGGTGATGTATAATAATATATTTATATTCTGTACCGTAACACCCTGTACGAATAATATTTTCACAAATATTGAAATAGAGTTTCCTGTGTTGAAACGAACATGTTAGGAAATACATTTTCATTTTTCAGTCATGCACTTGTTTGCAAATAGTATTTTCCTTAACGTTGAAATAGTTTCATATAACAAAATATTTGAACAGCTTGCAACTATGTTGCTCGCAGAGTTTTCCTATTGAGGGGAATTTTTGTACGTTTACGCTTAATTTTTAAGAAATAAGTTTTCCTAAACGGAATTATTTATTACAGCGCATTTTCTAAAACAAGGAATGTTATAGATAACACGAAATTAAAAATCCCAAGAATGTTATATTAAATAATACGAAGGACTAAAATAATCACAATCAAAGATTGTTTTTATGAGATTCTACAAGAAATCAATAGATAAAAATTAATTGCAACGGCGTTACTTTAGAAAGTTATGGAATTATTTACTAGATTGAAAAAAATCCGCTAAACAAGTAACGATGTTATGATTCGATAAAAGTAATTAACATAACGTATAAGGATGTGCAATGCTCGGAATTATTCCTACATGTTGGGGAAACTTCAAAACCATTATGAAATCATAGCGATTTAATATATTTTAAATAATTTATGTATGTAAATAGTACTAATAGTAATTACTATAGAGAAATAATTTCAGGTGATTCATAAAGCATTTGGGTAAAAAATTACAAAGACTAGGTGTGTTTGCGTATGAGATTAAATTCTCAAAACTATAAATTTCGTGCAGTAAGTTGGCGCAGTAACTATAGAAACTTCAGTGATAAAGTAAAGACGTCTTCAGGTATATTTTTGAAATTTTATCATTTAAATGTATCAGAAATATTGAAGGATCTACCGCTAAACTTTCAAGTACAACTTCGTCCAACTGGAAAATTTACGGGACTTCATTAATTTCAGTTATGGGGAAGTATTGGTTGATTTATCGATAAACTTCTTATCCAATCTTCGGTAAACAGGAACTGAATAGTATCAAACATTCTACTTACGAGACCTTACCAGTTCCAATAAGGTTAACTGCGGGAAACTTGGACAATCTCCGGGTGCTATTGGATAAAAATTCTTGGAATTCATCCCCTTCTTTGTGTGTAAAATAAGGCAATAAAAGTGCTGACGGTTCTGCAATAAAGTGCTGCAGTTCCTGCTTGTGGTGATATAAGAGTAATTGGTATCTGTGAAATCCCTGTAGCTAATTTTGCAAAAGCATTAAGACTGGACTAAAAACAGGGAATTCCTGTTACTATTCGGTTCAAAATCTTTTGTCGTCGCGAATTCTGTCGAGGAATTTGAAGCCCAAAATATACAAAACGATAAGTATGCCTGTTGTTCTGTATGGCTGCGAAGCATGGTCACTTACTCTGAGGAAAAAACATAGACTGAAAGTATTTGAGTACAAGATCCTGAGACGAATATTCGGACCCAAGAGGAACGGGAATGAGGAATGGCGAAAACTTCACAACGAGGAACTACATAATTTATATGGTGTACCCAATATTGTTAGGGCCGTCAAGTCTAGGAGGCTTAGGTGGGCTGGTCAGGTAGCTAGAATGGAAGAAAGTCGAAACGCTCTCAAAGTCTTGACTGGAAGACCAATCGGAAAACGACCATTAGGATGACCTAGGAGCAGATGGGAGGACAATATTAAGATGGATCTCGCAGAGATTGGAATGCAAAGTAGAAACTGGATGCAGTTAGCTAAGGATAGAAATCAGTGGAGAGCTATTGTGAACGCGGCAATGAACCTCCGGGTTAAATAGGCCATAAAGTTAGTTAGTTTATTAAGACTGGATAAACGATACAGCACTTATCAATATATATATTTGAAAGGTATATGTTAAATTTCGAATAAAGCTATATCTGCAGTAAAGTTTAAAGATACGAGACTACCATTTTTCATAAGTACAAACATAGTTAATTAAACCGTAATGCTACCTTGAATAAAATACATAGAGTATGTTCTAACAATCATTAATTCAAATTGCAATTACGTATTTTGTGGAACCATTAAAGCAATGGAAGGTCGTGCTGTAATTTTTACTATGTTGATATCGCAAGAATCCTATGGATACGAAAACCCTAACGAAGTCTTCTTTATGTTTGAAGTGATAACACAATGCCATGCTGCGGTTGTGGCGATAAGCAGCAAATCCTATGAAAAATTTTTACAAGCGTTATTCTTGCATTCTGGCTGTATTTCTCATATTGTTTTGAAGACTTTTAAGTCTGCAAAAGATATCATTGATTTATATCACGTAGGTTCCTTTCATGAAGACACTATGCGAAATTTGGCACGTGAAGAATTTATGAAATGTGTATCTTCAGGGAAATTTAATGGTTTAACTTCAAATGAGTAAGCTTAGTTTATTAGTATTCTTCTAGGGTCTAGTACGAGTTTTGCGTCTGACTAACATTTATATTGTATTGACTAACATTTATATCTTTAAAATATTAAAATTTTATTGTATATATTAAAATACCACAAACTTTCGTACTAGTATGTACAGGAACTGAAAGAACTATAAACAAAGTTTATTGTTGAAATATAGACACTTTCAAATGCATAAACAACTACAAAATAGTCTTTAAGGAAGTGTGACGTCTTAGTTGTATATGTATTAAAGTAATAGTTGTAAAGTAATTCTCTGATACTTATTAATACTTCCCAAAATTTTGCGGTGCTGATTCGAAAGAAGACGGGAAGGACTACTCGCTTAACTTTGTTAGAGGCTTAGGAAGAACAGTTAGTAAACTTTATATAATCATCCATTTGTGTGTTTCCATCGAGTGTTACCGTTTTCCATATAGAAATATATTATTAAAATGATTTCAAAATACTTTCTCTTAATGACAACATTGGAAATCACTACAAAAATGCCAAACTGAGAAAAAATCACTAAAAACAATATAATTTAATATAAAATAATATAAAAGCACCATAAATTGTACCAAAAATTGGATAAAAGTGGTAAGAATTAACAAAACACTATAAAAACAGATAATTTAATTATAGATCTGGCAACATCATGTTGGTGAGGATATCCTACCTTTCTAGTAATGTATATCATCGGTATACTTAGTCATATTTTAACACCATATATTGAACTACCTTATGATTAACACAGCGGCAATGGCGCCAAATCTCACAGATTTGTGCCACTTGTTTTTTGTTTCTACCACATTTTTCATAACTATTCATTTTTTTAGAGATACAGTAATTTGTAACATTTTAATTGAAATTCGGAATATATCTGGTTAGTACGCTTAATACAACATAAAATTATGAACTAAAAATAAAAATTATTAGGTAAAGATATAAAATTTAACAAATGTATCTGCGAGACTAGGCGCCAGTGTAGTTTGGTTAAATATTTCCGGAGATGTATACGATTACCTATTTACTACAGTTTAATTTATTAGTCATTACCGAATTATCTTATTTCTGTAATATGTAATTTTTACTGTAGACTAACTGCAAGTTTTGGCATGTTGAATTTTGATTAGTCATTAATTGAAAAGAAACAAAACAAAATGTCTTCATTTTCAGACGGAACAGAAATCATAGGAAACGATGGTGATATTATTTCTTCTGAAACATGTTCTTCATGGCGTTCCAAGTTAATGATAATTCGACATTTTCAATTTCGAATTTCTGTCAGGGCATAAAATGAAACTTCGACGCCATCGAAGCTTGCAAAGCTCGTAGAAGACACTGATGTTAATTCTTCATCGTGAGTTTGTGGAGTTTTAAACTAATGGTAATTCAGCATTTTGAATTTGGAATTTTTTATTAACTGTGAGATAACAAAATGAAATATCGACATTTTCTGAGATTGCATAACTCGTAGAAAACGCTGCTGTTCTTAATTATTGAATACGAATTGGTGGCGTTCCAAGTTAATGTTAACTCGGTATTTTTAGTTTGGAATTTTTCATTACTTTGATAGCACAAAACGAAATTTCAACATTTTCTTAAGGTGAAAAACTGGTAGAAGACTCTGGTGTTCTTAATTGTACAGTACGAATTAGTGGTGCTCTAAGTTAACGGTAATTGGACATTTGAAATGTAAAATTTCTCATCAACTGTAAGGGAACAAAATGAAATATCGACATTTTCTTAGACGACCCAGGAGTTCAAAATTTTTAAATACAATTTGTGGGAGTTACAAGGTAATGATAATTCGGCATTTAAAATTAAAATTTTTTCTTTAACTCTGTGGGTACAAAATGAAATATCGGCATTTATTGAGGATGCAAAACCGTTAGAAAAATGAAGACGTTGATATTGTTAATACTTTGAAACAATTTGATAGCGTTTGATTTCGAATTTCTGTCAGGGCATAAAATGAAACTTCGACGCCTTCGAAGCTTGCAAAGCTCGTAGAAGACACTGATGTTAATTCTTCATCGTGAGTTTGTGGAGTTTTAAACTAATGGTAATTCAGCATTTTGAATTTGGATTTTTTTATTAACTGTGAGATAACAAAATGAAATATCGACATTTTCTGAGATTGCATAACTCGTAGAAAACGCTGCTGTTCTTAATTATTGAATACGAATTGGTGGCGTTCCAAGTTAATGGTAACTCGGTATTTTAGTTTGGAATTTTTCATTACTTTGATAGCACTAAACTAAATTTCAACACTTTCTTAAGGTGAAAAACTGGTAGAAGACTCTGGTGTTCTTAATTGTACAGTACGAATTAGTGGTGCTCTAAGATAACGGTAATTGGACATTTGAAATGTAAAATTTCTCATCAACTGTAAGGGAACAAAATGAAATATCGACATTTTCTTAGACGACCCAGGAGTTCATAATTTTTAAATACAATTTGTGGGAGTTACAAGTTAATGATAATTCGGCATTTAAAATTAAAATTTTTTCTTTAACTCTGTGGGTACAAAATGAAATATCGGCATTTATTGAGGATGCAAAACCGTTAGAAAATGAAGACGTTGATATTGTTAATACTTTGAAACAATTTGATAGCGTTTCAAATTAATGGTAATTCGGAATTTTAAATGTTAAATTTCTCGGTAACTCTGAGAGTACAAAGTGAAATATTAATATTTTCTGAAGGTGCAAAAGATATTCTGCTTTATTGCAGGTTGAATCTTCAATTTCTCTTCACTGGCAAATTTCGAATTTTTATTTTGAATTTTAAAATATTATTTTTTCTGTTTGGATGATGGTACAAGGTTTTTGAAAGAGGGTGTGAACCATGGTAAATCTAGATGATAATGGTACTGTTAAATCTTGAAAATGAGATGGTGACTGAAATAACATTCACTTGGAACACCATTTTGAATTTTCAATTGTTCAGTAATCTTATGTGTACATCTTTTTAGTCAAGGTGAAAAACAGTACGAAATTGGTGCAAAGTCTTGACATATAAAACAATAAATTTTGGGATGGTCTCGTTCCAAGTTAATGGACCTTTTAAGATGCCTAAGTTGGCAAGTAATTTTACGCCGCTGTTCTTCAGAAGTCTTTCGATTTTATGAGTTGGAGCTGCTCTGTCTTGTCGATGCGAATTAAAATAAAAAAGGGCTGCTACGTTAAAAAGCAGAATCATTTACCACTTTTAGAAATAAGATTTTTAATCAAAATAGAGGCTATACTCTGAAGGAAATATGAGTATTCCAGTAGGAGGTTGCCGTCAAATTTAATTGGTGATCGAGTTACCAATGATTTAAGTCACCAGTGATTTAATTGGTGATCGAGTTGTGACTCATTAAACTAAATTTGCTGAAAATTCAAGGATTTCTTACTAGCAAATCAAGATAATGATTATGCACTTGATATCATCACGAATGCAAAGAGTTTAATTTCGAGAATCCGAGAATCCGACTGAAAGACATCGATATTTCAGGCAATCTTCGGAAAATTAAGCCGTTAAGAACAAGTTAAATTTCTGATTAAACTGTCTTCTATTCATCGTTGGTGAAGTGCTAAGTGTAATAACATTTCCAGAGATTCAATAATATGCGGAACCTGAACTGCGTAATTATGGAAAAGTAATATCAATTTACAATAAATATTTATATATATTTTATTTTTCTTTTACTTTCGCGTTTGTGTAAATCCAGTGAATTTCATAAATAGGCACTGCCAGACAATCACAAGTGAAACGGAATATTAACAAAATTTGTGCATAAAATATTTTCTTAAATAATTATATAGAGATGAGTTTTTCATGAAGTCATTAAAGTTAATCTGTGTTTACTTGCGTTCGGATTCATATACCTTTCTTTATGTTTTTAGACAGGGTACATGCAAAATGTCATTGCTGACGTCCAGATCTTATTCAATGGTTTTAATATTCAAGTAATGATATGTGCTTTATTTTTAATTTAAAAATATTTCTAATCCTAGGACTGATTATATTTTATTTAGGTTTGAGGTAACTTCCATCGCACATTGTTTTAATGTAGTTAGCGTTTATGTATTTAGACTTCACTGTACAATATTGTATATTTTGTAAATATTAATACTCCTTATATATATATCCTTGATAAGTTAGCTTCATTTTGGTATTGTACTCTGGATTCTTTTATTACATTTTAGAGTCTTATCGAGGCCACGAATGGAATTACTATTTTTTTGTCCAGTCAGAATACTCTACCCCCTCCCAGTTAGGTTTAACTGCTTTTTTTTTCCCTTTTCCTTCAGTATTGATTTTTAACAATGATTTGCATTTCGAAGCAAGTACACAGGAGAAGCCGTTGAATAGTGCAAGACAACTGTCTCCCAGTAGGGGCCTTCTGAAACGGAGTTTGGCTCTGGGTCAGTGACAGGCGAGTGATTTCAACTTAAGACTGGAGAGAGAACATGTAATGAGTAAACCCTGCTTTTGTAACTGTAATGTCTTTGGATATAGCAGTATGAAGCATTAACAGTTTCAGGGAAAGCAACGTGACCTCGAGGTTTTAAATAGGTCAACCATGATTAGGATATTTAGTGTTCTAAAGTTAAGAATTGGTAATATTTCGTATAGATCTTGTTTTCATAGCGCAGTCAAATAAATGAGCCTAAAGAAGTAACGAGATATGTCTCGTAGTGGCTGTCAGGAATAATATGAACCATTAGTTTAAAATTTTATGACAAGCAATTAAAGTTCTTCTGTTATGCAATCTAAAACCATATACCAGAAGTTAGAGGAATTTATTTATTTATATTTTCCTTAATTTTCAAACCTCGCTTTTCTTTAGTCTTTGGTATTAACTAGAAAACCCCTAAACATGAATGTGACCGAAAGTTTATTTTCTCAGATGAACAAATTGAATATCAAATCTGTATATCAAATACTTCTAGGTCGAAGGTAGAAAGTTATTATAATACTGTTCTATAATTACAGGGATTTATAATTATTATTTTATCTTTTAACTTCCAAATAACAAGAATAGTTGCGTCGTTCGGAAGACAAACTCAGATTTTCTCCCATTGTGGAGGTGCATCCTGCCGGCTGCACACCGGCTCGTGTTCAGAAGTCTTTCCAAAAGATCCTTCCAGGAGTACTAAAATTCAATTATTACTTTCATGTTTATCTTATGCTGTTTAATAGCTACTGAAAAATGTTTTTTCGGATGTTAAATTTGTGCCAAAATGTATAATAAAGTTTATTAGTTCCATAGGTGGTCATGGTGTGCTTACCTAGCTTATCTTCGTGCACCAAAACTTGTTCTATAAATATTCGCATGTTCCCATTGTAAACTTAAACTTAATGTAAAAATATAGAAACGTAACTGAACACTTTTAATGTATTACTTTCAAACAAGATAATAAAACAGACTTACTCGAACATGTGTCTGTAAAATAACATAAATATATATATACTAATGATTATTGTCTTTTGTTATCTGCTTAAATGCTTATTTATTAAAATAATATTAGTCGCAAAGTTTCAGTAGCTTAGCATTATCTTCATAAAACAAACTACAGAAATAACTTCATAAAATTAAATTAATATTGTTGTTTATTTGCAAGTCTTGATTTATATAATTTTATATTTTTAATATATAAAATCATGTATTTTTATAAATTACTGTCTCATTTTAAATTTTGAGTACAACTGTTTTTATGATCACTATTATTTTCGCTTTATTATTATTATTATTATTATTATTATTATTATTATTATTATTATTACTATTTTCGATTTAATTTTTCAAAATATCAGTAAATTTGAAAATTAATACTGTTAGTTATTAAATTACTGTACTGTACTGTACTGAAAATTACTGAAAATTAATAATCAATGTTTTATCATAAAATTTGATTGGTATAGCTTCCACTAATAATATGTCGCATCCGTAATTCATTTGTTTTCATTATATCTAACTATCTACCCATAATTCATCTATTTGAATTTCTTTGTCCACTTCACTAATTTGATGTCTGTTTCTGCCTTCGCGCTTGTTGTTCGCGCTTGTTGCCATTTTTATATTATTGCACTATTCACTTACTCTGAAACTATTACGAGCTTCTAATCGATATTATGCCTCTTCTCTTTTGATATTTGTACAGAGTTATTTTCTCTTTTGTCTCGCACCGTCCTTATGTTCTTTTGCTCTTTCCTTAACCGTTTTCCTTGTTTTCCCAATTTATATTAACATTTTTTGTACTTCACTTCATACACTGCTCTCTAATGTCCATTTATATTTTTTTCTTATTTGTCATTTTCTTAACCACTTCCAGAATTATATATCACCATTTTCTGTATGTCTGCACAACCTTCTTTTCTTAATAAGGTCATCAGTATCGTTCTCTTTCTGCAATGTTCTACATCCCGTGCTACGTGTTCGCCTTCCTTTATTTCTTCCCTCTTCTATTCTGGTTTTATACATCGTTTTGTAAGCATTCATTCTAGTAGGCTATGTATCTTGGCTACGACTTCTTTCTTCTTCTCTTCTTCACTATCAATTTCCCCTCTTCTCCTCTCCGTATTTTTCTCAACTTCTTTTTTGTATTATTTTCTAAGTAACTTTTCATGACAATATGTCTTTGTCACACATGTTTTGATGTACCAATCAATATTCCTCTTTTTATTCCTTTTTGCTATGTGTAGGTAACTTATCGTATTGTTCTTTTCTACTTCTGTTTCTCAGTTTGTCTATTATTTTTCATCTTCAATTGTCTTTACAGATTTTCTAAATGTCTCCTTGTTATTTCCATATTTGTGAGCAATGTGTGTATCTGTTAAAACTAAAAAACAACAAATGTATTCCCTGCACCAAATATAAACCAGAGCCAAAGGATGCAGTAATTTATATATGTGTAAACCTTCTTAGCAACTATGTTCCATCTTATTATATATAGAATGAATACTTGAGTTCTTCTATACCTCTTTATTATTAATCTGTGCCCAGTGCACTCTTTACTTATGACAATTCAGCTTTGTCACTCCACAGCGATTACACATTTAATATGGACAATCTCTTCATACTTATTCATATCGCACACATCAACTTATACATTCATCATAATTCTAAATCTTATTTGCACAGACTGTTTCTTTAACTACATAACGGACATTTACATATTTCTAAGCACTTATTACCCAATCCTATTTCCAACAGTATCCACAATACATTGTTGGGATTATCCCATCTTCTATTATCACCCTCTGTTCTTATCCATCCTATTTGAACAGCCACTAGTAGATTGTTAGTTTTATCCATTAAATACGAAAAGCTTAGTACTATAATTTGCCATAAATGTGCAAAGCCACTCGCACACTATAGGATAATTTACTACCAAAAATCAAGGACATTCCATAGGTCATTGAGCCTCAAATTCCATCATAGCATAATTCAGAATAAACTTTACTATATTAGTTTCTTAAGTAAAAAATGATGCAACTTCTCTATGGAAATAATGTGTTATATTAGTCCTCAGGAATCATCGATGAAAGCAACGTTATCAGAATGCCATATGTCACGTTAGAAGATTGTGAAATTTTATTAATGAAAAAGTCATTGATTTTGTTTAATATAAGTGCAATTTCCTTGTTTCATTAAAAACTTTAATGCTTTTTACATTTTTATATATTTGTCACCCCCTTATCTTCTGTAGTTGTCATGAATATTCACCAACCAGTTTCAATTATTTATTTCTATAAGAGAACATTTGCGATAATCACATATAACCTTTACTAATTCCTACACTATTACCAAGATGTTTGCAAAGTTCGGATTCTTCTACTTCTTTGTTTTAGTATCCCTCTACTTATAATAGTATGTTATTAAGAACATTCGATGGTGTCATTTTAATGCTTGATGTATGCTTGATGTAATTAATTGTATGTCTTCAGAAGAAGAGTTAATACTTTTACATAACTATACGTCTGATATTGTCTGAAGTATGTCCATGTTTTTTCTTTTAGATCTGTTAAAATGCTCTAAATATAGTCTTATTATAAGATAGATAGTTGTAGAATGTTTTATTTTGTTCTCCTTAAAGCATGTCTCTGTTTTTTATTAATAAACTAATCTCCTTTATGTGGTCGTAGTGTAGTTGGTTTCGGTCTTTGAATACAAAAATAAGTTTCATTATGACATCATTTGGACTTTTAGATTTTATTTGCAGAGCTCAAGCTATCAACTAAGAAAATCTATCAATGTAAGAATATAATGATTTGTATCATTTAATATATAAAGATATTGAAGATCATTAATATAATTTTCCCATTGATCACAAATATCGTTTAGTACATAGAGATATTTTTTAAAATGACGACCTACTGGCTCATGTAACGTATATGTTGATTGCTTTAATAAACACTTTATTAAAGAATATATGAGCATTTTCTTCTAGGTAGTTGTCCACATTTTTTAACAATTGAAATCGATGCTGAGTGTGAAGGTTGTCGCAAATTGTATTTAATTATTTTATTGTTTCAAACTTCATCATATTTTGCGTTCACACACTCGTTTCCTCTTTCCTATAAGAGATAATACGTTTTCCAGTTATTCTTGTTCTTCTCCCACTTCTTGTACAAATTATGTTTTTTTAAGGCGATGATTGTGAGAAAGATGATGCTTTGTTCCGTTGTAAAATATATGTAGATTTAGATTTTCAATTTTCAATTTTGTCTTGTGGAGTATTAATCAAAGATAATTTTCAAAATATCTGCCTTCCAGGTGTGTTTGTGTGTTTTCTTGGTCACGAGATATCACTAATTAATCCTACAATTATTGTACATTATCACTTTTGATAATAACCGTTCCTCTATTATACAACCTGATGTTACCATCTTGTTTCATTCCCTGTAGTAATAATTCTGCTAATTTGCTAAAAGCTCTTGAACAGTATTATTATATTGATTCCATGTTTCTTTATTGTTAAAAGAGCATAAATGTATATTTTGTATTTTCGATACCAACCAGATTTACATTTCTAGGGCTGAGGGTGATTATGATGATAATGTTTGTATAAGACCTAAAATCATTCTCTTAGCGTGTTTCATATCTCTAACGGAATAGTAAACATGATAACACACCACTTAGGACAGAAGCTGGGAAGAATTTAGCCTGGGACAGTAACAAATAATTTCTCACCTTCCCTTTGTTTATTGCTTTAATCTGATTTCCTCCGTCTTTTAAGAGGTGCATTGTCTTTAAATTTATTGTAACAGCCCTCTCAAATACTATGAATGACTGAATAGTCTACATTTAACACGATTGATTTACCATTATTCATTGTAAGTTTAGTATTGCTGTGTATAGCGTACGAAGAAAATCTTCATGTTTTACTGCTGGAGACGTAGTGCAGGGAACACAGTTTAAAACCAACACAATAAACTCACATTAAAATTCTTGCTCTTGCAGTCCTTTGTCTTCTACTTAATTGGAAATTAATGGTAACTGAAAGCATTATTAGGAAAGCATGGTTTGAAAGTGGATTTCATTTTACGTATCATGGTGTAAATCAATACATGAATAAATATCCATATGCTAACTTTGTTGCGTCGTTAAAGCTTTCTTGAAGACAATTTTAAATCTAAGGAGTTTATAACCGCCACCAGGTTATAGAGGCAGTTTTTGTGGACACTCTGTATATTTCGTAAAGACAGTGATCATTATTTTCGATTTATACTTTATTCTGCAACGCATATAAGTTGTTTCTTCGGTGGGAATTGCTTCTTTCCCACACAATTGGACAAAGAAGTCTTTCATCGTTTCCTCATTTATATATTTAAAACAGTGAGAACATTTCAGCTAGTGACGAACCATTTCAGTGTTTCTCCCTGACTCATTGTATGCAGAGTATATATTCTATAGTTATTGGGAACTGAATTAAGTGCTTTCTTTAATCGCTTATGGAAACATTATAATAGATTAGAGAAATACGCTCTGACCAAATGTTCCAGCCACCAAAGTGGCACCAACTGCGTTGTTTCGTACTCGTTATCTGTATTTTCTCACGCCAAAGTTATCGCCGTGTCTAGTGCATTATGGGCAGTTGACTAAAATTAACATAAATTGTTTTCTATATTCTGTTTGTATGTGCATACAGGTGTGTTAACTGAGTGATTTTTGAAATGAACTGCCAACACTTTTAGTTGATCATTGCAACCCGTACCTTGAGTTTTGATGCTCAGGGAGTTTGACTCCAGGTCTGGAACCCGTAACCACGCACATCGCGTCGAGCTTCAAGTCTGACATTTTTTAAGGGGCACAAGCTATTAGCCGGTGAAGGACGTTTTTTACGGCTAGCCCCAACTAGTGAAGTCCCAGGTCCGCAGACATTGTGCGTTTAAAATGTTATACACGCGCCCTCCAACATCAGCATTCTACTTTGGAGAATTTCTTATGTAATTTGCTGAGGATTCATCTTTATGCTGCAGGTTATCGGCACAGCAATTGGATTCATCGTGGGACGGTCCAGACAATTTTCTCAGTGCTAACCCCCAAGTGTGTCAATGGTGCGAGAGAAGCATTTACACTGAAATCCGAATTATAATCTTATATATTTAAAGGGCTATCGCGCACTGAAAAGGCAAAGTGTGATTTCAGTAACGAAAATTATTTTACATATTCAGTGTTCAGTGTTGTGTTCATTCCTCTTATTTTATTTTTTATCTATGATAGTGTTCTAATAAATAAGTATAGTGTCATTTAATCCAGTGTGTTTTCGTTGTTTGTATGAGTGATGTTTGTGTGCGCTATGATCTGGATGACCGTCTGATCGCCCTTGAGGTTTTCGAGACGAAACACCCGAACCTCTCGGCGCCTAATGCTCATCTCATTATTGAGACCGACGAGCGATTTGGGAACAGTTTGTAACTCTTCTTGGAGAGGTCCTTCATCGTCCTGTCCAGATAAGTACCAGTCTCAGGAAAATACTTATTGGTAACACGAAACACGAAACACGAACAGCGACTCAAACTCAGGGGGATTACAAATAAATGGCCGCCCGAACAGCGACTCGAACTCCTGATGGTTACAAGTTAGTTGCCAACTTGTATATATAATTTGTAATGTAAGCATTGTTTTTTAAAATAATAATTTAAGATAACAAATATTAAAACTTATATCTCTGATTGCTTTACCTTCCGAAATATTTTTTTAATATATATTGCACTAACATTTCTATGATGGATATCTTTTGTAAAGAATTTATCTATATTACTGCACACTTCCTACGTATGATCGGCAATAAAAAATGTAATCCATTTTCAAGTAAAAGTGTTTTTTTCGAGGTAATTCTTGAAAATATGTACTTCTACTGAAATTTGTTTATTTGTTTTTTTACATTTTGCGTAGTAACAATATATGTTATGAGATGATGTATTAATTATGAGTGATAAATTAGAATGTAATCCTATTATAAAGGTTTATTTTCACATTCACATGGTAAAGCAATAATATATGAAATGGGATGTTTCCAGGTTCTTATCTATGTTAATAAATATGGTGATCCTCTCTTAATCCTAGAACGCATATGTGGGATTTTACAGCCCCCTAAGAGGCCACTAATTTTCTTTGTGGTATAATAGATCTGCTTCTAATATTCATTTTTCGTGATATCTATCTAAATTTGTTTTTGCATCTTGCGTAATTTTAAATTTGTGCAGACAATTTCCAAGATTTTCGTTATTTTGTGTCGGTGCCCGAAGTTTCCATGGTGTCTCTCAGACCCCAACAAGAAATAATTCTTTGAAATGCTATAATGAAAGTTGTTAGATAAATGCGTGTCATTGTTATACCTAAATTTAAGTTTTTACAGGTTTTTCACAAATTACATAGTTTATTTAACTACATTTTATTTCATAATACGCATCTATCATACAAAAACTCGTAGAGAGGCTTTCTAGTTGACTGTGAAGAGAACTTATTATATGTGTTTTGTCATTTTCTCTGTGTAGCCATTTTGCTGTGACCTTACGATATTATGAACGTATTTATGAACGTTCTTGCTAATAATAAACCGTTTTATTCATAATTCTAATAGAATAGAGGAAGTACTCAACTTGGTGTCTACTTAGTGTTAGATTACTACATGTGATTGTGATTTGTTGTTTGTTTCAAAGTGCGCCTACCAGAAAGTGAAAATGAGTTTAACAAGAAGGAACACTGAAGACTCAGTGAGTCCACAAGATAGGAAGTTCAGGTAATTTGTGTCTCAATTGCTTGAACAAGAAGTGGTTTTATCTTCTCATGAGAGTCCTGAAGATAGCCATGAGGAGTATGATGCAGATGGATACAGATGGATACTTCGAGAACGCACAAGATACATGATTCTTAATATATTCAAGTGAAACCGAATTTTCCTGTGAACCGAAACTGGCTAGTGTCAATGAAACGATTTAGAACTCGGTGCACAAAATATATATTTTAATTTGAAGAAATGGTACAGTATGATTTTCTACTCCCAAACCTATTACTCAGATTAGTCACATAATGTACTGAACCCACACTCAGACCATCACGCGGTCTCAAAATTGTTACTCCACAGGATGTATGAGAGTCCTATTTTCGCTTCACAAGATATCTTTGATGAAATGTTATATTGCAGAAATCTTGAAGGGAGAAGCACAGCATCAGAAAATATGGTAAATTGTTACACCTAGGAAATCAAATGTAAATAGATATATATATTATAAAATTCTTACAATAAAGATTCCGAATATTGTTGTTGTCAAAATTAGCTTAGATATGTCAAAATAGCATTCGAACTAGAGGGACATAATGATTTTCTGTTGTAGTGATCAAAACATGCTTTTAAATTTACTTAAAACCAAATAACCGGATAGGGTCTAGTAGACCCAACCTATGTAAAAGTATAACGTTTTTTGATTATAATTTGTAGGGCTAAAGGTAAATTTATTGAACATCACCTTACTTTTTTCTTCTTCCTTTACCCGGGGAATGGTCTACTGTCACATCAATCTGATATTTTGTGGCGTTATAAACGATTTCTAAAATTTTCCTTCCGTTATGCTAATGATAGTAAGATCTTTTCTTCGGTATTTTTATCATTTATGACCTTTATTTTGTATTGCTCTATATCTTCATTTTCAGAAATTATAATCTTAATAATACAAAAGTATATTTTGTTTTCAACTAATCATAATTTAGTGAAAAGTCTCTCAGTTTACATAATTGATATTCTTGGGTATTGGAGTTCAAAATACGTAAAGTGTACCCCTTAGGTCTACCGCTTACAAATTCCATAATATAACTACCTTGGTCATACTATATTATTTCATTTGTATAATTTCCTACTCTCCGGTTGGAACCGTATATTCACCAGGATTTCTGTGTCAATGACTGAGTCGAATTGAAGATATAATACTCTTCTAACTGGTAAAATAACTATACAACTCATGACGTGCATTCGTTGTCCTATACGCTGCACATACAACGTTGGCTGTTGATCGCAAAGGAGAAAATTTTTACGCGTACTGCCAGTATACATACAACATTCCATTGCTTAGTGGAACCCAAACACAAAGTGTTGTTAACCCTGCAGTGGTCGCTTGCGGACTCTCAGTCCGCAGTCAACAATGGTTGAATTTTTCTCCCGCGCAAATGACCCCTCCCGCTTCCTGTTTTTCATACCTCCTAACAATCGGCTTCTGCTTATCAGTACAGAGTTGCAGTTCGAAGCGTGCACTAGTGTTGGAGATATTAGCTAATGCGGAGCGTGAGTACGCAGTGACCATTAACGTTAGCTAATTATAGTGGTGACCAGAAAGATGTGGGAAAGCTCAGTGAGAAATAAATATGAATATGACGAAGAGAAAAAGCCTATCCAGCGTTTGTTGGATGAGCGCTCAGTCGATGGAAATGATACCGTGTATGAAGATGATGAAGATGACAGAGAAGACGACAATTTGACTACTGAAATCATGGACACGGACACCGAACAGCAAATATCTGATGAAGAGGAAGTGACACATAGCAAGCAAGTTAGTCCATTTTATCTGGGGAAAGATCAGAAGACAAAGTGGTTTGTGCACGTACCCCCGAAAAACGTAAGAACAAGATCAGTGAACATAGTGACGCATTTACCTGGTGTAAAACAAGCCACGAAGGATTTGAAAGCATCACTCCAAATTTGGAAATATTTTTTTCCGGAAGAAATAATGAACGCTATTGTAGAAAATACAAACAAAAAAAATTGCGCTTGTAAGACAAAACTATACGAGTGCTGACATGCAAAAGAAACAGATGTTGCTGAAATTCAGGCCCTCATTGGTCTGATATATTTAGCAGGCGTTTTGAAAAATAGTAGGCTTAACGCTGATGACTTGTGGCAAACGGATGGTACGGGCGTAGAAATTTTCAGACTCACTATGTCTCTATCCAGATTTCGAATTCTCTTCGTGGGAAAACTAAGTGATTGGGAAAATATTACTGAATGTAATTGTATCTAGAACATGCGTAGTTTGTATTGAAAGGCCTTCATAAAAAAATCAGTGTTGACGGAAAATGATTTTTTTTTTATTTTTGCGAATGACACTATAATACAATAATATGCATACTATCTCTTTTATATTGTATAAGTTCTGAGTTACAATAATGCTAAACAATTGTGATTTTAATTAAATTTTATCACGTAAAACATGTTTTGTAACTCATTCTAAAGCAATGATTTACTACAAGAAAATTAAATAAACAGAAATACGCTAGCGATAAATACAATCACTAAATCAAGTGATGAAATAATAATAGTTTTATAACAAGTGTTTTCGTGAAAGTGAATATTTTTTTCAATAAAATAGTTAATATTCTTTGCGATTTTTGTAATATCGTTTATTTAGTATGCAATTAAAAACTTTAATATACCTACGGAATGCCAGTCCGCAGCGATTACTCATGTCATAAAATGGGCGCCACTACAGCAGGGTTAATTTTTCCTTAGGTTCACTGATTATGCTTATTTATCCAATATTCCCGATGTTGAGAAAACGTCATCTAAATTTAATTCAGCATTAGCTTAGTGAAACTTTCAAGTTCTTGATTATATTAATTTCTTTCTGTTTCTGATTTTAATTCTTTCTAACAAAAATTCTTGTACATACTTTTCCTTTATCTGGTCTGTCTTACAATAAGAAGACTATACACAATCTTCTATTTCATTAATTTTCTTTTTCTTTTACTTTAGCTTTAATAAATATATTAATGTATTAAGAAAACTAACGACAACTCTTCATTCTTGCATCATAGTCAACAACGTCACAATCCCAAATCTCAAACATTTCCATATTATTTTTCCTTTATCAAGTGCTTTCCTTATTCCTTCTACTATCCTCGTACAGTATAGAACTCGTTCTTCATCTCTATAACATAATGTGTCATTTAATTCATCACAACGTGTACGAGAAAGTAGAAACTAACTTTCTATTTGGCTTTCTAACTTTCCAACTTTCTATTTGACATTAACTTTCTATTTGACTTACAGAGAAAAATATGATGAAAGATAGTTTTTGATCTCATAATGCTCAAATTAACTAGTCCTTCTACGTTTTCAATGCTTAGGAAATTTTCATCTCCCGGCAAATAAATCGGTTTGTTTTTATATTTAAATTTCTTATTTTGCGAACGGTAAGAAATGTATGGATACGAAATGCTTACATGCTGGTACATTATTTTTTCAGTGTTTTGTGCTTTATAATACAATCGTATGACATTAACAAGACCTCCATTGAAGGCGTCACGAATATTCAATGCTGCCTTCTAGCGTACGTTTGAATTATATCATACTTCTTCACCTCTTTCGTTTCTGTTCATTCTTTCTTAAATTGTTTCTGCTAATTGTTTTACAAACCTATATTTCGTGAACTCCATATCTTACTTGCTTTAATTTTTGAATCTTATTTCATGTTGTTTCATGTCCAAATTCTATGGTGTGAGCAGAATTCTTGTAAGAGTGTTTTCCTCTCTCACTGGGATGTCATGACATACAACCATAAATCCTACATCCTTCATATTTGAAATTACGCATTTACCTGATTTTTTCTCTGTACATACTCCATATATTTCATTAACACTACTACGAACGTTCATATAAAAAATATCGTAGTTCTCATTTCCGTTATTACTCTTTCATTTAAATAATGTCCTATTCTCTTATGTATATGTATATAGCATTTATAATCATTAGGTACGGTGATGTGGCAAATATTACTTAAAATGTTCCCGCCACGCAAGTCAGCACCAACGTTCTCATATCGTAAATTATCATACATTTTTACAATATTTCATATTTTAACATAATTATTTCCATCTTTATAATAGACTGTATTATGATAATCATAAACGTGCCAGTAATCAAAATTCTCGTGTATAATTTTTGCATGATGCTCGCGTTTTACTAAAATTACACTTTGACATCGGAAGCAAACATGAACATATCCTATGGAAATGGAAAGTAGTTCAATTTTACAGATGAACGGTCTTTGTGTAATATTTCTTATGTGATATTACACAAGAATACAAACACACTGTCCAACATTAAATTACATACAATGCCTATTCAAATAAATTAAAGATGTTCTTTCATCACCAGTTGATGAGATTTCATACAAAAGATTGCTTCAAGAAAAACAACTGTAGACTGTGGTTTTATAGTTACTTAAATGTTGTTGATTATTATTAAATTTCAGTAACTCCTACACAAAATATTACGCCTACTATTGCTTCTCTAAATGGATATAAAACATCTTCGCCTACTAAATATTTACTCTGCTATGGATTTGATATATTTTATACATTACTTCATTTTCCCGCTTGTGCTCTCGCAAACCGCTTACAACAATCCGTGCTAAATGCGTCGCATCAGTGTTCTTGATTTGAACAGTTCCCCATTTTAACTTGATAAATTCATTAACATACAATATTCTTTACTTTAGCAACCCATACACTCTGGGAATCCATACATGATGGGTACATTTAAAACTCAACCACCACTAATGAAAAAGGATGCGTTGCTTTGTAAGAGACGCTCTAAATTTCACCATACGACATCTACTGATAGACTTGTGGCCTTTCTAAATGAAACGCAAAACGGTTTGTTACATTCTCTTTTTGCAATGATAATCACAACGTGATCGCATTCTTCCACATTTTCTAGGAGGTAGTTTAATAGTTTACTTCGAATGCTATGTATGAACATAATGTTTTCTCGCCTTCAGGGGCAGGAGCTACTCTTATTCTAACATTCTATATATCATGTTATACCTTTTCAAGCTTATCATTTTTTCTATTACGTCAAATCTTCCATTACATTCATTATTACTATCCTTGCTATTTCAACAACTTACTTGTATTAATCTCTGTTTACAAGTGTTTCACCATACACTTTGATACTAAGAATATTCATGGCTTTGGATTGATTATTTTAACAAAAGAGTCACTGACCAAAGTTTAAAACCCACTTTATTTCAAATTATAATTTGTAACTTTTTCAGATATCTAGCATATTCTTCTTCAAACACTATCGAAAATAAATGAATATACAGATATATATATAGAGATACGAAACAGTAACAAATTATAATTTAAAATAAAGTTGGTTTTAAGCTTTGGTCAGTGTCTCCTTTGATAAAATTACCATACACTCGTGTTTCAATTCCTTTCAAATCCAAGTAGTCTTCAAATTTATCCTCTTGTTCTATTGTACTGTCATTTCCTAAAAATATTTTCATTACAGATGGATATATTGCTGTTTCTTCGTTCTCAGGATTTCCAAGCAAATTGTTAATCTGCTTTCTTTTGTCTTTATATTACAACTCTTACTATTCATAATCTATTAATAAGGACTTTTTTCAAAATTGAGCCACTGAAAAAAGTTTCTTCTTCTTCTTCTTCTCCTATTATTTGTTTCTTCATATCTTTTAAGTGTGCATCCAATAGCGATTCAATTTCTTTCAAGTACATGTTGGCTTCTATCTCACAATTCTGTTCTTCTCTCAGGTCATCTTTTAATATTTTTTCAATATTTATGGGTATATTTCTTCTTTAGCAGAAATTCCACTTAAAGTATCAATAAAATTTCCTACTTCCTTACAACACAACTCGTCTTTTTCGCAGTCAATACCTGATGTATTGATTTCTTTTAAAATTTCTGATACTGTATTATTGTTTCTTCTTCTTTTTTATTCGTTTCTGTATATCTCCAACTCTGAATATGACCAACAGAACCTATCTCTTCTTTTCATCATCAAGTTTTATAATTTCCATAATGAATGGATATTGATTACATTCACATTTTCAATGCATATGTGATTTAACTGTACTGATTCCTCTTCTATAAACTATTTTTCTATGCAAAAAACTGCTTCCATTATTCCTTTCCTTCACCTTAAGGTTCCCTTTCTACCGTACTTTCCTATTCTATCATTCCATACTTTACGTACAGTTATTTTATTATCTTCATAAAGAAGATATTTTCTTCATCATATGAATTTGCAGCTTCAAAACATCCTATTCTTTCTGTTTCTTCAGTTTCGTTAGTTCATCATCAGTATTTAAAATGTTTCTTCTTTAAGATTTATTTTCCTTGTTTATCAAAAATATTTTTTTTCATTCATTTTGAATTTTTTTTCAGTTTTACGTTCTTCCTTTATTTTTGTGTAATTCCTCTGATATCCCCTTTTCGTCCTGGATGGGACAGGAGGACCGAGGGAAATGCCACGTAGGACATTAGTAGGACCACACATACGACTCTTACAGCGAAAAAATTTCCACAGCGTTATGTGGCAATACCATTACAAAACTGTTACCCCATACGTGGAACATTAAGAATTACGTTACTTTCATTAAGAATTACGATTTGCGAAGCTCATTTTATTATTTACGTATCGGTAGCATTAGTTTATAGCAGGCGACTTCTTCAGCCAATCAGTGACCACAATTCAAAAGCCGTTTTCCCGATTATTCGTAACGCATTCACTAGGTGACGCGCAACTAGTTCGTGCATGCGTCACCGTTCAGGTGCAGTTAGTTTCCGAATAGAACATGATGTGTTGTGGTTACTAAATTTTGTGTGTCCCTATAGAATATAATAAGTTGATATTTGCTATTAAGAAAATTTTTTTCGTGTTATTAGAAGGACCCAAAAAAGTTGGTGAAACATAATTTACACTAGGGGATTTTGCTATCTTAACGTTTTAGAAGCTTATGTCTAGTGTTGTAAAAAAACGGTTTTTTTTCTGTGAAGTTTGTTTTCAATAAAAAACATAGTTCTTTTTCATGTTTTTTTTCAAGTCTGTGTTTTTTTTCTGGCAGCTATTATTTATTGATTTATGTTGAAGATTACTGAAATAATCAATAGAACTTGAGTCGAAGCCCTCGTAATTTACAAATCGTTTGTTTCCTTGTACCTATACGTGTGATTATTCCTTTCGGACCCAGGTCATTTTTGGCGTTTTCCTACCTTGTCAATTAGTGACTTATTGCTCAAAAACCATTTACCCTATTGATATGGTTAAGACCTTGTTTTTTAGAAAAGGAATGTGGCTATTTTTTGGTGTACATTACATTGCAGTGTTGCGAGCGGGTGGGAAATTACTGAGGGAAATCTAGGGGTGAAAATTTACAAAAAAATCCCTAACCGAATTTCAAGACTTTTTGTATCTAGCACAACTGTTTCCATATGGGTCCAAGTCACCTAAAAATTTCTTTAGTGCGTTGACAAGGTACAGTGAAAACCTGAAGTCGCTGGCTTCCATTCAAAGAGAGAAAGAAAGAATTATCTGTTTCCATACACATGAAATTTTGACACTTTTTACGCCTCAGAAGTAAAAATCAACAGATATACCGGGGCTACAGCTTCTCTAATTATCCTATTGAAACTTTTGTGGTGCGTTCTATAGGCTATAGAGAAGGCTTTCAGGTAGTGGTACATTTGTTCCAACATAGCAAGCAAGAGGGAAATAACAGAGGGGAAAGGGAAATTTGCCGAATTTTTCACTTAAAATAGGAAATTAATTGTTGTGGCTGGAAACACTGCCATACAACAGACGTAAACTATCTGAAAGTAAACCTTGGTACCATAAGAATATATCCTACAAGTATCACGGCGATATCTAACAAAGGAAGCATGATTTTTTTTAAAATATCTCATTCTACCTCAGAAATTCATCATTTTCTTACCATTTACAGAACATGGTTTATTATAAGCCTCAACTGTACTTCCCCTAATTATTCTACCGAAACTTTTAATAGTGCGCTGTGTAGGCTAAGGACGAGACTTTCAGGCAGTGGTACGTTTGTTTGAATGTAGCCAACAAGAGGGAATTAATAGAGACAAAAAGGGATTTTTTTAAAAAAAAATTTCCCCTAAAATCGGAAATTAAAATTTTCTGTAGCTGGCAACAGTGCTAGCAGACACACACAAACTATCTTAAAAGAAGCTTTGGTATCCCTATAATATATCCTACAAGTATTGTGACGATATCGAATAAAGTAAGCAGGTCATTAAAAAATATTTTAGTCTACCTAAAAAGAATCACAGTTATCTTTCCACTTAGAGAACAAGGTCTACTGTAAACCTCAACTGTACTTCCCCTAACTATCCTATTGAAACTTTCTATAGTGCGTTGTAAAGGGCAAAGACAAGACTTTCAGATACTGGTACTTTTGTTCCTATGTAGCCAACAAGAGGGATATAATAGACAAAACACGTAATTTTTCCCCTAACATCTTGAATTAAAATTTTCCGTAGCTGGCAACACTGCTACCAGACAGACGAAAACTATCTTAAAATAAACACTGGTACATTACTAATATATCCTACAAGTATCATGGCGATATTTAAGAAACAATGCGTTTAATTACCAAAAATATATTTCGATAAACAGAAAAGTAGGGGAAAATTAAGAGTTAGAACCTAAATCCGAATTTTTCGTGCGTCCCCTAATTACCCCACTATAACGATATTACCCAAGTGTGTTTAGTAAGGACAAATGTTCGACTGGCGTAAGTTGACTTGCATTCGGACGTTTAGGTACGGTTTATATTAAAAATTTCGATTTTTTGCCCAAATTTAAGGAGATTTTAATTTCCGTAGTTGGCAACACTGCGTGCAAGCCTGTCCAATTTATGTTAACAATTAGGTATCCACCCGACGTATCTACCTGACAAGTCTTAACTCTACAACGAATGAAGCTACAGGGGAAAAGTAATAAAGACAATTCGAAAATTCTCGAAGTCTTAACTCTCTGACCAAGCACCCCTGCTCCCGCCAAGTGAACTTTGTGGTGGACAAACACCACGTGTGTGAGTTTTCTCGGGGTTGTCCCGTTTCCTCCCACTTTCTTCATTCCACCATTTCATTCATCTCTCATCATCGTCGTCTCCTGTAGTCTAACTGTGGGACATAAAACTCAAAAAATTTCATTTTCATTTCATTTCTCTGACCAAGCAGAAGACAAATTTAGTATCTTTTGCCTTCGGGTACGCATATTGTCTCAAAAAAGATACTACTGGACTGCAATTAACCCACAAATTAAAGGAACATACTGTAAACGTAGTAAGTAGTGATAAGTGTAAAGTGCAGGAAACTGTAACATTTTATTTCCATGTTGTGTCAAGAACATAGAGTATTGAATGCAGAGGATAATACAGGTTCAGTATCATTTTGGTAATATTCGTAAATACATGATTCATGCATTTATTTTTTCTAATTGGATATTACATCCTTTACTAATTTACGTAAGGAAATATTGACACCTCTGTAAGGCGGACACCTCTCTATAGCGGACAATTTTTGATTCCCCACGGCTGTCCGCTTTAGAGAGGTTTCACTGTATATATATACCGATATCTTAATTAGTGACCATACAGGAGCGGATTAAAAAAAGTGACACATCCGTATGTGCCACTTCGGCCACTGGGTCCGAAAGGGTTACGAGTGTACATTTAATGACATTTTTTGACTACTAACTTGTGTTGTTGTAGTAATTACAGTCTTGACTAATAATAATATCGTTGTTGTAAACAATCACAATCTCTCCTTTTTACATCTTAGTTCCAATACTGATGCTGAGAAATGCAGGGTATTTCAAAATGAATATCGGGGAATTAAGTCTTCGTAGTACTTATTACATATTACGCACAATTATAAACAATACATCAAATAAAAGAACACCTCAAACAGTTTTTGCTTCAAGTGTTCGATGTGAGCTTCATTCGTCACATGGCACACATTGAGTCAATAGGTGAGAAAGGCCCATAAACTTCCCGCCATATGGCACAAAACATTCAATTCACAAAGACGGTTGCACTGTAAATACAGATTCAGTCTTTGCAAAATTAAAACACACAAAGCTTTCTGGTCTCTAGTCTCCATCTTTGCTACTTGCTCTTTCTAACGGCAGGCAGAGGAAACAATGCATGGCATGCGTGTGTACAAAACTGTTTGAGTTGTTCTTTCATTTGATAATACTTATAATTCTAAGTTAATTGTAATAGATACTACAAAGTTTCAAACCCTAATATTCATTTTGAAACACCCTGCATTACTTCAAATTATATCATCCTATATCCATGTCTTGTATGTACACTCATGTCCAAAAATTATTGTCGCATGTCTATAAATATGTTGTTGTAGGAATATAATTTGATGACGAATCCGCCTGGTATTTCTTATAATGTTAGTATGTGTATAATCGGCAAAGACATGTATGTGGAAAATTTCATATCAAAACAGCAGTAAATAAGAACAATAAAACGAAAATAAAACTTTCTTGTCCATTTAGCAACATTTTCTTTTACTCTTTCTCATTTTCGTATTTATAATTCTTTTCCTTTGAAATTTACCACAAATATACATTTTCCGATTATACACACAGCATCAGTATTAAAAGTACCCTGCAAAATCATTATCATATTATATTCTTACAAGAAGACAGTTATAGATATACGACAATCATTTTGGACATGAGTGTACATATCATCAGGACTGGCCCTAGGCAATTTGTCGCCCTTTGCCGCCTCCCTCTTTCTCCAGAAAGAACAAATCTTAAAAGTAACGATTTTAAGTATGCTACTCCAGCATGAACAACGAAGAGGAGGGGAAACTACATTCGCACTCAGAAAGGCTTAAATACTTACTACAAATACAATATTGTTGTGTCTTTTTTTTATATATATTAATCTATTATGTAAGTGAAAGATAAAGCAAATAAATCTGAAAGATGGTAATCGTTTTTATAGAATTCAATATCGAGTTTCAATCTCAACATATCAGTTTGCAATTATAGTGCAACTAGATTTTTTACCTTTATTTCTTGATTTTCCTTCTATATCTGTTATTTTATTTAAATAGTGTTTCCACCTTCAATGATAACGATCTTAATGCGACAAAGACAAGAGAAGCTTTCATATCAGAACTGTGATAACTAACCAAAGGGGACAGGCGTTCGAGAATTGAGTTCTTGTATTTGACAACAATCAAGCAATTTATTCTGGGATTTATTTTACCTTTTGCTTTAGCACTGACTATGTGACTTAAACTAATGCGACCTAAACATAATTTATGAATGCAGTATTCAAATAGAAGGTCAGCTTAGTAAATTTAGCTACCATGATCATGAAGTCTGTTTCCAACAAGAAATATTTATTTTCAATAAAATACTTATGAAAGATATTACAGCCCCGTGCAAATGCACGTGTTGCACATATGGTAGAGCCAGCAATGCATATCATATATTTAGTCGACAAATTATTTATATATGATATTCAGAAAAATATTAGTAGGCAAATTAGTATTAGTTTTTACCTTTAGACAAGTTATTTGCATTTTATATTGTTCGTGATATTATTTTCGTACTTATTAAAGGCCTACTTTCACGAAAAAAAGAAAGGCTCATTTATACTTTTATTTCTTCGTTGATATTGGTGAAACAGTACAGAAACCCGGATTATTAGTAGGTACGCTACTCATATAAATTGTAAAATATTTGTACCGTATCAGTATTTAGTGTTTAATTTATGTTGCATTTTACACCTACATAAAAATACTTCAGACTTAAATGACGTAAGATACATTACAAATGCCTGTTTGAAAAAAAACGAAATTTAGAAAAAAAACGAGAGCCAATGTTTTTTTCTAAAAAAACATACATTTCTGAAAAAATACGAACGTTTTTTTTTCTATTTACAACACTACTTATGTCATTTTGCTATTTGGATGAAGAATTTGCCTCATAATAAATCAAATTATGCACTTTATGTGGCAGATGTGAAGTAGACTTATTATTTACATTCATTATAATTAATAT
The DNA here is from genome assembly GCF_964235325.1 of Thermobia domestica. Taxonomy (NCBI): domain Eukaryota; kingdom Metazoa; phylum Arthropoda; class Insecta; order Zygentoma; family Lepismatidae; genus Thermobia; species Thermobia domestica. The sequence continues at coordinate 104,291,437 of NC_137457.1, forward strand.
TTATTAGTGTAGAAAACATACTATTTTGCCATACTTATCAGTCCTACCATTATTTGTTGCAGGATCCTCCCAGAATCTTCTTGAAAACGGACAAGCCACTGAAGAATTTTGGAAGGTGTTGGATGACAGCGATTTAGACAGTAATTTTGATCTTATTAGTAATGGCTCAGACAAGGACAAGAACTATGAACCATTTTGTGACATCAATAATTTCAGTGGTGAAGGTAGTGATAATTTATCCTAGTTAACCCCGTCATTAGATCTACATGAAAACGCTTCTACAGCAGAGGATGGTGCCACAAATGTTTGTGATCCACAGACGTTGCAACATTCTCCACAGACTGTACATTGCAGTAAATCTCTCCAAAATAAAGAACGTTGTGAGACTGGAAGGAAAATTAATAAGGTTACAACAAACGACCCATCTAAAGAGGTTGGAATGGTAAGAATCTTCAAAATAATATTCCTGATTTTAATTATCCAGAGAAAATGATGAGGATAGGAAAGACTGGGGACCCTTAGAGTATTTTCCCAATATTTTTCTGATGAATTATTTGTCCTTATTGCTACGGAAACAAATCGTTACCATAACATCAAAAACAATGCTATGCTCCGAACAACTCCTAAAGAAATGAAACAGTTTGGTGGTATTACTCTTTTAATGAGTTGTTTATCTTATCCTAAGATTAGGTTGTACTGGGACACAAGATTTAAAGTATCAATTATTGAGTAGACTATGTAACGTGATAGGTTTTTAACTCTCAGAAATAATGTGCATGTGGTTTGTGATGTGCCTGGTGAAGTAAAAGAGAAAGACAAATTATGGAAAGTAAGACCCATCATTTTGTATTGTTGTAAGATGATTTTAACATTAACTAGAGAGAGGGATGTTGCTATAGGCTATCAGACGATACTTTTCACATTAAAGGTAAGCTTCAGACAATATATTCCCCGTAAACCTAAACCAACACGTCTTAAAAACTACATACTGACAGGCTAAAGTGGCATTATTTTGCACTTCAATATCTACCAAGCAACCACAACACGACTGGCAGATGAAGTTAATGAATCTTTGAAGCTTCAAGCAGGAGGATGGGCAGTTCTAAGACTTACGGAAACTTGCCCGCCAGACACAAACATTTACTCTGATCGTTTTTTTTTACAAGTTTGCCACTACTAAATATTCTTAATGAGAAAGGAATCTCAGGTACTGACACAGTTCTTGTTTCTCATTTCCCAAATGTTGGGCTAAAGAGTGATGCTGATCTCAATCATGAAGGACGAGAATCATTTGATGCGAAAGTTAAAAATGATGGATCTATTGTTCTGATTAAGTGGATGGACAATCGTTCTGTTATTATTGCACCTACAATACACGAATCGGAACCAGTGCATATTCCAGGAAAGATAGATAGTATGTACAAGTCATCCAACCAAACGACATTGCAATGTACAATGAAAACATGTAAGGTGTGGATTTGGTCAACCGTGTAATCTCGCATTATCGTTCTTACCATCGAACGAATAAATGCGCTCTTCGTCTTTTGGAAAGAACAATCCTTGATTCATTATGTTGAAGAAAAACACAGTAGGACGTTCTGGAGAAGTTAAACAAGAAGTGTTGAAAACCTTCACTTACCTAAACCATGAATATGCAGTTCGTTGCAGAAATGAGAAGTGCAAGGGAAAAACTAGATTTATGTTTACTTTTTGCAAAATAAACTTATGTGTTCTAAAGGAAGAGAATTATTTCCTGGAATTTCATTCTCGTTGAAATTAGGAGGATATGGGTGTTGCAATGTCTGAAGTTTTGTAAGAAGTATGTTACTTGATTTTTTGTTATTGGCGAATAATGTTATTTTGTATTGCCGCTATTCATATTTCTTAGTTTTTTGTGAGCTGTTTTTTCTTGCTGAGTCTTTTATTGATAGAAAGCACTAAATGAACGTTTTGAAATAATAAATGCATAAGGTTTAACTGCATAAATGCATAAACTGCGATAGCGAAGAGCGCAAAGTAGATATAGTCATATAAACATTGATTTACTAAAAAAGTACGAAAAAATACGCACTTTTCAATAATTTCTATTTTTTACTCACTACACAGTACAAAGAAAATTTGTATGTCTTAAGTATTGAAAATACAACGTTCCAACAAATCCAACGAGGTACGACAATGTAATATAAGTTTCGAGTGGACGTCACGGCAGCACCGCCAAGTCAGGGGCTTATCTTTATGAAATGGATAGTAGTCACGTTGGATCAACCTTTGTACTCTAAAGGATGTGACATTGTAGCAGCATGTTGAAATTCTGGTGAATTACCGTCAGTGGTTGTTAGACTTGGGGGTTTTCCACACTATAATGTCATTTATGGAAAGAGTTGCATATATAATGAAAGGTAGTGGCATTGAAGAACTTCGATCTTGTGTGTATGCTAATAACTCCATGCCAAGATGAGGTCAGGCCATTCTTATTGCTCGTGGTTTGCGAGCCAATTTTTTTTAAACATAGTTAGCAATTGCAATATATACTGTATATTTAATGTAGCAGGCGCCACTGGGGAGTTCGTGCGTCAATTGCGAGATGTTTGTATTCCTCTTTACTTAAGAAGATATCGATACTGATGTTGTTCAACATTCAAACATAGTCAACCAATATTGCAAAGTTATTCATTGGCGCTGCTGCACAAACAAGCCATATTTCTAAGTTATTCGTTCTATACTTTTAGCTTGTAGAAATTATGCGTATTTTAATTCGAAAGAACTGGAGACTTGAATCTTTATCTTCACTGCATGTGAGAAATGTTCCAATACTTCTATGCAGCTGAGAATCTTTTGTATGCCAAATAAGCACATCTGTACTTACAAGAAATGTTGCGGTTGGAGGATGAAACGGATCTTCATGAGTTTCACTTATTTACAAGAGACGGTTACTTCACTATTCGTAGAAAATATATATTTTGGAGTAGTACATGGTCTGATATGACGATTGAGCAGGTTTTAGCGAGAGCAATGAAGAGCAGCGGTGGACTGACCCATGGGAGAGCATAACTGAAAATATAATATCTAGGTGTGTGTCAAGTATGCCAGCAGCGTGCCACTTACAAGAATGGCTTGGAAAAATATTAAACAAAGATAGGCATCAACTTGACACTGGTCGGCATGTGGACCTGTACCAAAGCAGTCAATCGCGTGATATATTACATCTAAAGAAATTCTTGCGTTGGTTTTGCCAGCATTCTCCATTCCCTTCATATCCGGAGCTCGCGTCCCTAAGCACTGGCATGGTAGGTAATGAAATGGTCATCCCACTATTAGTAATGCACAATGTAGTGCGTATCCGTGATGAGATACTGACTGTAAACACCATACTTCAAGTGAATCATATGAGTAGAAGTTCGAAAAAGAACTCCAGTGTTCTGCATACAAGCATGCACCCTATTCACTTTCTCTCTTCACAGAAATGTCCATGAGAAAAACGAAAAAGTCCGCTTTGTATGACATGTTTGAATATCGGACACATTTTAAACCTCGAATTGAAAACACTGTGTACGTTATAGATGGAGGCTGACTTCTACATCATGTTTGGCCACAACATGGAACATATCTTGACGTGCACATCTCGTATGTGTCCTATGTACTCACAAACTCACGAACGAAAGCAACAATTATTTTTTATGTGCATTGCACTGAAAACTGTACAAAAACCGCTGTGCGGGAGCAGCGTGAGTCAAATGTTTAATCAGCTTAGTGTTATTCACAAATAAAACCACATTATTAACAAAAAAAATAAACATTCTTAGGTAATTTCAAAAATAAGAATTGTTTCGCCCGTGAGTTGATGGTTCATTTTACACAAGCTGGAATTCAAACCGAGGAAGCAAGAAGTGATGTTGACGCACTTATAGAAAAAACTGCTGTAGCCAAGTCTTTAAATCCTTGTAAGCACGTCGTGATAATGTTGACATGATGTTGACGAGGGGATGTTGACATTTTAATCATTTTGCTTGAACAAGGTAATAATCAGTACGACATCACATTTCGAAAGCTGGGACGTGGACAAGACGTGAGTAAAGAATGTAGTACTAAGAAGTTGTAAGATACTCAGACAAATATACTAATTGTTTTGCTCAGTTACCATGCTATAACTAAATGCGACACACCGTGTGGTTTCTATCGACCGTGAAAGAAAAAGCCATTGCGGTTACTTCAAAAACGGGAGATTTATGCCAATCACTTGAAGTTTTGAACCATGATAATGCTAGTGTACAATATATGAAGCTGGCACATCTCTACTAACACACTACGATTCTCCAGCAATAGTAACCTTACTGGATGAATTCCAGTATCATTCATACATCCTTGCAGTAAGTCGCTCCCCATTCAGAACGAAATACAATTGACAAAATTGTCACCCACCAATGATGCTATGAAACACCATATCATCAGGTTCAATTGTACCGTGAAAATGATTTGCGAGCGACTGAATATTGATGGACAACATTAGGAGGTATTCTCGTACCAGCAAGAATGACCAAGGAATCCGCTCTGTGTAATATTCAGTAACTGGAAAAAGGGCTGTGAAAGTATGTACGGTTGTCGGAAACCTGGAATTGTGTACTCTAATTTATATCAGTGTCGAGTAATTGGATGCATGAATGCAAAACCAAATGATGAATACCATAGAGATGAACGAGATAATGATAACCTCATTGATTTTTAATAAAATAAATCTGAATGGACCAGTTACAAAAATGTTCTTAAAGTGCATACTAACGTCTAATCTAAATATTAAGTTGATTTGAAGAATAGTAGGAGAAAACTTGCATTCTAATTTAAACAATATTTTTAAAAAAATACATTCAAATGACTATTGTAGTTGAGAGTCATTTTAAGTATGTGAATTACGAATTTCCTATGAATAGGAGACTACCAATTTCTGCAACTTTCTAATCTTGTCAATAAATAATTATTGTGCTATATTTAACTGATGTAAGACTATGTATCATAAAAGCTTACTCCATTGGGAAAAACGTACTCCATTTTAAAAGTAAATTAATAATGACGATAGTGAAAACGGCGGCTGAGTTTTGTTAACATACGATAATTGTCAGCGTTGCAAGTTTTAAAGAATTTATGCGAAAATCTCATTTTCTCCGAAAATTTTCAGTTTTGCGCTTCCACAAATTGGGCTTGATTAGTATAAGTGTTACCTCGTTCGAGTTTACGTTTATTAAGATTTCCAATCATATATATCTCATGATGCTGTATGATAAAAGAAGGTGTCTAGAACCGTGGAAGTGTAAGTCACCTTATGCACTTTTGTACAAAGAGGTCAGAAAGTAACGTATGTTATTTTTTTTCTCGGTTTGTTTGCACCGATTTGTGTCATTGTTGACTATGATTGAGATAAATATCAAGGACATCTGTTGGTGTGCAATAACTGTCAGTGTTGCAAACTTCTCATGATTTGTGAAAATATATCTTTTCAAATTAAAAGCTTTTTCTTCTTCCTCTTCTTCTAGAAATGTGGGCATACATGTTATTTACTTAGATTTTCTGTCTTTCAAGCTTTCCAACCATATCTGATTCATGGCTTTGTGATAATTAGAACGGTGGCTAGAGGAATAAACATAAAAGGTTACGATATCCATAAATTCCTTGTCGTCGTCTAAAGATGGCGGACATTTTTCAAAATTGCGGGAAGAGCTAAAGTGGGATTTTAGGGAACTTTTAGTATGTTATTTGTGACACATCCCCCTACTTCCATGCCAATTTTCAGCTTGTTATTAATTTGTTCCTTTCTTGGTAGAGAAATGGGCTATCTTTATTGGACTATATCTGACGATTGCAAGGTAGTTTTCTGACGTCTAAGAACGAGAGTATTGCAAAAGTAGTCTAGTAAGGTAGAGTTAATGTTGTGAATAATGTAACGTTGTTAAAGTATAAAGTTTCAGCCTCCCTACCATCATATCTGCACTTTCTTTGCCTTTGAGTAAATAAATATTAAATTTTATTTCTTACATAACCGAGGTAGCTTCATTGACGACGCTGAATGCAGCACCGCACAAGACAAGCACAGTACAAAACAAGGAACGCGACCACCCAAAGGATTTCTTCTCTTATTTTTATATGCGCCATTTTAACGTAACTATAGCCACTCAAGAACTGAGTCGGCAAAAGTTGTTAATTATTTTTTTAAAGAAAACAGTATCCTGCTTTAACACACATGTGGATTTAATCCGTTTCTTTGGAATGATAAAACAACAAACGACTTCTAGGATAATCAGAACTACTTTCAGCTTTACAATTACATTGGTTCGCAGCGTTATATTAGAGGTGAATCCTTTCTCTTTTTGTTGCGATTGTGTAAATAGAGATCTCAGAACATTCCAACTTTAGTCGACGCTTATTTCGGTGAATAGTCTCACTGAAAAATTTCCATGTTTTTATCATCTGTTACTTATTTACGTAAATCCTTTCATCCTGGTAGCTGTGGTACCTTTCCCAAAAGTGTGGAGAGAATTAAAGAAAGTAATATGTTTATTAGGGATGGGCAAATCCAGTTTTCATAAAAACTAGAATCTGGTTTCTACAAAAACCGAAACCCGAAAAGCCGACATTACGTTTTTCTCCAAAAATCGGTTCGTTTCCACCGAAACCGGTTTCGGTTTTCTTCAAAACTTGTTCGGTTTTCACCGGTACTATTTCTGTAGAAAAAGAATCGGTTTGCGGAGAACAACAAAACACTAGTTTGACAAGACAGAAATTTTGGAAAAAAGAAACCGGTTTTGGAGGAAACCGTTAACCGATTTTGGTGAAAACCGAGAATGCTTTTCGAGAAACCGAAACCGTTTTTTGAAAATTTTCAAAACCGGTTTCTTTTTAAAAACCGAAAAACGAAAACCGGTTTTGTGTCCACCACTGATATATATATATATATATTGTAACTGTACCAAATTTTGCTTAAAATATTTTTCGTATAAACGCAAATTCTGCGTTGGTACATTATGTGACGTTCATCTGAATTTGTACGTTTTGTGCGGTATGTTCCTCATTGATCGTGCTGCCGCCTAGTGGTGCTAAAAGACAGGGTAGAAGAAAAGGAAATGGAAAGAAATGAGAGTTGGTGATGCTAAAGTTAGTTTTCGATGTAAGTGTGTTAGTGTGAGTGTGGAACATGATTCAGACATATTTTACTGATCTTGTTTCGGTCTCGACCCCAGATATTATTTAAAAATAGTATAAGTTATCTTGTGGTTTAGAAAATCCATCATTATCCTCGAATGTGCATAAACGATCAGTAAAAATAGTATTGATGATATGAATATTCTAGTGGTTTCTACATAAGTCGTTGTTAAAGTAAATCAGCCCCAAGTAATACTTTATAATGACAAGGGGGCGTGATCGAGATTAAGAGTGAAACAAAGGACTTGGCAAGGTGCATTCGAAGGCAATGGACTCATGATCAGCGACTAACACAAAATATGTCGAAATAAGTCAATTCTTCAACAGAAATCACAACATAAAGCTGTCATTGCGTTTGCATGGAATGACTGTCTATTAAATTCTTCGAATCGGAAGAAAGGACGGTTTTTGCGAGTGGAAACGTCGGACATATAGTGTTTCTACTTAAAATGTGATCACATCTATTGACGAGCCATGGCGGACTAAAACTCTTCAAGTGAGTAAATAAAAAATATACTTACGAATCCATTACCTAATTGGAGCAATACATGTAAAGGAAAACTTGTTTATCTCAGGTACGTTTATTCATTTCCAATAAATGGCACTATAATATGTAATTTTGTCAGTTCTTTCTTTCACAGATTGCATGACGAGACGAGATCGTGGTTGTTGAATTACTTATGTTTAATCCATGAAAGTAGGTGATGCTCTCATCTATTTTCTAAAAGCACCTTAGGGCTCCTTCCAGGTGGTTCCGTCCGAATCTGGACCATTACGGTAAGGTGTATCGTGCCTTCCTTGAACGATTGTCGCGGGGACGAACTTTCTGAACCTCCAAACAAAATAGTGCAAAGCTATATTACTCGGGGGCCAAGAGTAGAGAGTTGTCCGCGGTGGCCGGTTAAGGAGGGTGGGTACCGAGCAGCATAATGCTGGACCGTAATAGAATGGCTAAGCCCTTCACAGGGACTAAAATCTCAATCAGGAAGGTACACGGATCGAGCTCGGATACCGTAATAGAATGGCGTTTCGCTCCAGGACGGATCAATTAATAATAATTCACCTTATTATTAACTGATTCGTAACGGAAGTGACATCTGGGAGAAGATCTAGGTGTTGTAATATTTGACAGGTTTCATTTCTCATGATATGCTATATGCGCCAACTTGAAGATATCATTGGTGTTTATTGTGTTTGTATATTTGTAATTTGTAATCATGGCAGAAAGTGAAAATTTGAGTCTGCAAACTTTGCTTGAAGCTATTAATAAACTTAGTGATGCTGTCAATCACACCAAACAACAAATGCGAACGCTTAATAGTGCTGTTAGTAATACTAAACAACAACTTAATGATGTTATTAATGTGTTCAGCACTGAAATCCACCAACAAGTAGAAAAATGTCATAACAAAACCAAACAACAGTTAGAAAAATGTTTTGACGGTATTACAATTGGGGTATCAACCTTGCAGGAATCCTCTGTTAATTTGAAAAAGAGCATAGAAAGAAGTGTAGACAAAATCAATCGTGCAGGTTCAGATAGCGTTAAACGATTTTCGATACAGTTAGATGATAAGTTTGAGTCACAAGAGAAAGAAAGTAATGAAGTAAATGGTTTTGTAGTTATTAGTACTTGTACAGGTAAAGAATATGCGAACATTCGTAGTCCAGTTTTTGCCGAAAGTTCTTTTTGTCAGATTGCTGTAGCAGATACACCTAGTCTGAAAATAGTTGAAAAGCGACAGGTAAGAGATAATTGTGTGTTATGTGAAGGGTTAAACAACATTCACGAGCTGTGTGCATACCGTTTAGCGAAAAACAGCACTAATGTCGTCGTTTATTGTAATGAAATTCTTGGCAAAGAGACCTCAATCCGCGTTAGTAGCTTGTTATAGCAAACATTTGAAAGTGTTTTAGGTAGTGTACCGCTTAATGAATTAGAATGTATCCCCGTCCGTACTAGTTGCTTTTACTTTGTTAATGTAACGATTGTCAAACTAGGTCATGTTGAAAGTAATCTGCACTGTTGTGAGTTAGTAGTCAGTCAAGTAAAAGTTAAGCAAGTCAAACAAATAACTTTCTTTGTACTCGTATGCACGATGTCTGTACATTCAAAAATCAAAAACAATAGTTTTGAGTTCAGTAAGCTTCCCAATTGTAGTAACAACCTTGTCTCATGGTAAGAAAAGAGTCTAGTTTGTCATGAAATTTTCAGTAGCGTAAAGCATATGGGTAGCAAACTTGTCAAAAAGCGCATTTGTTTATTAGCTTACAGTAAAAAGAGTAAGAAAAACAAACAAAAGTTGCATAAAGTTCGTAAGAAAGTGAAGAAATTATTCCGTTTATTGCATAACTTTCATAAATTCTCGAACAAGGTCCTGCGTTCCAATCTTAAAAGTAGATTTGAGTACCATCGTAGTGTAATGATAGAGCATAGTACACGCAAAAATGATTCTGCTTATGTTTCTGAATTGTCTTCCAAAAGTTGTGGCACGAATGACAGTAATTTGAAATCTAGCGATCATAGTAGATCATTAAGTATTGAATCAGCTGTTGCATTAGGTGCAGACCGCAGATCATTTGTAAATGGTAAAAATTTTAAAGTTTTTCAATAAACGTCCGTCAGGCTATTGAGTAGATCACACGTATTGGTGAGAACCAAAATTAAAAATAAAGATAAATGCAAAACGAAATATAGGTCAAAAATGCTTGTCAATAAAAAAACGTATGTTAATTGCGTCATTGCAGTGAAAAAACCCTAACATGCAGGTGCATCAAAAAACAAGTTTAAAATGAAAAGTCAAATTAGTGATCGATTAAAATTTCGAAAAATGCTAGTAAAGCGTGTTAAAAGTTTTCGAAAGAAAGAAAGAAATTGTGGAGATTGTGGTATAGTTCGAAAGTTAGTGAATCAATCAATCTTCTAACATGAATCAGTGTTTTAATTCACAACTTGGTATGCGATCCAAGTATCAACGCACTGTTGCCATAATGAATAAAAAATTAAAAGATGCGAAATTTAATGCTAATAAAGTGAAAGTTAAGCAGTTCAGTGCTGTAAAATGCAAAAGAAAGAGCAATATTTTATGCAGTGTTGCCGTCTGCAGTGTTCAAAAACAAAGTGCGTATATAAATATGGTCTGTTCTAAAAGTAAAGCTATAATTAGAAAGTACTTAATCACTTGAGATTTCACGTACATGATGTTTTGGCATATGAAACCGTACAAAATTAGTGCTAAGTTAGAGAAACCAAAAGTAGGCGTAGGTTAAATACATTGTTACCTTCTGTCGGATTGTTTATTTGTAATATATGATATCTGCAATGGTTTTGGAACTGTCGAAATTTTTTTAAAAAATTGTTTTTAAAGGTCCACTGTTTTGCAAAAGTAAAATTTCAGATAAAGTCTTTAAACTTGTAGATCCTTTAACTTGCGAATCTTGTGGCGTACATTCTATCGATCGTATGAGAGTGTGGAGACCCACTCAAGAAACTAGGAACATCTGGTTAGAATTAGCTAAGAAACATATACATGAAAAAGAATTTGATTCTGTAAAAGAAAATAGTGAGAAAATTGATTCTTGTGAACCGGAAACTTTAGTAAATGTGAATTCTTTGAATATAACGAAAGTTAGTTTATCTGTATTCAACAAGAGCGAAAGTAATAAGTTCAATGTTCAGTTGTTGTTGAAAGAGCTATTGAAATGTGATACATATTTACAATATTTAAACGATAAGCTAGATTGTCGGTATCGCACTCTTATGTTAGCTTTAAGTCATTTGCTGAATCCTAAGCTAAACAGACGTGACGTGTAAAAAAAAAGTCACGGACATGATTGTTTTCTAAATACTAATATGTATGAAACTGTTGTTCATAAGTATTCATATGTAAAAGAATATGAGTTAAAAGCCCTCGTTTACATAAATTATCGTGTTGTCTTGTTGATGCTTTGCGATAAGTTATCAAGACTAACAATAAGATCTTAAACCACCAAATGTACGAGGTGAGTTGTTTAGTATTCATGTATTATTACAAATGTAAACGATGATAAGCTCTGATTTTATCAGAGTGAGAGTAAGTTTTTGTGTGTCAGTGGAATACTGTAACGCGAGTATTGAAATATGAATGGCAAACTCCCCCTCCTCATTTATTTTTAACCTTTGGGTTCATTTTTCTATGTTGTTTTATATTCCTACCTCACTAGGTCTTGTTGCCATTCCAATGGGGTGGGATGAAACTATAAATGTAATGGGGAAGGGAGACTTAAAAACGTAAGTGGATAGGCGCTTATTAGCGTAAAAGTGTGGCAAACTTACTTCTATCCGGCCTCACTCTTATTGTTACAGTACAAAAGAGTGGTAATAAATTTATTTCATGTAGTTATTATATTTAAATGATGTGTAATCCTTGTATTTGTGAATAACTATTTTGTTTTTCGTAACTTTTTGTCAGAGTAGCGTAAGAAGTGCACATGTGCTTCGTCATTTATGCAATTTAAGTATAATGTGTGTAGAATAAGTTTGTTTATTTCCTCTTGTGGAACATTGAAATATATGATTCAAATAATATTTGTTTTATCTATTTGTTGAAAAGTTAAGTAATTCGTAATGATTATTTGTTTATGTTCTATAATTTTTGCATAATGTCGTAAAGTAAGTAATGTGAATATTTTACCACTAAATAATGCCATGGTTTCGTATAATGTTTGTGTTATTTTTAGTAATAAGAGCGTATATAGCAATATTGTAATTCATATATTAAAGGTATATCATGAGAATTATTTGTATATCAATTGTGAGTCATGCACATATAAAAGTTTAATTTAGTGACAGTGCCGAATGTAAAAAAAAGACTATATATATATATATATATATATATATATAAAAGCCCCATGAACTTTTATGTATGCGTATAAATGCCCCACGCGTTTGTCATTTTACTACGTTAAATGAAACTTTTTCATCTGATGAAGTGTAACTCTACGAAAGTGTTTATAAAATCCCTAGTGAACTAGTGTTCATCTTGACTTTGGAACAGTGATGATTATTGAAGTGAAACTACAGTCAGGGTTCTTGAACGTTTACCATTGTTCAATGGTGCACGTACATTCCTTTCGACCGCCAATGTAACTGTACCAAATTTTTGCTTAAAATGTGTTTCGTATAAACGCAAATTCTGCGTTGGTACATTATGTGACCTTCATCTGAATTTGTACGTTTTGTGCGGTATGTTCCTCATTGATCGTGCTGCCGCCTAGTGGTGCTAAAAGACAGGGTAGAAGAAAAGGAAAAGGAAAGAAATGAGAGTTGGTGATGCTAAAGTTAGTTTTCGATGTAAGTGTGTTAGTGTGAGTGTGGAACATGATTCAGACATATTTTACTGATCTTGTTTCGGTCTCGACCCCAGATATTATTTAAAAATAGTATAAGTTATCTTGTGGTTTAGAAAATCCATCATTATCCTCGAATGTGCATAAACGATCAGTAAAAATAGTATTGATGATATGAATATTCTAGTGGTTTCTACATAAGTCGTTGTTAAAGTAAATCAGCCCCAAGTAATACTTTATAATGACAAGGGGGCGTGATCGAGATTAAGAGTGAAACAAAGGACTTGGCAAGGTGCATTCGAAGGCAATGGACTCATGATCAGCGACTAACACAAAATATGTCGAAATAAGTCAATTCTTCAACAGAAATCACAACATAAAGCTGTCATTGCGTTTGCATGGAATGACTGTCTATTAAATTCTTCGAATCGGAAGAAAGGACGGTTTTTGCGAGTGGAAACGTCGGACATATAGTGTTTCTACTTAAAATGTGATCACATCTATTGACGAGCCATGGCGGACTAAAACTCTTCAAGTGAGTAAATAAAAAATATACTTACGAATCCATTACCTAATTGGAGCAATACATGTAAAGGAAAACTTGTTTATCTCAGGTACGTTTATTCATTTCCAATAAATGGCACTATAATATGTAATTTTGTCAGTTCTTTCTTTCACAGATTGCATGACGAGACGAGATCGTGGTTGTTGAATTACTTATGTTTAATCCATGAAAGTAGGTGATGCTCTCATCTATTTTCTAAAAGCACCTTAGGGCTCCTTCCAGGTGGTTCCGTCCGAATCTGGACCATTACGGTAAGGTGTATCGTGCCTTCCTTGAACGATTGTCGCGGGGACGAACTTTCTGAACCTCCAAACAAAATAGTGCAAAGCTATATTATTCGGGGGCCAAGAGTAGAGAGTTGTCCGCGGTGGCCGGTTAAGAAGGGTGGGTACCGAGCAGCATAATGCTGGACCGTAATAGAATGGCTAAGCCCTTCACATGGACTAAAATCTCAATCAGGAAGGTACACGGATCTTGCTCGGATACCGTAATAATATATATATATATATATATATATATATATATATATATGTGTGTGTGTGTGTGTGTAGGAAGTAATCAAGCTTTTATGGTGTCTAGAAAACCCAAGTTTCAAAAGCGTTCCAGAAGATTATTGTCACCTGACATCAGTAGTGACCGGAATAAATCATGGACGGCTTGTCTCTACTTTTTCGGGCTTCCTAATGTAACATCTAATAATATATATATATGCATGTATGTATATGTATATGTATGTACACGTAGCTTTTCAAAATTTACGGAAAAGTCTAACTGTGATATTCCCAACGACAGCACACATTTTTTGTAAATTCGAAGTTCAGTGTCTGCAGAACAAAATGAATCAGATTGTGTTCAAAATGATTGTCGCATATCTATACTTGACTTCTTGAAATAATATAATTTATAAATGATTTATCAGGATAATTTTAATGCTGATGCTATGTGTATAATAGAGAAATGTGTATTTGTGGTAAATCTCATAGAAAAATAATTAAAAATATGTAAATTACAATGAGAAAAACAAAATGTTTTAAATGGAAGCAAAAATTTTATTTTCGCTTCATTGTTTTTATTTGCTATTTTCTTGACTTGAAATTTACCTTTCAAAGCTATATATTTTAATTCGCATTTCCTACAGACCTGAAATTCTGTCAAGGTGAGTAGTGTGAAAAGTTCTGAAGCGCCTATTTATCCCACTTGGAATGTGTTTTTCTGAAAACGTGAATGATGCAAAAGTTGCAGGATATCAACAGAATTAACAGAAGCCCAAGCCTGTCGAAATGTGTGCAGCCTTGTGTGGAAACAGGAGAAAATCCTAGCAGACAGTGATTGGTTTACTTTGGTTTGATTTGTTTTAACATCACACGATTACACCTATTAGGCTAAAGGGCACGTGGACTCACTGATTGTACTGCAATTCGGTTTCATTTGGTCATACACCATAATCGAACCAGAAACCACATTAACCGGTGCCAAGTGCAGTACCAACTAGAAAGAGGGAGGTTCTAAAGATGGTCGCCTTTCTAAGTATTTCGCAAAAGGTTCACCAATACAGAAATAGATAAAGAAGAATATTGTTTTCAGAAAGTGCAATGCAAGTAAATTAACACTAATGTTAACTTTGTAGTTATAGAAATGCTTCTAGGGTGAATACAATTACAAGTAACGAGATCAATTTATTTTCATTTAGGGAAAATACAAGAAAGAATCTGTTCCCTATTTCTTTTCCTTGTAAATATTTATAAGCAGTAAAATTCGTTTATACAAAGACATATAGTAACGGTACTCAAGAATTGTTAAAAGATAATGAAGAATTTATTGGAGATGAGAAAGTGGAGTACGTGCGAAATAAACGGAAACATGATATATTAATGGATTATGTAATTCGAACAAAAGAAGACTAAGAAAATTGAAGAAGAAGAGAATGATGATGAAAGGAAGGAAAAGTTAAATCATAACAAAAGATGAATAAGAGAAAGGGGCATAAATAGAAGCATCCGGTAGTATTAAACAATAAAGAAGTGTTCACAAGAAGAAGAATAAATCTAACGTTCTCACAGATATTAAGAGTAGTATTTTAATGGGAAGAAAAGAATGCAGAAGAAGAAGAGTTTTACTAAAAAGTAAAACACTGAATTGCTTTAACGACTTACTTTCAAACCTTTGAAAAGAAGGAAAAGAAGAAATATATCCAGCTTATATGGAATTACTAGCAGAGGATAATACTGAACAAGTAGTAGTAGATATTGATTTACAAGAAATAGAGATATGATTGAACCAAATGCTATGAGATTTTAAGGCAGAACGGAACACAAGTTACAAATGATATTTAGAAATAGTAGACGTAACTATGATAACATTAGGTTTAATATATTAGAGCAATGTTGAAGACATTATAGAAAAAGAAATATGGACGGCACAATGTTAAGAAAACCTTTAGACATGTGATTGCATATGAAAATCCTTTTACCTCATTTTAAACATGCTTACAACCCCTAAAACATTATTTCTTATGAAATGCAGAACGAGATGATTACGTACGAATAACAACCACAAATCAAAGAAAAGAACATCACTCTTTTTCGTACCTTTTACAGAAGCTAGAATCTCTTAGCAGAACTGTTGTGGATGAGTTATGAGAAAGTTCGCCAAAGTAATGCGGTTATTCTTGTGATCTAAAATTGCATAGGGACTTTCATCAAGTACCCAAGCCAAGAAAAGAAGATCGTTCGAAACATCATGTTACGAATACTAATTATTATTTAAAGGCAAAACAGGGTTTTAAAGAACAACGGTACAATGTGTTTAGCATATGGAATCGTCGTTGCTATGGGACTACAAAACATATGGTGAGAAATCAATCAATGTACAAAAGATAAGAATCAAAATAAATATCTAGTAGAATTAATATCTAGCTGAATATATTTTGTGTTTATTAGTAATTACATATACATAATGTGTGTGTGGTGTATTAAAATTACATATTAATCAAACACGCTAATATCAAAGCAATTAGTTGAAAAAGCACATATATGTAAACAAACACTGATATCACAAGCGACATTAAATCGAAAACACGTACAAATATTCAAACACTAATATTATTGAATCTAAAGGTAAATATGCATATATATATATATATATATATATATATATATATATATATATATATATATATATATAATCACATTTTTAACCTGCAAAACAACTACATTATCTAACTGTACACACATTATATTACATCTCTTGTTGGCTCAACTACCTGAAGTGAGGTACGCAACCGAAAACAGGTTTTCTATCTCCACTTTGTTTTCCTAATTTTTTCTTTCTTTCATTCAAGCTGGAATGTCGGCACCCTGCTGCGGAGTGCTGTCCCGTTTGACGAACCGCTTTAGATGGAAAACATTCAGTTTCATTACGTGTTGCCTGGTCTCAGGATTCCCCAAGGTATACACGTTTTTCTCTGTTTTGGACAGGATAAGGTAGGGCCCAGAATAAAGCAGTAATATTTTCTTTGTTATCCCCTGAAATGCACCAGATTTCGGAAGTTACCCACCAGATCTAAGTCACCAACCTCGTATTGCACTGTGTGGTGTCGTTTATCGAGGTTTTCTTTCTATCTTGGGCATTCTTCTTTAGATTCTTGGCCGCTATCTCCGAGATATACTGAATACTCTTATGGCTTTCCACTTATGGGATTTCAAAGAGTCGTACCAATTATTTTGACATAGATTGTCGGAAGTGCACCTTATATGGGCTAAGATTTGTCGACAGATGTTTCGCTGAATTCAGGCACTTTTCGATGTTTTGGCCTTTCTCTCTGCTTGTCATGGCACAACTTTCTTACCATTCTCACTGTCGAACGTACCCCTACTTCTCCCATATTTCCTTGCATATAATGCGGTGTGCCGTAGATGGGTTTTAAAAATAGCTCCTTTAGTTCTTTCCTCCATTTGGCGCCGGTCAACTGTGACCCGTTGTCTGTCAGGATAACCTCTACTTACGGGCAGAGTTAAAGAAATACTCTGAGTCCTTTAAGAGCGGTATTCGTCGTCGCTCTTCTACAAGGGAATAAATAAATCAATTTTGAAAATGCATCCAAACAAACCAAAATATAACTACCATTGTTTATTCCAACAGGCAGAGGCGCTAGCCAATCATGTAGCTATGCCTATTAGCTGATACTGGCTTCAGTGGTCCAGATTGATATGTGTGTGGAGGGTTTTGCTAGCAGAGACGTGTCCATGCTCGTCATGATAATACTAGAGCAGTGGGTGCAGAAGCACTTCCAGTGTGCAAATGCGCAAACCAACTCGGTCACCCTTGCATAACCGTCCATTAGAAAGTAAGTACTGGTGGTTACTACTTTTCCTGTGTTAGGAGGCGCGGTGGCTCAGTGGTAGAGCGTTCACCTCTGGTGCTTGGGGTCCCGGGTTTCATCCCAGCCCCCGCCAAGTGAACTTTATGGTGGACAAACACCGTGCTCGTGGGTTTCCTCGGGGTTCTCCCGTTTCCTCCCACTTTCTTCATTCCACCATTTTCACTCATCTCTCATTATCACCGACTCCTTTAGCCTAACCGGCATAACCGTGGGACGTAAAACTCAAAGATTTCATTTCATTTCATTTCATTTTACTTTTCCTGTGTTGTCGTCACTCATTATTTTTTTCTTTATTTCCCCATAAACTGGATCCGACGATTGAATCTCGGGCAATATTGCTACTAGTTCTTTTAATTTCCCTGGTATTTCGGTCAGTATGGTCATCAGCGACTCCTTTAGCGCTAACTTCTCGTCGAATTCTTTTCCAGTGTTGGAAGGATATCTTGACATGTAGTCACTCAAATTTTCCTTCGACGGGACGTACGCAAATTCGAAGGGAAGCATGCTGAGTGCGAGTACCACATAGCTAACCTCTGCGAAGTAAGACTCAACAGCAGCAAGAAACGTAGTGATTGATGATCCGAACGAATTCTGAAAATGTTGCTTACCAAATAATGTTTAAATTTGTTCACGCCATCTATCACCGCTACGCATTCATTCTCCGTGATCAGATAGCTACGTTCCTCAGAGTTAAATATCTTTGATGTCGTCCCTATTACTCGAATGTTTCCGTTATCATTTAATTCATATAGATGCTATGAACAACTAACATCGGATACAACGCATTCCAAGATCAGTTGTTTGTCAGGGAGTGGTTTCTTCAGTACGACCTCTTGAAATACGTCCTGAATCCTGTTAAACGCATCTTCGTGGCAAGGAAGCCAATGGAACTTTGCTCCGTTCTTCAATATCGGAACGATTATCTCAGAGAACTGCGTACTGAATATTCTACAGAATTGCCAGTAGCCAATAGACTACTCAGTTGTTTCACATTTCTGGGTCGTCTGAAACAATTTCTCCACTTTCTCTTGGCACTTTCGTATGCCATCAGGCTAGAATTCATAGCCGAAAATGTTTATGCGAGGTCCCGCAAACTGGCATTTTTCAATCTGAGTGTCGGAACACCTGCGTGCAATTTCCCTAGCACTACGTCAAGATGACGCATCTGCTCATCAAAAATAACTGGCAAATGCAGTATCGTCGACATAATGACCGCTAAAGTTCCTGCATTCATCGCCTGAAATGGAATCGATAGCTCTTACGCAAGACGCAGACTTTGCTTTGTCCCAAACGGAAGTTTTACAACAACGTAGGTTATACCCTCGTGTATGAAACATAAATACTTTTCACTATCTTTCTCCACTTGAATTTGGAGAGAGCTTTCCACTGAATCGATTAGGCTGAAAAAACGTCTATCACAAAAGTCCTGCAGTGTACTTAACTCTCGGAAGGTCTGGTGGAATTCGCTTCTAGTGATTTTCCCCAAATTACGTGCATCCAGACATACACGTGCGCGTACATTCTTTTTCGAAACGACTACTAGTGGGCTAGTGTATGATGTTGGGAATTTTTCACGATCACCAAGCCACTCATCTGTTTATTGTGTTCGTCCACTAATTCTTCTATTTTAGAGAATTGTGGTGCATTCTCGGTTTTAGATGTCTGTCATCTGTGACGTCGATAGTGTGTTCATATTTTTGTATACACCCGGGCTTCTCATCAAAATCTCTCTGTTTTTATAGAGAACGTTATACAATTTTTGTTTCTCGTCCTTACTTTAAATCAGTGTACTTTTCGACATGTTCTTTGATCTGAGCTGGTGTAACCTGGATTCGAACTTTCTCCCAATCATGTGGCATGTACACGACATTCACCAGTTCAGCTGTGGTTGGAAATTTACATAGTCCAACCGTGTGCACAGTATTGCCAACTCTTTACCGCGGCATACTCCTGCATGAGACAACTGTGGCTGAACATTCGTATGGTGTCCTCTACTTGACACATACTACTAACATTGGGAGTCACCAATCAACTCTCTAACATCGTTGCGAACTCCTAGGATACTTTTCTTATTATCAGATTGTCTTCCTCTATCTGGATCTTACGAAAAAAAACTTTTATTGAATAGGGATGGTTCAGCTGCAACACGCCCTGATCGTAATTCAGAACTTCTCTACTCTCAACGAGAAACTGAGATCCCAAAATTATTTCTCCATTAAGGCCATTTACTATGATTCCAACGATGTAATACATTTTCCCTTCTATTTCTATTTCTAACATAGCTTGTCCAATAAGCGACGGGATAGATCTCCCGAAAGCAGAACTGACCCTGATATTGGTAGATTTTATGAACGCTGGAGATCATTCCCGCTTTGTAACAGGTTCTCACAGCTAGTCTGACAGCGCGCTAATAGTAGCGCCGTTGTCCAGAAGCGCTAAGATTTCTCACCAAAAAGAACTACTAGTTCTTCCGGTAGCATAATAATGTTTTTCGTCGGAAGTTTATCCAAACTAGAGTCAAGCAAATTTCGAAATATCGCGTTCGACTCGTCAAAACAAATTAAACCTCTTGCTGACGAACGTCGTTTGCAACACTGGCAAAATATTCCTTTTCAATGATTTCTACACATTTACTACAGTTACTTTCGTTTTCTACAATTTTAATTTCCTAACACTATCGTCCCTCAGTGTACTACATGAGATGAGCATTTCTCTTTTTCACTATTACGGATGTATTCAGGTGTAAGATTCGCTGGCGTTTCCAAATATTCAGTATAACATTCTCTGTTCCGCCTCCCCGAGTACGCGCGAGACGTCCTCAGTTTCGCGCAATGTACGGCAGTTCGGGCGTGAGTGATTTCGAGACTGAGGGTGTCCCGAGGGTCCTGCCCTCTGTTCTTTAACATTTATTTCGTTTATTTCCTGTGAGTATTCATTCCCACTCTCATGACCAGAGTTCCATCCTCTGCCTCGATCACGCCTATTTCTATTCCTCTCCGTCTATACGCCGTGCTGCCTCGCACTCTCCAACCACGGTTTCCTTGTTGGCAAATCTCATCATTCTCGTAATTCCGATGTTTTGGTGGTTCTGATTGTCTCTCTTACCCCTCTGATTGTAAGGACCACTATTTTGGTGCGCCCTTCTGCGTATCCTAGAGGGGTTACCTGGCCTATTGTTTCTCTGAGAAGGTGGCAACTGCTCTCTGACTCCTTCCTGCACCTCAAGCATGTTGATCCCGCTCCTACCACCATTATTGGTACTCTGGGGTTGGTAAGTGCTTTGTAGCTCCCCTACAATTTCCAAGAGCTCTTCAATTGTTCAAGACTTGGAATGACCATGCATCTATAAATCGAAAAAGGCAGTTTTCTCGGAAGCACACGAAGTAGTACCTGTTGCGGCAGTGGCGGGTCGGGTATACTATTGTTATGTAATAACACCAACAGATAATGTAGGCTTTTTCTTTGCCCTCGGCTCGAATCTCGCAGTAAGAATCGTTGCACGTAGATTCGCCCGTTTCTCTTCTCTGAAATAGGTAGCTCGGAAGTAACTAATCAATTCTTGGTGGTTCTGGCACTTTACCGATGTGACCTGTTACCAAAGCCTGGAATCGCCTAGAAACTGCGTGTACAGAATGCTACCCTTCTGTATCGAGGCACACCAGTAAGCTCAAAATAGCTCTTCTATTCCTGCAGGAAGTTATGAGCCTGCACCTCGTTTTCTGCACCGGAGAAGTTTGCCGACGTCTGGTCGCGGAGCAGAAAATCCAGTGCGGACGCCAATTGGCACGATTGAGGTATATTTCACAACTTGAGACACGACTGTTCTGCTTGATTGTTTCGTCTCGAGTCATCAGGAGTCTGTTTCGACTGGCCTGAAACCCGATATACCGCTCTGTTATTCGAGACGGAAGCAGACGTGTTTATCTCGCTCGTACGGTCTGGAATCGTTTCCCTCAGCGATTCGAGCTTTCGTTCCAGTTTGGAACATACGTTGCTCACATTTTCCTGTATTTCATAAATACCATACCGGCATTCACTCCGTACCCCTCGAAATGTTGTTCTTGCCCGACATCTCTTGTTGCTCGAATGAATTCCTCTCTCCAATTGATTTTTGCATGACTGAGTTTATTCTGTAATTGGCCTAAAGTTCCATCAACTGTGTCAATTCGCCCTAATATTTCCCCTACACTTTCGCGGACACCTTACACCTGTATAGTGACATCATTCACGTGATTACCAACTCTTTCAACATCACCACGTAAGTAGCCCACTTCCCGGTCTATCTTCGCTAAATCATATCCTAAAGCCTCGGTGATCTCTTCAATCCGATTTCCTGAGCTGAACTCAAGTTGTCGAACTCCCTCATCTGTTTCTCGTATTGAATTATTTAGCTCTGCGCACCTCACTGTTAACTTCTCATTTAGAGACTCTGCAGTCGCGTCTAAACGAGCATTACTTTTGGACGCAGGTGGTAAGCTCCTGTCTAACGTTGACAGTTATCTCGCTCCCTGCAGACCCTAACCACTCGACTAATCTCTGGCTTGCCTCTTCCTGTTTTTGTTCCTGCTCTCCTACTTTCCCTTCTATATCCTGCATAGCTTTTTCTTGCTTCTTCTGTTGGTTTTCTAACGTACACGATATCTCCTGCAGCGATTTTTCTTGCCTGTCCGACGTTTCCCTTAACATTAAAAACAACGAGGAGTGGGCGAGGTCGGTCATATTGTCTACAAGCCGAGCCGAGTTCCCTGGAACTGGTTCAACTGTGCGCTCAGTCTTTATATCACTGGCGCCAGGGTTGCCAGTGTTATTGTCTCACACATTTTCTTCCCTCACAGTTGTGTCCTGACTAACTGTTTCGCTGTCATCGTGTCCCAAATCGCATATCTCGTTACGATTTCCTTCAAAGTTAGCCATTTTTCTCGTTTGGCTACGCGTCTTTACCACCAATACGCTAAGATATACAATACCCTAAAATTTCTATAAACGCGAATGTCACAATTAATCTCCCTTCTAAATTCTAAGTATTAGGAAATTCTCTAAATTAGCGTATACCTTTAAATGATCATACGCAACAAACAATAAATACACACAGATACACTGAAATTTTCTTGATATACGCGAGAAATTAGAACTAAAATTAACCTTTCACGCGCAAGGCTTATTTCAGATGATGCGGTTCTCTGAGCGATAGTATTGCTAAGCTGAGGGTTTCAATTGGCACAACAGAACTATCATAAAAACAAAATTAATTATTTGACTTTCTTTAAACTTCCCTCAGCTTTTAATTGCCCAGTTTCATTAAAACAAATAATTTTGAACGTGACCAAATTTTTGAAAATTCTCCAAATCTACTTGAGCAGTTTTCCTCTAGACTTACAAAGTTACTAAATTTTTAAACCTGGAGTGAATCACGGCCCATGCTGGGTAAGCTAAATTTGTAAAGTGGAGGGTCAAAGCCACAAAGGGGCTATGTAAATAAAGTGAAAATTTAAATAAATTTAAATACGTAAATCTGAAATGCAAATAAATGATCTGAATATATGAAAATTTCTAGCAAAGTCGGTAGAGCTTAATTTAAATGTCGGTAGAGCAAAAATTAATTTAAACCGATAAAGGGATTATGTTGAACAAAGTAAATTTAATTTATATAAGCATTTTAATCAAAGATGAAACTCTAATTTTCAGGTCAACGTGTTTTATTCCAGGTATTACGAGACAATATTTCCCACCCACGCAACATCTGTTTGTTGCTGAACCGCATTGTACCGGACTTTGACAGCTCCAGAACAGCTGAAAGGAATACACAATAATAGCACACTTTTGTACATACCTTAACGGACTTTCCGTGTAGAACGATGAGCACCGATTCATTTGCTGAGTAAATTTTAATGTGGTGTAAACACACGTTAAGCACTTACACTGAATTTATTTAAAAGAACAAAAGTACTTTTAAATTTTTAATTTTCAAATTGTTTCGCCGAAATGTTGTTATTGTTCTTTTAGGCCTAATTTTTTCCTCATAGTAGTCCCTGCACGATACGATGCATTTCCTAGTCCTTGTCCTGAGTGTCTCCTATGGTTCCATCTCTTATTCTAGGCGTTGCCCCCCTATTTTCCCATTTAGTGGGACGGTCGTCGACGTTGCTCTTCCCAAATGAACAAGACATTGTCCGCTGCACTCCTGTTTCGCATACTGTTGTCAACTTAGGAAAGAATTGATGATTCCCAGTGTATGTTGCCTGCAGTGATGTAAGTTCTGGACACCGCTTTTTCGCCTAACTGTGCGCTCTCCAGCCTGTTAAGTGGCTATGGTGGGACTAGCTAACTTCATCACCCTAATAGCAAAGGGAAGATGACACTGAATGTAAAATAGCGTTCACAATAACCGTTCGTACTTTCCTGCACATTTCAAACTGTCACGCAAACCACTGTCCTACCTATGTACACAGTTGCGATGTTCACTTTTACAGGATTGACAAATGATGGTTTCTATTGTTCTGTCGCTGAACATTCTAAACATGACAAATATTTCATGTGTTTAGCAATTTTTTTATATAAATGTTGTTACGTAAGCTCAAAGAAGCACCAAAGTTAAGTTAAAGATTGCTAATAGAACTGTAGATGGATATTGCATTGCCTATATGCCCAAGATACTAGTTTCTTCATCGAAGTCAAGATATAAAAATCTCAAAGAACGCGAAAGTGATTCTTCTGCTCTCCCGATCCAACACCAAGTATCCAGATTCTACCCGTCTGTCCTCTTTAAGGAACCCTTCTTCTTGTCAAAAAGTCTGGGCTCACTTCCTAACTACTGCAAATCTTATGACGGAGGTGAGGCGCGGTACCAGGGAAATTCCTCCACAGGTCATTGTACCTTTTGACCTAAATTTGCACTTTGCCATTTTTTCCTATTAATTATTTAAAATTGGTAACTAATATTCACAATCCGACGCTTACATTAACTAGAGTAAATGTGGAGCATTCAATCGGTATGCTTCGCTTCACTCAAAACAGCACTAATCGACGTATAATTTAGGTTTCTACACAAAGTGTGTATGCATTCCACTCAAGATAACAACTTAGTTTTCTCACTTTCACAGTGCTGCCGCCTATCTGGATTACCTTGAGTTGGTTCACCTGTATGAGGGGTTGCTATAGTTGAGATTTGCACTCAGTTTCATTGTTTTTAGATGATAGAAATATTTGTCAACACACAACACATTAAAATACATATATACATACATTAATACACCTGCCCTGAACGTATGAAATGTTGTCATATCAAATAACATTATAATTAAGCAGTTTGTTCGTCGTGAGTACTGTTTTTTTCTCCCCAGGTTGTCGGCTGCCACGACAACCAGGTTGTCGCTTTTATATTTATCATGCATCTCCCTCAGGTTTAAACTGTTAAATAAGCCTTTCTTTATACGTTTACTTAATAATACTATGAAGCGACTAACCTATTTTACATACTATGATATCGTAACTTCAAGAAAACATTTACAATACTAAAATAATAACTTGTGGAAGTAAAATTATTTACAGGGCTCGTTTCCTGGATTTTCCTCCGGTGAGGTGAAGGAAGCTTCAAATTGCTAGGTCCGTCTTGAGCTGGTAGAATTTCTATTGGAGATGATGCTTCCCACGAAAAAGGTATGATTTCTGATCAACTAGTCAAAATTTCACACATCTTTGTAAATTAAAATTTTGAATACACCTTTCAACTCGAGGAAGCGTTTTTAACAATGGCTGTTCTCGTCTCGGTGTCTCCAGCTGTCACCGTTTCCGACCATAGTAACTTTGTCGTCGTTATCCTTTATAGGTCTATAGATACTAGAATTTCAGCCATATTCCTTTACTCAGTGGACAATAGAGTTAGCAACGATGCACCAGTTGCTTCAAACTCCTGGGTGTTCTCTGCTTGCAGTCAAAGAACCTTCAAACTTTTCTTCTAATTTTTTCTATGTGCTGGGTTTCATGCGAGCTACGTTCCAACTTCCTACAATTTCCAGAGCATCGCCTGGCAATTACATTTCATTTGAAATCAACATTTAATTAATATCCTTATTTATTCTGATCCATAACAAGACACCAACACACACAATAATAATAATGATACACATAAAAATTAAATAAACCCTACACAATTACTTCCACAAATAAATCCTTTACTTAACGCCTAAGTAAATGCAAATGATTATAGGGAAATATATATCTTATATATAAATTGAACACCAAAATTTTGTATGCATAACAAAATAGATGTGATTTGCATACGGTACTGTATGTGTTTTACAGTGTGTTTGTGTGTGTGATTGGAGTGCAATATTTTTCTTTTCAATATTCCTTTTCAATTATTACTGTAATAATTCTTGATATTATCATAATAATCTTGATGCCAGTATGGTTCAAGTTGGAGACCAGGCATGATTATATATTAAGGGGTTCCTTATTTATGCTAATTTCGTATAGCGATACGCTCCCAACGATAACGTTAATCCGTGCCGACTTTACGTCAAAGTAATGAAATGAAGTTTCCACATTATACTCGTAATATAATTTACAGTGTCTAACCATGATAACAGAAAAACTAAAATATACAGAGAAAAGAAACTTTGCACGAAACAACTAGAGAAAGGATTATATCGAGAAGGGGTCATTGGACAGTGTTGCCATCAATGGAGGAAAAAGTTGAATTTGCAGATAGTACGATAACTTGAAAAAGATCACGAGTGAAGTATAGTTTAAGCAAGGGAGTAGAGCATAAGGAGTAGCACAATGGTCGTGGTTTGGCACAATGGTCCAAACGATAAGTCAATTTGGACGTCATCATCGCTATCAGCGACATCGAAAACTCACGAGTAGATAAGCCCATGCAATTTGTCCTATTTTTATATTTTGACAAAATTCTTATGATTCCAAGCCATTATACAGTGTTGCCATTTTTGAAAACCTTACTTCTCAGTTCAAAAATATACAGAATATTTCGGACAGTACCTGACTTATCGATAGCACCACGGCGTTTACATTTAACATATGATTCACGTTATTTCGCGAAAAGTTTGAAACACTGTTCTGCGCTTGCTTTCTCTGTGGTCTTTATTGTCATTTATGCTTTCAATGATGATATCGAATTTAGTTAATTCAATTTATAAATACAACTTTCTCTTAGGTTGGCAATACTGTCCATCCGGTGATGTTCGTCAATACACGGGCAGATGTCGTCCTTCCTGTAATTGCTTCGTCCTAAGTTTCCTTTCTCTGTCCCTTTTAGTTTCTCCGGTATCAGAATTGGACATTCTAAATTATATTGTATTCTGGAAACGTCATTTCGCGACATTTCGTAAAGTCGGCAAAGGTTCTCGTACGGAGCTGCAACTTCCATATTGCATGTTCACGGTCATACAATACATTTAGCAGGTGTGCGTATCGCAATACGAAATTGCCCTAAAATGGGACACCCTAATATATCGGGTGTTGCAAAATAAGTGTTACAACTCTTGGAAGGTGACTCCTGCCTTTGAACGAAAAAAAATCATCTTGAACTTTCGGCTATGAGACATAGTTTCTGATCTACTAGGTCCCGAAAGCGTAGGAAAATGACTTTCGATGCCAATGCTTCGGAAACTATCCAACGTAAGGAGGGCGGGTAAGAAAGTCATACCTACTGTATTGAATTTTGGATGTTTCACAATCCAACCAGCCACGCGTAAGGGATTCCCCAAACGACCGTAATGAGTCCCGCATAATCTGCCAAATAAAAATCGGTCTAAATGGATATAAATTGATTAGGTTACTACCTAGTAACAATAATTAGTTTATATTAAGTCGATATCTGGGTAGTTGCATAATCGCCAGGTACGGATGCTGGCCAACAGTGACATTCTGAGTATTAAGTGTAGCTAACTTGTACCCAAATGCCCTAGAAAGACATCTGGAGTGTCCGTAGAGCGCAATAGATGATGCAGGGTGATTCACATGTGTGGAAACACATAACGAAAAATTCTCTGAAATGCACTCATACTCAGTAAAAGTGAGTTCAAAGCGTCGGAAATGTAAGGATACGCGTCAAGAACATGAATGTTATTGCCAAGGTACCAATAATATTCTCTCAAACTGATGCAATATTATGTGCACGATTTCATACCAATAAGGATGCAGGTCAAGCTGAAATTGTGCTAGGGGACTCACTAAGAAACTGAGTAAACGAAATGAATATCAACAGTGGGATCGCGTAATCGATATATAAATGTAGCCAATGTGTGTGTTGATATCGACATGTAGCTAATGGACAAACTCAACACGTCTTACTGCTGCTGGGACATCGTCTTACGTACAAAAAATTGGAAAATAACTACTCGGGTCTTGAATCTGAGGCCGTGAACTCCCAGTAGGACAGGAAACAGCGAACACGCGAGCGACTGCGAGCGCTCTAGCCCTGAGGCTTCGAGAAAACTTCTGGAGTACATATTTTCTTTGGCAAACGTTGTACAGCCTCCCGATATTCTTGTGTGTTAGATTTTGTTACTCCTGCCGCACGGTTGTAAACAATCATAGTTTTAAGACGTTTTTTCCTGTTTCTCATGTTTTATTTTCCATACGTATGGTGTTCCAGCAGTAGTGTTACATGCGCCAAATTGGTTCATTTTTGTCTTTGTCTTGGCATGTGAACTGTGTGTAAGCTACGAATTTCTGGAGGTATTTTCCTATATGTCGGGTACGTCATATATGCCCCAGAAGAGGTAGGACATGATATAAGTTTGTTATTTTCACTCTCTATCAGAATTTGAACCTTAAATTAATAGATTTCTCTTCATACAATAATTACATAAATACATACATAACAATAATTAAATATGTACTATTGGGTTTCTTGTGTAAAATAACCCGAAATAAAAATTATAACTCATAAATAATGTAAGGTTTTGGAGAGTTGTCTCATATTCGATTTAGACTCTTAAATGTCAGTATTATTCAGTCTTTATCTTTAGTCTCCTTAACTAAAATTCTAGGTTTTCGTACAACACAATTTTTTTGATCACATTTAGATCTTAAACCGAATTAACAATGTTTTAGCTACTTGTGTTTCGATAATCAAACTAACTTTTAAAAATGTTTTCGTTATTAGCATACTAAGTGACTTACCATAACTAGAGTACTTACCATAGCATTTCTCTGCAATATATGTAAAAATACATTGTAATTTATGAATTATAACTCCCTAGATTATAACGATTTCGATATTTTTAATAATAGTAATAATAACACTAGTTAACAAAGGTTTTGTTACATAAAAGGAAATACCTGTTCTTAAAGGAACTTTTTGCGCAAATATATTTATTTCTCTAGAAAGAACAAAGCGATTTTTACGAAACTTTTAGGGTTTATTAAATATAAATCAAGGTATACTTAGGTATAATTTATATGTTACTATATGTAAGGGGACAGGAGCTAGAGGGATAAAATATCTGAAAAAGGGAAATTTTTGAGGGAATTTCCCGAAAATCCCTTTGTTACGGGAAAACTGTACGTGATGGAGAGAAACCGAGTGCATATTCGAATTCAGCGCAAAAAGTTCCTTTAAGATCAGGTGATTTTTCTCATGTAACAAACAAAAAGTTTAAATTTGTTAACTAGTGTAATAGATAGTATATTTCGGTTTCATTAATGAGTGCCACATTCCAAGTAGCAGCGAAAAAGAGGACCATTTTGGTTTAGCTAGTAATTTCGGTGAAAACATCGCATGATGAAAAATTCATTGATCGTAAAGGTCACTTATAAATTCAGCAAACCCTTAAGTCGTATTGTTGATTTTAAAGCTGGTTTTATTGATCATTGATTAATAATGTGTACTTCCTGATTTTCAATTAAACTTTTGCTTACATTTTAACCCGCCGCATTTTGAACAGGGTTGTCGTAGAGAGTTGAGAGTATTCTCTTTCATTTTACAACTGTTCTCTAACGATGGGCTACTTAACCTCCCTTGTTATTTGAAAATGTTGAATTGGACTCCGTCTGGGACCTTGTGGCCGACCCCGGGGCAAACTTTCTAACCTCGAAAAGTGTGTCTTGAAAATGATGGGATACATTTTTGCCGAATTTTCCACTTACTCAACCTTTTCCAAAAACAATTACTCGATTCAAACTATTCTGCCAGTTATTTTTAGCTCTTACATTACATAAAATGTTGTAACTCAAGATATCCAGACCGGAGGCACGTATAATTTTGGGATTCGTCTATTTATAAAATATCAAATGCAAGCTCAATTGTCTCGTTCGGATCTAAGCGGAGCAACTTTGTGACCTCCCTTGTTAGAAAATTAAGTATCTAAATATCAAATTGTAAGCAATTTCCTAAAAGTACCCTCCCGTTAATAATAATAACTACTGAATGTAACACTCATCTAATAAGACGCATTGTATAACATACACGATTGTCAACGAAGAGATTAAATCGAATGTATGACAGTGTAAAAATTATAAAACAAATACCAGCCAACGATTTATCCGTCTTTTCCTTCACCCATGGTCAAACCAAAGTATACTAAATTATTCTTGATAGAGATGCAAAAAAGCCGGCTTTTGTGAATCGATGTTTTTTTGAACATAAAAGCCGGCTTTTTTGGGAAAAAAACGAGAATTTTGGAATTTTGGCTTTTTTCATTTTCATGATTTTTCTATCTAAATAGCTTTCTTAGGATATATTCAGTAGTTAGATAAGAATTCCATGACCTGAATGCCATATTTCGCTCTGAAATTCACCATCAAGATGGATGGACCACATGTTTTACGAATTAAAGCTAACATGAAGAATGTAGTATTCGAGGGCAATTTTAGAAGCTGTTTAACTTTATTTTAACTTTCGAGTTATCGACTTTTTTTCTTCTCTAGATAATTTTAGTTTGTCATCCGTGTTTCATTTCTAAGAGGTTAGTACTCTAGCTTCTAGCGCAAAAGATAAACTTACGTTTTTCTATATACCCGTCAAAGCGTACATCTTAACTATATGTAAAACTACATGAGCTGACATAAATTATTGAGCACTTTGTGTAGGGCTGCAATGATTAAATTCGGCATGATTGTAGCTTTCAGGAACTAACCCACACAGGAAAATTACCGAAAGTGATAATTTTTAATTTTTATGGGGTCTAAAGAGGGGATGAAAAATTTTCCCATGTTATTTAAATGGGCAGTTTTTGGACATATAATCTCATGTTTTAGGTGCTCAGAATTGAAATAAAAACTTGACATTTGGTATGCTTGTACGTTTTCGTTAGCATTACCTAGTAAATCAGTAAAAATAGAAAAATCCAACTTTAGAATGGTTCCCGTGTTATTTATATGGGACACCTTTTACACCCCCAAATTATTGAGTACTTCCCCGTAGGGTTAAAATGATTAAATTTGACATAATTCAAGCTTTACTTGACAAAACCATAGGAAAATTCCCAAAAGTCAATATTTTTAATTCTTAGGGGCTCTAAAGAGGGGATGAAGAATTTCCCCACGTTATTTAAATGGGCCTTTTTTGACATATAATCTCATGTTTTAGGTATTTAGAATTGGAATTAAAATTTGAAATTCGGTGTGCTTGTACGTTTTTGTTATCGTTACCAAAATAAATCATCAGAAATAAAAATTTCCAATCGTAGAGTAATTTAATGGGGAACTGAAAAATCTTTCACATATTTATATGGGACGACTTCTACACCCCAAAATGTTTAGATACTTCCGGCAGGATTACAATGATGAAATTTGGAATGATTTTAGCCTTCTGGGACTAACCCACAGTAAAATTGTCAAAAGTTAATATATATTTTTTTAAATTTTTTCGGGGTCTAAAAGGGGATAAAGAAAATCTTTAAGTTTTACGTCCCACGGAGGGGATAAAGAAATACCCATGCTATTTAAATGAGTGTTTTCTTGGGATGCAAAATCTTATCTTTTAGATAGTTGAAAATAGGAAAAGAAATGATAGAATTGTGGGTTCAAGAGGTAGGAGGCCGTAGAGCAAGCAAACTCGGGGGTCAAAGGCTAGTTTTTTTAATATATCCGTTAAACCGTACTTCCACATTTCTGTTATACTGTAGCTGTGCAATGATTTAGCAATAATTTTCCGGATACAACCTTGAATACCAATTTATACAAATAATCAGTAGCGGATTTAGAAAAGTACTTTGGGAGGGGTTTCTCGGTTTGTTTCATTTGCTAAAAAGTCCTAATTTTAATTGGGAGGTGCTTGAAGTTTATGAGTACAGGCATAACTAATATTTCGTTTCATTTATATGTTTAGCAATAATCTTCCGGATACAACCTTGAAGATCATTTTATACTGAGAATCAGTGGCGGATTTAGAAAAGTATTTTGGGAGGGTTTTTCCTTATTAATGTTTAGTCTTTCTAAACATTCGTAATTTTTATTTGACGGGAGCTTAAAGTTTATCAGTAAAGACATAACTAATAGATATTTCGTTTGTTTTAGACATTCCGTAACTTTGAGGAACAGGCTTCACTCCGAGAGACCGCCCCCCTAACCTTTGCAAAACCGTCACTGCTGGTAGTTAGTAATAATAACGTTTAAAAACAATAAGAAAGGAAGTCGACGAACTCACAGTACACACACTATTTGTACATTCACAGATGAAATGAAGAAAAACTTTGTCAGAATGGTCGAATGGTGGGTTGAATCCAGGACTTCCCGATAGAAACGCAAAAGGTAACCACGCAGTCATGTTTGTTGTTCAGTTGTATTTAGCTTAAATTAAATATATTCCGTAGTCCTTTTTTGGGGGGGGGGTTCGTAATGATATGTGGAATCCCTCTTGTTAAAAATTCAGAAAACTTGAGGATTGGGTAAACCGTGATGGTGGTTATATAAAACTTAACTGTAGAATGTCAAGAATATACAGAACCCAAACTCTAGATGTGCAGCCTTTAAGTATATCATATAAATCTAAGTATTTATCTTATGTTTTATTTTGTTTCAAAAAGAGAGTATGGAATATTTTGAAGTAAAAATACTACATACAATTTTGCTAGTTATTTGTGTATATTTCTTAAAGAAGTGCTTACTTTTAGGGTTGGCTGGTTTACACCAACTTTTTTTTTCAAATAACTGGTTTAAACCAAAAAATAAAAAGAACGAAAAATGCGAATAGCGTGAACTTCATGGTAACGTTTCCACATATCAAACTATCTGCATTAGTTTTATTTCCTTTTGACCTTTTAATCAAGGTGTCCCATGTTCAATTCTCGGTCGAACCACAACCCGTCTTTCATGCGTAAACCAAATAGCGGTTCGGATGTCACTATAAGCGAAAGTCTTCTCTTTGATAACCTCGGTATTACGTAAGGATGTTAAGCCTAAAATACGAAAATGAAGCCAAGGTTGCTTAAATATATTGATAGAAATTGGCAAAATTTACCGATTGCCTAAGTAGCTTCCAACATTAGCTTGGATTGGACTTTCAATGATATCTGCATACTCAATTTGTAATTTAATGCCTCAGTTTTAGCGTACTGATTATGATACGTTGACCTTCAAATTTAACATGCAAAGCAATAATAGGATTTTCCCGTTATTGTTTTACATTTAAAGTAATGACGGGATTTTCCCAATGACTAGGGCAGGAGTTTCTCAATTTAAGAAATTTACTACCGGACTTCTTTAAGCTTATGGGAGCTTTTCCAGCATAACACCGTTGTTGCATAATAACCAAGGCGAAACAAACTTATTTTTGTGAATATATAATATAAGTACATAGAGCAAAATATCTAAATCAAAAAAACTGGCTTAAACAATAAAAACCTGGTTTAAACTTCCCACAAAAACGATTTTTTGGCATTTTCAAAAACAATCATGGTTCTTGCCAACCCTGCTTACCTTTCTATATAGGAGATTAAAGAATTCTTATTATATATATTGGTTAATCCTTCGGGATTCATAATGAGAATATGTAGAAAAAAATTGTTTGAAATAGCTTTTGAGCAATGCATGGTTTACTTTCGAGGTTTTATATTATTATCGGCATCAACCACTAAATAAATGACTTTTTGTGTTATAAAGAAACGAAACGAAGTCTGTTTTATCAATTTAAAGCAACATTTTGAAAAAAGCCCAAAATTTCCCAAGCAAAAAAGCAAACCAGAAAAAACCGAGTTTTTTTTTTCAAAACAGCCGGTTTTTTCCGAGCCCTTGCATCTCTAATTCTTGGGAAGTTACAAGTCAACAGGAAATCTGTTAATGATAGGAAATAAACTGAAGCAAATGCATCTTTCTCAAACTCCTGTTGCATGTAATTACATTTTCCTTTCTTCAACTTGAGCAAAATGCTTGAAGTACGTACATCTTCGAGGAGAGATGCTGACAGTCCTACTTCTCAACCTAGAAGTAAAGGAAAACTATAATTAACATCCTAATTCGGAGTAATGACAGAAGTAATACAAGAAATATAGTAATGTCTTCCCCACAATATGTTTATCATAAAATTCAGACCTGGCCGCTCTTCTCCAAAAATGCAAAAGGAACAGTCAACATTAAGAAACTTTACTGATAGATCGAAGAACGATGCTTATACTTCTTCTCCCTCTTCCTAATGGCATTCAACGAGATGAAAAGATCATATTTATACTTTTCTTCTACATTCTCACTCCACGACAACCAAACAAATACAACTCCATGTAAAAGAAACATAAGTAGAATTTCATCACATTGTCTGTCTTCTCCTCTTCTCATACGTAAGGCAACAAAGAATAATTCGTATGATCAGTACATTGACCTGGAAATATTAAAATCTACCAAAGCAAAAAGTAAAAAGAATACTTGTAACGTTTGTGCCAGTTACGCAGGGATTCTTCCTATATCACAGTTGGTATATGGTCAGCGCATGTTTTACAAACTATCACCTTTGCTAACAACCCGAGCCTAAACTTACAATTGCCTCATACTCTCAACTTAATCACTAGATCAAACTTACCCTTCCAATTGTTAATGTGAGGCCAGTGTTAGTACTCAACAAAGAGATTGAGTTATTTCTAAACTATTTGTATAGAATTTATAAGAGTTACACGGTACTTTTACACGGTACTAGTATACTTTTTATTACATCTATTCTAGCATTATGCCTGAAACTTGGTCAGTAGCTTTTAGCCGGCGTATGCAACAAGAAAAATCATAAGGAACAACGTCACATTAGCTCCTGCAAAACAACACACATTAAATACAATCACAGTAATACTAGATTATCATTGAAAGCTGACATTATAGAAAGCTGATCTCATAGAAAGAGACCCGTTACTTACGAAACTGTTTAACAAAAATATGTAGAGTATAACTAGTAAATAACCTTCCATATCCTCGTTTCTTGCATTGATAGTTTTAAGGAACACTAATAGCACCATTCGCAGATTTAGATTTGCGGTACTAATAGCTTCTATTCCAGGTTTATATCCCACTCTTTAGTGCTGAGAGTAAGTTGTCTGCGATAGGGTATTAATTAATCAGCTCCTTACGCACCAGAGCTGAAGGTCATCCACACTAGAAGCCGGCAGATCATTCGATGAATGTTGCAATCTTATCCACAAAATAAAATAAACGTATGACTAGCAAAAGGAAGTTGTACATCCGACATAACAAGCACTTCAATCTTTACCAGTCTATTCTGTGCTAATCAGTAACTGATCCAGAATTCGCTTCTATTTCTGTTTTAAAGAAGCTTTAAAACTTGCTAAATGAAATGTACTTATTCTGAACGCTGTACAACTAACATGTCATTTAAATGCAGTTAATATTGGCTTAGAATACCATAAACTATAACTATTCTCCGCATCGCCATGTTGTAGTCAATACATGATGTATGTCTAAAATCTATGGACAGCCAAATTAATACATGTAATTCTCCAAGGAAAGACAGCCAAAGCTATTTAGAAAACAAGGCCTAAACTAGTGTAGCCATTGGGGATAAAGATTGAGTTCTAAGCACAAATCATGTAACAATTTGACTTGCGTTATTTCTGAATTTATACGTAACACTGATCACAAAAATGATTAATGCGAGTAAAAAAACACGGGAGGAAAGCGGAGGTAGAAAACGCAAATTTTAGCTGTTTTTATTAATCACAATATATCCGTAAGCATTGGAACTTGAGCATCTAAACCTTTCAGTTTTATTTGCCTTATTGTCTTCTACGATTCAATTTTAGTGCCTTTTTGAGCTAAATATAATTGTTTCGTTCATATTTTTATTTTTACTCAGTATTGGAAATGCGTGATATCAGTTTTTTAGCAACAGATTCTTTACAGGTTCCAATTCGGCAAATGTTTCCTTTAAATGTGCTTCGTAATTTCATGTTCCATAAAGAATGACTAATACCGTCTGAGTTATAAGCGACATTACTGTATCGTGTGCGAAACAGATCACTAGGCGTTTACCAAGTGTTACCTTCCCACAAACGGTAGATGTTAGCAGCTCATGATGATTAACATATATCGGGTATTGCAAAATATGTGTTACAACTCTTGGGAGGTGACTCCTGCCACTGAGACAAGAAAAAGAACTTTCGGCTATCGGACATAGTTTCGGATCTACAAGGTGCCGAAAGCGTGGGAAAATTAGTTTCGGACGCCAATAGTTCGGAAACTATCCAACGTAAAGAGGGCGGGTAAAAAATTCACTGAAGAAGTCATACCTGCTGTATTGAATTTTGAATGTTTCACAATCCTACCATGCACGCGCAAGGGATTCTCCAAAGGAACGTAGGGAGTCCCGGGTAACCTACCAAATGAAAATTGGTCTAAATGGATATGAATTGATAAGGTTTCTACCAGGTAAAATTAATTCGTTTGTATTAAGTCGATATCTGGAACAAATACAAAATGGTGGACACCTTCATGCCCGTTGTGTGTGGTTGCATAATCGCCAGGTACGAATGCTGGCCAACAGTGACGTTCTGAGCATTAAGTGTAGCGAATTTGTACTCAAATGTTCTAGAAAGACATCTGGAGTGTCGGTAGAGCACAACAGATGAAGCAGGTGATTCACATGTTTGGAAACTGGTAACGAAAAATGCCCAGAAAAAATGCACTCATACTAAGTAAACGTGAGTTCAAGCGTCGAAAATGTAAGGAATATCATCAAGAACATGAAAGTCATTGCCAATTCACCAATAATATTCCATCAATTCGATGTAGTATGATGTGTACAGTTGCATACCAATAAGGATGCAACAACTGAGGACAAGTTGAAATTGTGCAAGGGGACTCACAAAGAAATTGGGTAAACTAAAGGAATGTCACTAGCAGAGATGTTCACCCTCGCGAGAGTGGCCCTCTCGAGGGCATCCTCACCCTCAAGTTCCCTCGCCCACAGTGACGCGAGG
This sequence comes from Thermobia domestica, assembly GCF_964235325.1. Classification (NCBI taxonomy): domain Eukaryota; kingdom Metazoa; phylum Arthropoda; class Insecta; order Zygentoma; family Lepismatidae; genus Thermobia; species Thermobia domestica. The sequence continues at coordinate 104,328,278 of NC_137457.1, forward strand.
GCGAGGACAAGCTTCGATGGCGAGGATGAGGGTGCGCGAGGGTGAGGAAAAGCTTCGACGAAGAGGGCGAGGGTGCGCGAGGGCGAGGTCAAGTTTCGGCAGCGAGGGCGATGATGCGCGAGGGCGAGGACAAGCTTCGATGGCGAGGACGACGGTCCGCCAGGGCGAGGAAAAGCTTCGACGAAGAGGGCGAGGGTGAGGGTCAAGTGTTACTGCAGGAGCGAGGGTGCACGATGGTTAGAGACCACTTCCTTCAAGAGAACGAGGGCACGTGAGGGAGGAGGACAAGCTTCCTTAAAAGCAACTGTTTTGGAGTTTGCTGTTTGACCTCTTTTGGAGAGAGGCAAAATGTAAAATATCATCTGCCATGTCCCCTCGATGAAAAGTTAGTGTCATAGCAAGGTTATATATTAATGGAATTTTCCTTTCAATTAATTGGAGTAGACAACTTCTCGTGTCTACGTACATAATTACTAAAAAATAATAATGCAAATAAGAATAATATTTGATTTTGACCATGAAAGTTTCCGGGTAGAAATAGCGCTCCATTAAGAAGTAAGTGTGCCTCATTGTTGCTCTTCCTGTGCTGGAGACGTTTTAGATAAGAAGTGTCTACTACACTGTCATGTTTAAAGAGTGTTGGTAGACAGACAGACAGTCACTCACGTCATTCAGCAGTAAATGACAAGAGCGCTGATATCTGAACAAACATAATCAATGAGAGAACCATCAGAATGCAGTAGATCAGATGGAAAAAGACTTGATGGAATCACTTTGGTTCATAGATGGCCATTTTGCTCTGGACTCTCTCGGACTCGGGCTCATTTTTTTTCAACTGGGCTCTCGCTCATTTATTCCTTTGGGAATCGTGCTCGGGCTCACTTCCCTCAGTTGGACTCGCCCTGACTTATTTCATTGGCGCTCGGGGTAGCGCTTAATTATTGAACCCGAGAACGGTTGAGCGCGAATGCCGAGCTTTTGATGCCCATGAAATGGGCTGATTAATAGCATACATCCTCCTCTAATGTCCACCACTGATGAAGTTGTTACAACTAATCGGAATTTTTAACTTTTCATAGTTTTGTGACAGCCCAAACTATTATCTGAATCGATATTTGTTAAAATAATGTCAGTCACTATTGTATCGATTTTCATTCTTTCTGCTTTTATAATCTACGTGGGTATAGCTATCATTTAGTTACAAAATAAATATGTTTTTTCTTGTCCTTAAATAGAAATATCTGACACGTTAATACTGAAATTTTGTTAAAAGAGCTGCTTTAACAAAATAAATTTAATAAGTTCCACAAGACATAAGTTGTTTATGCAGCCGAAATTTGCAACTGTTGACTGATTGCCATTTAGCGTCCTCTTTCGTCGGCGAGGCTATATGAGAAGTGGACCTATAGGTTTAACGCGGAATTCGATCCACTGTCGTTCAAAGTTCTCTCACTCGGAAGTGTCCCCAGGACCCCATGCACCAAAGGTTCGCGTGCAAGCCAGTGAGATAGGGTTTGTATGTTGTGTTGTTCAATGATTTTTATTAGGAATAAAATACGTTACAGGATGTTATACTGATTGGAAATATTATAGTGCAAGTATTAAACGATTGTGTGGTAAAAGGAGAAATACAAATTTGGACAAATTAAAAAAAAGGCCTGGAAAAAACTGTAGGATATATGAAACATATAAAACTTAGGAAAAGCCACTTCAGCAAAACGAGCAGGATTTTGTTTTGGGTAAACAGTTTAATCATATTATTATTAATTTCGCACAAATGTGCCACACATCATAGCATGGGCGGCGATTAGAGGGGCAAAGGGAGACATTGGAAATATAAATTTGGAAATATAAAGTTTTTGTATGTATTAAGGTTCATAGAATGAAAATGGTGCCATAAAATATTTGACGTACTTAGAGCTACTTTTAAGAACTCCAAACTCTGAGATGCGTTTTATTTGTATATATAAAATAAAGAAGATTCCTCTTCTGTGGAGGAGCGATCGCCCCGATCGCCCCCCCCTGGATCCGCCACTCACGATAAGGAAATAATTCAACAAATAGAATAATTGAATAATTGATGCTCTGATTTTCACGAAGGAGGCCCTCTCGAGGCCTCCTCACCCTTAATTACCCTCGTCCTCAATGATATGAGAGCGAGGGTGCGCGAGGGCGAGGAAAAGTTTTGAGCACGAAGGCGAGGGCGAGCGAGGATAATGGACAACTATCGCGAGGGCGAGGGTGCGCGAAAGCGAGGACAAGCTTCGATGGCGAGGGCGAGGGTGCGCGAGGGCGAGGAAAAGCTTCGACGAAAAGGGCGAGGGTGTGCGAGGGCGAGAAAGTAGTAAGGGGGTTACTTCAGGACACTTTTTGGCCCCTGGGTCCCTGCCTAAGGACCCATGGTCCCTGGCTCGGGGTCAATGACCTAGGGGTACCATGGCCCACCCCTTAATTTTGGCAGGGGTACATAGGACCACCCCCAGGACCCATGGTCCCTGGCCCGGGTCAATGATCTAGGGGTACTTAGGACCACCCCCTCTAGAATTTGGCAGGGGTACATAGGACCTCCCCTCTTAAATTTTGGAAATTGCCAAATCTAAAAATTTGGTGTGTTAGCCTAGGACCATAGTATGTACCTCTATTAGTATTGGGGGTCTATGTCGTTCCCTTTCATGGGTAAAAAATTGCCAAAAATTTAAATTCGGAGGTTTTTGACCTAATTTATCCCCTTTGATGAGGTACTATTATCCTATATGGTTATATGGGCATATACAGGGATTCATTACCTTTCATAAGACATGGGTGTATTGGTGCACCCCTTTAAATTTTTGGGAGGTGTACCTTGGTCTACCCCCTTCAATTTTGGAAATTGCCCAATTTTAACATTTTTGTACAATAGTATAGAACCCTAGTATGTATTACTATAAATTTGGGTGGTCCACTTCGTTCCCTTTAGGGGTACAAAATTGCCAAATTTTAGTACAACCACATGTTTGTTTTTTTTGGGCTCATTTTTATTCCCTTGGATGAGGTCCTATTACCTTATATAGTTATATGGGTGTATACAGGTGTTTATTTCCTATTGTAAGACATAGGTACATTTGTGCACCCCTTTAAATTTTTGGCAGGGGTGCCTTGGCCCACCCCTTAAATTTTGGAAATTGCCCAATTTAAACATTTGGTGTAATAGTATAGAACCCTAATATAGATCACTATAAATTTCGGTGGTCTACCTCGTTCCCTTTTAGGGGTGCAAAATTGCCAAAATATAAACGTAAGCAATACGTTGTATCACGTGTTTGGGTTTTGACCTAATTTATTCCCTTGGATGAGGTCCTATTACCCTATATGGTTATATGGTCATGTATAGGGGTCCATACCTATTATAAGACATAGGTACATTTGTGCACCCCTTGAAATTTTTGGGAATGGTACCTTGTTCCAGCCCTTTAATTTTGGAAATTGCCAAATTTAAAACATTTGGTATCATAGTACTGGACCCTAATATATATTACTATAAATTTGGGTGGTCCACCTCGTTCCCTTTTAGGGGCCATTTTGTTCCGCTTTAGGGGTGAACATGGATACAGTGGTCCACTTCGTTCCCTTTTAGAGGGCCATTTTTTGTTCCGCTTTAGGAGTGAACATGGATACCTTGGAAGCGTCCCGAGTTTGATTCTTGGAAATGTTGAATTTAACGTCCTCGCGAAAACGATGGTGATGAGAAATGATAGGACGAAACATGAACTTACTTGACTGAGGATTAACGCAGGGACCTCATACAGTAGAGACAAGCGCTGAGCCATCGTACACGTGTGTTGATTACTATGCAATGGTCCCGAGTTTGATTCTTGGTGCTAGTTTCAGGAAATGTTAACGTTCCCTTGAAACGATGATGAGAAATGAGAAAACACCATAAACTTACTTGCTTGCGGATTGAAGCAGAGACCTCACACATCAGATATAAGAGCTGAGTCACCATACTCGATTGAGAAGTTGAGTTTGTTGTTTACAATGTAATGGTCCCGAGTTCGATTTTTGTGTTAGTTTCAGGAAATGTTGAGTTTAACGTCCCCTTGAAACGATGATGAAAAAATGGTAGGAGGAAACATGAACTTACTTCGTTGTGGATTGAAGCAGAAACCTCACACGTTAGAGACAAGCGCTGAGTCACCGTACTCCATTCAGTGCGAACAGTTTCGCGTATGAAAAGAAGACGAGCAGATTATGTTACATTACACATTTCAGTGCGAGCAGTTTACACTTGGTTTATGTTTCATATAGAAAGATAGAAGATCTGTGTTGTCATCTTTTTACTTCGTGTGCGACTTTGACCTTGAAGAAAAACCTTGCTGACTCAGTGCTAAGCATTGACGTATACACATAATCTTATTGTTTAGTTGGCGTTATTTAGAGATGAATCAGACATTTAAGGTTGCTGGTTCGAATCTAGTTGTGTTCGCTGTAACTCAGTGCCTGAGCGAATTTCCCAGTGTTGCCAACACTATCAGGATGAATCGATTCACTTAGTCAGAGCAGTTTCGTGACGAAAACTGATTTTTGTTTTGCACACAATTTTTTTTTCTGAAACAGAATTTTGTTTGTACATAAAATTTTTTTCTGAAACAGTTTTGTTTTGTACACAAAAATTTCTGAAACAAAATTTTGTTTTCGTACACAAAAAATTTTTCTGAAAACATTTTTTTCGTACACAAAAAATTTTCTGAATCAGTTTTTTGTTTCGTACACTAAAATTTTTCTGAAACAGAATTTTATTTTGTACACACATTTTTTTTTATTTCGTGCACGAAAAAAGTTCTGGAACAAAAATTTAGTTTGATTTTTTTTCATAAAAACATTTTTTATTTATCGGTAAACTGATTCAGAAAAAAGAAATTGAAATCGCAGTACATGAAAAAGAATTTGATTTTAGGATGTGAAATAAAACACAGAATCATGTTTTTGTACATTTATCTTTTAGCAAGTGAAATAGAATACAGAATTTCTTTTTCTTCAAAGGAAGACGTGTCCGTGACGGGTACAAATTATGTAAAGAGAAAATAAAAACATATGAATATGCATGATAATATTGGTTTTTTTTCCTGTGAAAGAAGAAAAAGAGATTATTAACATCGAACTAACTGATCAAGAGAGAGTGAGGTGAGAAAAGAGAAGCAAATGTGACGTACCTGAAATCCTCTTTTTTTTCTCCACTGGTTTCTGCAAGGTGATGTCATTTGAGTTTGTCTCTCCGCTCGTGCATCGTTGAAGCATGTCCCGTGCACCGTCTTGATTCTTTGCCCCGTCTTTGGGAAGTGATGTTGGTGGAATTAGGGAAAAATATGGCTGTTATTCTGTTCTGGCTTTTTTATACCCATAGGGCAATGTCTCGTATGTATCTGGTATTAATCGGCGTTTTTTATAGTTAAAAGTGTACTTCTTTTCTTCAGGTTTTGTGTCAAGATGATGATCGTGGGTTCTGTAATTTTTGTGCGGTGTGCTAATGGAGATTTTTCACTCGATTGATTTATGATCATTTGCTCCAGACTATTAAAATTTAACTTTTGACTTGCAGTATAATTGAGTGTGAATCCACGAATTTTGCATACATAACTGGTTGATTTCGTGTCGGGGTCGTAGATTTCAAAGGCGTATTGTTTTGGGCCACCAGACACGAATTTTTTAATGCATGCTTTTGGTCCAATTGATTCCAGTTCATTTGACATTGAACCAAGAAATACTTCTGGTTCTATTGTGGGCTGTGATGGTCGTTGCGTGAATATTACGGAATCTGTATCGAAATATAGTACTCTTTCTTGCAGCAATTCTAAATATTTGTAGAGTTCCAGACGAGCTTGACACGTTGTAAATGCTCCAAGGACAACATTAGCATTGTTATTTTGTACTGGAACATCATCTTCACACTGCCAATAAAGGTATAACAACGAATCATTAACAGGTAAAATTTGGTTGACTTTTATATCTGGAGCAGTTAATTTCTGATACAGTTCTTTGGGGTCGTTAATGATGGTCGTTTGGCTGAAATTGTCTCTTATAGCGAGTCGTCCCCAGAAGACATTCAAACAGAGCTTTGCAAGACTACGGCGTGATGAATTTGTCATTATATTTGTGGCATCCAAAGTTATGCCTTCCCGTTGTTGTACCACTTGAATATACTGCTGCTTTTCTTCCTCGGTGACGCAATTGGCAGGCCAACCAGAAGCTTCCAGCTTAGATTTCAAAAATGTGTTAATGTATTCGCTGAATAATCCGCCAGTCTTGGTTTCTGGATTATATACGGTGATGTCGTAATCCCAAATTTCGTAAATTTCAATGACTTGATACCCAAGTTCAATGGCTTTTTGAATTTCATAGGACACCCACGTTCCTGTTAGACTTCGTTCACTGTCCGAATGTGTACATTCAGAATCTTGATTTAATGCTGTGGCACAGGCAGCACAAAGTGGAAACAACAACTTCTTATTTGAGCGAAATGGCAGCACTGGATGAAACACATTTCTGCTAGGCAAAATCTTCAACTTGACCAATCCGTTGACAGTTTGAATGTCGGGCATTTCTGGATCTCCCTGTAGATATATTCGTCGATGCCCTATTGGATACCGTCCACATTTATTCACATAAGGATACAGGGAAACGATATCCAAGAATTTTATTTCTTCGCCTTCATTTTCATTTGCGACGTGATACAATTTAATGGCATTTACACGACCACCATAGAAACTGTCTCTTGATTTTAATGATGTCTTATTAGTATAAGGATGTGTGCTTAAAGAAGAGGCCAATGCTGGATTGGATTTTAACACTTGACGAAATTCACATTCCCACATTTCATGTACTTTATATCCCATGGATCGTAATAATTTCATTTTACGCTGTGTTCTCTCGTAGCGATAGTTCATCGTTTCTTCGGAGTTCTCATAAATGGGCTGATCACGGCCTGTAGGGACTCATAGAGGACAGCCATGGAATCTACAGCCTTCAAATTCATACACGTGTTCCTCTTTAGTGTCGGGATCTTTGTAGTAACCGTCCAGATGAAAACCAGCAACATAAACTTCTTTCCCTTTGGCCGCATGTAGAATTGGATGACCCTCTTTTTCTTCCATGTAGGCAAGCCACTGCAAAGCAATCCGTGACTGATTGTTTCTGTGACGGTATCCTCGTGCAGGAAGAATGCTAATAGTATTGGGTTTTAAGAAATTTCGTCGAAATACTAAATTGCACGCACTCGCCAAAGTGATAGCCTCCAGGAAAGGATTAACGTGAGTTTCTTGTTCAAAAGTGGTCATGAAAGATATACAAGCCATTCGAAGTACGTTGACGTCCTGGACACAATAGTTCACCAATTCTTCTTGGAAAATAAACGTATCGTTCTGGTGTTCGTTGTACCATGTCATGAATTTTTCTCGTTCATCCACTTTCATTTCATCTGCACCATAATAATGGATGTCCGGTAATTTTCCCACATACGTTTGATTTGCAGCAGTATTAAAAAAGTGTGGAAAATATCCTTTGGTCGCTGGTAAATGAAATGCCTTGGATAATTTACTTAAAGCCATTGGCATGAAATTTAAAGAGTCAATAAACGATAAGTGATTCACTTTCATGCTTAAAATTTTTGCTCCGTTCAAGATCAAAGTAGGTTTCAATTCATGTTTTTCCACTAAAGATTTAAGAATAAAATGACCATCATATCCCTTAGAATTATGTGCCAAAGATACAATAAGTTTGATGTTGGGTCGTGGTTGACGTAAATACGCAAGAAAGGCATTGATCGGATCATCTTGAAAAATATGTTCCCGCTGTCCACAAACTTCACACGGATGATGTATATCTTCATCTTGAACACAGTTGTAACATACTTGTTGGGCCACCAGTAAATTGGGCTTATGAATGAACGTGTCTTCATCAAAGAAAGTATCCTGTGTGGCTTCGATATCATAGAAAACAATCATAGCCTTCTTGGTATGTAACACTGATGGAACTCCAGGTTTAAATTGAGTCGTATCAGGCTTCATGTAGCATTGGTGAGTAGACGTAACGTGTTTATGGCACACATTACAAAAATAATCTGTACAATCATGTTTTCTTTCCCCTGTACGGACAAACGAATGAATGCGTAGACATTTGGAACACTGTTTCACCATCTTGCATACTGATTGGCCCTTATGATATGGTACAGTCAGATGATTTATATAGCATGTTTCACCATAAAATTCACGATTGCATTCTGGACACTGCTTCTCTGTATTTGTCTTACTGCATGGCGGTTTCTGCAAACATTTCTCACACATGGAAGAACAGTTCTTGACGTGTCTATTTCTGTTATTATATTTTTTGTGGCATGCAGCACGGTAATAGCTGGTAGAGAAAACGGCTGTTAATGACGTGATGATGTCATAATGAGAATTGATGCACATTAAATTGATTGGAATCTTGTCTTCGCCACCTGGTCCTTCATACAGAATATCTTCTCCTGAAAAAACTGGTGTATACGGTAAGTTTATAATTTGTCAAGTAGCGTTGCAATTGTCGCAATTCTTCCACGGATCCCCAATGGTCTAAATTCACTGATGATCTGGATAAAAGTTCATGTACGTCAGGGAGAACAATACACTTGCGCTGTTTGCGATATTGATCGTAAACTTTTTTATTTGTATCCTTATATTTCTTTAGGCCAATAGCAATCACAATCGCATAAGTCAAGCATTTCTTGTCGGTGTTTTTCACTCGTAAAATGCCTTTCTTGCACTTTAATAATTCGTCGTTTGATAAAAGACCTCGACGCACGAATCCAAATCCACGGGGCACATCCACATGATGAAAATGTACAATGAACGGTTCGTTCATGAGAAAACTATCGTTACTTTGAAGGATGCGATCAAAGGAAGCCCATAAAGTCTCCAGTGTCAAATTACTTGCACGCCGAAAAGATAGATAAAACGGTTTGTTCTTCTCATCGTGAGATAAAATCGATAATCCAACCATCGATGATTCGTCGACATTTTCCAATAAGTAATCCAGCATCTGTTGAAAGGAGGCCTGAACCCATTCAACAATATCGGTGCCACTGGTCGGAGCATTAATGTGAATTTCCAGCATTCGTCCTTCAAGATTAAAACGCCGATAATGTCTATTGATTTCTCGCAAGACAGTAAAGCCAGAAGTAGCCATATTCAAATAGGAAAAAGGTAAGGTAAGCAAAAAGGGAATAGGCAAAGAAAACAAATATCTAAAACGAAAAAAAGCACGAATTAAAATTGAATTCAGAGATCACTACATTATCAAAATGACTACACGATTAATCCTAAAAGAATTATCATATCTCAAACAGTTCTACTGTTAAAATTTTTATTGTCGTCATACTGGAAATCAAACCCGGGACCAACATGTAACTGACCTAACTTTCTGTAGTGATAAAAAGAATGAATGAAATTGTTTTTCTAACTGTGTTGAGAGAATCATTGTAGTAAGCATTTTTCCTCTGACACTGAACTTTAAAACGTATGACGAACATGAAACGAAAACAAAATCTCATGCGCTTGCTTTTCTCGAGCTAAGACAAGAAAGACTCGAATTCGTTTCTCGGCGGGAGATCAGATCCCACATTAAACTGCAAGTCCACGTCTCACGTTGTAGGGAACAAAATCGTGCGTAGTTTCTTTGTTTACGTTAATCGTAACTTTCAGAAACTGAGCAAAGTGGTTAGCGTTACGCACATCTGGCCCGGGTACAACACCCAGTATGCGATCAGATTCAACATTAAGCTGTATTCCTAGCCCCCCACTACTGAAAGGACGCTAAACCAAAATCAACAAATGATATCATTTTCTCGTGCTTACTTCTAATGTGTGGATGTGGCCCGGGTTCAACACCCAGTATGCGCTCAAATTCAACATTAAGCTGTATTAATAGCACCCCACTACTGAAGGGACGCTAAACCAAAATCAACAAATTTCTCGCGCTTACTTCTAATGTGTGGGATCCCCGGTCAAGTAAGTGAGGGTTATTCTTCCATTTGCTAAATATTTCATGCTAAATAAAACAGTGATAACAATGTTATCCTCATGCAAAAGCACTCCATTGATGTTAAGAAAACGCAGTCGATACTTACCTCAAATTCAAGGAACGGAGTAAAGTCACGCTGTCACTAGAGGTACACCTACGTTCATTCAAGATCTTCGTGGAAGTAGGATTTGAAAATGAAATTAAGAATTTTATTTAGGTCTGAAACGGTTCAACTATAAAGTGACAACACGATCAGCCAATCAGAAACGAGGAAAATGAATCAATGACATCATGGAGAACCAATAAAAACACAGCTTTCATCATGTATCATGAGCCGAAACGGGATGTAAGAAGCAATCTGATAGGTTGTGACATTATTCATGTTTTTTTTCTCCTTACACATCAATCGTTACGACATCTAGTATCGCAATTTTGATCATGACATCATACCGTTGACTCGTTTGTTTCTTATGACATTCAATTAACACATCTAAAAATGTGATTCATTTTCCTTAAACTTGATTGAAAAAAATGTAACACTCATCGATATGTTACGAAACTGTCTTTGACATAAATGTAAAGTTGAGCATTAAAAGTCCGTCAGCTGATAAAAAAAATGCTGATGTAGTATTAGCAGATTCTGCAATTTCACAATAACAAGCTTCTATGCGTAACAACGAACAGAAATATGTAGTAATGTAACATAATCTGTTCATGTTCTTTTTTTTCATACGCAAAACTCCTCGCACTGAAGTTGGCATGGTGGCTCAGCGTTTTTTTCTGATGTGTGAGGTCTCTGCTTCAATCCGCAAGCAAGTAAGTTTATGATGTTTTCTCATTTCTCATCATCGTTTCAAGGGAACGTTAACATTTCCTGAAACTAGCACCAAGAATCAAACTCGGGACCATTGCATAGTAATCAACACACGTGTACGATGGCTCAGCGCCTGTCTCTAGTGTATGAGGGCCTTGCTTCAATCCTCAGTCAAGTAAGTTCATGTTTCGTCCTATCATTTCTCATCACCATCGTTTTCGCGAGGACGTTAAATTCAACATTTCCAAGAATCAAACTCGGGACGCTTCCAAGGTATCCATGTTCACTCCTAAAGCGGAACAAAAAATGGCCCTCTAAAAGGGAACGAAGTGGACCACTGTATCCATGTACACCCCTAAAGCGGAACAAAATGGCCCCTAAAAGGGAACGAGGTGAACCACCCAAATTTATAGTAATATATATTAGGGTCCAGTACTATGATACCAAATGTTTTAAATTTGGCAATTTCCAAAATTAAAGGGCTGGAACAAGGTACCATTCCCAAAAATTTCAAGGGGTGCACAAATGTACCTATGTCTTATAATAGGTATGGACCCCTATACATGACCATATAACCATATAGGGTAATAGGACCTCATCCAAGGGAATAAATTAGGTCAAGACCCAAACACGTGATACAACGTATTGCTTACGTTTATATTTTGGCAATTTTATTACCCCTAAAAGGGAACGAGGTAGACCACCAAAATTTATAGTGATCAATATTAGGGTTCTATACTATTATACCAAATGTTTAAATTGGGCAATTTCCAAAATTTAAGGGGTGGGCCAAGGCACCCCTGCCAAAAATTTAAAGGGGTGCACAAATGTACCTATGTCTTACAATAGGAAATAAACACCTGTATACACCCATATAACTATATAAGGTAATAGGACCTCACCCAAGGGAATAAAAATGAGCCCAAAAAAAACAAACATGTGGTTGTACTAAAATTTGGCAATTTTGTACCCCTAAAAGGGAACGAAGTGGACCACCCAAATTTATAGTAATACATACTAGGGTTCTATACTATTGTACCAAAATGTTTAAATTGGGCAATTTCGAAAATTGAAGGGGGTGGGCCAAGGTACACCTCCCAAAAATTTAAAGGGGTGCACCAATATACCCATGTCTTATGAAAGGTAATGAATCCCTGTATATGCCCATATAACCATATAGGGTAATAATACCTCATCAAAGGGGATAAATTAGGTCAGAAACCTCCGAAATTTAAATTTTTGGCAATTTTTTACCCATGAAAGGGAACGACATAGACCCCCAATACTAATAGAGGTACATACTATGGTCCTAGACTACCACATCAAATTTTTAGATTTGGCAATTTCCAAAATTTAAGAGGGGAGGTCCTATGTACCCCTGCCAAATTCTAGAGGGGGTGGTCCTAAGTACCCCTAGATCATTGACCCGGGCCAGGGACAATGGGTCCTGGGGGGTGGTCCTATGTACCCCTGCCAAAATTAAGGGGTGGGCCATGGTACCCCTACGTCATTGACCCCGGGCCAGGGACCATGGGTCCTGAGGCAGGGACCCAGGGGACAAAAAGTGTCCTGAAGTAACCCCCTTACTACTGAGGAGAAGCTTCGAGAGCAAGGGTGAGGGTGCGCGAGGGCGAGGACAAGCATCAATGGCGAGGGTGAGGGTGAGAGAGGGCGAGGAAAAGCTTCGACGGCGCGGGCGAGGGTGCGCGAGGGCGAGGACAAGTATCGGCAGCGAGGGCGAGGGTGCGCGAGGACGAGCACAAGCTTCGATGGCAAGGGTGAGGGTGCGCGAGGGCGAGGACAAGCTTCGATGCCCAGGGTGAGGGTGCGCGAGGGCGAGGACACGTTTTGGCCACGAGGGCGATGACAAGTTTTGGCAGCGAGGGTGAGGGCGCGCGAGGGCGATGGACAATTCCATTCGCGAGGGCGTGGGTGAACGAGGGCGAGGGCCAACTGCTACTGCGGGGGCGAGGGTGAGTGAGGTCGAAGTAAAATGAACATCTCACTAGTAGGATCGCATGATCGATATTGAATAGCGGGACGTAAAACCAAAATTTCATTTCATCTCAGACCGTCTCACGTGCGAAAACTAGGAAAATAACGTTGTACATTCTGCTATTACATCTGGTGCACTTTTCGGTAGAACGTAACTAGAACACGATTGTATCCCTCTTTGTTTAAGACAGTGTCCCACAGTCGACAAATATGAAAAGAAGTCTCTTAATCCATGGTTCAAATTCTGATAGAGCAAGAAAATAACAAACTTGTATCATGTCCCACGTCTTCTGGGACATATAACGTACTAGAAGTATAGAAAAATACCTCCAGAAATATGTATCTTACACACAGTGGACATGCCAAGACAAATACGAAAATGAAACCTATTTGGCACGTATAACACTACAGCTGGAACACTATATATATGGAAAATAAAACGACATGTGAAATGGGAAGAAACGTCTTAAAGCTCTGATTGTTTACAACTGTGCAGTAGGAGTAAGAAAATAAAACACACAAGCATGTCGTGAGGCTGTACAAGAGCGCTTGCGAAACAAAATGGGTACTCCATATAGAAATGAATACAGAGAAAGTCAGGCTCCCTCGATCCTGAGAGCTAGAGTGCTCACTTTTGCTCGCTGGTCGCAGATTCAATACTACTGGGAGCCCACGGCCTCAGATGCTAGACCCGAGTAGTTATTTTCCTATTTTTCGCACGTGGGACGGTGTCCCAGCAGTAGTGGGACATGTTGACAGTTGTCCATTAGCTACATATATCAACACAAACATTGGCCATATTTCAATATCGATCATGCAATCCCACTAGTGACATTCCTTTAGTTTACCAAGTTTCTTTGTGAGTCCCCTTGCACAATTTCAACTTGGCCTCAGTTGTTGCATCCTTATAGGTATGCAACCGTACACTTCATATTGCATCGGATTGATGAAATATTATTGGTGAATTGGCAATGACTTTCATGTTGCTGATGATATTCCTTACACTTCAGACGCTTTGAACTCATATTAACTGACCATTAGTGCATTTCTGGGCATTTTCCGTTAAGTGTTTCCACACATGTGAATCACCCTGCTTCATCTGTCGTGCTCTACTGACACTCCAGATGTCTTTCTAGAGCATTTGAGTACAAATTCGCTAAACTTAATACTCAGAACGCCCCCAGCATCCGTATCTGGCGACTATGCAACCACACACAACGGGCATGAAGGTGTCCGCCATTTTGTATTTGTTCCAGATATCGACTTAATACAAACGAATTATTTTTACCTGGTTGAAACCCTATCATTCATATCCATTTAGACCACTTTTCATTTGGTAGATTATCCGGGACTCCCTACGTTTCTTTGGGGAATCCCTTGCGCGTGCATGGTAGGATTGTGAGACATTCAAAATTCAACACAGCAGGAATAACTTCTTCAGTGAATTTTTTACCCGCCCTCTTTACGTTGGATAGTTTCAGAACTATTGGCGTCCGAAACTAATTTTCTCACGCTTTCGGCACCTTGTAGATCCGAAACAATGTCCGATAACCGAAAGTTAAACAGAACTTTTTTTTCTTGTCTCAGTGGCAGGAGTCACCTCCCAAGAGTTGTAACACTTATTTTGCAACACCCGATATATATATAGTCTTGTCTGCCTGCAAGTACAGATGGTAATTAGAAGAATGGAAATTCCTGTGCTTGGCAACACATCAGATGTATGGGTTGGCAGTGGTGTCGTGGCGCCCGCATCGCCGGACTGCTTGTGGTGGTGTGTTAGGTCGGTCTCCATAATACGTCGGGCGCAGTGGAACAGCAGTGTCCAGTGGCTGCAGCAGACGGAGGTAGTGTTAAATGGGATACCTCTCAGATTTTCAAAGAGGGCAAATTGTTGGTGCGCGGTTATGTGGAGTGAGTGTGACGGCAGTGGCTACTGTGTTTGGTGTGTCGCGTGGGACAGTGTCGAAGGTGATGACGGCCTACACAACACACGGGAAAACCACATCCGGGAAGCGGAACGGTGGGCGGAATAAAATCATGAGTGACAGGTTACGACGGGTATTAAAGCGCATCGTCACGCAGAACCGTAGCACCACTGCGGAGCAAGTGACGGAGGAACTCAATCAGCACCTCCCCCACCCTGTTTCGACAATCACAGTCCGCCGCGAATTACATGACATGAAATTACGGGGTCGTGTTTCACGGGACAAACTGCTCATCAGGGACCATAACGCTTTCGCACGCAGCAAATGGTGCCGCGACCATGCAACTTGGACCGTTGAGGACTGAAAACGTGTGATATGGTCGGATGAGTCATCCTTCACAATATTCCCAACGGGCTGTGTTTTTGTGTGGAGAACGCCCGAAAAAGCTTATGATCTGTAGTGTCTCTGCCCAACTGTGAAACATAGCCGCTGCTCGGTGATGCTGTGGGCCACCATATCATGGTTTTCATTGGGTCCTGTGGTCACACTTAGCAGAAGAATCACTGCCAACGATTATGTCGCAATTTTAGGAGACCACTTGCATCGTATGATCCGGATGTTATTCCCGGACAATGACGCCATCTTCCGGGATGATAATGCACCCATTCACACACCTGACGTTGTTGCAGCGTGGTTTGATGATCATCGGGATGAAGTTCAACACCTCCCCTGGCCCGCCCAATCCCCAGATCTCAACATAATTCAACATCTGTGGTCCGTCTTGGAAACAAGCCTCCGGCGAAGATTTCCACCTCTATTCTCTCTCACAGAACTGGCTGATGCCCTGCACGAGGAATGGTTAAAAATTCCACTTGCTACCATTCACGTCCTCTATACCTCCATTCCACGTCGCATCAAGGCTGTCCTGAAGGCGAAAGGTGGCCCCACACCATATTAATCTGGTAAGTTTCAATTTCGTTCAGTTGTTTCCAATTCTCTGATCACCATCTGTATATAATCCTGACGATTAAGTCTCTCTATAATCTAATTAAAACTATCAATTTTTAATATCAATTGAAAGGCTTTTCTGAAAATAACCCTTGTGAAATCTAAATTTCTCTGAAGAATGAATAGAGATCTCTCTCTAGTATAAACTATAAGAAACTCTGTAAGTCTGTTTTTTATGCGTGTCTCTTATACCCTCTAAAACATGCACAAAGATGCATTTTTTCATTCAATTTTTAACAAAATACTGCTTTGTCCGGGGCTGTTTTTGTTTCAAGTCGTTCGGTTAATATACTACTTTGGTATTGAAAGAAATAGATTAGAAACCAAATTTCAAAATTGCCTTCAATAGAGAATCATGAACAATTTTCTCATTAAACAAATATAAAATAAGATATGCCTAGTATGTTTTATAAATGATCAGTTAATAAACTATTAAATCTTACTTGCAGAAAAAGCAATTCCGCATTAATATTTTGTGCAGTTGCTATAATAAAGACATCTGTACACAAGAATACAAACTGTTTGATTTCTAGTATTAGTTCGTAATAATGTTATGCCACTCTTATAGCTCTAAAAACATAAAGAAACTAGTAATATCGTTCATTCACTCTTCTTTATCACTCTTCTTTAATTTGCTTTCTTCTTTAAGATATAATTTCGCTTCAAAGTTATTAATACAACGGACTATATCTTGTATAGAATCCGAAAAGTCGAAACGCAATTCACTGAAAAACTACAAAACTTTTGGATCATCGCAACAATCTAAATCCTCCGAATTCCCTTAATTACTTTTATTTTTATTCTCTGAATTGACGTTCGAAATCGCATTGTTATCATTAACTGATAACTGTTTTTCATTTTTCTTTATAAAATCCTGAAAGTTCTTTGATTGTACTAAGTCAATATCAGAAGTGGTAGAGTCACTACACAGCTGCAAAACATTCCCTCATTTTTGAAGCATCTTCCTTTATTTCTTTTTTAAAGTTTTCCTTTTCTTTTTCCTCTTCTTTTTCTTATCCGCTGTTTTCGAAGAAGTGCCATTATTTGAAACATCTTCAGAAAAGGTGACAATTCCTTGTTCAGCATCATTCGCATTCCAACTAATACTCGATCTATCTTCAATATGATATCCCATATCCGCTATTTGATTAATAATAGGTCGGTCTTCCTCATTTCTCTCAGATGTCACTGCAATCGCACCACCTTGTCCGGAAGAATAACTTGGAATAGCCGAAGAATAACTCGGGTTAACTAAAGCATGCAGTTTTTCAGTACATTCAGAAATATTTGGTACTCCCGAAGAATGCTACTTTCCAAAAAGTCCTCTTAATTGTTCTCTAGATGTTACGGTGATTTACAAAGGTTGTCTTTCTATTTCTGCTAATTGAATCTCACACTGAACACCAATCTCAATTTTCTCCTTTACTGTTCTTAATTTCCGACGAAATTCTTCAGAAATTTCATTTTATTCATCGAAATGGCCTGCATGGCCTCCTGATGTATGTAATCCCTTTGTATATCTCGAAAAAATAATAAAGTATTTTCCGACATCCATCTTCACCATTTCCTTAAATCTCATTTCGAAGGCCGACACCATTCCAGATGTAAATCTCAGAGTGGTTGACGAAGAGCTTTCATTTGCTTTGAAATGAAAACCCCCAAATTGTAAAAGAACAGACTTCCTGTTGTTACGTAGCAACAATCTCTTCTGAGCGAAGTCCACTAAAGATGAAGTACTTTTCAAAAATGTTGTCCCCAATAAAAATTCGCAAGATAAATCCGAAACGACTAAAAATCTTACACGCTCAAAACATTCTGATAAATTTATAATAACTGTTATTTCACTCTCACTTAGATAGGTTAATCCAAGAGATGCACTGAATATTTAATGGTTTGTTTTCTACGCGATTGTGCGCCACCCCAAAACGTTCAAGTAATTGTTTAGTAATGAGATTATATGAAGATCCGCTGTTAATACAAATATTTTCGCGGTTACTATTAATAATGGCACTAACAAAAGTTGCGACGACGTTACCAAGCTGAGCAGGAACCCCACCAAACCGGTTTAAAATATCCTTACGAGCATTGGACTTAATCAGGGAATCTCGCTCCTTCCTTTCATAATTTAATTTAACTTTCACATTATTTTGAAATTTCCTACCCTGAAAATTTCCAGTCACGATTTTCGATTTAGCCACTGAAGCAAATCTAGCATTAAACGAATTAGTTTTTATTCCTAATTTCATATTATATTCAAGTTGATTCCTAAACATTTTCACATATTCCGCAGCTCTTTCTCTAAGTTCCAGAATATTTTCAGAAATGTAAGTTTTAAAATCTTAAATCTGACTGCCGGATTCATACATCGAGTGTGATATTAACAAGTAGAAATTCCTCTCTATTTCCATTCAAAACTAATGAGGTGAAGTATATATCATTAACAAAATGATCAACCGCCTCATTTATTTTCTGTTTTCCAAATAACTTATCTCCACTCGAAGTATGTTTGACAGTTTTTGAAATAAATTTATAAAAAAAATCCTGGCTCTAAATAACTCTCTAGGAGCATTTACTTGAATAGCCCGTTGACCTTCAATTAAGAATTATTACTCACATTTAGCTAACTGCGAAGAGTACACTAAACTCATAAAATAATTGGAGTTTTCATTAATTTCTTCAAGTGTCAACAAAGTTTTAAAAAGTTATTTTCGCAAAAAGATATTGTTCGCATAAATGTTTTGGAAAAAATCCAGGAATAACTCAATTTAAGGTCGGTTGCTCTTCCCTCGTTAGACTACCTTCACCCCTAGACCTTTTACCTACATGTACGATTAATCCTACTGGAGTTGAATTCCTAGTTGCAGCAACTCTTTATAATAATTTTCTATCCTTTGATAATGTTAAATTTAGATTGACTCAAACTCTTAGTACTACTAACATTTGGCAAGTCAAATCTAACTTTTCTAGTCGGTAAGACATTTTTCAGACATTCAACTCCTGTAGGGTTTTTTATAGCATGAGTGATTTTTTGTTCATTCCCACCTGAGGATTCAATCCTACAGATTCACGTGACTCAAGTATAATCACCCCTTTCATTGGGTTCGAACCTCATTCTATTAAACAATTAGTCGGGGTAGGAGGTTGAACCAACCTACTAATATTACTAACTTGTGATTCCTCCAAATTTGAACCGTTATTACTTGAAAAATAATTAATTCCTATTCGAAACCCATTCCTGGAATCCCTATTACTTTCCGAGTTAAAGTCACTTTTGTTTACAAATACTAACGAGTCTCGATTTGGAGGTGTTAATATCATATTCATTAGACTTTAATTAGTATCAACAAATCCTATTTGGTGTAAGGTTACTAAATTTTCACTCAAATTTCCTTCTGGTATATTAATGCATAGATCATTACAACAGAGCTGATTTTTTAACAATTACAAGTATACAATAATATATAAGGATATAAATAATCAAGAATATCTAACTACACTAACTACAGGAAAAATTAAGCCAGAACCATCAATAACACAACGAGTGTCGTGGGCAACAAGGCAAAAAGTGACCACTGAAAACCTAATTGCATTCCAAATATATCGTAGTAATAAGGCTTGAATTTACAAAAATAATGAAAATAATCACTAACCTCCACTATCACCCAATACTAATAGAAATCGAATAATCAAGCACCATAAATTTGAATAGAACGGAAATGTAGATGGAGTTGAAGTCTAGGATCTTGTAGTACTCCTTGCAGCCGTTACTCAAGTCAGTCGGTAACTATGAACTATAACTAACTTAACTATAACTATGAACTATAACTACTAAAATTATTTTAGTCCGAAGTTGAATATACGGTGTTGCAGGCGCTTATAGGAAAGATGCTTCAAGAAGTTTTTTCATTAGTAATTTCTTATCAAAAAATAATTTACGATCATCCAAATAATTCTTAAATCCAGGAGACGAACAATTTAATTATTGAATCCAAATACTTTAACAAATCCCAGTAAAATACCAATTAACTTTTATATTTTCTCTCAACAAAGAAATTTAATTTACAAACTATTTTTTTGTTAATTTTTTGATTTTAATTTTTATTTTCTTAAACCCATTTTTTTATTTTAACTTAACATATATAATTCAATAAAACAGCAGTACCTTAGTATTAATATTACGATGAATTTAAGAAACAAAAGACGGAAATCAGACATTCCGAAGTGAAAAAAACGTATTCAAATCGTGGTAGTGTTTTACGTGTTTTATGTACTTCGCAAAATATTAATGAGATTTTCTTTTACATGTAACATTTTCAAGTCGATTCCAGTTTTTACAATAATTATTAATCTAATTTGACGCGTGCTCCTTATGCCTGGTTAAAGTGTTCTATGTGAGGTAAAAAAATTTCTTCAAGTTTATGGGAAGAAGGGAAGGAACTCAAAATACTGACAGCATTGCCTTTTTGTATAGCTATTCTTATACTTTGTAGTAAAAATGCATAGCTTCTCGGGTCTCCTGTTTTTGCTGTCAGACGTGATCCTAGTTCCTTCAAAAAATCAAATGCTTCTTTGCTGAAGACACCTGTTGTTTCGGTAGCAAAGGCTATAAAATTATGGTCTTCTTTAAGTTTAGAGTATTTTGAGTGTTTGCGTGAACAAGCCGCTTCCGCTGTACTCCCTACTTTTATACTTGTGGATTGTAGATAAGATGGACCAAACGTATCCACACATGTGACATCCCAGACTAAACTTAGACCCTTTTTCCACGGAATTAATGTTATTCCGTCTGGCCGTTTACCATCGTTCCTGAATATTCCTGGAGGTTCTAATATACTCGGAAAGTCGATGCTTGCAAGAGTTCTTTTGATTATGTTGTTTAATTCGCTATGACGTGCAAATCTTCCTCCACTTTTGTTGCAGTTCAAAGCATGAATACATTTTTTGTCCATCTTATTGTTACAGGTGCAAATAAATTCATGGCAGATGTTCAGGCCTAAGCGCAAACCTATGCAGATTTTGAAAAAGTTGTCATCCAAGAATGTTCCTGTGTTTATAGATGGGGTTGACTGTAGCCATGCTCCTGATTCCTTCTCTCTTAAAGCTTTGATGCGTGCACTTTCAATGTCGTTTTCAGCGACTCTTTCGTTTTCGATTACCTCATTTGCAATAATTTGATCCCATTGTTTCTGTGACTCTTTTAAAACCGGAGTTTTTTCATCGTAAATACCCTTCCAAATTTCCAAAGCCTCTGCCAAGTAGCTTATTTTCACTTCGTCAACTGGATACTTTATAATTTTGGAAACAAGTGGCAAAGCTCCGTGGCAAGAGGAAATGAAGGCAGGAAGGCATAGGTCTGAAGCCTTTCTTATGCCTAAACCACCGACTCGGATGGGAAGGCTAGCTTGAGTCCATTGCGTTTCGTTGATATTAAAATTTACAGTATTGTTGATTGTAAGGCTTTCTTCAGTATCTGATCCATTTGGAGAAGTCTGGAGGGATTGACCCATGTTGGAACTGTTCGGAGAAAGTAGGTTTGTTTAGGAATACCAAAGCATTTTTTGAGCAAAAAGAAAGCAATGTGGGCTGGTAAACTTTCTAATCGGAAAGATATTCTTCATTCAGGTGTTTCTCGAAATGGTATTCGATTCCTTCTTCGTGTAGTGGTGAACCCAGCAATGAGATCTCATTATTTTTCACTATTCGTATTCCGGGTAATATGTTCGAAAATTCAGATACAATTTTAGGGTCTTTTTTGTTTTGAATTGAAGAAAATATCACATTTTTGAGGGTTTATTTGTAGACCTATTTTCTCTGAATTTGTAATCAACTTCTTTATATCTTCTAACACGGTTTGTGGTGATCCTCCAAGAGTTCCGTCATCAAGGTAGAAGACATTTAGCTCTGAAGAAAGAGAAAGGGCAATTGGATGTATAGCTAGACTAAATAGCACCGCGCCAGCTGGATTGTCTTACAGAACTCCTACACATGAGGATATTTTCCTTTCTTTGTAAAATAAAGTTGCTGAATTTGCATAGCTTTGTCAAAAATATGGATAATAAAATAAGGATAATAATAATACAAACTAATTTAATTATGATAATATCAATAACACAATATAAAAATTCCACAATAGTAATTATTGAAAGTTATTCTAATATCAAATAAATCAAAATATAAAAAAATATGTTTGATTAAATGCACAATTCAAGGGGTTATACACCTCACTTATAATCTGAAACAAGTAATTTCAAACAATTCCAATTTAGGTTTAATTTTTGTTAATTTAGGATCTCTCAAAAAATGCAGCAATGCAACAAATTTTGCCCGTAAATTTCAACCGTAACCCGATTAAATTATGTAACATATTCCTGAAATTACTTAGCAGTTAAACTTAGATATTTTAAACCGACAATCAAGACAATCAAACGGACTTAATACATCCTATTCAATCCTATCGCCTAATTTTATATATTAATAATCTAATTACGCTGACAGAACGACCGAAGTAAGTTTGTTTTCAACTTCATTATTGACAATTCCTAATAAATAATCAGAAACCTATTTCAATAGGACTAGTCACAAGCCCTATGGACACACGTCATTTTTAACAATACGATTAAGAAGAAACGAATCCAAATAAAACCCTCTAAGAATTTAATAATATTGCACTTACCAAGTTTTAGTTCTGGGCATTAGGGTCCTCTAATACTGTCCTGGATACCTCTCAGTACAACTACAATAGCTTCAAATAACGAGTTCAACCTGACCAGGAGAAATTCATTGAAATTAATCCTCCTACATCCCACCATCCTCGATTTCAAACTTGTAGGAAATATTTAAATTAACAAACGCATCGATGAGGAATAAAGCAAAATTAACGTGGAATATTTTTCGTTACTTGTAATTAAGTTCATACACGGGGAAATCGTTACCCATTACATAACTCCGAATCGATCTTTCCTCTAACAATACTAAACTTCAACTCAACTTCGCTACCGCGAGCTGCTCGTAACGAAAACAAGAGATACGGCTGTATGACGTCACACGGCTGCGGTCTTGAAGCAGGAGAAGACCTTGAATTTACAGCTCTTCCTTCTTACAATAGCTACTTCAGAAAAGAAAAAATATATACATTCGAGAACTAATCACAATACAAACAATGCTTTTTTATTCTCTTTACAATATTTCTTCTTTACTTTTCTTCAATGTCCTACTCATATTTAATTTTATTATAACTTCAAAATAGTTATTTTTATCCAGTTTCTTTTTCATTGTTTATTCATTCTTCACCCGCACTATTGAAAAAAACATACAAGCTGTCCAAAATCCAGTGGCTTATCCTGTTCTTGCTATACCACAACCACATCGTACGACGTTTGTAATTCCAAATTTACATTATTAATCTACATAAAGTCCTCTTAAATTAGCAAGAACTTAGAATCTGGCGACGTAACGATAAGAGAACAAAAATAAGAGGAACTTTCAAAAATTATTTTATACATGCAGCTTTAACTAGTTTATCATTTAGGACTTATACACTGGAAGTGACCTTACGAAAATTGTAATTTCAAATTTGCATTATTAATCTACATAAAGTCCTATTTAATTAGCAGCCACTTTGAATTTGGGGCCGTCATGCCAAAGGCCAAATATACGGGGCGTTTTCAAAAATAATTTTATATATTCAGTATTAACCAGTTAATACTCTAGGACCTACAAACCTTACGAAAATCGTAATTCCAAATTCACATTATTTATCTATATAAAGAACTCTGTAATTAACACCTACATAGAGTCTGGGAACTTTATGGCAAAAGAACAAAAATACGAAGAAATTTCAAAAGCAATTTTATACATTCAGTCTTAACTATTTAATAATTTACGACCTATAAACAGGAAGTGACATTGCGAACATTGTAATTCAGAATTTACATCATTACTCTATATAGAGCCTTCCTTAATTAGAGGCCATTTAGAAAAATGAAAATTAAATAAAATCTTTAAGTTTTAAGTTCCACGATTATGCCGGTTAGTCTAAAGGAGACAGTGATGATGAAAAAGAATGAAATATTTGAATGAAGTAAGTGGGAGGAAACGGGAGAACCCTGAGAAAACCCACGAGCACGGTGTTTGTTCACCAGAAAATCCACACGGCGCGATCTGCGATCGAACCAGGGACCCAAAGCACCGAACGTGAACGCTCTACCACTGAGGCACCGCGCCCCCTGAGGCCATTTAGAATATGGGGACGTCATTGCAGAAGACGAAAAATACCAGGAATTGTATTAAATAATTTTGTACATTAAGTTTCAAATAGTTTATAATTTAGAACCTATAAACCGGAAGTGACCTTACGTAAATCGTAATTCTAAATTTACATTATTTATCTACATAACTAAATTTACATTATTTATCTTTAATTAGCGGCAATATAGAATGTACGGACGTCATGGGAAAATGTCAAACATACGAGGAAATATCAAAAATAAATTGATACCTCTCAGTTCCTTCTTTCCACCATTTCATTCATTACTCTTCATCGCCGTCTCCTTTAGTCTCACCGGCATAAGCCTGGGACGTAAAACAAAGACTTTCATTTCATTTCCAGTTTAAACTAGTTTATCATTCTGAATCAATAAACCGGAAATGACCTTACGAGAAACGTATTTACAAGTTTACGTAATCAATCTTCATGAAGCCCTCTTTAATTAACACCCATTAGAAAGGGGCCACACCGTGCCAAAATAAAATATACGAAGCATTTCAAAAAATAAATTTATATAGTCAGTTTTAACTACTTTATCTTTTAGGAAATATAAACGTGAAATGACCTTACGCAAGTTTATATTACGTATGTGCATAAATCCTTCTTTAATACACACATACCTAGGATGTCGGGGCGTCATGGCAAAAGACCAAATATACAAGCATTAAAAAAAAAAAATATTTTATACATTCAGTTTTAACTAGTTTATATTTTAAGACCTATAAACCCGAAGTGACCTTACGCAAATCGTAATTCCAAGTTTACATTACTTATGTGCATAAAGCCTTCTTTAATACAAACATATTTAGGATGTGGAGACGTTATGCCAAAAGACTAAAAATACGGCACATTATCAAAAATAATTTTTACATTAATTTTATACTAGTTTTTATTTTAGGTCCTATAAACCGGAAGTGACCTTACGAAATTCTTAGTTCAAATAATATAATGTAAATCTAATTAATGCCCCTTTTAATTGACAGGCACTTAGAGTGTGGGAACGTCAGTAGAAAATTCCAAAAATTAATGTAATTTTTAATAATAATTATATATATTGTTTTAACTTCTCTAAAATTTGAGACATGTAAACCGAAATCAACGTTATTTGAATCCTAATTCAAATTAAACTATAGCAATCGTTGTCGAAGAAAAACTATAAAAGATAGGGAGAAGCGGATTTTTACGCATGATTTTGCGTATAAACCGCAACACATAACTAAATCCGCAAGTTGTTCAAATTTAATATTATTTCCGTTTTAACTGATTTCCCCAGAAGAAATCACAAGGTGATATCGACATGCGATTTAGTTTTAGGCGATTCATTGTCCCAGTGATATGTTGCTTTTTCAATGGTAATATCTAATGAAACCAGAAGCACTAGCAATCATCACTTAATCACCATAAAACGGAAATGATAACAAATATGCACGAGTGGTTTTCTGAATTTAGTTATAAATGTCAAAAGAATATATATTATCAAGCCTGTAATACGATACTAAGACCGTAAGTGACTGAAATTTGCTATTACTTCAGGTTTGAGCACTTATTTCCGCAGAGCAAGTATTGTAAGAGAATATAGATTCGGGCTTGGATTAAGCTTCCCAAGAGTAGTTTCTTCTTCCGTTACCTCTATTCTAACAGGAAATGGACTGTTAACAAAGTAAGTTAACTTTAAACGTTTATCTACTTGCGCGCCCAGGGACGACTTTAGGTATTTCGAGACCTAGGCAACAAATATTTTGGCGTGTCCTGTCTCTTTTCCGTACCTTTACCTACATATACCATGTTCTCGTGAATATTTAATATATTTGACAGTTTTGCTGCAACCATTGGAAATCATATTTGAAAACACATATTATTAATTTTTTATCTCAAATTAGAACTTTCATATTCCTATATATAATTTATAACAGATTGCACCACTGTAATACAAAGGCAATGACGAAGGCATTAATAAACGTTAGATATTTCACACATTTCCATACTTTACAAATGTTGCATTAATATTATTATTCTTGTACGAAGCCCGAGCTTTTCGACCAATAAGTATTTGTATAATATATATAGTGTATAATAATACATTATATTAAGTCTTACAAATGCCGTGGACCTGAAACATTGTTGACATTCTATTACGCATTGTTGTTTCATTGTTTGGAAAAAAATAAAATATATTTAAGTATTTTGTATTTATAACAGTGCCACATATCTCTGTTAACGAAGTTAGTCAAACGTTGAAAAGAGTTGATCAATCCTGCTGATTCGAAGATCAAATGTTTAGCATGGAGAAGTTTAGAATCTAGGTTAAAATGGGCAGCTGGCATGTGTTTAGTCCCCCTCCTAATTATAGTTATGTGCTTATGTTTATAAACTTGATTAAACGATAATCAAAGGATTGATGGGAAAATTATTTTAAATTTTACGTGAGTGGAACTAACTACACGAAGCTTCTAATTGGGCCATTTACAATCATCAACATTTCAGAGTTTCAAATGTGTGTGTTTCAGGTCATTAAACACAATAGATTTATAGTTCGATATGCATACACTTATTTCGTGCTCTATTTAGAACAATTCAAATACTGTAAAACATGAATGCAAATTCGTAATTTGCAAGACTTCTCCCATCAGAAATGCTAAGAAGAAATTCAGAAATTGTTTAATGTTTGATCTTTTAAAGCATTTTAACTATATTAATGAAATATACTCCAGGATAGGAATTGTAAAGAAGAGAAAAATAAAGATGAAAATTTCTCACAAACGGGGATCTTTGACAGATGTGTTCATTACGATTAAGATGATATTTGTTAATAATGGACTAAACTGTGTTATCTATATTTAATTTTACAGTATCTCTCAAACTTATTATGAAAACTGTTAGAGTGGAATAGGTGCTGTTTGGTCAATGGTAAGACTAATAGAAGTCCAAATATGTCACTCACCTACCCACTACTACGTTCATCGTACTTGGACTACATCTTAAACTCAATGTTTCTTTTAAATTTTTATTAACTAGGAGTAAAATAAGGTTAGTTTACTACAAAATATAAATTTAAAAAATACAATTTATTTCAGAATATTTCTTTATCTCTATAGACAAAAGAAGTCCTGACTGACTGAAGAGTGCTTAACTGAAAGTACATAATCTAGAAAATTTAAATATATACATAGTACATAGGGCAAGTGACGTAAGGTACCTCCAAATATGGGTTTTGGGAAATACAACGTAGATAGGTGGAGCGGTGGGGGCTGCAGTTATTATAGTAATATGTTCATATCTCAAAATCACTTAAGAGTAGAGACATTTAATTTGGTATTTAGACTTTTCATTCACCCAATCTTTTGTTAATTGATATTGTGAATTAGCAGAAAAAGAAAAGACGTGAGAAGCAAAAGGGGTGGAAAATTATTTACTTTTAGTTTGATGTCCTACTTATATGTTATTTATGTTAAAGGAAACGAGTGATTAATGGAAACGAATATTGAAATATTATTTTTGTGATCTCCTACAGGGAATCCAACCCGTGAACAAAAATAAGTGGGGGTGGTAATTATCATTTGCGGCAATACGTCAGTGTTAACTTCCTTACAAGTAGGGTCATGTGAGAAACGAAAGAAAATTGGTGTTGCTTGAACTTGTGTATATTGTGTGTTATATTGTAGTGATGGCTCCGTCAAAATATTCTATGGGATGCAGAGCACAACTACTATTGAAACATTTTCCAAATGAAGATGTAGGAATTTATATCAGTCCCCTGATGCTATGGATGACAGTTCCACAACAAGCAGTTATGGAAGACAAGTACATAGACTCGGATCATAGACTCGGATCCTTTTGTTACGCCTAGTAGTGCAGAGAACTTGGAAGAACATAGGAGGTTGTTATCAACGGAGCTGACAGACGAACTAGTTAGTGGTTGTGAAAGGTCAGTTAACCGTGAAACAGACATGAACAGTTTTCATAGTAGTAGACGTAGGAATCAGCTGTTTCGTTCTTTCCATTTAGTTGATCAATCGGCAGAAGTAGTCGATTAGAATAAATGTTTGTCAAGCAATAAAAAAATGCAATGTAATAGTGGAAGTATGAAGACTTTTGTTAATATGCAATCAACGCATAATGATTCAAATTTATTACATGCTTTTCAGCTATTCAGTGCTAATTTAGATAAACTCACCATAAGTGTAGCAAATAATACATTTGGTAGACTAAGCAATGACATTAATGTGTGCGATGGAGATGACGATATGTCGCTGTTCAAATTTTTGTTAAATATTGAACCCTTAAATACGGGAAATATTTTTTCCGTACGAATCCGTTGTTATGGTGTAATTGAGTAAAAGTAAAGGTATTTTACGTAATAAAATGCTAGACTATATGGGACTATATGATAAATCGATTATCTTGACTCATTTCATATTTTCCAATTTGAGTTCTTCAATAGAAAAAAGGATTGAAAATCAGAAATTTGATAACGCTATGCAATCACGGGGCAGGATCCCGTGGAATTTGCAGATATTGTTAAAAATGGTTACCAAATACATAGAAGCTTAAATAAGAATCAGGTGAAAGATATAGTGTTGGGTGATCTCGATTTATAAGAGAAATATTTGGGGTTCGAGTACCGAGTTCGTTAGAGGTTCTTGAGAGTTACTTGCATAGTATTGTAAGTAAAGATAAAGTAAAGAAGGCAGTTTTTTTTAAAAAGCATATAGCTTGCTTTTAGTGTGGTGGTCCACATTATGCTAGTAGATGCAATATAAAAGGTACGTTGAACCTCTCGAGAAGACTGAACAGCTTGTGACCAATTCATAGGGGAATGAAAATGTAGGAGGAGAAGTTAACTTTAAAAAAGAAAATTACAAAAAAGGAAAGAACAGATGGAAACGTTAGTTAATGAAAAATGTGCATGGATAATACAGAATGTAAAAGCGGTAACTACAGTAAACAAGTTGTCGGGAAAAAAAAGTGTTTCTAATTTTGTTAATGCTTTTATTTTAGGAAAAAATACAAGGCTTTATAGATTCTTGCTCTACCATTAGTGATATGAATGCAAATTATCTTAAGCAATGAAATGATAAACTTAAAATAGATTCAGTATTAATCAGGATTCGTAGACAGGTAGGGGAATTGACAATAAAGCAGTCACTTTTAACAAATAAGTTATACACCTCTTAACATTACTGAGTAGGGTGTACAAAGTTAAATTATAATTAGCTGATGAATTGAAACCTACATTTATTTGGGGTAGTCAAGGTTTAAAAAAATATGATCAAAGTTTCAATTAATCTTGGAACAAATAAAATTGTGTTAGGCTTAGGGAATAACAAGACAATTCCATTGTATAATAGAGTCGATGAGAATCATAAGCCTAAAGTGGAAATTGATAAGTGGGTTGACTTGACAATAAAATATAGCCTTTATAGTAGATTATTCATTCCATCGGGTGATGGGAGTTACTTTAGTCAAAATATGGGTTATCAAAAGAAGTTACAAATAAATTCAAAAAAAGAAAAAAATAATAAAATGGGTTTTTCAGTAAGCATCCAGCTTGTAGAAATGAAGAGTCATGCGAACCGTCTTCCAGTGTTGCCATTTCTTCCTTTTTAATGAGTAATAGTCATGTTGGCATTAAACATCAATGGAAAGGGAAAAATAGTATTCGCCCTAAAAATGATATAGAGGACCCCTTCAAAAGTAAACAAATGTTAGTAGATCCCAAATTATTAGAATTAGATCAGAACTTACAATGGTATCTTGATCAATTGCTGAATGAATATTTGCAGAGCATGTCGAGGAAGTCCCAGATAATTTTCACCAAATAATATTAAAAGATGGCGAACCAGTACGGGAAAAAGCTTACCCTCTCAGTATGGTGGCAAAAAACAAACGGACAAAATTTTAGACTCATTGTGAGAGGAAAATATTACACGGGGCCGCGGTGGCTCAGTGGTAGAGCGTTCACCTCTGGTGCTAGGGGTCTCGGGTTCAAACCATGCTCCCGCCAATAAACTTTGTGATGGACAAACCCCGTGTGCGTGAGTTTTCTCGGGGTTCTCCTGTTTCCTCCCACTTTCTTCATTCCACCATTTCATTCATTACTCATTATCACCGTCTCCTTTAGCCTGACCGGCATAACCGTGGGACGTAAAACTCAAAATTTCATTTCATTTCATTTCAAAATATTACACGGGAAAGTGATAGTCCGTATGCGTCGCCTTGTTTCTTGGTGGGAAAAATAATGGAAGTAAACGTTTAATCGTAAATTACCAAAAGAATAATCAAAAATGATATTAAATCCTCAGTATACCCCTTGAGTCGAAGATATAATGAGTGAATTATCAAATATTTTCAAAATTAGATTTATCATGTTTGCCATGTATTTAGGTTACATGAAGATTCTGTGAAATATACAGCATTCCTTACACATAGAGGGCTCTTTGAGTACCAATATGTCACTTTCGGGATTGCTAGGGGTTTTTAAGTAAGTGGTTCTTAAGTTAGTTATTAACTTACCATTGAGTAAGTTAATAACTAATTTATTATACCATCTTAAAGACAGTGGAGTAACACGGTACGCAGACAATCTGTTAATGCATACAGCAGATATTGAGAGTCATGAACAATTATTGAATGAAGTCTTTAGTATTTTTGAGAAAAATAACATAACATTGTCTTTTAATAAATGTTCTCTGTTCCGACATAAAGTAACCTACTTAGGACATATTATAGAAGACGGTCATATATATATGGACCCGTCTAGAATTGAGGTCATTAAAAAGGTACCCTCTCCTAAGAATAGGAAATCAGTGATTAGTATGTGTTCATTTTTACAATATTTTTCGAAGTTTATACCTAATTTTCAGGATATTATGGATAAATTAACTAGGTTAAGAAGTCCAAAAGAATGGGGAGAAGAAGAACAATGGTCCTTAGATAAAATTAAAGAAATATTTGAGTGTCATGTGATGTTAAAATTGTCTGATATAAGTAAGAAATTTTACTTGTCTACTGATACTGCACTCACTTCTTTAGGTGGAATGATCTCACAAATGAATGATAAAGGAGAACAAGTTCCCTTAGGATTCTTTAGCAGAAATCTTCGGAAATATGATGTAAACAAACCAATCTTTCTCATTGAATTAATTGCAGTTGTTGAAGGCATTTAACGGTATAAAACTTTTTTTCACATGCAGAATTTGAACTGAAAGTTGATAAAATGGGACTTAGTATATGCTTTGCAAAATTTAAAAAGGTTTAATACCGTATGGTAGTTTTTTATAGGTTATTTCAGATTAATTTCACTGTAAAACATACTCCAAATGTATTAAATGTAACTTCAGATTTTATATCGAGGCTGCATTTTAAAAATGATTTTGAGGATTTCATTGAAGAACAATCGTTAAAATAAAGTCACTATTGTGATGCATTAATAGGGTGCTATTTCTTCAACCAACAAGGATTTTTGATGAAAGGGCACATAACATTTTATACAAATACGTTTATAAGTATATAAAATAGTATATATTTTTCATTTAATACAAGCTATTTATTAGTCAAATAGATCTTTTATATTAAGAAAGCCTGTAATAGGTATTTGGTAGCTTATGTTATTGTTATATACTCTGATAAAATTTTTAAAGCTCCTTTTCTCCATTCACGAAAACGGTCTATGTGCCATTCTTCCGGAATAGGCCTCAATTACTATTTTACCACAGTAATTACTGACCCTTCTTGATACAGGAAAAATAAATTATTACTAATTAATGTACTTACTTGTCATAAGAATAAATTAAATATATCCGAAAGCTGAAAGGCGCTCGAGAATTCCATGAGCCACATGCACCTACTGACAAGAAAAGGTGAATAAAATTGCTAGAAGTTGAAGAAAAGGAACAAAACAAAGCTTCCTACAAAGGCTTAAGTGTGACTTGTAAAGTACAATGGGTATTTGTGTAAAATGTTTGAAACGAACTTTATAAGTTCAACGGGAAATCAATGTGACACGTGTGATACACTTGGCATTTGAGAGTTAAATAGTCAGGCACTTATTAATAAATTGTAGAAATTAATGTGTTGGAGATTATTTGTTTCCAGCATTGCCCACAAAACGCAGGTGTTTTTAGGTCAAGTAAGTTTAAAGAATTTTTTTATATAGTTTAGGCATCAAACACTTTTGTATATCACTTTGTCTTTGTGCAAGTAATGCAGGCGAAAGATATATATTAAGTTTAAAACAAGCATTGAGGTATTACATAGAAGATAAACAACATTTGCGGAATAAATATATTAATTAAATAGAGCTTTCCTTGAACTCCTCAATTCACACATCTGTCTCATCAATTACAATGGAGTTAGTATTAAATTATAACATAAATGATCCCTTGGACATATGTTGAGGAATTGATCGGACAGATATAAAAAAATAAGGATTCAAATAGTTGGGTTAAAGCATTAAAAATATGGAAGACGCTTGGCTACGTCGGAAGAAGAACAATGATAAAAATAGAACCGAAACAACGTACCAAGTGGGAGATAAAGCATTATTAAAATCTCAGTTACAATCAGCATTAGCTGGGAAAATAAATAAAAGTTTATCAAACGTTTGGCATGGACCGTATCGGATAATCAGAATATTGACGACAAGTAGTATTTTAGTAGAAAATATTGACAATCCAAGAGATATACGAAAATCACATGTAAGTTAGACTAAACCTTACAGAGAAAGGAAAAGTGTTCGCTGAAATAGATTGAATTGAATGAGTATTTGAAATATACAAGATCTTATGAGGTAATGTAGCTATTAAAGTTTGTTTATATTAATTTGTAAATATTACAGGCCTGTAATATCGATTCGCTATTATGTTAATCCAGCTGGAATATCAAAACACTCTAATTTTAATGCAGTGCTAATATCAACTATTTTGGGAAAGAAAAATAAATAATCTAATATTGAACCACTACTCATTATTCTTTATATAATTTAATAGTTTAAATGAGCTAAATAAAATTTTAATGGTTAAGAGATATATTAAACGTTTCTAACTTATAATGAAATACCTGAATGAATAAAGGAATGAATGTTTGTTTTGAGGGGGATTTTTTACTTTTAGTTATGTAAAATTTTGAGTTTGTGTGAAAGTGCTGAGTGGTTTGTGTTAAAGCTAGATGTGGTGGTATAGTTACGTGATGTAAAATTAGCCTATAACGTATCATACTAACAGTAATACAATTCTGAAATTATCAAATAATATAAAAATTTTTAAAAAATATGATTTTTTAATTCACAGGGGGATGATAGGAAAAGAAGAGAAAAAGTAAATTACTGCTAGCGCCCCGAAAGTTAAGCGGAGACTTAGATAACTATGAACACTTCATGGGTGGAGACAGGTGGCTGGGAATTCATTAGTATTCTGAAGGAGACTTAGGTAACATGGACCTGAATAGAAGTCAAAATATGTACATTTATTTGTTTAAGTGGCCTCCGATAAGACATTTTTTCTTTAGATAGTTACTGATTGTTGTAAAGAATTTCTACTTGTTTAAATGGTTGGCAAGCAATAAATAGTATAGTGGTTATTTACATTGAAAACGTTTACAGATATCTAAAAGTTATGTGTGAATATAAGGATTTGTCTATTTAACACGTCTTTATTAGTATTTTCTGGAAGATTTCACATGTGGTGCCAGCTATTCTGTATTTTGTGTTCCAGTTATGGTATGCTAAAATGAACAGTTAAATTGCACATATACATTAAATTTTGTTAAATTTAATTTGAATAAAGAAAATGATCATTCAGAAGTTAAATCGGCAAAGGTAGAATGCGAATGTTGTTTAATAAATCTAAAATGAGTGGAACTTTTCGAGAACTTGTTTTGCTTTCAGTGCTACTGTAAAAGACTGTGTAATGTTCGGATTTTCTGCGCTAAAGTGATTATTAAAATAGTATATCTTAATTAATAAAAATTGAATTTTACTTATATGATTGGCAAAACTCTACGATGGATTTTAAATCAATTATAGTATTTGCATGTCTCTTGATAGTATAACGCTCTTAAATTATTTTGTGTGGGTTTTTGACCAGGCACCTTCAGCCTGTTTAATTATAAATCTTAGGCGTCGTCACAGATTTTCATAAGGTCACTTCCGGTTTATAAGTCCTAAATGATAAACTAGTTAAAATAGTCAAAAAAATATTTTTGATAGCGCATCGTTTTTGCTCTTTAACATGAGGTAATCACATTCTAAATTAATGCAAATAAACGACGTTCTTATACAGATCATTAATGTAAATTTGTAATTAAGATTTTCGTTAGGTCACTTCCGGTTTATAGATCAGAAATAATAAACTAGCTAAACTGAATGTATAAAATTATACCTGAAAATGCCTCGTATTTTTGGTCTTTTCCCATGACGTCTGACATTCTAAGTTTGTGTTAATTAAAAAGGGTTTTATGTAGATTAATAGTATAAAGTTGGAATTAAGATTTTCGTAAAGTCACTTCCGGTTTATAGGTCCTAAATGATAAACTATTTAAAACTGAATGTATAAAATTATTTTTTGATAATTCTTCGTATTTTTCATCTTTTGCCATGATGTCCCCATAATCAAAATGGCTATTACCTTGGTAAATATTTGGTCGATAGTTGATCAATTTCGTCTAAATCCGCGCTGATAATCTCCAATAATTTCATCTGCGTATGGGGTCAATCTTGATAATAGAATTTTTGAAAGTATTTTATAGGATTTTGACCGAAGAGAAATGCCTCGATAATTATTACAGTCAGTTTTGTCGTCTTTCATGCGAATTGGAACAATGGTTGATCTTTCCATTCTTGTGTTAATCCTTCCTTGTTATAGATAAGGGTAATGAGTTTGTGTATCTATTTCCACAATTTTTTGACTCCAGCGAAAATTCACTCGGACGGAATTTCATCTACACCCGGAGATTTGTGTTTCTTTAATTTCTTTATCTACTAATAGTTTCTACTTCTATTCGGATTGGTTCTAATTATTATAGTCCCTGTACCGATCCCTATACCGTTCTGCGGTGTGTATCTCCTTTTCTCCACGCACACTAGATTTTGGCCTTGAGAAGGTACCAGTTACGTGCAGCATCAAACATTACTTATAACATCACTTTTATAAAGCCAAAAAGCTAACCAGGATACTGTTTTTTGCTTCTCCTGCAAAATGCACATAGCAGGTTTTGACTTGCCGCCGACGATATGCATTTTAAGCAATTTAATGTCGAAAGATCCGAAGATTTATAATCATGCAAAATATTTTTTTAATGTTTTCAATAGTTGTTGCGTGATCGATTAGACAATCTCACATTTAAGTTTACATGATAGATCTATTTATGTATTGAGTTTAACGTCCTTTTCTGCAGCAAGGCTATATGAGACGGGAACTACTCATTAATATCTAATTCGAACCACGTGATCTCCTGCCGGTTCATTTCGAATGTCAAAAAGAAAAAAATCGAAGAAAGTGAAGAGGAAAAGGAAAAACGTTAAAACAGAAACAAAGAACATATAAAAAATAATAAATAAACAAGGGAAGAAAAATCTTCCTTTCTATTTTATCTACAATAGCACTTTTTTAATGGAGTGAAATAACCACTCGATGGTAACACTAGTGTCAAACTAGGGGCTGCGGTTTCCATTTGCACGTGGTTAGAAATATCAGAGACCATCTCTTGCTGGAAGCCCTCTAAGAACCAATTCAGAAAACGACATATTGTAACTATATGCTACGAATCACATCTTCTCTCACGGATTGCATAAACTACTGGGTACACATTCACTCCAGCAGCATCTTTACTGAACCGAAGAAATCTATCTCCTTCTTTTTTTTACATTCTATATAAAAAACCAAGTAGCGCCGGTACTTGTGCAAGCCTTTTTCACAAAAGCCTTGACCTTGGTCTTTGTCTTGCAGGTATGCTTGGTCTTGCTCTTCGTCTTGCATGCAAGACTCTTGCGCTCATTACTATTTATATCTCCTTATAGAAAAGTAGTTAAAACTAAATGTACAAAATTATTATTGGGAATGCCTCGTATTTTTGCTTTTTTGCTATGTTGTCTCCACATTCCAAGTGGTGCTTTTTAAAAAGGGCTTTATGTAGATTAATCATTCAAATGTTATTAGGGTTATTTTAAGATCACTTCCTGTTTATTGGTCCTAAATGATAAACTAGATGAAACTGAATGTATAAAATTATTTTTTACAATTTCTCATGCATTAGTCTTTTGCTATGACTTTCCACATTCTAAGTGGCTGCTAATTAAAGAGATTAATAATGTAAATTATTAATTTGCATTAAAGAGATATGCAGATTAATAATGTAAATTCGAAATTACGATTTTCGTATGGTCACTCCCAGTTTATAGGTCGTAAACTATAAACTAGTAAAAACGAATGGTATAAACTTATTTTTGATAATGTCAAGCATTTTTGGTCTTTTGTCATGATGTCCGCATATTCTAAGTGAGTGCTAATTAAATATGTTTCTATGCAGATAAATAAACATTAATTTGGAATTACGATTTTCGTATGGCCAATCCCGAGTTATTCTTCCTCAAAATAAACTAGTTGAAACTGAATGTACAAACTTATTTGTGATAATTTCTCGCAATTTTGGTCATTTGTAACGACGTCCCTATATTCTAAGTTATTACTAATTTAAGATGACTTTATGTAGATTAATAAACATCATATTCAATTAAATATTACATTTGGTAAGGTATTGCATTCAATGAGGTATTTTAAAAATATTTTCGAAATTATCAAAGATTATATTTTTCTGATTAGCATATTTGTTCCAAAATAAACATCGGACAGCTTGACAACAATAACTTTCGTGTCTTTAACGATTTTGAGCAACAAAGTAAAATCTGTAGAT
The DNA here is from genome assembly GCF_964235325.1 of Thermobia domestica. NCBI lineage: Eukaryota > Metazoa > Arthropoda > Insecta > Zygentoma > Lepismatidae > Thermobia > Thermobia domestica. The sequence continues at coordinate 104,365,221 of NC_137457.1, forward strand.
AATGTTGCTACCACTCCCAAAGTTACCGGTATTAGCCATGGCTTCCTAAAATTTATATTTATCCAAACTGGATTCAAAACATTCTTCATGAACATAGTCAAAGTGGTTGTCAGCCTCCTAGGATGTCTCTACTTTCGTCTTATTGTCTGTTATAGAAGAAAAATCTCGTCCAGTTCTTTACCAGGAGGTAATGTGCCTAAGATCGATGACACATTCCCGCGCTGGATGGCGATGCTGAAACGTTGGAAAAGGAATGCAGTAGCTCGGGGGTCACCAGTTTTGATTGCTATTCGATGACCAACCTCATTAATGAAATTAGATCCTTCGTGACCCCAAGACCCACTAGTTTCTATTGCTACTGTTACAAACCAATATTTGTCCAATAGGTTTGAGTATTTTAGTCTTTTGTCTGATTCTCTGTGAGCGGCGACGAGACCTGCCTGAATTGAAGAATGGGATAAGTTAGAAGGAGCAAACCTATCGGAACATGTGAAATCCCAGACTAGTGCCTTTCCATTTTTCCACGGTACCAAAGTCATGCCATCAGGCCTTTTACCATCAGAGCGGCAACAACCATTTGGTTCTTTTATTGAAGGAACTCCCGCTGAAACGAGGGCTCTACAAATAATTTCGTTTACAATATGATGTCGAGATTGTCTTCCCGCACTTTTTTTTACATGAAAGACCATGTAATCCTTTATTATCAACATATGCGTTGCAAGCAGGACAAAAGTGAGGCTCACAGATATTAGCACCTAAGCGCAGAGCTGTAGCAATACGAAAGCTCTCATTAGAAAGGTGTAGGCCGAGTGTGTGAGAAGGTAGGGCTTGAAGCCATGCTCCGTTTTTGGAGGAGGAGACAGCTAACAGCCTGGCTTTGTCATCTTGGTTATTGGTTGATGATAGGAGTGAAGATAAATGAAGCTTGACTATAGGTTCATCCCAAACAGACTGAACATGTCTTTTGTCGTTAGGTGGGGGATCCATTCCAACCAGACTAGTCCATTTATCGATGCATTCTTGTACATCTCGAATCGAGTCTAAGTCAACCTCCTGTTGAGGAAGAGATACAATTAGTTCTCGTGAGCCGTAGAATGATGCGAGGAAAGAAGGTATGGCGATATCCATGGCTCGACGAATCCCAAGGCCCCCATTCTCCACCGGTAAGGAAGCTTGTAACCATGAACTGTCTTTCAAAGAACAGTTTAGGATGGATTCCAGTCCTGTTCTAAGAGTGTGGTCGAAATTGTCAAGTAATTTATCATCCTGCCAAGAAGGGGAACAACGAAGGAAATACAGTAATCTTGGAAGTGAGAGTGAAGCTCGTAGTAAATAATAGGCGGAGTGTGCAGAAAGCTTTGATAATTGAGAAAAAAAGAATTCTAATTTTGATATCTTGTCCAATTAAATTTTGCTCCTTGATTCGGTAGAGATGGCAGCCCCTAAAAGTTCCGCATTGGTAGGAGATAAGAGTTTGATACCAGGTGCTACTTCATTAAACCTTTCATAAAGGCCATGGATTTCATCAACTCTGGCGCTCAGAAAACTCACTTCACATTTGGCAGAGTTAAGAAACAATCCAATAGATGAAGCTTCTAGACGAATTTTACTAAAAGCGCATAGTACTACGTCGATATTTCCAGCTATGGTACCGTCGTCTAAGTACCAGATATTTAAATCTGTGTTAATATCCTTAAATTTAAATTTTGTAGATTAAATTGACCATATATACGAAATAAAACTGTATAATTATTTTGTACAATATTTAAATAGAATAATATCAATATTTAAATATTTAAATAGTCAATCAATATTTAAACAGAAAATTTAAATTTGGTACATAGTTCATTATATATGTAGATTAATTATATAAATTTGAAAGTACGATATCCGTATGGATAGTTCCGGTATTTAGGTCCTAAATTACAAACTAGTTAAGTCTAAACTCATAAAATTATTTTGAAAATGACTTGTATTTACAGTTTTTTGCCATAACGTCCCCACATCGAAAGTGGATGCTAATTAAAGACGGCCTTATGTAGATTAATAATATAAATTTGGATTTACGATTTTTGTAGGGCGACTTCCTGTTTAATGGTCCTAAATGATAAACTAGTTAACACTAAATGGATAAAATTATATTTTACAATACCTCGTATGCTGGTCATTTGACATGACGTACCCAGATTCTAGGTAGGGCTAATTAAGGAGAATTTTACGTAGAAAATAATTTAAATTTGGAATTAGATTTTCATGAGGTCACTTCATGTTTATCGGTCCTTAAACAAACTAGTTAAAACTGATTGTATATAATCATTTTTGCTAATGCCTGGCATTTTTGGTGTTTTAAAGTCTTCAAAGAAGGACTAGATGCAAACTAGACATGCAAACTAGACAGGGCTCTATTGGCACCATGCATTTATATATTGCAGCATTGCCGCAAGTAATTAGCTTCATCCTGAACATTGCAGTTTCCTGGCTAACATCCATTAGCGACTAATGTTGTATTACTATGCTACCCGACAACATCCACCATCAGTACGCTTCATCACTATAGATCATCTGCCAAGAACAACTACATATTTTCATCCGCTTATTACTCATCTGGAAATACATTAGTACACGAAAGAAGTCCGACGTATTAAGGCGATCAGATATTGTCAGGGATCCTAAGTATTTACTCATACATGTTTAACATATTTATATCGCCTTCAGTAAAATATAAATATTATAATATAACATTGCACAGTACAGATGCACCAAATGATTTAGCACTATTCCTGTAATAATATTAAGTGTTTGGTAAAATATTCTTTCACTTTTTTCAACTATAAAGCATCAATAACAATTTTCATGACAATTACTTAATACATCAATTATCTATCCTTTTTTCTTCATCTTAGTACGTTCTCTCATTACAAGTTTATTCTTCTTCTTACATATTTGTTTTAACTTATTTTTATAAGTAAATTTAAGATTTCTTTAATATCATACGTTTTGTAGATTACGTTAACTATAGATACAATATAAAACTGTATAATTATTTTGTTATATAATTTCAATCAATATTTAAATAGAAAATTTAAATTTTGTTACATAGTTCATTATTCCGAATCTGCATACTTACTAATAAATTGAACATCTAGATATAAATAATCTTCGAAACAATGACAAAATCTATCAAATAAACAAACTATTTCAACCTTTCAGATATGCAGATAATGTAGGAGTTGACATACTGGATTTCTATTACAGCATAATATATACTGTAAGGACCATGTGCCAAAATGGTCCGTTACATCTGTACTGTGAAATTTTGTATTATAATATTTATATTTTACTGAATGGCATATAAATATGGTAAACATGTATGAGTGAATAGTTAGGATCCCTGACAATATCTGATCGCCTGAATACGTCGGACTTCTTTCGTTTACTTATGTATTTCCAGATGAGTAATAAGCGGATGAAAATATGCAGTTGTTCTTGGCAGATGATATATAGTGATGAAGCGTACTGATGGTGGATGTTGTCGGGTAGCATAGTAATACAATATTAGTCGCTAATGCATGTTCGTCAGGAAATTGCAATGGTCACGGTGAAGTTAATTACTTGATGCAATGCTGCAATATATAAATGCATGGTGCCAATAGAGCAATATGTAGCGTATTGCCCTCTTTGAAGATTTCACGTCAGTGCTATTTAAATAATTTTACAGCCTGATTGAGACATGTAGCATTAAGCGGCGATATAGGGAAATGTACGTACTTCCTCCCATACCATCATCTTGTGTTTCCTTCCTACAAGTTACATTGATAAATCTGTTAACTGCCAATCCAGCTATATTTAATAGTTATCATTATTCCACGAAGACCATCTGGATATTTCCAATCCCGACCACATTGCTACGCACCACGACACACCACACCACATTGCTAAGCGGACTTTGTAGCTTATCTATCGATATTCAAATCAACATAAATTTTAAATCTATTTGGAACCGTCTCGTGTTGCCTTTGTGATGTTCATAGTTGTGACCCGGCAAAGTGAATGGGCGGCTACATAACGTAAATTATAATTTACGATTTTCGTAATGTCACTTTTGGTTTATAGGTCCCAAATGATAAGGTAGTTAAAATTAATTGTATAAAATTATTTCTGAAAATGCCTCGCATCTTGGTATTTTAACATGACGTCCCTTTATTTTAAGTGGGTGCTTAATAAAGCTGTCTTTACATAGATTAAAAATATAAATTTGTAATTATTATTTCTGTAAGGTCACTTAAGGTTTAAGTGTTCTAAATGATAAACTAGTTAAAACGGAATGTATAAAATTATTTTTGATAATGCCTCGTATGCTTGGTGCTTTACCAAGACGTCCCCAAATTCTAAGAGGGTGCTAACTAAAGCGGTATTTAATTAGATTAATAATATAAATATGTAATTACGATTATAGTCAGGTCATCTAAGGTTTGTAGGTTCTAAGTGAGAAGCTAGTTGAAACTAAATGTATAAATTTATTTTTGGCATGCCATGCACATTGGCCAGTTGCCATGACGTTCCCACATTCTAAGTGGGTGCTAGTTAGAAAGTTGATCTAAAATTGGAATTATATCTTCGTAAGGTCACTTGCGGTTTATCGGTTCTTAAATGAACTAGTTACAACAGAATTTATAAAAACTATTTTTGATAATTCTTCGTATTTTTGTTCTTTTGCCACGACCACCCTTCATTCTAAGTGGGTGTTAAAAAAAGCGGTGTTTATATAGATTTTAATGTAAATTTGGTATTACGATACGATTTTAATAAGGTAATTTCCCGTTTATAGGTCCAAAATGATAAGCTAGTTAAAACGGAAAGTTTAAGTTTCTTTTGGCAATGCCTCGCATACCTGTCTGTTGCTATGACGTCTCCACATTTAAAGTCAGTGGTACTTAAAGAAGGTTTTATGTATATAAATAGTGTTTATTTCGATCTAGGATTTTCGTAAGGTCACTTCCTGATTATAAGTCGTAAACGATAAACTAGTTAAAACTGAATGTATAAAAAATATTTATTACAGTGTCTCGGATGTTGGTCTTTGGACATCACGTTCCTAGACTCTAAGTGGCTGCTAGTTAAAAACGTCTTTATTTACATTTATACTGTAAATGTGTAATTAATTTTTTGCAATTTCACTGCCGCTTTCAGGATAATTAAATTAACGTGTTTAAACTAAATATATAAAATTATTTTTGATAATTACTTGTATTTTAGGTCATTGGACATGACATCCTACATTATGAGTTCGTGCTGGTATAAGAGGGCTTTAGGTGGATTAATTAGGTACATTTGGATTTACCATTTTCGTAAGGTTATTTCATGTTTATAGGTCCTAAATGGTAGGCTAAATAACACTGAATTTATAAAATTACTTTTGATAATTCCTCGAATTTTTGGTCTTTTACCTTAACGTCTCTACAATCTAAGTAGGTGCTAAAAAAGCGGCCATTATAAAGATTAATAATGTAAATTTGGAATTACGATTTTCCTTTAGGTCACTTCCGGTTTATAGGTAATAGAAAACAAGCTAGATAAAACCGAATGTATAAAATCATTTTTGAAAATACCTAATATTTTTTTGTCTTTTCATGATGTCCGTATATTATAAGTGGGTTCTAAATAAAGCGGTCTTTATATAGTTAATAATATTAATTTGGATTTACAATTTTTGTAAGGCCACTTAATGATTATAGGTCTTAATTGATAAGCGAGTTAAAACTTAATATATAAATTTCTTTTTGGCAATGCTTCTTATACTGATCTCATGCCATGAAATCCCCAGGTTCTAAGACTGCTAATTAAGTAGATCTTTATGCAGATTAAAAATGTAGTCTTGTATTTACGATTTTGGTAAGGTCACATCCAGTTTAATGGTCCTAAGTGATAAAAGATAAAACTCAATGTATAAACTTATTTCTTACAATGCCTCGTACGTAGGTCTGCTGACATGACGTCCTCAGATCCTAAGTGAGTGTTAAATAAAGTGTTGTTTATATAGATGAATAATGTAAATTTTGGAATTACGATTTTCGTAAGGACACTTCCTGTTTATAAGTCTTAATAATAATCTACTTAAACCTCAACGTAAAAATTATTTCCCATAACGCTTCGTATTTTTAGTATTTTCAAATGTCGTCCCTACATTCGAAGTGGGTGCTAAATAAATCGGTCTTTATATTGATTAACAGTGTAAATTTGTAATTATGATTCTCGTAAGGTCATCCCACTTTATAGGCCCTGAATGATAAAATAGTTAAAACTGAATGTTTAAAATTATTTTTGATAATGACTCGTATTTTTGTTCTTTTAGCATAACGTCCGTGAATTCTAAGAGGGTGTTAAATAAAGTGATGTTTATATTGATTAATAATGTGAATTTTGAATTACTATTTTCGCAAGGTCACTTTCGATTATAGATACTAAATGATAAGATAGTTAAATCTGAATGTATAAATTTATTTTTGGCAATGCCTCGTATACTGGTCTCTTACCATGGCGTCCCTACTGCCAAAGTCGGTGCTAATTCAAGAGGGTTTTATGTAGGTTAATAACGAAAATTTGGAAATATATTTTCGCAAGTGCACTTCCGGTTTCTGGCTAATTAAATAAACTTTTTAAAACTGAACATATAAAATTGTTTTTGAAATTCCTTTTAATTTTGGTCATTAGATATGATGTTCCAAATTCTAAGTTCGTACTAATTTTAGAGGGCTTTATGTAGATTAATGAAGAAAGTTTGGAATTACGATTTTCGTAAGGTCACTTCCTGTTTATAGGTCCTAAATGATATCCTATTTAAAACTAAATTTATAAAATTACTTTTGATAATGACTAGTATTTTTAGTGTTTCACCATGATGAACTACATTCTGAGTGGGTTCTAAACAAGCGGACTTTATACAGATTAATAATGGAAATTTGTAAATACGATTTTCGTAAGGTCACTTCATGTGTATAGGACATAAATGATAATCTAGTTAATACTAAATATATAAACTTATTTTTAATAAAGCCTCGTATGTTTGATATTTTACCAAAACGGCCCTACAATTTAAGTGGGTGCTAAACAAACGGTAATTATATATATTACTAACGTAAATTTAGAATTCGATTTCCGTAAGGTCACTCCCGCCTTACAGGTAATAAATGATAAGCTAGTTGAAGTGAATGTATAAAGATATTATTGAAAATGACTCGAGTTTTGCTTTCTAAACATGACGTCCCTTTGTTCTAAGTGAGTGCAAATTAATGCGGTCTTTACGTAGATTAATGATGTCAAATTTGGAATAATGATTTTCATAAGGTCACCTCCTGTTTATAGTTTCTAAGTTACCTGCTGGTGTTTTTATAATGCATCAAATTTTTGGTCTACTACCTGGACGGCCCTACATTCTAAGTGATTGTGTATTAAAGCGTTCTTAATATCGATTAATGATGCACAGATGGAATTGCGATTTTCATAAGATCACTTCCTGTTTACAGGTGCTATATGATAAGACAATTGATACTAAATGTATAAAATTCTATTTGAAAATGCCTCGTATTTTTATTCATTTACCATATGTCCCAACATTCAAAAGGGTGCTTAACAAATTGGTGTTTAACTAGATTAATAACGAAAATTTGTAATTATCATTTTCGTAAGATCATTTCCGGTTTGTAGGTTCTAAATGATAAATAATTTACAACTGAATGTATAAAGTTATTTTCGATAATGCCTCGTTTTTTCTTTTATCATAACGTCCTACATTCTAAGTGGGTGGTAAATAAAGCGGTGCTTATATACATAAATAATGCAAATTCGGAATTACGACTTTCGTTAGGTCGTGTCCGATTTATAGGCCTTAAATACTAAGCTGGTAGAAACTGAATGTAAAAATTATTTTTGACAATGTCTCGTATTTTTGGTCTTTTACCCTGATGTCCCTACATTTTATGTAGGTGCTGAATAAGGCGGGATTTATAATGGATAATATCATTAATTTGTAATCACGTATCTCGAAACGTCATGTCCTGTTTATAGGTCCTAGGTGATTAGCTAGTTAAAACTGGATGCATAAATTATTTTTGATAGTGTTCCGTATTCTACGTCTTTTCCATGACGTCAGTACATGGTAAGTGTGTGCGAAATAAAGTGGTCTTTACGTAGATAAATAATGTAAATTTGGAATTACGATTTTCGTAAAGTTACTTCATGATTATAGGTCCTAAACGATAAGCTACTCAAAACTGAACGTATATTTTTTTTTTTTGCTTATGCACTGTATTTTTGATCTTTTACCATGACGTCCCTACATTCTTAGTTGGTACTAAATAAAGCGGACATTATATAGATTAATAATGGAAATTTGGAGTTTCGAATTTCGTAAGGTCACTTCGTGTTTATAGATAATAAATCATAAGCTAATTAAAACTGAGTGTATAAAATTATTTTTGACAATGCCTCGTATTTTCGTATTTTTACCATCACATCCCTATATTCTAAGTAGTTGCTAAATATAGCGGTGTTTATATAGAGTAATAATATAAATTTGGAATTGCGATTTTCCTAAGGTCACTTTCTGTTTATAGGTCCTAAATGATAACCCAATTAAAACTGAATGTATAAAATTAGTTTTGATAATGTCTCGTATTTTCAGTCCTTATCCTGACGGTCCTACATTCTAAGATGATGCTAAATGAAGCGGAGTTTACATAGATTAACAATTTACACTTGTAATTATGATTTTAGTAAGGTTACTGCTTGTTTAAAAGTCATAAATGATACGCTAGTTAAATTGAATGTATAAAATTATTTTTGATAATGCCTCTTATTATTGGTCTGTTACCATAAAGTCCTAACAAACTAAGTGGATGCAAAATGATTATCTAGTTAAGACTGAATATAAAAATTATTTTTGAAAATGCATCAAATTTTTTGTCTATTACCTCAACGGCCCTACATTCTAAGTGGTTGTGTATTAAATCGTTCTTATATCGATTAATGATGTACAGTTGGAATTACGATTTTCATAAAATCACTTCCTGTTTACAGGTGCTATATGATAAGATAATTGAAACTGAATATATAATATTCTTTATTCAAAATACCTCGTATTTTTATTCTTTTACGGTGACGTCCCAACATTCTAAGTGGGTGCTTTACAAACTGGCGTTTAAACAGATTAATAATAATAATTTGTAATTATGATTTTCGTAATATCACTTCCGGTTTGTACGTTCTAAATGATAAATAACTTACAACTGAATGTATAAGATTATTTTCAAGAATGCCACGTTTTTACTTTTATCATAACGTCCATATATTCTAAGTGTTCATTTTCTGTTTATAGGTCCTAGGTGATTAGCTAGTTAACACTGAACGCATTACTTTAATAATGTCGCGTATTCTTTATCTTTTCCATAACGTCAGTACATGGCAAGTGTGTGCTAAATAAAGTGGTCTTTACATAAATAAATAATGTAAATTTGGAATTACGATTTTCGCAAAGTTACTTCATGACTATAAACGATAAGGTACTTAAAAACTGAACGTATATTTTTTGGCTAACGCACTGAATTTTTGTTCTTTTGCCATGACGTCCCTACATTCTTAATTGGCAATAAATAAAGCAGTCTTTATATATATTAATAATGTAAATTTGAAATTACGAATATCGTAAGGTCACTTTTTGTTTATAGATAATAAATCATAAGCTAATTAAAACTGAGTGCATAGAATTATTTTAATAAAATCTCGTATTTCTCGTCTTTTACCGTGATATCTCTACATCGTAAATGGGTGCTATATAAAGCGAATATATATATATAAATCATATATATATAGGTTAATGAAGTTATATTTGGAAATGAAATATTCGCAAGCTCACTGCTTGTTTATAGTTCTTAAGTGATCTGCTAGTTGAAACTGAGCGTATAAAATTACTTTTGATAATGCCTCGTATTTCAGTTTTTTTACCATTACATCCCTATATTCTAAGTGGTTGCTAAATATAGCGGTGTTTATATAGAGTGATAATATAAATTCGGAATTACGACTTTCGTTAGGTCATATCCGATTTATAGGCCTTAAATACTAAGCTAGCAGAAACTGAACGTACAACATTATTTTTGATAATGTCTCGTATTTTTGGTCTTTTACCCTGATGTCCCTACATTTTAAGTAGGTGCCTAATAAGGTGGGATTTATATAGGATAATATCATTAATTTGTAATCACGTATCTCGAAACGTCATTTCCTGTTTATAGGTCTTAGGTGATTAGATAGTTAAAACTGAATGCATAAATTATTTTTCATAATGTCCCGGATTCTTCGTCTTTTCCATGACGTCAGTACATGGTAAGTGTGTGCTAAATAAAGTGGCCTTTACATAGGTAAATAATGTAAGTTTGGAATTACGATTTTCGTAAAGTTACTTCATGATTATAGGTTCTAAACGATAAGCTACTCAAAACTGAACGTATATATATTTTTTTGCTTATGCACTGTATTTTTGGTCTTTTACCATGACGCCCCTACATTCTTAGTTGGCACTAAATAAAGCGGACATTATATAGATTAATAATGGAAATTTGGAATTTCGAATTTCGTAAGGTCACTTCTTCTTTATAGATAATAAATCATAAGCTAATTAAAACGGAGTATATAGATTTCTTTTGATAATGTCTCGTATTTTTCATCTTTTAACGTGATATCTCTAAATTCTAAATGGGAGTTTTATAAAGCGTAATTTATATAGATTATTGATGTTAAATTTATAATTATAATTTTCATAAGTTCACTTCCTATTTATAGTTCCTAAGTGATTTGCTAGTTGAAACAGAGTGTACGAAATTATTTTTGATAATTCATTGTATTTTCGGTGTTTTACCATCACATACTTACATTGAAAGTGTTTGCTAACTATAGCAATGCTTATATAGAGTAATAATATAAATTTGGAATTACTATTTTCGTAAGGTTACTTACTGTTTATAGGTCCTAAATAATAAGCCAAATAAAACTGAAGGTATAAAATGATTTTTGATAATGCCTCGTATTTTCGGTCTTTTACCATGACATCCCTATATTCTAAGATGAAGCTAAATTAAGCTGTCTTTATATAGATTTTAATGTACATATGTAATTATGATTTTCGTAAGGTTACTTCCTGTTTATAATTCATAAATTGTTCCCTAATTAAAACTGAATGAATAAAATTATTTTTGATAATAACTCCTTTTTTCGGTGTTTTACCACAATGTCAGTACAATGTAAGCGGGTGCAAAATAAAGCGGTGTTTACATGGATTAACAATGTAAATTTGAAATATACGGTTTCCGGAATGTCACTCCCGGTTTACTTGTCCTAAAAAGTAAGATAGTGGTAATAAAGTGTATAACATTATTTTTGATAATGCCTCTTATTTTTGGTGTTTTGCCATGATGTCACTACATTAAGATAGGGCGCTATCTAAAGCAGTAGTTATGTTGATTTATAATGTAAATTCAGAATTACGGTTTTCTTAAGGTCACTTCAATTTTATATGTCCTAAATGATAAGCAAGTTAAATCTGAATGTATAAAATTATTTTTGATAAAAGTTCTCTTATCTTATAATAGTACTAACCCCCCCGAGGGCAACGTAACTGCCTTTCACCTCTCAAATTTAATGAGTCCCAACATAACAAACAATTATGAACTGATAATAGCTAGAAACAGCTTTCTTACAATAAAATGTTCCTGAAAACAAGACTTTGGAAAAACATGATTGAAATAAAGAGCTAAACAAAAACAAACATAAAGCTTTGCCCTTTTAAAAACATTAATATTAAGCAGAAGACCATAAGTATATAATGAAATTATAAAATTCAGTGAATAACTAAATAAATAGATAAAGATACATATACAAGAATACATAAATCAAATTAAAAATTATAGAGTCCTTATATTTTACCCCTCTTCTTTCTCCGTTCTTCGTTTTCCACATGCCCTAACAATCTTCATTAATAATATAACCACTGTTCCAGTTAATAGCTTTATCCGCTACCACTTTTATCCTCTTAGCTACTTTCTAATTCCTAGCCAGTTGTCTCCACTCATACTCCACTACCGTTGCTCCCTCCCAGCTCACTTCATGGCCGTTTTCACTGACGTGCTTAAAATAGCATTAGTGTCTTCTTTAAACTGACATAATTTTTATGTTGCTTTAAACGTTGTTGCATCGAATTCTTGGTTTCCCCTACATACACCACTGACGCTCTCATCTTCTTTCTTCTAATGATATCCAGTATCTTCAACCTGCCCTTCGTCTAAGTCTTAAAACCTTCTTTCCTTACAATTCTTTTGATCTTTTCTGTGATCACTTTCAATGCCGTGCCAGGCTTTTTTCCACTTCCTGGAGAACATTACAACATTCAGTGGTTTTGGCACTACAGCTTCATACTTTAGTATCGGTAAAGTTGTTTAAACCATTAAGGATGGATATTCATTGTCATAACTGGGCGACCACGGAGCACGAATTTCTACTGTTATAGAACAAGCTTCACTATTTGTCACAACATACTATGGTAAAGGAAGCTGTACAACTACCACAGAGGCACGATTAAAACTGGGGCATGTAAAAATGGGGAGAAACTGTTCTGAAACATCACGGCCTTTCTCCGAGGAACGAGGCAGGAAAAGTCAAATATGCACATTTGCAAATGTATATGTAGAAGAGTCATTTGGTGTCACAATCACCTAAAATAGTCTCAACTATGCATAGGTACTATTAAGACACTGTTCAGAAAACTTTAGTGTCGTTAAAGTTGCTAGATGATATACCCTTAATACTCTCTGAGATACTAAAACTGATTAAATGTTCTTGTGAAAGAGATGAACCATGCAAAATAAATCCTTGTAATTGTAGAGATTCTTCTTTAGTATGTACTCCCATGCGCAAAAAATTGCGCGTATACTGTAACTCACGATTTTCTGTATTTATTCCTTTTTCCTTACGTTTATGGGTAAAATTGAGTTATTAGTATGTGGAGATAATAGAGAGCAATCCATCTAAGGAGATATTTCCAAAAAATATAATAAAATAATAAAAATTTAAACAAAAAACAAAATTATGCTCGGTTTTGTGTATACTGGCAACGATGATTTCTAGGGATTTTTTCAGTAGTACAGCACGATTGCGTGGGGAATTCAGTAGGGAAGTCGAGGTAATGGATCAAGGAACTGGATACTGAACTAAAATGTTGCATTTATTGGTTAAAACCTAGTGTGTAGATTGCCTGCCAAATATAAATTAGCTTCTGTAACTAAGATGTCGTACGAAAATATAGAATTAAACAGAAAAACTCTTATGTTAAGGTTCGAAGCGATACGCACCATGGTTATGAAGATTATTTCTTAAGAAAAAAGAACAAACACAATGTAGCCTCTGTGGTTAGGTGGATAGAGCGGCGGACTCCAGTATATTTTATTATTTTGACACCACATCGAATCCCATCCTATCCCATTTTTTTTTACAAAACATTATAATTTTCATGTTAATAAGAACCGAAGCAATATACTAAGGACAACTTATCGATATCCAGGATTACAGTATTAGTAATAGCTATTGTTTTCAGTTCATGTTGTTGTATAGCTTCTCTCACCCTGTTTTATTGGGAAAATAACAATTTTGTCTCCAACAAAATGTAAAGGATATATACGGACAGAAAAAGACATCTTAATATCAAACGTGATTTATCGTAATGAAATGGACTAGTTTGCCATTATTAACAAAAAAAACCTAAAGTAAATTACTGAAGTTGAGTTCCCTTTAGCTTTTAGCTAAAAAAATATTTTTTTCTTTATAAGACTATACTTTATGAGACAAGGTGTGTGATCATACCCACAAATTTAGCTAGGGAGTGAAAGATAATCGTTTATACAAACATTTTACAGGTTTAGGTGCGTGAAACACCAATACACCATGGTCTCGCTTATCCGACCATCCTTTGTTACACATACCGTATGATCCGATATATCATTGCAGAAAGCACCAATCGGCAAGAAGAACTGCAAGTTGTGGTCTTAATCTATTTTTCATGCTCTGGAGTATATCGCCTAGCGCGCCCGTCTACACGTTGACTCATACATCTATCATTCAGTGCAGACACGTATCCAGGTTTTCTATTCGGAGGGGGCCCAACACGAATCCTCGTAAGCACGTAATTCTAATGTTTTAAAAATATCAATAATAATAATAATAATAATAATAATAATAATAATAATGCAACAGTTCTGTATTTCTCTTAAACTTTTTCCTACTTTTCATTTATAAACCGGTTTACTTTGGAAACTGCATTATAGCACAAACAAAATGAAACATATTTTCGAGAGAAATGTAACTAAAGAAAACTGTCTGCTACGTATATGACATAACAAAAATAGCAAGAAGACATTGCGTGTATCGTTCTAATATATTAAAGTTAAAAACAGAACCGAAACAAAATGTTAATCCTATTTAATTCCTGTTCTTTAATTCCAAATGTATAATGGCATTAACGTATGTTCTTAGAATTATGACAAGACAACAGCACATTGCTCAAAGTTTGGACACTGACTATTAGTAAACTGATATAAAAGAATCTCAAAAGGGTAAAAGCATGTTTCTTCAAAAGTGCTTGAGTTTCGGAGGGGGACAGCCCTCAGGCCCTAAGGCTGGATACGTCCTTGATTCAGTGCAGTGCAGTTATTTGTTATAAAATATTATTATTAGATGTGTAATATGTAAAATTATATCATAAGTTTTACTTTTAACAGGTCTTTTCTTAACACATCCATATTATCCAGCGTTCTGCCTGCCTGTTTATGTCGGATAAGCGAAATTCTACTGTATTTCCAAAGCTAGCATATACATGAACTAGAATTGTATTGTCCTAGAACAGACAATAGTGTGAAATGCTTATATTAAAAGGCTGGAATAAAAAAAATAAATACTGTTTTGGTAGCGTGAGAACAAATTAAAAACAATTCAATATATTTCCTAGGTATTAGATTATCATCTTATTGTGTCGATATGTATTCTTTTTTAAACATAGTTTTAAAAGTCATACCATTGTCAATATTCCTAAGGAAATCGAAAGAAAAACTCCTATGTGCCTCTTGTGGTAAAGCGGCTTAAGTGCGTGGTCTGAAACGTTAAGGTATAGATAGAGTACCCGTACTTCAAAAATGCAAATTCGGGACGCTACTAAATTACGAGAATCTTTGAAATGCTTAAAATTGAAAGAAGTGTTGAATACTAATTTACTTTTCTCCATTAGATAGAGTTGTTCAAGCATTACGTTATCACAATTTTATTCCTTTCACTAGACCTTCTTCCAAGGGCGCCGATTTCTCTGTAATTTTTTTTCTGGGAGGGCATTCAAATGCATACGATATATATTAGGATTTTAAATCAAATTGCATTCAAATTATGCCAAATATTGTATATTCATAAATACAAAGGAACCTACATGAGCTTTGGGGGGCCCGGGCCCCTAGGATCGGCGCCCTTGCCTTCTTCCTAGCTAAGCAAACGTAAGCAGATGATTTATTCCCTTCCCCTGGTAAGCAAAATTGTTTTTTTTTTCTTAAGATTTGTTGTGTTTCGTGAAATAACAGCAGGAATTTCCAGATTACTTAACCATCTAAATGAATGTTTTCACTTAGAGCCATCCCGTCTATTCGCTTTGCCTAGGACTAAAATAAATTAAGGGTCACTAATGAAAGAGACATGTGGATCGAGGATCTTTCTTTGTTCGAACTTTGATTTTTTCAAATCCATGATGGGAAATTATATTATGTGTACAATTTTCGAAATTAATAGTATACAATCGTAAAAATATCTTACAAAACGATGGTTTATTGCAAAATACTTTGACTCAAAGAATAAATTACAAGTAATAAACTTGTTACTTTTCCTGGAGAGTCTAAGTCTTGAATGAGACAGAGGCTCTTCAGCGTAGTGCTTGGAAAGATTGCCTCACTTGTTCTACCTTCCCGTGACTCAGCCTTGATTCGACTTGATCCTAAACGGATTATTCTGAAGTCGAAGTCGGAAGATGTTTCCCATTTTTCCCGAACACTCTTGGTCGATTACAATCTGCCTCACTTGTGAGGGGACAACCCCATGCCGTAAGCGTCGGTGGACTACCGATAGGCAACTAGCGACATGTCCCCAAAAATTGGTGGTCCCGCAGCCAAAAATTGGTCCCACTTCCGCTTTGAAAATTATACCACCACTGGCAGAGAAGCGACGGAACGCCAACGAACCACAAAATTGTTCCCCTAAAATACGTTAAATCGCCTTTGCATTAAGGTGAGTCTACAAACATTTTTTAAAAAAGTAAAAATATAGTGCCCTGAGCTGGGCGTGAACCACCAACCTTAGGGTTATTAGGTGCGTGTTCTTCCGAATTCGCCACGGAGGCGATTGTGAAGACACAGCTTGTAGAGTGATAAATCGTTGAAGTATTTTTAATATTTCTAATCAGAGTGCTCCATTAACCGTGTATATTTGACTATAACTGTTTCGAATCAGATCAAATGCACTCGTCATGTAATTTTATAACAAAATGGCAAGCGTCTTTTTACTTTTTTCATAGTTCTCCCATATTCACTTGCTAGTGATCGGCGACAGTTGCCAACTAAATTCATACAATTATACGCACCCATCTCAAGATTTTTCACTTCATTATGTAAAGGCAGGAGTTACTCTTGACCCCCGGAGCTCAAGTATTGTCCTTATAATAACAATTCGTCAGGGAAAAGTAATATATAATAATAACCGTATGCACATGACTGGGATAGTTCGTGTTGGTCCCTTTGCGATTGTCCGTGACAAATCAAAGGAGCGGGGATCAAAATGAAGTCCTCGCTGTTACGTGGTGGTAACTTCAATATCCCCGATTCTAGATATCTGCTTCGACTCGACGAATCCCTGCCACTAGTGGCACACTAGCGGCAATCCTTCGACGCGTCGCTATATTGACGATCGCCATTTACCAGCAAGTGGGCCACTAGGTGTTGGCGACGTTTACGGCATGGAGAAGCTAATAAACAAACAAACCAATAAATAAATCTAAAACCTTATAAAAATGTTTTCCCAAAATTTACATCTAGCAAAATCATTTGTTGGTATTCCAGAACTGCAAATTCACCTTATTCATAATTTACTTCTATCGTAGTTTTGATATGAGAATGATGTGTCTGAAACTGTAACACAGGTCATTAAGATTATTTTTTGCTTTAGTCAGATTTAGCAGTTTTACTTAGCAATTAGTCAATTTGGATCTGTGATTTTAGAGTTTTAGAGATTTCTTTAAATTTTTCATTTCAACAACAGTTGGCACCTAACACCATTAACGTATCTCTTTCGATATTTCCATAGGCAATGGCTTGGTCACTCCCAGTATATTTCATACAATGAACTACGGTGTTTTACTCCATTAATCCGAAATACGTTTAATATCCAACAACTCTGTACATTTTCTCTTAAATCTGCAAACTTTCTACTAGGTTAAAACTGAGTATTTTCTATTTCCTTCCTTTCTTGCTAAAACGAAAGTGTTGTTTAGACAACCTGAAATGATGACTCTATATTACATTATGTTGCATAGGGCATTTTATGTAGCATATCATTTGACAGTTGGACACTTTCTTCGTATATTGAAAGCAACAGAGATTAAGTCCTTCTACACTTACATGAGAAGTAAACAAACTCCTTTTAATTCGTGGAATTGTGCCAATGCACTAGGTCCAGAGAGTTTTTAATTTAAGATTATTATTATTATTATTATTATTATTATTATTATTATTATTATTATTATTATTATTATTATTATTATTATTATTATTATTATTTTATTGACTTAGGTTTTCCTGAATATTAAGCAATATTTCACAAAAAGCTGGTATTTTTAAACAAATGTGTTCGATATCAAGTTTTCATAAAGTAGTCACTCTCTCCTATAAATAATATCAGAGGGGCCGCGGTGGCTCAGTGATAAAGCGTTCACCTTTGGTGCATGGGATCCTTGGTTCGACCCCAGCTCGCACCAAGTGAATTTTGTGGTGGACAAACGCCATGTGCATGGGTTTTCTCGGGGTTCTCCCGTTTTCTCCCACTTTCTTCATTCCACCATTTCATTCATTTCTCATCATCACCGTGTCCTTTAGCCTAGTCGGTATAACCATGGGTCGTAAAACTTAAAGATTTGATCTCAAATAATTCCAACCCAAACAGTTGCAGGAAGTATGTCATTTCGAATAAAACAAACTACTCTATAAAATTCTGAGTACAGTATTATTATTTTTTAAATATACAATTCTAGCGGACCTTATTTCTAAATCGAAGGGTAAGAAGACTAAATTCACTCTTATTATTATAGATTAATTTCAATTGAAGCAGTTAAAATAGTTGGGGAAAAATTAGAAAGCCATACCCTATATTCCAGTGTGCCACAACCGGATAACAGGCACACTGGCGCGCCCAGCAAATTACAAGAATATTTGTCGAGTTTATTTTATTTATTATTATCAACGATTCTCCCATGGATCAGCTGTCTGTATACAGTTAAACAAACAAGTATCACGTTGAGGGAATGAGTGTAATTATTTACTTTAATAGTAATAGAAAGGTATATTTTCTTGTATTTTCTACCGGGAATAACTGCATCCGGTCTAGAAAGCTGGGGCTAACAACGAAGGAACCCGATGTGCCAAACACACGCCACTCTATAGTCATGAGTGCCACAAGTCCTATTCTACGTCTTGGCACCCTAAAGGTTGTTGCCTTCAAAGAGAGAGACAGAGAAATAACTTAAGTCTATTGCACTTCCATGCTTAAATAAATACATTATGTAAATAACTGTTTCGTTTTCTGTTTTTATTATTATTATAAATTTCTTAGGAAGTTGACTGACATATGTATGCACACTGCTCTCCCGTGCAGCGCCTCGTGTATGATTTACCATACATAAACTATATATTACAAGTTTGTTGTGTTCGTTTTATAGGTGTGTTTGTAATTAGATGCATATGGCGTATAAGTCAAAATTTAATGTCCACGCTACGTATATGCAAAACCATAGACAAAGAAATTTGTGAACAAAGACATTTATGGCGCTAAAACAAAGGGCAAAAATAAAGAATTACTGGCGGATTGTTGCCCGCTGTGCACAGGTATTAACGGTTAACAGTGTTAAATTTAAACACATAGTTTTAATTAAGCACGAATTTAACTTATAGAGTACAGTCGGAAAGGCTGAGGAGTTTGCTAGGATCGTTACAATATCGATTCCCGTAAAATGTACTGCAAACCTGTCCGCAAGCCCCCCGTAATGTTCAACAGATGTTGTGCATTAATGCTCATTTCAATGCAAACCTGTATAGACCTACGCACTTCAATACTAAACGAAGGTGCAGAGACTATTCATGAGTTCCAGTATTAAACTCTCTCATCAATGTATTTTCCTAACAAGTCTCCCAGCGATTACAATATTTTTTGGTATCTCAATCACTTCCTAGTAGGATAGCTTTAACTAGAGACCACTGATTAACCTGTATTGGATGTTTCACTTTCTTACCTTTGGAGTTGACAGTCATGGGTTGGACTTTTACACGCAAATATCTAATATTAACAACGTTTCTTCTAGAATTTCGTAATATTGTATTATTTCTTTGTATTATTCATTAGCTTGGTTAGACTTGTTTAAACACTTTTCTCTCTGCATCTATTCCTTAACGTTGGATACAAATACACTAGCTCTCACCGGGAATCAAATCCAGAACCAAAGCACTTGAACCATTTGGCCACAGCAAGGCACATTTAAAAAGAAGTTTCGATTTTCTTAGGAAAACTGTGATTGGGTGTAACATTTAAAATATATATTTAAGAATGGGTACGGATGAAACGCACTGAATTTTCTTGCTGGAATTTCTTAAACTGACTCGTGTTAGGCTGCAGCTATTACTGAAACATTTATTTGGGAAATGCGAATAAAATAATGTGTTTTAGAAAACTTTGTTCGAAGCAACTTACGTCCAAAAGTAAAGTACCCATTCGTCATATTTCTGTTAGAAATAACTTATGCCATACATTAGAATTATTAAGCAGATAATTGTATGTGAACTATGAGCAAAAGCGCCTGAGTACTTTCTGAGAAAATCGTTAAAAAAGTCATCCCGAAGAATAAAATATCCCTTGTATATCTTTTCAGGACAAACGAGTTATGCTATTTATGAAATACGAACAAAATTGCCAGAGTAATTATCGACAAAATCGTAGGGTAAAACTTGCTCCGAAAAGTAATATACCACTTCTAGCTTTTTAGGATGATGGAATTATATCATATCGTTAGGTTAGTTATGTAACATTTATTTATGAAATATGAACAAAATTGGGTCAGGCGTTAATGGGAAAATCGTCGAAGAGTAGGCTAAACTACCTCTTCTGAATGTTTACAGGACGAACGAGTTGTGTCATATTGTCAGGTTATTAATGATACATTTATTTATAAAATGTGATTGAGAAAATTGTTCAAAAAATGCATCCCATACAGTAAATTACACCTTACGTATTTTTTCAGAGCAATGATTATATTATATTTGTAAAAATACAAACAAAATCTTTACACCCGCTTTTGAGACAATTTAATGATTTTAAATTTTCATCCTTCACTAAACTACCCTTATTTTTAGGTGTCGGAGGATATAGAATTCGAAACGATAGTGTTATGAACACAAATCTCCGGGTGTAGATGAAATTCCGGCTGAGTTAATTTTAGCTGGGGGCGAAAAATTGTGGAATAAGATACACAAACTCATTATCCTTATATGGAACATGGAAGAATTGCCACAAGAGTGGAGAAAATCAATCATTGTTCCAATTAAGTAGAAAGGCGACAAAACTGTAATAATTATCGAGGCATTTCTCTTCTATCAACATCCTATAAAATCCTTTCAAATATTCTGTTAGCAAGACTGACCCCAGACGCAGATGAAATTATTGGAGATTATCAGTGCGGATTTAGACGAAATCGATCAACTATCGACCAAATATTTACCATTCGCCAAATACTCGAAAAAAAAAGTGGGAATACAATACCCCGGTACATCGACTATTTATTGATTTTAGAAAGGCGTACGACTCGGTTAGGAGAGAAACATTATCAACGTCCTTACAGAACTTGGAATACCGAGAAAGCTAATTAGATTAATTAAGATATGTTTAAATGAATCCCAAAGTAAAGTCCGGGTAGGAAAATTTTTGTCCACGAGCTTTCACGTCGAAAATGGCCTGAAACAAGGAGATGCGTTGTCGCCATTATTATTTAACTTCGTTCTGGAATACGCTATAAGGAAAATCAAAGATAGCAACCAGGGCCTAGAGTTGAACGGTATTGACCAGGTTATGGCATATGCTGATGATGGAAATTTAATAGGGGATGATAGGAGAACAATAGAAAGAAATGCAGAGATCTTATTAAACTCTTGCAGGGACATGGGTTTAGAAGTAAATGCAGAGAAAACTAAATACATAGAAGTGCGTCGGGACCAGAATACAGCAAATTATGGATGCGTTAAAATATTAAATAATACTTTTGGTAAAGTGGATAGTTTCAAATATCTAGTATCAATATTAAGAGAGGGAAATCATATTCACGAAGAAATTAAATGTCGACTCAAAGCAGGGAATTCGTGTTACTATTCGGTTCAAAATCTCGTGTTGTTGCGAATTCTGTCGAGGAATTTGAAGCTTAAAATATACAAAACGATTATTATGCCTGTTGTTCTGTATGGCTGTGAAACATGGTCACTTACTCTGAAGGAAGAACATAGACTGAAAGTATTTGAGAACAAGATCCTGAGATCCAGATGGGAGGACAATATTAAGATGGATCTCGCAGAGATTGGAATACAAAGTAGAAACTGGATGCAGTTAGCTAAGAATAGAAGTCAGTGGAGAGCTTTTGTGAACGCGGCATTGAACCTCCGGGTTCCATAGGCCATATAGTTAGTTAGTTTCTTTAAAGTGTTATAAAAACTTTATGTCTAGAATTCGGTCCAGATACGTCGAACAGTTTGGCCTCTATTTGAAAACATGAAAAAGCGTGACGAACCGACAGACGAACAGATGGACAGACATCAAAATTACTTTTTCGATATGTGGGGGCGTGAAACTTAAATTCATTGAAATCTCGAATTCGATTTTTATCACTATTACTACAATTTCTTCTTTCGTCCCTCGAACGTGAAAACGAATAGGAATACAACGACACGTAAGGTGATAATTTGTAATTCGCAAAATTTAATGAGTTAAGTTTAATGTGTTGCCGCGCTAGAAAAAAAGCTTATGCCTGTTTGTTTTATCATTTTAATATAAGTTTTTCACGCTACTATATAATGTAGAAATATGGTATGATTATCGTTCATATTCATGCTATCTTTTGGAAATATTCGTGTTCCGCATACATAGATCTGTATAATTTCGCTTCGTTCAACGAAAACCCATTCCTTACACAGACTTATGATTGCATTTTGTAATCGTGTTTTTGTCCTCGTTAGAATTTAGTAAATATAAGCATAACACTCAATTTAGTTTTTGACTTTTACATAAAAACCAAATTTCTGTAAAAAAAAGCCCAAAAGAAAAAAATTGCGGCTGACTTAATCCCCACCCTCCTTGTGCAGTGCATTTAAAACGCAAGTGGTATATAAATTATCCCCTACTCTCATTCGTTGTCGCTAGCGCAAATTATAAATAAAATTAAGAAAAAATCATTCCTATAAATCAAAAAGGCCATCTAATCAAAGTAAATAATTTAAAAAAATAAAAATTAAAAATAAAGTAATTGTTTTTAAGCACTCAGGTTGTTAAATATATAATTTGCTTGTAGTTTACTTATTGTATATGATTTGTTTAATCATAATACATAATACTCGTAATTTTTATCTCACGTTAAATTCTTAGCCGTAATCGCTCGTAACTTTACAGTGTATTATAAAGATCTATAAATTATTTGTTTTAATTTGTTTTTTTTCTTCATTATCTTTACGGCAAGCACTTTTCTCTTCCCCAATATCTTTTCAGCGGCCGGTGAAAACGGGAACTGCTTATATAGTTTATAATGACCTTTCGTGGATGCTAAGAGCCACAAAGCCAAAGTTTAAAGCAAATGGTTAAAAAATGTTGTCTGTTAGCAATCCAAAACAAATCGTCCTATTACCAATAAACCCACAAAGGTCGGTCATAATTTCTTGCAATTGTGGATATGAAAAAAAAGAGAGAGAGGGAGAAAGTCAATACTCTAAAAAGAAAGAAAACACAAGCACACACACACACAGACAAACGATAATTTGACATGAGCTTTTTCCTTTCTTCCTTTTTTCACGACAACAAGCATCATTCGATGTAACGTCAAGTCGATATAACAAGGGGTAAACTTGGGAAGACTGTCAAGGTCGCGTATGTTATTTTTCCTGTTCTTGACACACAAATCCGAAGTGAGTTGTCTGCTGTTCAAGAACGGGCAGGTAACTTACAAGACCATAAACTGAAAACAATAACTGTTTGCAATAGTACACGTATTCTAATACTGAATAAATACGTCGATTAAAGGATACTATCAATAAGTTATTTCCTTATTTTACTGTTTCGGTTCTTATTAACATCAAAGTTATACACTTCCAATAATGTTTTGTTAAAAAAAATGGGATAGGATGGGATTCGATGTGGTGTCAAAATAATAAAATATCTACGAGTCCACAACTCTACCCACCTAACCACGGAGGCTACGTTGTGTTTGTTCTTTTTTCTCAAGAAATAATCTTCATAACCATGGTGCGTATCGCTTCGAACCTTAACATAAGAGTTTTTTCTGTTTAATTCTATATTTTCGTACGACATCTTAGTTACAGAAGCTAATTTATATTTGGCGGGCAATCTACATACTAGGTTTTAACCAATAAATGCAACATTTTAGTTCAGTATCCGGTTCCTTGATCCATCTCTTCGACTTCCCTACTGAATTCCCTCCGCAATCGTGCTGTACTACTGAAAAAATCTCTAGAAATCATCGTTGCCAGTATACACAAAACCGAGCATAATTTTGTTTTTTGTTTATATTTTTATTATTTTATTATATTTTTTGGAAATATCTCCTTAGATGGATTGCTCTTTATTATCTCCGCATACTAATAACTCAATTTTACCCATAAAAGTAAGGAAAAAGGAATAAATACGGAAAATCGTGAGTTACAGTATACGCGCAATTTTTTTGCTCATGGGAGTACTTTCTTCCGTGTTTGTAACAATATTTTATGTTACAGTTGCTAACATGTCGTGAAGTTTCAGATGAGGATGGAAATAGTACTGATTAGGACTGTACAGTGAAATGTTAGATCTTTTAAATCAAATTTTGTCTCATCCTTTATGAAACGCTTTGAAAGTTCATCAGGAAATTTACATTGATAAATATTAATTAAAGATTTAAAGATTAAAAAATACTAATAAGATCTTTCAGTTGTCTGAAGAATATACTTCCTTTAAATAGTCGAAAAAATATTCAGGCTTGTTTTAATTCAATTGTACTATTTATAATTTAAGATACATATATACATTCTAGGTAACCTACATTTTTCAAACACTGAAAGACAATGTTTCTTTTGCATATGTAAATAAACCTGTATGAGATATATTTAATAAAACTGAATGATATAAATAAGCATCTTTTTTAATAATATAAGAAAATACAAGTACAGTATGACATTCATAATCCAACAAGTTCTGGCATATTGTTTAGCCTCTATTCAACCGATCTTTACCAAACTTTGTGGTTAGACTTCTGTTACTATTTGTTCATGATTGATTGAGTAGGGGCTGAAACTGTTACATTATCAAGGTTATAGTGTATATTAAAGATAAGAATTGATATTTTTTAAATTTGTAAAGCAATTTTTAACTACAATAGAAAATATATGCAAATAAACAATACTTACAAGTAAGGGACCATATGGTTGTCGCGCAAATTAGATGCAGACATACGCCATCTGATTGAGCATGAAAAGATATGGAGAACACAGAAATTTAAGGTGCTAAGGGCCACAGGGAGCGGAGCGAGGAAAGAGGAAACATTGAATGTCGGCAAAATTGAAGAAAGTCAGGAATGATGGGAAAAGTTAAATTCTTGTAAACAGGGAAAGAAAGTCAACCAAAAGAACGAAACTAAACATAAAAAGGACATCAAGACGAAGAAAGATCATAATCAGGGTTGCCATCCGGACCGCAGTGTTGCCAACGCTGCATAACATTGATATGAAAGATATAGCACAGTATAGCAATTCATGCACAAGGAAACATATTAGTAACACAAAAAACAATTGAAAAGACTATGTACACGTGCGTAAAAAGGTTTAACGTAGTCGTGAGCTGATACTACTCCCGCGTGAATACAAATGGAGGAAAATAGAGGACAGTACGCACCATTTGTAGTTTAATTGCAGTTGACGTGAAGATCACGAATGAATGTGTGGTCAACACACAAACATTTCTCGCAGTGAGCACAAAGAATGAAAGCAAGCTGGTCACACGCGTCTCTACAGTATCCCTCTGTGAATCCTTTTTCAAAGCAGTATGCGGAAGGTATTTCAAACTGTCCAGGATGTTCATTGGAATAGCCACATTTGAAAAACGCAAAACGTATCATCTTTTGGAATCGCCTAGAGGAAAACTGGTAATGAACAAATGACTGAAGGCGGAGAAAGTTCTCACGTTGCCACACATTAATACTGGAGAACACTAACGTATCTGTGATGAACTTCACCATGTTTTTGAATGGACGAAAGAAGAACACATCAGCAGGGTGTATAAGGTCTGTACATTTCGGAGGAATTAGCTTCTTGTAGAACTGAAATCCGTCAGGAACTGTCATGTTGTAAAGAGTGTCATCCTTGTTTGGAGTCCAGGAGTCAACGAAAAGCAAAACACGATCCTTACCCTGAAGATCGGGCCACAAAACTTCTTCCAGGAAGATTTGCAAATCCCGTTTCATCATAGTCACTCATCTTCTTGCATATGCTTTCACATTGGGGAATTCAGCGACCATCATCATCATCATGGAACGATGCTCCCAAACACTTTCGTTTCTGTGTTATCATGTGTACCCCATTCACTTTCATGTCTATATTTGTCCTCCCTCATGTACATTATTCACTCACGACTATCGTTAAACCTTTTCACGCACGTGTACAGAGTCTTTTCAATTTTCTTTTGTGTTACTAATATTTTTCCTTGTGCATGAATTGCTATACTGTGCTATATCTTCCATATCAATGTTATGCAGCAATGGCAACACTGCAGTTCGGATGGCAACTCTGATTATGTTCTTTCTTCGTCTTGATGCCCTTGTTATGTTTAGTTTCATTCTTTTGGTTGACTTTCTTTCCCTGTTTGCGAGAAATTAACTTTTCCCGTCATTCCTGACTTTCTTCAATTTAGCCGATATTCAATGTTTCCTCTTTCCTCACTCCGCTCCCTATGACCCTTAGCACCTTAAATTTCTGTGTTCTCCATATCTTTTCATGCTCAATCAGATGGCGTATGTCTGTATCTGATTTGCGCGACAATCATATGGTCCCTTACTTGTTAGTAGGAACGAAGAACTCATTATCTACCGGGAAGGAAGTTACAGAATGCAAATCAAATGACAATTACTGAAACTATCGTCCATTGTTTGGAATTTGTCTTTTTAAACTTGAAGTATATAATGATAATGCAAAATTATGTCACCGGTAGAGTTCCCCAAGCATGCCGTGGTTTCATCACTCACTTTTTACCCATCATTCAGAAAATTCAAAGAGAAAACTTAGTACACTAACTTCGGGTTGAGCTGATTTCAGGCTCTTGGTTGCCGGGATAATTAGAGTGAAAACAATTTATGATTTTAGGATTAGTTGAGTGAAGAAAACCCTATACCAATCATCGTTGAAGCCGGATACTTTCTATTTCTCTGCGAAAGCAAACTGCTTTACGCTACATATTACTTTCCATGTTCTTTGTCAGTCTAGTTAAAACTCAAAACTGTTTTATATCTGAGCGTTTACCTTCAACGGTGGGAATATGGGCCACACCTCTTCGGGTCCGTCGTCAGCGTGTTTTTTGTTTACTATTGGCAATACAGGGGACATGCGGAACCTTACAATATTGATTCTGTTTTCCAATTCATTTACTAATGTTTAAAACGCCCTGCTGTTCAAATTTGGTCGCGTTCAATCACGTAATAATTAGATCTTTTTGTCTTCTGGACGGACGAACATGTGAATAGTGTAAATATGTAATGAAGTCTTGGTAAATTAATGTTTATGTTTTTATATATAGAAAGAGGTCAATTATCATTGTCACGAGCTAATGCTTTTTCTTCAAGGTGACCTACACTTTTGTAAAGATAAAATCCTTGACTTCACATTCAATACGTACACCGGAAAAAATAAACACTTTCACCCTTGGAATTAACAAATTAGTATCATTTATACATTCTGCAAAGATGTTTTCTGGTCATTTCAATCATTGTTTTGTTTTTTCAGTGGAAGTCACAGGTTACTAATGGTAATCAGTCAGCACTTTTTAAAGCATATTTTCTTCTCAAGAAAAAGCGAGAGTACAAATTGCGACATATTACCGAAAACTCTCAACTAAAGCAGTGGAAATGTTTAAATACCTATAAAAAACATGAGAAAAATTTACATTGACAAACTAATGGATGATTTAATAATTCGGGGTATAAAAGGTAATTCTTAACGAATTTTTATTCGGAAAGGATACTAACACTTGGGCATGAAAAATGTTATGGTGACATATCGGAAACCTCGTAGCAGACTTAGAGTTTCATGGAGTTAGATGAGAATGAATCAAGTGTTCAACATGTTAAAAGGCGTAAATAAAATTGTCGCGCAATTTCGTGCTGCAGGAATGAGTTCTTTGGTAATGGTTACGTTTATAATACAAGGGCAGTAAATGATGTTGAAGATGAGTAATTACTGAAGCATTTCTATAGTGTTGAAGTGACAACCGTAGAAAAACGTACACATAACAATAGTTGATACCTCAAGAACTTACGGTTGTCACTGTAATGGACAACCAGCCATCATTGAAGACCAGTGACTGGTACAACATCTTATGTACCTGAAAATGTCAATATTCCCTTAATTTAACAGATTAGAGATGCAAAAAAGACGGCATTTTTGAATCGATGTTTTTTTTTCACATAAAAAGCCGGCTTTTTTGGGATAAAAACGAGAATTTTGGAAATTTGGGCTTTTTTCATTTTCATGATATGTTGAATCCCTCTTGTTAAAAATTAAGAAAATTTGAGGATTGTTAAACCGTGATTGTGGTTATATAAATCTTAACTGTAAAATTTCAAGAATATACATAACCAAAGGCTCTAGATGTGCAGCCTAATATTTCTCTTATGTTTTATTTTAATTTTATTTTCTTTCAAAAAGTGGGATGGAATATTTTGAAGTGAAAATACTACATGCAATTTTGCTAGTTATTTATGTATTTTTTAAAAAGAAATGTTAACTTTTAGGGTTGGCTGGTTTATACCAATTTTTTTAAATAACTTGTTTAAACCCAAAAAATAAAAAAAAACGAAAAATGCGAATCGTGTGAACTTCATGGTGACGTTTCCACATATCAAACCACCTGCATTAGTTTTATTTCCCTTTCAACTTTTAATCAAGGTGTCCCATGTTCAATTCTGGGTCGAACCATAACCCTTCTTTCATGCGTAAACCAAGTAGCGGTTCGGATGTCACTTTAAGCGAAAGTCTTCCCCTTGAAAAACCTCGGTATTACGTAAGGATGTTAAACCTAAACATACGAAACGAAACCAAATTGTATATTTCTGCATGCCTAAATGCCTGTTGTTTTATAAAAATGCCAAGATTAGTTAAATATATTGATAGAAATTGACAAAATTTATCGATGGCCTACGTAGCTTCCAACATTAGCTTGGATTAGACTTTCAATGATATCTACGTACTAAATTTGTAATTTGATACCTCAGTTTTAGGGTACTGATTATGATACGTTGACCTTTAAATTTTACATGCAAAGGAATAATAGGATTTTCCCGTTATTGTTTTACGTTTCAAGTAATGACAGGATTTTCCCGATGGCTAGGGCGGGAGCTTCTCATTTCCTGACCGGACTTCCTCCAGCATAATTTCGCTGTTGCATAACAACACCAAGGCGAAACAAACTTATTTCTGTGAATATGTAATATAAACACATAAAGCAAAATATCTAAATCAAAAAACCTGGTTTAAACCAAAAAATCCTGCTTTAAACCAAAAATGCCTGGTTTAAAAATCCCCCAAAAAACGGATTTTGGCATTTTCAAAAACAACCATGGTTCTTGCCAACTCTGCTTACTTTTGTATATAGGAAGTTAAAAACTTCTTATTATATACATTGGTTAATCCTTTGGAATTCATAATGTAAATATGTTGAAGTAAAATGATTTGAAATATATTTTCGAAATTCATGGTTTATTTTCCAAGTTTTATATTATTATCAGCATCAACCACTAATTAAATGACTTTTTGTGTTATAGAGAGGCAAAACAAAGTCTGTTTTTTTTTTCAATTTAAGGCAGAATTTTGAAAAAAGCCCAAAATTTCCCAAACAAAAAAGCGAAGCAGAAAAAGCGAGTTTTTTTTCAAAAATGCCTTTTTTTCGAGCCCTTACATCTCTATAACAGATTGTTAATTATTGCCTAACACGTATTGAAAACTGAGTGCTCTAACGCTACTTTTCTCGCGCTGATGATCTGTTGCGTGTAATTTGTATAGGCTGGTACCGTTTACCACTAAAGCTGTATTTCCTCAGTATTGGGCACTTTTAGCACGAAGTACATATTCATTGATTTTTGCTGTTGACATTGCTATTCACTTAAGAGATGTTGCGCTGTGCTCATGTAACCTTACTTAATTAAGCATGGACAGTAGCATAGAATAAGGCGATCACAGTCGAGAAATCACCCTATGTTTTGTATGATTAAATTGTGAAACTGAAGCAGAGAGAAACAAATAATAGCTCACAAAATTCATCTGAATATTCCACAGACCATATAACATATAGCTTTTCTTCACTCGGAAAATTACTTAATTGCCGCAAAATATCAGATTGTGAAAACTTCGAATATATCACTAAGTTCTCCGTTCAGGTTAAATGATAAGCTCTTATGAACGAATATATATTTATAGCAATTAAATAAACTAACGAATATACAATAACGTGACAAATCTTGAACAATGGAGTGTATCCACCACAAACATATGCTGCTAACGAGACTTACCGCCTTCCATTTAAACGTACACAGAGTCACAGAAAATCTAAAATTTTTCAACAATCTTCCTATTCAGTATTAATAATTCATAGCATGATTTTAGATCAATGTTATAATCCAATTTCTATTAACAAGAAGAGCTAAATAACACAACTCCATTACAAAATCTGCTCAAGCTCGTCGTTACAATGTAGATTTAATTTAGAATCCAATTCTACACTAGATATGTTTTCCCTTGCTATCACCAACTTCAGTATAAAGCGGCGTCACACATATTTCAGATAAGTGTGGGAATAGTTCGTCAACCCAACCACTGGGTGGCGCTGATTAACCTCTTAAACAAGAGAAAATTAAGGCGTAACTCTAATACTATTCTCATTGTTTTTATAATTATTTATATAAAGTTTCGACACGTAACAACATCGCAGCGCCCCAAATAAAAAATCTAATATTTTTATATACATATATGCTCTTAACTAAGTCTGTGTCACGTTGGTCTAGTCGTCTAAATTAGTTCTTAACTATGCCCTTCACCCTCTATTTTACCTACTAGTATCTACTCAACTCATTCATCCACTAATTAAACTAAACGAACTAAAATAATTAAATTCCCCCACATTCACTTCAACAACCACTCTTTGGTTAGTCTAGTAGGTATCTCAGAGTATTAGGTCCGACCCAGAACCAATAAACATTGTTCCTAAACTAATACGACGAGCTTATTCAGACAACCAAGATTAATTGATAGCGACTAATTAACAAAAATATACTTAAACCACCATATAAACGCCAAAGTAGAAACAACATATATATAATTCTAGTAACTTCCAGAAACTTGAATAAATATAAATATTCAAAGTTACAGAAGAGAATTTCCATTTTTGTCCTGGAAGGCTGTCTTCAAACATCTCCATCTTATTCATCCGATGACAATTCAATAGGTACCAAATTTACAAAACAGTGGATCGATCCCGACAATAAAGCGCATTCTTATCCTCTGTCACATATACAGATCTGCAGATAGAAACAGCTGTTATTAACTTGTATATATATACACTTTACAGTATTTACATATTGGCAGTGTCGAGTATTTACATATGTCGACATCTAATTTACAATTCTAAAATTATTTACAATATCTTCCTTCGCATTCCAAACACTGCCAAAAGCTGCAATTACTGTCTTAACTGCCGATACTTCTTCGTTAATGAAACATGAGATGTCCTTACATCAAGAGATTAATTTACATTTTTAACTTCTTGGGCTTTCAACAAAACCTTATCTCCCACTTGATATGAAGTAGATGACCTACGTTTATTATAATGCTCCTTCTTCCTCAGCGAGGATAGTTCTGAATCTTCCAAGGCTTTTATTACCAATTGAGGATCTTTCATTACATCGGCACTGGGAATATTCCATTGATTGTGCTTGTTTCAGAAGAATATCTGCAAACTTTCCTTTACAGTACGTATATATCTCTTACTGGGATTAGAAGCAGAATGATAAGGAGATATACGCACATCCTTGATTCCATTACTAAAAAGGAAATCCTTAAATTTAGATGACGTATAAACTGAATGATTATCGTGCCCAATTGCAAACGGAAACTTTCTTCGACACATCAGTTTATATAATTTAATTCTCAAGGTCTGGCTAGATAGATTCTTGGAAGGTTCCAGAAACACTATTTTAGAAAATGAATCAACTACAATCATACAATATCTTCCCGACCTTGATTTTGGCATTGGTCCAAAGAAATCTGTATGCTATAATCTATTCACTACCGTAGCATAGCTCGCAATCAATTGACCCATAGGCATCTTGTTTTTACTTTTGTTCTTCTGACACAAGTCGCATGATAACACATAATGTTTAACTTGGTCCAGCACCCCCTAACACGAATATCTTGAGGACACCTTTCCTATCGTTTTGTCCAATCCTAGGTGACTTCCGGACAATATAGAAAAATGATAATACTATTTTATATTCGGGGTTAACTTCTTGGGTAAACAGATCATATATGGATTGCTGTGGGCCTTGGTTTTCTTACATAAAATTCCTTGCACCATTTTATAACCATCAACTGATTCCTTCGGCCTTATTTTGTCGATGATTGATCTTAAAGTGTCCATCTTCTAATACTCTTGCACTGATTAGCTAGCAAAGGGCATTGCCCACATATTAACCATGCTCATGTTTGTCATTTGTTTTTCATATGTTGGTTTCAAATTCATTGATTCAAAATTTTCAGTATCATGTGAGCTGGAAATGAAATCCGCGTATATTTTAATATTCGTGGAGACTGAGTTAACTTCAAAATCAAAGGCAAATAAACGATAGCAAGCCACCATATTTCTTAACTTCCGCAGGTTACGCATCGCATAAACTAGTTCAATATGATCCACTCGCGATTCGAATTTTGAATGCAGGTACGTTTTAAACCGTTCAATTGTTTCGATAGCCGCTAGTAACTCTAAACAAATATGTACTTATTTTTATCATAAGGCTTCATTTTCCTGGAAAATAACGCAAATGGACGCTTCCTACTTTGGTCATCCTTCTGCTCAAAACAGCCGCCTAAGGATTTTAAACTGCCATCTGCGCTGACTATAAACTTCTTATCCAAATCTGGAAGTTTTAAGATCACATGACTGAAAAAGTTCCTTAATATCCTCCAAGGTCTTTTGCTGTTCGGCACCCCAGTAATACTCCTGCCGTGGTGAACGAAGTCGAGTCATACGTTCTGTGACATCATGGAAGTGAAAGATGAACTTACTATAATATTGGAGAAAATTAACCAATGATATTAACCCTTTTCCCGTTTTCGATGCTGGTAATTCTTGATCACTTCTAGCTGAGAAGGGTCTAAATACATATTTCCCCCTCTTATTTCATACCCTAAATATGAAATCCTCTTGCGAAACAAGTTAGTCTTCCTCACAGATAAAGTTATACCCGCTTCATCAAATTTTTCCCACACCTCTAAAATATGCTTATGCGATTCAATATCTTTGAAAACGTAACAAACGTCATCAAAGAACCAATCGACTCCTTTATTCTTCAATGGATATTACAGTTCCGTTAAAACCCTGGATGACATATATGATCCGATAGCTAACCCAAAAGGAAGAAATTTAAATTCAAATAAGCCTCTATGGGTTAAAAAGGCTGTGTACTGAGTAGATTCCAGGGAACGTTTCAAATGCCGTTTCCAGAATGCCTTCTGCACATCAAAATCCTATAAGTAGTTCCTTTAGATAAACTTGCTAACATATCTTCCATCCTTGGTGTATACTGCGCATTGATAAAGAGTTTCTTTTTCGGATTTTGATAATTAATTACAAATCTCTTATGCCCCGTTTTATGGCCCACCACGGAAAAGCCCACTGGCTTTGACTTTTCTGAATTATATTTTGTTCTGTCAGGTTATCAAGAATTTTATCTAACTCTTTCTGGTCTGCTCTAAAACGAGGATAAGCTTTTTTCCTGATGGGAACATAATTTATAAGAAGTATGGTGTATTCAAAGCTCTTAATATCACCTACACGATCACAAAACACATTAGGAAATTTTTTAACCAAATGTTCAATTACCCTCGCAAGTTTGGATACAATTTGGCAAATTCAGGATCCACTTTAACAGGGACAATATGAACTTCATGCCTTAGCTCTCTGCACTCCATACACTTCGTTAGCTGGAAACTAACGGAGAAACTAGCTGCCTCTGGAAGTTGACCACATCCTCAGGATCCGGATAGTGACCACTATCTCCCTCTCTTATTGGACCACTGAAACCGTTCCTTCAAATATGAAGTAACTTGAAACCACTCTGCTCATCAGCTTTCTTTCGTCGATAGCACTGGATCGCTAGAATCACCACTACACATTGGGATATGGACTGGATCATCTCGACCTCCACTGTAAATCAAGGGCACCTCCACCCTTGTGGCATCCGTATTGGAATTGGAAGAGCCGCTACTGTTGACCATGGATAGGCCTAACCCATGTTGGCAAATCCTGAAGATTGAGGGTATACCAGGCTTACACGACCTCCATCAGAGACTAGGGCCGCCTCTGGTTTCACCTGGTTTCGACTTCTTGATAGACGACGTCTCGACCTTAAGACACGCAAATAACATCAACAGGACCACCTATAAAATAGTTTGGCGCTGAAATGCCTTCGTGACCTAAATACAATGCATCTGATGATAAATCCAAAGGAGCATTCAATTATTTCAGTTCAGCGATACCAATATAAACGTCCGCTCTAGTAGGTCCACTAAAAAGAACTTCAGCTATTAACTTAATGCTGAATTTTAAAGGTATATAAACACACGAAGTAAAAGTCAATGCTTTACCAGAAACTCCCACACCTGTAAACCTGTCCTTCAGAACCTTAACAGGATTTCATTGTTTTTGGTTCCATTATTCAAAACATTCTTAATTGAGTAATCTCGCCAATGAGCAGCTATCTATCCTCCCAATTGTATACTTTTCTAATATAAACACTTCAACGAAAGATGCTACTAACTCTATATTATTAAACTGTTTATTCGTACCCAATAACATATGAGCATTCCTTGTAGAATTACTTCTAGAGTCGCGGTCTAGCTGGGATCGCACCAGGCACCTTGACTTCGAAGTAGTGGGCCTAACCCTTTCTTTCGATGATATATTAACCCTGGGAAAACTACCACCAAGTTTGTTTAGACCTGGTACTGAACTATATGTAACACTAGAACGAAAGCTATGATTGAATACCCTCTGCTCCGCCACTGTTTCATTCCTAATTATGCTATTGTATACAAGTTGATTTCTGGAATGTATTTCTTACTCTCGCTCTTCATTCATTCATTCATTCATAATTAATTCATTTGGAGTATCCTATTTAAAAAAAATCATACTTAAGAGCTGGTATCATACTCTTCATTATAATCTTAAGGGACGCTATTCGATCTGTCCTTCCGGTACAATACGAAGCAAAAAACCTGCAACATGAAAGTTTAAGTTCATTGTGAAACTACGCCAACAACATAGGCAACCAACCTAACGTCTTTGTGGCACTGATCACGCCAGGATAACCTTCGGCTTCGTCCCCCTGCACACTTCGTTTGGAGCAAGAAATGCATAGACCACGTGACTACAAATCACATATTTCTCACAAGATGGAGTAATAGATTGAGGTTCTTCTCATTTCTCTTCTCATTTTACATCCTCAGTTTTAAAGAGAGAGAAAGAGAAAAAGGTCAACGTGATAAAAACTAAATAAAGAGGAATATGCGAAATATAAAGGAAAAGAAAACGTGCGCATATATTGACAAATGACACATGCACTTCAAAGGAGACCACCTCAAATTTTGTTATGAACCATATATAATAACTGTGAGAATCAGCAAACCACAAAGACAT
Organism: Thermobia domestica; assembly: GCF_964235325.1. Classification (NCBI taxonomy): domain Eukaryota; kingdom Metazoa; phylum Arthropoda; class Insecta; order Zygentoma; family Lepismatidae; genus Thermobia; species Thermobia domestica. The sequence continues at coordinate 104,401,023 of NC_137457.1, forward strand.
AATTACACACAGTAAGTGTTATATAACACATATTTATTTAAATAAATAAAAATGCTCTCCGAAAGCTGAAAATGTCTTTAAAATCTCAACCATAACTGAAACAAGAGATTACTTCTTTATTGTTTTTCTTCGTAGCATCCATCTACATGGAGAAATGAGAAAGAGAGAACATCTTAAGAGATTCGCACGTATACAATATCGGAAACTGCTAAATGGAAAAAATTACAGTCTTTGGATGGGATTCGAACCCAGAACCATAGTATTAGAAATCCCACACTCTACCGATGTAGCTAGTCTGACAGTAATACCCTGTTCCTCCATCATTACCTATGAAAGATGGAATGGAGTCTGCAGAAGACTACGTCTAACATGTCCACGACAGACCGCCTATAACCTATGTCTAATTGGTACTTTAAAAAGCTAGTTCTACACGTGCATAGAAAAGTAAAATCAAATGAGTAGTTAGTACACATCACTTTGTCTGTCTCACTCTATCTCTGACTATAGAAATCGAGGAAGAAGAAAAAAGTATAGAGGTGAGAACATAGGAAGAACAAGCAAAAATATAAGTTGCAGGAAACTGAATATCAAGGGGAGAGAGAGAGAGACATAGAGACAGAGAGAAAAATAGAGGAACGGAGCAAATGATTTAATATACATCGGAAAAGAAGGTTCACAACTGTGCAATACATTTAATGTATTGAATACTCTGCAGGCCCGTATCCACGGGGGGGATAGGGAGGCCGGGACCCCCCTAAACTTTGGCTGGCCCCAATAAAGGTTTCACGATAGGGTTGCAAATGAACTATAATATGGTGATGAAGTATAATATGATTGGGTCGGGCTCCCCCTAACTTCGCCCCCCCCCCTTAAATTTTTGGGCTGGCTACGGGCGTGATACTCTATTTCTTCTAAATTGCTTGCTAGATGACAAATATTAATTTGTAAAAACGTAGCAAATGCCCGCGTTGTCTTGTTTTCTTACTGTTTCAGTAATAGTGGAAAACGTGGTTTATGCAACATAATAAATTACTAATTTTCCCACAACAATCATGTAGATATTGTTGATGATTTTGAGTTTAACGTTCGTTCAGCAGCGAGACTATATGAGACGTGGACCTACTTATTAACGTGGAATCCGAACCATATGAGCTGCTGCCGGGAATCGAAGCAACCATGTACTGTTGGTAAGAAATTTCTAAGCAAAAGAAAAAACTGATCAGCAAAATACATAAAACGATAGTCCTGCAAACTATTACTTAAAGAGAATTTATTGTAAAATCAATACATCCATGTGGCGGTATATAGTCGTAAAGTGATTAGAAAACTTAATATTAAACTGTCGATCACATTGTTTTACTTATTTGAATTCAATGTCGTATAGATTCGGTTTTAGCTCTAGATTTCAGCGTTCTCACTTCGATTCTTAACTTGTTGGAAATATGCATTAATCGAAATTATGAAAGTATACGAAATTTAACTAGCTAAAAGAAGAGAATAACATAAAAATTAGGATTAGAGTACGTCGTCGCCAACATGTGCTTTTATTTCAGGGAGCATAAAGTCGAGAAGATCAACATTTTTTTTTACCATTAAGTCGGCCTATAATTCGATGGATACCACCTCAACCTGCAGTCTCGCATATCCATCCCCAACAGTGAATCGTCACATGACCCATTCGCGCTGAACGGGCCATATATTGTGGATCAAACCGTCTTCCAGATGGGCGATACACACGTGTTTTCCCAAAGTTTCCAGTGGAAAATATTTTCTCATCTGTAAAGACAACAGTGCCCCAGTGACAAGTAATATTTAGCTCTGCAAACGCCAGTCTATCGACTTTGTGATCTTCTGTCAATCTCTCCTTAACAGCAGCCCGGAAGGACCTTAAGTCTGCGGCCCGAAGTCGCCGTCGGACTGTAGTTACATCACCTGGAAAGGCGGTAGACTGCTGCAGTTGTCGGGCACACATGAAAGGCTGTCGACAGCATTGATCAACTAATCGTTGGTCTTGTGTCGGTGAGGACACTCGTGGCCGACCACTTCCAGATTTTCGAGTTAGACTTCCAGTTTCCTCATATTTTTTTCCACCATCTGAACGCTGCTGCACGATGCACGCCTAATCGAGCGCCTGCTTCAGGAACACTCAATCCCGCATGTTCAATAAGAGCGATAACACTCTCACGTACAGAATGATCATATTGCGCCATTCTTACACAAAAGTAAAAGTGCTAAAAACGTCTTTGAATATACAATAATGCACAATATTGCTATACATGACGTCGTATTATGAAAAACATGCGCAGAAGAAGTAGATGTGCCTGTAATGAACTGTTGTTGCACGCAAAAATACTCACTCACTGTTAGTAACAAAATATTTTCCATTTTTTTTAAAATCCAATACACTAGAATATAGTAGCAGTTACTATCTTTCAAGAACATAACTTCCATCGAGTGGTGGGCATAAACAAAAGCTCGTAACTATGCAACAGTTAACTTCCATCAAAACCCCCGAAGCACTTTACAGATTTAATCTGATTTATTTGTGCAATTTAGATACATATAAGATTACAACTTGTCTGAGAAATTTGTTCATACTCGTCTAAAACAGTTCTATTCTATTATTCGCCACTCGTATACATTATATGACAAACAACAAAACAGAAACAAGTAAAGTGCAAATACTCTAGACAATATTTTTCCAAACGTACTAGAGAATTAAGATATAGCCGAGCGGTTTAGTAGAGTAGTCTACTACCTCCGCCTTCTCGTGTTCAAACCCACCTGAGGTTTGTGTCTATTCTCTGCTTTCTTTCTTGTGCTTTCACAACGAACGTTTTTTCTATAATTCCTATAAGCTATGACTTGCAAACCCTAAACAAAATACACATGTTTATTGTAATACTCTAATCCGGATTTTTATGTTATTCTCTTCTTTTAGCTAGTTAAATTTCGTATACTTTCATAATTTCGATTAATGCATATTTCCAACAAGTTAAGAATCGAAGTGAGAACGCTGAAATCTAGAGCTAAAACCGAATCTATACGACATTGAATTCAAATAAGTAAAACAATGTGATCGACAGTTTAATATTAAGTTTTCTAATCACTTTACGACTATATACCGCCACATGGATGTATTGATTTTACAATAAATTCTCTTTAAGTAATAGTTTGCAGGACTATCGTTTTATGTATTTTGCTGATCAGTTTTTTCTTTTGCTTAGAAATTTCTTACCAACAGTACATGGTTGCTTCGATTCCCGGCAGCAGCTCATATGGTTCGGATTCCACGTTAATAAGTAGGTCCACGTCTCATATAGTCTCGCTGCTGAACGAACGTTAAACTCAAAATCATCAACAATATCTACATGATTGTTGTGGGAAAATTAGTAATTTATTATGTTGCATAAACCACGTTTTCCACTATTACTGAAACAGTAAGAAAACAAGACAACGCGGGCATTTGCTACGTTTTTACAAATTAATATTTGTCATCTAGCAAGCAATTTAGAAGAAATAGAGTATCACGCCCGTAGCCAGCCCAAAAATTTAAGGGGGGGGGCGAAGTTAGGGGGAGCCCGACCCAATCATATTATACTTCATCACCATATTATAGTTCATTTGCAACCCTATCGTGAAACCTTTATTGGGGCCAGCCAAAGTTTAGGGGGGTCCCGGCCCCCCTAGCCCCCCCGTGGATACGGGCCTGCAGAGTATTCAATACATTAAATGTATTGCACAGTTGTGAACCTTCTTTTCCGATGTATAAAAAATCATTTGCTCCGTTCCTCTATTTTTCTCTCTGTCTCTATGTCTCTCTCTCTCTCCCCTTGATATTCAGTTTCCTGCAACTTATATTTTTGCTTGTTCTTCCTATGTTCTCACCTCTATACTTTTTTCTTCTTCCTCGATTTCTATAGTCAGAGATAGAGTGAGACAGACAAAGTGATGTGTACTAACTACTCATTTGATTTTACTTTTCTATGCACGTGTAGAACTAGCTTTTTAAAGTACCAATTAGACATAGGTTATAGGCGGTCTGTCGTGGACATGTTAGACGTAGTTTTCTGCAGACTCCATTCCATCTTTCATAGGTAATGATGGAGGAACAGGGTATTACTGTCAGACTAGCTACATCGGTAGAGTGTGGGATTTCTAATACTATGGTTCTGGGTTCGAATCCCATCCAAAGACTGTAATTTTTTCCATTTAGCAGTTTCCGATATTGTATACGTGCGAATCTCTTAAGATGTTCTCTCTTTCTCATTTCTCCATGTAGATGGATGCTACGAAGAAAAACAATAGAGAAGTAATCTCTTGTTTCAGTTATGGTTGAGATTTTAAAGACATTTTCAGCTTTCGGAGAGCATTTTTATTTATTTAAATAAATATGTGTTATATAACACTTACTGTGTGTAATTATGTCTTTGTGGTTTGCTGATTCTCACAGTTATTATATATGGTTCATAACAAAATTTGAGGTGGTCTCCTTTGAAGTGCATGTGTCATTTGTCAATATATGCGCACGTTTTCTTTTCCTTTATATTTCGCATATTCCTCTTTATTTAGTTTTTATCACGTTGACCTTTTTCTCTTTCTCTCTCTTTAAAACTGAGGATGTAAAATGAGAAGAGAAATGAGAAGAACCTCAATCTATTACTCCATCTTGTGAGAAATATGTGATTTGTAGTCACGTGGTCTTCTTGCATTTCTTGCGTGGTCGTGGCATTTCTTGCTCCAAACGAAGTGTGCAGGGGGACGAAGCCGAAGGTTATCCTGGCGTGATCAGTGCCACAAAGACGTTAGGTTGGTTGCCTATGTTGTTGGCGTAGTTTCACAATGAACTTAAACTTTCATGTTGCAGGTTTTTTGCTTCGTATTGTACAAACCATATAATTATCGGTTACCTGTTGTACATAATACATAACATTTTCGTTAGACTGTTGTAAACACTGGACATAAAAACTTAAAATTTGTAGTTTTCCTAATAGAGTCACAAAATGATGAAACAGAGATTTGCATATAACACTTTAATCATTAGTAACCAATATTTGTTTACTAAATTCATTATAGAACATACCTGATGTCCGTCCCAAGGAACTAATAAAAACTGCCTACTTCGTGTATTGTCCAGTCTGAATTATTCGATACACCGCCAACAGGAACTTAAAAGTAACCATATCATCGATTCCATCACAATGATGAATACTATCCACTTGATGTAAGAATTTCTAATCAGCTGCCATAATTGTAATTTTGTCCATATTAACATTATAGGGAATAAACGCGTTTAGTTTCCACTTTTCTTTAACCAATCTGATTGTTCAATCTCTATTACACGATGAATTTTCTTAAGTTTTAATCCAAGTGACAAACATCGTTTCCTGTTTTGATAGTGAATTACATATTTTTCATTATAATATAGGGTTGTTAACAGTTTTGACTGTTTTGAACCAGGTGGACACATGCTTTGAGGTGCTAATGAATAGTCTTTGTGATAGTCATGTAATTCTTTAGGATATTCAAGGTGAACTTCTAAAATGTAACCAGTATCAGAATAATCAGGTATATTTGTGAAATCTGTTTCTCTTATCTCGTCTTTACTTAACCATCTAAATCCCTTAAATGGTAAGTATTAGCTCATTGTCCACCCATACGAGTTGTTAGCATCCAAGTACATTAAGTAAGAATCTTCTTTATTTAAATCGTAACCTTCCATATGCTTATTATTTGCTTTTACACATCTTTTACTACATTGCGAAATTCCACCTCTTATACCTTTCTCTATCTCTTGGTAACATTGCATCCCAGCTAATCCTGGTGCTGTCATATACCAAGCTGGATCAAGACCATAAGCTTCAAGACATGTTTCTCTAAAGTACTCAAACATATCTCCTAATAAATACACATCAGTTTTAGATATAGGTCATGGTACTCTCCAAGATTATTAATTTTAAATGTTTTCCATACTTTCTTTGCATGGTTATAATCCTCGTCACTTATATGTGTGGTGTTAAGCTTTTTGAAGAATGCTTTCTTTGATGGTAATTATCTCTGTTTAACCTTATTCCAGTCACTAACATAATTGTATGAGAAAACACCTTTTCTTGTTACAAGATTAAATTGTTCTTCATTAGAGTAGAAGTGTTGCGTGTGAGTCATTTGTTCTCTCGTTAGGTTTGATGATAATTTGTATAAACTACTTGCCATAAATCTAAATGAATCTACGAATTTTAATTTGATAGTTCCAACTTTTTTACTGAATGATATGTAACGTTGTTCGTTATAAGGTATTAATTCTATTTGTTCTTTATTACATCCTAGTTCTTTTATAAACAAGTGGGAGTCATATCCTGATAAGTTATGTATAATCACTGGGACAAACTTAGGTATTCTAACTTTTAAATTACAGTTGTTACATAATGCAGCCACAAACTGTTCTGTTATATGTATGATCGTGATGTTTAACTTTATGGTTTTTTCTGTATATTTTATTTTACAGTAAGAGCAGGATTTTGATTTGATGAAATCTTTTATCTGTTTACGTGTCAATGGTAACTCATTATTTTGACTATATATGTTTGATATTTGTTTCGCTTCTTTCTTTAACATTCTTATGAACTTGTTAGCTGCATCTTTACCTCTATACACAACAGGATCTGTTTCACTTCCATCACTTTTTAAAATACAGTAACAGAATCCAGATGGCTTGTGCTGCTGATATTTTTTGATATATGATTCATGTTCTGGATAACACTCTTCGCAACTCATAACCTTATGCAATAGACATTCGAAATCAGCATAAATTGCAAATGGCATCTTCATCGTATATTGATAGTTTTGATTTTACGTATGTATCTTCTGGCGGCATTTCTATCTTAATAGCTTCATGAGTAGAAAAATCTTTTTCGTGTTTATCTAATGCACTTTGCAAGTAAAAGTATAACAAACATCTATCACACAAGTACTTTTGAGCTCCCCATCTAATTATTTGACTACTCATTAACCTACTTAGGTATTTAATCCAACAATAGTGTGTTGTATTTTCTTTTTACACATATAATAATTTCACATCAGTGTCTTTTTTGTTTTTAGTATGATATAAAACGTACGCTATATATTTTCCATCATCATCATATGTATAAACGTTAAATGATATATTGAGTCGTCTTTCAATTTTCGAGATGTCACTTAGTTTTACAGGATAATCGACACCTTTTAATTTTTCTTCCAAGTCTTTAAGAACAGGCTTGTACTTTGATGGTCGTTGTGGATGTTTTCAACAGGTTGTAATACAGAAGCAATTGAATATAGGACACATTTTTCATCATTGATAACAGCTTTTTTCCTTTTAATTTCATTCGGTAGTTCTATGTATGATGATTCTGTGTACGGTGCATATTTATTAAGAGCTAATTCTATATAGTTTATATTTGTAAGAGCCCATCCAGACATCTAGCTTGGAACTCATCCATTCTTGCTGGTAATATTTCTTTAGCATCACTTATGAACTCTTTTAGATTGGTTGTTTGGAATCAGTAGCGTTGCCAGGATATGTGTTTGGGGGGCCCAAGTGCTGTATAGGTACATATAGAAAAATTACGAAGAAAACAATATATAAGCGTAAAAATATATAAAACATTACAAACATCAAAGTACCAAAGTACGTTGTCGGACCTCTTCCGGGGACGGCCCCTCAGCCCCCTTCCCTTCGCCACTGTTTGGAATACCTCTTTGTTGTTAGTATTGAAGTAAAAGTTTTGAATTCCTATACCTTTCTTATATTGACAGTTTATCCTGAGGTTAACCTTTAACAAACCATGTTTTTGTAATCTGATCATTAGTCTATTTAACCTGATCCTTTGTTGTTGAAGTGATATATTGTTCTAGAGGATCATGTTCTTTGTAATCTGTTTTGAATCCCCATCTTTATAATCTTGACTTCTTTAGTAGAATAGAGGGGGTTCATAAGCGGGGGAAAATGTCGGCCGTGGGAACGTTCCCACTGGGATTTAACCGGTGTAAACCAGTATGTTGCTAAGCTAGTATAAGGAAGTACCGTACTAGAACTACTACTACTTGGACTCCTACCATATGTAGAAACAAGGTAAAACATGCCTTTTTCGTGTTCTTGTCGTGTATTGGCTAATAATTTGAATTCCCAAACCCCCATCCCTCCTGCGAAGAGCATAAGCGGAACATATGTGCTTTTCTAGATCAACCTGTTAGCAGCTGTTGCAAAGGAAGAAACGTCAAATTTAAAGATGTCACCGTTAATGAGTTTATTAGATAAGCTTAATAAGCCATCAATGGTACCCTTTACAAAAATGCGAGATTTGGAGATTGGAGTACGATTTCGTATTGTAAAATGTGAGATAATTACAAGGGTATATGGTAGGAAGGCATGTGTGACATTTGAAGGAGGCGAAAAAGTGATTTTACCAGGACGTTGTACTCAAAAATTGGAAGCAGATAATGGTGCATTATTAACGTATTTACACAGTGGGAATGTCTGTTTAATATATAAAGGAATGAAGATTAATGTATTTGGACGTAACATGAACGATCTTGAATTTACTGAACTGCTTTACTCATCGTAAATGTATGGTAGCATGTACAAACAAGTTGAAACATAGATTTTCCTCTTCGCCCCCTTCCTCTTCATGCATGCGCAGTCATCCGTATGCATAGTGTCGTTATTCTGTGCTGGTCAGCGACTGGAGTAACATGTCTTTGAGTGCTTGTGCATCAAATATGGACACCAAGAAAGAGTACTTGTTAAATGTTGAATATGGACTTAATTCAATGAAAACCAAATTAATTTGTATTGGACTGGATAGTGATACATTTGAACCAGTGATTCGTGTTGGCAAAAGGACTTGTGTTTGGAGTGGAGCTAAATTTGGAAGAGTGGAAGAAACTTGTACCCTTGACCCCATTTGTTACGGACTCTTTAAATTCTCAAGTGGAAATTACATTTACAAAATCTCTTGGTCGAAAAAGCGAACTGGTGGTGCGAAAACTAATGGGTGAAAAATTAGTGATGTTAGAGCAGAAAGGAACACTTCATGCTCCTCGAAACACTGTGTACTTAACTTCAAGTCATTGGCTTTATTTCTTGGAAATATTACCGTGTATTCAACATGCTGTGAAAAACAGTAAAGTTTCTAGTGTTGTGCTACGTGAATATTTTGACTTGTGTACAGATACTATTCGTAATCATGTACAATTGCAGTGTCTTACATGCAGAGGACTCAACCTTCGGAGGGTATCAATGAAGTGAACGTCTCTTCATAAAGAAGAAGAAAATTGATTTTTTCATGTATTCTAAACAACGTAATATCAAATGTAATAAAATATATAGTGAAAGTGAAATGTTTTATTTGTGTGTTTTTTGTTCGTTTCATACATCTCAATATGATACGATTTTTATTTTTTTTTATGTTAAGAAAAGATCCTAAATATTTTTTCCTAGTATACAATAAGTGATACGTATAATAATAGTAATAATAATTATAATAATGAATTCAAATTCTTGAATTGAATGTTGAAATTAGTATTTGAAATTATTATTATTATTATTATACAACTTTGTCTTATGTATGATAAGATTTTTTTATTTTTTAAAAAAAAGGAACTAAAATAATATTAAAATTTTAAAAACAAAAGTCATATCATAATAATATTGAATTCACATACTTGATTTAATTTACGAAAGAATAACTGATTAACATATTTGAATTCATTATTATTATGTAGTTATGTGATCACATTATTGAATTAAAAAAATAGAATTAGAATCTTTTTTTAAAAACTACTATGAACTTCTTTAATTCAATGACTTAAAAATATGTTTCATGATATGTGTATTTAATTACATATTTGATCATAAAACATATTTCTTTATTAGGAAACGGAGAAAATAAGAAAATATTTATTTTCAAAGAGAGAAAAAAATACAAAGTATTTATTGCTGATGAAACTATTTATACAATTAAAACGACGCTAAGTATAGTACATTTTTAAAAGAACATTAGTTTTTTCATTGTTCAGGTGATGATAACTTCACAGCTGCCATATACTGTTCACTGATGCTGTCTTTTTTTTACACTTTTCAATTAATGATACTAACTTCACAGATGATACTACTGCTGTTGATGATGGTGATGAAACGTAGAGAGAAGTCATACTGTCCAATGATGATGTCCATACACACGATGACGATCTTTTACTCTCGGAAATGAAAAAAATTGAAAAACATAACTTAAAATTTATTTTATCTATTTGGTCTAGGAATTAATTCGTGCGGTTGGTACGCACACATTGAAGCTGTAGTACAAACACAAAATACATAAATACCTTAAGAAAAATATTGTCCATCGCTAGCCACCACTTTCGCCCATCTGTCAGGCAATGTACGGATTCCGTGGCGAAAGAAGTCCTCATCCTTGGAAGCGATCCAGTCAGAGACCCATGTTTCGATATCTTCTGAAGAAGTAAACCGCTGTCCAATCAAATCGTTGTTCATGCAATCGAACAAGTAGTAGTCCGAAGGAGCAACGTCTGGTGAATACGGCGGTTGGGGTAAAACTTCCCATCCGACATTTTCTAAATAGGTTTGACCGGTTTTGCGACATGTGGGCGAGCGTTATCATGTTGAACAATAAGTTTATCATGTCTGTTCTCCCATTCTGGTCGTGTTCTGGCCAGAGCTTGCTTCAAACGCATTAATTGTCGTCGATAACGTTCTCCATTCATAGTTTCACCCGGTTGCACCAGCCCATAGTACACCATGCCTTTCATATCCCACCATATGCACAGCATAACCTTTGCACAGTGAATATCTCGTTTTGGTTGTGATGGACCTGGTTCACCTGGTTTCACCCAGGCCTTTTTTCGTTTAGGTTTCTCGTAATGGATCCACTTCTCATCACCCGTAATAATTCGATGCAGAAACCCCTTTCTGCTCTGTCGTTGAAGCAGCAATTCGCAAATGGTTTTTCGTCTTTCAACGTCTCTGTCTTTCAATTCATGTGGAACCCAATGTGGCATCTTTTGATTCATTCCCATGGCTTTCAAGCGTTTGAAGACTGTTGTTTGATCAACGCCTAATGCTGCTGCAAGTTGTTCCTGCGTTTGACACGAATCCTGCTCGAGCAATGCTGTCAATTCTTCGTCTTGAAATTTTTTTGGCTGTCCAGCTTGCTCTTGGTCTGCCAAGCCTAAATCGTCACTTCTAAACCGTGCAAACCACTTCTGACACGTTCGCTCAGCTAGAGCATGGTCACCATACACTTCCACCAAAATACGATGACTTTCAGTCGCACTTTTCTGCATGTTAAAGTAATGCAGCAGGACACCCCGCAAAAACACTATATCAGGCACACATTGCGCCATGTTCACTTAACTACAAACTGGTGTTGCTGACGCTTTAATCCACTGCAATATACTACGAACGATACGCGATGACAGGGGTTTGCAACACATGTGTGGATACACGGAACTGTGGGACGCTCCGTTCGTTGCGCCATCTCTTATCCACCCGCACGAATTAATTCCTAGACCAAATATAATCATGAACAAATAAAACAACAAATGATAATATATACAAACACATTATAATAAATAAGAAGAAGAAGAAGAAATGATTACCTGCAATAATATGAAAAACGTAATCAAAACAAACGAAGAAGAATGAAGACATGATATGTATACAGGAGAAATGATTACCTGTAAAAGTAAATACAACAAGCGACGTTCATTTTTTTCTGGAGTTGATGAGAAAGTGTAATGAAATTCATTTAAGGATTTTCCTTTAGCTTTGAAGCATAGGAAAAGATATGAATAATGCCCACATAGGGACGATTTCACACTTTGAATTTGTTTATTATTAAATGTATAAGAAGTGGAATTTCTACGTAGAAATTGAATATGTTGCATTACATATGGAGGAAATCCAAATGTATCGAAGTAGTGTGCACGTCCATCAGTATGAATATATACGGAAATCCAGTGTGTGCCAAGTTTGTTCGAGGGAACTGCATTTATTATGGTAGCTGCAGGTAGTGTAACATGTTTTGGTAATTGATTGGCTGCATATATGCCAACGAAATGATTGTGAAATAAAGAATTTGTTTGCAAAGCATTCAATAAATCTAGTGTAGAGGACATCATGTATAAAAATGCAGACATGTACATATATGGTATGATATTTAGATAACGTACCTTTAAAAATCCATGATGATGTTCCTCTGATGATCCACTTCTAAGAGAGATCGGAATTCTCCATACGCAATGCATGAGATAGGTGCTGGTAGAGGATTCGTAAAATGAACTTCCTGAAGAGCACAGCCGTGACGTATAAGGTTTCAATGCTGCACAGCGGTCTCCATCTTGAGTAATGTCGAAAACAAAGATAGTGTATCCTTGAGGAAAGTCAAGGCGAGGAATATTGTTGCCATGATTGGAAAACTGAATACCTGATCCACAGAATAAGGTATGATATGAGGAAACATAGAGGTTGTTTCCGAAATTTGGTTGTAATGGTTTTGAAGGTACAAGTTTTCCATTAATGTATAGAGAGAAGAAATTGATGTCAAAATGTTTGAAATGAAATGGATTTGAAGTTATTGTTCCTGTATAGGCATCATTATGCGTAAACGCCACAATCACTCGAGTTGGTAATACTCCCATAAATAAATTATCAATTGTTTTTGATTAAGATCCTTTGGAATGACGAATGACTTCATTTACACTCTTGTGAGAGGATATTTTGCTGTTGTTGATTGTAGAAGCTTGTTATGTGCTAGTTTTATTGTATTACTAACAATAATCTTTTTAATATGTAAAGCAGCGTCTAAAATATTCACTTTAGCCTCAACAGACGCATCACTAGCGATGAGATAAAAGTTTGGCTTTGCAGGAATTAACTTGGGACGTAATTCTACTCCTTGGATTAAAAATTTATCTTGATTAAAAATATCTCAATGATGATGTCTAAGCATGTCGAATTTTGCACTTTTTTGTTAATTCATAACGTTGTTGAAATCCTCTATTACCACTAGATGTTGCATCCATATGTCCAGCAGTATCTTGAAACCAGAATGCACATTGAAGATGAGTATTTTTAACAGAATCATCATAATTTAACAGTTTTTCAGTGTATGATCGATATGGATGATTATGAGATGGAAATGAAATCAGTTTGTTATTTAAATAGACTTCCACTTCACTAAACATAGAATTTAAAAAGCCACTAATAGGAGCCACAGCTTTATGAATTTCAAATGCTGATCCATCAGGCTTAACGATTTGAGCTTCGATGTAAAGAAGAGTATGTGGTAGATTTATGTATTCATCACTTGTTCCTAGGATGAAAAATTCTATAGGAGCATTATCAGCTAGTGAACTGATTGGTTTGTATGCAACAACATGATTATCGAATATACTGGTTTGGTTGGTATTTATAATCTTTATCAATTCTGATATGGCAGTGTAATAACGTACAGGAATAGTTATAAATTTCCATTCGTCACTTTTTGCACGTTTGTTAAAAATTTTATTATTTTCTTCATTAATATTTAATATTGAATGAGGATAATGAATTTAAAAAATATCCACTTCCCACTTTTCATGGAATTCCATTCTTTGATGAAGTTTCGTAGTGTATGATGTTAAGGTGTTGTCAGGAAAATATTCCATAGAGCTATTACTGGGAAGCGTAACGTAAAAATCTCCATCAGGTTCCATTGTACTTCTCGATCTTCTTTACGGATGATGCAGGTCTGCAGGAATCGAAAGAAGAAGGATATCATTTTCAACGAACAAGATATTCTTTTCTGCTGCCTTTTCTTCTTGTATGTATGATTTTATCTATGTAAAACGTCTTTGATAACGTCACAGGTTGTAACTCCTCTCTGTAAAATAATTCATCCATTGGTTCCTTGTTTAAATCTTCAATTTCATAAACAGGTGGATCACTTGGTAATATCTTCTTCACTTTAAATATTTCCCAAGTCCAATTTTTCAATATCATGAGAAACATTTGCAGGTGACATCTTTATGCTTGAAAGATAACCTTCATTGTATGATTTCACAAGAAGAGGTAATACATGTAATTAATTATACGTTTGATACTTTGTAAAGTACTTCCACATTTCTTTTTGTTTTAGAGTTCTGTTAAAACGTTGTACAATACTAGCTTTTATATAAGAATTTTTAATTGTAATATGCTTTACTTTGTTGTCCTCTAAGTACTTCTGTATTGTTTTATTAGTAAACTCACTTCCTTTATCTGTTCGGAATGTAATTGCTTTTCGGCCTTTGAACACAATTTGCAATGCTTTTAAGACATCATTTGTACATTTAGATTTTAATGGCACAGCCCATGCATATCGACTGAATACATCTATCACTGAGAATATAATGATATCCATCATTAAATTTATGAAGAGATTGAAGATCATTAATATCACTTTCCCACTCATCATCAATGTTTTTCACTACATAGAAATCTCTTTTAAAACGACGAGTACAGGCCTGTGTAACGTATATGATGTTTGCTGCAGTAACCATATTCTTATACAATGTATAGGAATTTTCTTCTTTGTAGCTATCCACAATTTTTAACAGTTGAAAACGAGGCAGGATGTGAAGGGTTGTAGTAAATCTTGCTTAACTGTTTGTTTACGCTTTCCACCTTGACCATACTGGACGTGTACAGGCACGTTTCCATTTCCTTATAGGAGATACTACTTTTTCCTTTTCTTCTTCTTCTGCTTCTTTGTCGTCTTCTGGAAACGATTTCAGAGGTATTTTTCCCTTTGACGATGATGCTGTTGGTGATGCTTTAGTTCGTCGTAAAATATATGACAAACGTTTTGGATTTCCAATAAGTTCTTGAGGTGTGTTATTAGAAGATAAATAATTACAAAATTTCTCCCATCTCGGTAGATTTCTGTGTTTCCGGGATCGCGACACATCAGAAATTAAATCTACAATGGAAGAACCTTCTTGTTTATCACCTCTGATGTAAACAGTTTCTTTATTATGCCACATGATATTATCATCATGTTTCATTCTATGTAGTAGTAATTCAGCTCTTTTACGAAACATTTTGGATATAGATAATAATATTTCTTCTTCTATTTGGTCTAGGAATTAATTCGTGCGGTTTCTAATAAAAATTGAAGCTTTATTTCAAAAACAAAGTAAATGAATACGTTAACAAAAATATTGTCCATCGCTAGCCACTACTTTCTCCCATCTTTCAGGCAATTTACGGATTCCGTGTCGAAAGAATTCCTCATCTTTTGACGCAATCTAATCAAAGATCCATTTTTCGATATTTTCTGAAGAAGTGAACCGCTGTCCAATCAAATCGTTATTCATGCAATCGATCAAGTAGTAGTCGGACGGAGCAGTGTCTGGTGAATATCGCGGGTGGAGTAACACTTTCCATCCGACATTTTCCAAATAGGTTTTGACCGGTTTTGCGACATGTGGTCGAGCGTTATCATCTTGATAAATAAGTTTATTATGCCTGTTATTCCATTCAGGTCGTTTTCAGGCCAGAGCTTGGTTCAAACGCATTAATTGCTGTCGATAGCGGTGTCCATTAATAGTTTCACCAAGTTTCAGAAGTTCATAGTACACCACACGTTTCAAATCCCACCATATATACAGCATAACCTTTGCACAATGAATATCTCGTTTTGGTTGTGAAGGACCTGGTTCACCTTGCTTCACCCAGGCCTTTTTTCGTTTAGGATTCTCGTAATGAATCCACTTCTCATCACCAGTTACAATTCGATGCAAAAATCCCTTCCTTTTCTGTCTTTGAAGCAGCAATTCGCAAACGGTTTTTCTTCTTTCAACGTCTTTCTTTTCAATTCATGTGAAACCCAATAAAACATCTTTTGAATCATTCCTATGGCTTTGAGACGTTTGGAAACTGTTGTTTGCTCAACTCCAAATGCTTCTGCAAGTTCGTCCTGCGTTTGACACGAATCCTGATCAAGCAATGCTCTCAATTCTTCATCTTCAAATTCTTTTGGCTGTCCAAATTGCTTTTGGTCTTCCAAGCTGAAATCACCACCTTTAAACCGTGCAAACCACTTCTGACACGTTCGCTCAGCTAGACATGGTCACCAAACACTTCCACTAAAATATGATGACTTGCGGTAGCACTTTTCTTCATGTTAAAGCAATGAAGAATAACTCCCCGCAAAAACACTTTATCAGGCACAAAATGCGCCATTTTCAGTTGAAGAAAAAATGTTGTTGTTTCCGCTTCAAGCAACTGACATATACTAAACAAGATGCTCAATGACAGTAGTTTTCCACGCATGTTTGGATCAACGAAACTATGGGACAATAAGCTAGTTACGCCATCTTTTGTAACACCGCACGAATTAATTCCTAGACCAAATACTTCAGGCTTCTCTGATTTAGTTGATGTAATTGGAAGTGCCACAGGTTCTTCTTGTTTTCGTATTAAATGTAAATATTTTTGAAGAATATTATTATATTGATTCCTCTTTTGTTCATCACTAAGCGATGATAACTGTAAAATATCTTGCATTTCTTGATCCAAATTAGATTCACGTTTCTCCAGGGCTGATGATGATGATGATGCTGGTGTTTGTATACGATTAAGAACTTTAGGTGGAATCAGCTTTGCGTGTTCCATTGCACTAACGGGATAGTAAACTTGATAATGCACCAGTTAAAATAGGAGATAATAATGCCGGTACGAATCCACCCTGCTTTTGCACTAATAAATGCTTCTTCTTTTGGATGGACTTTCCTTTCTTCACAAGATATCGAAGCGTCCTCTTGTATCGATTTAATCTTGCTTTCTGTGTCTTTGTAAGAGGTACATTCCCTCTTAATACATTATAACAACATTCGCAAATACTTCGAATCGCTGAAGAGACTGCATTAGTCAGTATAGCTTTACGTAATTTAGGATTTGCTTTGCTCAGCGTACGAAGAATATCTCCGTGTTTTACTCTTGGAGACATTGTCAGAATGAAGAAACACAGTTTAAAACAAACATTATAAACACATCTTCTTCTATTTCGTTGGAATATAAACGTAATGATAAATATCTTCAGGAAAAATATTTGTTTGAAACGAAGTTCATCTCTCGTATCCTGTTTTAAATCAATAAACAAATATCCATACGGTAACTTTGTTGCGTCGTTGAAAATTCTTTGAAGACATTTTGGATTCTCAGGAGTTAGTTGATAACTCAAATGTTTAATTTGTGATTTATCTCTTGGATTTTTAAATAATACAAGATAAGAACAATTCAAGCTCATATCTCTGCTTCCTTTTCCCTGATGAAATATGTTTTGTGTAATAAATAGTACACTAAGATTTCTATTATGAGAACCCTTTGTAATGAAATCAACTATATTGTGGTTCACTGCACACATTTGATTATCAATAATAATAAGATGTGGTCCAGTTTCAGGTAAAAAGTCTTTTGTTCGAGGTAACCCTTCAATAAATTGTACTTTTGTCGAAATTTCTCTCTATGCATTTTGCCATTCTGCATAGTACCAATAAATATGACGAAACGATGTATTAACCATACGTGATAAATTGGACAGGAATCGTATTACAAAGGAAGTTTTTCCACATCCACTTGGTCCTGCAACAATACATCAAAAGGTATGTTTCCACGTCGTGTCCATGTTAAAGAGTATGATCATTCTTTCTTCATACGTATATTTATAAAAGGCCTTGTTATATTTCTCTTCTTCTTTTGTTGGAAGTAGTGTAGCCATATGGAAGAGTATCATTTGAATTTGGTATTCTACGTCGTTTAATATAATTATATCTTATAAGTTTTTGTTTCCAGCATGCTGACGATAGTATGGTCTTTCCTGCGGCAATTTTTTTTCTCATTGGTAATTTTGACTTCCGTTGGACGAGATTCTTCTTCTTCTTCCGCATCCTCTTCATTATCTAATATCACTTTCTACATTACATCAAAATTTAGGTGCTTTGAAGATTCATAGTTTAATGAAAAGCCCCGTACCTGGCATACTTGAAACTCCTTCTTCGTACAGGGATAAAAAATACGTAATCCATAGTTCTTGGGTCCAGCCGAGACGTATTCTGAAATATAGGCCTCTTTACCATACTCGAGTACATCATTTGTTAAATCGCCTAAAAAGTCACCAGTTGGGATTGTAGTTTCATCAGGTTTTTGCGTATAAATGACTGAATCTGTATCAAAATACAATACTCTTTCTTGCAGTTGATCTAAATACTTGTA
Source organism: Thermobia domestica (assembly GCF_964235325.1). Taxonomy (NCBI): domain Eukaryota; kingdom Metazoa; phylum Arthropoda; class Insecta; order Zygentoma; family Lepismatidae; genus Thermobia; species Thermobia domestica. The sequence goes on from NC_137457.1 coordinate 104,419,315, forward strand.
CAATTCTAATCTTGCTTGTGCTGTTGTGTATGCGGCTATGACGACGTTTACTGTTGGTAGTGAAACAGGAACTTCATCTGTGTATTGCCAATATACATATATAATATCATAATTGCTGGAAATATTTGATGAACGTCTATATCATGAGATGTTATTTTCTCATATAATTCCTTTGGATCATTAATAATGCTTACATGCCCCATGTTCTCACGTTGTCCAAATCTTCCCCCAAATGAATTTAACATTAATTTAGCTAAACTCCTAAGTGCTAGATTATGTTGAATTTTATTTTCATTGAGACGTATTCCTTCCTTTTCATAAAACTGCTGAATGTATATGTATTTAGCTCATCTGTTTCACACCATGATGGCCATCCACTAGCTTCCGTTTTTGCTTTCAGGAAGGTGTTTATGTACTCTGCAAGTAAGCCGCCACATTTTGTTTCTTCATCATATTGAACAACATCATATGCCCAAATTTCATGAATATCTATTATTTTGTATCCTTTTTCTAATGTTTTTCTTACTTCATCTGCTACCCATGTACCATGTAGAACTCGGTCTTCATCGCTGTGATTACAAGATGACTGGTTTAGTTCATCACAACATGTACGACAAAGTGGACACATCAATCTATCATTTGATTTGTAAGGCAGTACTGCGTGTAAGAGATTTTTGGAAGTAGAATACTTAGTTTAATTAATCCTTCTACTTCTTCAATGGTGGGAATATTTGAATCTCCAGGCAGACAGATAGTAGGATGACGGATTGGAAACTTCTTAGTCTTAGAGATATATGGGTACAACGAAATAACATCTTTATATTCAATTGTTTCTCCTTCAGATTCTTGTGCTTTATGATACAAACGTATGACATTCACACGTCCTCCATAAAAAGCGTCACGAGGATTTAATGGTGATTTCTTTGTATACGGATTATTACTAACATACCTCTTCATCTCTTCATTTTCTGCCAATTGTTTTTTAAATTCACAGCCCCATATTTCAAGCACTTCACAGCCACAATCTTTTAATTTTTTGAATTTTCTTCTTTGTTGCTTCATATCGAAATTACATGGTATCTGTAGCATTGTTATAGATGGGTTTATCTCTGTCGTTAGGGTAACAGTAGATACATCCATGGACCAAATCGCTTTCATATTCCCACACGTGTATTCTTCCTGTGTTGGGATCTGTCCATACACCATTTACTTTCATTGATGCAATTCGTTTTTCCTTACTACGAACCGCATTGGTAATTTGTATGTTTCTTGTTTTTTCTTCCCAAGCTACCCATTCTCCTGCTTCTACTGATTGAACATCCTTTCATGGATACCCGTTCTTTGGTATGATACCAATCGTATTTTCCTTTAAGAAATTTCTTCGATACACCAAATTACATGCACTGGCGATTGTAATGGATTCAAGTAAGGGATTTACATTTGTTTCAGACTCAAATGTATTGATAAAGGAAATACATGCTTGGCGTAATACTTCAATATCCTGTACACAATATTTGAGTTCTTCTCTCTTTTTAAAGGTATCGTTTCGATGTTCAGTTCAGATATCATTGGAGAAACTTTCGTCTTTCGTCTACTTTCATGCTATCTGCTCCATAATATCTAATGTCTGGAAGTGTACCTTCATATGTTTGGTTCTCACGTCGATTGAAAAAGTGTGGGAGATATCCTTTGCACGATTGAAGACCAAATGCACCTCTTAATTTACTTAAGGGCATAGGAAGAAAGCTTAGTGAATCAAGGAATGTTACTTTCTCTATTTTAAGAGATAGAATTTTCGCTCCATTCATGATTACTTCTGGAGTCCAATTCATGTTTTCAGCCAAGGTCTTAACGATGAAATGTGCATCATACCCCTTGGAATTATGGGCCACACAGGTTACTGATTTAATGTTTGGACGACGTTGTTGAAGATCTTTTAAAAAGTCTTCTATTACACTTTCTCCGTCAAATATATTTTCTCGTTTTCCACAAACGATACAATTATTTTTGATGTCATTGTCTTCATAACATCTGTAACATATATCCTGACTAACCAAGACATTAGGTATATGCTCATATAAGTTTGCATCCTCATCTTCTATTTTCGTGTCTTGTGTACATTCAATAACATAAAACGAAATCATAACTTTCTTCTCCATGATCATTTTTCATTGGCTTTTTTTGATTTTCTTCTTTCATTCACTGTCATGTAACATTCATGATTGGGTGGTACTATAGCATAGCAAATGTTGTAATAATATTCTCCACATACGTGAGAACCTTTTTCTTTTACTACATAAATTTTCAAACACTGGACACAACATTTCACAATGGAACATAAAGGCTTTCCATTTTGATACGGCGCTGACTTGTGATAGTCATAGCATGACTGGCCATAAAATTCTAGATTACAATCATTGCAAGTAATATGGGTTTCTTTAAAGTCGCATGGTGGCTTCTGATGACAACGATAACATACAGCTGTACAATGTTTCAAATGTGCATGCTTGTTTTCATATTTCTTATGACAACTTTCGCAACAATAACTACAGCTAAAACATGCTGTCAATCTTTCAATGACGTTGTAATGGTTATCTACGAAGAGTAAGTTTAAAGGTGTTCTTTCAATATCACTTCGTGGTGCTTCAAACATAACATCACTTTCTTGAAAAGCCCCTATGCACTGTAATTTTATAATCCTTTAAATATTCCTGAAATTTACGAATTTCAGGAATTCACCACCATGACTGAGATCTACATCAGCAGATTCACAGAGGTATTCTGCTTCTTTTTCACTTATACATTTATATTGATTTACATATCTTCTGTATTCGGCTTGATTTCTTCCCTTGTATTTTTTAATCCAATGGCAACGACGATTGCATGTGCTAAACGCCTTGTACCTTTGTTCTTAATTGTAACAATACCACGTTTTGCCTTTACGTATTCGTCGGAATTCATAATTCATTCGGAATTACGTATTCATCGGCATGCGTACATGATGAAAAGTTACGATTGAATCTTCATTTATAAGAAAAGCCGCATTACTTTGCAGTACTTTCTCATAAGTTGTAAATAAAACTTCTGCTGAGAGATTTCTTGCTTCTCTGAACGATAAACAAACAGGGTGATGTACTTCTCTTTCATTTGTGATTGTTATTCCTACGTAATCATGCTAGTCCACATTGCATAACAAATAATCTATTAAAGAACGTAGAATTGTATCAATTGCAGTAAAAAGATTTTCACCTGCACGCACGGGGGCTAGGCGGAATCGTAACATTGTACCCTCCATATTGTATCTTCTGTATTTTCTTCTGCGTTCCTCTATTATATGAAATTTATTGTTTTCATCATTACGTCTGTTATTTACAAATCTTACCTGCACATTTGAGTTTCGTTCTGCTGCAAACACGGATAGCAACTCGTTCATTCTTTTTTCCATTTCCTCTAAATTTATTGTATTTCTGTATGTTCTGTATTAGCCTCTGCTAATATTTCCATAATTGATGGATATATTACTTTTTGTTGTGGTTCTTCTTCTTTTTTATTATTAGGAAATAAATTGGTAATCCATTTTTCTAGTTCAGTTTCGTAGAACTCATCTTCTTCTGTCTTCTTCTCTTATTCATTGTAAGTCTCTCCTATTATTTGGGAGAACATAAGATTTAGTAATTCTCTTCTTCTTCTTTTATTCTTTCTTCGATGTTTTCTTCTTCTTTTGCTCCTTCTTGTAACCATTTTTTAATTTGGGCAATACGGTAGAATGCTTCCTCTTCTTCTTCTTCTGTTATCATTCTATTACCTGCACTTTCCAATATTTCTAATTGTTCTTCGTATTCTTCTTTTTCTTCTGCAATTTGAATTTCACTAGCTGTATCTCTTTCTTCTTCTTCGCTATTGATGATCATCTCTTCTTCTTTTTTTCTTCTTCTTCTATGAGTTCTTCTTCTTTTTGTGTACCTTTCTTCATTTCATCATCTTTCTTCCTTTCATGATGATATTCTTCTTCTATTCCGATTACGGCCTCTATTTCTTTTAGAAGAACTTGCGTCCCTTTATTTATTGCGATCTACTCTTCTTATTCTTCTATGTCATTAATAAATGCAGTAATCTCTTTTACTAACACTTGCGTACATTTGTTTTCCGTTTTTACTCCCCCCAGATGTATATACGTAATGCAAAAAAATTTCCAATATGTATGTGTAAATAGCGAATAGAGAATATAAGTATTATTTAAAATGGAATATAAATAAATAAAAGTGATTTAAAACAATATATGAATAAATAAAAAGGCTATATATAAGTAATTAACCCTGCAATACGCACGTGGATTTTTGTGACGTGGATAGTCGCGCGGGCTACCGCTGTAGCCCATTTGTTTTTATTTTATTATGTTGCCTAGCTTTGTTAATATTTCTGTCTTTCTTGTAGAGAATTGTTTTTATAACCTGTTTTAAAGGTTTTATAAGCAATTTGAGAAATATGTTTATTTTGAAAGCTATGTATATACAAAGAAGACCAACACCCTTCATTTTTTCAAAAGTGATACAGGAAAAGAATAAAAGTTATTTGTATTTATCAATAAATGGACCAATCTAGCGCATTTTAAACTTTCCTTCCTCTTAAACATATGTGTTAGAATTCTTTAAAAATTAATTATAATTTTTCAAAAATTTTACAATTATTACACATAAACGCATTATCCATAAAACATATACCTTTTCAGCATAACGAGTTTCTGGTATCAAACTTTGATTACGATTTTGAATAATTTTACATATGCTATTTACACTCATATATTTTTCTTTTTATGTTTCCGTATTAATGTCCTTCTAAGCATGTTCTGCACACAAGTGGTGAGTGGTCAATGCACACTTTCCTTCAAGCATTGACCACTCATCAAAAGCATCAAAATGTCAATAAGGGCACGTACAATCTCGTCTGTAAATTTTGCATCACGATTAAGTACAAATCTCAATCTAATATTGTCAATGTAAATATTGGTAAAATCAACCTTAAGTCTCAACATGTTTGCATCTAAAAGCACTTCTAGATATTCAAGCTCCGACAACGCAGACCTGCCCCCACCTTTAGGTCCTGGAAAACAAAGCACAATATTATGAGCACGAGCGCAAATATTACGAGTAGGAGTGACTTATTTCCATTTGAGATTGTCTTTTACTACATAACCATTTACTTCAGAACTGTCTTTACTAATATTATCAATAGGTATCAGTGATTCCTGCCGCCCGGAATTCTCAGTCACATCTTCTGAATTTTCACTATTTCTGTGTCCGAGAAATGAATTTATGTGGTCTCAAAATGTTAACTATCGCCATCTAGAAAACATGCCGCATCAGAATTGGCATTTTTGAAACTCATTGACCATCTGATCAACACTAAAACTATAATGAAGAAACTTTGACGTTTTGGAACATTTGTGACAGCAATAGTCGCGCGGGCTACAGGTGTAGCCCATGAAACTTTCAAGCAGAATAACAATGAGCTCCTCTCGATTTTACGTTTGACCACACACTAAACACGCAGAATGATAGTTGATAGAAAGGTACACAGACACCCTTTGAGTTTTCATCTCGCCTTACTTTGCAGCAAGGAAAATAAAAACGCTGGGCTACAATGGTAGCCCGCGCGCGTATTGGAGGGTTAACAAAGAAATAATAATATCAGGAAGGAAAGTCTAATACACGTATCTGTATTTCTATTCAACCTAAAATAAAAAGAAATGCATCTGGTTACATATAACCATATTCCAAATAAATATACACAGTATATATACATAGAATTCAATTCGTTATATGGAAAAAGGAGAAGTTACAAGGGAAAAAATAGCATACCTTTTAAGTTGTTAAAATGAAACTTTTTTCGTATTAACTGGGAATGAAACAAATGTATGTCCACAGTTTGCTTCAAGTGTGTTGTCTAATGTGTGAACGTTCTGTACGTGAATATTATACTTATTCTTTCAAAACCATTACAACCAAATTTCGAAAACAACCTCTATGTTTCCTCATATCATTTCTTATTCTGTGGATCAGGTATTCATCTTCCAATCATTCAACAATATTCCACGCCTTGACTTTCCTCAAGGATACAGTATCTTTGTTTTCGACATTACTCAAGATGGAAAAGCCAGCGCTGTGCAGCATTGGAACCTTATACGTCACGGCTGTGCTCTTCTGGAAGTTCATTTTACGAATTCTCTACCAGCACCTATCTCATGCATTGCGTATGGAGAATTCCAATCTCTCTTAAAAGTGGAACAACAGAGGAATATCATCATGGATTTTTAAAGGTACGTTATTTAAATATCATACCATATATGTTCATGTCTGCATTTTTATATACGATGTACTCTACACTAGATTTATTGAATGCTTTGCAAACAAATTCTTTATTTCACAATCATTTCGTTGGCGTATATGCAGCCAATCAATTACCAACACATGTTCCACTACTTGTAGCTACCATAATAAATACAGATCCCTCGAACAAACTTGGCACACACTGGATTTCCGTATATATTCATACTGATGGACGTGCACACTACTTCGATACATTTGGATTTCCTCCATATGTAATGCAACATATTCAATTTCTACGTAGAAATTCCACTTCTTATACATTTAATAATAAACAAATTCAAAGTGTGAAATCGTCCCTATGTGGGCATTATTCATATCTTTTCCTATGCTTCAAAGCTAAAGGAAAATCCTTAAATGAATTTCATTACACTTTCTCATCAACTCCAGAAAAAAATGATCGTCGCTTGCTGTATTTACTTTTACAGGTAATCATTTCTCCTGTATACATATCATGTCTTCATTCTTCTTCGTTTGTTTTGATTACTATTTTCATATTATTGCAGGTAATCATTTTTTCTTCTTATTATTATTTATTATAATGTGTTTGTATATATTATCATTTGTTGTTTTATTTATTCCTGATTATAGATAAAATAAATTTTAAGTTATGTTCTTCAATTTTTTTCATCGTGTGTATGGACATCATCATTGTACAGTATGACTTCTTTCTACGTTTCATCTCCATCATCAACAACAGTAGTATCATCTGTGAAGTTAGTATTAATTGAACAGCAACAGTGAACAGTATATGGCAGCGGTGAAGTTAACATCACCTGAACAATGAAAAAATCTAACGTACTTTCAAAAATGTACAATACTTACCGTCGTTTTAATTGTGTAAATAGATTTATCAGCAATAAATACTTTGTATTCTTTATTCTCTTTGAAAATAAATGTTTTATTTCTCATTTTCCCAGTTTCCTAAAAATAAATATGTTCTATGATCAATTATGTAATGAAATACACATATAAAACCTATTTCTAAGTCATTGAATTAAAGAATTTCGTAGTGGTTTCTAAAAAAGATTCTAAAACTGATTTTTTAATTCAATGTTGTAATCACATAACTACATAATAATAATGAATTCAAATAATTAATCAGTTTATCTTTCATAAATTAAATCAAATGAGTGAATTCAATATTATTATGATAGGACTTTTGTTTTTAAAATTTTAATATTCATTATTTTAGTTCTTTTTTTTAAAAAAAACAAAAAAGTCTATCATACTTAAGATAAAGTTGTATAATGATAATAATAATTTGAAATACTAATTCCATTTTAACATCCATTTCAAGAATTTGAATTCATTATTATTATTATTATTATTATTATTATTATTATTATTATACGTATCACTTATAGTATACCAGGAAAAAAATGTTAGGTTTTTTTTCTTATCATAAAAAATAAAAATTATATCATATTGAGGTGTATGAAACGAACACAAAAAACACAAACAAAACATTTCACTTTCACTAAATATTTTATTACATTTGATATAACGTTGTTTAGAATACATGAAAAAACAAATCAATTTTCTTCTTTTTATGAAGAGACGTTCACTTCATTGATACCCTCCGAAGGTTGAGTATCGGTTTCCCCCCACCATGGCTTTGACGATACACTATCAAATAAATCAGCCATAATTGAATCTATGAGTTTTTGATTGCAAAATACTTTCATTTCCATTTTTAATCGTTCACCATCAATGTTCACATCACTGTTCTTAGCAAGAGAGACACTTGGAAACCTGAAGTTCATACCATTAATAATACTCTGTTGAACTACAAAGGTATGGATTCCGGCAAGTCATCTGCATGTAAGACACTGCAATTGTACATGATTACCAATAGAATCTGTACACAAGTCAAAATATTCACGTAGCACAACACTAGAAACTTTACTGTTTTTCACAGCATGTTCATTACACGGTAATATTTCCAAGAAATAAAGCCAATGACTTGAAGTTAAGTACACAGTGTTTCGAGGAGCATGAAGTGTTCCTTTCTTCTCTAACATCACTAACTTTTCACCCATTAGTTTTCGCACCACCAGTTCGTTTTTTCGACCAAGAGATTTTATAAATGTAATTTCCACTTGAGAATTTAAATAGTCTATAACAAATGGGGTCAAGGGTACAAGTTTCTCCCACTCTTCCAAATTTAACTCCACTCCAAACACAAGTCCTTTGCCAACACGAATCACTGGTTGGCACTCACAGACATGTTACTCTAGTCGCTGGCCAGCACAGAATAACGACACTATGCACACAGATGACTGCGCATGCATGAACAGGAAGGGGGGCGAAGAGAAAAATCCGTTTCAACTTGTTTGTACATGCTACCATACACTTACGATGAGTAAAGCAGTTCAGTAAATTCAAGATCGTTCATGTTACGTCCAGATACATTAATCTTCATTCCTTTATATATTAAACAGACATTCTCACATTGTAAATACGTTAATAATGCATCACTATCTGCTTCCAATTCTTCAGTACAACGTCCTGGTAAAATCACTTTTCCGCCTCTTTCAACTGTCACACATGACTTCCTACCATATACCGTTGTAATTATCTCACAGTTTACAATACGAAATGGTACTCCAATCTCCAAATCTCGCATTGTTGTAAAGGGTACAATTGATGGCTTATTAAGCTTATCTAATAAACTCATTGACGATGACATCTTTAAATTTGACGTTTCTTCCTTTGCAACAGCTGCTAACAGGATGATCTACACAAGCACATACGTTCCGCTTAAGCTCTTCGCAGGAGGGATGGGGGTTTGGGGATTGAAATTATTAGCCAATGGAGGACAAGAACACGAAAGAGGCATGTTTCATCTTGTTTCTACATCTGGTAGTCGTCCAAGAGTATACTTCCTTATACCAGCTTAGCAACATACTGGTTTACACCGGTTTAATCCCAGTGGGAACGTTCCCACGGCCAAAATTTTCCCACGCTTATGACCCCCTCTATTCTACTTCATTGTCGTTTCTTTCAGCTTTACATCAATTGGTACTGATTCAGGTATTACTTTTGGTTCTTCAGATATCTCTTGTTTAAATGGAAATAGTTTTAAAGATTTTTTTGTACCTAATCTTTTAGGTTTTGGTTTTCCAAAGATGACTTCTTGAAACGGAAATGTTTGCCTAAAGTATAATGTGTTTTTTTTCATCTTCATGTTCTACGGTCTATCAATTCTGCTTTTCTTAATCGGGAATACCCTTTTATCCCATTTCCTTTAGATACATTTTTTAATTCTACTACTGTATATTTAACTAAATTATTCATAATTACTATCTTGTTTTTTATTATAAGAAAAAATAATTTTAATTATTTTCGTTATCTAACACAACAGCTAATATTCATGTGACGTGGGAAATCTCGATGTCTATTAGCGTATTGTATGAAAACATGGCTTTCATGACAATACACCATCAAAGTTTACTAATGATCTAGTGAAAACTAACTCATTTTTAACAATCTGCTTTATCAAAAACAGTTTTATTTCTGCTGTAATAGAAATCTAACCCATCATCGTGATCATCTTCCCAAGGGTTAATATTTATTATGGGGTGATGTCTTCAACATTATTGTGCTAAATCACACCAAAGGTCATTAGAGTAGTAATAAAATTCCTTTCCACCTTCTAATAAATCATCAAGAAGCTCATCACCTTTCTCTTCTTCCAGCGAATCGACCAGACCAGATTTTTCTTTATAATCTTTTTCAAATTCACCTGATAAAATTTGACACTGTGATATTAGATAGAAGTTTATTTTTTCATCGTAATATTTTATAAAATCCTCTGATAAATTTTGAAGCATAGATATTTTTTAAAGTTAATCTGTAACATTTCTTGTCATATTTAATCTTGTCATATTTTCTCATAAATGTTTCAGACAATTCACATTCGCAAATTTGATTCCATTGTTCTTTAGTTAAATTCTTTAAGACTCTATCAGATAGCATCACACCATTAGTTTTTAATTTGGCATCCTCTAAAACTTTACAATTTTTTTATTATTGATTTTTTAAATAAATGATTTGGCATGTCTAATAATTTACTAAAATTAATTTAGTCTTCAATATTTAAATAATTACACACGTCGTCAAATATAAGCTTAACAGCAAGTATCGACATCACCAACTCGATTATAGAAAATAGAGAAAAATTATCTTTTTTGTTATCTAATATAACTCATTGTGACATGGAAATTATGATGTTTATTAGCATATTTTATTAGGATAGGGCTTTAGTGGAAATATCCCACCAAAGCTACTAATGATCTAATGAAAACGAATTCATTTTTATTATTCTTTCTTCAAATCTGCCTCATCACTATCATTTGTAGGCTTAAGTTTTTTGTCACTATCCCAATTTTATTCTGGTGTATATCTTTCTAGTGCTGCATTTTCTGTCAACATCATCTCTTTTTCTTTTAATAACATTTCTGTTTCTAATAGTGCTACTAAGAGTTTAAGATATTCGTGAATTTGTTTAAGTCTATCATGTAATAAATCAAAATGTTTCTCCATTTTTTATTATATAGAAAATCTTTGGTCACTAGGAATTAAGTTTCTACACGTGATTAGATATTAGCCGATCATATAAACAATCAATTTCTTTAACCAAATCTTCTTCTGATAGGAATATCCAAAACTCATTACCCCTACCTATACGAATATCTAAACCTAAAACGTGTTGCTAATTGTCTCTTATACTTACAAACAAATCAATATCAAACTCATCATCTTCTTCTCCATCCACAATCTTTAAGTCTACATGACAATCATGCGATATAACACAATCACATTTTTCTTTTACTTTATTCAGAAGGTTAATCGAGTTTGAGTCTTTGGTTTTACACAATATATTCATGTTGTGGTATTTTTCTTGTAGCCATTGTAATCTCGTCTTTATATTACACTCTTGAGTTCTTCCAACACAATACCTGTAACTCTCATAGCTCTGTATTTGTTCTATTTATATCTATGTCATACTTTTCTAATATCTTTTGTAGTTTAATAGGGAAGAGATTCTTTTTAATAATAACAAGTTTGTGTACTTTCAATGGTTATTCTGTATATGGTGTTGCGATCGTTCTAAGATATTGATTTTCAGTTTGTATTTGTTCGCTGCTAATACTTATTGGTTCTATTGAAAGCTCAACTTCATCTACTCTTCTGTGTAATTCTCCAATATCATCATGGTATTGTCTAAAGTCTTGGATGAAGTGATTTACTATTACTATAAACACTTATCGTAAAACTCATTTGAAGTCCATAAAGAAACCTTACTGTTGTTAAAGACGATTATATACGTGGTAGAAAGCTAAAGATATGGCCGAGAAACTTGGATAAAAAGATATTGTTAAGGCGATCAGAGTCCACATAGACGACGAAGACAAACAAATATATAAACAGCTAAGTCTATCTAAAGAAACAGACTGTGATTCAAACAAAATGGCGGGTTGTAAGTAAAAAAACAATCCAAACCTGACATAATGGCGGGGTTGAAACTACAGAAAACAATCCAAAACCTTCAAAATGGTGGGGTTTAATCGTAATGAAAAAATACGATATTCATCAACGAATCAAGTCTGTACTCGCTTATTTTAAAATCAAAAGAATTAAAAGCAAAAGTGTATAAATGTTGGGCAATTAGCGAGGTCTTTCTTGTTTATACCTTTCAGTTTTATATGACACATTGAATTTAGCTTCCTACATTTAGAAGTAGCTAATTTTGTACTGCTCGTATCATATCTAATTCATACTAACATTTTATGGTTATTATTACATAAAAGACAATATTTAAATTTGCATTACAACATTACTTTTATCTATCCAGCTATTATGTGAATCAACAAATCCTAACCATTTAACGTATACTTTATCACCTTTCTTTCTAAACACTTTTTCTACTAAAAATTCGTCTTTAAGTTTCGTCTTTAACAGTTCTGGTTCGTAAAATCTACCTTGAACATCCTCTGTTTCTAAATCTTTAATTCTATAAGTAAGTGCATTAGATGGAATAACTTCCATAATAACAAATACTTATGTTGACCAGTTAGGTGTATATCCTTTTTTCAAATAACCATTTCGATTTACTTATAAGAACATAATCACCTCATTTGTATTTGGAATTAACACGCTTATATTCTTTCTTATACACTTTATTCAATATGATTTGCTCATTCTTCTTGTTAACTTCTATAGGCTTTAAAGCAATTGTTCTATGAATTTGATTATTATATTCGCTAACTAGTGTCGGTAATATCTCTATCCACTTATAATTTCATTGCGTTGTAAACCTCTTCCACATGTTTTGTTTAAGTGTTCTATTGAATCTCTCAGCAACAGAAGCTTTCTTACCACTACAGATTGAGTAATGATAAATCATATTTTTCTCCATCACTTTCTTAAATTCTTTATTGTAAAACTCTTTGCCTTGGTCAGATTCTAAGTTACTGGTTTTCTCATTCTTAATATGGATTGAAATGCTTGTGTAACATTCTTTCCACTCTTATCTCTAACAGAAACAGCAAACGCATATTTTGAAAACACGTATATAATCGTTAGCAGATACTTATAGCCTTTATTTAATTTGGAAACACCTTTTAATACACCACTATCCATTTCCACAAGATCTGCTTGCCATAAATCATCTATGCCATTAACAATAACACTTAACCTAGGATAATTCTATCTGGAAAGTTTGTGAATTTCTTCTATAATATTTTCTCTAATACCTTTAGCTTCTACTAGTCAAACTTTCTTTTTAACGAATTGAGATTTAGTAACACTAAATATAGAACAAATACCTTTCTTAATATATCTCTTCCATTCTTTGTTCGTTATATTCTAATAGTATTTTTCTACGTATCTGTTGATTTCTTACAGTTAACACAATGCATCCTGTTTATTATATATAAAACCGTCTAAATTGGCTTTTCTACGTACATAATAACACATACTAATTACCCTTCTTCAAAAGCTGAATTTTTATATGCTTGAAACGTAATTATATCACCATTTCTAACGTCTAAAGGAAAAGTTTCAACTGAAGTATCGTTCAAAAAGGTACGTAGATAGTGTTTATCTAAACTTAATTTCATATGCATTATTTTTATCTGTAACATTCTTTCTAACAACATTCTATATCATTCTAGCGATGACATTTCTGCTTTGTATTTATTGAATTCTGATATAGGAACCTTTGCACTAAACAAAAGAACTACATTATTATTATTATCCTTTTAGATTTCTTCCATATAGTCTTTCGGAAAAGCGTTAATATCATGTATCATTATGTATGTATCTTGTAATGATTTTCATACATCTAAAAATTTGTTTCTACTACTTGTTAATTGACTCTTTATTGGCTCAAGCTGACGAAAAGTTCCTACATCCTGTTGGCCAAAGCATCAGCTACACTATTCTTTCCTTTTCTTTTACTTTCAGCACTTCCCTTTTTAAAATCATCCCATGTTCTATTATTTGATGTAAAAACTTTACCTAGATGAATAAGGTCTCTAAGCTCTTCGCTAGTGACATCTTTCTTCCTACTTTTAACATTACCAAAGATATCCATATTTATTATATACAAAATTTATATCTATTTAACAGCGAGAAAAACAGTTATACGAGCTCCACCAAAATCAATCAAATCACCATTCTCACCTCGAATTGAAACTTTGAAATTATCAAATTTGTTGTGAGGTATTAGGAAAAATATCTTTTCTCTAGGCTCATATAAAATTGGTTCTCTAAATTCTGCATTTGTTCTAAAACTTGAAATTAAATCTTTTTCTTTATGTGTTGTATCATTATGGTTTAAAATCATACCTTTTGCTAAATCACAGGGAATATTTATAGTATCAAATGGATGAAACTTTGGTGCCTTATCTCCAACATGTTCTATGCTTTTGGTCAAGCTTTTCTCACTAAAACCTAATACAGTATTAATGGTATCTAAAATTATGTCACAATGTCTGTTAAATATTTTAACTCTATTGTTCTTTCCGTCCTCAGTAAATTTAATACCTTTTAAAGGTTCGCTGAGGTGTGGAAGATTTGATTTAATATATTCTTCTAATTCTTTTAAATTATATTGACCAGGTTGAACTATGAGTTGCTCTGAAAGTACATTACCGTCGCTACAAAATGTTAATTTATTATTTCTTTCTGTAATGTTTGGAGTTAAGTATGTTGTGTAAAATCCTGTAAGAGCTATTTCTAAGTGGTTTTTAAATGAGTAATGTAAAGACATGTTTAATACAGATGAATAACCATTTAAATTAAATACTTTCATTTATTATATAATAAATAATAAAATGGATAATTGGGATATTAAAGTAAGCTTAACAGAAAAAGCCACAAATAAAAAGAGGAACGGTGTGTTGTTACCTGATGATATAAGATGTCTAATAGTTGGGCCTAGTGGTTGTGGTAAAACAACATTAATGTTTGATAATTTTTTGTTAGCACCTGAATGGCTTAAATATACAGATGTTTATATCTAATCTAAAAGTCTACATCAGCCTAAATATCAACAGCTAATACAACTTTTCCAAGACATAGAACGAGATATTAATAACACAATTACAATAGTAAAAGGAAACAACGAAGAGATTATTCCGTTAGATGACTGTGAGAACAATTCTGTAGTAGTGTTTGACGATTTCATTTTAGAACAACAAAACCACATTAGAAAATATTATACTCGAGGTCGTCATAAAGGTTTGAATTGTTTCTATCTCGGGCAAACATATTCTAAAGTACTAAAAACAGCTAATAAGAGACAACTTAAATTTTCTTTGCATCTTTATACAGGATAACACAAATTTAAAGCACATATATGATGAATTTGTTGGATCAGATATGTCGTTTGAAAAATTACAATCTTTATGTAATAGGTGTTGGGAAAAAGAGCATGGTCTAGGGAAACGAATAATGGCAAATACAGAACAAAAATTAAAGTCTTTTAAAATTATAGAATGGAGCGAAATGTACTTGAAACGTGATTGAACGTAGATGAACGTGTCTGATGTGTTACGTTAAGTTAGGTTTTTCTTTTTATTTATATAATGAGTGAGTCAGTTAAATACTGCTGAAGCTAAGAAATATATAAAGTTAAAAGAAGAACTTGCTACAAGATTAAAGGAAATTAAACAAGCTAATCGAAGTAAATATGAAAAATACAAAGAACAAGATCAACCTGCAATTGAAGGCTTAGAACAAAATATATCAAAAGTAGCAGAAGAAAAAAATAAATATTTAATTCAAGAGTTAGTTCCGGTTGTAAATAAAACCGGGAAAGTAGATTCAAGCTTATTAGTAACTCTCCCTATGTATGAGAGTTCAATTAGTGAAAGTGATACGCCTATAACAGAAGAAATCAAACATATGACAAAGCAAATTAAGTATAAAGTAGAAGGGCTATAATCTTTAGGAACTAACCATTTTGGTAAAATTCCTCCGAGATATTATGCAACTAGAGATGATAAAATTTTGGAATACAACCATATGATGAAGATGGAAAAATCATATATATGATAGGGGATACGGAAATTAAAATTCATGGTTATGATTTAGTTATTAATAATCAACATTACACAGGTTTATGGGAATTACTAACAAAACATAATACAAGAAACTATAATGAAGATGATCTAGAAAAATATACACAAATAGTTATTGATTCTAATGTAGTATTTCATAACAATGATCCAAATACAAGAAAACAACGATCTAGTAGAAGTGAAAAATACAAAGAAATTATCAAACCTATTTCGGATGAATATGTAAACCCAACACTAAAACCAACACCACCAAGAAAGAAAACAGCACAGCCTGGAGAAGGAATAAAAATATACAACGAATTACCTAAAGAATATATATGGATGGATGATGTGAGAAAGTTAATAGATAGGTTAATAGTTATAGATGGAGAAGAAAAAGCTGGAAATAACGTTTACAATGAGAAGGTTATGAGAAGGATATGGGATATGATTA
Organism: Thermobia domestica; assembly: GCF_964235325.1. Lineage (NCBI taxonomy): Eukaryota > Metazoa > Arthropoda > Insecta > Zygentoma > Lepismatidae > Thermobia > Thermobia domestica. The sequence continues at coordinate 104,435,724 of NC_137457.1, forward strand.
ATTCTAAACTCTCGCAATTTATTACCAATGATCCAAAGGGTATAGATTATTTGATAAAGATATTGAATACGTTACCACCAAAATTTGGAATAGTGAGAAGTATGGAAAGGTACTAATGAATAAGGTTTCAAAAACGAAGGGAATACCAGAGTTACATATTCCAGGCTACGAATTTTGCGGACAACTGGGCCGCTGTCGTGCTTAAAAGAGCAGGGCAACACACACCATGTTGCGGGAACGTCGTTAGAGTCTAATCTACCACCTTTATTTGGAAACGTTTAGGGGCAACTCGGGTAATGACCGAACACAATGGTAATAACGATTAGGATTGTATATACCGCAGGCAAGCTCGTTAGTTAGCAAAATAAAAAATGAATTAGTGTAATGAACTTGATTACGAAAATAAATATGAAAGGTGTTATATATAAGCTCGTAAATAGTATCGATGACAAAATTTATATTGGAAGTACAACGAAAACATTATCACAAAGAGTGAGTCGTCATAGAGTTGACGCTAGAAATAATAATCCTAAACTTGTTAGCGAATACATTAGAACTATTGGAATAGATAAATTCTCCATTGAACCTATTAAGATGGTAACTGTTTCTTCAAGAAAAGATTTAAGAATTAGAGAACAGCATGATCCTGAAAAATTTTATAAAAATATTATACTTAATTTTCTTCGATCTTATTCATTTAACAGAGATAAAACAAGAGATTTGGATAAAAGGAGAGCATCAACAAGGGCTTATTATCATCGACATAAACAAGATCCTATTTGGTATGAAATACAAAAAGATAGAATTAAACTTAGAACGAGAAAACGAAGAAGTAAAGGTAAGCTATTTAAAACTGTATGGGGAGAATTATGTAACATAGAAATATAATGGTCAGTCTAATATTGAGCCGTCTCAGAGACTGAACGGATGTGGTGGTGAGGGGTTTGACCAACTCCTATGATCCATTAGGATACAGTCCAGCCTTCAGGGAAACTTGAAGGGTTAGGTGCCATGGACTAAGCTACAAGAAAGGTTAGAAAGACGTGATAAAGATCTCACCCACAAAATGAAGCTTGTAGATAACATGATATTTACTACAGCGATAATAAAGATACAGCTTCTAGACATATTGCAGACAAAGAATTAGAAAATAAAGCTTGGGAAAGAGTTTTTCCTAAAGATGCTAATCTAATAAGTGAGAAACTACTTGCTCTTGGAACTGCTTTAGCTCTCACCACAAAAGTAAGATTTCGTTTAGGTTTATAAGTATTGTGTTTAATTTTTATGGATTTTACCATAAAAGTTTTATAATAAATATAAGTATGAAGTTAAATACTTTTACATTTACAATTCCTAACGAGGAACTTAAACAATTAAACATTGATCACATTTTAACCAACAAACAGTTAAATGATAAAGCAAAAAAGATAAAAGAAGCTAGAAAAATGCATTTAATTCTTTCTATACCTTAAGTTAAGAAAATAAGCAAACAAATAAAGACGAATGATAATAAAAGTTCACCATGGAGGTTTAATACTTACTATTCGAACAATTTTAACTTTAATAGGTGCTCTTGGATCTGCTACTGCTGGAGTTGCTATTGTAGTCAAAACGGTAGAAGTTGTAAAAAAAAGAATAAAGCAGAATTAGAAGAACAAAAGAGACATAACTGAGCAATGGAAGAGAAACAAGGTGGTAAGCTTTCAAAAAACTTAAAGCTCAAAACAGTAAAGAAAAAGGAAACAAAGCCTTAAGTAACTTTGATCTAATTCATCTTGTTAAACAGCTTAGGATAAGAAACTTTAGAGTTGTATTTATGAGTGATGAATTGCCTAAACAACCAAAGAAGAATGAGTGGGGTATTGTTAACTTTGATGCATCTAGAAATATAAGAACTCATTGGATTTGTTATTGGAAAGAAGGAAATAGAAAATATGTATTTGATTCATTCGCGGGTAATCCACCAAAGACACTTTTAAAATACCTTGATTATAATATAGAGTAAAGTAGCAATCATATACAACATTTCAACGAGGTAATCTATGGACATTTATGTATTGTAGTATTGAAATGTTTACAGATGGATATAGTTTTTCAGAAATTATTAGTCAGGTGAATAGGAATATTTAAGTTTGTTTTACGGCTTGAATTCATAAAATGGTAACAATATTTTTCTTTATAATAAATATGGATAAAAGAGATTCATGTGAATTACAATCTTTTAAACCTAATCAAAAGACAATCGAAAATTTAAATAAACCATACAAATCAATTGTGTTTGATATAGATGTTGGGGATGGATTCGTTCATCCTTATTATGCCAATATTTATGTAACTTTTGAAATTAGAGGTAGAGATGCTAATAGAGAATATACTGCTGGTCAAAACCTTAGACTTGCTAATAACTTCTTCCCACTTATGTTTTCTCAAGTACAAGTTAGTAAATATGGACAAATATTAGATATTATAGATTATCCTGGTTTCACTTCGACAGCTGTAAAGACATGTACAATTTGAAAACCAGAAAGAAATCATTATGATGAATGTGGATGGGAAGGAATAACATGGTGAAGAACACATGAAGGATTAGTATTTTTAGTAAGACTTTTACCAAGATTTTGTTCTGATTATAAAGATATTGTGTGGAAATTAGGATTGAAATATACATTTAAAAGAAGTGGGTTTGATGATAATGCATTTGTTATTTGGAAAACTAAAAAGGAGGATGCAAGGTATGGGTATGATCAACTACATCCAGGTAGAGTTAAGATTACAAATATGGAGTTGAGAATGCCTATTGTTAATTATGATCCTAACTATGCTACCTTGCTAAGATCTAACATGTTAAAAGAGGGTAAGATTCCTATTTCCTTCAACACATATCAATGTTTACAAAAATCAGTTACAGGCAAATATTTGGAATTCGATCTATAAACACAATTTAACTCAAGTGAATTTGATATGAATAATTCTGTGATTGCATTTTTCCAAACTGATAGGAATTATAATCAAGAAAGAGATTCAAGCTATTTTGATCATTGTAAGGTACAGAATATCACATTTTCGTAATTCTAGAAATGAGTCTTTTAATTTAGAATCTTTAAACTTAGATTTTGGAAAGCATAAATATCTCAAACTTACGAAATGTATACGATATACAAGAGAGTTACAATTGGAAACACTGAGATGTCTTATTATCCTAAAGAGTTTTTAGAAAATATACCAATGTTTGTAATTAACACAAGCAAGCATAAATCAGTAACTGTAAATGATAGAAATAATTTGAAATCGACTGTTAATTTTGAAAGCGAAGTACGAGATAAAACGATTTGTTATGTTGTAATGATTGGCAAGAAAAACTTTGAATATGACGTGCAAAAGGAAATATGATTGACAAGATTTAAATCAAGTATATCTTTAGTTTGTAAGTGTTTTATTATAATTTATTAAAAACTTATTTAATAAAATGAATATTCCAGATAACATTCCACGAGAAAATGTAATTGCGTTAATTGAGGATACTATATTAACACTCCAAAACTTATTGCGAAAAATAGAAAAAATTTAAGAGTTTAAAATGTATCTATGTTACTCTTATTATATTTTCGATACTGCTTTCTGCTTCTACGGAATTTATAAATATATTTATCCCTGTTACATTCTACTCGATTATTACAACAGCATTTACATCTGCTTCTGCTATTATCACTGGCTCATCTACAAGATTTAATATAGCTTCGAAGAAAGAATATTATAAAACTATGATTACTCAAATTGCTATGTTTAAGGATGAGCTTAATGTTATTAAACTAATGAATGGAAAATTAACAGACGAGCATATAGAAGATATTGTTGATAGAATTATGTATATATATAACGAGATAAGGTCTTTGCAAAAATGAACAAGTTTTTAAAAGTTTTTTGTACAATAAATAGGAAAATGGCATCACAATTAAACAAGAACAATATTACCATTTTTAATCTTGTTGAATTGCATGATTTCGAGGAAGGAAAATCGTACGATGTAACCTTATGGAAATTGATACAACCAAAATACACTGTTAAAGTATTAGTATATTTAAATGAGAAATTCAAAACCATATTGCCCCAGAGATATAATGATGATACTGATCAAGTTTTAAAAGATATGGAAACTAACAAATTGTTTATGAGATATGATGGAATGAAATATCTTTCTAAAATCAGTTCTTTAATAATGAATCTAAGAAGTAACAAAAGTGATTAAAAACTAATTTTGTAAAGTAGAAAATGGAGTAGTTAGTAATGGAGCCTCAAAAGAAATTCATTCTTCCTAATAATTTCAATATAATTGTGATAAATGTGCAGAACGAAACCCAAATATTTTTCGAAACTAATGGTTGGTTATTCAGCTTAAACTATGACCAGTAGACTGAGTTTAAGAAATCATTGTTTCCCATAGAGAACGAATTTAGCAAAATATACTATTACCAATATCCAAACTTTAAGTAGTTTTTAAATTATTGTTAATTGATTTTAAAAGTTTTATGGTTATAAAGCTATAAAACTAAGACCTTTGGACACACAGAACGCAATGCTATTTGAATTTTAAAGATGCATGATTAAATAATAGATTTATTTGAGTTTTGTAATGACATTCTTAGAGATATGTAGTCCACAGGACATTTAAAAATAGTGAATTTATTGTGTATTGATTGTCGCTTGAATTTTGAAAATCGGCTAATAAACAACGGAGCTATATTGATTTTAAAATAGTACCCCTCCAATACGCCACTGACGACAGGGTTGGTATCATGTTAAAAATATCATGTTTGCCCTATTTGGTGGTAATTCATTGTTAATAATTTCAAAGCTTAATTCCTAATTTTATAAATTCTGGAAAAAACACTAGAAATGTTTAAATTTTAGTTTTCCTCCCCTGTTTCTAGATTACATGAACTCTCTAAAGGATTGTAAACCAAGCAAGAGAACCAAGAGATATTTTGTTACGGAATTCAATGACGTCATATGTGACGTAGTCTAACGAGCATTAGACAACGCCATCGATGTAGCGCCCTCGGGTGAAGACAAAAAGAGTGCTTGTATATATATGTAGGTGTGACGTAGTCTAACAGGCATTATACGACGTCATCGGTACAGCACCATCTCACGACTGCTCGCTAGAAGTTCCGTTGAAGGAAAGAGAAAAGAAGGAAGAGAGAAAGTAGATTTTGAGTCACGTCTAAGAAAGGAGCAAAAAGACAGGTAATACTGCTCTTGCTTCTCAACTGGCTTGTATGTGTGTGCGTGTGTGGCGAGAGGGTATATATGTATGTAACAGCGAGTCAGATGAGAGACAATATATACAATTGACTGTGTTCAACTTTAAGTGCTCATCATTCAGCCATCTGTGGATCGATTTGAATCAAACTAAAACTATCTGTTCAATCGAAAAAAGGCATTATAAGTTTTAAGTTTTAGATTGTAAGTATTTTATAATTTTAAATGTCATAAAAGCCTATGCGCCTACTCAAACTCACTTTAGCATTGTATTTGAACTAATCTTCTGTATTAAATAATATTTGCCAAAAATACTGGGAGGGGGAAAGTGGGCAAGAACTTAGGTTTGCATACTACAGAGAGACCATCACACTCTCACACAGTAGTGTCCCGGAAGCAAGAGGAAAATCAATATTCTTTAAGACAGACATACACCGTATATTACCAAATCCATTGGCTGATGTAGACATACTAGCCTCAATGGCATGGTCATTTGGATGCGCCACCCAAGTAGGGGCAAGACTTAGTACATCTGAAGCTTCTCGGGACTTGCACATTAGAGTGAAAACATTGGTGTTCTATTGTGATTTGGATAATGTCAATTAATCTTCTGTCGCGAAGTAACAAGTGCGAATGAGAACGTAGTAGTTCATATAAAAGTATAGCTTGCTGGTTGTGTACAAATATTTATGTAGTTAACATTTGCACGATTTTGGTTGCTTGATTCAAGAGGACAAAACCTTTTTTACATTGTTGTTAGTGACTAGTGATGGGTAAATTACCGGGACGGGAAGATTCCCAACATGGGAATTTTTCCCGGAATTTATGTACAATTACAAAGAAAATTGCATTCTATTACTATATTATGATTTCAAAGGTAATTCGTTGTATAATGACAGTATATTATTACTGTTGTCTCCAGAGGGTTCTCCAAAATGTATATTTTTAACGGTATTTGTTATTTGATTATATTTAGAGAGTACGCATAAATGTAAATATATTTACAATACGCTTTATACAAGTAAATACATTGGAAAAACATTTTGTGTGGACAACATTTGATATAAAATCATACTTTTCCACCGCTAAACAGTTTAAATTTATTTTTAAGTGGATTCTGTGAAAACTTGACTCTGCTACTGATATTGTAAAGGTATTAATTTTTTAAATGTCATAAAGAATAGCTGGGTAACTGTCGAAATGCATACGTAGTGTGTCGAAAACTTCGTAAGATTGTCTGTGTATGTTTGACATACATACAAAACGTTGAACTGAGGTACAATGTACTTTCTTAGTGCGTTTTTACTGTGTTATTAAATCTCTAATTTAAGAAGATGAGCCATTTCGAACAATATACACGCTGTTACGTTTGGCACATGAATATACACGCAAAAAGAAGCACACAAATTATAACTAACACAGGTTCAGAAACATCGGTATTAATGAAATATCCTGAAAAGGAATCATTATTTTATGATGAAAACATTAAAAGTTTAAAAGTATAAATATCTGCAAGTACATTGATTTCTTTATTCAAGATCTGATTCTTCCTCAGAGAGTGATAAATTCACGTCAAAATCTGATTTTTCGTATGGGACATCTGAGTCTAGATCACTTTCACTGGTGCCCAATTCGATAGATTCTTCAATATTTTTCGTAGATGTACTTTCCATCTCTTCACGTGATTTCTCTACATGTTCCTTTTTGGACGTGTCTGATTTATTAAGCAGTTTCCAGTTATAAGCCAAGTAAGTTATTTTGCCTGCTCTTTCAATGGTTAAACGGTTTCTTTTCTTAGAGTGAATCCAGGCAAACGTGCTGAAAGTTTTTTTTTGTTGCCGCAGACGTGCAAGGAGCGGAAAGAATGCGCACAGCCACTTTTGATAGTTCTGAAGTACCGTATAATCCTTTCCACCATAGCAGCGGACTTACTGTTTCAGCTGCTGTCCACCAAACATTTTATTATACAATCCTTGTTTTGATCTGAAACGTGCTACATCCTCCATGACTCAAATTGTATATAATAGCATGTTTAAAGCAACATGATGGATAAATTCTATGCCATCGATCGTTTCTCCTGGAAATGCATTGTGTCCTTGTGATGACGGATCCAGGAGTGAAGCTGCGAGATGTATTGGCTTGAAAGCATGTTCCGTTCTCAGTTTCGTTTTGTTATGTACTTCAGACTGCTCACTGGTAGACAACGATGAAGAAAGTGCCTCGGAGATCTTGCTTTCAATCTCTTAGAATCCAGTGTAGACAGAATGTGTACATGAATCATTCGATTCTAATTTAAAGATCCAGGTCACAATAGGTTTCAAAATTGTAATTGAACTTTCAATCTCACTCCAAAATGATCTACCATCGAGTAACATTGCTCTCATTTTATAGGTAAGATTTTGGTTGCTTGTTCTTCAAAAGCCAACATTTGTAGGCTGCATTTACAAGCACTCATGCTTTCAAGATATCAACGACAACTACCCCAACGACTTTTACTTGGTATTTTCAAAGAAACATTACAGTTTTTGTCTTTGTTTATCTTAACTAATGTTGCGTTAAGAAGGTGCATAGAACGTATTTTCTTTACAATAGCTGTTACATTTTCCATTAGTTGCGCTGTTGTATGAGATTTCAGAACATCACTACAGAGTAAATGCAAGGTGTGAGCAAAGCACCCAAGCGGAACAATATGTGGGTAACTTGTTTGTACCAATTTCAGTGCTTTCTGCATATTTGAACCATTATCAGCAATTATTACCAAAAAATTGAGGGTTCATACTTTTGAAAAACCGATATAATTTTTTCTTTTAAGGACTCAGATGTCTGCATACGGTTTTCAGTGTTCACAAAGTCCACAAAAACAGGTTTGAGTTTCGTGACAATAAAATTAACAATACCTTCGTTTCGCACATTGCTCCATCCATCCAACTGCAGATTTAAGTTTCTTGCTTCTTGAAGTTGCAGATGTAATTGTGAGTGCATGTCTTCATATTCACCATCAAGGTAAGTGTTAGCCAATGCTCTTCTCGTTTGTAGTTTATAGGATGGTCTCATTTTCTTGAAGAAATCGATCCATAATGGATGTTCAACTTTGGAGAGCGGCACTCGACTAATATATATCCCTTTAGCCAGCCTCTTGTTCAGATTTTCCTACAAATTAAGAAATGCAGTTAAGTCATTTTTTGAGAGAACGAGCGGAATATATCGTGAATATACTTTTCATACTACTATTTTTTAGAATAACATTTTTCGTAGCACGAATCAACAAAACAGCTAAATCTAACCTGAAAAAAAATCGTGGCAAATAATTTATGAAGTACTTCTGAGAAACAGTTTACTACAAACTACGATGGAATATGACTTATTTATGGAATTGCGAAAACTGAGATAATTAACTCAAGTTCTATAGATTCGACTATTCATGAAACGGTTAATTGATTGCAGAAAATAGTTTCCTTTTATATTTTCCTCTTCTTTCTATATACACGAATGTTGACCCAGGAAAATGTAAATTTCTACAATTTTGGGTTTCATTAGAAAGTTGAGGATAGGAATGAAATATATTATTGGGATGCTGAATCGATTGTAGAAAAGTGATTCTCACTTCCTGCTGTATGACGATCACATTTAAAACCGGAATTGGGTGCAGATTAGGAATACGGGGTCACTTTTATTTATATTTACAGGTACAAGCGTTAATTCAGATAGAACGAATACTGTTTTGCAAAACTTATTTATAGAGGCAGAGTCATCAGTGAACATAGATACAGCCTTAAGAAGTAGCTTCACTGCTATGGAAATCAACAAAAGGGACGCCATTCTGGTGTTGAAAACTCATCTACAAGGTAAGTGAATTATGCCGTAGCTGGAGGAGATACTCTGAACTTAACCCGTTATCTAAATCATTGCGTGGATAATTTATCTATTCCCCTGTCTTGAATATTTTCAACTTACAACACACAATCATGTCAGAACTCAGGAATCCTGACCGAGAGTGAGGATATCATATAGGCCTATGCGCCTATCGCCTACAGAAGATAACGTTGCCTGAGAGAAGATACTTACGTTTTCCTTTGAATCCATAGCGTCGATAAAGGATTCTAGAGAACGTATTTTGGAAGCCTTTTCTCTCTTCTCTTCTACTGGCAATGATAAGGAAGATGAAGGTCTAATGGAAAGTGAATGACGTTCACCTGTTACAGGACTTTCAGGGAAAATATTACTTTCCTCTATTCCTGTAATTTCCGTACTCAGGCAAGTACTACTCGTTCCTGTTCCTTTAATAGTACCAGTAGTTATTTCTCCAGAATCTTTACAGGAAATAGCTTTCCTCATTTCCGATGGTCATCTTAAGCATTTTGAGACATGTCTCACTATTTTATCAGCATTTGCGCATACACATTTATGTCCACAATATTTGCAAGATACTGACTTATCTTTAGAATTTTGCACGTAATATTGCCACACACGACCTTTCTTCCTACCCATTTCTCGGAATTTCGTGCGTTAATACACATGTAAGAGAAGCATGAGTACCTATTCAGAAACTGCAAGTCAGAGATAGCAGACAGACAATGTTTACTACTAACGGTGTATCGAGGTGTATTGGTCGTACTTCACCACTATCTACAGAATTTGTAGATTGTTTTGGAAAGTGGTTCCTCTTCAATTGTAAATTACTATTTTGCTACTTTCTAGTGCTAATGGAAAATAAAAAAAAAACATATCATTACTTATATAAGGTAGTCAACTAATTACTTTTTTATACCTCCAAATTATTTAAAGCGTAAAAGTAGATGATAATAAATGAAAATAAAGTAATTGGTAATATCGCTCTTATGATTTGGAAAGTAAAGTAAAGAAATGGAAATAAATTCCTTCCCGGGAATTTATATGCCGGGGAAAAACCGGGAATATTCCGATTTTTAAATTCCTTCCCACCAGGAATATTCCCACTGCCCATCACTAGTAGTGACCGCAGTTGTTCTATAAACGGAGCCAGTGAGTGTAACTTGCCAGCTTTTCACTCACTCCGTAAACTTTACAAGCAGATATGGAGCGCGTTCTACATACATCTACCAAAGTATGATTCATTCGTTCTCAATTGCATTGCCTGGGGTCTCAGCATAAAAGGTATACTTGCTACACTCAAGTTATGTAATAATGGTGTGATGCTAGTTAATTTATTTGAAATCGTTCGTTAACGTGTTTAAGTTGGAAACTCAAGCCAACTAGCTGGGCAACTGATAAATCAATTAGAAATGGATTCAATCAATTAGAAATGGATAAATCAATTAACCACAAAAAGGGAAATTATAAACGTACCCATTAATAATAGTTGTAATAATACATCTATATAAAGGTGTTCCAACTCTATAAGGCAATTCTAGATTTGTAGAAATGTAAAAGTTGCGAAATAATAAAAATTTGAAATTCTTTTTTAAATAAACTTCATATCCACGTTAAACGGATTAGAGAAAAATCTCTCAACTTACTTATTTAACAAGAATTTCATGATAAACTCTTGAAAATTAACCACAATAACATTAAATAGACTATAAAGCTGATACGCTATGATATCTGTTTAATACTTACTTACTTCAATTTTAAGTTTTATCTTAAACATTGCAGCTTAAAGTAATAATACTAATAATTCAGAATTAACTCGCTTCCTTAAATATTGAAGTGGAACGAAATATGTTCACTCAGATCGACCCACAACACATATCCAACACAATATTAAAGAAACCACGAACAGTATATCAGAACCTAAATTCACTAAATGTAGCAATATATGAAACAAACTGAAATGACTTCTTATGCTTTCTAAACTCAGTAAGATTCTTACGAAAATTACAAGATAAAAATCGCATATTGTAATGTTAATATAATTACTTTTTCCTGTATTTCCAGAGTCGAACTCCCTCTTCTGGTATTCAACTCTGAAATAGGTAAACCTAATATTCACTTAATACGCCAGATGTAGCACTCATTTTCCATATATCCGGGTTGCATGACTCTCTTCACTCACAAGAGAGAAAGGAAAAATGCCGTCAATACTTTACACATATCAATCTCCCCTCATAGATGTTGACAAACTTTTTCATTACTTTGGAGAAAGAAATCACTTTTAGCAAAACCCACATTGAAAGTTACGTATAGATAATTAAGAGTCTGGTATATGCTACAAATTTAATTATTGATTATAACTACAATTCTATACCAATAATCACTGAACATTCATCATTATAGACGCATGCTTTCTTGTATCCACAAGAAAAACAACAAAGATAAAGGAAAAAACTATAACCCCAAATATCATTATCATACTTACGTATCCGTCGATTTACACCATACGGTTTACAGATTGAGTCTAAGATCTAACTAATGATAAACTCTACAGAAGTTAAAAGGTTCAATTTATAATCATTATTGTTAATAACTCTTCTTCATGTACTTTCTAATTCATAACCAATTCATAATCGTAATTGTTACTATCAGTTTAAGTTAATTTCTTTTAAACAATATCAAATTCCAAAAATAAAGATTTATGTAAGAGATGCTTGTGATATATATATATATATATATATATATATATATATATATATATAGGAAAAGACATTGTACGTATGAATACTGTCAGAGTTTTCATAATTTTGGTACTAAAATTTAGCACTTCTCTCCCAATTTTTGGCGTATATTTGAAATGTCATCTCTTCATTCTCAGACAGGATGATTAATAAACGTGTTTCTTCATTATATTTTATGAGATATATTTTATGAGATAAAATAAGAACATATCCGTGTTTTTCACAGGTACATGTACCACTGAACAGACCCACTTGTACCTTTGAACAAAGTAATAATTACAACGTGCCTCCTCCAATAATATAAAAACGAAGGCACACATATTGATAGTTATAAATTGCAGTAAGAGGGTTAGCTATGAAATGTTCCCAGAATTGAAAATTTGTTAATTTAATTCAAGATTAAAGAGAAGTTCTAACAAATTTGTGAACAATGAACATGAGCATATACAACTCTTAACGTAACCTTGCTTCCTTATACCCAATTTGTGCAATGGGAAAATACAGACTGAACATAGACTGAATCTGTATTATAGATATCAGAGTTCTTGGCTATTGAATCTACTGTGAAATCCAATGTAAAATTATTGCAGGAGAACATTGAATCCAACAAGTAAACCTAATATTGTTTCTTTACTGTAAAAGTTCTGAGAGTTAACTTGATTCGTACTAGTCTCTAACTCAGATATTAATATTTATTCAAAAGCCATATATACCACGAAAAGAAAAATCTAATAACAACGATTCACTTTGAATTTACTTAAGATTGTATTTGGTATTTCTGGAATGAACCTAAAAAATAAATTGCTTATTCTGCCTTGTAATTCATCCATAGTTTGAAGGTGGATACGTAATCACTAGTTATCATATGTAACGTAAAATGCGCGTAACGTTTCTAAAAGTGGCCAACAGATTATTAACAGTTTTAATGCTCTATAACTTTTAGTGCCAAGTTAAAATCTAAAAAAATGACAATGTGCTATTGATCTAGGATATCCTTACTTTTAGATGAAAGACATAAAAAGTTGGGATATGAAATGTCTAATGAACATATGTACGGAAAATGAGACTAATTTTTGCGAAAATAATAAACAAAATATTACAAGATTTAAAACTATATAACTTATAATGCCAAGTCAAAATCTAATAAAATAACAATGTTATATTCATCTAGAGGGCACCCTACTTTCAGTGTAGGGGGCTCACTTTCTGATAAAAAGCAAATAGAGGTGGGATATGAAATATTTAATTGCGAAATGTAAGGTAAAGAGACTATTTTTTTTTCGAAAAGTTTCAACAAATTATTAAAAGATATAAGGTTATATAACTTTAAGTTTGAAGCTAAAATATAAAAAATAAGAAAATTATCTAAAGGATTATCCATTTCCAGATAAAAAAAACAATATAAAGATTACATATGTAATATCTAATTAAAATATTAATATCAATAACAGACTAGTTTGTACGCAAGTGATCAGAAAAATAGTACGCTTTTTAAAGCTTCTAAGTTTTAGTGCCAAGTTAAAATCCAATAAACATTTAATGTTATATTCATCTAGAAGGATCTCTACTTTCTAGATCCCTATTACAAAAGTGAGTTAAATAATTACTAATTATCATATGTACGACAAAAACTTTTTTCAATAATGAGCAATAAAATATTAACTTATTTCATCGTATATAACTTTTAGTGCAAGGGTAATATTTAACAAAATGATAATGCCGTCTTCATTTAGATAGGTACCATTTTACGACGAAAGCATATATAGGTGGGATAGGTGGTATATAATTACCATATATACCGTAAAACAGAATATTTTTTCCGAAAATGATCAACAAAATATTACAATATCAAAATGAGATTATTGTCTTCAGCTAGAGTGTCACTTTCTAATGATTGGCTTGTAAATGTGAATATGTAATATGTAATTACCTTATGTACGGCAGAATTGTTTTTCCGAAAAATGACACGAAAGACCATATGACCTTTCTAAAGACCATATAACTTTCAGTGTTGCATTAAGATCTAACAAAATAAATATGTTATGTTCATTTAGATGATCCCCATTTGAAGATAAAGAGTAATATCTATGTCTGGAATATGTAGTATCTAATTACCACATATAAGGCAAAAGAGACTTTTTTTTTTCGAAAATGATCCTCAAGATATTACTTTTTTAAACCTATACAAGTTTAATGCTTAGTTAAATTGTAATAAAATAAGAATGTTGCATCATTGATTGAATTCCCACTTTTCAAGTAGGATATTAAATGTATAATTGCTTAAATGTATAATTGCAACACGTAGTTGAAAATTAAATTGACTTTTCCGAAAATGGTCAACAAAATATTATAAGATTTAAATCGATAAATTCTTTAGTGTTATGTTAAAATCTAAAAATAAGAATGTTATATTCATCTGCAAGCTACATACTTCCAGATAAGAATCTTATAAATATGAGATATGAAATATCTAATTATCATACACACGGAAATTATATTAATTTTGACAAAAATGATCCACAAAATATTAACTTCCTTAAAATTATATAACATTGTATATCTATGATTAAATCTAATAAAATAAGAATGTTCATGTGAATAACCCCATTTTTTTAGATAAACAACATACAAATGTTGGACACGTAATATCTTATTATCACATGTACAACAAAAGTGACATTTTTTTTTTTTGGAAAAAGATCCACTAAATATTACCTTATTTAAAATTATATAACATTTAGTGCCGAGTCCGAATCTAAAAAAAGGGATGTTATATACATTTGGAGAATTCCTATTTTCAAATGAAAGTCATATAAAAGTGGGATAATATATATCTAGTTAAAATATGTAACGTAAAAGAAACTAATTTTTTCGAAAATGATCAACAAATTATTAACATTTTAATGCTATATAACTTTTAGTGCCAAGGTAAACTATATCAAAATAGCAATGTTATCTTCATCTAGAGTAGCCTCACTTCCCGATAAAATGCAATAAAGGTGGGATACGTAATATTTTATTAACATAAGTACCGTAAAAGAGACTAATTTCTCGAAAACTGATCAAGAAAGTATTAAAAGATTTAAGACTATATACAACTTTTAGTTGCAAGTTTAAATCGAAAAAAACTAAGAAAGCTATATTAATATAAAAGTTACCCGCTTCCAGATAAAAAGCATATAAATGTGCAGTATTTATTATATAATTAAGTACGGTAAAAAGATTAATTTGTACTAAAATGATCAAAAGAATATTACTTATTTTAAAGTTATATAACTTTTAGTGCCAAGCTAAAATCTAACAAAATAACAATGTTATATTCATTTTGAGGTCTCTCTACTTTCAGATAAAAAGCACACAAAAATGAGTTAAGTAGTTCCTAATTACCATATGTACGACAAAAGAAACTTTTTTCCCAAAGATGATCAACAATATAATAACTTTTTAATGCTATATAACTTCTAGTGCCAATTTAAAATTTAACAAAATATAATTGTTGTCTTCGTTTTGAAGGTCTTCGCTTTCCGATAATAAGCGTGAAAAGATGGTATATTTAATATGTAATTACCATATGTGCGGCAAAAAATATTAATTTTTCCCAAATGATATTAAAAATATTACATTTTAAAACTATAAAACTTTTCGTTTTATGTTGAAATCTAGATTATCCCCATTTCCAGATAAAGGTGAAACAAATGTTGGGTATGTAATAACAAATTACCACATTTACCGCAAAAGAGACTAATTTTCCCGCAAATGATCCACAAGCACCGAGTTAAATTCTAACAAAATGAATATTCATTTAGAGTGTCTTTATCTTCAGATGAGAAGCACACAATAGTGGGATAAAAAAATTAGCAGGTACAATATGTATCGTAAAATGAGACTACATTTTCAAAAATGATCAACAAAATATTAACATTTTAACGCTATGTAACTTTTATTCCCATTTAACCTATATAAATCCAATAACATTTAAAACATTTAAGGTACACAACCTGAAGCTGCAAGCTAAAATCTAAAAAATAAGAACGTTGTATTCAGCTAGAAGTAAAACATTTCGAGATAAAAAGCGTATGAATGTGGGATATGTAAATCCAATCACCATATGTACGTAAAAAAATATTAATTTTTCCGAAATTTTTCCACAAATGTATTCCTTTTCTTAAAACTATATAACTTTTAGTGCTGCTTTAAAATCTAACAAAATGAGAGCGTTATATTCATCTAGAGGTTCCCCATTTTCAGATAGAGAGCATACACATGTGGAACATGTAATATATAATAACCACATTTACGGCAAAAGAGGCTATTTTTTTCGAAAATGACCCACCAAATATTACCATTTTTAAAGCTATATCCTTTAGTCGCGACTTAAAAACTAACGAGTGAATACTATTACATTCATCGTGAGCGCATCTAGTTTCAGACGAAAAGAATAAGAAAGTGGGATAAGTAATTACTAGTTACAATATATAACGTAGAAGAGACTATTTTCTCCGAGAATAATGAACAAAACATTCTAATTTTCAATGCTTTATAAGTTTTAGTACCAGGTAAAAATTTAACAAAATAAGAACATTATCTTCATCTAGAGGGACACTACTTTCCGATAAAAAGCATAGAAACGTGGTATGAAATTCCTAATTACCATATGTACCGTAAATGGAGACTAATTTTTCGGAAAATGTCCAACAAAATATTAAAAGATTTAAGGCTGTATAACTTATAGTTGCAAATTAAAATCTAAAAAATAAGTGTATTATATTCATTTAGAAGGTACCCGTTTCCAGATAACAACATATAATGGTAATATATGTAATATCTGATTAACATATGAACTTCAAAACGAGACTAATTTGTCCGAAAGAAATCAACAAAAATATTACATTTTTCTAAAAATCTATATAAGTGTTAGTGCCAATTTAAAATCTAAAAAAAATTGCGATGCTATATTGATCTACAGGCTCTATATTTCAGATAAAACCTTTTAAAAGTAATTCAAGTAATTTCTGACGTTATGACGCTAATCTCTTAAAGATTACGTTAATGTCAGTCAATAATGTTGTTAGTAGGCACTTTTTATTAGGTTTTGTTTTCATTTTATTGTTAAATAGAGTTGCTTTCTTTTATTTATTGGAAGAATCAACAGAGTATATATATATATATATATATATATATATATATATATATATATATATATATATGAAGAGTATACTGAACCCAAACAATTTTTATTCTTCTGCTTAGAGATGCGTGACTTCCTACCAGATACACGCACATATATCCACAATATATATATATTGTGGAACATTTGTTATGCGATACATTCTACTGAAATTTTCTATATAGTACATTCCCTTTATTTCTACTTATTTTCAAATCGCTTACGGCTTTCAAACATTTCACTATGGATCTTGCTTTTGTACCATCTCATTTTATAAACAACCCTTGTTATCTCAAGACGGAACTCTCGGCAAGCCCGGTGTGTGTGAAATAAATATCCATAGTTGTACTTTCTCCCTCATTTAACCATGCATTACAAGTTGCTTCACTATTTCTTTTACATTGCCTGGTTCTAGCCCTTCGCGCTGATAAACATTTATTTTGTCTCTGAATGAATATGATGTTTCAGAATATGCATATTCAGTAAATATTTATACCGAATTTCTCGTTCACACTTCGAGTGTAAACATACAAAAAATCTGCCACATGTAGGTATCAGGTACTGATCCATAGTTTAGAAATTTCCAGATCTGAGCAAGTCATGGAAATTCAGAACGAATGTTTCCCATAATTCACGGAATCCTGCTATATAGTCTGTTTCCAGTTCCTCTTGACGAGTTTGAATGTTATGAAATCAACAAAAGCTAAGAACACTGTTGAAATGGTTCAGCGACGTCGTTGCTTGGAATATTGTACGTCTATTTTCACTTGGCCACAATTCATTCAAGCAATCTAGTGCCGACTTCTGCACTAGGCCCAAAATAATGAAATCTATGAACGCATATATTTCAGTTTTGTACCTTTCTGAGTTTAACTCCTTTACTTTCTGAACATATATATTTAAGTTTCCTGCTCTATTAGATTTGCTACTTCTGGAGTTTGATAACTTTACAGAACGTCTTTCATTTTGAACACTTAATTCCGCTAATTAGAATTCCGTTGATTCCTTAACCACATTTGCTGCCAACACCTGGTGTTCTGAGAGGTCCTATGCACTTACATTTCTTCCACACGGAGCTGTAAATTCTGCAGTCTTTGAAATGAAATGAAATCTTTAAGTTTTATTTTCCACGGTTAGGCTAAAAATACGGTGATAATGAGAAATGAATGAAAAATGGTGCATATGAAGAAAATGAGAGGAAATGGGAGAACCTTGAAAAGACCTACGATAACAGTGTTTGTTCACCAAAAAATTCAAACGCCGCGAGCTGGGATCAAACTAGGAACCTCAAGCAACGGAAGTTAAAATCTAAGTCTAATGCTAAGTTAAAATTTAACAAAATAAGAATGTTATCTTCAACTACAGCGTAAACACCTTGAGATAAAAAGCAAATAAAAGTGGGATACGAAATGTCTTATAACCATATGAACGGGACAAAGAGAGTAATTTTTCCAAAAATGATCAATAAGATATTAAAAGATTTAAGGCAATATAATCTGTAGTTGCAAGCTAAGATCTAAAAATATAAGAATGTTATATCTGTCTAGAGGTCAACCACTTCCAGATAAAAGGCCTATAAAGGTGGGATATGTAATTTCAAATTAAAATATGAACGTGAAACATGTATTTTTCCGAATTTGATACACAAAGGTATTATCTTCCTCAAAACTATATAACATTGTTCTAAATGAAAATCTTACAAAATAAGGGTATCATCTTCATCTAGATCATCCCTATTTTGATTTGAGGAGCATATACGTATATGATATGTAATATATAATTACTACATGTAAGGTAAAGAAGCAATTTTTTCCGAAAATGACCCACAAAATATTACCTTTTATTAAGTTATATAATATTTAGTGCCGTGTTAAAAACTAATAAATGAAGAATGTTATATTCATCTGGAATGTTCCTACTTTCAGATGAAAACCATACAAAAGCTTGCTAATTAATTACTAGTTACCATAAGGAAAGTAAAGAACTAATTTTTCCGAGAGTAATCCAAAATTATTCATATTTTTAATGCTATATAACTTTCAGTGCCAAATTAATATTCAACAAAACAGGACTGTTATATTCATCTAGAGCATCCCCAAATTCAGATAAAAGCACAGAACGGTTAGATATGAAATATGTAATTAACATGTATAGTTCAAAAATCTAATTTTTTCGAAAACAATAAAAAATACTGTATTTTTTAAAGCTACGCACCTTTAGTGCTAAGTTAAAATCGAATGAAATAATAATGGTGCATTATCTAGAGAGCCCAAAGTCCTGATAAAAAAACATACAGAGATGGGATATGAAATACCTAATTAAAACCTATGCGAAAAAAAAAACACTAATTTCTCCGAAAATGATCATGAAATTATTACAAGATTTAAAGCTGTAACTTTTAGTGCTAAGTTAAAATCTATAACCAAGAATGTTATATTCATCTAGAATCTACCCACTTGCAACCGAAAATCATATAAAGGTTGGATATGAAATATATAAATACTATATGTACGGAGAATAGAGACTAATTTTTCGAAAATGATGAACAAAACATTACCTTTTCGAAATGTATATGACTTTTAGTACGAGGTTAAAGTCTAACAAAATAAGATTGTTAAATTCTTCTAAAGGATACGCACTTTGAGACAAAAGGGTTAATAGGGTGGGAAATGAAACATCTAATCAGCATATATACAAAAAAGAAACTAATTTTTCCGAAAATGATCAACAAAGTATTACGTTTTTTATTTAAAGCTATATAAATTTTACTGCTAAGTTCAAATCTAATGAAATAAGAATTTTGCATCATCTGGAGGTTTTCACTTAAGATGGAAAGCATACAGGGGTGAAATATGAAATGCCTATTTACTACAAGCACCGAAAAAGACTATTCTTTAGAAAATGAACAAGAAAATATCAAAATATTTGAAGCTATATAACTTTTAGTGCTAAGCTAAAATCTAAAAAGAAGAATGTTATGTTTATCTAAAATCTACTAACTTTCAAATAAAATGCATATAAAGGTGGGATATGAATTATTTATTTAATATTTGTACAGAAAAATGTATATTTTTTCCGAATATGAACCACAAAATATTTAAAAAATAAAGCTATATAACTTTTATTTCTAAGTTAAAATCTAAGAATTTAGAATGTTATATTATATGCAAGTTACCCACTTCCACATAAAAAGCATAAAAGGGTAAGATATAAAATATCTAATTACTATCTTTAAAAGGGATTAATTTTTCCGAAAATGATCAACTATATATTACCTTCTGTAACGCTATATAAGTTTTAGTCCCAAATTAAACTCTAACAAAATAAGCATCTTATATTCATCTAGAGGCTCCCTCAGACAAAAATCATGCAAAAGCGAGATAAGTAATTTCTAATTACCGAACGTATTGCAAAAGTGGCTTTTTTCTCCGAAAATGATAAAAAAAATGTTACCTTTTCTAAAGCTATATAATTTTTAGTGCCGAGTGAAAATCTAACAAAATAACAATGTTATATTCATCTATAGGTCTCCCTACTTTCACATAAAAACATACGAAATTGAGATAAGTAGTTACTCTTAATCATATGTACGACAAAAAAAATATTCGAAAATGATATTACCTTTTATAAAGCTGTCCAAGTTTAAGTGAAAGTTTAAATCTAACAATATAACAATATATTCATCTAGAGGGCGCCCTACTTCTAGATAAAAAGCACACATGAGTAAGATAAGTAATTCATAATTACTACACGTACGGCAACAGAGAATATTTTTGCAAAATTATCCACAAAATATTAACTTTTTAATGCTATATAACATTTTGTGCCAGGCTAAAATTTAAAAAAATAAAATGTTATCGTCATCTAAAGGGGCCCCACGTTCCGATGAAATGCATATGAAATATCTTGCTGGGATATGAAATATCTAGTTACAGTATCTACCGTGAAAAGAGAATAGATTTTCCGAAAATTATCAACAAACTATAACATTGTTTCAAAGCTATATAGTTTTTAGTGGCATGTTAAAATCTTTAAAAAATAAGAATGTTATCATTATCTAAAGGGACATCACTTTCAGATAAAGAGCTTAAGAATGTGGGATATTTAATATCTAATTAGCATATGTAGAGGAAGATATAATATTTTTTTCCGAAAATGATCAACAAACATTATGCTTCCTAAAACTATATAACTTTTAGTGCTAACTTAAAATCTTAGAAGATAAGAATGTTATATTCATCTAGAGGATCCCCATTTTCATTTTGAGAGTATAGAAATGTGTGATATTTAATATCTAATTAAAATATGTACGGAAAATTGGACTAATTTTTCCGAAAGTGATCCACGCAAAATTACTTTTTTTATAAGTGTATATATATATAAGTATATAAATTTAGTGCTATGTTAAATCTTACAAAATAAAAAAGTGTATATTTATCTACAGGATCCTCATTTTTGATAAAGAGTATACAAATGTGATATATATAAAATCTTCTTACCCCATGGATGGGAAATTATACAAATTCTTCCCAAAACAACCCTTAAAATATTACCTTTTTAAAGCCATATATCTTTACCACCGACGTAAAATCTAACAAATGAACAAAGCTATATTCATCTGGAGTGTCCCTATCTTAAGACTAAATCATACAAAATTGGGATAAGTAATTGCTAGGTATCGTATGTACCGTAAAATGAGACTAATTTTTCCGAAAACGATCAACAAAATATAAACATTTTTAATGCTATATAACTTGTAGTGCCAAGATAGAATCTTACATAATAAGAATGATATATTCATCTAGGGGTTTCCCTCTTTCTGATGAAAGACGTAAGAACGTGGGATATTAAATATCTAATTAGCATACTATATGCGGCAGAAAAGACTAATTTTTACAAAACGATCAAAAAATATTACATTTTTTAAATACTGTAAATATAAAGTTACATTATAACTTTTACTGCTAAATACAATCTAAAAAAATAGGAATGCTGCATCATCTAGAGTGTCCCAACTTTCAATAAGAAGCAAACTGAGGTGGGATATATTGTATTTAAAAACTATAGGTACAGAAAAGACCAATTGTTCCGAAAATCATCAACAAAATATTAAACGGTTTAATATTATATAACTTTTTCTGCTGAGTTGAAATGTAGAAAATAAGAATGCTAAACTTATTTTTAACTAGGGTTTCCATACTTCCACATAAAAAGAATATAAATGTGGGATATGTAATATCTAATTACCATATCAACGTGAAAGGATATGTTTTTTTTGAAATTGATCCGCAAAAGCATTACCTTTTTTAAAACTATATAACATTTAGTGCTGCGTTCAAATATAACATAAGAGTGTTATTCATATAGTTTCTCCCCGTTTTCAGATAAAGATCATTTAAGAGTGGAATATGTTATATATAATTACTACATGCACCTCAAACTAGACTAATTTTCCCGAAAATGATTCACAAATTATTACCTTCTTTATAGCTGTATATACCTTTATTGGCGAGTTAAAATCTAACAAGCGAAGAATGATATATTCATATGGAGTGTCCCTACTTTAAAATGAAAAGCATACAAAAATGTGGTAACAAATTACTAGTTATCATATTAACGTAAAAGGGAACATTTTTGAGAAAATGATACACAAATTGTTACCATTGTTAAACCTATTTAGGCGTTAGAGCGGAGGTAAAATCTAACACAATGAGAATGTTATATTCTTCTATAGGATCCCGACTTTCAGATACGATGCACAAGAAGCTTGGATATCAAACATTAATTCTAACATATAGGGCATATTTCTAATTTCTCTGAATACAATCAACCAAATATTATATTTTTAAACATAAATTTTAGTACTAAGTTAAAATCTAATAAAAGAATAATGATGCATTTTTTAGAGTACCGCACTTTGTGACAAAAAGCATGCAGAGGGGGTATGAAATATCTAATTACCATGCGTACGGCAAATGAGAGCAATTTCTTAGAAAATGATCAAGAAATTATTACAAGATTTAAAGCTATATAACTTTTAGTGCCAAGTTAGTAACAATATTACATTCATCTAGAGGGCATCCTACTTTTAGCCCAAAACTATATATAAGTAAGATAAGTAATTACTAATTACCATATGTACCCTAAACTATTAGTGCCAAGTAAAAATTTAACAAAATAACAATGTATTATTTTAGAGGCATCGCTACTTTTAGATAAAGAGCATAAAGAGGAATGATAATTAAATACTAATTACAATATGTACGAAACAGAGACTTTTTTCAAAATGATCCACAAAATATTAACTGTTTTAGTTTTGTATAACTTTTTTTCTGCCAGGTTAAAATTTAAGAAAATAACAATGCTATCTTCATCTAGATGGATCCCACTTTCTGATGAAAATCATATCAAGATTGAAAATAAAATACCTAATCACTATACGTACTGTAAAGAAGAGTAATTTTTCCGAAAATAATCGACAAAATACCTTCTTTTACTAAAGCTATACATATTTTAGTATCAGGTTCAAATCTAACAAAACAAGATTGATATCTTCATCAAGAGGGCCATCACTTTCAGATAAAAAGCTTGAAAAGGTGTGAAATGTAATATGTAATTTCCATATGTACAGCAAAGAATAATAATTTTCAAAAAAATGATCAACAAAATATTACTTTTAAAAAACTATATAACTTTTAGTGTTAACTTAAAATCTAACAAAAAATGTATTTTCATCTAGAGGAACTACTCAGATAAAGAGCATACGAATGTGTGATTTGTAATATCTAATAACCACATATATGGCAACCAGACTACTTTCTCCGAAAATGATCCACAAAATATTACCTTTTTAAAGCTATATAAATTTAAGTGTCGTGTTAAAATCTAAAAAAAAAGAAGAATGTTATATTCATCTGTAGTGACCCAATATCAGACAAAAATCATATAAAGGTGTGATATTAAACATTTAATTACAATATGTACATCAAAATAAGACTATGTTTTCCGATCAAAAAGATATTAACAATTTAAACTTATATAACTTTTAGTGCTAAGTTAAATTACAAAAAAAATAAGAATGTTATATTCATCTAGAATCTATCCTCGTCCAGATAAAAAGAATATAAAAGTTTTATATATAATATCTAATTACTATATGTACGGCAAAGAATATTATTGTTTGCGAAAAAGACACACTAAATATTACCTTATTCACGCTATATAACTTTTAATGCCTTGTTAAGTTCTAGAAAATTACGAATGTTACATTCATCTGGAGTGTTGTAACGTACCTTTCCGCCTAACCAAACAATCGAATCAAAATCGAGAGTCTTCATGAAGTAATAATAGTAATAATAATGACAATAACAATAATGATAATAATAATAATTAATAATAATAATAATAATAATAATAATAATAATAATAATAATAATAATAATAATAATAATAATAATCGATTTAAACTCAATCAGCTTAGTCCGGCAGAAGGGACTTGGAGGACGGACACTCTCGTTCTGACACCACCTAAAAGTGTTATAATCTAAGATTCCTTGCTTCTATCTACTTAAAGGCTAACACTTAATATATGTATATATACCAAAATTTGCATATATATACCAAGAAACATACCAAAATTTAAATTTTGAATAACAAACTTTATTACAACAACTTAAGGGAAGTGTATATATACTTATGCGTTAGATTAGTATATATACAAAATCAACAACAATATATATATAGAGAGAGATAGAGATAGTAGATTTAAAAATTCTAGAGTTAAAAATTTCAAAAATATTCTGATATTCGGTGGCAGAAATGAATTGATTAAATATAATCTGATCCTTGAATCATTATTCAATTCAGGGTAACTAAACACTATATCGGTATTCAAATCAAATACGATTAAATGACAGCAAAAATACTAAGAGAACATATTATATGCAGTAAGGAAAATATGACCTTAATCAAGTATTTAAAAAATAATTATTAGCCTTTAAATTATAGATTAATCCCATTAAATATCAATATTCTATACAATCCAATCTACAATCAATTCTTTAGCTTCAGCTTTTAC
Source organism: Thermobia domestica (assembly GCF_964235325.1). Lineage (NCBI taxonomy): Eukaryota > Metazoa > Arthropoda > Insecta > Zygentoma > Lepismatidae > Thermobia > Thermobia domestica. The sequence continues at coordinate 104,460,817 of NC_137457.1, forward strand.
TTATTTACTGAAAACTTTTCGGTCCAATACTTTTCGAATATTCTGTATGTTTTTCTCCTTAAATTCACAAAATCTCTAAAATGATAATTTTCAAAATTTCATTAGTCAAATTAAGTCGGATTCATTAATCTTAAATAAATTCTTTCTTTCTTTCTAAAATCTAAATTCTTTGTATAATTGTTTACGAGAGAGAAAAAGTTTGAAAATCATTCGTTATGAAGAAAATTAGAATTGCGCATTATCAAAATATAATTACCGCTTAATGGAACTATAGTATAGTTGCAAGGAATACTGGAATAATCTTTTAATATCAGCTTTCACAATATATCCAAATTCCTCCAACATAGTCATTTCACCGCGCTTCTAATACACGAAAGACAGAACCTAGTCAAGAATGTAGGATCGACAATCAAGTCAAACGAAGTTGAATTGCGACAGACAACCCCACGACAGAGAAACGTGGAACAAAACACAACTAATAATAAGTTGAAAAATTCCACTCACAAAGTTTATTCCCTTTTAAACTCCTTGTTATATTCAGTCCTGCCATCGCACTGTTGTCCTCGGCAGAATCATTCTGAGCAAATTAACGACTTATATAGCACCCGAACACAGTGGCTAAATGCAAGCCAATTTTGATAGTAACGGAATTCCGATTCCAAGCTTGACTCTTTGCATAAAAAGCTGATCATTATATGTGAAAAGACTACGCTTTTAAATAAGAAACCCTATCCAGGCTGATTAACACTAAATACAATTCAGAAAGATAGTTAACTGGAACACGGTTAACAAAGCATTTCGATTTGTTTACTTTGAACAATTTCTTAAATCTCACTGTTACACTCGATTTAACCACTGAGACGGAAATTCCAAGAACCAAGGCAACCTCAAGGAAAGGACAGTTTTCAATAATTGAATATATAGGAGACTAAAATACTCCATTTATAAGCGGGCTTAAGAGCAAGTCCCACTTTTTCCACCTTGGGCCCGGCTCTCTTTCCACGACTTTTAAGTAAGCACCCAAAAATGGGGTAAATTCACTAAATACACCTATAAGCTCGAAGCTAATATAATTATCGAAACACAACATGTGAAAGTAGTTAGTTTTTTTTTGGCACACACTACCAATCTGTTCGTCGCAGACCACTTTAACAAACAACGACGCAACTGCACAACTAAGGAACACAATAGAAAGCAGTGAAAACATGAGATCCGTGCCACATTAAAATCGAGAACATGTCTTCCTGACACGAAGCATCGTGCTCTGAGCCGCGCCCCCATAATTCGAATTATTTCCATATTCTCTCTAGTAAAAGCACTATTCGTCATTGTCTCTGTCATTTTTCTTTTTTCCTTTTTTAATAGAACAATTTTGGTTAAACATTTTCACATTAAATTACACTTCCCTCTTTTAATAGACTCTAATGTTAAATTAAGACTGTATACACATATCCCTTCCCTTATGAAAATTAATTTATAAAGTGATATTGCATTCAATCAAGATACCTATCGAACGAGTCCATTGTTCCAACGGGGTATATACGATGATAGAGAAGCGACCAGATACGTAATGGTCCTTTGGTGACTCGGTTGGCAAAGGTCGGGTGGCAACTCGTTACATCCAACCCTCCGTAAAAAAATTATTACAAAGCAAAATTCCACAAAGATTAGCCAGGAAATAATATTCTACAAAGATAAACAAAACAAATTAGTAAACAATTATATACAACAAATATTTACAAACAAAGGTAAAACAAAATATAATAAATTTTTAACTTTACAAATTAAGTAGACTAACCTACATCACAACAATTTATCAAAACACCTTTTGAAAAGGTGTTTTAAAAATATTTAAGAAATCATGGTCATAATTTCTGATTATTTAGATTATATTAGGTAACAATTCTTAATGTTACAACATTTCGATTTCAACCACTTTTCATGCTATAACTATAAAAACCTTCTTCTTTCTTTCCAGAATTAAATTTCTTCTCAAACTCTAACTATTTTGCAACATCCGATGTATATATATATATATATATATATATATATATATATATATATATATATATATATATATATATATATATATATATATCCAATTCAATTAACGAATCATATTGTTTATACATAAATCACAATTAAATTTTTCTTCAAACGTCACTTCGCCCTTCCGACTTAACCCCTTAATCATATCTGAACCATACTCCATATTAAAATTATTATACTTATCTTACCTGCCATCAAAATTATGTAACACCACACTTCCTGAGACACTATGAACTAATTGGTTTTCATTTTTCATTAATGTAAAAAAGGGGAAGTTGCGTTTGAATCGACGCAACTTTAAATACTATACCATAACTTCAATATCTACAAGTTCTTGGAACATCCATCAAAGGACAACATTCGACAACTTCTCGTAACTGATTCATTCTTGACTGTCTTCCTAAAAACATTGGAGACTTACTACAGAATTTTTCGGTTATCCATAGACGGTTCCTCAAAACACACTCCAATTATTGTTTCAAAATCATCTTAGGGAAATAGAGGAGGGAGTGAAGAAGATAATATATTCTCCCAAGTCTTCATCTTCAACCGAATCATTCAAAATGTTGATGGTATTTGTGCAGAAAGTTTCGTAAATGAATGGCGAAAGTTCAGATACCTCTTCTTTTCATTTATATAGGATTTGGTATGTTGTAGTAAACGTTTGGTACAAAGTTTCTTGTCTGTCTTCTTCTTCTCCTGAAACTAACCTTTCTGAAAATTGCGTCATTGTTCTGATGCATTTTAAAGCAAAAGCTCCGAGGCTTCTGCTGACCGCAACGAAGACACTGAATGTCCCTTCTAAAAGACCATTGTCCTTCTAAGTCAGTGTTTCGTAAAATTAAATCATGTCTCAGTAGTGACAACAAGTAAACGAAGTTTTCACTTGACGTTGTCGAGTGATCTTTTCACTTTTTTTTTCTTTCTTGCATTTTCTACGGGCTCCAATAACTCCTTCTCGAGATAAAGAAAGAGTGAGATTAGATGACGCGAAAGTCATTTTATGTAACTAAATGAGAAACATAAAATATTACAGATGACTAAAATTCCAATTTAATTGAATTTTAAGCAGTATATATCTATATGATTGTTCAAATCGCTATATGAGCATGCAGATTATGAATTAGATAATTTTTTCAATTAAACTAATTAAATCTTTAAGTTTAGCGAATTGTAACATGGGTTCCTGTCACCACGGGATGGCGCGTCCTCAGGTTGCGAATCGAGGAGAAGGCCTCTAGATATAGAGCTTAGCTGCGAATATACTGAATAAGCAGTCGCGAACAGCCGACTAGGAATAGTCCTACAGCCTGGTGGTTGGGTAAGGCTAACAACCTTATCTTGTAAAAAAAAAGCACTTGCTCAGAAACATTCACAAAAGCCTCGCACAAGGACTGATAACTTGGCACCACCTCAGCTAAAGAAAATGGACATTTTGCGTTCTTTTAGGGGAAGGAAATAAAAATCACCAGTTAGGAACAGGGTTTTGGTTCACAAACGAATACTACCAGCAACTAAACGGGTTGAATTTGTTACCGACAGACTTTCTTTTATTACTCTTAAGGGACGGTGGTGTGATATTATATTTTTAAAAGTGCATCCCCCAACTGAAGATAAGGGTGATGATATAAAAGAGGATTTTTACGAAGAAGTGGAACGGATATTTGACCAACTCCCGCGATACCATATGAAAATCCTATTAGGAGATTTCAATTCGAAGATAGGACGAGAGCATATTTTCAAACCGATTATAGGGAACGAAAGTCTACATATGGAAATTAATGACAACGGTGTTAGACTCGTGAATTTAGCAACATCCAAAAACCTAATCCTGAAGAGTACAAAATTCCCACATCGCGACGTTCATAAATACACTTGGACATCACCAGACGGAAAACCGCATAATCAAATTGATCACGTATTAGGAGATAAATGAAGGCAATCTGGCATAATTGATGTCCGGTCGTTTAGTGAACTGATTGTGACAATGATCACTACCTGGTAGCAGCGATAACACGAGAGAGATTTTCGTTGAATGAAGTTAATATTCAATGTCCGAAAATAAAGAGATTCAATTTAAAGAAATTGAAAGAAAGCCAGGTAAGAGAAGAATACCAGATTGAAGTTTCGAATAGGCACTAGTTTTGAGGATATCTAGATTTAAATTAGAGATCGCTTTAAAATTTTAGCAAAAGTAAAGTTGGGACACGAGAAAATACGTACGAACAAACCATGGTTCCACCACAAATGCATAAAACTAGCAGAGAAGATAAAACAGGCAAAATTACGCTGCTTACAAAATCCGAATGAAATAACTACACAAAATTTCGCAGTTATCAGGCGGGAAACGTCCAAAACTTTTACAACAAACAAACGTGACTTTTTTAAATCTAAAATTAAGGAATTTGAATATAATAGTAAATATAAAAACATGCGGGACATGTATAAGCGGATAAGTGAATTTAAGAAATTCTGACAACCTCGTGCTTATATATTAAAGAAATCTGGCGCTATAGTTCTCACTGATACGGATAGCAACGTAAATAGATGGAAAGATTTCTTTGACGATTTGCTTAACACGCAACGAAAAACTAATTTGCGTGGAGAAAAGGAAATACACAGCGCAGAATCGTATATTCCAGAACCCAACCGATTAGAAGTAGAAACCGCTATAAAGAAATTAAAGAATCACAATTCCCCGGATGTAGATTAAATTCAGGCTGAGTTAAATTTGGCTGGAGGCAAAAAATTGTGGAACAAGATACACAAACTCATTCTCAGTATCTGGAACAAGGAAAAATTGCCACAAGAGTGGAAAGAATAAATTATTGTTCCAATTAACAAAACTAACTGTAATAATTATCGAGGCATTTCTTTTCTGTCAACATACTATGAAATACTTTCAAATATTCCATTAGCAAGATTGTCCCCATACGCAGATGAAATTATTGGAGATTTTCAGTGGGAATTTAGACGAAATCGATCAACTCTCGACCAAATTTTTACCATTCGCCAAATACACGAAAGGAAGTGGGAATACAATACCCCGGTACATCAACTATTTATTGATTTTAGAAAGGCGTACGACTCGGTTAGGAGAGAAACATTATACAACGTTCTTACAGAACTTGGAATACCGAGAAAGCTAATTAGATTAATGAAAATATCTTTAAATGAATTCCAATGTAAAGTTCGGGTAGAATTTTGTTTTGTCCACGAACTTCAACGTCGAATATGGCCTGAAACAAGGAGATGCGTTGTCGCGATTATTATTTAACTTTGTTCTTGAATACGCTATAAGAAAAATCAAAGATAGCAACCAGGGCCTAGAGTTGAACGGTATTCACCAGGTTATGGTATATGCTGATGATGTAAATTTAATAGAGGATGATAGAAGAAGAATAGAAAGGAATGCAGAGATCTTATTAAACGCTTGCAGGGACATGGATTTAGAAGTAAATGCAGAGAAAACTAAATAGATGGAAGTGCGTCGGGACCGTAATACGGCAAATTATGGATGCGTTAAAGTATTCAATAATATTTTTGATAAAGTGGATAGTTTGAAATATCTAGAATCATTGTTAACACACGAAAATCATATTCACGATGAAATTAAATGTCTACTAAAAGCAGGGAATTCGTGTTACTATTCGGTTGAAAATCTCTTGTCCTCGCGAATTCTGTCGAGGAATTTGAAGCTTAAAATATTCAAAACGATAATCATGCCTGATGATCTGTATGGGTGCGAAACATTGTTACTTACTCCAAGGGAAGAACATAGACTGAACGTATTTGAAAACAAGGTCCTAAGACGAATATTTGGCCCAAGAACAGCAATGGGGAATGGCGGAAACTTCGTAACGAGGAACTACATAGTTTATACGGTTTACCCAACATTGTTAGGGTCGTTAAGTCTAGGAGGCTTAGGTGGGCGGGTTATGTAGCTAGGATGGAAGAAAGTAGAAACGCTTTCAAAGTCTTGACTGGAAGACCAATCGGAAAACGATCATTAGGAAGACCTAGTCGTAGATGGGAGGACAATATTAAGATGGATCTTGCAGAGATTGGAATAAAAAGTAGAAACTGGATGCAGTTAGATAAGGATAAGAGTCAGTAGAGAGCTTTTGTGAACGCGGCATTGAACCTCCGAGTTTCATAGGCCATGGAGTTAGTTAGTTAGTTAATTAACTTTAACGTCTTACACTTACGCCAGCTAGTAAATTAGACGGTGATGATGAGAAATAAATGATACAAATGAACGAGGAATTTAGGAGGAAACCGGAGAAACCCCAAAATCCACGCTCACTGTGTTCCTCTATCAGAAATCTCACTTTGTGTAAGCTGGTATTGAACCAAGGACTTCGCGGTTCAGAGTTGAATGCTCTACCACTTACTCACCGCGGGTCTGTGAAAAATACAAAAACATTTATTCTCTCTCTCTTTCTATATATATATATATATATATATATATATATATATATATATATATATATGATGTACATTTATTATGTAACCAAAATTCACTGGTGAAATCCTCACACCTACACACAAATGCATTTTAAAGCAAAAGCTCCGAGGCTTCTGCTAACCGCAACGAAGACACTGAATGTCCCTTCTAAAAGACCATTGTCCTTCTATGTCAGTGTTTCGTAAAATTAAATCATGTCTCAGTAGTGACAACAAGTAAAAGAAGTTTGCACTTGACGTTTCTGTAACAAGGAAAGGTGTTATCCTACCAGTGAAATGAACTAGTTGGGCGCAATCACGTGGATGATGTATTGGCTGACCATACATTTTCTTTTTTTTTTTTTTTGATTATGTTGTGGTCGCCTTCACTTTCACATTAGTGTGAGCAGGGGCTTAATAGTTTATTGTCGTTAAGATATCTGGGTAGTTTTGGATGGCAACTATGCACATTACAGTATAACCGCTACCAGGTTATAGAAGTATTTTTGTGGACACCCTGTATATTTCGTGAAGACAGTGATTATTATTTTCGATTTATACTTTATTCTGCAACGCACAGAAGTTCTTTATTTGGTGGGAATTGCTTCTTTCCCACACAGTTGGACAAAGAAGTCTTTCATCATTTTTTCATATATATATATTTAAAACATTGCTTTTGCTGAGAACATTTCAGTTAGTGACTAACCATTTCAGTGTTTCTCCCTGACTCATTATATGCACAGTATATATTCCATAGTTATTGGGAACTGAATTAAGTGCTTTCTTTAATCGCTTATGGAAACATTATAATACGCGTCAGCAACCAAAGTGGCACCAGCCTCACAGTTTTTGCAGTCCGTTATCTGTACTTTCTCACGCCAAAGTTATCGCTGTGTCTAGTGCATTATAGGCAGTTGACAAAATTAACATAAATTGTTTTCCATATTCTGTTTTTATGTGCATACAGGTGAGTTAACTGAGTGATTTTTGAAATGAACTGCCAACAATTTTAGTTGATCTTTGCAACCCGTAGCTTGAGCTTGGATGCTCAGGGAGTTCGACTCCAGGTCTGGAAGCCGTAACCACGCATGTCGTGTCGAGCTTCCGATACGACTTTTTGTAAAGGGGCACAAGCTATTTAGCCGGTGAAGGACGATTTCTTACGGCTAGCCCCAGCTAGTGAAGTCCCAGGTTCACAAACCTAGTGCGCTAAAAAGTTATACTCGCGCCCTCCAATATCAGTATTCCACTGTGGAGACCTTCGTTTTGTTTATTTGCTGAAGATTCACCTTTACACTGCAGGACTGTTCAGCGTAACAACTGGATTCATCGTGGGACGATCCAGATAACTTTTCCCCAGTGCTAATCCCCCAAGTGTGTCAAGGGTATGAGAGAAGCATTTGTAGTGATATTAGCAAAGTGTGATTTCAGCAACGAAAATTATTACATATATCTAGTGCTCAGTGTTGTGTCCATTCCTCTTCGCTATTTTTTAAATAGTGTTCTAATGAATAAGTATAGTGTTATCTAATCCAGTGTGTTTTCGTTGTTTGTATGAGTGATGTTTGTGTGTGTTATGGTCTGGATGACCGTCTGATCGTCCGTGAGGTTTTCGAGACGAAACACTCGAACCTCTCGGCGCCTAATGCTCATTTCATTATTGAGACCGACAAGCGATTTGGAAACATTTTGTAACCTTTCTTGGAGAGACTCTTCATCGTCCTGTCCAGGTAAGTTAAAGTATCAGTAGTATACTTATTGGTAGTACCACGAGCCACGGACAACGAACAGAATACGGAGTGGTTACAAATAAAAAAGCCTCCCGAACAGCGACACGAAGTCAGGGCGTTTACAAATAAATGTTCGCCCGAACAGTGACCCGAACTCCAGCCGGTTACAAATAAATGGCTGCCTGAACAGCGACTTGACACCCAGGCGATTACAAATAAAAAGCCGCCCGAACAGCGACACGAACTCTGGACGGTTATAAATAAATGTTCGCCCGAACAGTGACTTGAACTACAGTTGGTTATAAATAAATGACGCCCGACCTACCGACCCGAATCGAGACCGTTGGTGCTCGAATACTCATAAGATCAATATTTTAATACATCATTTCTTTTCCAGCATAGAACTAGTAATCTGAAAAAAATTCTCTTTCAGGTGATTTTAATCATATTGTTTTGTGATAGCATATTATATTCTAATTGTATGTTTTAAGCTTTATCTTGTTCAAGATGGCATAAAAAGAAGCAGATTTGTTTACTAAGATAGCTTCAGTTTTTCAAAAGAGTTTTGCTAGGTTAGAACGAAAATTGGATAAAAATAGAGAGACTTTTGCTAAGGTAAAGAGCGAATTAGGTCAAAAGATAGACGCTTTACGGGCTTACGGAAAATAACCAAGGAACAGAAAGCGCCGGAAATAAAACACCGGAATGTGAACCCCAGTTACAGTCAGGTGTTCCTACTGGATACGAAACACCGGAATTTGAACCTCAATTAGTGACTGATATTCCTAGTGTAAACAAAACATTGGAATTGGAACCTGAGCTAGAGACTAACACTCCTAATGAAAAGGAAACGCAGAAATCTGAATTCCAACCAGAGATAGGTAATCTAATCCATCCTCGTAACAAATCTGGCAACGATTTTATCTATTCAGAATCTAGTGACGCCACTTGTAGTAGAAGTAGTGAAATCCACGAACATATGATTGTAGACGACCGTGGTCGTAAGCGCATAAAAACAGCTGTCACAAACCACAGATTGAAAAAGCACAAAAGAATTTATAGTTATTGTAATAAGCAAAGATACCAAGACCAGATGTTAAACAATACGAAATTTAAAGGGAATCAGAACTAAGACCCCTCTCGAAAAGGCAGTAACACAAACAGAAGGAGTCGTAAATCACGGCCACGTAATCCGAGTTATCACATACGAAACAGGAACCGCAATTTGTGTGACATTAAGCATAGATTTGTACATAGAGGTAACCGCTGTAGGAATAGACGAACAAACCGTAACTATCAAAGTAGAAACAGTAATCATAGAAAAAGAAAAAAAGCAACGAAGACTTTGTGTGTTGGTACAAATTTTTCTCCTAGGAGAGCGACGCATTTCTAAGCGATAAACATGTATTCATTTTCTTCCTTTTTGCTTTTAGTTTTTGATCCGAACGCCTGGGTACGAAAAGAGAACTACGCATTGTTTTTAAAATTCATTTTTGCTTCTACCTTTTAACTGTTCAGGAAAGAGCAGATAACACATTTTTCTTTCTTTATTTTGATAAGATAATCGCGGTATTTCCGACCACCTGCTTATGTCGACGAATAATGGACGGTACACAGCTGATCGATCCCTTTTCTTTTTTCTGTCTTTGCTCAACGTAGTACTTCATACTTCAACCAGCTGTGTATTAGTGTTGCAAACCTTATCACTGACTTACTATTAGTTTAACGTCATTAATTTTTTCTTGTTTTCATTTCAGATGTTTGAATTTAGATGTTTTAGTAAATAATTAACGTATCACATTCGTAGAGAAATTGCATTATCCAAAAGCAATTTGAACTAGTAGCGCAGTTCCGTATCTCAGCCAGTGGGAAGATGTTTTGGCCTTATAACATATTTGTATTGTTTTTCATTAAAAAAATAGAATCCCTTCCCACTTTCCAAATTCTTAAACATGTTATCATACGTATGACTCACAATTAATGTTTGACTTTCTTTTAGAATTCTTTTTAAAAAGGAATGTATCGAGATGCCCAGGATAAGAAAATTTTTAGTTCTTAATTATATATACGGTACACTTGTATATTTGTCATTGAAATTTAGTAGGTAATCTCATGCGTAGAATATGAAACTTTACACTTATAATTAACGTTAATTTTTTTAAGTGTTAATCTTAGATTTTCGTTTTCATTTTAGTAGTAACCCGTAACTAAGCATGCGTATTTTTAGGTTCGATTTTTTTAGTATATTTTGATGTCTAGTAACATTTCAGTGAATATTTTAATGTTTATGGATCGTAACTATATTGTGTACTTGTATGCTAATGTGTTGTAATGTTTATTTTTCATGTTAATTTTGAGAAAATTGTATTTTAGTTCCAGTATGTCCTAGAAACTATTCCAATTCGATACAGATCCCGAAAAATAAACTTATTTTCTTCCTTTCCAACAGCATGAAGCCATAATGTTTTATGAAAATTACTTTGTCGATTATTTCGTATGCTCGATGACTGAATTTTAATGCGTTAATAAGACCATTTTGAATATTTGTAGCGAAGATGCCTAAGGAAGCTTGTTACAGCTGTTTTGTAGGGAATTTTATCTTGATGTTTCAGACCGACCGGAGAGTTGTAATGTCGTTGACTATATTCTTGTTTGTATCTCATGTTTTTCTTTTAATAGGTCTCATGTGTTTTGTCTTATAGAGACATATCTTTACGATGCTACAAGAACATTTGTATTTTGTGTGTTTACACATCTTTTTCCAGGTGGATGATGTACGTTATGTTCCAGGAAACATACGTGTATTTTACTGAATATTAGTGTTGACATTTCAGTTATGTATAGAAACATTTTGTAAGTGCCTATGGTTGCACGCCTTTCCTCGTTTCTAATTTTGCCTCGCAGGTGTCGATGGCATATTTCGTGTGTATGTACGTGTAGTATTACACATTTTTTCCCACCTATGGTTTTGGTCAATTCATGGTGTAATGACCATTTATTTTCAGGAATGTTTGGACTAGTGATTCAACTTCCTTGATTCAGACCTTTGAGAAACTTAGATCAACACCGTATAGTTTTCAACGCTGCATTAATAAGTTCTTTTGCAGATAATACCCATATGTTCTGGTAACCCTACAATGTTTACGTTTTTGGAAGTGAACAACAACCATTATTCTAGGCCTACGCTAATAATAACTTTGTTTAAGAATGAAACCATTTGTTGTATTGAGCATTATTGAATTAAAGTCTGGATTTTCACGACGAGCAGATGGCATTTGATCTTATGGCGTGCCAAATTTTCTTCATACATGTCAGCGAAATCACGATCTTTTCTTTGAAATGCAGAATCATGCTTATTTCTTGTAATTACTATGAACGTCAATTTTGACACTTAAGTTTATTTTTTTTTAATTTTTGAAAAACGATTTTTCGTTCTTTTCTGCCAAACAACACCAGGCACAGTTGAAAAAAGGACATACAGGTTAAAACCTTATTTTTGTTTGTATAATTCAGTTTATCATGTGTTTACATTTCCATTCATTTTATTTTTTCAATGATTTTCATATTTTTCAAATATATTATAGTGATATCGAAACTTTAACGATAATTTTAATATTTTAGTACCTTTAACATGTTTTGCTATTTGCTTATTCATTCACATTTTGATATTTTAAATACAGATATCAGTATATTTACTAATTTTTATTGAGATATTTGATAATTCTTTAAGTCGATGTTTTCACGAATAGTTATTGAGTGTGTATATTTATTTCATATTATACAAAATATAGTGATCGAAACGGAACTCTTAAACATTTTACGAAAAGTATTTATGTGTTAACAAATAAATAAGAATTTAAATAGCCCTACAAACGCTTTCTGCGAACTTTAAAAAAAAAGTTATCATACAGGTGTTTCAACCATAGCACGTTTCTCACACCAGTGTTAAAAAAAATCTGCCCTTCACCCCTCATCAATTCATCGTTGGAGAATCATGGAGGATACTCACACAGGAAGACAGCATGGTTTCAACATGTGAAGAAACGGAAGATAAGGAAACTCTACTGCACCAATTGTTCAAGAGGATCTTATTACTTCATGGAACATTTGGATGGGATGCTGCTCATGAAGGAACCTCATCATGTTGTAGTGAGTGAACAAGTTTTTTAACTATTTTAAATAGCCCTTTTTCAGGTGAAAAACCACTCATCGTCTATGCACGTAAGTCTCACACCATATGACAGTGCTGCCAACTAACTAATTTTAATTTTTTGGTGAAAAACTTAATTTTATTCATACTTCGTCATACGGACAAGGGTTCTCAACCTGTCTACGTGTGCACTCAACAGGTCGTTCCCTTCCGGACCCCAAATATATAACAGCTACCAGGTTATAGAAGTATTTTTTGAGGACACCCTGTATATTTCGTGAAGACAGTGATTATTATTTTCGATTTATACTTTATTCTGCAACGCACATAAGTTCTTTATTTGGTGGGAATTGCTTCTTTCCCACACAGTTGGACAAAGAAGTCTTTCATCAGTTTTTCATATATATATTTAAAACTTTGCTTTTGCTGAGAACATTTCAGTTAGTGACTAACCATTTCAGTGTTTCTCCCTGACTCATTATATGCACAGTATATATTCCATAGTTATTGGGAACTGAATTAAGTGCTTTCTTTAATCGCTTATGGAAAGATTGTAATAGATTAGAGAAATACGGGCTGATCAGATGTTCAGCAACCAAAGTTGCACCAGCCTCACAGTTTTTGCAGTCCGTTATCTGTACTTTCTCACGCCAAAGTTATCGCTGTGTCTAATGCATTATAGGCAGTTGACAAAAAATAACATAAATTGTTTTCCATATTCTGTTTGTATGTGCATACAGGTGAGTTCAGTGAGTGATTTTTGAAATGAACTGCCAACAATTTTAGTTGATCATTGCAACCCGTAGCTTGAGCTTGGATGCTCAGGGAGTTCGACTCCAGGTCTGGAAGCCGTAACCACGCATGTCGTGTCGAGCTTCCGATACGACTTTTTGTGAAGGGGCACAAGCTATTTAGCCGGTGAAGGACGATTTCTTACGGCTAGCCCCAGCTAGTGAAGTCCCAGGTTCACAAACCTAGTGCGCTAAAAAGTTATACTCGCGCCCTCCAATATCAGTATTCCACTGTGGAGACCTTCGTTTTGTTTATTTGCTGAAGATTCACCTTTACACTGCAGGACTGTTCAGCGTAACAACTGGATTCATCGTGGGACGATCCAGATAACTTTTCCCCAGTGCTAATCCCCCAAGTGTGTCAAGGGTGTGAGAGAAGCATTTGTAGTGATATCTGAATTATAATCATATATATTAATATATAAAGGGCTATATTACCCGAAAAGGGAAAAGTGTGATTTCAGCAACGAAAAATATTACATATATCTAGTGCTCAGTGTTGTGTCCATTCCTCTTCGCTGTGTTTTTAAATAGTGTTCTAATAAATAAGTATAGTGTTATCTAATCCAGTGTGTTTTCGTTGTTTGTATGAGTGATGTTTGTGTGCGTTATGGTCTGGATGACCATCTGATCGTCCGTGAGGTTTTCGAGACGAGACACCCGAACTCCGAAGAGACAGAATAAAGTTCTCTTGGCGCCTAATGCTCATCTCATTATTGAGACCGACGAGCGATTTGGAAACAGTTTGTAACCTTTCTTGGAGAGGCTCTTCATCGTCCTGTCCAGGTAAGTTAAAGTATCAGTAGTGTACTTATTAGGTAGTACCACGAGCCACGGACAACGAACAGAATACGCAGTGGTTACAAATAAAAAGCCGCCCGAACAGCGACAGGAACTCTGGGTGATTACAAATAAATGTTCGCCCGAACCGTGATCCGAACTCCAGCCGGTTACAACAGGATTATTTTTGTTTTACCCTTGGCAAGAATCAGAGTACATTATCTACGTTATCTTCTAGCCACATGAAATATTTGTAGATAGAGGAATCTGTTGTTTTTGCTTGTCTTTCATGCCTCATGAAACAATGTGCTTTTTGTGCTTTATGTTATGAACTGTTAAGTTGCAAGTACAAAGCTTTCTCTTGTATAATGCAACGGAGTTACTAACAACTGGTGTGAGATGGCACTGTTGAAGACCGAAAGTGAGAGTTAGAGTATCTGGATAGTTTTTGATTTCGTTATCTCTCCTTTCTCCTTCGTATGTCAAATCTGCCTTTCCAGTGTGCTTTCCCATTATTTTTCCTCATTCATCTATCGATACATTCGGAAATTCATATGAAGCTTAAAAGCATGTACCTGTTTTATTTTTTTAATAATAATGTTAAGTTCATGAAAAATAGACTAGTGTATTCTTCGACATACGGGATTCCCTGGATATTTTTTGAGTTTCCCTGTATAGATCTTACAAGTGACTTGGTAAATACGTTTTGTCACTTTTTAGTAAGTTAATATGGAACTAATGTATCATCTAAGTGAATTTGTTGTCTGATCTGGTAATTTAGAAACTGCTGAATGTTTCCGTCTAATGTCTTGATTTGAAATTCCAGACAGTTCTGATCATTTCACTTTAATAACTATTTTGATGAGAGCGTTTGTTTCACCGAATTTTTCATAAAACATTTTTTTTACAAATTTTCTCAAGCTTTAGAATTATACTAAAATTTTAAATTACAGGTATCTGTCCAGATCAGTATTTATTAGGATTATTTGTCCTTATTCTTGTATTAGCATTATCTTCAACATGGATGAAACCGGAAATATAAAAAACGAATTAGCCGAAGCTTCCTATATTCCAATCGTCTCTGTGTAGTTCAACTCTACATTCTATCACTACATTTTCTTCTGCATAACTTTTTCTTTACGACTTTTCCTGTTTTTTATGTATTTCTTTCCTGTGTTTCAGTACTTTTTTTTATTGTCGTACTTTTCTTTATCACATTTTCTTCCTCTCTTTTCTTATCCCTTCATAGACTGACTCGTTCTTTTTTCTCAAATCTATTATCTTTAAGTTGACAGAGGAAATCTTGATCATGTGTAACATCTTGTTTAGAAGTATTGGGTAGATTTCATGTGACTCTACAGAAGTCTTGGAGGGTGCCTTGTGCATTTCTTTTTATAATAGCTTTGCTATCGTATTCTATTTTGGTGTTTTAGAAAATTGACCTTTAATCTTATTTTGTCATTTTATTCCAACATTTTCCCTTTCGTTACCTTCATTTCATCCACGTTCTCATATAAATCCGAAAGTGTTTCTGAATATTCAGTTTAATTAAAAATTGGACTTTAGGTCCGTCATCAGAACATTCAGTTATCTGCCTGAATGTCGCCAAACGAATCTCTCATTTTGCATTTTTTAGTTAACGCGCTGACAATCATCTTACTACTGGAAAGTATTTCTAAGAGCCCATGTTGACTACTGTGTTATTAATTTCACGTAGAAAAGGGAATAACCAAGTTTTCCGAACGTAGTCATATTACTGATTAAATAACGAAAGAGTTCTATTGTATTAGAGATGATTTCCTTCTTAGAAATTCTTGAAGCTAGAATTTCCTTTCAGTTTAGCCTTTCAAATTCTAGCTTTAAAAAACTAAACAAAGTATTTAAAGAAACCAACATTTTATTTTGAGCTTTGCTTTTATTTCTCACTCTAAAGAAAACTACACAAAGTTTTGTTGTATTATCACTATTATTGTTTTCGGCTTGTAACACTAATATATCTCTCACAACACCTCCGAAGATAATAGAATACACTTATATACACATGATTAAAATAATGTTTCAATGGCATAGAGAATAATATCAGATTTAATACAGTATATCCGTCCAACTTAACCATATTTGGACATTTAGGGCACCACAAAATCAGGTGTATAATCGGAAAGCCATTCAAATCTTGTCTTAACTTACTACGCACGCAAGTAAGCATAGTGAAAAGTTAAACAAGAGATGAGGAGATGAGGATATTTACTTTTCCCACTTGTCAGTATATGACCAGTTCCATATCTCTTCTACATATGAAATTTTGACTTAGCGTACTAGACTCAAAGATGCAGATTTTTGACATAAGATCTTCCTAAAATCTTAGTTTCTCGTGGTTTTACGTAATCAACACGCACGACTAATTTAAGATACTGAAAGTATTATTTTGAATTCTTTAGTCCTTTATATCCTGATATCACTTATGATTCTCTTTATCTGGGAAAAAGAACGATGAAATACTTGATAAGATTTAAAACCTTTTATTAGTATTGCCATTCTTGGAAGTCCTGAAATGGCACTCAATTTGTCATGCATATTGATTGACTCGTCGTTAATCGTACGAGAATATGTTAAGCCAGAGTGAATGAAAGGGTAAAAGTAAAGCTGTATATTTCTTAAATATGCTAATGTCACCTGGTTAGTTAGAAATCTGTTCTGTTTGAACCTACGTAGCCTTGTTTATGAAATTGAGAAATATGGTGCGTACTTTCTTAAGAAATTCGCTGTATATTGTGATAATTCTGCACCTACTTGGATTATTGAAAATTACAAAATATACAATCAAATAGATTATCTTATTCAGAAAATTACTAAATACCAACTGAATATCATTCTTTTGCACATTGAAAATGTATATTTCACACATTTTATTACGTGTATGTGTAATTACATTGCTTACACTCCTCGTTCACCAAGCATAGTGGAAGTCCATGTTATGAATTATTGAAATTTTATCTTCTTGATAACTCGTGTCCTTCATAAGACATAGGAAGAAGTACACAGAGTTTAATAACGCTATTCAACGTATCGTAATCGAAAATGTATAACATATTTTTTTATTCAGCAAGGAAGTATTTTAAAGTTATGACAAATGTTATGGTGGTTTACTACCAGTTATATCTGAGATTCTCATACACTTCTCCACCAAGACCCACTTCAGGGATATTGATATACAAAAAAACATAGCCAGATGACTTGTCGCTATTGTTTCTACAATGTTTAAGGATATTAGCAATTATAATATTATCAATCTGTCAAAGGTAGGAAATCACCAGCACATATTAGTATCATATCCTATTAGTATTAGTATTATCATATTAGTATTATATCCTGCTAGTAATGTGTTCTAATGTCAACGATTGTATTAATTTTAATGTTAAATGTCAGTGTATTTTACTACTAAATGAAAGGTGTTAATATCTTACAATAAATAAACTTCTGTGGAACTAATGTTAGAAAACATTTTTAAAATGAAATTTGATACAATTGTTAATTTATATGGTTTCCCAAATAAAAAAGTGCATGGCAAGCATTCCACTTTCAAGGTGAAAAGTGCAAGAACTATCAGTTTAGTCTTGGAGTAAGATCATTTGTACTGTTTCTTATTATGCAGCTAGAATTTTAAAAAAATACGAAATGTAAATATTAAATTAATTCTGAACACTAGTATCAAGCTAAATACTCGGAGTTAATTTATCAACTTCAATATATGTTAAATTACAGTGAAAGCATAATACGTCAATATATTAATAATAATAAAATTCAGAAAATAGGAAGCTAGCTATACTAAGTACGAAATATGTTTTATCCTTTAGAAGCTGTTTCGAACTTTAATGTACGTGTTTTGCAACAAAATGAAAATTAAGTGGAAACAATTGAAATAAGAGTAGAAAACTGAGAAAATGTGGGAAAAAGGAAAATAACTATTCTACTCAACATATTTTTTTAGATTTAACAATCGCGAAAAATGCTTAGAAAGTCCTCAATAACAAAATACATCTGGCAAAATTACCAAATCCTTATCAAAGGCAGTAAAGCATTACCAGGTCTCTAGTTATTCAACACCAAAACATGTATAAATTAAATTGCGACCAGATAAAATGGTTAAATTAAAACGAGATAGAAATTAAATATAATCAAAAATAATATTTGTAAAGACAATAAATGTAATATAAAAGGTTAAGATTTTATTATCAGAAATAAGTTCGATTCAATTAACAAAAATTTAAAATTGAGAATGATGCTCAAAATTATAAAATTGTTATAAATGCTAAATTGTTATACATTATATGATTGTTATAAATGTTGTATACTCTTTCTTATGTTGTACAATTCTATAGTTCAGTATTGAATATGAAGTTTATTGATCCCGTTCAGAAACAAAATCATTTTCAAAGTAAACGGATTTGACCTATAAATTGACTAAAATCATATTTTCTTTGGTTATTCTGATCTGTCACTTGTTAAAGGTTCAATATTTTATTCGGTAAGGAAATTAAATATGTGAAATGTGCTTGAAAAGGGTTAGAAATAAATGAATGCCATTTATAGTGAAATAATAACATTTTATTAGTACGTAATCATATTTTAACATATAAAGCTGCAATCTGATCTTGTGTTATATTCTGCCCACCTACTCCGCTTTCTTCATACGACATGGACATGTACGAGAAGTAGAATCACTACATATAACCTCTTCTTTGTTTTGAACTACCTTGGGTTCGGATTCCTTCAGCGATATATGTGCCCTTTATAAAAGTTTTGGGCTGTTTACATTTAGTGTCCGTAGTCCACCGGTTTAGTATAAAGTTAACTTCACATTGAATACTGAAATGTAAGTAGACATTTAAAGATTTTTTCAATTTGGTACCAACTTCATGGTGGCTTTTAACATTACATTAATCAATTTAAGGTGTAATTTATTATATAAATTAAATTTAATATTTCCAACTATTAATCTAGTAATGGAAGAACTACGGAAGACTATATTCTTTTAAATTTCTGTTTGAAGAATCATTTAGTGGACACCTACTGGCAGAAAAAAATCAAATATTGCCCACAAACGATTATAAGATTATGAGAGGTAACTCAAAGTTTTTGCTAAATTTGTTGAAGTATATTCACATTTCAAGTTAAAATACTAAAAATGCAAAACTTAGACATCAAATGTTAGATATTAATCCAATAGGAAAATAGATTCAGCCTATTTTTCACTTCAGAGGAACTTGAACCTTTCCATATGAACAAAGTAGTGTAGTGTTACTGCGTATAGCTGCAACAAAGTGTTGATATTTGAAGAAAGAAAAATATAGCAATCATTATAGTATCTTCATCGATAGCATTACTACTAAGTTTTATTTCTACATCAACTGGATCTCAGCGAAACTGGAACTGTAATACTTTTCTTCTGTACAATTAGTAGTTTACACAGTATTCAATAACTAACAGTATTCATTAAGTAACAGTATTCAATGACTACTCACTATTCAATAAGTTATATTTTGATATATTTTGAAATACCAAGCATCTTTCGTAATTATTTATTTCTTCTTTGTTTAGGGAATATAAGGAGTTGCATTGGGTTTTCCTTGTTTTCTAACTCGTCGATTTTGTGGTATAGGTGTATACGAAAAGGAAGAAACAATTGGTTGTAGCAGACAAGTAAATACAATAAGGTAATGCTTATAGTACTACTATTAAGATATTTGCGTCACGCAAAGTACACAAAGTGTCGCATTGTTTAATTCAATATCTGAACTACGTAAATGCATCAATATATTTATTATTTACAAATAAAAATATCATTAAAATTTACTAGGTAAAATCATAATCTGATAATTGAGACACATCTAGTAAATATCCATAAACGTTACTCCGTAAAATTATAATCTGATAATTGAGACACATCTAGTAATTACTCCTTGATTGAGCAAAGTTTTAATCTGTTTTTTAAACTTGTTCTCTTAAATGAACATATAGGAGAAATTTGTTCTTTTACAGGAGTGTTATATAGCATTTTGATCGCATGCACGTAACTTTTGCCAAATTAAAATCATCATCTGACCAAGAGTAACCCTCTCTAAATTCCTTTATTAAAAAATATCTTTTTTTTTTGTTTCTGACTATCAGAAAGTAGAGTGATTTGGCCTACTTGTTTACGTCAAAACCGCAGGAAAGTTACGGGTTTTTATGTTTGCTGCTTGAGCCATGATTTTGAAAATTGTCTGTATCATTTGGATAACGTATACTCTTCGTAAAGTCAATAGCAATACTAACAAGGGAACCTTCCGAAAATGATAGTTGCAGTAAAAGATGTGATCTATGCCAATTGAAAGAGCTGT
Source organism: Thermobia domestica (assembly GCF_964235325.1). Taxonomy (NCBI): domain Eukaryota; kingdom Metazoa; phylum Arthropoda; class Insecta; order Zygentoma; family Lepismatidae; genus Thermobia; species Thermobia domestica. Next base: position 104,481,143 of record NC_137457.1, read on the forward strand.
AACAGAGATGAGCATTCCCAAAAAATTAGCTGCCCATAGCAATAGGTTCAAGAAATATAAGGGGTGGAAGTTCGGGAAACAGCAAGGTTGGACAAGGGGGGGGGGAGAAGTGCAAATTCCGCAAAAAAGGGGGCACGGCAAAATACAATGCTGACAAGTGATGCATAGAAAGAGACTTGCCACAATAGGAAACATATGAAAGCCACAGTGGGGTTAACAGTGTTGCCAATTGCAATGAAAAGTACATGTTTTGCAAAGAGCACTATATGAAGTGAGTGCAATATTCAGTGTCAACCTGTCATATAGAACATAAGATATGGCGTGTATAATCAGTGGTACAATCTAACAAAAGAGAACACAATAAACAGAAGTACGAAAAATACAGAAAAGGCGAAGTTGGCCATAATGCGCCACATTTGATCACGAGCTGTGCATATTAGAATGAACGAAACAAGAAAGCACCAACTATGCAGGAAACCGACGTACCTAGAGTCGAAAAGAAAAACGAGTTCCAAAGTTGGCAACACTGGCCATGAACATCCAGACAAGTCTAATATAGTTATGCCACTCGATTCACAAAAAGAAAATTCCGGCAACAGGCATCACTCGGAATGCATCAATGCTAGAGTGATTGAGCCGGGGAATGCATCAATGTCAAGCCATGGAACATGAAATGGTTGGGTTGAGCCAACAACCGATAATAGAGAGTAGTGAACATTATGTTATGGTTGGGTCGTATGTGGGAATATACAGGGTGTCCCACCAAACTTTGTGATCTGAAAGATTTGCGAAACGAACAAAAATGTGACGGATCCAGTTGTGCAGGAATGTACCAATGTCAGGGGGTGATAAAAGTCTGTGAGAAGCAAGTGCACCCAGGATCCCCATCATAGGGCCCCAGGAGCCAACTTCAAAATTTCAAATGGCAACAGGGACCGAGTGGTACCTCTCTCGATAGATCATGGAATGTGCAACTACACCTATAGGAAACACTTGCTATATGAAGCGTGTTTTTCAAAATGGCCGCCACAAATATGTGTTGTGTCTTAACATGGCATCGAACATTGTGATCTCAAATTGCTGCGAAGCGAAAAGAGATGTTGCAAATCCAATTGCACAGGAATGTACTCATGTCGAGGACCAAGAAAACTTTGTAAGAAGCAAGTCCCCCAGGGCCCCCATCATAAGGCTCGAGGGGTCAACCGCAACATTTCAAATGGGAACAAGGGGCGGATGATATTTCTCTGGATAGATACAACACCGCCTATGAAAAACATTTGCTATATGAAGCACGTGTTTCAAAATGGCCGCCAAAAATGCACGTTGTTCTTGTCACCGAGCAGATATTTTTGGCGGCCATTTTGAAATCCCATATAGTAAATATTTCTGATATGCGTTGTTGCATATTCCAAGATTTATCGAAAGAAATATAACTCGACCGATCGTGCTATTTGAATTTTTGAAGTTGGCCCCTGGGACCCTATGATGGGGGACTTGGAGGCACTTGCGTCTTACAGAAGTTTGTCGCCCGCTGACATGAGTACATTCCTGCACAACTGGATGTGTCACATTTTTTTTTTCGCTTTGAAACTATTTCAGTCGCAGAGTTAGGTGGGACACTCTGGATATATCATATAGGCGGTGATAGTACTGCACACAGCAACACACAGCAGATCAAGCCTTTGATTATGTTTGCTTTCTACATGTGTGGATATGTGATAGAAAGACCACCAAAGGTTCCGACACCTCTAGAGTACTGTTTCGAGACATTCACAGGCGATCATTGTACCATGTGTGACGGATTGGCAGTATTCCGCTGTGCTCACTGCAAATGTATCTTCTGTTGGACCATTGTCTCATCGAACAATTGTACGTACAATGTAGACGAGCATGTACAAATGATGCAAAGGCTAATGCCTGTTGCCGGAATTTTCTTTTTGTGAAGCGAGTGGCCTAACTATATTAGACTTGTCTGGATGTTCATGGCCAGTGTTGCCAACTTTGGAACTCGTTTTCTAGGTAGGGACTCTAGGTACGTCGGTTTCCTGCATAGTTGGTGCTTTCTTGTTTTGTTCATTCTAATATGCACAGCTCGTGATCAAATGTGGCGCATTATGGCCAACTTTGCCTTTTCCGTATTTTTCGTACTTCTGTTTATTGTGTTCTCTTTTGTTAGATTGTACCACTGATTATACACGCCATATCTTATGTTCTATATGACAGGTTGACACTGAATATTGCACTCACTTCATATAGTGCTCTTTGCAAAACATGTACTTTTCATTGCAATTGGCAACACTGTTAACCCCACTGTGGCCTTCATATGTTTCCTATTGTGGCAAGTCTCTTTCTATGCATCACTTGTCAGCATTGTATTTTGCCGTGCCCCCTTTTTTGCGGAATTTGCACTCCCCCCCCTTGTCCAACCTTGCTGTTTCCCGAACTTCCACCCCTTATATTTCTTGAACCTATTGCTATGGGCAGCTAATTTTTGGGGGATGAACATCTCTGTTACAGCTCTCTCAATTAGCATAGGTCAAATCTTTTACTGCAACTATCATTTTCGGAAGGTTCCCTTGTAAGTGAAGATTTTTCTGTCAGTAGGGTTAACTATTCTTATTACAGAAACTACTCTAATTTGATTCACAAAATGGGGCACGGTGGCTCAGTGGTAGAGCGTTCACCTCTAGTGCTTGGGGTCCCGGGTTCGATCCCACCCTCCGCCAATTGAATTTTGTGGTGGACAAACACCGTGCTTGTGGGTTTTCTCGAAGTTCTTCCGTTTACCCCCCACTTTCTTCATTCCACCGTTTCACTCATATCTCATCATCATCGTCTCCTTTACCCTAACCGCCATAAGCGTCGGACGGAAAACTTAAAAGATTTCATTTCATTTTTGATTCACAAAAATGTAAGCCTTGGAAGGGATTTATTTGGTTGCAAGAAATCTTAACTCTGACTAAATCATCAAATTTTTACGAAAAGGCACAGAAACACTAAATCTTGGAGTTAAAAAACGGATTTGGTCATAATGAAATAAGTTTGGTTTAAGTTTGCTGTTTTCTTCTTAAACTTTTTTCTTAGGAAGTATACAATCACTTCTCAAAAAAAAAAAAAGAGATAATTCGTACTACTCCAAAGGTATGTGTCAAACAATGGCCTTTGACTTCAACACACCTAAGTTTCTAGTCCTTTACCTGAAATACCACGATTTATATAACATCTTTTACAGGTCTGATATCTCGAGGATGAAGCTTCCTAGTACAGCTTGAAATGTGACTGAAAAAAATCGATGAGGGCCTTATAATCTTTTCATCGAACACTAATCTTAATCCAAGATAAAATTTTCTAAATAACAATAGGCGTGGTGATAATGTCTGCTTTTGAAATTTGTTTAATATTATTTCCTGAGTACGTTTCTCTATTTAAAATCTCTTGAACATTCCTACTAAATTTTGAGTGTACCATTTTGTTTTGGCACGGCAGTGTATAACGATCTTGGTTATGATTGTTATTCTTGTTCGTGAAGACAGCGGAAGTGCTGTTTTTAGAACTCATTCTGTTAAAATTATTATTATTGTTATTCATGTTGCTTTAACATTCAGATGTATGAGACGAAAAATGAGAGGTACATTTCTGTTGTACAAGCGGACTAAAATCTACAGAGTACTGAATCCTATATTCTTTCCCAACGGATATAATTGATTTTTAAGAGCGGAAGCGTGTTTGGTCCTTGTCGTTTTGGATCGAAAAGAAATGTAACATGATAATTATCACACAAGGGAATCTCAGCAACTTCTTTATATAAAGTCCAGTGTACTGTAATTTATCTTCTTTACACTTTCTATGACTAATGTTTTATAATTCATGATTAATTCAACTGACTGTGCTTGTAATAAGAATTTACACAAGGCATCAGCAAACATAAACGATTTATTAAATGCAAGTCAGCTTTCTGTCTTTCTTCCCCCTTGTTGGATAATGCTCGTCCATTCGTGGGTTTTCTTGATCTATCCTATCAGGCACATGATAAAGCGGATGGCAGAAAAGATATTGCATGACTGAAATAGTGAACCTGGTGTATCTGCAGTGATTAACTATATCTTGATTAAAATAACGTAATAAACGATGAAACACTAATCTCCAATTACTTAAAATTACAAAATATACTCAATGCTCTCAAAACTAGAGTAAGATATGAATTATAGAAAATCATAATTGTAATATCCACTGCCGCATGTCGCTCAGCTCAAAATCGAACTTTGACTACGAATACAAAACTTTTCCAATTGTCTTTGCTTAACTTTCCTTCCGGGTTTTTCCTGATTAATCGATTTCTTCCGTGACGTTGAAAAATGCAGTCTACGTAGAATAACCATAGGTCAGGAATGAGTTCAAAGAATCAATCAATTATTTCATTGATGAAAAATTACGTATTTAATAATAAGATGGCATAGAGCAGCGAAACGTCATTCATTCTAAAGTATATGAACATTTAAGGAAAAGAATTGACGTGTGTCAAGCGGTGAAGCTTTCCATTGAGTTCAATTTTAAATAAAGTACCTCAATGTTCACAACTTTATAAATAAAATAACTCATAATGTAGGTAAGTACATAACAATTTCATATATTTTAACATAAGAAAATCTCACCGTTTTCTGTAATCAAATATGATTTTGTTTCAAACTCCACACGGAAAAATGATGTAATACCATTGAGAGAAACTTAAAGAAACAAATCTATTTTCGATATTTTGCATATTAATGTTATTGCAAAATAATATGCGTTCATTACAGCCTTAAGGGGAAGGTTTACGCAACGAAAAGACGTAGCTTATAAATTTATGTACTGAATGAATTAAACTTAAATTAATAAATGTTTTAATTAAGTAATATTTCATGTTGTTGAATATATTAATTGATTCATTTTATATACATGTACCTATTTAATTTATTTTTATTTTATTTTGTACTTTAAATCACATAGGTAGTATAGTATTATTTTCAATATTATACCGCATTTAGGAAACCAACAACCTTCACCATAGAACCTTTACGTATTTTGATTTATCTATACAAAATCCACCAGCAAAACTCCGTTAATCATTAAACTATTATTCCTAGAATATTAGAAAGTAATTAAAAACCCTTTTTGAACTAGAACTTATTTTTTAAATGTTATTTCAATCAGGAGTAGATACATTTCCTCTTTCCTAAATCGCACATTATCATAAGAGTTCAATAAAAATAGAACATCTTACTTACCCAGATTCGCACCTGTAAGCACAATGGAAATTAATTATGACTTCAACAGCACTGTTGAACTACATATGTGTACGATTATTACCTTTTCATACGAGGAAGTAAAATTATAATTAATGAAACATACTAATGTATTGCGAAAAATAATTGGTCACATATGATGCTCTTTCCTTTCCTAATAAATTACAAGTTGTATATATACATTGAATAAATATTAGAAACCTAATCGACATTAGCCAAAAAATGAATATAAGTAACATAAAATATTAATTTTTGAACAACAATAATATGTCTCTAAAGTATCCATAAAAAGTAAGTATTTATTGATTTCTCGTAATTCACTCATACATATGATTCCACACAAAATACAATCTTAATTGCCACATTGAACATGAAAGTAAATTGAAATTAAATTGTATTAAAATTGCGGGGATACAGACAGGATCCCCATTAGTATAAATTAAAGGTTTTAAATTATACAACATAATTTAATCATGCACAACATGGTCAGATAGAAAAAAAATGCGATTAGACGAATTGCTAAGATCTGTTCGAAGAAAAAATAATAAGAACAGTTAATCAAATACCATTGCTTAGGTGATTGTTACAGTAATTCTATTACTCTTTGAAATATTACTAACTGTATTACTTACTCTATCACTACGGCATGGTGAGTCCTCAGTCTGCGGATCGAGGAGAAGGCCTCTATATACATACGTTATCTGCGAATATATTGATTAAGCAGTCGCGGACAAACCACAAGGAGATCCTTCAGCTTGTGGGTTTTGGTGAGATTAGCAACCATTCACAGAAGCCTCGGACCAGGACTGATAACTTGGCATGAATTCAGCAAAACAAAATGGACGTGAGATTTGGAACGTACAAAGAAAGCAGTCTTTATTGGACAAGCGCATTAAAATAAGTAAATATTGAGTTAGAGAAATACGAAGAGGACCTAGTAGGAGTGCAGAAAGTTAGGTGGGAAGGAAATGGGAATACGAATTAAGGAAATCTTACCCTCTTTTAGAAGAAGTAAAAGTCACAAATTAGGAACGGGATTTTTCGTTCATAAACGAATAATATCAGCAATTAATCAGGTGGAATTTGTCAATGAGAAACTTTCTTTTATCTCTTAAGGGTCAGTTTTGTGTGACGCAGAGAAGAGAAGATAGACAGAATTACTTTGGCTACAAAATCCGAATAAAATAACTACAGAACATTTCGTAGACATAAGGCAGGAAACTTCCAAACATTTTATAAATCGAAACACGTTTTTCTGGAAGCTAAAATAAGGGAACTTGAAGATAATAGTAAAAATATAAAACATAATAGTAAAAATATAAGGGGACAACGAATTTAAGAAAGCTATCAACCTCTTACTAATATTTTAAGTAAAGCTGACGGAGTAATTCTCCATGATATAGGTAGTACGTTAAACAGATGGAAATATTTGTTTGACGATTTCTTAACACGCATCCGAAAACTAAGGTGTCTGGAGAGAGGGAAATACACACCGCAGGACCTAAATAGGAGTAGAAATCACTATAATGACATTAAAGAAACATAAATCTCCGCTTGTAAACGCAATTACGCCACAGGATGAGTTTATTTTAGCTGGAGGCTAAACATTGTGCTATTTCTCCTTATCTGGAACACGGAAAAATTGTAGCAAGAGTGCAGAGTTCATTGTTCTAATTCACGAGAATGGTCGCAATAATAATTGTAATCTTGTCATTACTCTATTAAATCCTTTCAAACATAACATCGGGAAGATAGACCCCAGACTTATATTAAATTATTGGGGACTAACAGTGAAGGTTTAGACAAAATCGCTCAACTATCGACTAAATATTTAAGAGTGAACAAATACTCGATAAGAGAAATAGTAGTATAACACGCTGGTACATCAACTATTTATAGATTTTAGAAATTCATATGATTCGGTTAAGAGAGAAACATTATACACCACTCGTACAGAGTTTGTAATACCGTAAAATCTAATTAGATTAATTAAAATACTTGAAACGAATCCCAACTAAAGTCCGAGTTCCAAAATTTCTATCCACGGCCTTTCACGTTGAGAATATCCTAAAAGAAGGAGATGTGTTGTAACCATTATTATAGAACTTTGTCCCGGAGTACACAAAAAGGAAAATCAAGGATATAATCCTGGTCCTAGAGTTGAGTGGCATTCACCAGTTTACGGCGTATGCTGAAACTGTAAATTTAATAGTGAATGATCGGAGAACTGTAGAAAAAAATGAAGAATTCTTATTAAACGCTGGTAGGGACTAGAGATTAGAAGTAAATTCAGAGAAATATAATACATGGAAGTTCAACGGGTTGTAATGCTTCAAATTATGGATGGGTTAAAATATCAAACAATACCTTTCTTAAAGTGGATACTTTCAAATATCTAGGATCAATATTAACACATAAACTCCATATTCCCTAAGAAATTAAATATCGACTGAAAGAAAAGAATTATTTCTTCGAAACCTCTTGTAGTTGCGAATTGTGTCGATGAATTTAAGATTAAAATACATAAAACTGTAATCATAACTGTTGTTATTTATGGCTGCAAAATTTGGTCGCTTACTCTGAGGAAAGAACATAGACTTAAAGTATTTGAGAGCAAAATTCTGAGACAAATATTCCTACCCAAGAGGAACGGAGGTTGAAAAGGGCGGAAACTCATAACGAGGAACTACATAATTTATACAGTTTCATAATTATTGTTATTCTCGTCAAGTCAGGTGGATAGGTCATGTAGCTAGGATGGAAGAAACTAGAAACGTTTTTAAACATTTAACTGAAAGATCAATTGGAAAACGGACTTTCCGTAGACTTAGATGTAAATGGGAAGAAACTATTCAGACTGATCTCATAGAAATAGGAAGACAAACTACAAACTGGAGCCCGTTGGCTAAGTATAGAAGTAATTGGAGAGCTTTTCTGAACACGGCATTTGATCTCTGGGTTACATAGGCTACAGAGTTAGTTAGTAGAAGTTACTCCATAATTTCAAAAATTCAATTAGTTTTGTGCAATCTATTGTCAAGTAAAAGAAAGTTGATTTGTGAAATGAATTCATTTGTGCACTGCAAGAATGGCAACACCAAGTTATTCACCACAAACTTAGTCGTATCTGATTTCCCATTTTAGAATCGTGAAACTTTACGTGAAACAAATTTAAAATAATGTATTAAACTTTCTAACATTTCTTTTTAAATAATTTGTTAATCACGTGTTCGAATGTGTTTTCTTTTTGTTCGTATCATGCACAAGTTTCAGAAACTTTTCTTTGAAAACAGTATATAATTTATCATATTCGAAAATTTGATTTGAAACAAGGTTCTATAAACAGTAAATTTCAAGTATCACAGGTACAAATTTCTATTTTGTTTGATAATATTATTTTTCTGTGAACACGGAAGTAATATTTTGTTATCGCCATGAGACCATGAAATTCGGATTGCATTTTGAGTTATGGATCCACATTTCAGAAAGGCCCGCTACATAGACAGACACTAAACCCTAATTGACAAACTTTTATTTTCTACATTGTAACTTATAATAATTCCTTAGTTTTTCTTAACAAATATTACAGTTCGTTTATTTCATGCTATACATTCTCAAATAAAAAAATGAATACAAATTAAATATATTTTGTTCTTATTGTACAAGCAGTGTATAATAAAAATTTCCGTGGGCCGGAAGCACGGGAATTAGACTTCGAGTACTCTCTCGTATATAAATTTAAAATCCACTCGTAAAAAATGGTGTTGGAAAGCGATAACAGAAATCTGTTTGTAAGTTCATCAGTCACAACGTAAGAAGCTCATTGTTTATAGAAATATGCTAATATCCATAAAAATAGGGTAGAATTTGAAATATCAGGTTGTCTGAAAGAATTAAACATTTGAGATAATCGGTGTAATAATGCTTACATGCTAAAGAAACTGGCAGCACAAACTCTCTTACATTTTTAAAATACGGGTACCCTCGTATTTTAAAATTGGACAAATTACCTAGCCACTCCAGCAAAGTTTTCAAGGAATTTGCTGAAAAATACTATATCCAAACAAAGTATGCTACAACTCAAAACCATAACAGTATTGGCTTATGTGAGAAATATTGTGACATTTTACAATCATCCATTCGGCATTATATATAATAAATAAAGATCGCGATGATTGGGATGAGATAATACACGCTATCACATTTGCTATTAACACGTCTGTTAATTCCAATACTGGAGATAACGCGTATAGACTTCTTTTCGGCCACTTTCCCCGAACGGCATTTGATGTCAAATTCAACACTTACACCGGCCCCGAAGCCTATACCAGACGTCTCAAGCTATTGCGACAAATTCGAGACGAGGCGCAAGAGAAAATTAAGAACATATTCAAGAAAAGACTAGATGCTTATCACCCAAGTCCCCGTTCGTGATCCTATAGCGTTCGTGATCCTATAGCCATACCAGATGTCACGCCTAAAGTTAATGTGCCGCAGTTTTTAGGTTATACCTATAAATTCCGTGGACACATTATTGGCAGATGCCATGGCAAGAAAAAATATCTCGTTCGTTATGTCAATGGTAGAGGCTTCCAAATTGAGGAAGAGATTGCAGTAGAACGATTGAAAAACTACCTGCAAACCCCCTCCCACCTCACTTGGCAAACCACAAAACTCTCAACCTGCGAGAAATAAACAAGGGATGTCCACAGACTCCGTGAACAGAGCTCCGCCTCTGAAACTCAAGTGAGTCCAGGGTCATTGGCAGACTGTGTACCCCATGGTAACCGCAAACTTGCTATCAACCCCTCTCACTGTGTTTTACCCTCGCCTCATTCCTGTTGTGTAGCCTTCCCCTTGTAACTATGCATCCCGCCTCTTCTTCCTCACGTTCAAAATGGTAATCAGGCAATACTTAGAGGAAACCGATTTGGAAAAGAGTACTGGAAATGGAAATTGAGAATTCACCCCTTCCTCCACCCTGATCGAGTGGTCTGATCAACCACACCTTCCCAAAACTCCTTTCCTCCCACATTCTCATTTCCTTTTCCCACTTACATTTCCTTCCCCGTTGGAGAAGAAAAGGAGACATTCACCCCTTGAGAGACACAAAATAACTCGACGTTATTACGTAGGACTTTCGAGACGAAGAAAACAGAGAAACAAAAGAGTAGTACAAGGCAAATCGCGTTAGACATGCGAATGAAATATGTATGAAACACTCCCCTTGCTTGTGACAGTGCATCCAAGAGACCATGTGAATTCCATTGACACTTTTGTATATAGACTATACCAGGAGAATTAATGGATATTCGTCATTCTTTTCTTTACGTCTTTACTTCTATTTATGTCAAAACCTTAACTCCAATTAACTCTACATATTCTTTTATACACACGAGTAAAATATCATACGAATATCAACGTAATATTTTAAATGCATAATTCTGATTCGTGCTTGTTCTTGTTGCATTCTCGTCGCACGACTCCGTGCATCTCTGCGACGAGCTTTGCTCACAGCGCATGCGCTCACTTATTATTATCTTGTCATATGTTGACCTTGAGTTGGAGTGAACACACATGTTGGCTTCTGCTAATTTTTTCTCTCCCGTTAACATGTTTGTACTCCCCTCTTATCATTCTAAGAAACTGTAATATGATTTTGAGGATTCTTGTCTTTAAATGATTACTATTGAGATGGGTGTTCGTTCCACGAACAGACATTGAACCTACTTGATAGAGACATGCACTTCAATGCTACAGTAATATACAAAATTACATTGAGATTTTGCAATTAGCAATGAATTAATTTTACTCCATTTGTTTAGGATTCGTGCTTTGAGTGTGTTCATGAAACACAGGACTCTAGAAGCGAATATGTTATAAATTTATTTACATGTTGTTTTAGCTTGATGGCTTTCAAACTCATTTTGCATTTATTTTAGTTGGTTTAATATTCTTTCTCCATAAGTACGTAGTGCTTGCTGAAAATTTAAGTATGTACTCATATAATTTTCATTTCAGGTACATTGATACCATTTTTTCGTACCTATCACGTATATTTTATATTAATTTAATGTTTAGTTTTCAATTTCCTTTTTGATTATTGAATGATACACACATTATGCAATTTTAAGTAATCATTTCCAGCTTCATACATTATAATTTTATGCACTTTCATAATTTTCATTACTTTGAGCTTTGATTTTATATTCAATATTAGCATTTATGCTTTTGATTTTATTTGTTATATGTTTATGTCATAGTTATTCTTCCACTCAATTTACGTATTTACAACATGGATGCTATACAGGGCTTTCCATTTAAATTCGCCCTTATTTTGAGTTTGATTTCTCATGTGTATATGTTTCAATTTTTTTTTGAAATCAACTTTCATTACCTTTTCTTATGTTTAAGGAACACTTTTATTTCATTTTACTCCCTTTGAATATTTTCACTTTCAATTTTGTATTTGAGAAAATTGCAACTTCGCGGAGAGAGCATAAAACAGATCTAATTTGTAATTTCTAAAAGGAAAACAAAATAAATCAGAAAGAGTGAAAAGGAAATAACCAAGAAACGCGATTATTCTAAATTTAATTCTCCATTGCATAGAAACGATTTCTTTTCGTGTCTCATGTAATTAGCTTTCAATAGTTCAACATTAGCCGGAACCAAACATGCAGATAGTGCAGAAGATAGAAAAAAACACACAATGAAACTGCAGACATAAGATGAAAACACATTGAAGAGAACGTTCGCATCACAAGCAATTGATTTGCTGAGATAGGGACGCCAGATCCTTCGAACAACGCCAAGAAAAGTTACAAATAGAAGCAACAACTAGTAACACTGAGCTTTTTACCTCGATATTTCAACCGCGCAACATCTCTGTGTGCGAGATACTCCGATTTGTTTTACTTTGCTACTAAAGCATAAACGAATATGAAGAAGAAAATACCCAAAATGAGAAAAGGACTGTCATAGACTTTTAGGGTACTTAAAAACCTTAGGAGACACCCTCGTGGTCCTCCCAAAAGAGGGAAAATTGTCGAAAATTTCGCCCACACAGAAAAGTAGGAAGAGATGGTTGCCTCGCAGTCTACGAAGCTGGAGTCCAGATTCCTAATCGGTCGACAGCCAGAGTTGATATCCAAGCAATGTAGATGTTTAATGGACTAGAGGCCTTCCCACCGCCTTCTTTTAACTAAGTCAAATGTCACTGAACAACCTTCAAGAACTGTGTATTAGCGAAGTGTTAGTGTGAGTTTTAATACCGACTACAACGAACTGGAATGGATGAAACTAAATCCGTAAATAGTACTCATTTATTGGCAAATCCAAGTCAGTTGCAGTTTCTATTACATATACTCATCGTTCTGCTCTCATATCTGAATGTTTCCTTTCAGGCTGTGTTGTTTCCAATCCAAAACTAACCCAAAATTTTATCGGAAATTAAATTCCAAATTAGATTCGTTTTAGAAAACAAAGGCACTCGCTTTAAAGCCTCCCACACTGCCTTTGCTGTGAATGAATGTTTCCATTATACTAGCACATTTCCTCCTCGAAAACTGTGAACCTTTCATTCATCCAAAATGCTCTCCCTAATAACATAAAAATGAAGATACGTTCTAGGTTCGCAGGTACGGAAACCTCACCTGGATAAGAACGTTCAGTGTGCTCTGCGCCCCTGAGACCAGGTAAGACTTAGTAGCATATGCACACAACGATATGGCATTACTGTTGTATAGCCGGAGTAAGTCGAAAATCGAAAAAATGGAGCAAAATATACTGCATTCGGGTATATTTCCTTGGATTACATTAAGGTACGTTTGATTGTGTTATTACATATGCAGTTTTAATATACGGATCCATAGTATAAGTAGTAGTAGGAGTAGGAGCGGGTTACAAGCCCAGCAGGGGATGGTTGGGTTCTGTTCTCGACATGAAATGGGCAAATTAAAGAGATGCTCAAATTTTCTGTACATTTTACAATCTATGGATTCGTATAGCAAAACAAGTGTACCTCTCCGCGAAATAGTCCATCCGCTTCCACATAGTGCCGCTTACAACATCAAAAGCAACCAGCAGATACAACCACTGTCTGAGCTTTTACTATTCTCTTTACATGACTTTCAATCACTCTTCCTCATAAACTTAAATAAATTAACCAATTGACCCTGTAAATTTCTTAAAATTGGTCCGGCTATACAGCAGTTAATCCGACAATATATTATATAATGGAAAAACGACTAAAAAATTACAAAATAGAAGGATCCTGTATAAAATGAACCTAATAGTATCAAGCAACTCTGTAATAAATTGACTTTTAACAATTGATTTGAACAAAATATAAAGCATAATGAGAAAAAATATTGTAACCAGAGATATAGTAAGTATTTATCACTTTCGGTTGCATTAAATTTAGAGATGGAAACTACCGTTGTGGCACAGAATCCATATCAAAAACTGCTTCCGACTATCGTGTTTTCTTTACTATGAAACCGGAAATGATAGTTTCTCACTATTTCCCGTCTACATAGAGGGAAAGCATGGGGATAACAATCTTCGAATCCTGGATTCATATAAACATATCTCGTTATCTCTTATTATTTTTGCTCTATGGTGATCAATATTGAAATTAGAAGTGGTAGTAAATTTCTATCACAGGATATAACTTGGAAATAGTCAATTGCTAAGATACTGAATTCATGCTTCTCGCTAACTATTACCGTGCTTGTTCTATGGTGATCAATACTGAAACTGGGAGTTGTGATCAGCAGCGGATCCAGGACGGACTTCTGGGTGGTTGTAATACTGTTACTTAGAGCAATTTTGAAGAGCTTTAAACTCTGAGATGGGTTTCATTTATATATAAAATAAGGAAGTGTTCTCTTCTGGGGGGAGGGAAATCGCCCTTATCGCCCCCTGGATTCTCTCTGGTTGTGATACACTTTTCCTACTTCCTGTTTTTGTAGAGAAACAAGTGAGTTTCGTTTCACACTGTAAAACTACGGCAGATTTGCAATCTATGCGAATTGAATATTCAAACTTCAGTACAACAAGTAGTAGTACTAAAATTCCTGGTTAGAATAGATTAATAGGATCAAAGGTAGAATCTGTTCCTTGGATGCTGAATCCGTATATAAAAAAAAAAAAAACATTATAAGCTATTACTTACCGTTTTTGTTTTATGACGATAAAGATTGAAAGCATGAATGACTAATTTGAACCCCTTCCTGATTGAATAGAGGGTTAAGGGAGGAGATAGAATCTATTCTTAGGACGGTAAATCGATTTCAGAAAACATCTTCTGAATATCGCTTATAGTTTTTGCTCTATGAATATAATGTGGCAGTACGCATATATTTGATTATTTTATTTTGTTTAATGTTCTATTTTTGATTTTATCTTTTACGTACAAATAAATTTTAGATATGAATTTATTAAATGACATTCAGCAAAACAGAGTTAAGAAACGAACAACAAAACAGATTACATAAATGTTTGACATTGCATTTAATTTATTAAACGATTATATAGCATTTGCATTAAGGAAACTATAATTCGGCAGATTATTCTAATTGTTAAAAATGAGAAAAAAATCTAAATTATGTATTATTGGAAAGAATTACAGAAATCTAATATCATGAAGTTTATAGAATGTTTGTTAACACAAACACAATTTCAGATATGTTAGAATTGTAAAGTATCGCGGACACAGGCATTCTAGGGATTGCAATCGCTGAGCAACAATGAGAAAACTGAAAAGTTTTCTGGAGCAGAAAGAGAACAGGCTTCTGACGTCATGTTGAGAAGGCAGATTCCAGATTAAAGGAAGTTAACAAAAACCCAAGGATGGAAGATCTCGAGAGTGATTCCGAGAGATTGAGAGGAGGAATTGAGACAGAGATTGAAACGGAGTAACTTCGGAGCACGGGGTCGCGCAGTTGCATCTAAGTTTACAAACTTATACTATTACAATTACCAAGAAAAGTCGAAAGAGGAAATTGATTAGTTTACGTTGAGCTCGGTGAATTTATATTTTATCGTCGTTACTGTGAACACGTAAATAAGACCAACTCGCTGTTCGAGAAATTCACCACGACGTCCGGGAGACTTAAATCCAATTGTCACACCAACCATCTCTAATAGCTGTAGAAGAGCCGATCATCATCCCAAGGACTAGAAGGAACATTGGAGGTATCTGTTACTTTCTAAATCTGTTGTCAGTGATTCAATGTTTACAAATGTCGTATTCGATCTGGCAAAAAAAAAATGAAATACCCGGTTTTAATATCCCACACACTACACAAGAATTTACACATGAATTGAAAATACATGAACAAATTAATGGTCAAGACTGAGTTGTTATTTCTTGCAAGTCATTACCTCTCGTATACTCAATCTTAAATTCAATATTCCCGTCCACTCTGGAAGGTGAACGGAAGGTGACTTTTCTGCGTTCAATTTCATTATGAAAAGTATAGACTCTGACGCAGGGAGGTTATCAATAAGTACCTATTAATTGGAACCGAATGTAGTAGTAAATTTCAAGCATTTCCGGTTACAAAAGGGTGAAGCAGGTTATGACAATATGTTCTCTTAAAACCCTGAAAATTGCTTGTCGCTATTTATTACAATTTTTGTTTAATCGAGATAAGTGTTAAAACCGGAAATGGTTAATTTGAGCACTTTCGGTTCAAACAAAGTGTTAACGAACAAGGTGGAATCTATTCTTGAGATGCTAGGTTGATTGTTTCAAAAATGCATCTCGGTATCTCTCACCGATTTTGGTCTATGGAAATTAGTATTACATATAAAATCAAAAATAATAATAAACTTCAACCGTTTCTGCCCTTGTGGAGTGTTGCGGATTGTAATGATATTTCCCCTTAAGATTCTGAATCGATTGTAGGTGAACCACTTGTCGTTATTTATTACCAATTTTGTCCTGTGGCGATAAATGTTGAAACTTGTAACCGTTAATTTGAACCACTCCTGTTGTGAATAGAGATCAAGGGAAAAGGCAGAGCCTATTCTTAGAACGCTTAGTCGAGCGCGAAAAACCACATCACGATTTCATCAAGTTTTTGCTTTATAAAAATCCGTATTGAATATAGTAGTAAACTCTGCCACTTTCACTTTCGATAGTATTGTGGGTTGAGAGATATATATCTTATATACTCTTGAAAAGATGTATTGATTCGGTTGAGGAAAAAAACTCTTGGGGCTATCTATTACTATTTCTGTTCTATCAATATTGAAACCGAAAATGATTATTCTAAACACTTTCCGATCTCAATAGAATATTAATGGAAAAGAGGTACGTATTTCTTGGTAGCTGATTGCAAAAATGTACATCTCGATACCTTGTAATTCAATATTGAAACTGGAAATAATAGTAAATATAAACTATTTCTGGTTTTTATTGAATGTCGCGGATAGCGATAAAAATTTAAACCATGAGAAATTTGAACCACTTAAGGTTTAAATGAAGGGTTAATTCGAGAGATCGAACCTTTTTAGGGGCTCTAAATCGACAACAAGAAAGGACTTCTCCATACCTGTTACTGTTTTTGCTCTGACACCTGTCGACAGACAGGCGGACAAAGCCACTTTAAAGACTTCCGACACTTATGCATAGCTTAAGCTGCAAGTGAAATAAGAGCGAACATTAAATATGTTCTTGAAACATTGAATTCGTTTTGGAAAACCGCGTCGTTCTATATATTACCGTTTGTGTTCTGTGGTGATGAACAATGAAGCAGAAAGTGATAGATCTCTATAGATAGATATACTATATAAATACATATAGTATTTACATGTTTAATTTGCATAGCACTTTTTGCCTCATTTGCATACATGAATAATTAGATATTTAGATTTTTAATTATATTTATAATTATTAATAAATAAAAGGTTAGGTGTGTAAACATTAGTTATAATTAAGCTTCTTTGTATATGTTTATTTTTGTCATTTATCAAGAGGTGAAGTATGTAAATATGTGTGTATCAAGTATTCATTTAATAATATTTTATATATCATGCAAGAATATATCTTATATATCATGTAATAATATTTTATATATCATGAACGACATAGCTTCAGTCTCTCCCTCTTGGTGAACGCAGAGTTTTGAGAAAAAGAAGTTTCAACGCAGAACCTTTGTTTGGTACAGCAGCTATGCTTTCTGAGGGAGAACACTAGTGCATAGTTTCAATCTGCATTTTCATGTTATAGACGTGCAAAGACGCAGAAAGGATATATCCAGATATAGACTCATATTTTAGTAATTGTTTCGTTAGGGAGAAACATTTGATTTTGGAGTCCGATTGTCCCAGAGATCTTTTGTTGCTGGGATGCACTGGAAACTAGCATATATATGCCAAAACCCAGCGTTCAAAGAAGTGCGATTACTGGAAAGTCCTCCCACTGTTCGCATGTTTTAATATTCAAGCATGAAAAGAGAATGGGAGATGATAATGACCAATGAATATTAAATAGCTGGTTGAAGGCCCAAGTTAATTTACTATTCCATATTCAAATAGATCTGTAGAGCAAATAAAATAAAAAAAACATAAACTGATTACGAAACAAAAATAACAGATTCAATTTCGGGGAACATGAGACTCTAATTTAATTTCGGTCTTCCTGCAGTTTTAACTCCAGGTGTAGTTCCAATGAGATTACCCACACAACAACGTGAAGTTACTGGTTTTCATGCTTTATGGGCTCTGTATTCTCCCAGCAGCTGAAACAGAAGACATGCTACATATATAAATATCTGACACATACCTTGAGTTCTCCTGGTGAAGTCCAAGAAGACGATTGGGTTCATTAGTGAATGTGTTTAATTTCCAGCACACGACGACACATATACAATTGATGCACTGAACGCTGAGGTAAAAAAAAATATTTTGAAAAATTTTGATTTATAGAATTTTGTTTAGGCCTTTACGTTTTAGATTTGAAAGTTCGTGCACGTCTAATAAAATTTCTTCTTAGTCTGTCGTCCTCTTCCTTCCGTTCCTTTGATGGTCAGAACATTTCGTTGGCTTTACCTCTTCCGTTACGGTAAGACATGTTGATTGAAGAGACTCTTAGTGTTAATTCCTCAATTCCGAGGTCTCACAGGTCCTGCAAAAACATGTTTAGAAAATTGTCTGCTGTTCTAAAAGATCGAGCCTTCTTTGACGTCGTGTAGCTTGGACGTCTATGGGTTGCGGTCGGAAACGGCCTAGCTATTGACCGGCACTCGCATTTCCACAACATGAATGTTATTTGCACGACTGTTTCGTGATCAGACGTGTCCGCTGTTGCGCTTTAAAAGAAATGTTTAGACAGTGGGTCTTACACACATCGTTAACACTAAAATTTGAGCACTTAATATATATATATATATATATATATATATGTGTGTGTGTGTGTGTGTGTCTGTGTGTGTCTGTGTATGTACAAACTATTTACAGCATAGGGCTAGAGATTGCTCGCATTGTATGTTGGTTGTGGAAAATTTCTTAGTCTGAACTGACAAAGTTGCTACGTCCAAAAACGTTCACGAATGGCGCAACTTTTTTGTATACTTTGTAAGTATACACGAACAAAGCCGGTTTATTTTAAAAGCTATGATGAAAACTATTTGAAGATCATAATTATTGCCTTGAGTTCGGAACGTCACTTTCTAAGCCTCTGTAACGGTTACCGAAACAACCAAAACTTAACGTCACTTGACATCCAACGATCAACCACTTACGACAAACTCTCGATATCAACCATTAAAGATCAACTACCAAAGACGAACTACCCAGTCACTCCCATCTAAATTGTTTTTATTCCAAGCCATTTCTTACCAAAACGTTTGGCTCGCACTGCACATAGGGTATTTTCTTATGGTGGGGAGTACGACGTGTGAAGGGGTACAGTCAGGAGTACTCACCTACCCCTTGACATATTTGTGGTTGAAAACAACACTTTTTCTTTTCTACTTCAATCATTATCCACTGTAATGTTTAATTGAGAAACTGCTGCTATCACTGTATAGTACGTATATGCAGCTTTTAAGCGATATGCAAAACTTTGTATAAGCTGTTAAATTTAACACTGAAAGTGGTGAGTAAACATGAAAGCAATTTTCCAAAACACTTGGCTCTCTCACCCTGTCCTGTGTCCATGCGGGGGAGACACCTGGTGAGGGAATTTGCAAAGTTTTCACCTGTATGAGAGTTGTGAGGGATGCTCTCCTAGAGAGGTTTTTACGTGTTCGTGAAGAATTGAATCAAAAGTCTGCTTAAATCTCACTACCATATAAACCTACATACAAAATTATATATTTGTTTCAAACAGCTCGTGCATTCATATTATAATAAACCTAAAAAAGTTGAAAATGCACACTCAATCGCCTGGTCCTCGTTAAGAAAACTTCTGCTTTTAACATGGCGGCATGGCTGTTCCTTGTACCATGCATTCTGCTCATGGACTGCCACCCTTTTATTGATATAAGCCTTTATTTTTGTTATATAAATGCTTAAACTAGCTACGGCCTAATCTATTTAAATAAAAACTACTACGAACATATCAAGAAAATTTTCAACAATTTTAACAATTTTTGAAAACTACTACGAACATATCAAGAAAATATTTAACAATTTTATAAAGAATTACGAGTGGAAACATCGATACAAAAAGTGAGTGAAGTCCCATAGACGGAATGGTTCCAACTCATATGCTCGGTTGCACCAACGGAAGATTAAGATCGGATAAGATAATCAATTGATTATTTTTATTTTTGGATAAGATCTTACATCGTTTCACCAACAGTTTGTGAGAAAAGATTAACTTATCCACGAGTAATCGGAAGCTGTAGAAAACTATGATGTTTATGACATGACGTCATGCAATATCATGCATTTGATTTGCTAAAACAGTGCAGTAACAACTGAAAACTGATTCGCGAAGTATGTGGTAACTTTTGTACTAGATACGGGAAGAAGGCGTTTGAAGTTGACTGCTCGGGAAGGCATATATGTTTTAGTGCTTCTGGACAAACATATCCTTTAACAAAATAATATTTTTTTTAAAAAAAAAGTCATATCAAATACTAAAAAAGAAGCTGTTTCTGATATTCCAAAATATACATAGGAGCGGTTTTTTTTTTGGATAAGCAGAATCGCGTGGAAGATCCGCCGGCGAGAGCTCATGTGGTTCGGATCTTACATTAAGCTGTAGGACCGTATCTTATATAGCCTCGCTGCTGAAAGGGATGCTAAACTCCAAACCGAATCAAATATAGATATCTAGGGTTCAAATATTAAATTGAAAATATAGAAGAATAGCTCTGTTCTAGCAGTTCAAACTCCTTTATCCACCTGTTAAGCGACATTTAGCACTGAAGTAATAGGGTAGGATAGGGAGAAGTAGAGAATATTAGGTTAGAATACGGTAGCGTGGGGTAAAGTAGTGTAGGTTAAGTTAGATTACGTTAGTTCAATGCTTTGCTATTATTTTCAAATGTAGGGCAGAAAAATGAAATGAAATATTTAAGTTTAACGTTTATGCCATTTAGGCTAAGGAAGACAAGCGAATGAAAGAAGAATTTGTGGAATGATAATGTTGGAGGAAACGGGAGTACCCTGAGAAAACCCACGGACACGATCTTGTCCAAAACAAATGTACTTCGCCTGGAATCGAACAATGGCCACACACCACAGATAAGCGCTGCAAATATAGGGTAGATTAAGCTAGGTTACGTTACCTTAGGTTACCTTACAGTCAATATTTAGCCATTATTTTGAAGTAGTAGGGCAGAGTAGGAAAGGTTAGGTTAGGTTTAACTCATCATATAGTCGTGTCTCATCACACTGTATTTAATAATTATATGAGTGGGAGAATAATGGAGACGTCAACAACGAGGTCATACGTCCACGCCCAGCCCCCCGCGACTCTGTTCGGACAATCTTTTTAAAACCCACATTTTGACATTGATGTACATTTACATCGCCGCGCCGGTTCCGCTTAAAAAAATAGGAATGGTTTCAGTTTACATTTCCGTCACCAGTTGGTTGTACTTCATCCCAGAAAGTAGCACTGGTGTACGTAAATATGGTCATCTTAATTAAGTAAAGTTTATTCTAGTACCTGACTGTCCGGTTTGATAATGTTACTAATTGGCAATGCGGTGCAGATTTACGTACGGATCCAGCACAAATTCCTTGCATATATACTTCCGTTTCAGTAAATCGACTTTTTGTATATTAAATAATCATTCTTGGGGTGAGGACTTGCATTCCTTTGTAGAGATTCGTTTTAGGGAAACTTCAGTGTATGTATACGATAAGAACTACTGCGCAAAAGACACAAACGAACACTTGCTAGATAGTCACTAAAAGCATGAATGCTACTAAAGCAAGTTGCGGTAGGAGCTCAGAGGAGTGACCCAATCGGTAGCGACGATGTGCGTAAGCGAAGATGGGTATATATATAAACGAGGATAGTGCAAACACTATATATGGCATCATATTACCTTACATGATGAATAATGTATTTGTACGTTACTGAAAACGTTATAGGTAATATCCCGATTTTTTATTGCTTGTATGTTTGTGTTCCAAATTAAGGATAAAGTGCTGTATCGCCGGAACAGTTTTAGGAAATTTACCGGGTAAATTGGTTAATTTATTTGATTTCTGATAATGGTGAAAGTTATGTGATGGGAAAAGTTGAAGTTTAGGAATTGTCTGTTGCTGGTTGTTTTCGATGTAAGTAGCATTGCATATAGAGGCGGAACAGACTATTTAGCGGAGGGGTACACTTGTTCTGATTTAGTATCAGATAAGGCAGTTTGGAAACGGCGCGTATGGGTCAAAGTTCAGACAGTCGTATTTCAGTGTTATCGAATTATATATTGTTTAAAGTAAGTTTACCAACCAAACCTGCTAGTTGGCCACTACGACAATGTGTTTCTGTAAACCGTGCAGACAGAGTATTTTATATTTACTAGTAGATAGTTATTAGTATGAATTCATGATAAGTGCTATTGAAACTCATTACCAAAATCAACATGTTTTCACTACCCTCGCTTATGAGCATACACGCCGTCGGTGATGCTCCCGCTCCCTTCGGATGTACTTCTCCGCTAACGTGCGAGTCCCCTAGCTTCGCCCTGTCCTGACTCGGTTAGGTAGCATTTGTGCTTTTTAGTGGTCACCTAACACAAGTTGTTTTCTGTTTTTTGTAGTTTTTTATGCCATACCTATAACCGGACACCATATTTATACGGCGTGGAATATACTGATTTTTTATTCCAAGTTATAGAAGTTTACACGTATCTGTTTTCAAGATAAATGACTTTTAACAACCTAACCTTACCTAAGGCTTAAATTTAGAATTGCTCCTCCAGATTCATAGCTACGAGAAAACAGTAAAAGCAGCAAAACATCAATACGTGCAGTTTTACTATACGGATCCATTAAGAAAAAGTAGTTGTAGGAGTAGGAGTTGGAACGGGTTAGAATCCCCGCAGGTTCATTGGGTTCTGCTCTTGACATAAAACGGGCACGCTGCTGAATCATCGAACCTTCTGCGTCAGACAAATAGTACCTATTTTTACATATCTTTTCTCTACTAAACATAATTTTACTGCCAAAGTTACACATCTAAATAACACATAAAACCTCCAAATCATCTTTTCTTACCTCATTTCTCCTGTAAATTTTCCTAATTTTTACAAAAAAAGGAACGAAAAGGGTTAATCAAAACTTAACCCTAACATAATATAATGTTATCTAATCTAAACTAACGAAATGCAGTACATTTTGGTATTTTTTGTTTCGATTTTCATGTGGTCCGGCGATACAGCACAAATGCTCAAAACAATATAACACATTACTAACGTAAATTTCACAATTATGTGAACCTCTTAACTCTCAGACATTTGTCGCTGCGCGGCATGAATTAGCACATCGATTTCAGATACTTTACTTCACATACTATGGTTAATAGCTAGCTTATAGGAAAATCCGCGCATAACAGGTTCGACTTTCATTAATATATTTTTACGTAGCTATGTATTTGGGATGTCTTGTATGCCATAAAATATAATTGACCCCAGAGAGTGTCTTGCAGCAAGGTCGAATCTTATAAATATAACTACCTTAAATGTAAGGTGCATATAACCTAGTATGACCAACTCTACTAGGTAGCCACTAAAAAACTACATTTCTTCAATTCACAAACTATAATAAATAAGTCAATAAATAAAATAAATAATATAATGACTTAGTGCATGTATGCTACTTTAATCGGTCCATTGTAGTAATGACAGATATTTATTGACACAAATGTCACTTTCTTGCTTTAGGAACAATTAAAATAAGCACAGTAACACCATTTATATCCACATAACCATATAAAAAAACCTCATAAACAGTCAAATTATTGATATAATCTTCTACAAGCAATCCTGCCACAAAACACTGTAAAATATCCAAAACAGAATATTTCGACAGACGAAAATGATTACAAAAAGCATCATGGTTGAAGTACTCAAAAGAATTTTCCCTGTCTCATTAGTCTTCTAGGTCCGATAGCATATTCTATCTGTTAGAACAGTTCAGATTCATCTAAAATATCCAAATCTTTGGCAAGCATATTCACTCTACTCACAGCTGATCACGACGTTATCAAGGATTAATGTCCCAATTTCGATGGCTAATAGGACGATTTGACGATTTAATTCTCAGATCAGTGTTAATGCAAAACATTATTCTCACTTCGATGATTAACTTTAGTTAAATTCCCATCCACGGATTAATCCTCGGTTAGTGCAACCGGCCAATAGTCTCTGAAACAGCGTTTAAAATTATAGGTTCGTCTGGCTGGCGAAAGAAGTAGGTTGATTCCTAGACGCTTGCATATTAAAACATGCGTAAATTGGGAGGAGCTTCCAGTAATCGCACTTCTTTGAACGCTGAGTTTTGGCATGTATATGCTAGTTTCCAATGCATCCCAGCAACAAAAGATCTATGCCACACTCGGACTCCAAAATTAAATGTTTCACCCTAACGAAACAGTTACTAAAATATGAGTCCATATCTGGATATATCCTTTCTGCGTCTTTGCACGTCTATAACATGAAAATGGAGATGGAAATTATGCACTAGTTTTCTCCCTCAGAAAGCATAGCTCCTGTACCAAACAAAGGTTCTGCGTTGAAACTTCTTTTTTTCTAAACTCTGTGTTCACCCAGATCGAGAGTGACCACATAGCACTAGCTGTTTTATGTTTTTTTTTTTTGTAGTTTTTATGCCATGCCTATATCCGGACACCATATATATACGGAGTGGAATATACTGATTTTTTATTCCAAGTTATAGAAGTTTACACGTATCTGTTTTCAAGATAATTGACTTGTAACAACCTAACCTAATCTAAGGCTTAAGTTTGGAATTGCTCTTCCAGTTTCATACCTACAAAAAAACAGTAAAAGCAGTAAAAACATCAGTACGTGCAGTTTTACTATACGGATCCATCAAGTAATACTAGTAGTAGGAGTAGTAGTTGGAACGTGTTAGAAGCCCCGCAGGTAAATTGGGTTCTGCTCTTGACATAAAACGGGCACGCTGCTGAATCATCGAACCTTCCGCGTCTTGCAAATGGTACCTATTTTCCCATATCTTTTCTCTACTAAACATAATTTTACTGCCAAAGTTACACACTTAAATAAAACATAAAAACTCCAAATCATCTTTTCTTACCTCATTTCTTCTGTAAATTTTCCTAATTTTTATAAAAAAGGAACGAAAAGGGTTAATCTAAACTTAACCCTAACATAATATAATGTTATCTAATTTAAACTAACGAAATGTAGTACATTTTGGAATTTTTGGTTTCGATTTTCGTGTGGTCCGGCGATACAGCACAAACGCTCAAATCAACATAACACATTACTAACTTAAATTTCACTTCTATGTGAACCTCTTAACTTTCAGACATTTGTCGCTGCGCGGCATGAATTAGCACATTGACTTCAGATACTTTACTTCACATGCTATGGTTAATAGCTAGCTTATAGGAAAATCCGCGTATAACAGGTTCGACTTTCATTGATATATTTTTACGTAGCTATGTATTTGGGATATCTTCAGGTAAAAAGACAACATATTTCGATTAGTAACATACTAGTCTGTTAAAATATTATTACAAATTTGTTCCGTAAATATTACAAACCATCGATCCGTACACTAAATGTGCACCAGCAATTCTAATGAAAAGGAGGTGGGCTGATAAGGGCCATTTTTCGCCCATCAGGCCCGAGATGTGAAATGCATGGTTTCCAATAGTATACCTCATAAAAATAAGAAAACAAATATATTTTGATGGAAAGCGCTATAAGTGAGAGGTAAAAAATAAAATAAACAAAGACGTAAGTCGTGTGTTAATGAGGAACGTAAACACTAATGTCATGAGTTGGCATCCGAGAGAGCAACAGTAAATAGAACACTAACGGCAAGAATAAGAAGAATGAAGTCTACTACGACTATGAGATCAATATATTACATCGGAAATAATCAAGCATAGATAATAATCAGATAGCTGGAGACACTTGTAGCTAGTTTGCAGATTAGGCATCGTGCTTTCTGTTGTCATCCGAATCGCCACTGGACCATCCTGCAGCGGCATCTTGTAGTGTATGAGTATATTCTAGACTCGGTTTCTTAACTGCGGTGGAATTGTGGCGCTAGTAATCCAGAAACCATAGTACGGAAGCAACATGCCCACAACATCCGACGACCCGTGCGCCTACTTTACATTGACAGTACCACTGAACTCGGAGAACAGAAGCATCGTCATGATGTATGTACAGAGAGTACATACCTTTGTCACTTAAGTGCTCGTGAGTGTAAGGATCGGAGACATCAGGTAACGATTGTTGGTCGTTGTTTTTCATCTTTCCCTCAGTATTGCAATATAACGTATTAATGACTTCCCACCGGTACTTCATTGACGCGTGGTATGTATGATTCTTCGATATATATATATATCTATTGCAGAATTTCATGCCATTCTGCGACTGGTTTTCCTGCTCGCACTTTTACTCATACCACTTTCAGAAATGACACGCCTTCTCAATACTCCATAACGTGCTGTCTCTATTTTTGCTGCCCTACACACATATCCGCGCAAACAATACATTTTCTTTATATATCTTATTGACATGCTGAGCATGTATTTTCAGTCACAATCAGTAACTTACATCAGAGCTAGAGTATCCAGTTGAACTCGTACATTACAGCGTATAAACGGTATTCATCGCTCTATACTCTCGCGCAATACATTTTGTTCTCTAATAGGTAGAAGGACACACTGAACCAAAATCAGTTAGTACTCATATCAAAGGTTACACAGTGTTATATTATGACGAGTCAGATTTATTTTGGTTCATCGACTCCTTCTTCCTATAAGCCTCCATCAAAGACAGCAAACATTACCAAAATGTCGCAAAACGCTGAAACGGACTGTTTTTGGGCACTCATTTCTATGACTTACTATTTTCTTTATCACGTATCTATTATTTTTACATATGCAACATATCTTCTAGTATACAAATACATTGGAAACTTGTCGGAATCGGACACTTCATTTTTCCGTTGTCTGATGGGCGAAAAATGGCCCTTATCCGCCCACCTCCTTTGCTTATTTATTTTAAAAATATATACTCATCAAGTTATTACTTACAGTGGTTACTGCATGATTTACTGGTAGAAGCACAATAGCAGCCATCAATAGCTTTTATTGTAAAATTTGCAGAACATTCTAGCAAATTTAATGCAAGGATGGGAGCAATTCTAGCTTATGATATACAAAGTTAATGTTCCAATTTTCTGTTTCGATTTATTACTTTTCCCTTCACACTTAATTCTGCACTATTTAATATACAAGGGTATATTCAACTCAAATAAACCATAATTGTAGAGATTTAAAATGCCAATAGACCTGTTAAATGAATGAATGTGGCATTGTATGCCATAAAATATAATTGACCACAGAGAGTGTCTTGCAGCAAGGTCGAATCTTATAAATATAACTACCTTAAATGTAAGGTGCATATAACCTAGTATGTCCAACTCTACTAGGTAGCCACTAAAAAACTACATTTCTTCAATTCACAAACTATAATAAATAAGTCAATAAATAAAATAAATAATATAATGACTTAGAGCAAGTGTGCTACTTTAATCGGTCCATTGTAGTAATGACAGATATTTATTGACACAAATATCACTTTCTTGCTTTAGGAACAATTAAAATAAGCACAATAACACCATTCATATCCACACAACCATACAAAAACCCTCATAAACAGTCAAATTATTGATATAATCTTCTACAAGCAATCCTGCCACAAAACACTGTAAAATATCCAAAACATAATATTTCGAGAGGCGAAAATGATTACAAAAAGCATCATCGTTGAAGTACTCAAAAGAATTTTCCCTGTCTCATTATTCTTCTAGGTCCGATAGCATATTCTATCTGTTAGAACAGTTCAGATTCATCTAAAATATCCAAATCTTTGGCAAGCATATTCACTCTACTCACAGCTGATCACGACGTTATCAAGGATTAATGTCCCAATTTCGATGGCTAATACGACGATTTAATTTTCAGATCAGTGTTGGTGCAACACATTATTCTCACTTCAATGATTAAGGCCATACGAGATACGGACCTTAGGTTTGGAGTCGAATCTGAATTACCGTAAAGCATACGGCTTACCTTTGAAGGCTCACTTCAAAGGTAATCGTAAAACATACGTCAGTAGGAGAGAAGTGAAAGCGATTTCACTTTTCACTCCTGACTCTTTGCAATTCCAAGTAGTACCGACTGTGGAAAAAATACTCAACAAACATATACTATTATGTATCAAAATCCAATATTTTCTACTACACGTATTGTGCAACTTAGTTTTAAATTGAAGGAATAAATTCACTCCTTCATTCTTGACTGATTTTCAACCCAAACAATGATGGTAATAGTGAACCCTTAGAAACCTATGAAATATTGCAAAAAATCGAATACCATTATAGGAAATTATTGTGGAATATACCTTCATCAGTATCATTATGAGGCAAATATTTATGCTTACCACTCATTTAGATAAATTCATCCCTTCTTCACTGTTTTAGAGCTCTATCAAAAAATAAGTACATAAGTACTGTATTGTGTAAAAATCAAATATTATTTACGAAAAAATTCTCACGAGTTCTTTGTAAACAATATCGGAACGGGGATTAATTCATTCCCCCATTCTTCATTGACTTTAAGGTGATTACGAAGTCACTGCAGCGAAATTTTAACATGTGTACATATAATTAGTCTTTTTGATTAACCGCATATGAATTTCGAACAATATTTATGTTCATATCTATCTAACCAACTTACTATTCAGTTCTGCGGTGACATTCATGTGGTTTTATGTTTAAAATAATATTTTCCTTTCAAAATGTACCACCTAAGGGAATATTACTTTTTTTGTTAAAGGTTCAATACTAAGCAAAAATTTACAAAAACTTCAAAGTTGTATAATTATAGCCCAATATGAGATGCAAAATGAACTACCATCGCATTTGTTTGTATGTTTCTTTCGTTGTTAGTGAATGTAGTTTAAATGAGTCATGAAAATGTTTCCTGTTCGGTCGGCAATTGTACTTCGAGCTGGCAGGTTTGAAAAGAGAGATAAGTTCTATTGATGTGCCATTTGAGTGTAAAGAAATTCGATCGCAGATAGGAATGATATGACAGCCAATCGGAGATTGGAAATTGAAGACTCCCTTTTGGGATCCCACGTTGTATATCCACGTCCCACATATCCTCGGTGCTGGACGGGACGCTAAACTGCAAATCAACTCAGAGTTGAATAAAAAGTGTAAACAACAAGCTCTTGACAGCAGATTATGCGGTATGCTTTCTGAGTAAACGTCGATCATTAATAGCGGTTTGAAAGATAAACAAATACTACTACTACTACTACTACTACTACTACTAATAATAATAATAATAATAATAATAATAATAATAATAATAATAATAATAATTATTATTATTATTATTATTATTATAATCGAAAGAAGTGTCTAGATGCTGCTAAGAGATAGGGACGGAAGACCCGACAGGACAGTAATTTGCTTAAACGACGTTCCAATGCGTGCAACCTATTTTAAGTCTTGCTATTGTGGTTGAAGTTTCATGTTGAATCAAACCTACCTTTCTTTATTTCCTATCATTCAGTTGGTATGTTTAGGTTTGAGAAACATGAAATGATTTGCACAGGTTGTGGTCTCCAAGTAAGCTTGGAATCGAACACAATGCCTAGATATTTAAGAGTGTTATGAATGGTGACTGGTGAGTTATCAACATAAAGTCGTAATAAATGAGGATTTCGGTGTACTCGAGATCGACGACCAGATGGGAAGAAGCCTATAGCTTGCAGTTTAGTAGCATTGATTGCCAAACGCCAGACGTTCCACCACTCAATAAAAGTGTCGGTTGCCTGTTGAAGGCGTTGTTGGATACCAGTAATTGTCCGTCCGACATCAAGAAATAGAGTATCGTCAGCGAATTGGAAAGGTTGCATACCAGGAGTGATTGGTAAGTCGGAGACATATAGCAAATACAACAGGGAAGAGAGAGAAGATCCTTGAGGAACGCCAGAATTAAGGAATATTGGAAACAACAGAGCGTCTTTGATCGAAAGGTAAGCAAGTCGGGCTATTAGAAAGGAGTGTATACTCCGTATGTAAGAGAGAAGAAGTTGGAAAGAATATAACTTGTATATAAGACTCTTGTGCCAAACTTTATCGAATGCCTTTTCAAGATCGAATATAACCAGACATGATGGATGACCCTGATTGAATTGATTGTATATAGAGGTGCTGAGACGTAACAGGGGGTCCAGAATGCTGAAATTGGGGCAAATCTCAGCTTGCTGCAATGGTAGAAGAGCGTTAGTCTGTAAGTGATCATGGAGACGACGCACTAATATGCGTTGAAATATTTTGCTGAGCGTGGACGTCAGCTGTATAGGTTGATAAGAGGTAACGTCAGAGGGTGGTTTATTAGGTTTAGGAAACAGTAATACTTTTGAGTACTTCCAAGTGAGGGGGAAAAACAGTACGGAGTATAAATGTATAAATAAACATTAGGATGATGAAGACAACAGGAGGAGCGTTTTTATTGAGAGTATAGGTAAGCCCATCAAAGCCTGGTGCATTATTTCGTTTCTTAAAGAGCGTATACTGGATGTCTGGCGGTTGGATGTTTTCTGTGAGTGCATTATTTAGTTCCAGAGCGTGGCTATGACGTGGTTGCAAATGTGTTATGTTATTATCAAATAACCGATCGATTTCTGTAAGTAAACGTTGTGGAGTATGCCAGCCAGGTAAGGGAGTAAAGATATTTTGGAAGTGTGCGGCAAAGGATTAGCCTTGTCCTCATCAGAAGGGAGGGCTTGATGGTTTACAACTAGTGGGTATGGTGTCCTTTGAAAGGACCGCGCACTTTTCTTATGGAAAGTGGCTTTCGGCTAATGTTGTTGAAACTTCGCTGGTTGATAGTTCTTAACATGTGGATCAAAAGTCTCAATGGGCAAGAAGACCGAAATCCACTCCTTCCCCCAAAAAACCGCCTCCGAGTAGCTGGGGGGGGGGATTGAACTGATTTCAGCATGTAAAACAATTTGTTGTTTTAATCAACTCAACAAGGACCCCAAACAACCACATGTTAGACTATCAAACTACCCCACTTGACACCGCCCTTTGCCCCCCACATTCCCCCCCACCGTGAATTACCTTACGGATGTTCCATATTACTGTAGTTTATAGTTGCGCGTATGTGTTGAAATACCTACAGTTTTGGTCTCACCGACGATATAATGGATTTCACGTATCGCTGATTACGAATCTGAGGAGAGAGTTCTAGAATTCAAGATGGATGATCAATATGGCGGATCAAAAACACGAAACTCCTGAATGTAGCCACAAATAGCTGTTTACTAGGGTATTTTTGGTCGTTGGTTATGAATCTGAGGTCAAAATTCTTGAATTCAAGATTGCAGATCCAATATGGTGGATAAAAACGTCGAAGCCACAAATCGTAGTAGACTTGAGTGTTTTTAGATCGTTGTTTAAGTACGCAACATCCCTTGATACTTCAGCCACCATGTAGAATTATTCTGCACCCTTGCCCTTTACCAAAACCCACCACAGATATCTTAATGCTGAACGGTGTTAAGATAATTCATTAATTATCTGTTCATTATTTTCATCATTTCGGTTTGCAGCATTTAATGTGGTACTTAGCAATGAGTCATCGGCATATCTAATATTCTGTAAATGTGGATGGCCTAAATACCACAAGACACTTGCAATGTGCGCACATGTACCTAAAGTACGAGCACCGCTTTGACATGTACAGTAGTAACATTGAATAACATTTTGATCATAATCCTGGTCATCTTCATCATTGGCTACATATGCTATGAAAACTTGATGCTTAGTTGCATTGCGGAACCTTGAGTAGAGACGTATGCGCAGGAATCCTGGTTCAGTTACGTTTTCGTCAAGCTGGAATTGCTCATCTTTATCTCGTATTAGTTTATCTTGGACGTAAGAGGATGAGAGATCTACTTGATATGTGCCTACAGTCAAATCTCGTAAGTAGTTTAAGTACAGAGAAATCAATTAGGCCTTGATCATTGAGCGGTACCCATTGACCGTTCATTCTAATAAGATTATCTACCTCCGCTCTTGTTTTAACAACGTTCGGCATGATTGGCCTATTTCTCATTTCTCTAGCTAATTCAATGGTTGCATCTTGCATGAAAATAAAGGGATGGTATCTGTTCAAAATAGCTCCAGCTATGCGATAGAAACTATTCAATTTCTTTGCATGTTGCAGATTCAACGTCTGTGCTAGAAACTTAAAAACAGATCTTAGATGCCCGTTTCTTGCCTCGAGTATCCATCGACTTTTAGTAACTAGTCGAGAAGTATTCGCT
Source organism: Thermobia domestica (assembly GCF_964235325.1). Taxonomy (NCBI): domain Eukaryota; kingdom Metazoa; phylum Arthropoda; class Insecta; order Zygentoma; family Lepismatidae; genus Thermobia; species Thermobia domestica. The sequence goes on from NC_137457.1 coordinate 104,513,478, forward strand.
TCTTCTGTTGATAGTTGTCTTTCACGTGGTAGTAGGAGTGCGGGCATTCCAGTAAAGGAATTGCATCGCGGTATCCTCTGTCTACTAACACAATGACCAGGATTATGATCAAAATTAGGGATGGCCAAAATTTTCCGGAATCCGGATTCCGGAAATTTTGTTTTCCGGAATCGGAAAATTTACTTTCCGGAATTCGGAAAAATTCCGGAATTCGGAAAAAATTCCGGAATTCGGAAAAATTCCGGATTTCGGAAAAATTCCGGATTTCGGAAAAAATCCGGAATTCGGAAAAAATCCGGAATTCGGAAAAATTCCGGAATTCAGAAAAATTCCGGATTTCGGAAAAAATCCGGAATTCGGAAAAATTCCGGAATCCAGAAAAATTCCGGAATTCGGAAAAATTCCGGATTTCGGAAAAATTCCGGAATTCGGAAAAAATCCGGATTTCGGAAAAAATCCGGAATTTAGAAAAAATCGGAATTTTTCCGAAATCCGGAATTTTTCCGATTTTACTTTCCGGATTCCGGAAAGTAAAAATTCTGGAATTGGCCATCCCTAGCTAGTAGCTGTTAAAAGAGAAACACAATAATGAATATATATACTGTATTAGTTTCTTGTAGTTGGATATGTCTTTATCACTTACGTAGACAATTGCTACTGCAGTTATTTACTGTTTTATAAAGAAGGTCTTATTTTCACACACAAAAAAGTCGCCGGTATGTCTCAAACATTATCGCGTTCCCACCTGCAGCTGCTCCAAAGCACTGCAAACTACTTTTTAACCAGGCGAAAGGCAGTGGAGGAAAAGAAATCTCAACAAATATTCTAATAACTTTCGCTTATTGTCAACATACCTACAGTGAGCGCAGAAAGTGTTCGTACACCGTGCATACTTTATATTGAAAACAGCTAGCATGAGAACGGGAGGTGGAAAATATATATATAACCAGAATTAAGACTACACATTCATACATTTTATTTCTATATACAAGAGAAAGGCCAAACAAACACAATCACTGTTTTGTTCAGAAGAAAAGAGAGAATTCCTTTTTTGTAAACGCAAAATGTCACCGTACACTTATGCTTGAATTAGTGCTTATAAAGTATATTACCTTATTTGATATTTTGTGGGATTACCCTGTGCGTTAATGATTGTAGTCTTCGTGGCATTGATTTCACCTGTAGTAGTTCGTAGTTCTGTAGCTTCGGGACTGATTATGTCCCATTCTTCTTGAATAGCTTTTCTTAGGCCTTCTTTAGTAGAGACAGGGCCGGCGCGAGAGAGGGTCGAGCCGTGCCACCGCCCAGAGCGGCAAGTCTAATGGGCGGCAAAATTTGAAAAAGAAAAGAATACTATCAAAATATAATGCTTCGTAATAGGCTCACATGGAAAAATAAGATTGTGTTAACCTGAGAATGTAATTGAACTTTACTCACATTCAAGAAAATACTCTCTCAGGAAATTCAGAGCATTCCTCCTCGTTTTCAATTATCAAACTACTAGCCACAGGTATCTCGTTCAATATTTCCCTTGCAGCAGTGTAGATAGGATTTTGAGCTAGAGTGCATAAGATTATCACGGTGTCTTTTTATATTTTTTTCTATTCAATAATGTTCTAACGCTCCGCTCCAAGTATGCAAAAGGTACACTCCCACTTGAGACAGGCCGTTCTAGCCTGTAGCATCCAGGGGCGGATCCAGGACGGACTTCTGGGGGGGGGCGGTGGGTTGTAATACTGCTACTTAGAGCTACTTTTAAGAGCGTCAAAAAATAAACTATATATTTTATTTATATATAAAATAAAAAAGTTTCCTCTTCTGGGGGGGGCGATCGCCCGATCGCCCCCTGGATCCGCCCCTGGTAGCATCTAGAGACATTTAGGTTCTAATAGCGAGTTTTTGACCAGTTTACAAATTGTTCATTCCGAATATAGTAAATCGTACAGCGTATTATTTCTTGAGAAATGTCTCATTTTTTGTATAGCTAAAAAAAAGTTTATGACTTTTTTTTCTGCGTCAGTTCAACGTTAGGCCATACTAAAGGAACATATTAGTAGTCTCACTTTAAAATCATAATCCACCACAAGGTGGGAGAGCCGAATTGATGCTCTGACTCAGTTATCAAATATAGGAAGTTTATGATGCCTTACTTCAAATAAGTAATGACAATAGAACCGATAGAATGGTCGTCCACGATGCTCTGTGTATAGCAAACCAGCTGAGTTACTTTTCTTTCCTTTACTCACTCGTTGTCTGATATGACTTTAAAGCATTGATTCTCATGTGTTGGATGCAGTAGGATTTCTTGAAAATATATCTGGGTACTTTGAGAGGAGCAGAAATTATGCAAAGTTTAAATCTTACTTAGTTGATACGATGGACTTGGCATCAGCATTAGATACGGGTGATCCACTGATACGTAATACAGTGCAAGCTCGAAGTCGAAAGAAGAGACTGTTTCAGTACGAGGCAGAGGATGAAGCTACTGAAAACAGCCACAAACAAGATACAAGATCGATTTTTATTACAAAGTTCTAGAAGTGATTGTGTTAGCTTTTAAGAGAAAGATTTGAGCAACTTAAACATCACAGCGAGTATTTCAATTTTCTTTGCGATATAAATAATCGTAAAGATATAGCCTACCACCTGATTTTTTTGTCTGAAAAGTGTACTAAACTTACCATTTTAACACACGAAGAATTGAAAGATATTAACCCCAGTGATTTGAAAGACAAACTGAAAGTGTTATCCACTATAATTAAGCCTGTGAAAGTTCAAAAAAAAAAAAAAAATATTAGGAACATGACTTTGCTCCCAATGTTAGTATTGCACGTAGAATTTTGTTAATCTTGCCTGTAACAGTGGCAAGTGGAGAAAGAAGTTTTTGGAAATTTAAGTTTATTAGAAACTATCTACACTCTTCTATGTCTGAAACACGCTTGAGTGGTCTAGCGACGATATCAATAGAACACAAATTGGCTAAAACATTGGACTACGTGATGTGATAAAGAAATTTGCTCATATCAAAGCAAGAAAAGTTTCTTTCAATTAAGGTATGTTAAATTTATGTATGTCTATTGTGTTTTAGTACATTATAAGGCTTAAGCTAATCACTTACATTTACCATAATATCTGATTTACTGTATTATCTTCTTGCTCCATACTCTGTTGAAAACGCCTTTTGATATAAAATAAGCCTAAAAATTAAAATTCTTAGTCATGATTAAAGTATATTTTTAAAATTTTATTTTCTGTATGCGCTGCTCTATATTACAGATATACAGCGAAATCGAGCATACTGAATATTGTGTCAGTATAGAGTCGTTTAAATATTACGTGAACATTCCAGAAAGGTAGTTCTTTTTTTTTTTTTTTTTTTTGTTTACTTTTCCATTTTATACATGTTTTTAAATGACACTTGAACGTTATCTGTGAAAATAAGGTTTGCGGATTAAAGGGGCGGCATGTGAAAGCACCGCCCAAGGCGTCAAAATTGCTAGCGCCGGCCCTGAGTAGAGAAGCTGTGCCTTCTGATTGTTGTCTCCAGAACAGACCATAGATATTCTATGGGGTTCATATCTGGGGATTGGGGAGGTGTGCGAAGCTGTTTCAAGGTATTATAGAGTAGCCACAATCGAGTATTTTCCGCTGTATGTTTGGAGTCGTTGTCTTGCTGAACAATAAATTGTTTTCAAGAACCATCTTCTGCGCACTAGTATGGAAATTTTCCTTTAATATGTTAATATACACTTTGTGGATCATCACTCCATCGATAAGGTGGAGACGACCCACTCCTGAAGCACTCATACAAGCCCAGACGAGCACGGACCCTCCTCCGTGTCTTACTTTAGGGACGAGATTTTGAGGATTCATCTCTGTATTCACCTTGCGCCATACAATACGCCTCCCATTGGACTCGATAAAGTTAAATTTACTTTCGTCCGAAAATATGACCCTATTCCAGAAAGAAGCCTGATCCCTTATCTTTATACTCTTTTTCAAACTTTAGTCTCTTTATACGATTCGTCTTGTTCACCCAGAACATTTTCCTGGCTATCCGACCATGATACCTTGCAAATATTCCGCACTGTACTGGCTGATACTTTAACACCGCGTGTTTCCAGATCCGTTGCCAATTGCACAGCACTATTTTTTGGAACCTTTTTTCTTTCCCTAATAATGTAACGTTTATCTTGTTCACTCAACACTCTTGGTCTTCCAGTTTTTTTGTTTTTTTTTCGCACAGTGATAGAAACATTATACATCGCAATTATTGTTTGTACTGTTGAACGAGGCCTGTCTGCAAGGTTTGCTATCTTTGTCAAAGACTTACCCTTCTTATGCAATTTAATAATTACTTTTCTTGTCTCCTCATTTGTTTCTGTTCGGTTGCTTCCCACTTTGACAGCCCACCGTGCAGTTTTTTCACTTCTATTCACAACTAAACTCATTCTGTTACTCGTCATGCTATACAAAGGTGTATACTCAGGTGAATACTAGTGAACCCCAGTTGTGGTATCTTTGTTTCGTATTCGTACGTCAGGTGTACGATCACTTTTTTGCGTCTACTCTATACACTTTCTACGGAATTTATTTACTTTCTGACCATTAAACTTGTCTTTGTGGTTCTTTATTGATATATTCATAAAGCTTAGTTTTCATTATTCATATTGTGTGTGTTATTACACTTCTTAAATTTTCTGTTTCTTTTTCGCAAACATTCTCGTTTCAATAGCATAGGTGTACGAACACTTTCTGCGCTCACTGTATGTACAGTAAATACAAATTTATAATTTTTTACTTTACGAAGTGTGCAATGTAATTGTTCAATAATTAACATAAGCAGGCATTCATTAATTTATATTAATATAATAATTAATAAAACTAATAAGCGGGTGATTGATGACTCAGTGGTAGAGTTTTCATCTATGGCATTCTAACCCAGGACATGTGGGTTTTCGATGGCTAATTTTGTGTTCGAAAATTTTCCCGGTGGAAGGCCTACCTTTCTTATATTTGTTCCATCATCACTCATTAACGAATTTAGTTTATCAAAACTCTATAGCCATATATTCATTCTGTCCGTCAGTGAAGCAAACAGTCTCAAGAACTATCTGATGGATTACCAATCAATTTTGGCCATGATGTACAGAGTCAATAGTTAAGAATCGAGTTCCCTGATGAATGTAATATTCAAACCGGAAGCGGTACAAATCAACCATTTCCGGTTTTAACGTTAATCATTATATAGTAAATATGGTAATAGATAGCGAGAAGCGGTTTCCAGTAATCGACATATATATAACATTCATGTAGATAGAATGTTACCCAATTTGTGCATCTGCTGAAAATAATGAGCTTAGGTATTTAGAGAGCATTTTCCGCTTTAGAAAATGTGTGCTTGGTAAAGAATGTAGAGAATTAGCTGAGTCAGGCATGTAGCTAGAATATGGCAATAGGAAGGGGAGGGGGTCTGTCACGAAATACTGTGGTTATTTACCAGGGGCTCAATCATTCTAAACTATTTTATTGGCAACATATATTGGTTCGTTTAGCCAAGATTTCTAATGGGGGGATGATATGAAATACTGTGGTTACATACCAGACGCTCGATCAATCTAAATATTTTACTGACAACATACCCATATTGATTGGTTAGGACAATAAAATGAGGATATATTAGTAAGTATTTTAATAAGAAGCTATGAAGAAATCTCGAGTAAAAGAATATAAAAAAGTATTGAAAAAGATATAGTTTTCCGAGGTCATTCGAACGGTGTCGAGAATTTTGCGTCTGGGAAATTTGCGCCCTACCTCAAGAACAGGGAAAATTGCGCCTGCAATGTACCTCCACCGGAAAGTTGAGCCCTGCGAAATAAAAGAACCTATTGGAGCTTACGCATTTGCTCGGAGGGGCTGACATTACAGCATAAACAATCCTCCCCCCACAACCATGCTATTTGTGATTTATTTTCATTGTGGCTATATAAGGGGAGAATAAACTTCAATATAAGCCAAAAGAACACAACGGATCAACGCAATACTGCTTCTTCCAGAGATGATTTTGGGGGAACACTGGCCTCCCCAGAGCTCTCAGAGTGCCCCCTCGGAGGAGACCAAAATAATACGTCTATAATATAATAATAAATAGAATAGTACCAGCAGTGACCCCCCTCCGGAATACTAAGTGTGCCCCCCGGAAAATTTTTTTCTGAAAGAACGACTGAACGCAATTGTGTGTTTGAATTCCAGCAAGTAAACACACTGTACATAGTTTTCTTGATAATATTACTGAACTGATTTTACATTCACTTTACATTTTCTTTTCTATATTTTGTGTCCTGAAAAGCCAAACAACTCGCAAGGATTGTGAACAGAGATATCTGGGTAGAGCCAAACAGCCTTTTGTAGATTAAATTATACTCTTTGATTATATTAATAATTATATATCAGTCATTTATACTTTTTTGTAAATTTTGTAGTATAATGAAAAATTGTATTTGTATGGATTGCCCTTTAGTGAACTAAAATTGTACTTTTTTCATTTGTTCGGAATATTATAACGGATGGAGTAACTCACTGAGACGATGATAGGCAAGCCTAGTTCAAGTGTGAGTGGAAGTTACTTTACACAATACAAAAATAAGTTGAATTGTAGGGCGCTAACATCCCAGTGCAAATATGTAGCCGGCGCATTTTCCCCTCTTTTTGGGGTAGGGCGCAAACATCCCAGTGCAAATATAATGCGAGCGCATTTTTTCCTATTTTTGTGGTAGGGCGCAAATTTCCTGGGCGCAAAATTCTCTCATTCAAGGAAAATATAATGTCCGTGAAGTTGACAAGCCACTTATGTCAGACTCCATTTCGACTTTAAACGTCGCTAGTGCTACGTTAGTGTTCGATAGTGACGCAAATCGTTAGTACTTCACAGATAACGTGTGCTTTTTAAATAATGGATATAGGTCTTCTAACTGCATGCCAACACGCCCACTTCTAAGAATCATCTCAAAAATGAGGTTAACCGTTAGAGCAAGTAAGTGCTCATTAGTGCCATTAACATTAATGCCTCCATCGTACGGCCCTTTGAGTAATGATAATAGCACGCTCTTTGCTAGTCTCAATGCGTCCCTATATTCTCGCGAACATTCTGACGTGCTCAAGTTAGTTACTTTTTTTTTTTTTTTGCAACTATTGTTTATCTGTTATTGTTTATTGCTAGTCTGCAGAGTAGTCCTTACATTAATATGCCATTGTCCTTGATAATCATTGCGTATTTACAAGCAGTTTGTTATTACTGTTAGAAGATATCAAAAAACAACAGATAAAATCTACTACTTAACGGTTCACATTTTTCTTTTACAGTACATAAACGATTAATAATAATAATAATAATAATAATAATAATAATAATAATAATAATAATAATAATAATAATAATAATAATAATAATAATAATAATAAGACTATTCCAGCATAAAAGTTATCAATTGCATCCCACTGGCAACAAGCGACGCATATTTTAACTTCACAAAAATTAGTTTCTCACGATTTTCTGGAAAACTACGTATGATAACATCTTCATTATGTCAAGTTGTTTATCTCAGTGTGATATATGTCTTACCTCTGGACAATATCACAGTAAAACAAATATTAAATATTAGGAGTACATCGTACTTTTGGACTACATCTCATTAACCATGGGAAGATTGAGTAGTGTATACTTTAGGATGTAAGTTTGAGCTTAACTTGCATCATACATTCTTAGGATTACAAAAAGGAAATTTGTTCGTTTGCGTTTGAACAAAATTCTTAGGATTACAAAAAGAAAAAATAATTTTTCCGAAATCCAGATTTTTTCCGAAATCCGGATTTTTTCCGAATTCCGGAATTTTTCCGAGTTCCGGAATTTTTCCGAATTCCGGATTTTTTACGAAATCCGGAATTTTTCCGAAATCCGGATTTTTTCCGAATTCCGGAATTTTTCCGAAATCCGGATTTTTTCCGAATTCCGGAATTTTTCCGAATTCCGGATTTTTTCTAAATTCCGGAATTTTTCCGAATTCCGGAATTTTTCTAAATTCCGGAATTTTTCCGAAATCCGGAATTTTTCTAAATTCCGGAATTTTTCCGAAATCCGGAATTTTTCCGAATTCCGGAATTTTTCCGAAATCCGGAATTTTTCCGAATTCCGGATTTTTTCCGAAATCCGGAATTTTTCCGAATTCCGGAATTTTCCGATTTTACTTTCCGGATTCCGGAAAGTAAAAATTCCGGAATTGGCCATCCCTAATCAAAATGTTATTCAAGGTTACTACTGTACATGTCAAAGCGGTGCTCGTACATTAGGTACATGTGCGCACATTGCAAGTGTCTTGTGGTATTTAGGCCATGCACATTTACAGAATACTAGATATGCCGATGACTCATTGCTAAGTACCACATTAAATGCTGCAAACCGAAATGATGAAAATAATGAACAGATAATTGATGAATTATTTTAACACCGTTCAGCATTAAGATATCTGTGGTTGGCTTTGGTAAAGGGCAAGGGTGCAGAATAATTCTACATGGAGGCTGAAGTATCAAGGAATGTTGCGTACTTAAACAGCGATCTAAAAACACTCTAGTCTACTACGATTAGTGGCTTCGACGTTTTTATCCACCATATTGGATCTGCAATCTTGAATTCAAGAATTTTGACCTCAGATTTATAACCAACGACCCAAAATACCCTAGTAAATAGCTATTTGTGGCTACATTCAGGAGTTTCGTGTTTTGATCCGCCATATTGATAATCCATCTTGAATTCTAGAACTCTCACCTCAGATTCGTAATCAGCGATACGTGAAACCCATTATATCGTCGGTGAGACCAAAACTGTAGGTATTTCAACACATACGCGCAACTATAAACTACAGTAATATGGAACATCTGTAAGGTAATTCACGGGGAGGGGGGGAAATGTGGGGGGCAAAGGGCGGTGTCAAGTGGGGTAGTTTGATAGTCTAACATGTGGTTGTTTAGGGTCCTTGTTGAGTTGATTAAAACAACAAATTGTTTTACATGCTGAAATCAGTTCAATCCCCCCTAGCTACTTGGAGGCGGGTTTTTGGGGGGGAAGTAGTGGATTTCGGTCTTTTTGCCCATTGAGACTTTTGATCCACATGTTAAGAACTATCAACCAGCGAAGTTTCAACAACATTAACCGAAAGCCACTTTCCATAAGAAAAGTGCGGGGTCCTTTGCCAACGAGTTGATTGAACTGTCGCCAATATTTGGTAGAATGGGATGTTTCGTTGAGTTTATTGCAAGTTCTGGTCCAGTGATGGCGTTTGTATGCGATGATGTAGTTATGAGTGATGCGAAGATATTGTCTATGGAGGCGAAGTGTTTCTAAATTACGGCTGCGGGTGTATTCTCTGTAGGGACGTCGAGCTGCAGTTATGAGAGAAAGTATCGTGGAGGAAGTTTCGGTTTGTTCGAGGAAATATATGCGGTTGGAATGTGTTGATCAGCAGCCGTATGTAAGGTTTAAGTGAGATGCCGAACGGCAGTGTCTAGGTCATGTTGTGATGTTAACTCTAAAGTAACAGAAAGTGCTGAGGTGATGGTCGCTTGGTACGCTGGCCAGTTGGCCTGATGATACACATACACTTTCTCTTCGGTATGGCATGGTGCGGAGAAGTGTTAGTAGCAAGGGACAGCTTGATAGGAACGTGGTCGCTCCCCAAAGAATCCAAAACGTCAATATTGATGTGAGAGTTGAGTGTTGTAGAGGATATAACGATATCAGGTGTGGTATTGCTAGAGGGGCGAGTTGTCCGAGGAAGTACATGCAAGTGGCCTGTCGTATTAAGCGTGACGATATTAAAAAATCGTTGTTTTTCATGTTGAGGCCGGCTGTAAAAATTGATGTCCCCATGATAATGAATTTACGATAGGTGTCAGAGAGGTGTTGAAAAAACTGACATAGTATATCCTGTCTCGGCCTGATATAGATGGTTGCGAAAGCTACAAATGGTTCCTGAGATATAAGAGAACAACATTGTATTCGGGGAACTGAAAGCAGGAGGTAGGATAATAGAGCGATGGTGAATGCGAGATTGCTAGCCAATAGCTGTACCTCCATGGAGACAAGCGTCGTTCGGTCCATCATGTCTGTGGAGAACGTATTTAAGAATATAGCAGGGTATATATGGAGCCAGGAATGTTTCGTTGAGAGCAAAAGCGGAGATGCTTTCCTCCAGAAGAAATTGCTGAAACAGTACTTGATGCATGAGAAGAGATCTTATGTTCAAGAATAACAAATTGTAAGGCATAATGGTGAAGACCAGAAGTATGGAAATAGATCTGATACTACGGAACATGTTCAAACAGCCGTTTCAATGGGTTGAATTTGGAAATTGGAATTTGGAATTGGAAATTACAATTTGAATTTGGATCCACTGTATGTGGCGTGTAAAGTGAGATTGTAAAAAAGTTTAGCGGAGTGAATGATTGATTAAGGACTTGCTCGAGCTGAAATGGCATCTGTAAAATAAGAGTTATGAATCGTAATAGGTCTTCTACTGTGAGAGGATGTGTCAGTGAGTTTGCAGGAGGGGTGCTGTCATCAGAAGTTTTGATGGGTGCTACTAATTCTGGCTTATCAGTTGCAGGTGTGGGCTTGGCACGTCAGCGATAACTGTATGTAGGGTGCGTTTCAAGGCAAGTGGTGCATTGAGGAGATGCGCTTGAATTGGAACAATTTCGTGTCAGGTGATTACCACTAGAGTACCCGCATTTGACGGGTTTCTTACAATTATGGGTGTAATGATCGTTGTAAGTTTGGTATTTCTCACATCGTGTTGGGTGAGGTGGAGGCGGGAGAGAAGGCTCTACCTTGTAGCGGCGGCGATATACGTAAGCACCGTTAGCCAAAAGGTGATCAATTATTTGCTGCTGGTCGATCAGAACACGCACAAGATAGGTAGGGCAACTGTTGTTAGGAATTCTAATACATTTTTTTTATTTCCAGGCCCTCGTATCGCATCTCATCAAAGATTTCATCGTCAGTGAGTTCGGGTTCAATGCCTCGGATAACTATTGATAGAAGTGGTGGACGACGAGGTGGTGGAGGTGTATTCCGTTGGCTCTGATTGAGAGGTGTGAACACAGCCTATGGTCCAAAAATTTCATATGTAGCTTTGTTTCTAACATAAATATGAAGGTTAGGTTTAGGCGATTATAATATGATTCCGTCCCTAGTAGGTAGGATTTGGTGGACATCAACGCGCGGAACATATTTATTGATTTGCATTTATTGATTTATTTATTTTAATGAAGATGGCGCGTGCAGTCCGGTACTTGGTATCGAAGTTCTTTAGGATAAAATTGCACATAGTTACTCTGTTAGCTGGCAAAGTAGGAGAGAAGGGCGCATTAGCCCAGTCCATCTCGGTGTTTCTCACAGTCACTGAGGCATTGGAACACTCTCCATCAGAGCTATAGTTCATTGGTTTCTTAGCGTCTGACTCCTTGGAGTGCCTAATTGGAGATCGTGAGAGAGATCGAGTTTCAGTCTGCTTAGAGGTGTCTGCTTTAGTTGTCTTCGTACCAGCAGAGTGGCTGGTTTCGTGGTTGTACCCTTCGCTCCCGTCGGGGAGGGGAGCATGATGATGATTTAACCTAGCAGAGTATACTACTCAGATGAAAGAGTTTCGACGCAACAGTATGAAGAAGGTACTAAAGGAAGCCGATTGTGGCTCTCACTTGAGGCAGTAATACGTCCTCGCGGAGATGTCGGTCAATGCAAGAACTGGCCCCCCACAATATTAGATGAAGAAACGATTAAATGACGATGGCCACGGGCTCCCACTTGAGTCAACAATATGGACTGCAAAAGGATGTCGATTGTCTGTAGCAGAACAATTCTCCGCAAATGAACAAAAATACAATTTGATGCTCACAGATGCTTACAGATCTATGGATCAATTATCTATCCTGAATTCTGAGTTGAGATTTTACACGTTTCTTTTAGGAGTATGGGAATAGGGTAACATAGTGAAATCTTTAGTCATCAATTAAGTTTCATCATGCAGAAAATAAGTTCCCACTCCCAGCCATTAGAGGGTTACGCCCTCTCTTTGGCATGAAGTTTAGAGTAGCACTGTTGAGTTCAAGGCAATGATGATATATTGGCAAAGTGCAGTAATCATGAACACAAATATTATTAAATGCATAATAAATTCATAAATTGTTTCTGAAAAATATATAACAGAAAAGTGCAGATATATTATTGAGGTGCTAAGATACGAATATAAATCACAATACATAATAAATATAATAGAATAAAGAATAATGACGATTATGAAAAATGAGGTGAAGTGCTTACTCGTCACAAACAGATTTATATTAGCAAGACAGATGCAGGCTTAAATCTTCTGTCCCGGGGAAGCTCGGTTCTAATGAACACATTGGGAAGCCCTTGTTAGTGATGAGGATCTCTGTGCTAAGATGGAAAGAGATGAGGAATATGATGATCAATGACATATACTACATATATTTCCCTTTCAGCTGCAGGAAGATGTTCGTGTTTCCACACATAGATATGAAGATATTTAAAGGTGAATGTTTGTGTCGATATGCTGCGTCGATAAGTGAGTCGGTGTGAAGTATATCCAAGAATAGCGGATGGCCTGTTTGGATGCGAGAGGTTATGTACCTAAGGCGAATTTGTGCGAGATGCTCGGTGATCTTGGGAAAGTCTATATATTCATATGTTAGCCACGTCGGATATGGAAGGTTAATTCGATACGCCAGTCGAATAGCATGTCGTTCCAGTATGCTGAGCTTTTCATAAAAAGAAACAGAAGCATTGCACCAAGCGGTATGCCCAAAAGTAAGGATGGGACAGAGGAATGCTTTGTAAGTATGAAGCAAAATATCGGCTTTAAGTCCCCAAGTTGTTCCTGTGAGGCGTCGCAAAAGATTTAATGTAAGATTGGCCTTGTCCGTTAGTTTTTTCAAGTGAGGATTCCAGCTGAGCTTTGAATCGAAAACCACGCCTTGATAGGTAGCAGTGGTGAAAGGGCGTACAAGGTACCCATCAACAGTTATGCGTAAGAGAGTTGGGTTTCTGTGGACTTTGGAACGACATTTAGGCTGTAGAGAAACTAGAGCTTGTGTTTTCTCCGAGTTGATCATTGAGTGCCATTTCTTACACCACTTGACGAAATTATCAAGTGTTGCTTGTAAAGCAATGTTAAGCTGATGTATAGTTTTGCCGAGTGCAAGAAAAGCTGTGTCGTCAGCATATTGAAAAATAAAGACGTTGCGTGGTACAGAAGGAATATCGGACGCATAAAGGATATATAAAAAAGGACTGAGAGCTGATCCTTGTGGTACACCAGTTAGAGGAAAAGTCGGCCAGGAGAGTATTGTACCAACTGTAACATAAGCTATGCGATTTGAAATGAAAGAATTTATTAACCTGAGACAGCACACGGGAAGTTTTTTAATGAGACCATAATGTCAAACCTTATTGAACACCTTCTCTAGATCCATGAGAATAAGACATGATGGTAAGGCTTTGTTATATTGGTTAGTAATGGTTGTGCATAGACGAAGTAGCTTGTCATTTATGGAAAATCCAGGACGAAAGCCCGCCTGATGGACAGGTAACTGACAAGTTGTGTCAAGGTACTTATGGAGTCGGCAATCGGGATTTTTTTCCAGTAACTTACTGAATACTGAGGTAAGCTGAATGGGTCTGTAAGACGTTACTGAATGTATAGGTTTATTAGGTTTGTGAAACATGCAAACCTTGGAGACTTTCCAATCTGAAGGGTAGAAACCAGATTTAAGAATGAAATTGTGTATTGTTACTAGGAGTAGCAGAAGTGATGGCGTTGCTTCTTTGATATGTCTGTAAGATATCGAATCGGTCCCAGGTGCTGTATTTCTTTTCCGCTCTAGTGCCGTATGGAGTTCATTGACTGTGATGGGTGAAGTAAGAGGATGATTTGGGTGAATGGCGGGCTTCGGGGAAGGTTGTAAGGCAGGAAGACAAGATATATCTGTCCGTTCACAACGTTTGTTTTACATTTTTTTCAAAGGGTTACGTCCTTTCTTCAGTAGTTATAGAGTTTTACTTGTATTGATAGTTGGGCATTGAGAGTTTGAGGAGCATTAATTTATTTTATTCTTTTGTGGTCATCATTTTTTTCTTTCTTCAAAATGGCTTTGGAGGCATCAGTTGCCACAAGGAAGGCATCAGTATACGTAGGGTCAATTATTATTCACTATTACATTTAGGAGGCCCCGGCAATGGTTGTGAAATGAGAGATGAGTTGAAGTGCTAATAGACGCCACAACAAACACAGGGATATGGTTAGTGTAGACAAATGAATGGTTATCTTCTGCCCTGGGGCGTCACAGGGCTGATGATGACAGATGAAGCCCGCTGCTAAAAACATTGATGGAAATACTAGTGCAGAGATGGATAAATGCATGGACTAAGGCAAGGTGGACGGTATATAGCAAAATCGGGTTTTTTGGGTTTCGTTATCGTCTAAAGTCTTATGGTAAAGAGTAAGAAGATGTTGAAGAGGTGTAGCTTGATGTTGAGGAGGGGTATCATGAATGATGTCCTGGTGAAAGGTGTCGAGGAAGAGCGGATTACCTTCGGCAATGACTTTTGTTATGTATTTTGTGCGGAGTGTTTCCAAGTGTTGTAAGATGGTGGGAAAGTTGATACGGCAATAGAGATCGGCAGTTGGTGCTGGTAGTTTTATGTGATAAGCAAGGCGGAGAGCATAGCGTTCGGATATTGCAAGTCTAGTATATAGTGCGTCAGGGGCAGAGATTCAGCATATAACCTTATAAGTCTTAATAACAGTGTCAGTATGTAAGTCCCAAGTTTTGCCCAATAGCCGCCGGGAAAGGTTTAATCGATTTGTAGCCTGTGATCGGATTTTCTGTAAGTGAGGTTTCCAGCTGAGTTTTGAGTCAAAGATGATTCCGAGGTATATTACTTGTGATGATGGGCGTATGAAAGTGCCATTGACGTGAATATGAAGAAGAACAGGATTATGATAAATTCGTGATCGGCAGCGAGGTGGAAGAAAAATTATAGCCTGTGTTTTGAAGGGATTTATGGTTAGGCGCCACTTGTCACACCAGGAAGTGAAAGCATCAATTGCTTGTTGGAGTGTTCGATTTATCTGTTGAACAGTGTTGGCTGTGGTGAAAAAAGCTATATCGTGGGCATATTAATATAATGAGACATTTTGTGGTAGAGAGGGCATGTCTGCTACGTATAATACATAAAGAAGGGGTGAAAGAACAGAGCCTTGAGGAACACCACAGTGAAGAAAGATCGGATGTGAAAGTGGTTGGTTGATGGCAATGTAAGTCATACGATTTGAAAGGAAAGAATGGATACATCTGATGTAGGAGAAAGGAAGATAAAAAAGTGAAGTTTTGCGATGAGGCCGGCATGCCAAACTTTGTCAAAAGCCTCTTCAAGGTCGAATAATAACAGGCAGGAGGGTATGGAGGTATTGTAATGATTAGTTATGGCAGTCGTGAGGCGTAAGAGTGGATCGGAAATACTGATGTTTGGGCGAAAACCAGCTTGATGAAGAGGAATGAGGTTTCGTTCAGAAAGATGGGTATGAAGGCGACTGACAAGAACGCATTCAAAGATTTTGCTGAGTACTGATGTTAGTTGTATATGACGGTATGATGAGAGTTCTGTAGGAGATTTATTGGGTTTGGTGAAAAACAGAGTTTTTGAGATTTTCCATTGTGGTGGATAAAAGCCGGTGCGGAGAATGAAGTTGTATATGGCTGCAAGAAGTGTATATAAGACGGGAGAAGAGGATTTTATGAGTTTATAAGTTATATGGTCAAAGCCAGGCGCCGTGGTAAGTTTCAATTTGATGGAAGCTGAGATATCTCCAGGAGTAATGGGATGATTAAAAGGTGAATCGGTGAGTTGATGGTGAATGTTGGGTTGTAGGAGGGGAGAGTGCGGATTTGCAAGGCGTTCGACACGTCGGGTGATAGTTTAATGTGGTAGTTGTACACTAGGGTTAAATATTTCTTGGAAGAAGAAGGCAAAAGCATTTGCTTTATCAGTATCGGTTTGGAGAGGATGATGATGGGAAATGATAGGGTATGTCGAGTTTGACCAGTGAACTGATGGAATTTTTGCCAGAATTTGGTAGGATGTGATGTAGTTGAGAGGGAGTTGCAGGTGGAGATCCAACGTTTTCTTTTATAGGCAGTAAGGTAATAATGAAGCATGCGAGTCCAACGACCATGCTGTGCTAAGGATATAGGATTATGAGTACGTTGAGAGTCACGGAAAGAGCGGCGAGAAGCAGTAAGGATGGAATGATATTGTGGAGGGATCGTAGGTTTGTGTGAATGACGTATACGTAGAGGTATGTTATTGTTCGTGGCTGTGTCAAGAGATGTTGTGAGTTGGTCAACAAGGTCATAGAGTTCGTGTTCTGAGGTAGGCTCTTGAAGATGTATAGAATTTGTAAGTTCCCCTTGAAAATTAGCCCAATTTGAATGATTATAATCAAAGTAGTGAATGGGCGGTGATTGTGTTTGAGCTGAGTGGGTGAGAATAATATTGAGTAGTATCGGAGCATGCTGGTGGGGCGAGATGGCGATGGGAGATGATGAAATCGGCGGCAATGATGTTAGTTGTGAAACTGTTGTTTCTCAGCCTGCGGGTGGCAATGAATATTTATGTCTGCCATGATGATGTAATGCCTAAAAGTATTGTCAATGTATTGAAAAAAATCATATGGTATGGGGTGGCCTGGTGGAATGTAGATAGTGCATAGAGTTATGATTTTGTTGCGAAAACGTAGTGTGATTATGGAATACTCGGGAAGGTTATGTGGCTTTGGAAAATAGTGAATGCATACAGGGATATTGTGATATGTTTCAATTGCAGTGCCTCCATTTGCTCGTTGGTATGGTCTAGAGCAATCATTACGGTGTACTTGAAACTGTGGAAACGGACAGGATGTGTAGGTTTGAGATAGGTTTCGTTCAACGCAAAAGCCTGTATTTGTTTCTCCCTTAGGAATTGTTCAAAAACTGCTTTGTGAGTGAGAAGAGATCGGATATTAAGGAAGAGGAAAGTGACTGCCATGAAGATTGATAGTTTTAGAAGTTGGTGGGCGATGGTTGTAAATTATAAAGATGGCCATTCTGGATCTGTTTTAGTAGGTATAATGGAAAACTGGGCAGGTGGACCGGTGTAAGTAGCAGAAAGTTTTAGGCCAAATAAATGTTGGGCTATGTGATCAACCTGCATAAGAATGTTTAGGCGTAAGAAGGGTTGGATATTTTGAAGAACAAGAGTGGTGAAACGGAGCAAGTCTTCAGCTGTGATGGGATCTCGTAAGAAGTTAGCAGGTGGTGTAGCGGAATCGGTGGTGGGGATGGGAACGGATAGTTAAGGTTTATCAGTTCGTGGAGCAGGTTTTTGATGGCATTTATAATTATATGTTGGGTGTTGTTGATGGCAGGTATTGTATAGAGGTGTTTGTTTCAGGTTAGGACAGTTATTAGTGGAATGGTCCTCATTGCAGAGTCCACAGCTTGGTGAGTTTGCTTATTCAGATGTGAGGCATATGTTTGGCATCTTCGCAGCGGATTGGAAGTGGTGGTGAAGTGCAAGGTGGTTCTACTCTATGGCGTCTGCGATAGATATAAGCACCATTTTGCAGCAGATGAATATTGTAAGTGAATAATGATGGAAGAATTGCTGAATGACAACGTTAGAGGAAACAGGAGTATCGCGAAAATGCACACATACATGGCGAACAACATGATTTATACACTATGAGCAATAAAAGGGTATTGCAACTATATATTGCGATGGGATAGAACGGGGAAACGAAACAAGGGTACAAACAACCAATGGAAGCCATTTTTGTTGCGATGATACATCTAAAATATAGAGACAAGGATGAATTTTGCACAAGTTTACGTAAATTGGTAGATGCAGAATTGTTCTTTTTATTGGTCCATAATAAATTGCCCTTAGCTTATCAGCATGTATGATATAGCATCATTATAAGGCATTTCCTTAGCCTATATGCAACCAGCACAATAAGGAAGATATGAGGACGCGAATAGCTAGGGGAATGATTTTGAATTAACATTACTGTGACACTGTGAAAGTAAACGAGAATTATGAGTGGAGGGTTAGCACTGTTTGACAAGTTGACTTGATTTGATTTAGTTTAACTTTTTTTTTGCAGCTAGGTTATATGAGACATGGATTTAATGACCAACGTGGAATCCGAACCACACAATGTTTTACCAAAAATTGATCCTACATTTTCCACGCCAAAGGTGAGTATGCTAACCGTTTTTCAACTATGAAATGCTACTGTTTGACAAGTTATGAGTGTATGGATAAGATGAACGTTACTATAGAATTATTATATTTATATTACTAATAGTGGAAGTGTTTATTACATGACCTGTATCTAACCGAGAACAGAGAGAATTGTTTGTTCTTATTTGACTTGATGAACTTCTGAAGTATTTTATAAAGTTTGAACTTTTTCATCTATGTTTATTAACATACACATTTTAAAATTTTGAACGCCATATCCTTTCACGCTTACAACTTACTTTAAAGTATGGCAAACCAAATATACAGATTTCTATGAAAGACATACATATAAACCAACAGACAAACATCTTTATTTATAACCATGGAAACGTAGATGACAATGAGTCTAGCTAGTTTTTTATTCTTGATAAAGAAAAGAAAGAAAGAACCCCGTAGAATTCTTATGGAAATTGGATTTCATGGAAAAATCACTGACTCCGCGATATGTTAAAGATTTACTCACTAACAAACCGAATCGAAAAATAAGCAGAACCAAAAGTTCACTGAAGTAACCGTGCAAGGCAGGGAACACTTGGAAAATATTGGGAAAATCTTTTCCAGAAATTTCTCCCATGAACCTCGAACATTTCTGGACTGATTCTGGGTATCTGAAAAATAGTATAAGTAACAAGAAATCTGCATGCGAAGTTTTGTATCGCTAGAAAACATTTTGTAGCATCGAAATGTAAAAAAAAAATAATGGGTAGACTAAGATCAATTACGTGACACCACACACCAAAGATATACTATACATTAAAGAATACAATTTCGTTCACCCACTGTTTTCACATGTTAACAGTATTTCCAATGTTATCAATTAAAATAATTAGCTTGAAATACCCGTATTAATGGGCTTCGAAATAATATCGGTCTAACAGAAAGAAAGAAAAAGCTAAATAATACCTGTATAACTTTTAACTCTTTTGAAGCTTGGGATAGCAATTTTACGAAAGGCAGAAATTAATTTAATTTTATTTATTTGTTTTACGATGTACATCTAACAATGCCAAAACTAATTGAGAAGGTATCGCTCAGAACTTGTTTATTAAGTATTTTTCTTTGCATTTAATTGATAGGACTGAGAAAACGTCGTTTAAAATAACATGTCTTGTAAGAAAAGAAGTAATTTAATTTATATATTCTGATATTGTAAGACTAATCCCTTGGCACTTTGTTTGAATGTACTATTGAATATATTTTAAACTAAGACGGAAAAATTAAACGCAATCTGTAAGTTTTACGTACCACGGTTATATCGGGTAGGTTAAAGGAGACAAAGATTATGAGAAATTAATGAAATGCTGGAATGAACAAAGTGGGAGGAAGCGGGAGATCCCCAAGAAAACCCACGAGCACAGTCTTTGTTCTTCAGAAAGTCCACACAGCGCGAGCTGGGATTGAACCAGAGAATCCAAGCAACAAGGGTGAACGCTCTACCATTGAACTATAGAGCACTCTTAAGCTAAGAGGAAGATGCCTGTTAATGACAAAATATACACCATTTAAAATAGATGAATAAAAGGTACCATGGGCGTAATGCAACCAGGAATTTTAAATTGTTCCAACAACAATTTACTATGTATTATTCGATTCAATTTTGAGTAATCCTCAAGAATATCAGAACACGAATTAAGATCCAAAGATCGTGACCAACAACATGATTTATTTACCATGACCAATAAAATGACAGAATTCTTGCTAATGATAGCACACACACACACACACACACACACACACAGGTTTGTATTTGCTACATTCCGGGGCCATGAGCATCAGACCTACATAATGGGAACCCATAGAAATAATGGTCCTAAAGCAAAAATCGAACTTTTTCATACTACTTACATGATGCTGATTACGAAAATCGTCCTCTATCGTTAAAAATAAGCTATTGGTACAATCCGTTAAAGTGAAGACCGCCGGCACGTTGAACTCAAAATCAAGAACCTTGTCACACACTAAGAAACACACACCTACCAACGGAAACCGAATATATGAGCAACTTTCTTAACACACGTACCAACAGAAACAGTAAATATGAGAACCGTTAATGTGTGTACACATGTGAGAAGAAAGAGTATAGGTGAGGAATTAGTGCAAAACACACATGCAGGTAGAAGTAGTATAAGTGAGGTATTTTATTAAACGTACATGTTAGAAATATATTATATAAATATAACTTACAAACACATACATATGTTTTAAAGCATTTAATTATAAAAGTTTGTAATTACTTGCTAGCAAAAGTCGAATACCAGAACTCGTATATGATTATCATTGGCAATTTACAGTAATAGTTTCAAAGTAAAATTTACACTAAATTTATCGGAATTCAATTAATTGATTTCCCTTAATTTCGATGTGGAATTCGACACGTTACGTTGCTTCTTGACCAACAAACTTACTATGCACGAGAAACTGGTTTCGATTCTCGGCGAGAACACCTTGAAACTTGAATACGAGACGCTGGTTCGACTCTATCTTGAATTGTAGGTCTCATATTGCCTCGGTATTGAAAAGAGAGTGTAAACTCCAACTAACCAAACTTACCAAATGTTTAAACGGAATGTGTTGTACGTTGCACCCACGAAATTTGAAATAATATGATTTCAATACCTTTTGAAAAAGAATTATTAGGACACTTTCATACTAAATATAGTAACACAATCTAATGTATCTTAGATTGTATTAGGAACTTAAAATTTGTTTCTTTCCAATTGATGTAGAGTATCATCCGAATATAATATGTTTTAGGAATTGCCTTTTACTGTAAACTACTGACAAAGATTGTGTTCTATTGTCCAGTATCCCGTAGTTCGGTGTCCATGTTAATTTATAGGCTAACATATATTGAAAATTGCTATTAGATTTGTATAAACCAATCTTATTGAATTATACACTGTGTACATTTGAAAACTACCCAGTGCGATTGCCGGTGAACCACAAAAGATATGAGCATGCTGTTGATGGGAAACGGATAGGAACGAAGGGGGGCGTACGTGTATGGTATTGGCGATGTGCTGAAACCTAGCCCACCAACAACAAAATTGGAAGTGGGAAGATGTACTTCGAAACATATCAAATGAAAGGGTGTGAAAAAAGAAATAAGTTGGTAAAAGTAACATTGCAATCGGACAATTGGTTCTCCAGCAACAACAAAAAATGTAAATGATTTGGATGAAAACATTTTCTTATACTATTAAATGTTCCAATTGAGAATATAGAACAGTATGAATGCGTAATGCGACTAACATATCCAAATGCTTCAACAATTTGAGTAACCCACTGAGTAGCCCAAATAATTTTACGATTTTTTAATCTCTAAAATGTGTCATCTTCCTCGGGCTGGGCATTAAGCTGATTGTAAAGTTTGAAATACAGGCAACTGGGGTAAGACGCTGTTCTATTTTAATTCAGGATTCAATGTATCAGATCAGGGATTCCAAACCTAAAGTCTATAGCTCACATGTACCTGAGCTAAAGGTTGAAGGGAAAGGTCACCACTTACTCGTCTCCGATTTTATTTAAATAACAAACTATGCTAATTATATTGTATTGTCTACAGTGCGTTACAATGAGTTTTATGTTATATATATGGGCAGAAATAACCTCCCACGAGCTTATATATATATAAACATCCAATAACGAATACTTCCGTAATGTGGACAGATTTCTTGTTCCGGTAAAAATATCCAACATTGTACTACGGGCCAGATTCCTCTGAAATCACAGTTGTCACGGACCATCTTCTCTCTCTCCTCCCTTTATGACATGTTACTAGCATGTCACCTCTTCAGAACTATTCTAGATTAAGACTTATTTAGCACATCAGACTTCAACTCTTTGGAAATTCTGAGTACAATGCAGTAGACAGAAAATTCTATTTAAATATTTCGCCGGTTTTAGGTGATGATTACACAGACAATGTCTATTTGACAAATGTGGCATTTCTTTATTTTTTGTGTTAAAAAAAGAAAATAAAACTAGTTTGTTTCACTTGCAGTCGTATAAGAAGGTAACCCACTATCAGTTAAAAGAAACATTTATAATGCAGTATGAAACGAAAACTGAAAAAAATATACGGTAATAAAAATTTTGATATGAAATCTCTAATCTGATAAGGAGAAAAATGCACCGTTTACAGTTTGTATTGTGTGTAACTGTTTCATGATAAACATGATCGGATTTCTTTTTTATCTCTATGATAAATAATTCTACATCGAGTTATTCAGCAATGGTTGCAGGCATCAAATGGTCGGTCGTTGCATTCTGCAATATCAGCCTGTGTACTAACCAACCGCAAAATCAGCAACAGTACTGGCGATCAACTTGCGATAATACAGTGACCATTATCTCTCATATGTATCGCACAATGCTACTTAATGTTCTGTCCAACGACGTACGCACGAGAGTGGAACTCGGAGTTCGGAATTCAAACCATTCCTTGAACAAGATATTATGGAAAAATCAATATTTATCGATATTACACTTAAGTAACAGTTGTCTTAGAGTGAAAATATTTTCTTGAACTTCCCCTCTTTCTTGATGAAACGTTGTGAATGACACTGATTCTGCCTAAGTGAATTGCAAAAGATTGCGACTGGCCGCAGCAACCACTTCCGCCTGAGTGCATTGTAACTTAAAAAATAGCTAGCTACTTGGAACATAATTCAAACCAAAAAATAGCAATTTATTTCATATTCAACAATACAAGTAAGCGTACTCAATATGCGCGTTTCCTTTTTGAACGAAAACAGGAATTTATACGTGTTTTATTTTTAGATACTATTATCAGACCTCCGAACTGTGCTATGCGTAAGTGTCAGAAGCCATAGAATGGATACGTCCGTCCGTTCGTCTGTTGGGAGGTTTAAAAACAAAAATGGTAAGAGATATTCAGAAACGGTTGTTTACAATCAATTCAGCTTCTTAAGAATATGTTTCGTCTCCGCCATTGACCTCTATTCCAACGAGAAGTGCTATTTCATGTTTCCATTCAACGAAAATGGCATCAGATAGTGAGAGGCGTTTTTTTGTAAATATACATGGTCTGAATACAACATATTATAACTGTCTGCAACACTCCACTCCACACCCAACGAAGGGGTTCACATTTATTATTGCTTCCGGTTTAAATATTAATTTCTGTACAGCAAAACAATAAGAATGGGATTTTTTGAAATCGATTCAGTGTTCCAAGAATCAACTCCATCTCCTTCGTTAACTCTCTATACAAACTGGAATGGTTCAAATTCACCGTTTCCGGTTTCAATCTTTGTCGCCATAGAGTAAAAATGGCGAATATAGTGACAGGCTTTTTTTAAAAATGATTTCACAAATTGATTCACAGTCGTAAGAGAACACATAACTACAGTCCACAACATTTTACGAAACCGGATATGGTTCCTGATTTCCGTAGAGCAAAAACCGTAAGAAATATTGATATGGGGATTTTTGGAATCGACTCTGCGTCTCAAAAATAGGTTCAATGTCGTTTGGTAGGTTAACTTTTTATTTAAACCTAAAATCTTTCAAAAGAACTATTCCAGTTTCAACCTTTGTTACCAAAGAACAAAAATGATATTAGACAGCGACGAGCTTTCTTTTCAATCGATTCAGCGTCTAAAGATAACATATTATCACAACTCGTAACACTCTCCCAAAGTAAGAAGTGATTGAAAATTACTAGAACTTTAGGTCACCGTTAAGCATTGATTTTGACAGAGAAAAAAAAATATATCGAAGCTTTTTTTGCAGTTGACTGAACGTTATAAGAATAGGTTCTTTCTCTGTTTACCCTCTATTTAAACAGAACGTGAATAAAATTAACAATTTCCGGTTTCATGATATATCGCCATATAAGTAAAACAGTAATAAATAGCGAGAAGCGATCTTTGACATCTGATTCAGCGTCCCACGAGATCATACCATCTCCAAGCACAACACTTGACCAACACCGATAGTGGAATAACTTTACATGTACTTGTGGTCTCAATATTTGTTTCCATAAGTCAAAAACGTAAGATATGTTGGTTTTTCTTTGCAATTGATTTTGCGTCATAAGAATGAGTTTTATATTATCTTATAATACATTATTTAAAACGAAAGTGGTTAAAATTAACGATTTCCGGTTTCAGCATTTATTGCTATAGAACAAAAGCAGTAATGGATAGTGAGTAATGGCGTTTTGATATGGATTCAGCGTCCGCGGAAGAGGTAATTTCTTAATTACTGATCCTCTATTCAAGTAGTTACAAATGTGCTAGTTCAAGCTTCATCATTGAATTTTCGTAGTTTGGAAGTCTACTGTAGTTTCAAACAGTGACAGGAAACTGATTTGTTAATTAATTATATCATATAATGCTTTCAATGAACATTTAGAAATGCATTTCAGATAACTTTCAATAATATAATTACATATACGAAATGAAACACTGAGTACAGTCACAATTAAGAATTCTCCACATTTAATAAAATTTATTAGAAAGCAAAAGTAAAAGGTATATCTTCTTTGTTCGTACTTTTAGAGGTGTCGTACACAAGGTCATGGCGGTTGAGGGAAAGAACACTGTCAGTCAGAGGTGATCAACGGTGTGCGATGACTTTTTTTCTCAACAGAGGCTGCTCCTTACGTGGGTTCTCTATTATTAATTCATTTTTTTAAATATAGAGATTTCTTCTTGTATACGAGTACAGAACGAGACAACCCAATTTACGTGTTTGAATGGCTAGTATTAAACTCGGATTCCTGTAGATGATAGATTTGACTACAGCATGAGGTCACAATCCTTGATGTGACTCTCTCATCTGTTCTCGTCTGTTTCTTTCTAACATCTGCCTTCAGTTTAAGTGCAAATACTTCAGTCAGGTTGATACTCTTGATACGCCTGGCAATACTCACTAGTGACAAAGTTTCTTTGTTTTGTGTACTCTTTGGTATGGCCTCATCCAGGAGGAAGAATAAATGGAGGGCGCTGCATTCTGCATATTTCGTTACTTGTAAGTTGCTGCTTCGCACTCTAAAATAGGCTGACAGCACATCAGTTTCAAGATTAGCAAAAACATTCTTCTTCTTGCATTACATTGCCGGTGACAGGAGCATAGTAGAAAACCAGATAACCCAATCCACCGAATTTGTTCACTTGGCAGCAGCTACAGTAAACATGTCCAAGACGTTGCTGCAGTTAGTTCAAAAGTGTTGTGTTTTGACTTACAGAGACGAGGACTGTTGCATGCGATAGTTCTTATATGGCTCCAATCATTGCCGCATTTTGGGAGGCCTCCGCATATCCGCGGAGATGCGGAATTTGAAATATGCTTCCTGTATCGTATTATATAAAGTTGGAAAATACACTTTGACATGAAATACAGAGTTCAACTCCCGGTAGAAGCACATATCTGACTCAGATCCTACGTTAAACTGTACATCCAAGTCTTAATACTCTAAAGAATAGTCGAATTAGTCAGTCTTTTTCTTTAGAATTTATCGCAAATGAAATGAAATATTAGAGTTTTACCTCAATTGATTATGCCGGTTAGGCTAAAGGAGACGGGAGAATTTATCGAAATTGAATACATATTTGAATTTCAATGCGTCATAAAATGTCACTCTTTTACAAGTTAGCGAATATTCAAAAAGGCATGCAAAGTTGACCTACTTAGCTTTTTACTTTTAGTTTTAATAACTCAAATTACATTGTTTGATAATAAGCATGTATGTTAGATGGTATGTAATCAAATTAGTTTTAGAGAACCGATTCTAAAGTTAAACGCAAGTGAATAGGTTAAGGAATGGCAAAAGACATTTTTTTTAGTAAATCCGGCAGTTTTGCTTCTTAAGCGAATGGCATTCATTGTGTTGAGTAAAGTACTTACAATCAAATTCAATAAGTCTGTAAGAGAGCCCCCTCGTTGCTAAGCGGTTAAAGTACGCGTCATTTCGTAGAAGATCCGGGTTCGATTCCCGAGGTGACATGTTCGAATCCCATGCTAAGCTGTAAGTCCACGTTTCATATAGCCTCGCTGCTGAAAGGGACACTAAACTGATATTCAACTCATAAGTCTGAATGACACATACTGTAATCATGGTTGAGCAATGTCGTATTTATTTTAATTCCCATCATTTTAATTCGTGATTTAGCAACAGATATATTGACAAAAAGACTAAAATAACTTAAAAGTTTATATATACACGACCCCAAAAGTGCATTACCACCTGCTATTCTTCTTTTCCTGCAATAGTAGGCAACCCAGAAAGCTCGGCAGTCATGTTGGTTGCGAATTCAAAAGGCGTTGGACCAAACCTCAATTTGTAACAAATGTATCAGTGGGGCAAAGTCCAAATAAGAGAATAAAACAAATTGTTAAGAATGAGAATTTTCTTATCGTGACGAGATTGGATAACATCAAAAGTTACAAAATGATCTTACTTACGCAGTTCAAACAAAATGAATGGCAACAAACAGATACCAAAGAAAAACATTCTCGTTTCCCCAAAAAAATAACCTCATAAAAAAGAAAAAAATTACATAATGTAAATATAAAACCAACACAAAAATTTAGAAATTCACACGCAAAAGGTAACAACTGAAACGAAGTGAACTAAATAGTGCACAAATATTCAAAGCATAAAATAAGAAAATACGGGTTTCGCATTTTCTTGAAAAAAAAAAACGGTTGTGTGGATCATTGACCCCTCCTTACCTTTGATCACGAAAAATCAAAAGTGCAAGTAACATTATGTCAGATGTGTGTAAAGAACAGGAAGAATTGCTACGAAATTTTACCTATGGACAATACGCAAAAAAAAAAAATAATACGGATTCTTTATTTTTCGCAAAAACCAGTTTTCCGGGGCAAAAGCCCCACCTACAGTTTAGAAAGTTGATGCGCCAAAGGCAAAAAGAAGTGAACCAAAGTAAATGAAATTCTTCACGGATATTGTAGACGTAAAACGAGGGAATACGCGTTACGTATTTTGCTGATAAAAAGGTTTGGGTGCGGCACCGACTCCTCTAAACTTTGATCACGAAAAATCAAAAGTGCTTGTAACATTATGTCAGATGTGTGTAAAGGGCATGAAGAATTACAAGGAAACTTTGTGTATGGATAACACGCAATAAAGAAGGAAAGCAGTTTGTTTTATTTTCTGCGAAAAATGGGTTTCAGGGGAAAAAAACGCCACCCCAAATTTTCAAAGTTGACACTCGAAAGGTATGAAGCGAACCAAAATGAATGAAATTTTTTACAGATATTGTAGACACAAAATGAAGGAATACGGATTTCATATTTTCCTGGAAAAGATGGTTGGGTGGGGCACGGACCCCTTTAAATCTTTGATCACGAAATACCAAAAAGTGCTAGTAACTGTATGTCAGATGTGTGTAACGGACAGGAAGAATTGCCACGAAACTTTGTATATGGACAATACGCAAAAAATAGACGAATACGGTTTTTTATTTTCAGCGAGGAAACGGTCTTAGGGGACAAAAACCCCCATCCAAAATTTCCGAAATTGACGCCCGGAAAGCAGAAAAGAGTGTACCGAAGTGAATAAAATTGTGCACAGATATTGTAGACATCAAACGAGGGAATACGGGTTTCATATTTGCCTGGAAAAATGGTGGAAGGGAGCACAGATAACAACAAACCTTCGATCACGGAATATCAAAAGAGCTGGTAACAGAATGTCAGATGTGTATAAAGTATATGAAGACTGGCAACTAAGCTTTGTGTATGGACAACACGAGAAAAAATAAAGGAAATCTATTTTTCTTATTTTCTGCGAAGAGACAGTTTTACGGGTCAAAAGTCCCCAATTAATTTTTTTTAAAGTTGACGCCGAAAGGCAAACACAAGTGAACCGAAGACAATGGAATTGTACAGAGATATTGATGACCTAAAATGAGGGATTACGGTTTTGTAATTTCCTTGAGAAAGGATTGGGTATGACACGAAACCCTCCAAACATTTGATAGAGAATTATCGAAAGTGATAGTAACAGTGTGTCATATTGTGTGTAAAGAACAGGATTAATTTCAACATTACTTAGTGTATGGACATTAGGCAAAATACAAACGAATAAGGTTTTTTATTTTCTGCGGAACAACGTTTTTAGTGGGCAAAAGCAACAAAACATAATTTTGAATGTTAACGCCCAGGAGGCAAAAAGATAGAACAGAAGTGAATGAAATAGTGCACAGATATTGCAGACGTAAAATGAGGATACGGGTATCGTACTTTTCTGGATAAAACAGTTTGGGTGCAGCACCAACCCCTCCATATCTTTGATCATGAAAAATGAAAAGTGCTAGTAACATTATGTCAGATGTGTGTAAAGGGCATGAAGAATTACAAGAAAATTTTGTGTATGGATAATACGCAATAAAAAAAGGAATGCGTTTTTTTTATTTTCTTCGGAAAATGGTTTTCAGGTGCAAAACAACGCCACACAAAATTTTCAAAGTTGACGCCCGAAAGGTAAGGAGCGAACCAAAATGAATGAAATTTTGTACAGATATTGTAGACGCAAAAGGACGGAATACGGGTTTCATGTTTTGCTGGAAAAGACGGTTAGGTGGGGCACGGACTCCTTTAAATTTTTGATTACGAAATATCAAAAAGTGGTAGTAACTGTATGTCAGATTTGTGTAACGGACAGGAAGAATTGCTACGAAACATTGTATATTTACAATACACAAAAAATAAACGAATACGGTTTCTTATTTTTTTTTACGAGAAAACGGCATTTACGGGCTGAAACCCCCATCTAAAATTTCCGAAATTGACGCCCGAGATGGAGAAAGGAGTGTACTGAGGTGAATAAAATTGTGCACAGATATTGTAGACATCAAACGAGGGAATATGGATTTCATATTTCCCTGGAAAAATGGTTGAAGGGAACACGGATAACTACAAACCTTTGATCACAGAATATCAAAAGAGCTGGAAACAGTATGTCAGATGTGTGTAAAGTATATGAAACCTCGCAATTAAGCTTTGTGTATGGACAATACGGGAAAAGATATTGCAGACGTAAAATGAGGATACGGGTATCGTACTTTTCTGTATAAATCAGTTTGGGTGCAGCACCAACCCCTCCATATCTTTGATCACGAAAATTCAAAAGTGCTAGCCACATTATGTCAGATGTGTGTAAAGGGCATGAAGAATTACAAGGAAACTTTGTGTATGGATAACACGCAATAAACAAAGAATGCTGTTTGTTTTATTTTCTGCGGAAAATGGGTTTCAGGGGAAAAAGAACGCCACCCAAAATTTTCAAAGTTGACACTCGTAAGGTATGAAGCGAACCAAAATTATTGAAATTTTTTACATATATTGTAGACACAAAATGAGGGAATACGGTTTTCATATTTTACAGAAAAAGACGGTTAGGTGGGGCACGGACCCCTTTAAATCTTTGATCACGAAATATCAAAAAGTGGTAGCAAGTATATGTCAGATGTGCTTAACGGACAGGAAAAATTGCCACGAAACTTTGTGTATTGACAATACGCAAAAAATAAACGAATATGTTTTTTAATTTTCAGCGAGAAAAAGGTTTTAGGGATCAAAGACCCCATTCAAAATTTCAGAAATTGACACCCGAAATGCAGAAAGTAGTGTAACGAGGTGAATGAAATTGTGCACAGATATTGTAGACATCAAACGAGGGAATACGGGTTTCATATTTTCCTGGAAAAAAGGTGGAAGGGAGCAAGGATAACTACAAACCTTTGAACACGGAATATCAAAAGAGCTGGTAACAATATGTGAGATGTGTGTAAAGGATATGAAGAATTGCAATTAAGCATTGTGTTTGGACAACACGCGAAAACATAAGGGAATACTGTTTTTCTAATTTTCTGCGAAGAAACAGTTTTATGGGTAAAAGCCCCCACTTAAAGTTTTGAAAGTTGACGCCCGAGAGGCAAACAGAAGTGAACCGAAGAGAATGGAATTGTACACAGATATTGTAGACATAAAATGAGGGAATACGGTTTTGTAATTTCCTTGAAGAAAGGATAGGGTCTGACACGAAACCCTCCAAACATTTGATCACGAATTATCGAAAGTGATAGTAACAGTATGTCATATTGTGTGTAAAGAACAGGAAGAATTGCAACATAACTTAGCATATGGACATTACGGAAAATACAAACGAATAGAGTTTTTTATGCTTGCGGTACAACGGTTTTAGTGGGAAAAGCACCAAACCATAATTTCGAAAGTTGACGCCTAGGATGCAAGAAGTGAGAAACCGAAGTGAATGAAATTGTGCACAGATATTGCAGACGTAGAATGAGGATACGGGTTTCGTACTTTTTTGCATAAAATGTTCGGGTGTACCACCGACCCCTCCATACCTTTGACCACGAAAAATGAAAAGTGCTAGTAAGATTATGTCAGATGCGTGTAAAGGGGATGAAGAATTGCAAGAAAACTTTGTGTATGGATAATATGCAATAAAAAAGGAATGTGAATGTTTTATTTTATGCTTAAAATGGGTTTCAGGTGCAAAAAAACGCCAACCAAAATTTTCAAAGTTGACGCCCGAAAGGTAAGAAACGAACCAAAATGAATGAAATTTTGTACATGTATTGTAGACACAAAATGAGGGAATACGGGTTTCAAATTTTACTGGAAAAGACAGTTAGGTGGGTACGGACCCCTTTAAATCTTTGACCACGGAATATCAAAAATTGCTAGTAACTGTATGTCATATGTGTGACGGACAGGAAGAATAAACACGAGTCTTCGTGTATGGACAATAAGCAAGAGGTACACAAATACGGATTTAATTTTTTGCGAGAAAACGGTTTTAGAAGGCAGAAGATCCCATCCAAAATTTCCGAAATTGACGCCCGAAAAGCAGAAAGGAGTGTACCGAAGTGAATGAAATAGTGCACAGATTTGCACACGTAAAATGAAAATACGGGTTTCGCACTTTTCTGGATAAAACGGTTGGGGGTGCCACCGACCCCTCCATACCTTTCATCACGAAAAATGAAAAGTGCTAGTGACATTGTGTCAGATGTGTGTAAAAGGCATGAAGAAAGGCAATCACAAGTGAACCGAATACAATGGAATTGTACAGAGATATTGATGACCTAAAATGAGGGAATACTGTTTTGTAATTTTCTTTGAAGAAAGGATCGGGTCTGACACTAAACCCTCCAAACATTTGATCACGAATTATCGAAAGTGATAGTAACAGTATGTCATATTGTGTGTAAAGAACAGGAAGAATTGCAACATAATTTAGTGTATGGACATAACGCAAAATACAAACGAATAGGGTTTTTATGCTTGCGGAAAAACGGTTTTAGTGGGCAAAAGCACCAAACCATAATTTTGAAAGTTGACGCCCAGAAGGGAAGAAGAGAGAAACGAAAGTCAGTGAAATTGTGCACAGATATTGCAGACGTAAAATGAGGATACGGGTTTCGTACTTTTTTACATAAAACGTTCGGGTGCGGCACCAACCCCTACATACTTTTGATCACGAAAAATGAAAAGTGCTAGTAACATTATGTCAGATGTGTGTAAAGGGCATGAAGAATTGCAACAAAACTTTGTGTATGCATAATATGCAATAAAAAAGGAATGTGAATATTTTATTTTATTCGGAAAATGGGTTTGTGGTGCAAGAAAAGGCCACCCAAAATTTTCAAAGTTGACGCCCGAAAGGTAAGAAGCGAACCAAAATGAATGAAATTTTTTACAAATATTGTAGACACAAAATGAGGGAATACGGGTTTCATATTTTACTGGAAAGGACTGTTAGGTTTGCCACGAACCCCTTTAAATCTTTGATCACGAAATATCAAAAAGTGCCAGTAACTGTGTATCAGATGTGTGTAACGGACAGGAAGAATTGCACGAAAATTTGTGTATGGACAATAGGCAAAAATAAACGAATATCGTTTTTTTATTTTCTGCGAGAAAACGGTTTTATGTTCCCCCGTAAAGTTTTGAAAGTTGACACCCCAAAGGCAAACAGAAGGGAACCGAAATGAATGAAATTGTACACAAATGTTGTAGACATAAAATGAAGGATTACGGGTTTCATATTTTCCTGGAAAATAAAGTTGGGTGGGGCACAGAATCCTCCAAACCTTTGATCACTAAATTTCAAAAGTGGGAGTAACACTATGTCAAATATCTGTAATAAACATAAAGAATTGCAACGAAAGATTATGTATGATCAATATGCAAAATTAAACTAATACGTTTTTTATTTTCGAAGCAAAAACGGGGTTTCGGGTTCAAGAGCTCCCGTCAAACGTTTTGGATTTAGACCCAAAAAGGCAAGAAATGGTCCGAAGTTATTTAAATGTCCACAAATATTTGACGTGGTAAGATCATGGAATACGTATTTCGTATTTTTTTTAAAGAAAAAAATTGAGGGGACCGAGGAGTTGAGTCGCGGGAGGACTGAACCGAAGCGAATGAAATTGTATATAGATATTGGATATGTAAAATGAATCATTTCGTGTTTCACAAGTATCGTGTCTCCATCCGATTTCTTCAAATTTGTCGTATCAACTACAAGCACAAACAGTATAACGAATTTAATAGTATTTCAGGAGGAACCTTTAACCCTTACAATGTTTTTGCGCATTAAAAACGGGTCAATTTTTTCCAGTTTGCTGTTGATCTGCCAGATTTGAAGGAAAACGGATAGGGACACTTGAGAAGGACAAAAGGCATTATTTTACATTGGTTCTATATAATAACTACACACAATTTCGATTGCTTCGGTCTATTCCTTCCTAGTGATGGGCAGTGGGAATATTCACGGTGGAAAGGAATTTAAAAAATGGGAATATTCCCTGGCCTATAAATTCCCGGGAAGGAATTTATTTACATTTCTTTACTTTATCTTCCAAATTATAAGAACAATATGACAAATTACTTTAATTTAATATATTATGATTTAATTCTAGGTTTTAGAAATTTGGAGGTTAAAAAATTTAAAATACTTTGACTGTACTTTATATAACTTATAATACAAATTTTCCTCCACTTTCCTTTGCACTAAAAAGTAAGGTAATAGTTTAGAATTGGGGGGAAATAACTAGAAAAAATTAGGATGATTTACGGAAGAAATGAGTTGATAGTGTTGTTCCAGTAGTCAACAAAGTATCGAGCAATAGGGGATTTATACAAAACGGAAAGGTAAGTGGAAGTGATTTATGTGAGAAAAGAATATGAATTGTTAACGAAGATAGAAAACAACGTGCTCTGAGGGGCTGTAACCCACCTTCATTCGCTGACGCTCGCTCTGTAACGCTGTATGAATTTAATGCTGGTAACGTAATTTAACGCATGAAACCATAAAACACACGCATCGGAATAGAATATGGCAAAAAAGTAGGTGCAAAGTACTAATTTACAAATGATGAAAAGAAACCATTTTGTAAAGTAATTTAGAATTATATAGAAATAGAGATGAAGTACTATCAACAAATCCTGAACCACCACTAGTAATAGACTTCGGCCTGTCTCCTCTCTCTGACTCGAATTTCTGAGGAAGTACTCGGTCATCTTTTAATGTGAATTAACGTATGGAATTTCGAGAAATAGGTAGAATAAATGTCGTGTATGACAATGTTACGTGCTAAAATATAAACATAAGTAAGTATCTTGCATATTTTGTGAACATAAATATGTATGCGCAAATGTTGATAAATTGGTGAGACATGTATCTTCTATCCACTTACATATAAATTAAAACTGTTATTATATAATTTACTAGGTAATTTTTTCACTCACATTTAGTTGATAGAACATATTGTAAATAAATATACATTTATGCGTACTTTCTAAATATAATAAAGTGTTAACAAAATAGGATAGTACCGTTCAGAATAAACATTTTAAAGAATCCTCTATGGACAACAGTATTAATATGCTGTGATATAAAAATTAATTCAACTTTGAAATCATAATATAGTAATAGAATGCAATTTTCTTTCTGATTGAACATAAATTAACAGATAAATTCCCATTCCCTGGGAATATTCCCGAAAAATATCTTCCCGGGAATTTACCCATCACTACTCCTTCCTGCGCTATTACCGTAATATTTACTTTTTTTCGGATGGGGGATGGGCCCCAGCACTGTTTTTCCGTAAATAATAAAACACGTTTCGTTTATTGTTTTGCAAATTGTCATTATACGATCTTTAGTTGCAATTCTCCAGTCTTTACGAGCTTCTGACGTATGCTTATTTGCACTTTCGATATTTCGTAATCAACGGTTTAGAAGGTCCCTACCTCACTCAACCGTTTTTTTTTTCAGGAAAATACGAAACCCAATTATGTCATTTTACGTCTACAACATCTGTGCACAATGTCACTCAAATCGATGTACTTCTTCTTGCCGTTTGGGCCTCAAATTTCAAAATTTTTGATGGGGGATTTTGTCCCCTAAAACCGTTTCTCCGTAGAAAATAAAGAAAACGTATTTATTTATTTTAGCGTATTGTTCCTGCGCAATGTGTCATTTCAGTTTTTCATGTCCTTCAAGCACTTCTGACATACTGTTATTAGCACTTTTGACATTTCACTATCAGTTTTAGAGGGGTCCCACTTAAACGGTTTTCTTTTTTCAGGATAATAAGAAACCCGTATTCCCACCGGTGGTGACGAAGAAAGATTCGCGTGTAGATAAATGGCTGAGGTCTTTTTAATTTGGCCAATCAGAGCTCCTTTAATCGTGTATATTCGACGATAACAGCTTCGGATCAGATAAAATGCACACGCCATGTAATTTTTTTTTACAAAATGACGCGTGTCTGTTTACTTTATTTCATAGTTCTCCCATATTAACTTTCTAATGATCGGCGACAATTTCCATTTAAGAGAACTGAATACCGCCGGAATTTTTTAAAATGATCCCTATTGATTTATATGGGAAAATATTCAACTTTTTGAGCCGAAACGAGACGGAATTTCAAGATTATGATTTTATTGATTCCTTCTGTGTAATTATTAGGTTGTGTATCTCTTAGTGAAAACTAATTTATTTGGTACGCAAATTTAATATTATTAAAATTGAAAGAAAATACGTTTGTGAATATCAAAATCATCTGGTCTATTTCTGCTTGGAAACTGAGGGAAAGCAAAAAGCTAAGGACAAATTACATTATCTAAGGAAATCGTATGATGGAGTACTAAGGCAATAGGTTAACATTTGTAAGTGAAATTAGTGGAATTCAAATCGTTAATTGCTCATTTTTCTTACCTGCATCTTATATTGCCATCTAGTGGCGAGCAACAGAACTCAGAGATGAGTGGATGCTGGTCTCGCGGAGGAATATCAAGCTCGTATCTTTCTGCTACTCTCAAGCGCTAAATTGAAAGTTTAGTACCTGTGTCGAAAAAAAATCATGCCACGTAAAAATAAAAAAGGTCGTTAGTTTTTATCACCGAAGAGAAAGAAGGGAATTGAATTTAAAACCCTGGAGAGATGAACAATATATTGTAAGCGAAGTTGAACGTAAAATATACATTATAATTTTTGTCAATATAAAGAAACATTGAATGTAGGTTGGAAGAATCACTCAGAAGATTCAGCTCGTATTTGTTTCAGGCGGGCTCGCGTGTGGCGTTGCCAATTCTCCTGTACGTGTTCTGAGTGTGCCACAGTCACTATTAAATCAGCTGAGGGGAAGAAAAGAGAAAAACAACTCGCACAATCAGCGAGTTGTTATTATTCTCAGTACATTTACGTTCTATTTTCTTACTATATTATTGTTTATAATTAAGCCATGACCTTCTGTGCAGATTGCAGTCATCTTCAATAATCAGTGCCAGGTATAGGGGGAAAGGGCGAACTCCGAGATGCAGTTTAGGGGACGCCAAGCTGCAAAAGTAGAATGTAAAAGCTTCTAAAAAGGAAATACAATCGCCTATTGAATACAATTTCGTCTAAACGTCTTTCAAATTTCAATACCAGTATGCTCGTGCATTTGTAATGTTAATGCATAGAACCTACCTTCCTCTGCAATTCAAAATACGTAGGCAGGTATTCATTGAAAATTAAAAAAAATGAACCACATGATGCGAGGCTATGGTAGTCATGTTGGGTAGTCATGTTGTGCAGTTAAAAAAAGATGACTCTTCACTTCACTGCCCTAATCCGGCCTTCAAACTGTTTTCCTTCTATCGAAGCCAGGACTGCCTATTTGGAAAAAGTCTCAATCTTGAGGATTGCTAGTGGTATAAGCGGTGCATCCGAAGTTCTGTTGGAAAGGGTGGCGGGGATGGTGGAAAGTGCAGTAAAATTTTATGTTGCCACAATGGGAAAATATCTACATTCGACACTACCAATCTATAAATATCAAATTGAAAATAACTATGTTTGTGAGTGAATATCCTTAACCGCCCAACCGATCTATATCAACCTTTTAACATGGATGAGTTTCAAGGCTGTGCTGATTTTAGTCTATTCACTTTGTTGGTAGAGTTGAGGGGTGAGGGAGGGGTTGAAAAAATAAATAAAACTTAATAACCCCTGAACGACTCGACCGATTTTGATGAAATGTTGACATAGATGAGGTTCAAGCCTGGAACCGCTTTTGTGGTTTAAATTTGATGGAGAACCGTGAGGGAGAAGGTGGGGGAGATTTATAAAAATCAATTTATATAGGACTGAAAGTGACTATTTTTGTAATTTAATAACTCTTGAACTATCTGACCGATCGCAATCAAATTTTCAAGATATATGAGGTTTGGATCTGGAAACAGTTTTTTAATTTCACTTTAACGGTACATCTTACGGGAGATGGACATATAAATAAAAAATAATAAAACCTATAAAACTAATAAAAACTTTTGAACCACCCAACCAATCTTATCAAATTTTCAACATGCGTGAGGGTCTGGGTTCGGGTGCTTTTTTATCGTTTCACTTAGACTAGGGAACGTAATAGAGGAGGAGGGGGAAATATATGTAAAAAAAATTAAAGTAAAAATGACTACGTTTGTGACTTAATCACTCTTGAACATTCGACCGATCTATATCAAATATCCAACATACATGAGTTTAGGGACAGGGATTGCTTTAGGCTATTTGCTTTGACGATGCAAAGTAGGGGAGGGGGAGGGAGAAAAATTTTTAATGATCAAAAATGACCGATATTAGTGTTGAATCCATAGTTTTCGGGGTCCATGAGAGAAACAGTGACACCTCTGATGCTGTTTCAATCCACGTTCAGCCCTGATAGTTTAGGATTGGGAGGGTATAAAGAAGGGGAGGGGGATAAACATTTAAAATTGATCGAAAATGACTAATATGAGTGTCGAATCCATAGTTTTAGGAGTAGCTGAGATTAATAGTGACAATTCTGATGCCGTGTGCCGCAGAGCGGAGGAGATGGAGGGGAGCTTTATAATAATAATAATAATAATAATAATAATAATAATAATAATAACAATAATGATCGAAAATGACCAATATTGGTGTCAAATCCATAATTTTCAGGATCGTTCTGATGAACTGTGAAATTTTTCGATCCAGTTTAAATGCAAAATCAGCTTTGCCACTTACTGGAAGGGGTGAAAGAGATATATAAAATGGTCGATAATGGCAACTATCAGTGTCGACTTTATAGTTTTCTGGGTCGCTTATATGAACAGAGGTACTTTCGATCCCGTTTAAATTCAAATTGAATCACACAACTTGGAGGAGGTGGAGAAAAAGATATTGAAAAATGATCTAAAATAAGCGATATTAGTGCTGAATCCACACTTTTGGAGATAAACAGTGACACTTTCGATGAAATGGCCCGCAATATGGGGAAGGGGAAATATACATATAAATGACCGAAAATGACTAATATTAATGTCGAACCCATGATTTTTGGGATCTTCGAAGTGATCAATGATGTTTCCGATGCTGTTTCAATCAATGCCATTGAAAACAAAAACTGCGCATTTCACGGGTACTAATCACACGGAATACACAGTAGTGTATTTTAATTTTAATTTCAACCCAGCGAAGCGCGTAATATATGCTAGTAATACTAATAAAGCTCGGGTACTGTTCTTTCTCTATTTCAAAACCAGCTACAAATATCTTTCCTACAATATCTGTTACTGCAGCTATCAGTATATTTTTCTTTTTCGTTTTTATACAACACCAAGGTCTCTTTAATGTCCGTTCGGAGCTTGAATCTGATAGGTCGTTTCCAACCATACTATCACGCCTATCCAACCATACTGGATTACAGGGCAGAGTCTAAAGCAAGACATGTATAATTATTTTGCTAAAAATATCTTTAGTTTGCATTCCAGTCATAGCACATCTTTTCAACGAATCCTAATGGTTGACTACTTTAATGCTCATATGTCATTCTCATGTAAAAATTTAGGGTGAGCCCGGCCCCCTAGACTCCCGTCGATACTGGCCTATATGACACCCACCCTCGAACGCAATTTTCTGGGAGAAAGCCTCTATTCTTTCTTTTGTCTGTCTAGGTGAGCCTTATCTGTCTAGGTGGTTACCGTTCATGATTTTGTGAGGTTTTAAAGAGACAAAATTATCCTCGGAGTTACATCTCCTATGGTGCTCAACATGAGTTGACTTAATTTTATCGTCTCTTTCAACAGCGAGGTTATATGAGATGGGACATACTGATTAGCCACATGAGCTCTCGCCTTGAATCGAACCCAGGTCTCTCACGTCAAAGGCGCGTACGATAATCACTTAGACACGAAGAAGCTCGGTGTTCATATTAGTAAAGAACAAAGCACATTATGGGAATTTCAGTGCAGACAACTAAGTACGACGACTGTTAAATGAATATTTTTCATCTTGAATATATTGCGATAATTTTCAATCTTATTTGATAATGTCATTTTAAAAAAAATAACATTCTCTTTTCTGTAACTCACTGCAGTATACAAGTTAAATTTCAGACAGTGTGAAAAGAGGGGAAGTGACAACAACGTAAGATTAACTTTCTTGTAAATCGTTGAACAAAACATTTCTTGTAAAATTCAGCGTTGCAAAGAACCTGTGTGATTGACCGATAGCTACACATAAATTGACAATGAAAGTCTTAATGTTAGTACTGAAACTGCCTCAGGCTAAAAGCAAGCTATCCGCAGGCGTAGTTTTGTACCTTGTAACATTGTGTTAGAAACACTCAAACACAAGGTCAGTTGTCAGTTGCTTAGTTCTTTGTAGAACAACTGATAAGGCTAGTTTTCTGTTATAAAAATTATATTTCCCAATTTTTTCTTTGAAGCCTCTTTATTCCTTATAAAAAGACAATATATCCAGATTCAGACAGGAATTGTAATAGAAAGTTGAAAAAAAAGATTTATCATTCAGATCCTTTATTATTCTTATTCTTATTCTTCTTGTTATTATTATCATTATTTTTATTATAATAATTATTATTATTATTACTAATTATTTCTCGTTAGCCCTCACAGCAATTAATACTTAGCAGCAGGGGTAAACGTGCGTGGGAACCTGGGGTAACCCAGCCCCAAACCTCCAAAAAATTTGTAAGGCATCCCCCCCAGTTCCAAAAAAGTTACCATGGGCAAAGATAGGCATTGGGGACGGCGTGATGTCATGCCACTACCTACCGTCCTCCTACCTTTTCAGATGATTCCATCCCATCTCGCCTAATCCTACCTCGCCTAACGACTTATCAGCCACTTATATCTCTAAGATAAAAATGTTCGCCATTTTAGGCGAGATGGGAATTCCCATCTTGCCTAATCCCATCTCGCCTAATATGGCTGTAGGATACAAGAAGGGAATTTCTGTACTAAAAAGGGAATTCTCCTACTAGCATTTTACCTCCGCAATGTCTGCCAATTAAAATATAAATATATAGTAATTACTATACAAGAAGAAGGGGCCGCGCTGGCTCAGTGGTAGAGCGTTCATATCTGGTGCTTGGGGTCCCGGGTTCGATCCCAGCCCCCGCCAAGTGAACTTTGTGGTGGACAAACACCGTGCGCGTGGGTTTTCTCGGGTTCTCCCGCTTCCTCCCACTTTCTTCATTCCACCATTTAATTCATTTCTCATCTTTACCGTCTCCTTTAGCCTAACCGGCATAACCATCGCACGATTTCATTTTTATACAAGAAGAAAGCATAGGGGAAGGCGATTTAGTTAATTTAGTTCACTTTTGGTTTGTTTCGGGAATACTGGAAATTGGTTGGCAAACAGGAGCTAATAAGAAACATGATAGAAATATACGGGAGGTTTCAAAACAACACCGACAATGTTTGGGAGCTGATTCCTGACACCAAGATAAGACAACCTGGGTGCACAAATGCTTACTTTTGGCGCTATGACCAGCCAGAAACATGTCGTAAAAATGCCCAAAACAGTCGTAACTCGAGAACAAAATGTCGGATCGAAGTCGAGGGAAAGGAAATGCATATTGTTTTTAGCCATAGCTTAAATTAATGCACAACTCGATATGGTACACACTTGTTCACAAAAAAACTGCAAACTCGTTCAGAAACTAAGTCTGAAAAAG
Organism: Thermobia domestica; assembly: GCF_964235325.1. NCBI lineage: Eukaryota > Metazoa > Arthropoda > Insecta > Zygentoma > Lepismatidae > Thermobia > Thermobia domestica. The sequence continues at coordinate 104,554,413 of NC_137457.1, forward strand.
TGAGCCTCGATCCCGCAGATATATACACAGGGAATTGCATGTTCCCTCCGTTCTTTATATAGACACTGGCTTCAAACCTTACTGTCATCCGAGTGATGTGAAAATATATAAACAAAATCAAACTAGTTATTTCTGAGATTAATATTGATTACACACTTCATGCACGGTTCCAATATGCAAAAACAATCAATATCTTAAATAGAAATTACTGAAAAAAACGAAAATGGCTATTTTAAACTTCAACTGTCAATTTGCGGTTGGAGGGATATAATTATCAATATTATAATGCATTTCCTTCTAAGTGCTTCCTTATCCAACCTGGTTTAGTAATGATGATTGAAATTTCTGAAGTGAAGGGCAACGGTTCTAGCCGCCGTGCGGGAAATTCGTTTTTATTTCTTCCTTTTTTTAAAATATATGGGAACAATGTTATAAATATAAATTTCTACTTTGAAGTGCTTGGAAAAACAATCAGACAAACTGTCACTTTCAAATCACTGTTACATTTAGTAGCCCGCAATTTTCATAATGTATGTATGAAAACGTTAACACAGATGTCAAAAATGTAAATTATTCATGTCCCTAATATATATATGTGTGTGATTGAGTGTGTTGTGTGCCACACAACTCTGTAACACTTTTTTTGTGAAAAATGATGAACGATGAAAACATGACGTATGCCTTGTCTCTGCAAAGAATTTTTCCACTTAAGCCTGCGAGTAACGAAATCACCTACAGCCTAAGAGCTGCTATTGATTCATTAGTCATGGCTCATCGTGGTCAGAATGTTCGCGAGTAGCGTCCTGGTCTTGTTGAATACGGTGGTATGAGTGTGAGACAAGCTAGCGAACTCCTTGTTGTTCCCTGTTCTACAGCATATACTTGGTGGAAGAAATACTCAGAAACAGGTAACGTATCTAGAAAACCTGGCACTGGATTTCAAAGGGTTTCAACGCTACAAGAAGATCTGGCCCTCGTTGATGTAAGCCGTCGAAATCCTTTCATGTCATCCCGGCAGTTAGTAATAGCGTCTCGTTTTCCTAGCTCCTTCTTCACCGCTCGGCGAAGCCTTAAAGATACATGGCTTCACGTATATTGTAAAGAGCAATTGACGGATAGTCATAAAGTTGATCGACTAGCATTTGCTGAGGCAAATATTTGCCGTAACTGGGATCATGTAATCTCCACAGACGAAAAGATATTCTCTTCTGCAAATGATGGTCCTCGACTTGTGTATAGACCCACAGGAAAACGTTACGATCCACAGTACATGCATACAAAGCATCGAATGGGGCATGTTACTATTCACTGCTGGGGATGGCTGCGTAAGGATACAGTTGGTGAATTACACCGTATAGAACGCTGTTTGAACAGCCAGAAGTATCTGCATATTGTGCAATATGGTTTGCTCCCAGCTGCGAGAAATTTATTTGAAGACGGCATTGTAGAAGTTCAACATAGCTCATACATGATTCCCATCTAGTTGAAGCCTGGTTTCAAGAGGAACCAAATAATGAGCTAGTCGACTGGGTTCCAAGAGGATCTGACTTAAACCCATTGGAAAATCTATGGGCGGAAGTTACAAGAACTCTACAGAAAATTGGCCTGATCCCCCACCAAGGACAGCTGATGCACTTTGGGAGGTAGTTTCTGACGCTTGTGAAGAAATAGCACAGGGACATCAATATATCGCTATCTTGGTTAACTCATTACCACGAAGATTAAGATGCGTCATCGAAGCTAACGGCGATTATACGAGTGATTAATACCTGAGTAAAGATTTGTCTTCATACTCAGGTGACCTTCGAGCTGTTTCAAGAGTTCACTAAGTTTTTAAATTTTTCCTTTAATATTGCTCTCATTGCGACGTTTGCGTTTCGTCGGAATGTGCAATATATATTTACCTCTGCTCCTTTATTTACCCTGCACATATAGTCCAGTGATTAGCACGTGTGTCTTTGGTGTACGGGGTACCAGGTTCTATTTCCGCTGGAAGAGGCTTGTGTTTTCACCTATCTGTGATAATTCTGTGTTCGTGCCCCTGTTGTTAAAGGTGTCTTCCCACTTGCGACAGTCCTATTAGCGACAGTAACTTTTAACTGTCCTATGAGCGACCGATTCCATCTGTTAATTGTCCTATGAGTCACCGATTCGTTCATACTAAGATAATGGAAGAAGATAAGCTTCTCTCTTCTTTAACTTGTTTTATGCTAATGTGGCTTAGAGCCTAACAAAATGTACTATGAAAAATTTCGCTCTACCTGAATTTAATACGTGAGAATGCTCTCATTACAATAACAATATTTTACACGTGTTTCCTAATATTATATTTTTGAATTAATTTCTATGAATACATTGCAGGGGAAAACTAATTAATTATTTAGAGTATGATTCTAATATAATTAAAAATTTCATGTTAAAATGATACGGAGCATAAGTTTAGATTGAATATGTTTATGGCATAAGAATGAAATCAGAAAGAGGTAGGGACGCCCGAAGAAAATTTTTTAGGGAGGTTGCTGTATCTCGTCTGGTATATCTGGTATTTATATTCATGGCTTGCTATATTACATATACATTTTTATGAGCCAGGAGGGCGACCCCTGCCTTTCCATCGGGCGGCCATTGAAAAAATGTGTTCACCATTTGAAGATATCAAAGAAATCTAAATTCACGTTGTATTCGAAGAAAGTATTACACAAGTTACAAATCTCTCGCAGGACCTTACAGTTCGTCTAGTTATAAAGGATTATTTCTGATTGCTATACGACAAGCTTTTAAGTATAAGTCAAAACAAGGGAGGAACTCAAACTAAGAAATTAGTTTACGATTTAGTAGCTTACAATAGGAGGAAGGAAGTTTAAAGAGTTTGTTTAACTTTTGGATTGTTTAGAGAGAACTACATTGTAATTGGTGAGATTGGTTCAGAATAGCAAGTCAGATATAAGGGATCTCAAGAGCTGTCTTCTATCATTGAAATTTTTTAAATTTTATTCACAGTGTCTTAATAAGTCTAAAAATATATATAATTGGCGAAACTGGTACACGTTTATATTACTGCGTTTAGTGAGTAATTAGATTTGAATCAAATTAAGTACAAAAAACAGCTTTGGAAGAAATCGAATATTACATCTGGATTTTCAATAATTACATAGGAATATACTTTCCATGGAAATGTCTCTGTTGTCTCGCTAAGTTATTTGATGTTTTATGGCAAATCTAACTCAAAATAAATTTTATTTGCGCTCAGAGTTGAGAAAAATATATTTGACGAATAGTATCACTGGCAACATCGAACATATTTCATACCAAGGTTGTTCGGGAGCTAATAACGCCACAGGCAAACATATTTTACGAGATGGAATCATATCATCTTCCATCATCTCAATGTAAATGTATCGGTCGCTCATAGAACAGATAACAGTTCCTGTCGCTAATAGGACTGTTGCTTCTGGTACTAATTCTTTGAGGTACTGCTAAAACTGTAAAACAATTAAAAATAAAAAAAACAGTTACTGAGGAACGTTCGGTAAATCAGTTTTTTTTAAAATAATGCCTAGGGCGTTCGTTGTTGAGTCTTATTGTCGCTGGTTCAATTCCCGTTAAGGGTCCATTAAAATTTTACTTGAACTAGAATTTATTTGCATGAGTCACCCGTCTTCTTTAGCCTAAGGACTAAACGTTGAGAAAAGTATATGGTAAAAATGAAATAAATAATAAGACAGTAATAATGCTATTAATCTGTATCTATCTACATAGGGTATAAATGAATAAGACGTCGTCTATCAGAACAAACAATGGCTTAACCGTTTGAAATGTTTTTTATTAGTTAACACTTTCACCTACCTCTGACTCATGGCACCTGAAGGGGACAGGGTGGGTCGCCCTCTGACTCACGAAATGTATACAAACAGAAATACCAAACATAATATATAGCAACCATGAAGATATCCACTCCTAGAACATTTTAGGGTACCACGCGTGGGCTGGCTTGTTGTCACGCCATTTTTATTAAAATGCGTATCCTGACAGAGGAGAGGATTTAAAATGTATGCCAAAAATAGAATATCTCACATTTGTGAGTTGAAACTTGACCCCATACAGTTAACGTCGCCAATATCTAGTGGTCCACTTGCGGCAGAATTTCGTCGAGTCGAAACAGACATCTAGCTTAGGGGTGTTGCAGTTACCACCACGTAGCGGCGATGACTTCTTTTCGGTCTGTCTTTCGATTCGTCGCGGAGAAGGGACCGAAACGACTGTTCGCCAGTCATGTGCATTCGCTTATTATTATATATTTGTTTTTCTTGACGACTGTTCCTAAACTGGGCTCCGAGGTCAAGAGTAACCCATCCTCCTACATCACAAGGTTGCTGTTTCGCGCCATTTCGGGAGAACTTTATATATTTTTTTAATTGCTCTTTAGACTCATCTCAATGCAAATGAATCATGCATATAGGCTATCTAACATATTTTGGTGCATTAATTTTGTACTTCATTGGCATTTCGTCGCGTTTCTGCCACCGGTGGCCCACTGGTGGTATAATTTTCTAAACGGAAATGGGGCCACCGCGGATCGTTGCAGTGGGGCCATCAATTTTTGGCGAGAGGTCGCTAGTTACCCATCGATGGTCTACCGACGCTTACGGCACGGGGTAACTCTAAATTAAATTTAATTAGGTAATCACTATAGTTGTTATAAGAACTAGTTTTCGAACTTGGACTGTGTAATATTGGTCTTTTGAGGCAAACATTTCCTAAGTTCAACTTTGGGAATCTTCGGGAAACAATAAACCAAAGATTATAGGTTCGAGCCCACAATCCAACGTTCGCAATCGAAAACATTCTGTAAATTTGTATTTTCCTCTTTTAAGTGTAATAAGATATGTCGATCCGTTATTAATTGTACTGTAGAAACAATTCATTGCAATACTTAAGGATAAAGTATTTCGAAATTATGTATACATGGAAGCACATAGTAGTTTCCTCAATCCAGCTATAATCAATGCCCTCAATTTCCTTCGTGCACTTCAAACCGATTTTCCTGCAAGCTCATACACATCGACAATTAGTGTATTTGTCTACGTGTCTAACTGCTGAGCCAAAGGAAGAGGGATCGAATCTCGGAGATGGACATGAAAATTTTTATTACTTCCAGAATTATACATTTCAACAATAATAAAATGAGCATTAAAACAGATTGTGTTTCCGTGGAAAAGTAAGAATTTATATCAAGTTAAACTTCTGAGCAGTGAAGCAAAACGAATTGAACTTATGGTTGTCCGAATACCTGACGATTTGAATAAATCATACGACACGCCTTTAGTGTGGAGTTAAAGAGCTTTCTCTTACGTATAAAGAAATCTCATTGACCTAAAATCCATTACGAAATAGGACCTACCAGAAGCTTCAATTCCACGTCTGCGTCACTTCGGTGAACGCTGTATCGAAACTTCATATATAAATTTCACTCACTTGACGTCTAGTCAGTCGACCGTACTTGGTTTGTTAGCTAACTATATTAAGGGGTATAGAAGAAAAATATGCAAAATCCATTTTTCAATTTTGTCAGGAAACGAAGAAAATCTGACGCCCTCATATATCAGAATTGTTAAACTTTTTTTTGGGGGGGGTAGATTTCACTCATCTGCTGTAAGAAGTGACTACTGCTGTTAAGCATTACTTTCCTTCATTTTTCATTTACACATCCTATGCTCTTTCAAGTTCGGTTCCAAATGCCACTTCATATATTCTGTTCGATTAAATACACATTCCTCTATCTCTTATAATATGTCCAAATTAACAAAACGGTTGTCTGGCTTTCTTTCTAATAGTGATGATTTAAATTTCAAGCGAGTTAATTTTAAATAAACTTGCAAGCAATTTGTTAATTACTACGCGCATTGAATTCTTCCTCATTGTGTGTTCATATATATTCTTTAGTGTTTACATTTTAAGAGTAATAAATATTTTTCCAAAATTAGATATAATTGCAGTATACGAAGGTTAAGTGTGTAATAAAGCAGTTCAAGCCAATATCTTACTTCAATATGTATCGTAGATTACAATTACCGTTAAAAGAAGTTGAATATTCGTATCCAAAATTGATTTTATCTAAGTAAGATGGATACGGATGTGCACAATACAAGATTTGAGGCTGTCTCGTCTCTACAATATGCTATAAAAGTGATGTGTTGACTCGAAAAATGTATACTTTTTCTATTGGAAGAGCTGTGTCTTGACTCCAATTGTGTCAGCAAAATTCTGTCTCGACTCGAATCTGCGCATCCCTAAGGATGGACAGTTTGAAGAGCCCAGTATTCCAAAGCTGGCGGGGTAACCAATTACACCTATACGCAATATCCATTTCAGATACAACCATTATTATGCACTTCATTTTCACAAGCTTCTTCTTATAGTAACTATATCGATTTGCTACTTAAATTCAATTACAGATAATTGTTTCTTATGTAGCAGCTAATATCCATGAACACATTCAATGTAAATAAATAAAAATGTAAGATATTACAGATTACTGGCATTGCGATTTAATCCGACTTTAAGCAGTACATATTTTCTAAATAATTGTTCAAATTGCTTCATAAGAATCCAGATTATGAGGTACCCTAAGTTTTTGTAATGCAAAATAATACAAGCATTTATATATATATATATATATATATATATATATATATATATACAGGGTGTTTCAGATAAAACGTCCAGTGCTTATAAATCCGAAACGGCTGAGAATAAAAAGATAAAACAAAAACTGAGATAGGAAAATGTCATAGGGCGCATCACATGGTGTTGTTGTGGTGACCCCCAGGGCCCACCTTCAATTATGCCCAGGGGCCAACTTCTAGTTTTCAAATAAGTACATATATTGATTCATACCTCATTCAATAGTACTTGAAAAACGAAACAACTTTTGTAGGAAACAATTTTCCATTTGGGCCACCGTTTTTAAATGGCCGCAAAAAGTGGGTCCTATATCAGGTAAAACGTCCAGTGCTTATAAATCCGAAATGGCTGAGAATAAAACTATAAAACACAAAACTGAGATAGGAAAATGTCATAGGGCGCATGACATGGTGTTGTCGTGGTGACCCACAGGGCCCTCCTTTAAGGGGGCCCAGGAGCCAACTTCTAATTTTCAAATCGGAACTTGTATTGAATCATACCTCATTCAATAGTCCTTGCGGCTATTTAAAAACGGTGGCCCAAATCGAAAATTGTTTCCTACAAAAGTTGATTGGTTTTTCAAGTACTATTGAATGAGGTATGATTCAATACGTGTTCCTATTTGAAAATTAGAAGTTAGCCCCTGGACCCCCTTGAAGGAGGGCCCTGGGAGTCACCACAACAACACCATGTGATGCGCCCTATGACATTTTCCTATCTCAGTTTTTGTTTCATCTTTTTATTCTCAGCCGTTTCGGATTTATAGGCACTGGACTTTTTATCTCAAACACCCTATATATATATATATATATATATATATATATATATATATATATATATATATAAATGTATTTTGGGGGACTTCTGGCCTTGATCCCCCCAAAATTTTATGCTTATTCAAATAAAATATTGTAAAGTCAATGAAATATCTTGTAGAATGTTCACATTTCCAAGAATGAAGTTAGCAAAGCCCCGAAATATATATATGAATAATTTTCATTTTGCACGTGTGGTTTTAGGTCTTGAACTGTGTTCACATTTCTCATTTTAGCGTTTTCGTGTATGAATTATGGACATGGCGGCCTAGTAAATTGACAGGGATTTGCAAAATGACAGTTCGTCGGATAATGTATTTCCAACCACTTCAAAGTAGAAATCTATATTTAAAAATCTCTCATATATTTAAAAAAAGGAAGAAAAACTATAACTTTCCGCATGGAGGCTGGAACCGTCGCCCTTCGTTTCAGAAATGTCAGTAGCAGTACTAATCCCGCTTGACCACAAACGCAACTTACAAGAGATTGTACTATAATATTGATAATGAAATCGCTCCAAGCACAGGTTCCTACTTGGAGGTTTTAATATCCATTTTCTGTCGTTTTTAGCAATTTCTACTTAAGATAATGGTTGATTTTGCATATTGGAACTGTGCATGAGGTGTGAAATCAATATTTACCTCATAAATAAGTAGTTTGATTTTGGTTTTACATTTTCACATCGCTCGGATGACAGTACGGTTTGCAGCTAGTGTATATATGAAGAACGGAAGGAACAAGCAATTCCCTGTGTACAGATCTGCGGAAATTGTGAAGGATCTAGGCTCAATTTTTTAGACTTAGTTTCTGAACGAGTTTCCAGCTCTTTGTGAACTTTTATGTACAGGGGCAGCACAAAGTTACCCCAAAGAAATTGAAGAGTTAGTGGGATATTTTATGAAATGTTGACTGAGGCCAGTTAACTACAATTAAATACGATATTTCAACTAACAGAAATCTTAGAACACGGTCAAAGTTAAAAGAACATAGTTAAAATTATAAAAAGGGAAGATGCACATATTTAATTGATCTACTTTGTCTCAGTATAGAATTGGCTATCGAGGAAGAACTGAAATTATTTGAAGTCCATAAAGTTTAAAAGTTATGCCTTCTAGGCTAATGAAGACAGAGAGATCACGCATAGCTATGGGGTAGCGTGTGCGACTTTCGCAAAAGAGACCCGGCTCCGATTAGCGGCGGGAGCACAAGCAGTTCGGATCTCACGTTAATCCGTAGCTCCATGTCTCATGTAATTTTGTTACCGAAGGGATGCTAAGCTGAAATCCGATCCAATAATAGAGAGAAATAATAGATGGAAGCTTTTTTTTAGAAATAATTCGTGAAAGGAGAATGTAGGAGAAAACAGGATAAGAAATCTCACGGGTACGATGGTATCCACTACAAACTTTTATAGTCTGGGATCGAACGAGGTCCATCCCGCACCAGAAGTTAGCGCTTTATCGCTAAGCCACCCTGTCCCTACTTTGGAGAAAACACTATGATTCTGACAGATGTGTTTATATACTAAATATTGTGTGTGATAAACCAACATACAAGAAGGACAAACGGTCAGAATGTGGGATTCGTGAAGTTTCCTTCGTGCGAAAACGGTAAGTACGTTCTTCTATGTCCGTTATTCTTAACTGGATGGCCGCGTCTCTTATGGATTGGTGGAGGACACGGTGACTCAGTGTTAAAGAGCTTGCCTCTGCTACGCGGGGCCTCTGATTCGAACTTTGTGGTGGATAGCATCGTATCATATGTGGGTTCTCTCGGGATACTTCAATTTCCTTCCACATTCTCATTCCATCATATCTTCCATAAACATTCACTTGCCTTAATAATTGTCTCCCAAGACTAAAGAGCATAATCGTGGCTCGTTAAAATGAAATACTTCATTTCATTTTACAGGAATTGCTTACACTTAGTGGGTGGGTTACCGTTTTTAATAGATAGTATTATTAATACTACTATTTGTATGGTAGAAGGAATCTATGGGGCTCATCATTTTCTAAAGGCTAAGATCTACAATTGTACGTTGATTGTAAGAAATGATAAAGGTACGAACAAAGTTCGAGCTGTGAGTCTTTTAGCATTATTAGTCGTATTATGAACAAGAAATAGCTCACATATCTACAAACAAAGAAAATTACAAAGGGTGTTCAAAACCGTTTTCCACAGTGCTCTGTATTTCTTTTATTTGTTTCAGGAGGAGAACGAAATTATTTGTGATCATACATGGAATATTTACCTATACACCGAGCCTACTCAAGGTAGCTTCCATCAACTGTGACGCATCTGGTCCAAAGTTCTTTCCATGATGTAAATGCACTTTGGTAAAATTCTCGGGATTGAGTTTACACCATCGCTTGACACAGGAAATAAGGTCTTTCTCGCTATCAAATGTTTTACCGCGCAGGTGGGCCTTCAGACGTGTTTTGCTTTCAGGTTTGGACAAAAGCAACCATGTTTCATCCTGGGTAATGTCACCGTCAAAACACTGTTTCCAGTAAAGGTCGTCATGAGATCCTCGCACACATCCTTCCTCATCTTTTCATTTCTCTTGTCAATAATCTAGGCACCCAACGTGCACAGATTTTTCTGTACACTAGTGACTGTACCACTGATACCCTTGACAAACCAGTCATTTCAGCAAGTTGTCGTGTCGTCACACGTCTGTCATTTTGTATGATTTGATTAATGGTCTCCTTATTCACATCACTCACTACCGTCGATGGTCCACCGCATCGTGTATTATTCAGTAGAGAGAAATGAAATTCTTTAAACCTTTGCAACCACCGCTGGATAATGCTGGGATCCAATGTGTCCTCCACATAAACAAGGAGCGACTTCCTGTGAATCCATGTGGCAGAGTCATCTAAGGTCTTGAAGAGGAACTCCATCACCAACCGTTGTCGTAATCTGACAGATACTTCACGGTCCATTATGGCTCACTGTAAATAAAAGAAAATACTTGAAACGTAAGGGGGGAAAAGAAGGAATATCACAAAACTGCATTTTCGAGAAAACGTTGTTTTAATGTTGAAAACCGTGTAAAAACACTAGGGGTAATTAAATTATTGTTCCTTTTTACATGGACATTTCTCCATCTACGCATTCGTTTAATATACAGTCAAATAGTACCAAGAGTTACAAACAGATAGGACAAAGCACCCGATAAAGCACGTAAATGGATATTCCTTGTTTTTCCCTTACACTTCAACCAACTTATAGTTAATGTTCCAAGTATGTTCAGAAAAAAATCATTCTCCTCCTGACACAAATAAAATAAATAGAGACCACTGTGCAAAACGTTTTGAACACCCTTTCTAACAGTGAAATTTGATATTCGACAGTGAAATGTAATAATATACAACTTGGATATCAAATTTCGCAGTTAGTTTTCTTGGCTTTGGATATGTTCAACTTACATATGTTTTCGTGATAATTCAAACTTTCAACATACGATTATCAGTCTCCCAGATTTTCGTAAATAGCTATGAAGATTATTCTAAATCTTCCAAATAAGTACGACCACTAAAGTTCATAATTGACTTTTGAGAACATGCTGGCCCTAACTGATATATCAAATCACTACCTTTCCATTTCGAAAGTTATCACAGATTTCAAAATGGCGGATACTAAGATGGCGCTGGATGTTCGTGATCTATTCTGCCTATTCTTCTTTTGTCAATATGTAGAACTACAACCGTTTGCAATGTCTATCTTTCACTATTTTCACGATTCAACAGTTTATTTAATGTATTCAAATAACATTGCATAGCCCTTCTCCCATCAATTTTGACCTCCTCCGTTTCTTATGACGTTCAGCACTTATAACTTTGCAAAAATATATATTACCAAATCTTCTATCAGTTGCACTACTTCTCATCCCGTAACTCGATTAATCCATTTGGACGCCTTACTTGTCAAACAATTTCTTATTGATGAAGGAAAAGGGAAACTAATTCTACGAGTACAATGACTGACAAGTAACAGTTTCCAAGTGTAACACTCCGATTTTGATAAAATTTGGCAGGTGTATACTACACATAAAATAAACGAATACTGTTATTCTATTTTCTGCGAAAAACTATTTTAAAGGGCAAAATCCCCTACCCAAAATTTTGAAAGTTGACGCCCAAAACGCAAAAACAAGTGCATCGAAGTTAACAAAATTTTGCACAGATATTGTAGACATAAAATGAGGAAATATGGGTTTCTTATTTTCCTGAAGAAAATCGAAAACCGTTTAGGTGGGACACACACCACTCCAAGATTTTCATAGTGAAATATCAGAAATGTAAGTAACAGTATGTCAGAAGTGCTTGAAGGACATGAAACTTTGAACGACACATTGTGTAGGAACAATACGCAAGAAATAAATGAATACATCTTCATTACTTTCTGTGGACAAACGGTTTTAAGGAGCAAAAGCCCCAATCCAAAATTTCGAAATTTGAGGCCCAAATGGGAAGAAGAAGTGCACCGAACTGAACGGCATTGTGGAAAGATATTGTAGACGTAAATGAGATAATTGGGTTTCGTATTTTTCTGAAAAAAAGGGGGTTGAGTGAGGCACGGACCTTCTAAATCGTTGATTACAAAATATAAAAAGTGCAATTAAGTACACGTCAGAAGTTCGTAAAGAATATGGAGAATTGCAAAAAAACTTCGTATAGGGCCAATTTACAAAACAATAAATGAAACGAGTTTTAATATTTGCGGAAGAACAGTGTTGGGGCCTAGACCCCATCCGAAAAGAAGTAAATAATACTGTAATAGCGTAGGAAGGAGTGGAAAGAAGCAAATCAAATTGTGTGTAGATATTATATTGACTGTATGTAAAATAAGATCTTAAGTGTGACAGATCAACAGCAAACAAGAAATAAATCGACACATGTTTTTGTTTATGCGTAAAAACACTGTAATGGTTAAAGGTGCCTCCTGAAATACTATAAATTACGCTACACTGTTTGTGCTTGCAGTTGATATGACAAATGTGAAGCAATCGGATGGAGACACGACACTTGTGAAACACGAAAGGACTTATTTTACATATCCAACATCTATATACAATTTCATTCGTTTCGGTCCACTCCTCCTGCCACTCAACTCCTCGGTCCACTCAAAAGTTCAGGAAAACACGAAACACGTATTCCATCATGTTACCTCTACAATAATTGTGCACATTTAATTCACATCGGCCGACTTCGTTTAGCCTCTCGGGCGTCGAATAACAAAATTTTGTGGTGGGTTCTTTTGCCTCCTAAAACCGTTTTCCAGCAGAAAATAAAAAATATCGTATTCGTTTATTTTTTGCGTATTGTTCATACACAAAGTTTCGTTGGAATTCTTAGTGTCCTTTAATCACATCTGACATACTCCAACTTGCACTTTTGATCTTCCGTGATCAAAGGTTTGAAGGCCTCCGTGCTTCACCTAACCGTTTTTTGCAGACGACACGAAACCTGAATACCCTGATATTATATTTGGAATATCTGTGCCAAATTTCATTAATTTCGTTTCACTTCTTCTTACTTTTCGAGCGTCAAATTTCAAAATTTTGGGTGGCGTTCTTTTACCCTTGAAACCCATTTTCTGCAGAATGCAAAACAAACCTTATTCCTTTTTTGCGTATTATCTGTACGCAAAGTTTCTTTGCAATTCTTCATGTCCTTCACACACATCTGACATACTGTTACTAGCACTTTTGATATTTCGAGATAGAAGGTTTGGTGGGTTCGGTGCCCCACCCAACCGTTTTATCCAGAAAAATACGAAACCCGTATCCTCATTTTATGTCTGCAATATTTGTGAACAATTTCATTCACTTGGGATCCCCTCTTTATTTCTTTCGGGCGTCAAATTCAAAATTTTTGGTGGGTGTTTTTGACCCCTAAAACCTTTTTCCGCAGAACATAAAAACCCGTATTCGTCTATTTTTTGCGTATTGTCCATACACCAAGTTATGTTGCAATTCCTGCTGTCCTTTACACACATCTCATACTGTTACTAGCACTTTTGATATTTCGTGATCAAATGTTTGGAGAGATATGTGCTCCACCCAACCTTTTTTTTTAAGAAAATACGAAAACGTAATCCCTCAATTTATATTTCCAATATCAGAGCACAATTTCGTTCACTTTGGTTCAGTTGTTCTTGCCTTTCAGGTGTCAACTTTCTAAAATTTGTGTGGGTTTTATATTAAAACTTTACATTATGTAATTTTTTTCTTTTTTATGAGATTATTCTTTTTGGGGAGGAAGAGAAAGGCTTTCCTTTGGTATCTGTTTGTTTCCATTTATATTGTTCGAACTGTTTAAGTAAGATCATTTTGTAACTTTTGATGTCATCCAACTCCGTCACGATAATAAAATTGTGATTTTTAACAATTTGTTTCATTCTCTTATTTGCAGTTTGCCACATTGATATATTTGTTACAAAATTGAAGTTTGTTCCAACGCCTTTTGAATCAGAAACCGTCCCAACCGCCGAGCTTTCTGGGTTGCCTGCTATTGCAGGAAAAGGAGAATAGTAGGTGGTAATACACTTTTGGAGTCGTGTATGCATATAAATGGTATTCATATGCGAAGGAAACAAGAATATAACTACTGTGAGGCCATGTTAAAAATAATACCTCTTATTTGTTTTCTAGGATTAAATTAATATATGATATCGAGTAAGAAGCATTACATTAATTACAATTTTCTCTTGATATATGAAAAGTTTCAAATTCGTCACCATCGGGATCCAACATCCAACAGATGAAACGTGAACACACTCTTTCGACCCTGAAAGCAAAAGCACCCGATTGAAGTATAGCAATAAAAGATTTATACCACCAAGAATTTCACCATCGGCGGACGAAGTAATGCTAGAAATCTTCCGAGACTTCATTGTATAGTGCATAGTGAATTCCTGCGTAAGGACACTACCATAATTCTAAACAGTACTATAACACTCTTACAAAGCTGAAAGCATGGATTCGAAGAGTTCGCCCACAAATTGAGTCCCTCGTTCGCACTTTCGTTACTGCATGAAAACTTGAAAAAATCAGTATCGTGTTACTTTTTCCGAAATTTAAGGAAAGCTTGAGAGGACTTCGTTCTGATTTGGGCGATAGAATGAAGCAGAAAGTCACAATCTCATTGTACCGTCGAGATGGACCATTTCAGAATGACGAGATCAAATACAGGAACATGAATCCTATGGAGTCATTATAGTATTTACTGAAGTCAAAATGAAAGCTAAATGGTATACAACATCCGAATTCATAGGACGAATTCTTCCCATTTAGAGAGTAGACGTTGATTTTTAAGTTTTCAGAAAACTTTACCTGAAAACAGGTTCACACCCTGAATTTTTGTTGAGAGAAGTTCTAATAGTTTTTTCTTTTTCTTTTATCTCTTTGTTAGCGGGGAATACAATAACAGAGGACACACCACTACTGCTATGTAGGATTGAACTGGTGTTACTCTACACGAGAGAAGACGTAATAATCGTTAAGCACTGAAAGCTATATTCCAGAGAAAAATATCGTTTCTATAAGATATGCAAGAATAGAGATGAAATGTAAGATTAAACCTGTATGCTACATCAATCATTTCTCTGCTAAACAACTAGTTTTAGTAACAAAATATACAAATGTATGTCGAGTTACGAAGTTCCTTTTGCCAGGGGGAAAGGAGTCCAGTCCCGTGGACGTCTAGTGTGTCAACTCAAAGTATAACAAGGCATGGATTGTAGACCTTAATTGTAGACAAGGCATGGATTATTGTAGTATTGATGCACGTACGTACCTATGCACTTAAAGAAATAAAGTGTTTTCTTTGTAATATGTTTGAATTGTCTACTTTGCTAATATGTACGCTAGAGGCTTGCACCGGCTGGGGCCGAGTTCACGGTCTTAAGCCCGACCTGGCCCGCGAGCCGGAACGGTCCAACAAAGCACATATCACTTCAGACCTCTAATGTACGCGTCTGTAGTTTTCCATTTATTCCGACGAATAATTTGAAAAGCAATAGCAACTTGATAAGGTAACCTTCAGTGACAAATAGAAGTTGTGGTAAATGAGCTTTTACGAACATGACTGTGTATTGCATTTACTTTCGAGAAGGAAGAAGTATTTCAAACAGAGACTACTGGAAACGGAGACTGGTGCTAAGGGTGGACTTTTCTTCACACAAAATTAACTGACACAGCCTAACAAAATCTGATACTATATTTTAAAATATTCCAATGTGATCACAATATTCTCATATTACTATATATTCCATATAATCCATCAATTCATAATTGAAAGAACGAGTTTATTATTCTTTCTCGCGAGAGGCCGCGGAGGCTCAGTTGTAGATCGTTCACTTTGGTATGTTTGGTCACTGGTTCGAACACAGCTCCAACCAAGTGAGCTTTGAGGTAGACAAACACCGTGTGTATGTGTTTTCTCGGCTTCTCCCACTTTCTTCATTCTAGTATTTTATTCTCTTTATAACAATTTCATTGAGCCTAACCAGCATAATAGTAGCACCTAAAAGTTAAGGATTTCAATTTTAAAATTTATTTTTCTCATTTACAACTAACTGAAATTCCCGCCGCTACTGGGAAAAAGTAGGCAAAGCTATTTTATGCAGAATTTGAGGAGAAATAGTCCAAACTTTATTATTTTATTGCCACGACATTCTTTTCATGTAGAATCCTCTGAAGTTAAAAATATCGTCTGGGTTTTCTCAGCAGCAAGAGTGTGTACTAAAGTAAATTGTATTTTTTTGAACACTAATCGTCGAAAAAAGCTAGGATCCCACTTCATCTAATCTAAAATAACCTCAATAGTATCCTGTTCTTTTTTTATTTAAAAAGAGAGACAGAGGGAGAGGAAACGCCATCAGTTCAGTATAGGAAAGGAGGTGAAGTAACTGCAGGTATATACGCCAGTGCAGCTCAATACGCCAAGTGTTCAGTACTGGGACGTTTAAAACGAAATCTGATAGAATGCGCCTCCAATATGTGCTACGGGCTTGGGCAAGTCCGATTTGACGAATATTTGGGAGACAGCGCTGAGACCGCCGTGCAGTGTTGCTAGCTTCGGGAGGATTTCGTGGAAGAACGTTATCATTTCAATAGAGATGAGAATCTGTTATTAGTACCGTACTAACTCAGAACATTTCCGATAGTTTACGGAAATGTACATCTTATTTTGTGTCCGTCTGGGAACACTTCGTTTTGTAAGTGCAACTTCAGTATTTGTGATTCCATCGCAACTAAGCCTGCAGCTAGTGTTACTACGAGACGAGACGCGAAAAAAAACATACTACTTGTCTCGTCTTGTTTTCTTCTCGAAATTGCAAACTCAGTTTTTGAATTTAAAACACATACACAGCAAACGTAACGTTTTCGATGTTACTCGGATGACACATCAAGATGTTACAAGATTGAAACCGTTACTTTCGCTCTGCGTTTTGTTTCTTTTTTTTTTAAATAAAATTAAGTGTGATAGCCTTGTTAGCTTGTTTTTATTAAATTATTTCTTCATGTTTAACTTTTCGGCTGTTTCTAGTAGGAACTATACACTATTTAATTTCCTACAGCAATTTGAGTCCGGCATTTATAATTTAAATTTAACTTTTGGTTCCATTGCATTTTTATTGTCAATAGTAAAGGTGTCTTACAGCACATTTAATTTTGACAGAGGAAATGAAATTTCTTCACGTATTTGTGAATTCGAACCCTGCCGTGGATGACTTTTGTATGTGCCCTTAACCTTACTTTTTACAACGCATGTCATGCACAGTAAAAATATAACTGTGTTGATTCAACACCTTGGGCGGAGCAATGGGGGAGATGGACGGCATTGCTCCCCAACTTTTTGACAAGAAAATGAATTATTCATATTAATTCCACACTCGTCTAGAAAGTATTCCACAGGTCCGAGACCGACCAAACGGTCTCCCCCCAGTAGACAATTCCTAACTCCGCCCATGTTCAACACAATGCGTTGACCCAGCGAGACTACTACTTTTTGTGTTAAATCAACACAAGACACAATGTTGATTTCGGTAGTGTGAGAAGAAAGTTAGCTGCAGGGAGATTTGAACATGGATTACCCCGTTAGAAGTCGAACGTCTTACTTACTTGGCTAACTCATCAAACAGAAAAAAACACTTGGAAACAGTATAGAGATAAAAAAAAAACATGTTGGTGAACACTAAACACAAAATTACTGTCGCGATTTAGGTCATGATTTAATTACTTTTTCAACGGTCAACTAAGAAGCACATTCCCCTATCCCTTTCAGTACCCTTTCTTTTATTTTATAATATTAAAGCCATTACACGACCTGTCGACAAGACGGCCAAAAAAAATTTCTTTCATCACGCTTTTGTTATCATATCATCGTTATTACTGGCGTCGATCATTATAGTAAATACGGTCGCAATTGAAATATGCCAAGTTCCTTTTTGTTCTACACTTTCAGTGTCTAAACATTCTTATAGGGCTATTATCATATCTAATATAAGTGTGTTAGGAATGGCAAACGATTAGTGAAAGTTAGGAAAGTCACGCCGTCATTTTAAACCGTCTTAAGACCGTCTTTACAATTATAATTCTCGTGTGCTATTATACTCCAGTGTCGCAGTAGACATGCCTATCTGACTTGTCTCGTGGTTTTAGAGAGTAAGGTAGGTTGTACGGAATACTATATTTTTAAAACAAAGTGTTAGTGAGTCCGTATTGAAATCTTGAGCACGTTCAGAAAAGCCTATTTCAACTCAGTTTGGGATTTTACTTCGTAGGAGCATTTATTTTCAGTTGTTTCCCACCCTCTGAACGTACCGCCTTACTCGCTCTTCCCAACAGTCAGTATACCCAGAGGCCATTGCAGTCTCATCGAACTTTACTTGTCGCGCTAACATTACTTGACATTAATGTATTCGTTTTTGACGTACCTATGAGAAATTTATATTCGTGTATTTGTGCTGATAAAACAAATTTCAATGTTTCAGAATGTAAAAAAAAGTTCAGGATCGAGGAGCTTCAAACCAGAGGTGCAAATCTGTCTACAACATTGGAGGGAGGGGGAAGGGTAAGACCGTTCTCGTATTCCTTTATACGAAATGTTCAAAATATTTATAAGTAGGAAAACAACACTGTGGAGGATCAAGGAGCAGAATTGTCTTCATCATTGAGAGGCGGGCAGATTTGAATCTTATTCTGAAGGGAAGGTGTTGAGACCCATATTACGGTAAATGAATCTGATTCCTTATGTGAACCTGTTGTATATTATATGGCAATGCAAATGAAGCGGCAGTCGGACACAAATCATCACATTTCTCCCCCCAAAAAACACATTTCAAATCGAGCTACTGGGGGGTGGGATGTCCTCCCTGTACCAAGATGGAAGGGGAGACATGTCCTTTTCATCCCCCGAGATTTGCCCCAGTGTCTCAGACAACTGCAAATAAATCTTATCTTGTAAATTATTTGTCCTTGCCTTGTGAACTTATTGAATTTATTTTTAAGATCTTAGGCAAATTTGGCTCACGCCGAATGGACGATGGTGGGACAATTAGTGGAATAAAGAAAGGAGTAGAATACAAGACATCGCCGAGAAAACACACATACTCGAAGTTTGTCCACCACAAAGCTCATATGGCACTAACTGAGATCGAACCGACTACCACAAGCACGAGATCGATCCGACTACCACACGCTTTACGGCGAAGCTACCGTGAGAATTCTTGTTGTCTGTTCTGGGTAATAACTTTTTTTGCATCTTGATTAGCATGGTGCAGTCTGCTACATTTGTCTTTCGTTCTGATGATTTGCTGCTATATTTTTTACGAGACAAACGAGACGAGACGGAACAGAACCTCTCGAGACGAGACACGAGACGGGGCGCGAACATTTTTTCGAGATGAGACACGAGACGGGATATGCTTTGCCCGAGACGTGACGAGACAATCTGAAGTCTCGTCTCGTCTCGTCTCCTGGCAACACTACCTGCAGCGAAGTACGCCAGGGCTTGTGTAGGACTGACTACAGGAAACAAAAATGTTTTAATTTCTCCACACGTTCCATGTAATATCGGTGCAGTTTTTTTTTAAGTCACAGTAGAGTTACATTGTTTATCTTCTTGTAGACTAAAACTTCTTAGTTTGGAACTTCATTTTAACTTTGGAGATTATCGTTTTTACGTTTTATCTTGTTATCTTCATCTTGCACTTTGGTTATTCTATTTATTGCTTCAGGCATAATATGTAGTAATATCTGAGTTTGTAGACGACGTAAGCATCTGCAAGATTTATTACAGGTTTCTAGTAGTATCCTAGACTTGGCGTAATTACCTGCAAGTGTTGGTAAATACGCCACTTTGTAACACTTTTTTCTTGAGTACAAAAGAGAAGTTAGTGGTATTATTCTGATATTTTTTTTTCTAGACGGTGAAAAGGCTATTCTGCAATGCTGTTTCATGAAAATTAAGGGCGTAAAAATTCCAACATCTTTAACATGGCGTATTTACCTGCACCTACCGTATTTCTAATATACATCTTTAAAATAAATTTTTATTCCAATGACTTGCTTCACTTACTGTCATTGACAAGATTCATAATATTATGTTTACGATTGACGCAGTGTTTATTTAGTAAATATAATATTAAGTATTAATGAAATTATATATATCCCTCAACAACTACTTAAGTTGCGGAGCTGAATTCGTATTTAAACGGCATCAGAAGTATTACTGTTTATCTCAGCGATCCCGCAAACTATGGATTCGACAATAATATTGGTCGTTTTTGATTATTTTTAAATCCCCTCCCTCCCCCTTCCCTATGTTGCACCTTCAAAGTGAAATGATAAAACCTATCGCAGGCCCGAACCTCATCTATGTGGAAAATTTGATCGATCGGTCTCGTGGTTCAAGAGTTATTAAGTTTTATTTAGTTTCATATCTCTCTCCCTACCCTTCCCCAACGTTGTACTATTAAAATGAAACGATAAAATCACTCCAGCCCAAATCTCATCTACGTTGAAAATTCGTTGGGTGGTTCAAGAGTTTATTAAGTCACAAACATAGTGATTTTCATTTATATGTATAGCGCGAGGCAGCTAAAGAAATAGCGAAGAAACTGGAATCACTAGCGATGTAAGGCTTGCGAGAAATAATAATAGCAGTAGGGGCTCGTAAAACGGAGCAATGGGATGGTTCGAAAAAAAGCGACAAATGGGGCATCTAAACCAAAGATATACAGTGGAGTCTTGTTAATTCGAACTTGGATAATTCGAAATATTGGATAATTCGCACAGAAGTCCATTCCCCTTGAAAATGTATTGAAAACAATAGTATAAATCGTGGATAAATAGAACTTTTGAACCTATGTTGTTTGTTTTGGATAATTCGAAGTAAATAGTTGAAAATTTTTAATGACAGACAGTTGTAAACAGAGAAATACTGTTTTAACGTGTTTTCAGTTATCGAGATGCAGCCATAAGGAAGAGTAATACAAAAGATAAATAGAAAATCTATGTAATGAAAAAGATGAAGGTGAGTTGGGGCAGAAGTAAAGATATAGAACGTGTTCCAATCTCATCTTGTTTCAGAATTGGTTGAAAATTAAAGAGAATTATTGATAAAGTCAACTAAATGCTATTAATATCGTATTCCACGCAACACATGAAATTCAAGATTTATTGACCGTCCAAAAACTTATCAAATTTAAGAAAATGAGGTTTACGACTTCTTAAAAGTAAGAACAGAATATTCAAATTGTTACTGATGTGTTTCTTTGGGCTATTCAATGTATGTTGTAGTGTTGTACGTGAATATATTTTGCATTGTACACGTAGTTTGAATTATGTAGAGTCAATGTCGTTTGTTAGTTTCAGGTTTCCATCACGCAAATAATAAGTTGCTTTAAAAGTAAAGTCTACACCATATGAATATGTCTTTGATGCACAGTACTTTGGTTTGTTTGTTGTCACATATTTGAAAATCAATGTTTTTGGATGATTCGAATTTTGGATAATTCGAAGTTTTTTAGTGTTCCCTTGGACTCCGAATTAAAAAGAGTCAACTGTATTTTGTTAAATGGAACGATATACACTAACATGCATAATGTAAAAGAGCACACGCAGAGAAACAACGCCGTTGCGTTAGTCCCATGTGTGTACTGCACATACGAACAAAGATATGGCAATGGAAATAGGTGTAAAAAAAAAAAAAAAAAACAAGAAGTGGCCCACTTGACCGTCAGTACCACAGCATGTATGTATGAGCTGTCAGAACTAGTCGGACAAGAGGAGTAGAAGTATTTGCATCCGTATTTCATTTTCAATGAATGTGTCACCCTTTTTAATTAGTTTTAGTACATACACTAACTACACTAAGATCTTACACTTTAATTACCCTAGGTACTCTATGTACATACAGTAAGCACTTTAAGTACTTACACTTTAATTACTCTAAGTACTCTCGTTGCAGTAATAAATGTTTTAATTGAAGTACAAGTGTCTAATCGTAATTTAACTTAAATTTTTTAATGTAATTACGCATGGTTATGATAATGCTGTACCGGACTGTAGTCTCATTACTCCATTGCTGCCTTTTGTGTATGTAACATTGAAACTACTTAGTTTTCGTACTTATACTCATTGCCTGCATGTAGTATTACTACCTGTACTTAATGTATTGCCCTTTGAACATATGTAACCTCCAAAGTATTTACACTTTCATTACTCGTATGCAACTTACCTTTTCACGTATGTAGTTTTATTGCCGAACTGTATTTGAAGTTCATAAGTACACGTAATGTACCTTTTATTTGAAATCAAACTTGTGGTAGTATGTTAATTACTAACCTTTTGCCATTAATATTAACATATGGCTGAAGGACACTTACTCACGCTTCTTACTCTCCCTTCCAGGACAGCAGGAAGCATTCTTTCTTCTTTGCAGACCATTAACTTCCAAGGTCAAACCTCATCGGTTTACCTTTATTTCTTGGTCGTCTACCCGGTTAAAGGGTTGCGCCCTTTCTTCGGGGATCGGTTTAACTGTTTCGTACACTCTTATATTCATATACGGAATTGATTTGTATGTAAGAAATATTAATTACTGATTTTTTGTAATTATTTGGTAGGAATTATCATACTTTTACTTTTACATAAGTTTAGAATAATTTTCTTGCGAGTAATGACAGCATTTAAGTACATAGGGTATGTGTGAAGAATTAGTAATAAATTAATTTAATATTTAATTGTATTGCATGGATGTGATACAGCATAGTAATTTTCTTTACTTGGTTGGAACAGAGGGAAAAAAACCTGAATGAATCCCATAAGCAATGAACAAGCAAGCGGAAAAGGGGGATGAAAAAGAACGAAAAAATCACTCTTTTCTTTGGCGCAACTGAATAAGGTCGCCAGGGATTTATGTTAATTTCGTTTTCGTTTCGTATTGTTTACGAGGAAACTTACATCTTTGAAATGTCTGCACAATGTAAGTAACATGGAATAATGTCATTGTATCACCATAGTCGCTTGAAACTATTATACAGGTATAATAGCAGGGGCAGATGATTGCGTTTTTTGTAACATGTAGCAAAGGCCTTGTTTTTTTTTTGGGTGTGTGTTTGACCTTCAAACTACAGCGGAAGAAACAGATCTTTATATTTTTCTTTACCCGTTAGGAAATATATGTTACATATGAGTTGGAGTAGTTGGGGTATTTTGATTAAAATATATTTTATTATTAAGCTGTACATAAACGCACAAATAGATAATAAGAAATATTATGAAAAATGAAAACACACTTATTTCTTACTGATTGTGCATTATTGTTTGACGTAAAGATAGTACGTGTTTGTATTTGAAAGTGAAATGAAATTTTGAAGTTTAATGTTTAACGAATATACCGGCTAGGCTGAAGGAGACGGCGATGATGAGAAATGAATGAAATAGTTGAATGGAGAAAGTGAGAGACGCGAGAAACCCTGTGCAGGCAGTGTTTGTTTACCATAAAGGTCACTTGGTGCGCTAGGATTGAACCAAGTACCCCAGCACCAGAGACGAACTTTGCCACTGAGTATTGCAGCTTCTGTTTGTATTTGAGTTCACTTTTTTATGATTATATTTTTGGATAAATTAGAGGAATGAATAAAGTACGCATTATTAATTTGGCGGAACGAGAATGTAGGAGGAAATGGGAGAACTCCAGGCACAACGTTTCGAAATAGAAATACGCTCTAAATAAGCGAAAACTTTTCGTTTTAGAAGTGACTTATTTTTATGGACAATACTATTTACTGTTTACGAAGTTTTGGTAGCAAACAGTTTATAAGGAAAGAAAAATATTGTAAATAATTAATGTTGCGAGCCTTATATGGTATAATTAATTGATGGAATTCTGAATATGGAATTAGATTTTTTTATTTAATTGTATTCATAATACATTACGCTGAAGGAAATGGATTGAAAATAATAAGTTCATTTATATTATTGAAGTTAATTGCTTAACTGAAGAATATTGCTTTTACCACTGAAAACCCACAACTATTTTTCGCTGAGAGTTCAATAGTAACTATATGTATAGAAATAGATTAGTAAAGGAGATATGTGATGTACGTTAGCACAACTTTGTTATCATGTAAACAGTGTAGGTAGCGGCATTAATAGTTAGTTTCTTTATATTAGGATTAGCTTTATATACAAATTGAAACATTTTATTTATAATAAGGAATACTACTTGGAACACTATAGATTAGTGAAATTTTTCTACCACGTCAGATAGAAGGCAAACAGCAGCAAAATTGGAGACAGCCATTAGCTTGACTAAACTATGGGATTTAGTGTGAAAAAGAGACCGAAATGTTTTGTGTATATAATAATAAGTATGATTATATAATTTTTGACACCTAGAAGATTATGCAATCAACATTTTATAACTGTTTTGAGGGTGCCATATGATATTCATAGGCAGTTTGATACGATATTCACAGACAGTTTGAAAATTTAAAACCATAGCTTCTGACACCCCAACTTAATAGCAAATTTTCCCAATATGCCAATGGTATACTTATTTTTATTTTCAATGGCAATTATTAGCTACTGAAACAAAAATGTCATTTGTTTTCTAGCGAGTGTTGTCGACGGTTCATATTTGTAAGATTTATAATCAGTTCTGATCGGGAACTCGATCAAGTTACACCTGTTTATAAACAAGTTACCTGTTTCAATATTATGTTCATGATGCGTGTTGGGAACAGTCACATTATGACTCATTATGACTCTGATATTTCCTATCATTGCTGCTGTTCCTTTGAAGTTGTATTTATTAAAAATATTTTGTTGTTTGTCGTTTGCACAACATGTCCGCTACATTTCCTAATAATTTTGTGCTCATATAACAACAATTTGTTATAATTTCATTTGTATTTCCTTACGTCACATAGTCCATAGGCTTCTCATGTATTCTGGGGTTTGAACATGATTGCAAGTCTTCAAAATTCATTGGGGTTTGAACATGATTGCAAGTCTTCAAAATTCATAGATTCCTGCATGCTTATCCAAACACTTTTCATGAACTGCCAAACGGCAAATCTTGAAAAATGTAATAAATTTAGAAAACATAAGCCATGACAACAATTGCAGTGTTAATTGGAATCTTAAAACAAGCGGTGGAAATTAGGAGTGTTGCCAATTTGAAAGAACGAATAATGGACGTTTGGTACACATTAGAGTCAATACTAAATTCACACTGGTTAACTATAGAACAACAATAAACATACCATTGGCTTTTGGGGAAAATTCGCTATTAAAATGAGATGTCACAAGCTATGGCTTTCATTTTTCAAAACTTCATTTTCATTCAAAATGGTCTATTTCAAGAAGGCTGCCGTCAAGGTTACCCTTACCGTATCTCTTCCTTCCAGGCCTTATATGTATTACCGAAGCTTTTGTCCACTTATTATCATTAATACATGGGTAAGGAACTTACGCACATAGAAGCAGAGGTAAGGGACTTAGGCACATATTAGTAAGTATAAACAATTAATATGGCTGTAACTTTCCCCCAAATGTGTGTATTAGGGTTAGAACTAACTTTACCATTGTTTTCCTGATTATATTCTAGTCCGAAATTATGCATCATATTACTCTATTTCCAACTTGACCTTAATTCAAAATGGCGGATTTCAATATGGTTGCCGTCAAGGCTATACATACCATACGATTTTCCACTAGGCTTTATATGTATCCACATGGTTCTTCTTCACTTTTTTAACTAACATTCCGTTTATAAAAGGAAGTAAGGGACTTCTGCAGTACTCTATAATAACCACATCAAAACTCTTAAAAAATATAAAAAATAGAAAACTTGCACCATGGCAAAAATTTCTGTCATCACAAATAATGCATATATGCCCTCTATCAGAAATAATAATAATCATTGAAATCGGAGCCGGTCATTTGGGTGATGTCCCTTGTAAGCAAAATGGCATCCAAATGTCCCAATAGGATAGATAGTTAATTGTAAGTTTAATTGCTTGTGTTAGCCTAATTTTTCTTGGTCTTAAGCCTGTATCTCTCAAATGGATAATTCACCTGTACGATCACTCAAGCTCAACCGGAGGAAGAAAAGAGGTAGGTTGTAGTCAAGTCTGCTTCGAATGGTGCGCCCATTGAGTGGAGTTAGGAATTGTATGTTTGGGGGCAGACCTTGTGGGTCTAGGACCTGTGAATAAAAGTGGCATTTCTATTTTTTGTCAAAAAAGGGGGCCAATACTCCCCATAGCTCCGCAAGTGGGTGCGCCTAGAGGCAAATCTCAGAGTGAACGAGTGACCTAAAAAGATGTTTATGCAAAGGATGATTCATGCTAATGTAACTAATTTTAAGGTAATTTAGGACTGTTTGCGCGTTGTTTAATTTTCAATCACCAAAATTATATAGTCCTACATGTCTAAAAACCTGTAGAAATTACCACTTTTTACACTGTGGTAGTATTGGCCCCTCTTTGTGATGTCCATGTTTTCGAATCTCTTTCTTCCTACTTTTGAAATAACCATTTGCTAAAACCTTACTCTTATGGCAATGCAGTATAATAACAAACTGGGCCTCCGTTTACAAAACAAGGGGCAAGACGCACAGAAACAAAGTCTCAACCCAATAACTCATAGTTTTCTCGTTTTACAAAAGTATTTATGATACTTACACCCTGGCTAAGAGTATTTTTTCTTTTTTTTTAAGTAGAAGGACCACAATTACAAGCCATAGATATCTAAAAGTCATCAAAGTCTTTAATCCAAAATTTGAATTGACTGTCATTTTAGATTTCAAACTAGCAAATTCAAAACTTACAGCAAAAGGTCTTTCGTCGACCCCGTTCAAACTACTCGACTCACTTCGCCATTTGAAATGTTCAAGTTTAACCCCGTACCCCTATTTGTGGGGTTTAGAGTGGAACTTTTATAGCACATAATTCCAATCCCTTAAAATATAGACGGACGTATTTTCGCGTTTTCTTATATTCTCGAAGGTACACGGGGTGCAACGCACTTTACGGACAAGAAACATGAACCCCCACCATTTTTTATGAGGTCAACATAGCAACTTAAAACTGACGAAAAATATTTCTGTTGGGACCTTTCCTACGACATATTACTCGACCCCTTTTCCAATTGAAATTTTCAGGTTGATCCCACGTACCAGTATAAGGGGTCTGGGGTGGAGCTTTTATAGCTCAAAATTCAAGCCTCTTAAAATAATGATGCAAGTGTTTTTGTGTTTTCTCATATTCGCAGTCGTTTCGAAGATACACTGAGTGGCAACGGAGTTTATGGACACTCTGTAACATATATGTACTCTGCTCTTATTGGCAGGTCACTTGCCACAGCTGAGAAGCTTCCATGCTTCACGGTCCTCTGCTAATCTCTTCATCTTCACGTATGATCTTTCTGTTTTTATAACATCCATTGTCATAATTGTAGTCTGCTTCGCCCCCTCCGCTCCCTTCCCTGCCATCATACCCTCTACGACATCTCTCACGACATTTTTTCTTAGGCAATGTCCCAACCATTTATCTTTCTCTTTTTAATAACATCTAGAAGTGTTCTTTTCTCCCCCACCATTTCTAGCTCCCTCTCATTCGTTTTCAGCTCAACCAACTAATTCTTTCCGTTCTTCTCTACACCCACATGTCGAAACTTCTGTTTTGTTTTTCATAATTTTTGCGTAATGTGCATGTTTCTGCCCCATACAGTACAATTCTCCACACGAAGCATTTCATGAGTCTTTCAACTCTTTACTCAAGGTCACACAAAACAGACTTTTCTTCCTCCTATAGGCTTCTTTCGCCATTCCTATCCTTGCTTTTATTTCACGTTCGTACTTTATGTCATTTAAGAATATTACCCAGATATCAGACACTTTTCACTTTTACTTATTTCGCCCCTCCCACTTTTATATTTGACAGAGACCGCTTCGTTCCAATCACAATGCCCTTTTCTTTCTAACGTTTATTTTTATCCCATATTCTTCAATGCCTTTCCCCAGGTTATATATCATCTTATTGATTTTCTTTTCAGATTCTGCAACAAACGCCATATCGTCTGCACGATTCCCAATTCATACGGTCAAAAGCCTTTTCTAGATCAATAAATACAACATACACCTCTTTCTCTTTTTCCATAAATCTTTTACCGGTCGTCCTTAATAATCCAATAGCATCTCTTGTGCCCTTTCCGCTTCTGAACACGAACTGCTTTCCTCAACTTTTTCATTTCTTCTTCCATGTGACCTTTTGTTCAGTATCTATATATCCGGTTATCATGATTGCATTAGAATATATTGTATGCTTGTGGAAATCACAAAAAAGCGTTCACTTATTAGTTCTTCAATTTATAGCTATATTAATACTGTTAATTATTCTTTACGTGTCTATTGTCTCAGATTTTCGGATATCCCTAATAAAGGACCTTGTAACCTTCTTTAAACTAAAGGACAAAATTCAACATTTTGTAATATGGAAAGATCAATACGGGGAATTTATCTGACATACTCCACAGTAACACACAATTAACATGGTTGCCAACCCAACGTAACATACGGAGCTCCTTCATGGTTAAGCGGTTAGCGTACGCGCCCATGGCGTGGGAGACCCGGGTTTGATTCCCGGCGGGAGCCCATGCGTTTCGGAGTCCACGTTAATCAGTAGGT
The DNA here is from genome assembly GCF_964235325.1 of Thermobia domestica. Taxonomy (NCBI): domain Eukaryota; kingdom Metazoa; phylum Arthropoda; class Insecta; order Zygentoma; family Lepismatidae; genus Thermobia; species Thermobia domestica. The sequence goes on from NC_137457.1 coordinate 104,583,124, forward strand.
CCACGTCTCATATAGCCTCGCTGCTGAACGGGACGTTAAAATCAAATCAACTCAACCAACAGAACATAGTTTTTATTTGGTATTACGGCAGGTTATTACATATATCAAATCTACACACAAATATTTAAAAAATACAATTTCATCGTAGAGTTATGAACTTAGGACGCTACAATATTACAAACACCTGTAAACTTCCAAATTTTGGAGGTCTCTAGAATAGTAATAACACAAGTGAATCGGACATCTCAATGCACATCGAAAGTTCCTTAGTGTTTAGCACCATGACCATGCAATAGAAACAAAGTTAGAAGAGATTGAAAATTTAACTCTCTTCAAGAAAATGTACTGAGATAAATATCTACATTCAAATACAAAGATCGTTTCCAATAAACGTAAAAAATCATAATGGTGTTTAAAGCAACTTAATATCTTAACCAGCTCCGGGGATGTGAAAAAATACAGATTACTATACTGCTTAAAATGATGTAGTTGTGGAAAATTGTTTTAAAATATAAAGTAAATACAACTTTCTTACAAGACTGTCTATAATGTTTATTATAAATTAACTAGAAATGTTACAGTTTTGGAAGTATATCACTTCCTTCTTCAGACTACTACTCCAACTGAAATCATAAATATTATTACATCATTTGTTATCTCTACCAATCAGGACTCACTTTTCATTAAATTAAACATATATTTCCATTGCTCTGACATTTTAAATTCTTAACAGACATAGTAAATTGTTAACAAATTTTCTATTTCTTTCACCATATATTAACTGAAATAAATACTTATTAGCTACCTAAATATTGATTTTTTACCTGAATATTGAATACTAATTAACTACCTGAATATTGAAAAAACACATAAATAAATTTAACCCTATATTATAATACAATATAACTCTACATTGTACTTATATTCTACCTTTCTTCTTTATTCTTTCTTCTTTGTTCTCTTTTCAAAATGTCATCCCACTCTCCATTAATATTCAAACCACTATTCCAGTTCATAGCTTTACAATAAACTTCTTTTATCTTCTTTGCTTCTTTCCATTTTCTAACGACTTGCCCCTTCATATTAGAATATATTTGCTTATTCCCAGTTTACTTCGTGGCCTGTTTCATCGACGTGCTTGTAAATGGCATTAGTGTCTCTCTTCAATCTTACATCATTTTTATGTTGTTTTAAACATTCCTGCATTCTCTTTTTGGTATCCCCTACATACACCTTATCACACATCCCACACGATACTTCATATATCACTTCCTTTTTAACATAATTCTGCTGACGTTCTCATCTTCTTTTTCTTTATGATATCTATTATTTTCATTCCTCCTTTCCTGTACGTCTTAATAACTTCTCTCTTAAGAATTCTTCTTATCTTCAATGATACCAACCCTGCACTTTCAATACCATCCAATCTTTTTTGTCCCCTTCTTTCTCCTTTTCTTCTTTCTCACTTTTCTTTCTTCTCTCCCAGCTCTTTTTCTTTTCCTTTTCACTGTAACCATTCTTTTTCAGTTGTTGCCATAGTCTTTCTATATCTTTTCCTTTTGATCTTCCTTCATATTTATCATTCTGATATTCTCTTCCATATACCTAATTAAATTCAGTTTTGTTCCTTCATCAACATCACTTTTTTTTGTTGCAGTAAACTTCTGCTGTACATTCTTTTTGGAACTTGTTAGAAAGTTGTATTTAGTTTATGGTTGAGATGGACACAAGGCCTTTTTATCATAATTTCTATGTTATAAAATGAGTTGTTTCTGTCACCTTCTGTGACATTACAGGAATAGCATTTTGCTGGTTGTAATTAAAAGTTCTCATCACAATTTTGTAATTATAGGCAGTGTTTCAGTCTTTATCTTATTTCCTGAAGGGACTGGCATCTCAAATAATGTTGCAAGGAGGTATCAAAAAGTTCGTGCAATCACCTAGAAGGTGACGAACTACAAATTCCCTCGGACATTCAATTTATAGTGAGATAATTGAATGTTAAGTATATAAGTTCTGGACACGTTAGAGGAATTATTTCCCTCTCTTCCTTTTTTTCTTTTTTAAGGTAAATCACTGAAGGTGCGATGATTGACAAGCTCGAAGCACGGAGTGTCACTATGTTACTCCATATTTAGCGGAAATCAGAAACGTAGATCTGCGAAGAGATGAAAGATGTCTACGAGGGTGAAAGTCCACTCTTTGAGAGGGTATCCAAGTGCAAACGACAATTTCGAACTTGACAGATGACCACCGCGGTCACATTCAGATCTGGAAGATAATTTTTCACTGATGATGCCGCCTTGACGAAGAAAGTTGAGATCGTAATGGAAGATTGTAGGATAACCATTAAAATGTTATGTGTGAATAAGTATGAGGTATGGGTCTGCCTGGAATATCATTGAAAACCAACTGCGTCTTTAGAAAGTATCAACACGGTGGGTGCCACGACTGCTCACCTTTTCAGTAGAGAAATCGCTAAGACACTGCAAGAGAAATATTACGTCGCTGTGAGGTAGAGGAAGAGGACTTTCTCGGGAAATTAGTGAGAATGGATGAAAGATATGTTTATTTTTATGATCCAGAAACAAAGGAAATGAGCAAACAATGGAAAAAGCCGTCCACCACCACCCGTAAAGAGACACGAGTTCAGACGTCTGCCGTCATGGTACTGTCAAGGGTCATCACGACAGAATAGCTACCACAGGGGCAAACTATTACTGTTATATACTTTATATTCCCGTCTCCTGACCAAGTTACGAGAAAACCTGAAGAAAAAATGTCGTGGATGGGTCACAAAAGAGTTGCTGCTATTCTCACAAAAGGCACAAGCTCATTCCGCCCTACATCTATGATGAAGACAGTGGAATTAGGATATGAAATATTACATCACTGCCAAACTCATCGGACCTAGCACCAAGTGATTTATTTCTCTTCTCAGAATTGAAGCGTCCACTCATACGACGGATTTTTGACAATAGAGATGACGTCATTTCTGAGTTTGAATTGTGACTTCAAAGGCAAACTGCAGACTTATGTAAATAATGAAAAGACATATTTACAAATCGGGCTTTCGGAAAGTGAAGAATCATTGGCAAAATTGTGTTGATAGGCATGATAACTACGTAGAGAAGGGTTAATACCATTATCATGTCAGTGTTCTTAGAGTGAATTTATTCTACGTGATTGCGTGAATTTTTGATTTTCCGTTTCGAAAACGGCATATGGAAACATTGTGTGATTGTATGTGATACTTACTTAAGATTTTCTCGAAACAAAACCGGTTGAATAAATTAAAAATTTCAATCTCTCATAACTTTATCTCTACTTTTTAAAAATATTTTATAACATGGTTACAGTACTCAATAATAAGACATTTCCAATACATTTGATACGTCCATCAGTACACATCGGAAGCGTGATGCTTCATAAGATGCTTGTTTTCTTCCTTTTCTTCTTTCTAAGAAATGCAAATAATGAAACAACAGTTAAACTAAAAATAAACTCGTCATATTAAAATAATTTATAGTTTGTGATAAATTTACAGTTTTTAAATACAACTTGCATGTATTTATAGTGTACGGCGTACGACTCGGTTAGGAGAGAAAGATTATACAACGTTCTTACAGAACTTGGAATATCGATAAAGCTAATTAGATTAATTAAGATATGTTTAATGAATCCCAAAGTAAAGTCCGGGTAGGAAAATTTTTGTCCACGAGCTTTCACGTCGAAAATGGCCTGAAACAAGGAGATGCATTTTCGCCATTATTATTTAACTTCGTTTTGAAATACGCTATAAGGAAAATCAAAGATAGCAACCAGGGCCTAGAGTTGAATGGTATTCACCAGGTTATGGCATATGCTGATGATGTAAATTTAATAGGGGATGATAGCAAAACAATAAAAAAGAAATGCAGAGATCGTATTAAACGCTTGCAGGGACATGGGTTTAGAAGTAAATGCAGAGAAAACTAAATACATGGAAGTGCGTCAAGACCGGAGTACAGCAAATTATGGATGCGTTAAAATATTAAATAATACTTTTGATAAAGTGGATAGTTTCAAATATCAAGGATCAATATTAACAGAGGAAAATCATATTCACGAAGAAATTAAATGACGACTAAAAGCAGGGAATTTGTGTTACTATATGGTTGAAAATCTCTTGTCGTCGCGAATTCTGTCGAGGAATTTGAAGATTAAAATATACAAAACAATAATTATGCCTGTTGTTATGTATGGCTGCGAAACATGGACACTTTCTCTGAGGGAGAAACATAGACTGAAAGTATTTGAGATCAAGATCCTGAGACGAATATTCGGAACCAAGAGAAACGGGAATGGGGAATAGCGGAAGCTTCATAACGAGGAACTACATAATTTATATGGTCTACCCAACATTGTTGGGATCGTCAAGTCTAGGTGGCTTAGATGGGCGGGTCATGTAGCTAGAATGGAAGAGAATGGAAACGCTTTCAAAGTCTTGACTGGAAGGCCAATCGGAAAACGACCATTAGGAAGACCTAGGCGCAGATGGGAGGACAATATTAAGATGGATCTCGCAGAGATTGGAATACAAAGTAGAAACTGGATGCAGTTAGCTAAGGATAGAAGTCAGTGGAAAGCTTTTGTGAACGCGACATTGAACCTCCGGGTTCCATAGGCCATAGAGTTAGTTAGTTAGTTATGTATTTATAATGTAAAAAGTTCTCAGTCCATGAATAACCATAAATCTAAAAGTTAAGAATAGCCGCTCGTGTCTGCCTCCCTTTATTTGGAAATGGATAATGGTGATGTGAACATGCTTTGCTATGTATTATAAAGAGAGATCTCAAATCGTTTGTATTGCGGGTTGTTTGAAAACGTGCATTAGTAAAAGTATGAATTGTGTGTGTGAGAAATCAAGTATTGACATTAATTGTATTAAAATAGCTTTAATTAGCTGGATACCAAACAAAGTATTTCTATGCAAATAATGCTTTGATAATTTAAGAAATGACACTATTCATACGTATATTTTTAAAAGTAAACATGTGCTTGACTTGGAAGCTTTTAGTATTTTATCAAAAGGATACATGCAAGGAAATCATATAAAAATATAAGGAATATTTATAGTAAAAAGGTTTATATTTTTTGCAGTATAATTTTCATATACTTTATGAAAGTATTATATCTTATATGTTAATGTACGAGTGTGATTTTCCAAGAGAAATATTATTAGATAAAGATTTTTTTACACGGAGCTTATAGGATTACAAATAAATAGTTTTCTATGTTTTGTAGAACAGTACATGCATGTTGTTGTTGAAAGCACGCGCATTTATTAAAGTTGTACGCATGTGCAGTTGTTTTTATATTTGTAGGAACAATATTTAAGTAGAACAGTATTTTGAAAATGTGTAGTTGACTAGTAGACGAAAATACCACATTGTAATGATGAAGTAATTCAACCGTTTAGAATATGTTATAGATATGATGATGAAGTTTGTTTTGAAAAAGTATCCTAATTCACATATTGAAACTCGTGAATTAGATAAAGCGAACTGTTAATCCAAAGTTCTAAAGTAAGTGAACTGTGCATAAAAAACTTTTTGAGAATCATAAAGTGGAAGAACTACTACTTAGTATTACTTGTTCAGTAAGGATTTCAGATGAAATTGATTTAAGCAGATTAACATATGAGAATAGATTGAAACTCACTGTTTGGGAATTTTAAATAATAAGGCAACTCGTGTTTGAACTTTATTTAGCGAAACATATACTGAATGAAAGCTATGAAAAGAAAAGAACTCTTTTAAATAGATTTAAGTTATCATACGAATCACTTATATTTTCTGATCAGAGTTTTAAGTACTTGGTTGAAGTGTTTTTAAACAAAAATAAAAATGTATACGAAAAATAATCAGTGTGTGTATGATTGTTCTTTTTTTCTATAGATGAACAGCTTTTGTTGGATTGTATTTCAAGATGGAAACCACAGCATAAACTTTTGTGTTACAGTTCTTTTGAAAATACTAATATTTTAGATGAACATGAATGCGTTATTTTAGACTATGGAATTTTGTGTTATAATGCATGGCGAATTATGGTACGAACTGAAACATTTGATGAACTATATGAATTGCTTTTAACGTATCACAAAATTGAAATAGACGAATGGGCATTTAATTATGCTTTATATAATATCTTATTTAAAAATGACAACGTTGATTTGACTACCGAGCTTTTCTTACAGAAAGATTTTATTTATAATTTTTAATTTGTTTTCTTTGTGAAACATAGAATTCAATGAGTGAACTCAAGTAAAAGTTATAAATCGTAAATATTTATATTGTATAATGTTTATTGATCATAATTTTTATTATAATAAAATTATTTACCTTTACATGAATTTAAAAATGTAAAATGTAAAATGTAGAATATAACATTTTATATTTCTTCATTACTTATACTTTATTATTACAATTTTATTCATGATATATAATCATTTTTTCACTTTGGTATATTATCTGAAAAATTTTGTTTTGTTAGTAAAATATTATTCGGTTAAAAGTATTTTTTGTCATTATTTACCTTTAACATATAATTTTGTACGCTGTTGCACTTAGTTTGTAACCTAGATGTTTTGAAAATATTTTAAAGTAACAGAAATATTACGAAGAGTGTTGACTGTATTACATTGTAACAAACACATATTTGTTTCCCAAACACCATTGTGTTCAACCGCTATCAGCCTTTTGCTCCATTCAACAGCTTCTGCTAGTGAAAGAAGACTCCTTCAGCCATGGGAGCAAAGTTCGTCCATTATTTTGCAATTCAGTTTTAAAAGAAACAAGAAAATAAAATTCACTTCTTTTCTTTTCAAATAAAGTAATAATACATCCTATACAAACTAATAAGTTTCTAACTCAATTGCTAAAGCGCTAGGTTTCAACAAAATAAACATCCTTCGTGGCTAAGCGGTTAGCGTACGCGCCTTTCAGGTAATAAGCACGGATTCGATTCCCGGTGGCTATTTATGTCTTTGAAATTATTTCTCATGAAGAATTCTTATACTGACAATTTAAAATAGAGTCGCTGCCAAAAAGGGAAGCTAAACTAATCACTATTCTACAATTATAAATAATAACAGAGCATTTATCTCATCTTATATTTTTTTAATATTTAATTCATATAAATAAAATTCCTTACCTTCAACGTTAAATCGAACCGTTCCAATTACCACAGACTATGGCCACAAACAACTTAGCACTTAAAAACACAAATCAAATATATAAATTAGTTTCATTCTTATCCACGGAGAAGGAATTTATCTTCCATTCCAAACCCACGTATTTCATCCCACGTTCATATTACAATCCTTATCCAAAAACCTCCGCTTCTCCATACAAAACGAAATCAATATCTCCATGCTTATTATCCAAAACTTCCCTTTCGATCACGCAAAAGGAGGGGAAAAAGAGATCATTCTGTTTCTCACTATCAAATCAGCATTTCTCAGGAAGTCTGCTCCAACTAAAACTATCCTACCCGATTAATTATCATACTACAATTTCCACTAACAAGCTTGATACACATATCATTATTTCCTGTATTTGATATTTATATATCCTCTAATAGCTGGAAATAACAGTGATAATTAAGAGGAAGGCACAATGATAATTTTAACTGTATAATATTCGTCTTATTATCATATCCACAGTGATATCACACCCTCTTCTGCTCCAATTAAAATTATCAACTCACAATTTCCTCTGACAAAGTTAATCAACATTAATATTTTTTGGGTCTAGGTCAAAACCCCCACAGCCAAAACCCCCACACTCAAGAAATGTCAAAACACCCACACAAACGGTCATAACCCCCACACAAATGGACAAATCTCCCAAACGCACGAACGGTCAAAACCCCCACAGCCAAAACCCCCACACTTAAGAAATGTCAAAACGCCCACACAATCGGTCATAACCCCCACACAAATGGACAAATCTCCCAAACGCACGAACGGTCAAAACCCCCACAGCCAAAACCCCCACACTCAAGAAATGTCAAAACGCCCACACAATCGGTCATAACCCCCACAAAAATGGACAAAACAGCCACACATAGCAACGGTCATAATCCCCACATAAATGGACAAAACTCCCACAAAATCGGACAAATCCCCCACACTCTGAACTGATCGTCATTTCACGTCTTTGTTGCGGCTCTTTATGACGCCCAAGAAGAATAGTTGCAACATCAGTTTAAGTGGAATAAAAAATGTTATTAAAAAGTACAAGGGCAATACATGAGCATTTAGGTTTTGTCAATTTGTGTGGCAGTTGTGACTATTTCTGCATGTGGGAGTTTTGTCCATTTGTGTGGGGGTTTTGTCCATTTATGTGGGGATTGTGACCGTTGCTATGTGTGGCTGTTTTGTCCATTTGTGTGGGAGTTATGACCGTTGGAGGTTATGACCGTCTACCAGTGTGGGGGTTTTGGCTGTGGGGGTTATGACCGTTCGTGTATTTGGGAGATTTGTCCATTTGTGTGGGGTTATGACCGATCGTGTGGGCGTTTTGACATTTCTTGAGTGTGGGGGTTTTGGCTGTGGGGGTTTTGACCGTTCGTGCGTTTGGGAGATTTGTCCATTTGTGTGGGGGTTATTACCGTTTGTGTGGGCGTTTTGACATTTCTTGAGTGTGGGGGTTTTGGCTGTGGGGGTTTTGACCGGTTCCCTATTTTTTCACTTCCGTTCTAATCTCCCCTAGTGCTTAATTAATATAATCATCATTGAAGGGGAGACACAGTGATAATTTAACTGTATACCATAGGCCTTAGGATCATATTCACGTTGATATCAACCGGATATCCTGGATAGATAATTGCATTTTCTACTTGGCTCAGCTTCGACTTGTACGGTATAAGAAGTGTCACTATTCATTTCAGTAATCTTCTGAACTATGGGCTCGACACTAATATCGGTTATTCTTGGAGTTTTCCTTCAACCCTTTCCTCCCCTAGGGGACGTAGGGTTTCCTAAATCCTACAGGATTTTTTTTCAAATTTTAGTCATGTGTTTTTTCTAAATTTACATACGAAGAATTATCTTGCTACCACGAAGAGCTGGTAAGCTGCTTTATTTCTGGTATATATTTAAACTACATCTTCCCCTTTAGTTTACGCATTTAAATTTTAAAAAGCTTAGGGCTTCTTTGATTTAATTACTTAGAAATATAAGAAGCCAACGACGTGGACTTAAATACCTAACAAAATAACAAACACTCATATAAACATTGATCTTTTTATATAAGATGAAACATTGACTTCATGATTTCAAATAAACGTGTGTACCAACATGTCATCTGAACAACCACTACACTGGTGCATAAACATTGAGTTGAGTTGATTTTGAGTTTAACGTCCCTTTCAGCAGCTAGACTATATGGGACGGGACCTACTGATTAATGTGGAATCCGAACCATATGAGCTCTCGCCGGGAATGGAACCCGAGTCTCCCAAGCCAAAGCCGCGTACGCTAATCGCTTAACCACGAAGGAGCTCTGCATAGACGTTGTAGAAAGGGAAGCGTAGTAATCCGTTATTTTTTCACTTTCAGTCGTATATTATTTTACATATACTTTTATTATCGTCAAAAGGAACACATGACAGTATGTTTTGTTGCGCAACTAATCACAGGTTATATGCATTTTTTCTATATTCTTTCAATCTTTTTATTTTACCACTGCATACGAGCAAAACTGGATTATCAAGGTCCCTGCGCAGACCAAAAACAATAGAATTTAAAGGTCTAGATTGATAGAAAGTGTGTTCCCGCGCTGCAATGCGATCACGTGATGTGTGTTTGCGCTGTTGAAATATTATATTTATTTGTTATGAAGACATGTCGAAGAATATTCTCTCGTACATGTTACTGTAATTTGGTCGTAGTGTATAGTTTTAATCTTAATATGCTGTTTTGCAAACGTTGGTGTTACAATTACATTTCGTACAGTACTAAGAAATTTTAATTTGGCAACAATAGAACAGAAAATTTACACACTTCCCGCACAAAAAAAAACAAATAGAAAACAAAAAGTTGTCACTAATAACATATGTTCCAGTACGAAACTTGTTCCATGTGGAGTCCCGCAGGGAATATATTACACACGAAATCTTCTGTTTTCCTTATATATCAACGATTTACCTGAGCACATCACCCATTGTAAATATCACTTATATGCAGATGATATACAATACTATTTAACTACTAATCCCCTAAATTTAACCACCGCGATTGATCACTTAAACAGTGACATTGAAAGTATCTGCACATGGGCACGTAACAATGGACTGCAAATAAACCCATCGTAAACTACTCTCCACAATCAATATTACAAGCCTACTATTGTTCTTGTAAACAACGTAGCCATTCCTGTAAGCGATAGCGTCAATAGCCTAGGACTAGAGATCGATAAATTCCTAAATTGGACAGACCATATTATTAGAGTATGCAAGAAAGCTTACGTCTCCTCCATTCTCTTCAGCGTTTAAAAAACCGTCTTCCGGAATCCATGGTTCAGTCATTGGTCATCTCTCATTTAGATTATTGTGATGCAGCATATGTTGATTTATCCGAAGATCTAGAAAAACGTTTACAGCGCATTCAGAATGCCTGCGTTCGCTTCATATTTAATAAAATCGCTTCTACCACATCTGCCATTGTTATCAGCAACTAGGATGGTGCAATCTAAGCACCCGCCACCGCATTCATTCTCTAACACTTTTATATAAAATAATTAATTGTAAAAAACGTACTTATCTATCCTCTAAATGTAAATTTCTCGGCAATACTCACCCACTAAATACCCGGTCTAAAGGAAATACAACACTCGCCGTTCAAAAACACAAATCTAATTTCTTTTCCAAATCTTTCACACTATTTGCCACCAAAGCTTGGAATGACACCCCTGAAAACATCAGAAACTCAGGCTCAGTGTTGACTTTTAAACGTCGGCTTAAACAATATCTTTCTAATGAAGGTCTTTAGTAAGTTAAAAAAAAAAGTTGTTACACACGAAATTATTCCTGGCGTTACCATGCAGTCGTTCGTTTTTTCACTCTCTCCATTTCTTGTTTTCTTTTCTATTCCCCTATGATACATGTGTATGAACATATACATTATACACAATCACTTAAGTAGGTGCATCATTCTATCTATAGATAGTGAATCATAGGAATGTATTTTATGCTATATATAATCAAGATTGATATATTTGTTTCTCCTTGTATAGTTTGTCATGTCATTAGCATTGTCTCTTGTTTGTTTTAGTGTTTATTTTATATGTAATATGTTTCATTTTCATTTCTCATGTTTTAATTTCTGTATTGTTCTGTATGTAGGTAACTCTTTAACATGCTTAACTCTATATCATTTTATTCTCGTCATAAAAAAATGAGTTCCGACTGTAAAAGAAAAGTGTAAATGGTTGAGTGGAAGAAAAGGTTATGCCTTAACTACGCCATTTTAAATAAGAAATAAATAAATAAATAAATAAATAAAGCTACAATATCGTGAACTTCTTCCCTTCACCTTTCACTTTTGTTCAACTCGGAGCTATATTCTCGAGCACTTTCACTGTTTAGAACACGACATTCTGGGCTACTTCCGGCTCTCGCCCCCGCCCCACCAAATTAACACACGTAGATGGCGTTACTGAAAAAAATGCAAGTTACATTTTCGCACACATTTTGCAAATTTTTATACACACTGTGTGTCTGAACCTGTAAATGCTACAAAACGGAGTACCACTATTTTCCAATAGCTTTAGAATCAGCAGAAGCTGTAGATATCGAAAAAATTGACATGACAATCCGGAGTACCACTAAAAGTTCCTCGAGTAAAAACAAATCTTCTCTTTGTTGGTGTTTAAACCGATGGTAGTTTCCCAGAATGTAGGATTTACAAACGCACACACAAACACACACACACACCTATACACGTATTTGTGTAGCTCCGAGTTGGTAGACCGACTTGTTGGAAACAAATGTGCATAAAAAAACTAGAAGAGATACAAAAACGAGAGTGAGATCAAAAATCATTAATTTTATTCATATTTGCGGTGGTAAAATACATATGTTACTATTTCTGGCAGTTTCTTGGGAAACACGTGTGGTGCCGTACTATATTTATTGGATCCTGGTGGCAAAATCACCTGCAAGATATAAATGGTACCGTTATCAATTACATATCTGGATGATTTAACGTCATACACATACTCACTATTAACATTCTTCTACAGAATTGCAGGCGCTTTTAGGACCTCTACAGTCTTGCAATATTTCATTTATCTACAGAGTAAAATGATAGCACAAAGTAGAGAAGTATACGTAGTTTTGGGGAAATAAGTCTACAAGAATTTTAAAATATGTGGAAAGAAACTACATAGTTGTTTATATTTAAATTAGCAGATATTCGCCAAGTTAAATTCCTACACTACTCCTTAAATCTGGCAACCACGTTAAACCGGGAGACACTCTGTATGTTTGGTCTCCACTTCGCTTTATCAGACTAGAAGTGGGTATTTAAAACAAGTTCTACCGGGAAAGAAACAACTCGTTCGTAAACGGGCGAGAGGCAGTTTGATGTTTGCTATGACCACAAATGCTCGCTGCATTTTTTAATAAACGCTCAGAAGAATATATCCATCTTTTCGATTAACTTTCCTGCCATTCAAACAGTTCCTTTACCTTCTGCGTGACTATGACGTAGAAACATTCTAACGACAGTGAGACTCTTTTTATATCACATTCGTCGATAGAAAGGAAAAGCATATGATCTGAATTGTTTCGAAAGAAAAATGTTAATTAAGAAACATAAATATGATATGCTGAGAACTTTAACGCGTGGCTATTTTTTGCATTTCCTTGCTAAGTACTGAGATGAACCGGACTTTCGGGCTCTTGTATTGATCATATGAATTTAAATATATTCCACATTTGACACTTTAAGGAACAACTTAATTACATTGAAACATGAGCATTCAATACAAAAATTAGAAAATGACTGTGACAACTTTGTTTCCACAGTTTGTATGTAAATTCTAGAATTAGAAAATATTCTTGTTGTTATCCTGGTAACCGTGTAAGATAATTATTGTGGCCATCATTCTTACATTGCTGAATGCGTCTCTAACAAGGAAACCTTCGGAAGTGTAACTCACAAATTTGAATGAAACTTTGCAGATTTGTACAGCATCGAAAAAGAATCGACACGTATTTGTTTTTAATTTCGGCAATGGTACGGATTTAATGTCCCCCGGTAATCCTTTGAACGTTAGGGAAGGTTTTGAAGCATAGACAGAAAACAATCTTTTAATATGGAAGAAAATATACTCCCAGGGAAGTTTTAGGACAGCTGATTTGAAATCAAAATTAGAACATTTGAAATGGTTACCCAATGGGTTGATTACAATTACAAAAGTCTTCTGGTTTCAAATAGTTTGCAATCAGCCAAGAACAATCATAATTAGCGAGAAGGTTACAAACCGATTTGATACCCCTTTCTGTACTTATTTTAGCGGCATGTTTGATTAAAGTGAATTTCTGCACCACTCACTATTCGGGGGTGCTTATTTAAAGTCAGTCCCTCGCTATTAGAGATCCTCATTTAAAAGTGACCCCCTCGGCTCTTACTGCTCGGGGTGCTTATTCAAAGTGAGTCTCCTTACCTCTCACTAACCGGGTTGCTTATTTACGTCATTTATACTATATTTGAGTCCCTAGTTAAAACTCAAAAGTGTATCCTAAAGTAGAAATTATTCCTGCAGGAACATCTAAATTTAGCATTTTGATGTATTTGCTTTAGTCCCTGAAAAAACATCTTGGGACATTTTTCTGACATTGTCCTTCTCTATAACATAAATTCACATTTCTGTAATAATATAATTAAGATCCAATCAATGATTCGAAATAGATTTTCTTTTTCCTTCTCCCACATTTGCAAATATTAGGTATCTGGGATATGAAACCGGTTATTTGTAATAAAAACCACCTACGTTTGACAATCCCGTAACATTTTATTTCAAAGATTGTGCATCATTTTGTAATTTGTGCCCAGTTATTGCTGTAATAAGGTGTCCGTTGTGTAAACTATGATTATGCATCACACATCTTTTTACGGAATATCATTACTGTAAAACGTAATAAATTCACAATTATAACAACTGAGGATATATGAAAGTCCAACATATTGACAAGCGAGGAGACTCACTATAAACAACAACCCCGAATAGTGACAGATATAGAGATGCACTTTAATCAAGCATCTCGTTAAAATAAGTAGAGAAGTGTTTCAAATTGTTCTTCAACCTCCTCGCAGTAACTCCTGCCAACTCTAATTGTTCTTGGGTAACTTCAGACCATTTCAAACCAGAAGACTTTTGTAAATGTAATCACCATACTGGATCCACCATCTTGCATTTTCTAATTTTGATGTCAGATTCTGAATCAGCTGTCCTGAAACTCCCCTGGCAGTATGTTTTTTTCTACATTAAATAACTGTTTTCTGTCTAAGCTTCAAGATCACATATAACATGCAAAGTTTGTTTCTACTCTTAAACCTGCACCAATGTCGAAATAAGAAAAAATACGTGTCCATTATTTTTCGAAATTTTACAAGTTTACAAAGTTTTTCAAATCGGTGAGTTTCACTTTCGTAAGTCTCCTTCTGAGATATATATCTTATCCATAAATATTTAATCTGTCTCTGAAATTATCTTTTTAGATTAACATTTATCTAAAACATGCATTTTATATAACACAGTGCTAACATTTTGATAACATAGTGCTTTTCTCAATTTCACTATCGCTCCCGTGCCCTGGACAAAATAAATTGTTTAACGTAATCTTTCGTCGTGGTGAACGTACATGGACATCTCATGTGCTGCTGCAGCTTGATTGTTTGGTTAGTTCGGATTTTAGCATGCCTTTTGAGCACTGAATCATTTAACACGATCTTCCGCCTTATCGTTATGTCCTAACCCCTTGAGTTCCCACTTGGAATGTTGATTTCAGTTGAGCGTCTCTTTTACCAGCGAGGCTGTATGGACCTACTGATTAATGTGGCAATCGAACCACATGAGCTCCCGCCGGGAATGAAATCCGTGTCTTGCGCCGACAGTGCATATGCCTACTATATAACAAAATTGCCAACTTGTGAGGTGGAAGTGGTCGGATCAGAATAACAATCAAAATCTTTTTTGAATTGTGTCAGAGATCTGGAATTAAATCTAAATTGGAGATATAGTTCTTGTGATTTAGCGTGTTAGTAAACAAGTCCCGGCAACGGTTGGTTACCCACCTCTTTCCGGCATTTGAATCATATCAATATTAGTACATGAAAAGTATTGCTAAGATACCGAAATAGAACATATATATTTCTTCACAGGTAATTTCAGTGAAATTAGGGTTGCCATCCTTTCAGCGTTTGCCGAGTATGTCCGACATTTTGTGATTTTCCAATGTCAAGACGTCATTTCAATTATTTTTGAATAGTCTGACATTTAATCATATTTCTATTTGTTCAATATTTTGCTTGAAAAATTAGTATGTTTCTTAATTGCGTTACAAAACTGTCCTTCATTGGCTTTTTAATCAACTCTTTATTAAAATTGATTCTCGAAAATGTGTCGAAGTCCAAACTTCAAATTTGATCTAATCTAACTCGAGAACTGAAAGCCTGCACATCATATTTATTTCATATGAATACAACGTTGTCAAGCTTTACAACCATGCCAATTTTGATTCAGATCAATGCGTTCGGTTGAATTTATACTGTGCAACTCCCTTTGATCTATCAGAAAATAATCAATGAAAGACGAAACTATATATGAGGAAAGTTATGTAAGCATAGGCGTATAGCATATAGCCTAGTC
The DNA here is from genome assembly GCF_964235325.1 of Thermobia domestica. Taxonomy (NCBI): domain Eukaryota; kingdom Metazoa; phylum Arthropoda; class Insecta; order Zygentoma; family Lepismatidae; genus Thermobia; species Thermobia domestica. The sequence goes on from NC_137457.1 coordinate 104,599,044, forward strand.
CCAACAACTCATTAATTGTCCTTTATCTTATATGAGTTCTTAGTCTAGAATGAAAATTTGACTCTTGCTGAAGAGTAATGATGGGCATTTTTCAGAATTTCAATAGCATTGAAATTTCCAGTGAACTTTACCAATTTTATTTTGCGATTTTAGCAATACGGTAATGCAGCGAGTAAAGAGTGTTTTCTCTAATCAATGCTTAGTGTAAAAATAGCTCGTTAATACAATCAGTTACGGAATCGGTCATTGTACTAAAATGTACGCAGTTTCATGCACATGAATTATGAAGAATTTTACAAATACTTGTTGCAAAAACATAATGCACTACATCGATCAAAAATGCTGGCTGGGGCAACTACAATTCTGATTTAAGAACCAATGCAGATTCAACATCATCCACACAATTATAAGTTAAAATGTTTTCAAATTTAAATATAAAAATGTCCAGCTTTTTAATAAAAAGTCAGCTTTTTTCTGAAAAAGTGTCCACTGTTTGACAATCTCGTTGTAATAATCTTACAAAATCGTAGAAGAAAGAAGGAAATGAGAACAAATATTGACCAGTTGGTAAGTGTATTTATATCCTATAGTCCAATCAAAACATCAAATGCAGATCTCCCACTACCGCAGCAGTAAAATAAAAAATCATAACAACAAATCACAGTATGAGGGCAAATAATAAATAATTAACATGAATTTCGGTAACTTTCGGGATGAACCTAAATAGACAATATGTTGCAGAGAATCGGATACGAAACTTTTCAAACCCTCTAATTTTAAACCAGAGAACGTACTAGTATCGGGATAGCAGCTTAAGCAATGCGCACGAAAGCACTTGCACTGACACCAGGGCCGGATTAAGGGAGGGACGCTATAGCTCCGGGCCTCCAGGTGAATAGCGTCCTCCAATCTGATCAAAATCTCAACTGGCTTTCTAAAAAGAATCATGAAGATGTAATTATCATCATAAAATAAAATATGACCAAAATATGAAACATATTCCCTTAACGTTCCTACTTTACTTTCAGAGAAATTTATTAGGTGAAGTCAGCAGGGACCACATATTTTTTATTTTCTAGCCCCGGTCCTCCAGATAGGATAATCCAGCCCTTACTAACACCATACGTACTACGGAAAAGCATTAAAAAATGAAGCATTTCTATTCTTTTTACAGTTAATCTATCTTAAACCAGACTCTTAATGAGTTATCTTGAAATTCGAAACTGAAGTAACGTTCTATTAAAACAAATATTCTTCTCTTGTAATCTTTAAAATTCCTTGCACATAGCACGAGTACTCAAAAATCCGAACACTGAAGACAGTTAAATTGATTTGGCTATGTTTCTTATGGCTGTGTGGAACCTGGGTATATCATTGCGGTCCAGAGTCCAATCAACATAGCATGCAGTGGCGGCATCATGATGTCCACCCCTCAAGACATTCAAGATAATGCAATCAGCTGGCAAGATTATGGCAACATTTTTTTTCTGGGAGGAGGTATAGTAAGGGGATACTGTTCATTCATTATCTTCAGGGTCCAACGACAATCACAAGTGACTATTATTCACAACTGATCCCAAAAGTAACGCAGGCAATCAAGGGGAGACGCGGAGGGGTGATACATATGAAAGTGCTGCTGCTGCAGGTAAATGCTTCTATTCACAAAAGTCACCTTACCTCCAATGCTATTGCGGATGCCTGGTATGAAATACTTGAGCACCCTCTCCACTCACCAGATATTGCCCCAACTTCCACCTGTTTCCCAAGATTAAGTAGCACCCGCGAGGAACAAACTTTGCCAACGATGCATGCTGTCTAAGAATGGCTTCCAGCATAGCCACCAAGGACTTTTTAAAAAACTGCTTTCATGCTCTAGAACAGTGGTCCTCAAACGTTCAGATAACGCGGAACCCTTGTTTATTCGGAAAGTGATCTGAGAAACCCTTGCATTGCTATCTGAAGTATCACATGGTATTAAGAAAATATATAATTAAAATTATCACTGACAACAAAACGATCAAGAATAATAATGTAATGAGTAATATATTCTAAAGATAAATTATTGCTTCCTAATGAACGAAATTTTTAATTTTAAATACAGTAACTTTCAAGACCGACTTTTTTTTTTAAAAAAAGGAAATCCACTTGATAAACTATGTTCTCAAATGTGGGGTCACTAATGTGAGTAATGAAATTCTTTGTGTTCTTCCGTAACTGCATTGGAATCTGGAATAAGTTCTATCACCATCAATCTTAGGTCCGATTCCACATTAAGGCGATTTTGGTTTAAGGTTTTAATACTGCAAAGAGCAGAAAAAGTCTGCTCAGATAACTATGTTGTAGATAAAGGCATCAAATGTTACAATGCTTTTTTAGAAAACTCTTGATTCCCACAATGCACACGCAACCAAAAGCTACAAAGCTCATATTCTTCGAAAACGCTTTTCCATGAAGTATCGCACGATAGTTCATGTTCCTGTTCTGTGTTAGACAGATTCACAATTTATAAGTCATGGATTTCTACATTAGTGAAAGTATTTTCAATCCAACCTTTACCAGGTTGTAGGGCAGGGAAGTATTCTCGAAAGCTTGCAGCTAATGCTCTCGAGTGTTCTACAAGTGTTTTATGCATTTCAGCAAAGATGTTTTCAAACGAAAAATCAATAAAATCCTTGAGCACTAGAAATTATCAAAAGTTATTGTTTTGTACTTGTACCTCCAAAACCTACCGTTTTTAATCTTAAAAATATTCTTGCATAATTCCATTTTAATACATCTGAATATTAAGGCGTCGTGGACCACTAGGGGTCCGTGGACCCCACTTTCAGATCAACTGCTCTAGAACATTGATGAGAGAAGTGAACTATAGTAAAAGGGGGCTATGTAGGAAAATGGAAGATCTTTTATATCGGGAATTATCGAACACTCCTCGTAATATCAGTCAACACTGCCTACATTGCGTAATTCACCTAAATATACCGATTTTCCACGCTATAGAATGTGAGGGGGTCGGGTGAAAACTCACAAGAATGAAATTTTGCCTCTGTCGTCTCAAGTGCTGTATGGAGAATATCTCACGAAGATACAGTGTCTTTAGATTTATTTAGGACGTGTTTTTGCGAAACCAAATCATTGAGCACGTCTTCAAAGTTTGGCAATATAGTTGGTGAACTTTTGGTGTTTGACGTTTCCTCAAGCATGCGTTCGAAAAACGGCCTCACGAACCGTATACCGAAATCTTCGACGTATCAGAAGTAAAGTAAAACTTTTTTGTGATTGGTGTAAAGCCCACGCTTCGCGAGTCGTTATGGTTACTGCAGTTATAGAAAGAAAACATTCTAAGTCCCAAGACCGCAATCAATAGCAGTGCAGACATACCAGCACATTAGAAAAGTAAACAAACGTTTCCAGTGCATCACTAAGGTCTGGCGCTGATATTAATTATGCAGCAACTTGGTGACGGAACCGGTTTTGTCTTATCCATTTATAGACCAGAACAGTGATGTGCAAACTACGGCCCACGGGCCAGATACCACCGGCTGAAGCATTTTATCAGATCCGCAATATGAGTCCTGATCTACAGAATATAACTTCACTTCTGAAAGTAAGTGAATCCCACTTCTATCAATATTGTGAGAAACTTCTAGAAATGCTGTACAAAATTCATTTACTACTTCCACTTTATAGTCTTTAAATCATAGGGCTTATTGTTAGTATTACAAGATGTTCTTTAAGGAAATCTAAAGACCACCTAATTCTTCTTTTTCTTTGAATATTGGCCCGCAAAAGTGTTTTTCTTTTTTTTCTTTTGGCCCCTTCGTAAATAAGTTTTCTCATCACTGTTATAACACCCAAGCCATGTGCAAAACAGTTTCGAGGTTCACCCCTCCTCCAGGGGTCTGGAGGATGGTTGCTACCACCTATATGCTTGATAATACTATTAGCACTCTGGATTTACTTAATAGTATGCATGCTTGGGATAGAAGAACACAAATTTATCGAATTAAAAACTTGTCGATTTAAAAATTTGGATCATTATATAACAGGTAAGAAGCAGTTATCAAAAACAGAAAACCTTTATGGCAGCCAAGTTTTACTTCTCATCGTTCTCTCTAACTAGACCCGATACAAAAAATGTATTGATTTTATTATATTTAAGTCTGATATAAGAGAGATGTTCAAATGGAAAGGTGAAAGATGACACCATAGGTATAATCGAAGTCTTTCTCGAAAAGTAAATACCAGACGCCTGAGCACAACTCTCCCGCTGTATTATGAGCCTAATAATTCCCTGTTCCCAGAAATCCAGCGGGTGTGATAGCAGCCAGTCTTCCACTGTCCCTTTCAGTTCTCGTCCGAGTTCAAGCGCTTATCATTGAGATATCTGATTAGGGGGCCAAACAGATAGAAGTCGCAGTGAGATATGTCCAAACTGTAGGGTGGATGCTCAAGCTGCTCCCACTTCAACATATTCAGTACACTTCGTGTGACCTGCGAGACGTGTGGACAAGTGTAATTGTTACAACGATATATTATTATTATAACGATATTGTCAATCTGTACCTAGTTTTTCAATACATGATCAGAGGCGCAATAATCAAACATATATATATAGTTAAAAGAGAAAACATTATTATTGACAAGTTGTCATGAAAAACATTATTATTGAGAAGATACGTACACAAAACAGTATGGTTGTTATTGATCCATAATATATGTATAAAGGAAAGAATAAATCGACGTTAGTTGGTATGTATAATGTTATAATTCATTGAGATAGATTAAGGAATTAGGGCTAGAACTTGAATTAAAAGGAATATTTATCGTTCTATCTGGTGCCGTAGACCCGGGAATATACTGAGAACCTTTAGTTCAGAAGGATAGTAAGAACTGAGTTTATGTGTATACATATATATACCTTTTATGAGTTTCACTACCTTGAGAAGTGGGAAGAAAATCCAAAGAATTGGCAATATGCAGGAGTCCGAGATTGAAGAAGTACCCAGTACTTTAGATGAAACCGTATCTGGAAATGCCGTAACTGTGTCCGAACGTTCTCATTCTAATCTTATTGATATGATTAGTCAACTACTAGATGCTAAATTTGATCAACAACAAAAATTGAACGATGAAAAGCTAGAACAGATACAGAAATTGAACGATGAAAAGCTGAAATCAAACTATGAAAAGCTAGAACAGACACTAACTGCTAAATTTGATCAACAACAAAAATTCAACGATGAAAAGCTAGAACAGATATTGACCCAACACAAGTCTCTTGCAGATAGAGTTCAGGGTATCCATGAAAATTTCGATCGGCTACAGCGTAATTTGAAAGAGGACTTGCAAGTATTGATTGAAAAAGTAAATGGTACTGGTGTGAATATGAAAGTAGAACCGGAAGTAGAACCATTAAACACCTTGAATGGATACAGTTGGAAGAAGCGAGTTCTGTCAGCCGAAGTGGCCGAAACTGATCAACCTAAACGAAAATTGGAAAAGTCTGATGATAAGGATTCTAAAACGGTGAAAGTTGAGTTATCTGTAGAAGATAGAATAAAACAGGCTACAATACCTTCGTGGGGTGTTACTTATGAAGAACAACTGACGGATTTGCTGCTGAGAAGGAATCTGGATTTAGCAGGTTGGGCAAAAGAAAGAAAAGAGAAGAATGAAGGACTTGCAGACTTTCAGAGGCATTTGCCTATAAGGAAGATTGAGGGTGATTTGAAAGATTATTTCCAAAACAGAGAAGGAAACAGCTTGAATGTAACATCGCTCTATTTCCAGACATTCACTGAAAAGGAAGAAGGTGAGAAACCTCCACCACTGCAGCTGTTGTTCGGAAAAGAATATGTGAAAGAAACTATCTGCGACATGAGTTTCCGAGTATCTCCAGATTCTTATTTTCAAGTGAATACTTCGAGAGCCGAGCACCTTTATACTTCCATCGCAGAAACGGTTGAAGTTGACGAAAAAACTTCCTTGATAGATGTGTGTTGTGCCACTGGAGGAATTGGATTTACTCTTGCTAAGAAATGTACTCAAATTCTTGGCATAGAAATGTCGAGCCAGACAGTTGAAGATACAAGAGCCAATGCTGTAAAGAATGTCATCACAAACAGCGAATATTTTGTCGGACAAGACTGAAGACATTTTGTCCACCGTAGTGGAGAAAGTAGGTGGAAAGAAAATATTTGTTATTGTAGATCCACCTAGAGTTGGACTTCATCAGAAGTTTCAGCAACGTAATGAAAAGGTAGAGCAAGAACAGGAAAATAAGTATCAGATTAAAGTTGGAAACGGCTGAAGCTAGTTGAAACTTTAGTCAACCTTGATGTGTTAACTAAACTAAACTTGGATAACAATTCTTGATCTATTCTCTTGGATGTTACGAGTTGTGTTATGAGTACTTCATTTGGACTTTGTGCATCATGTTATGATGTGATTAATTTATTTTATCTTTGTACTAACTTTGAGTGTTATGTTTATCTTTATTTTACCTTACGTGTTCAAAGGAGATCTGATTGTGTTAAATTGAAATCCATGACATCGATCTTAAATTGAAGCTTCTAGATGTAATTGTTGCCTCCTGATCTTGTTGACGTGTGAGATGATGACGATCTTAATTATAAATAATGTTGTTTGTATATGAATGTTATCGCTCGATGTAAAAAGGAATAAATAACTAGTAACTCTGCGTAGGTCATCAATTAATTATAATTTTGGATAGACCCATAAAAAAATTTTTTTTGAATCGACGTTTTTCTGATATGTGATTCGTAATAAAATAAAATGTTGTTATGAATGAATGAATATATATATGGAGAAGGGAGAGAGAAGAAGACTATTTATATTGATGTAATAATAATTAATACGAGGGTTGATGTAATAATAATAATTAATACGGGGGCTATTCAAAAAATTGAATGTTTTGAAAATATCCAGGGTTCTTTCCTTCACTGTAATACTGTTACGGAATTCCCGTTCTGGGCGACATTTTATACAACGATATATTATTATTATTACGATATTGTCAATCTGTACCTATTTTTTCAATACATGATCAGAGGCGCAATAATCAAACATATATATATAGTTAAAAGAGAAAACATTATTATTGACAGGTTGTCATGAAAAACATTATTATTGAGAGGATACGTACACAAAACGGTATGGTTGTTATTGATCCATAATATATGTATAAAGGAAAGAATAAATCGACGTTAGTTGGTATGTATAATGTTATAATTCATTGAGATAGATTAACGAATTAGGGCTAGAACTTGAATTAAAAGGAATATTTATCGTTCTATTGTGGAGCAGAATCACTGCACTTTCTCACTGACTTGTTGAACGCACAGTTTCTCCCGTATACAGTCACCATCCAGCGATGAATATGGACCGATTAAACCCTTTCCCCAGTGAGAAATTGGATAATACCTCGCTGCTCCTCAATCGTCGAATGTTTGATTGTGAACGCTATTATTTCCCCACACACACTGCCGAGTCAATTCGACTTGGACGGAACACATAATTGCCTGATTCTCTCCTGCATCATGTGAAAGGCAGCCACGCATGGGCAAAACCAGGCCGGGCGCTACATTCTCTCCTTAGATGTCGTAGGTTTTTTTCATTGCTATATATTCCTGTTTGGACATAACTTGTTTGGTTTCTACGACGTTTCGTGCCTTTTCATTTGAAAGTTCCTTGAATATATGACCTTGGGGTACGGTACTTAACAATGAGACCGCGAAAGGACTGTTGGTATACGTAGTCCCGCACACATTATCAATAAATCAACATAATTACCGCCATTGTATGTTCTTCGTAACAGATTATGATTATGGGTTCAAATCAGTTATGCTAACTTCAAACATTATAAAATCCCATCTCGTGGTGTAGAATTTCCCATTTTGCTTTTGAATTTCCTACATTATGCTAATTATAAATTTACGAAACTTGCAAAGTAAGAAAAACAGAAGTACTGAATGTTAGTTTCTGCGATATATAATTAATTATCGGCAAATATCGATTTTCTGCGTTTATCAAATATATTTGTGTCTGTCAACATCCGATTGCTTCTTTCGAGGAAAATCATTCTTTAAATTCTATTTTCTTCTCAAAACTTATTATTTCTGCTTTCCTTTGTGACATCATCCTCTGCTGGATGTAAATACAAAAAATAATATGAAAATAACAAGAAAAGGAAATAGAAAAAAATTAAAAACCTTCATTTTGCAGTATATATTTTCATTATCAGCGAACAATTTACGTTTGTTGGCCACCGACAGCAGTTTTCTTAAAGACATTTCCCATATGTTTTCTTTTAGCATAAAATTACAATTAACCTGATTTCAAATTGAAGATTTACTAGGCTATTTTCGGTCTATAAAATAATTGTTGAAGTCGATAATGTGTAATAATCCCACATAAACCTACGCTGCAAATTTTGACGAAAACTTCCTTTATCCATTTTCTGAAAGCAAATGTTAAAAATTCTACAACATGGATTTATCCCATAAGTTGGTTTCATTGGTTCAAGTTTTAGTGGTGGTAGTTGCTTCAGATACAAACACGAGCAATGTGTTTTCGTTATTACATTAGTGTTCCCCTTCCCCATGCCATATAGCCTAGGTGCTAAAAAGGGAGATTTCATTCCAACCAATCCGTCAATGAGCGTCGTAAGCTATTGGTAATCTTCATACATTACAAAACCAAAAACAATTTGCGACTGGAACCGTAGTGCCACTTAAAATGCGTCACTTAAAAATGTGGCATTCTTAATAGATACGATTTATTATTATTTTCGTTTCCATGTTATTAATGACCAGAGTAGCCTTAGTCTCCTCTTAAGAATATAGAACAAAGTAGAACGATAAATATTTATAAAATACTCGTATGGAATACTGATATATATATATATATATATATATATATATATATATATATATATATATATATATATATATATATATATATATATATATATATATATAATACTGAATAGAATACTGATACGAAGCTAAATCTGCTGATATCTCAGTTGAATAAGTTATGATAAGAAATCAACTGAAACGTTATCCAAACCCAAATGATCAACAAAAGTTTTTAATTCGTTTTCTTAGGTATTCTTGTGTTTAACATTAATTGAATTATCCCATGATTTGTTATGGCCTAATGTTTCATGATAAAGGGAAACATTCCTGTAAACACTAAAACGAGGAAACATGTCAACGCGTAACAGACAAAAAGTTGCAATATGAGCACAGAATAACTTCATATAAGCATGGGCATCTCTTGAATGTTATAATTGATGGGTACAATAAAAGCATTATAATGCATGTAAACTTAACTAAAGTTATGTTGAAATGGTAAGGCAATTGGATGGATATTTGAATTAAAAGTTAGTGAGTTTCAATTTTTAGACTTCCAAACTATGCTATACATAAAAATTGGAAGTCTTAAAAAACGGCTATACCCGTCCCTCCATTTGCCAACGCGGATTAGAGAAAAATGGTAAGATATATCAAGAAGTGGTTTTCGAAAATCGAGTCAGCGTCTCTAGAATAGGCACCATCTTATCCTCCATTAATCTATTATTGAAGTCCTAAGTGGTAAAAGTCAACCTTATGGAGTCTCAACATTGATCGCCTTAAAACTAACATAGTAATAACAGTAATAATCAAAAATCTTTTCAAATGACAAGGTACATGGACTTGAGCGGACTTTATGCTACATCCAATAGCAGTGAAGCGTCGTTATTATTTTGGGCAGGTGTATAGACATAAGGACTACTATGATTATTGTCAATGCCAAATGAGCTACCTGGAAACATCTCGTATCATTGGCTACCACTCATGTAACTCCTCACTTCAAAAGAGCTGCAGAACACGCTGTTGTTTTCGGGAATCAATTCAATTTTTGAAAGATTTTAGAATATTCATCCATATGAGATTAAAACCAAAAGCATTATAAATTTACTATTACTTCCGGTTTCAATATTGATATCCAAAGAAAAAACTGTAAGATACATCGAAAACCAGTTTTTTAATCATTTCAGCGCACCAAGATAGATTCCTTTTTACTCCATTAATATTCTGTTCTAACAGAAATGGTAGAAATTAAACATAACAAAAGCTGTACTAGATATTGATAAATAATTTCCAGAAATCGGTTCAAGGTTTCAAAAAAGAATCTGTATTTCATTACTATAATCCGAAATTGTAATATTTTACTACTGTTTCCGGTCACTATATTGATCTACATAGAAGGAGATAGGGTGAGAAAGCGAAAGTAAGATATAGAAAAAATGCGATTTCTGGAATCTATTATGCGGCTGAAGAATAGATGCAATCCTCTCTGATAAGTCTTTATTCAAATTGGAAGTGGTAGAAGTCAAACGTATCCGGTTTCAAAATTAATTGCCATAGAATAAAAGCGGCAATTTATATCGACAAGTTGTTTCTTTTTTCTTTTCTTTTGGGGGGGGGGATGAATTCAGCGTGTCAAGGAAAGGTAACATGACAGAAGAAAATCTTTAAGTCTCCCTACGTATCATAAAACTTGGGTGATTTTACTCGAAGCTCATGATTGGCCTAGAGTAAAATGAGCATTTTCTTAAGAACAGTGGTTGAGAATGATATCCAATCTCGAATTATGAAACTGTCAAAATCACTTACTTGATATGGTGCAGGTTTCACTCTGCTACCTTTGATCACATTATTCCAATACTCTGGTATTTCAACTCTTGATTTTATGTTCACCAATCTCATGTTCTTATCACGTTCAAGGTAGGAACGACACGAACTGGGAATGTTACTTGAAAGGAAATGAACCCCTGCGTTTCATGTGCAATGTATCTGAATAGAGGCATCTGAATAAAGTATAATCCTTATTTTGACTACTGCAAGATAATGAATGTTGGGAAATAATTTGTTTTATTATTTATTAAAAGAAATAGATTTTTGAAGCTACTTTTAGCTGTATCATCAGTCAACACTGAAACATAAAAACACAGTTTAACGTTATCGACAAAAGAGACAGAAAAATAAGAGTAAAATGAATTACCCTTTCTTCCACTGTAAGTGATGACGATACCTCCTTCCATTTTAAAAGGATTTTTAAACTGCTATAGTAGGCTAACCGTACACCTTTTCCCCCTTTTCGATATATTGAATGAAACTCACAGGGTGCTCAATAATATTTCATGAAAATCAAAATTTCACACAAAAGTGCACATTACGCTTTTCCCCCAGGACTCTTCAAATGTTAATTAGACGGTTGATATATTTTCTTTAATCGAGTTCTTTCTATAAAATAATTTTTTTCTTCGTTTCTAAATTTCTTAGCTGTGACAGTTTCGAAACAATTATGACCTTCGATGATAGTCGGGAATTGGAATACTTAGTTTACAATTTTGGAACAAGTTCTCAACGAGATTACTCATTCACCCCTTATTTTTTCCTGTGAAGATTAGTAACAATGTGTTAATGTCTTTGCTCTGTCTGCAGGATGCCAGGTGGGGTGAGCTTTTGCATTACCTACTCACACCACAGGTGTGGGAAAATTCCTTTGTATTCATTTTGTTTCATAACGGAATCAACTGTATCATAAAACACCTGATTCCCCAAAATGACGGGCACTGAAACAACCGGTATACGTCAGCACAGAATCTACTGAAAACGGGATATTTGATCCTATAAGAACGCAGAGCCGTCAACACTTTTGATATTGTTGCAAAGCGTCATGGTCCATTACGGTGGCCATCCATGTCAGGTCATATTCATGTCATGTAACTTGGGAGACTGTCGACGCCGGTTGAGGAAGGTGCTATTTATGTTTCTCCACTATTTGCTCAGCAGTCATACGAGGATTCAGACTAATGCTTGGCGAGATCTGTCAACGGCGGTTTTGTTTCATCCACTGTTTCACTTCGCGGATGGGGATTTGCCGTCAGTTTTGTAGGTTGCAATCACTTTGGACATGTCCTTTGCGCACACCTAACATACCTGTAAGTTTTGTTGCGCTTACAGATCTTGACGGAGCAACAATGTTCCTTCCTTGAAAACTAGACAGAACTCTCATTTTACGCAAACACTGCTCAACTCATGTCCATTCACGTTCTACTACCGTCACATAGTATGGAGTTTGCCATAACACGCAACTCCAATCGGCTCAGATCTGCGGTAGCCGCGTGGTCTTTGGTGACCCAGATATGTAACATGTTTCCTACTACAAGTGTGACCGTTAAATAGGTAGCATTTGTAGATCTGGAAAAACAAAAATTGGTACGGTGGGAAATGGGCATTGAGTGGAGGTGTATTTAGTGAATTCGTTGATAGCACATAGTAAAGACAATTTTAATTTCGGATTCTCTTAGAAAGACTTACTGGATTTCCGCTTTCATATTCCCTAGTAGTTACATGGTTAGCATGCGCGCCTTAAGAGTCGGAGGGACTGAAGTGACCTTGACAAATCGAAGATATCAGCCTTTCTCAGTTTCTCTTCGAAGTACAAAGTGTTTCCTTATTTTGGCAACAGATGGGGTTGTTGCTGAAATGCTGTCAAAACAAATGGCACCCCTCCTTTTCCTTCTTTTCCCCTTCATGTTTGTCAAAGTTGGACAGCGCAGGAGGGTGTCGTTACGGCTGCAAATGAGACAGAAGAGCGAAATTCCTTGTTTTGGCTAAAAGAGAAACAGAACTGAAGAAAAATAAAGAGGGACCAACATGATATCAGCCCTCAGCCCCGTGTCTAGAGAGCCACTCAAATATCTACAACGATCACAAACATACCATACAGAACTAAAGCACTTGTCGCCTGTCTTTTTCTCAAAGGATTCTACCTATGGTAAATAACAGAATAGTGCGGGAAGAATCTGATATAAAATGAAGAACCATGCCAATATATATATATAGTCGATATTCTAATTTATTTAGAGCCTTCGTGGTTTTAAAAAAAACTTGGAATTGAAAGGCAGAAAACCCAGGCAAAGATCTGAAATGTATTGACAATGTGACCCTTTTTTTAGTGGAATTCATTTCCTTATTTATTTATTTATTTATTTATTTATTTATTTATTTATTTATTTTTTAAATATAACCACAGGATTTACCCTCTCACTTTCACATTCGATAAAAGTGGCCGACAATCCTGAGTTTTTCCTATCAAAACAGGAAAGGGCCACAATGTTACACTGAGCCTTGGGGACCGGCTTAGAAGGACAGGAGGGAGCGTATGTCCTGCTTGGTGTTGGTTTTTATTTGGAGAAATAGACCACTTCATTAACAATATAATTAAAAGATGTGTGGCCTTCTTCAGGAAAATACACTCATGTCCAAAATTATTGTCGCATATCTATAAATATGTTGTTGTAGGAATGTAATTTGATAACGAATTCATCCGGTATTTCTTATAATATTAGTATTTGTACAATCGGCAAAGACATGTATGTGGCAAATTTCATGTCAAACGAGCAGCAAATAAGAACAATAAAACGAAAATAAAACTTTCGTGTCCAATTAGCAACATTTTGTTTTACTCATTCTAATTTTCGTATTTATAAATATTTTTCTATGAAATTTACCATATATACATTTCCCAATTGTACATATAGTATCAGTATTAAAAGTTCCCAGCAAAATCATTATTACATTATACTCTTACAAGAAGACAGTTACAGATATGCGACAATTTATTTTGGACATGAGTGTACAATGACGTAACAGGTGTTTGTTTCAAACATTGAATAAGTGTTCGTATAAATTGAACTTATTTCCTAACGTCATAGAACTATCAAGTAAGAACTGTTGCAGAGTGACGTAAGTACGGTGACAATACAACATTCCATTGTTACTTTCATACTTTGCAATATATCTATTTATTTTAAAAGTAAATTTTAATATGTTTTTATTTTTAACTTCTTTATCCTAAAATAAATAATAGTCTTTAACCAGCCCTGGTTTCCCTGGTTGCATATCACTTTAGGATTCGGAAAATGTGTCCAACAAATAAAAAAATGATAAAACACCTTTCAAAGACATTCTTTTGTTAATCAATTCGCACTAAAAAGTTAAAAATAATTTTGTTTATGCAAGACTAAATAAAAAGAATGGGGCGAGTCATTTTAAGAATTTATAAAGTAACTTTAAGCGTATATTAGAGTGCGTCTCTTTTTTTAAGTTACGCATAAACAAAATTGTTTTTTACTTTTAAGTGCGACTTGATTAATAGAAGAATTTCTTTAAAATGTTTATTATTATCTTTTTTATTATTGTTAATGTTTCCATCCTTGGCATAGGGTGTTTATTTTGGTAAGGTACCGTTTGATGCGTTTCTATACTACTAGGGTATATTAAAATTTAGTTTCCTATGCTTTACTACATACATTAAATAGCACTTTTTTTTAACAATTACTACCGAATATAGAGTGTTTCTCCGCTGATAAGAGGGAGGCAGATTGAGGGTACCAAACACCCCTACCGTTGATTGAGAAATATTTAGGTGTCGACACTGATGAGCAACATCTACATTTGAATTTGAATGTTTTATGGGCTTTAGACAATTGATTCAGACCGGGATAGATGGGGGACGGAATGTTGGAAGCGAGTAGTCCAGTCCCTAGTTTGAATGCCTGGAATGAGTAAGGACTCTTCCCCCTTGGTAAAACCCGCCAGAATTCGGAGCAATATCAAATAAACACTGCTTCGAAAGAGAGATAGCAAACATGCATAAATAGAGAGTCAGAGTCGGATTTAGGTTTAGTGGGGCCCCAAGCTGTTTAAGGTAATGGGGCCCTTTACGTGTCCAGATGAACATAGGCACCCTACATACAGAAATAAAGAAACTAGAGATAATTTAGGAAGCAGACTAGCAGAAAGAGCCCCATTAATTACATGGAGCCCCATGAATGTAGGCTACACAGTAGGAAGCACTGTTGCTACATATATTTAATTTATTTTTTTTAAATTTTCTCATATTGTAGAAATGTATATCCAGTTTTTCTTTAGATTTTGGAGTCCCCAAGAGAGCGGGGCCCTAAGCTATAGCTTGTTTATCTTATACGTAAATCCGGCATTGTAAATAGTATACATATACAGGCGCGGATCCAAGAGTGGCTATAGAGGCTATAGCCCCCCCATTGACGCTCAGGTATACACTGGATAAAATGGGCTTCAATTCTGTTTACTCTGGATAAAGAGGCAAACTATGGTTTAGCTCCTCCCTTGATCATATCCTGGATCCGCCACTGTATATATATATATATATATATATATATATATATATATAGGCTGGCCTTTGACCGATTGCTCCCAATCGGGCCCCGCGCTAGAGTCGTCTACTCTACTGTACAGTCTAATCTACTTTCCAGTACCGTTTTAACAGTATATTAGGCTCAAAGCAAACAAGTGTGTTGTGGTCCCTATGACTAAATTTTGCTCCTAATACATGCCATTATGTTCGCGAGGCCCCCTGTCAAGTGAATCTGTTCTGCTACTTTCTGTTATCAAGTACACCCAACAGCATATTACAATACAGGTATTTCCATGGACTCCACAAGGGAAGGTATTGCTTCTCCCTAACAAGTAAATGAATAGTTTATATTAAGTTTCCGGGCATAAGCAAATATTTTCTGAATTTAATGCTGCAGTAGTTTCTTTAGTTTTTTATGTTTATAACTTCTGTTGTAAAATAGATATTATGTCTAGGGAGTATCTTGCACACCTTAACACTCCCCTAAATTTCCTTACACGCGTCCCTGGGCGTAAAAATATTATTTTCTTTGAGTTTGTATAAAAATGTATATCATTATTCTGGGTGCACACCCTTTTTATTCTGAACACCTCACTAAGTAAAAGTTCCTGCCGTTTTTACTGATTACGTCATGTGATACTACGAGATGGTATCAAATAAATCAGTCTCAGTGCGAGCTCTTTGCATATCCTTTCTCTTGTTATATTTTTATTAAAAATTCAAAAGCATAAGACAAACTTTGCCCTCTCCAGCGAAAAATCCCGTGGATTTTTTTCTTTTGAAAAATGAGGTCAGGAAAAGCGAATGTATACTCGTGCATACTGAATAGGTGGCTGCTTATGAAGGTTTGTGTTCTAACTAGAAGAATCCAATGAAAAATATATCATTCATCTGCAATCACTTCCTTGAAGTTTGTAATCCTCTCATTACCGTTTCATTTTGTCTACAGTCGATGTCGATTTCAAGCTGATTATACCTTTCATAAGTAGCTACCTACGATGTTCTCACTAGCGTACATTAGATTTTTCTGACTTCAATTGTTTTCAAAAAGATACAGCTGTTAAGGAATCTTTGAACCAACTAATTTATATCATTGTGTATTTCAGTATGTCTTACAAATATAAACTTATGGAAACATGGACTGCACCACTGTATTTCTCGTAAAAGTCTAGCCCAATTTGATATAGGGCTATTACATATGTGACCGCCTTCCTATTAAAAAGAAAATAGAAATTAAGTGAGATACAAGATGGCAGCCATGATAAGCATACCCACAAATAGATGTCTACTTCCTCCGGTGTCCGTTAATGTGGTTTTGGGTTTCATCCGTTTACCCGTTTTAAAAATAGAACGAAATTTTCAAATTTAAAACGCATTGTTATGGCTTGTTCTGGTCAGTCAGGTTTTTCGCCACTGCGGCCATCTTTATGGACAGAAGCACCTTAAATTTTACTTACGCTCGTTTCTTGATATTCTACATTTCCCTGCCAAGTTGGTCAAGAAACTAAATTTCGACATCGATACGTTTACTTGTAAGAGATGAAAACTATGAAATACTGGTACAGAACCTTCTTAAAACATTGCGAAGCACAAGGGTGAAACATATATACATATATTTTAAAAATTCATTCACTGTCTGTATTGACATTTGAGTTAGACCCTATATATATATATATATATATATATATATATATATATATATATATATATATATAGGCTCTACATACCTTGGTGCAAATTAGTTATAAACCCGGTGCCCCACAAAATGTTCCCAATCGGGTCCCGCACCACCTAAGCCGGCCTTGATGTATATAATATGTGTGTGTCTCTTATTGTACGATGGAAGCTGATGAAAGAGCTCTATATTATTCTTGATTTTTTTCGACAGGTAAACAAAGAATATTCCGGGGATTAATCTACCTTAAAGATTATAATAATGTATCTTATCTTTTCTCTTGCATGTATATTCTCAGTCCTGCAGGGAGTTTTCATTTCTTTCTTGGAAAACATAAACGAAAACTTTGGTTCGGCTTCTCCTTCATAAATCTTGGTCGAAAAGTTGACTTCCTAAATTACTTCTCATAGAAACCATCAAGAAATACACTGTACTGCTGAAACAGAAACCATCAACTAAAGAGGTCATAAATTTTGCCATTCCTCGTGTTTGAAGTTCCCGTTCTTCACAATGATTTCCTTCCTCCCGCACCTGTTAAGAAGTCAAAGTAGGTTTTCAAAAGGACTGGCTCCCGCTGAGAAGGAAAGTGGGATGAGCAATGACTACAGTGCCACCTAGGAGTTAGACGGCCAAGTACGTGAACACGAAAAAATCTGATTTCTGATTTCTGTAGATTCAATGATGAAAGATATAATTTCTCATCGATTGTGTAATGGATGCATTTGGAAACAGCGAAAAAATAGTACAGTAGAGCACAAATACAAAGATAGTACTCCATTCTCAAAAAAGTCCGACGTTTTTAGCTCTTTTCCTTACTGTAAAAAAACAGAAGACTTTTACCCCTAATTTTGATCATTTTCTTATGGGAATTTGGATTATAATTATCTGTATTTATAAGAAGAAAATATCACGCACAGAGTTCAAAGTGCACCTTTAACCCATTTGGTGCCATAATTTTTCTAATGCATATTTTTCATTGAGTGCTACATATTTTATCTTACATAGGACACATATACAAAAGAAAAATAGGTTTTGATTGTACGTACCGGGGTACGCCCGGTACAGCCTGTCCTATATATAGGACATTGGCCTTTTGGGTTGATATTCTAAAAAATAAACAAAATTATATTTAATTTTTACTAAGTTTTATTAAACAACGTTTGCAAGATGTCATTCCCGTAAAATGTGTCTTAGCACCATTACACAGCACTATTACACTAACGATGGTAATTATCAAAGCACGGAACAGCACACAAGCCAACCTGGCATTCCTGACATGATGTTATCGGCTTTTTTGGACATCCTTGACATCTTCTTTGTTTTCCTTTCTCATTTAGTATTAGGGTATGTTTGCTAGATTTTCGTGCTTCTGAACACTTTCTATACAGCCCCTGTGGCCCCGGACAAAGTCTTGTCGATGCAGACTGTGAGAGCAATGCCATTGTAACACTTCTGTGAAATTCTAGAAGATCCAAATTACCTAAGTTCAAGATCTGATAGTTTCCATCCAGCAACTAAAGCAGTTTCAACAACATTCGTAAATAAGTTCCAATACCATTTCTTGTCCTTGATTTTGATTGGGTATAAGCTCATCAATTTGTCAAATAAATCTACGCCATTCTTGCATTTGTTATATGAAGCAATACATGAAGGCACTTTGATGTTTTCTTTACGCCCTTTGTTATTTCGTGTTACTGTTTCCACACAATCAACGGATTAAAAATTTGTTACAACAGTCACAGCCTTGTTATCATTCCATTTAACCATACTGACTTCTGAGTTACGATCAAATCTTGTGTCCACAAATCCGCTTTCCTGTTTTGTTAGTTCTTTTGACGACATTAAAGGACATTTTCCGGTTCTATTTTCCCTGACTGTTCCAGTCATGGAAATGTTTCTTTGTCTCAGTTTGGAAGCAAGATTGTATGACGAAAAGAAGTTGTCCATATATACCGAATGGCAGACTGGGTTTCCCACAACGGATAGCAAAGATTCCACAACATAATCGGATAATCTGCTATCCCCTTGAGATCCAGGCTGGTAGGGAATTATATGCAGCGGGTAACCATTGTGTGTGGCTAACATCCATAATTTGTACCCAAATTTCACCGATTTACCCTTTCATATACATTTTCAAACTATTTCTACCATAATATCGTACCATTCTCTCATCTATAGTTAGTTCATGGACAAATACCCCAAATTGTTGAATAGCATCATTTATTAGATTATACAAGGGTCTGACTTTGAAGTAACGGTCAGATTTGTCTATAACGTCGTTATTGTTGAAGTGAATGAACTTTTTTAATTGTTTGAATTTGTTGCGTGACACAGTTTGCACAATTAGTGGAAAATTGCAGTCAGCTGATGTCTCCCAATACATCGATTGACGTGGAACAAAAACGTAACCACAATACAACAAAATTCCTAAAAATTGCCTGATGTCATTTTCACATACGGAAAAGTCTGTATTATGTTGAGCAGCATATCGGTTTGTCTCAGTAACGGTGTGTACAATAATCTTTTCAATGAAAAGTTCGAATATTTGAATTGGCGTTCGGTTTGTTAATTCTGTTTTCAAATTTTCTACGTGAGAATTGTCTATTTCCACCGGTGCCTTTGAATATTCACACTTACCTTTACTCCATTTTGGTCCTTTACCACTTTCTTCAACTAACACCGCATCATCATTTTTACTTTCAATTAGTGTTACGGTCCCGCACACCTCAGGAATGCCCTCTTCCCCCACACTTGAATGCGACGATCTTCATTTTCAAGGAATTCATCATTAATAGTTTCTTCGTCACTTACCAAATCAGGATCTGGTAGAAGTATTGCAATATTGGCATCATCTTCTTCCGAGTCGGACGGTAAGTTTTCTAAGTATTGGAGTATTTCCCCTGTTGTTGGGAAGATCTGCAATAAGAAGAAAAGATATGTAGCTGCAGATCTGCACTGTAGATAGAACCTAACCTAACATGTAACAACAAATTTAAATAAAGCAGATGGTTCCTCGTGACAATGCTACCGCGATGAACCACACAAAACCCACAAACAATGGGGGCTGGTGGGCATGGCATGGAAGTATAAACCTCCAGGACATGCCTAGATGGCCTGTGTTGGTTGTGGAACGAGTGTGGCTCAAGAGGCGCTGCGCGTGACCTAACCTCACCTAACCCCTAATACCCCTACATATTTGTATAATGTCAAAAATTCTACCATTTTATTTAGTACAAGGGTCAAAGCTTTCTAAAATAACTTCGTCGCATGATCAGTAATTTATAATTTTGAAGCACATAAATCTAATATTACCTTACCTAACGTCAAGAAATATATATATGTATATATAAAATATATAGTAAACCAACTATCTAAATCTTCCAGTACTGTTTACAATCTGAATGTCCACACGATGCAGATTCCTATTGTACGTTAGTTCTACTACATTTACCGTAAGTAAATGGCAAATCCGTTTCTAACTTATGTATACATAGAGTTTCGTTGCTATATTACCCGGAAATTGATATTCCTTGAAACCAGTAGGCTAAATGGCCAATGTCCTATATATAGGACACTAACAAAACAAGGAATTTTCATCAGATTATTTTATTTTCTGAGTTAAAACAACTAATGCATCAAAAAGAAGTATATTTTAAGAATATAAAACAAATGCTTACCTTCGATTTCTTGGCCTTTTCCATTTTCTGTTTCGAAGACAAGAGAAACGTTAATCAACAATTCAAATTCCAGATATTTAACGATACCTGATTTCCCTCCAAAATGTACCAATCTTCCACATACTACGAACAAAGAAAGCATGTACTTGTCTGAGCATGCGCAGAACCGAACAACATTCGGTTGATTAATCAGTGTTGCAAACCGACGTATTTTGTCACTGTCCTATATATACTGACAGTCACTGTCCTTTTTTGTCACTGTCCTATATATGTCCTATATATAAGACATTGGCGCCAAATGGGTTAAAATGAGATGCATCATATTGAGAGAGCTATTGAGACAATTTTGCGAAACAACGAAATAAAACCATGATTTCCATAAAAAAAATGATTGAGATCCCATGTTAAATTGAACACCAATATTCCGGCCGCTGTGGCTCACTCCTTCTCCCTCTTAAGTGCGTGAAACCTAGGTTCGATTTCTGGTGGTAGCTCATGTAGTTAGGATCCCGCGTTAAGCTGTATTTCACGTTTCCTATAGTCTCAGTGCTGTATAAGATGCTAAGCCTTGAATTAACCAACAATTCGTACATAAGGAACTGAATAAACGGATGAAAGTGTTGCAGATATATAAAGAAAGAAAGCTGAAGACAAAAAATACCAAAGATAGAGTAAGGTTGGGTGTTCGAAATCAAAAAGTTTCAAGTGCGCTAAGTGAAAGATGTTTTTGTGTATTGAGAAAATAGAAACAGTCCTGATGATTTGCATGCAAAGAGAAACAGATATGAAATACAGGAGGAGCAAGAAGGGACATAATAATAATAAATATTACAATTTAAACACTAGACGCGGCTCGGGAGGGAAGTCATGTCCCTAAAACTTAAAACATTTGTCGCAGCACACTGAGAAGATATGTCATTTACTTTTCTTATTTTTGTTCTCAACAGTCAGAACACGAGAAAGTTGTACGTGTTTGTTTTACGCATTAATACTTCATGTTTTACTGTCGTATTTTACCTTACGAGCCGCCTTTAGTAGACACCTTTAACTCATTATGCTCGTATTTGGATATTTCAACAATACTAATATGCATAGTGCACTGGATAACAAATATACTGAAATCACAGGCTTTCTTAATTTTTTTCGATTATCCAGCTTCGAGTTATAAAAATGCATATACCTAGGTACTGTCTTCTTACAAAACGTCATTTGTATGTTTTCCATAGCACTCCAATTTAAAAATATACAAATTTGTTTTTTCTATGATACAAATACACAAATATATAAATTTGTAGGATTGCAGATAAATACCTGGGATCGAGGAGGTTAAATAGAAATATCGAAATATTGTAAAAACACGAACATATTAAAGAGTTAAAAGTATCGAAGAATCGTAATATCGTAATACTGAAAAATACCGAAATATTTGAAAATATTGAAATATTTAAAACATCGATCTTAAACATTTTCCGGTGTCAACAATTTCTAAGCCTACAGGGGCTTCGTGGCTACCCCCTGGGCCTCCTGGCCGAATTTCGGGAAGGTCCCAATAATTATAGAAAAATGTGAGAATCTGTGTAAACCGTGTGTATGCTCTGCCGAATTACCTGCCTCCTGGTGGTCTCACACTTTAACTAAGGAACGGTGGGTAAATATGACGTATACAGCATCTATTGGCACTGCCCTGCTTACGGGATTGAGAAACGTAAGTGTAGTGGAAAGAGGAGGTGAGCCGTGCGGGGAATAAACACACAAGCAAATTTGCACAGTGCTTGTACAAATACAACCTTGAAATTATTGTTTGTGCAGTCGCGTCGACTCCCAGTAGCCTGTCTGTCACATGACAGCTAAAGAGGCGAAGGTGGTTTGAAATCAGGGGAGGCATTGATCACAATTAGAGAACGTATATGCATATATTTACAACTCGCACTGAGAAACGATGGGAACAGAAAGAAAGGAATGGAAGAGAGGCTAGCGTAAAATATATACACAGCGCATAATCTTATCGGAACACGATTATTGTTTCTATCTACACACGTAGTTCGAGTTTCTGTTGCTCCAGATAAGAATGTCTGGGACCAGTGTCTGAAGCGAAAGTAAATTCATTTGAACAAGAGCGAAAACAAATGTATCCTAAGAGGTACACTAGAATGGTCTAAGATTGAAGACTTAGAAGTACATTTGCAGAGCAGAGATTCATACATACCTACATACTATATGTTCCAACTTTCCCAATATTTTATTTCCTTCTTTTGTCAAACAGAACTCATTAGTTTAAAAATAATAATAAACTAAATATTTATTTTCACCTTTAACAAATAAAAACACAACCGTAGTTTACAGATATGTCGTATAGATTTATTAAATTAATTCAAACATATGGAGTAGGAAACACGTAAGATGTCTGGGTTGGCAAAGGAAAGGCAGCGACCGCAGCCCTTGATTGTTGGTGATGGTGATAAGGCTAACTACGTTTTCTGTGAGCCTCAGTACAATAGTAGTGTGAGTGTATCGAGAAAGCTGTCATAAAGTAAAATATGTTAACTCTAGCTTGTAAAGAAGACAAATTATTAAATCTCGGATATATGGTATTAGCGTGGTGAAAGCCGTAAGTATGCTGAGTATGTCGCGAGTAACAACATTTAGGTGACGTTCAAAGTGATGAAATCCTACAAAATTTACGGGGAAACCATATCCTCGAGAGTAACAACGCTTAAAAAGGAAATTCGTCGGTGACAGGTCCCACGTACAGCTGTGCGATATTTCGATAGATCGATTGATTGATATTTTTAAGTATCGACAAATTTTTGAATTCGATGTTTTTAATATTTCAATATTTTTTAATATTTCGATCTTTTTCGGTATTACGATATTACGATTCTTCGATACTTTTAGTTCTTAAAATGCTCATGTTTCACAATATTTCGATATTTTCTATTTAACCCAATAGAGAAGAAAAGAACGTAACTGAAGAGAAAAATAGGTTAAGCTATCACTGCTGAGTAAATTGTATTGTGGGAGACGCAGTAAACACGGGAGAGGTAAAGGGACAAATACTACAATTTATAGTGGTATTCAAGCTGACAATTCGCATATCAGGAGGAGGCCGCGGTGGCTCAGTGGTAGAGCGTTTACTTCTGGTGTTTATAGTTCCAGCCCCAGCCAAGTGAACTTTGTGGTGGACAAACACCGTGTGAGTGGGTTTCCTCGGAGTTCTAACGTCTTCTTCCACTTTTTTCATTCCACCATTTCATTCATTACTCATCATCACCGTCTCCTTTAGCCTAACCGTCATAACCATGGAACGTAAAACTCAAATATTTCGTTTCTCAATTCGCATATCAGGACGATAAAATTGCTGAGAATCTCAACAATGAAAATTCTTTTCAAGTGGTCTACTTGTAATGGCAAAAATCAATAATGAATCATATAAAACTGTAGTAAAGACAACAACTATATTTCGTTTCACAATGTGAACACGGTAGACTTCGAAACTATGAATATTAAATATTAAAATTGGTTGCAGGAGATATGTAACTTTCGATTACATTAGAGGAATAAGATTAGAGATAACATGTTCTTCTGAAGCTGAATACACAACTAAAAGTTCTATTCATTATATTATTTGCTCTATGGGGATCAACAATGAAACTGGAAGAAGTATTCGGTTTTGCTAGTTTCGCTTCCAGGCCGATATAAAAGTGAAAAAAAAAATGTTTTGGGGACGATGAATCGAATATGAAAAACAGCTTTTCCCTTTCTATTTCCATTTTTGCTGGATGGAGATTAACGTTAAATTCAGAAATTGTTTACTATGACCTCTTCCTATATAAATTGGTGAAAGACGGGATGGATCCTTCGGACCTTGAACCAATCACAGAAAACCGATTCTCATACATACCTTTCAGTTTTATCTCATTGCGAATCAATACTGACACTAGAAGCAGTAGTAATTTCTTTACCATTTCCGGTTTAATACGTAGAGAGAAAGTGAATTTGGTGTATTTTCTTGAGATGCTCAATTAATTCTAGAAAACCGTCTTTCGCACTCTCTTGCTGTGTTCTTTATGGTAATCAGTGTAGAAACCATAAAAGGGTTATTTCTAGTACTTCCGGTTTTAGAAAAGCTTTAAGGAAGGAAATGGGACCTTTTCTTGGAATGGCGAATCAATTTTAGAAAACCGGTTCTTGATATACTTTACGGTTTTCTTCCTGTACTGAGATTGATATTGAAACGTTAACTATAGCTGTTTTCAAATGTCAAGTTAAACACCTTTGAGAAGGTTTCCTGCTCCTTTAATAGCAGTGAAGCGACGTTGTCATCATTTTGGGGCAGATGACAGACAGTATATAGAAACACGGAATTTCCTACTACTATGATTTTTTTCAATATCTGTCGCAGTACCTAGAAATATCGCGTATCATTGGTTACCGCTCATGTAGGTTTTCATCTGAATAAGGTATAGTAATTAATTTCTGGTTTTAGTAGACACGGGTGACGTTTTTTTTCCTTGACATGTTCAATCCATTCCAAAAAAACTTGTCGGTATATGTTGCCGCTTTTATTCTATGGCAATTAATCTTGAAACAGGATAGAGTTGACGTGACTTATCAGAGCGGATTTAATCTATTCTTCAGCCGCATAATAGATTGCAGAAATCCCATTTTCTATATCTTACTTTCGCTCTCTCTCTCTCCCTCCCTCTGTGTAGATCAATATAGAAACCGGAAACAGTAGTAAAATATTACAATTTTGGATTATAGTAAAGAAATACAGATTCTTTTTTGAAACCTTGAACCGATTTCTGGAAATTATTTATCAATATCTAGTACAGCTTTTGTTATGTTTAATTTCTACCATTTCTGTTAGAACAGAATATTAATGGAGTAAAAAGGAATCTATCTTGGTGCGCTGAAATGATTAAAAAACTGGTTTTCGATGTATCTTACAGTTTTTTCTTTGGATATCAATATTGAAACCGGAAGTAATAGTAAATTTATAATGCTTTTGGTTTTAATCTCATATGGATGAATATTCTAAAATCTTTCAAAAATTGAATTGATTCCCGAAAACAACAGTGTGTTCTGCAGCTCTTTTGAAGTGAGGAGTTACATGAGTGGTAGCCAATGATACGAGATGTTTCCAGGTAGCTCATCTGGCATTGACAATAATCATAGTAGTCCTTATGTCTATACACCTGCCCAAAATAATAACGACGCTTCACTGCTATTGGATGTAGCATAAAGTCCGCTCAAGTCCATGTACCTTGTCATTTGAAAAGATTTTTGATTATTACTGTTATTACTATGTTAGTTTTAAGGCGATCAATGTTGAGACTCCATAAGGTTGACTTTTACCACTTAGGACTTCAATAATAGATTAATGGAGGATAAGATGGTGCCTATTCTAGAGACGCTGACTCGATTTTCGAAAACCACTTCTTGATATATCTTACCATTTTTCTCTAATCCGCGTTGGCAAATGGAGGGACGGGTATAGCCGTTTTTTAAGACTTCCAATATTTATGTATAGCATAGTTTGGAAGTCTAAATTTGAAACTCACTAAATTTTAATTCAAATATCCATCCAATTGCCTTACCATTTCAACATAACTTTAGTTAAGTTTACATGCATTATAATGCTTTTATTGTACCCATCAATTATAACACTCAAGAGACGCCCATGCTTATATGGAGTTATTCTGTGCTCCTCATAGTTTCCTCATTTTAGTCTTTACAGGAACGTTTCCCTTTATCATAAAATCTTAGGCCATTATAAAACATTCGATAATTCAATTATTTTCAAATAAAAGAATAGCTAAGAAAAATGTATTTAAAAGTTTTGTTCATCATTTCGCTTTGGATAAAGTTTCAGTTGCCTTTTTATCATAACTTAATCAACTGAATTATCAGCAGATTTAGTTTAGTATCATTATTCTTTTTAGTATTCTATATCTCCCTGTATCTCTCTATCAGTATTTCATACGAGTATTTTATAAATATTTATCGTTCTACTCTGTTCTATATTCTCAAGAGGAGACTAAGGCTACCTTGGTCATTAATAACATGTACACGAAAATAATAATAAATCGTATCTATTAAGAATGCCAAATTTTTAAGTGACTTCATTAAAATTTAAGCTTCGTAAACAGATCGCGGATTTAGAAGATAAAAATCCTCACCATCAGGAACGACATTTTGGGAGGGCATAGATTGTAATTGTTACTCCTAGTTTTTACAAATACAGACCATTTAATAAGTCGTATACTAATATACTATAAAAAACGTGAAATTCTTATGTCGATGAACGATCTTGTTCCACCCATTCCCGCTAAAATCTAACATGATCTGAAATGATGCCCCCGCTCACCACTGAAACATGGCATTTAAGGAATATTACATGAAGCTTTTGACATAGGTTACAATAACCGTAACACTTGGATTTAAAGCAATTGTAGCATGATTACAAGATATTCTTTACTGTTTTATTTCTGCAAGGTTAAATCTTGCGTCCATATAATCTTGTATGGAACACTATTTTAACAGTGTGCTTACTTTTATGTGTAGGTATGTATTTAATGAATGTTTACTCTAGGTTGTTAGCTTTTTCCTGACAGTTTTCTCAAACGACTCAGACTATTTTGTTCAAGTCTCATTAATGAGCTAAAAATGTGACAAAACTCGCATGATCGAAAATGATCAACTATATGTAGTTTACTCTTGGGGTGAGATTTCTAACGATTTTCTCAAAAATGGCTCAGGTGATTTTATTAATTTTGCAAAACCAATTATTTTGTTAATTGCTCCAATATTGAGTATGACATAAGTCTAATGAAAAAAATCTGAAGGGGTGGTATATTTTTACTTTAAGTTCAGGTACCGAATATTTAATCATTTTAGAAAGTGTAAGGAAAATAATACACTCGTACCCCAAACTTAAAGTGACCTACGAAATCCATATGCCAGGCTTCATCAATGTTGCTTAGGGTCAGCAATAGAATACATGTGGCAACACTATAGTCATTTTATTCATGGAGTGTCTGTACTAAAACAGTGTATCAAATTCCGCCAATATTTAAGGAAACCGTATCTTATGTCTAACCGCATGTCCAGAATGCAAAAAGACTAGTACAGTAGAGTATTCATATGCAGGACTTAGTATGGAATATGCTCTCCTTGAAGAAAAACGCACTACTGACATCGACGTAGCATACTGGAACGATTGGCAAGCAGTTCTTGTTGCAGGTCTTGTCACTCTTTCGTGCGTGTTTGTCGAAAGTCTAGGAGAGTACTTGGTGGAGGTAAACGTTCGGCAACACGTCTTCCAAGAGCATCCCAGGCACACTCTAAGGGTTGAAGTCCAGGGAATAGGCTGGCCATCGGATTTAATGAATATCCTCTTCTCCAAAGAGGGCGGCCACGGTAGCTGTACTATGCGGACATGCATTGGCATTCATAAGACGAAACATTGGAAGAATAGCTCCGCGAAACAAAAGAACATAGCGGAGAATGACATCAATGGAACATCTGGACTCTGTTATTGTCCCTCCTTCTACGAACTGCAGTTCGCTGAGTCCGCTAAATATCAAAATTGCATCTTTCGTGCCCTTGCCTAGCTGCAAACGAACTCGGAGACTGATTGTCGGCTGAGAGAGAAAGTTTGAAATTTCAGTATTAGCTGAGTCTGGAACTATTTTCACCATCTGTTTACAAGTAGAATTGACAATGTTTCAGCTGCTCTGTTGTGATCTATTGGTCTTAACGGTAAAATCGGGTATCTTATAATTAGCTTTCTGTTCTTTTTGCGAAACACGCACCGTAGGAACAGTGATGACACCAGCTTTACTTTCTTGGGGAGGGTATGTGTGTGTGAATAGGCAGATACATTTTTGGAAGCCCAGTTGTGTTTTTGTGTACCGAAAAACTGCTGTATGATAATACATCATACCGGGGGGTTGTCACGAGGACGGAAGGCGAACGATGTGATCGGAAGGCGTCTGTTCCCCCGTTCCCTTCTAGTGTCGTCAGTGCGTAGCAGTCATAAACGTCTTCGATTTTTGTTCTAACAACCGACCAAATTAATATATAGAAAATAAAATACGACAGAGATCGAAATACTGTACAAGCGTATGAAGTATAGGAACTGAAATGTGAATAGACTAATAATAATAATAATAATAATAATAATAATAATAATAATAATAATAATAATAATAATAATAATAATAATAACTCAAAAAATAATTTCTTACGATATGTAAAACTTTGCACATTTTTCTCCTTGCCATGGCACTCTGGCGCCGCGGTAAACCGGTTGTAGATCACTTGTCTAGTATACTGAGTGCATCAAAAGACCGGAACTTTGTTATGATAAAGATACAACAACAGAAAAAAGAAAGTTGTTGGAAATTGAAGGTTTTCAATCTAAAATCTCGGATTTATTTCAATCGCACTAACCGTTTCCGCTCCACATTGTAAGGTGTCCAGTGTTAAACGTTGACAGTTGTTTTCTGTTTAATCTGAAGGATATACAAGAATACCGTATATATCGTATATAATACTCATTGTCAAAGCTGCTTCAAGATAGATTCCCGGCGATGTCACCACCAAACAGGTCAGGACTTTGGAAATACATTAGTAAGGTGACGATTGTAACTCACACTGTAATGTAGGTTCGATAACTCTTTTGCTTTTCAGTATAAAGTCGAAATTCTTAAATATATATCTTCGCTATGTCACTGATTTAGATACAATCAAACCCACCAGTAGAATTTTATTGATTATAAATCTCACGACCGCGGCTGAATTACAACAGGATTGCTTAATTTGATGCTTGATTATTAAAATAATGCTTAATGCTTATGAACTAAACCTTAAGAGACCAAGAGAAATGGTAATGAAAATGATAAAATTATCGTCTTGTGTAACTAATAAGGACATAATTCTGCTTTGATAAACAAGGACTAGGAAGAAGTTATAACCTTGATTTTTATAAATGCTACAGGTCACCGCGCTAGACTTTGTCGCTCCAATTTCCTAAACTGTTAGGCCACAGTTCGTATTGAAACTTGTACTTGGGAAATAGGAATAATATAATTAGTCTTGGAAAACTCAATAACTCAATAACTTGTATAAACTTCACCCTTCCTCCCCAAAAATATACCACCCCTTCAGATTTTTTTCATTAGACTTATGTCATACTCAATATTGGAGCAATTAACAAAATAATTGGTTTTGCAAAATTAATAAAATCACCTGAGCCATTTTTGAGAAAATCGTTAGAAATCTCACCCCAAGAGTAAACTACATATAGTTGATCATTTTCGATCATGCGAGTTTTGTCACATTTTTAGCTCATTAATGAGACTTGAACAAAGTAGTCTGAGTCGTTTGAGAAAATTGTCAGGAAAAAGCTAACAAGCTAGAGTAAACTACCCCTTGTGTTTTTTCAGGAACAATTAGTATTCCATGTTATAAAATTAGTTATAAAATACGTATTTATGAAATCGCTTTGTTTTATAAAACCAAAAGTAGCCGAGAAAATACAAGAATAAACTACCCCTAATAGTTTTTTCCAGGGAAATGATTTTTACCACAATATAGGGTTGTTAAAGAAATATGCATGAATTATCAACAAAATCGCCTGAGACATTTTTTGTGAAAATCGTCGATAAAGGACTCACTCCAATTCACAAACTGTCCCTCGTATATTTCTTCTCGTCAAGTGACATATGCTATATTGCCAGGTTATTGATGAAATACTTATTTAGAAATTCGAATAAAATAGCCTGAGCCGTTTTTGGGAAAAACATCCATAAAAAGCTCAACTCTAAGAAGAAACTACCCCTTGCAGATTTTCCCAGAGAAATGTCATACCACAATATAGGGTTCTTAATTAAATATTGATTTATGAAACATAAGAAAATTGGTGCCATTTTTGAGAAAATCGTGTTTTTGGATTTTTATTCTGCAGTAAACTATTCTAATTTCAAGAACATTTAGCGAATGGACGAATGAATTCATATCGAAAAATCACGTTTTCGATATGTAGAGTTCATGGAAGATGTAAATCCGTTGTGTTCTCTATTTTTTTCACGATCGCCATACTTTCTTTCCTTCGTCGTTCGAAAGTAAAAAACAAATGACCATCTGAGATGGTTTTACATGTGAATCGAAAGCTGAGGAAAAAAGTAATGAAATGGACAGAGAGAAATGGAAAAGTGAAGGAATTGCAAAGAACTGGGTAATATCTAGTATAACCAATAATTATAGTGAGGATGACGTCATAGAGCAGAACCTAGAAGTGTAATAGGTAAACTGCGGAGAAGCTGGGAGGATGCTCATTAAAAGAGAAACTTCATGTTAAAAATGGAAAGTTGACATAAGTTTTCATGTAGAAGAGGTTTTCTTTTGTAAGAAAAGAAAAAGTTAATTTAGGTGTCTGTATAAGGAAATTTTGAACCGGCTGGCAAGAAACAGTATTTTCCGCTTTCTTTCCGGAAAAATTGGGAAAATAACAAAAATCTTTGTATTATGTTAGTTTTACTAAACCCTGTTCGGCCTAAGTTCTAAACTGCGATAAACAAAGTCACGTGAGACTAAATCTCGCTGATTTGTTGTTGGCCTATCCACGCTTGTACTCCTCCGCAAAATAGTTCATATGATTTGAATATTACTTTCACTATGAAGCTCCATATAAAACTTCTACTTTATTACAAATGACAAAAATAGAATACGGATTATCTAATAAAACTGCAATCGAGTGTGGCTAATGAAACAATAGAAATAAATACTAAGCATGCTCAGTAATTATGGCGCTAAGTCAACTGTGGACGCGTGTTTTGCTGTCAAGCCTCAAAGGCGGCTGGCAGGAATCCCGGTTCCGCGAGTGTTGTGGTGAAACACTAACAAGGTAAGCAACAATTGTTTACCAGCGAAATTATATATAGGTTAAACTGTTGTACCTTTAGCATAGTGTACCTTGGAACACTCGCATGTTTCTGAGTTGCTATACTATCTTGTGCTGATTCAATGAACTATATGATGCTTTGACATTGTCAGACAGTCCCAACATGACTTTCGTTGTGCTCAGAAGCATATGTGATTTATGAATGTGAAATTGTTTTTTTCAGGGATAAAACGAACTATTTAGAAATTGAAATATTGTTTTTTAGTGCCATTACTGTTTGTTGTTTGTTTAATCTGTAATATTCTATTAGTTCAGGGGGATTAGGTGAGCATTTTCGTGACTTGTTTTTCTACGCTGAATGTAGCGTTATCATTATTGCGGCATTTTAGTAATTGTCTACAGCCTCTTGTACCATGAAACAGAAACACATCTTGTACCTTGGAACATGTTCCAAGGTACATGAACTCGTTGTCAAGTGTATTTTTGAACATTCTTTTATTATCGTTGCAGGAATCGAAATGCCAAGAGGCAAGATAGGAAAGAAAAGGCTTGCAATTAACCCAAATTCAATCAAGAACACAATTAAAGCAGTCATTTCCCAGCCTGGAAGCGTATTTCCATTCGTGAAGTTTGCAAAGTTTACCAAGTGTCTTTAGCTATTTTATCCTGACATCTGAAATGTTTTAGACAGTCAGAGGAAGAAACATTTCAGTATAGTGTGAAATGTGAGGACGGAGGGGAGAGATTAACTACATACATAACAAATGTGGCCAATGGCCACATCGATAACCATGAAACGCACTTATCTCTCGAGGCTGTTGAGATGACTGCTGAAGCTAAGGTTGTCATACTGACTCCCCATTCGCATACTTCAGGACTACAACCACCGGATGTGGCCGTTTACTGTCCTTTTAAATATTTTTTATAACCAAACTGTGGAAGAATGTTTACATAATAATCCCGGGAAACATTTTGATATTTATGCTGTGGCCGAAGTGTTGGAAATTATTTATTCGCGCGTGCCTTCAGCATATCAAATATCACCAGTGGTTTTCGTTGTTCAGGGATTTATCCTATAGATACGATCAT
This sequence comes from Thermobia domestica, assembly GCF_964235325.1. Classification (NCBI taxonomy): domain Eukaryota; kingdom Metazoa; phylum Arthropoda; class Insecta; order Zygentoma; family Lepismatidae; genus Thermobia; species Thermobia domestica. The sequence continues at coordinate 104,631,649 of NC_137457.1, forward strand.
TTTCTTGGAGTTAGACTTTTTACCAGCTTCACTAAGAGACCATCGGCCGGATTGTCATCTAAATGATATATGTGAAAAGGGCAACACTCTGTTGCATGAATGAAACGAAACAATTGTGCAACTCTTGCAAGTTTTGCCTTTTATACATCAGTCTTTAAAGAGGAAGTACATTCAAACCAGAAAGCACAAACTCCGTAAAGTACAAAATGTCGAAGAAAGACTCTCACAGGTAGAATTAGAGTAGTAAGAAACACACTTACAAAGCAAGAATTGAAAGATAAGAAAGAGCACAGAGCCACACAGAAAGGAAATAAGAAGGAAGAACAGCAAAGAACAGGAAAGAACAAATCCAATAGAAAAATTAGTTTCGAAACATCTGATGAAGAATCTGAGAACATAAGCCTGTATGAAAATTATGATAGTGATGTTATGCTTGCAGAGCTGATGAACACAGAAGTTGAATTAGACTAAAGCATTGAAGTTATAATGTCAATCCGGATGACTATGTGTTGGTGCAGTTTAAGAAAAAACGAAGCATTGAATTTTATGCAGGAAAGATTTGTTCAGTTGAATCTAATTACAACGAATTTAAAATCAAGTTATTTAATCAAATTTCATTTACTGCAAATAAATTTTATGAAGAGTATGCAGGACAGTCTGAAGTGAATGCATCTGATATAGTGGAACTGCTACCACCCGTTCGGCCAATAGGCTCCAGTAGAATGTCTGAACAATTCTGGTTTCAAGTGGATTTGGTTCGTATAATTGAGCAAGATTGAGGTACATAAGTACGCAGGCCGAGACCGTTTCCACGAATAAGTCAATATTTCCTAATTTAGTAATTCCTTATGTTATCTTCTGATAGGCCTGTCTACTTTACGTGTAAAGAATTAGAAAATAGCATGCTCAACATATGATCAATTTTGTAACTGTTTTAGAGCCTTTATTCTTTGTTTTTTTTTCTTAAGAATTTTAAGAATAGACTAACAAATAGAATATTGTTGTAGTGTCCTTTTCATACTTTAGTTATTGCTAAGCTTACGAATTTTTCAATAAATAAATAAGGTTAACCTTCCTATAATTATTAGGTTCAATATGAAGGTAAAAGCCTGATTAGAGTAAGTATTAAAATTTCCATTCTTTTCTTTCATACGCTTCTGTATATCAAAAACAACAAATCTGGATATACAAAATAAATCTTAAAATAATTATTTGTGACTTTATTTCTGTGAATTACCATATTAGAAATATATGTTTCAAGGTACATGAGGCTGTGTTCCAAGGTACATGAGCATTTGTACCATGGAACACTTTCTTGGGAATTTTTGAAAGCTTAAAAACATAACGAAGAACGGAAATAAAAACTTAAATAATGACACAATTTCATTCAGAAAACATCCAAGTTTAAATGCGCTGCAATAGAATTGCAGAAATAACTGTTGGTAAGATTATATCTTGGAAAACGCAAAAAGTGTTCCATGGTACAACAGTTTCCCCTATATATATATATATATATAATCTTTCGAATTTTTTTTCCTTTCTGCTACTGCTGTAAGTATCTGGACAACACTAGACAGTATTGTCTAGTGATATATCACTAGCAAATCGTATTTCTGACAAGCGGAAGGATACAAATATTTTGTTTATCGGAGTTTAGAGCTTACGCTGAACAAGGAATAGTAATGGAACCGTTTTCTTTTCGAACGCGTAAAAATGTAAATTCAGAAATTTCAATATTGTGAATATTTAAAAAAGAAGCATTCGAAAATAAAACTGTTGTAATTATTCTTGAAAATGAATAGTCTGCACTCATTTCCTTTAATGATTTTTTAGTCGTTTATTCCTGGTTGTGCATTAGTTACAAAACTTTTACAGTTCCATGCACATATACAATCATGAAGCGTTTCTGTTGCAACAAATAAGGCTCTTGACCGAAACTGAGTTCTTAACGTGCTCTTTGATCTGGTGAAATTTTGTTGATTTTTAACCAAATTACTTCTTAAAAGAAAGAGCAGTAGGCAAATTTCACTAATACCCATGCACTAAGACACATAATTAATATTGTTTAATATTCAAATACAGATGTTAATATAAACTTTATGTACAAAATTTTGTATGTAAACAAATACCTGTTTTCTAGTGTGAGAAATTATCTAAATATATAAAAATGAAAGTGACTATATTTGTAGCTTAACAACTCTTGAACCACCATACTGATCTCGATAAAAGTTTTCGACGTAGATGAGGTTCTGGCCTCGGATGGATTTTACCATTTCACTTTGAAAGTACAACTTGGAGGAAGGAAGTGCAGATATGTTTTGAAAGTACCGATCTTAGTGTCAAACCCATAGTTTTCAGGGCCAATGAGATGAACAGTGACATTTCTGATGCAGTTTAAATCAAAATTAAACGCCGAAACTTTACTGAGGGGGAAGGGGGTGATATATAAAAAGTGATAGAAAATGACATATATCAGTGTCGAATCCAAAGTTTTCGGGGTCTCTGAGATGAACAGCGACACTCCTAATGTCGTTTAAATCCACATTCAGTGCCATGACCTGGGGAGGTGGAGAGAGGAGTTACACAAATGATCGAAAATGATCGATATTAGTGTCGAATCCATAATTTTTTGGGATTGCTGTGATGAACAATAACATTTCCGATGCCGTTTAAATCCAAATTCAGGCCCGCAACTTGGGTAGAAAGAGATATATAAAAATGGCCGAAAATGGCCGATATCAGTGTAAAATCCATAGTTTTCGCGGTCGCTCAGATAAGCAGTGACCTTTAAGATACTGTTTATATTCAAAATGATCCACGCAACTTGGGAGCGGGGAGATATATAAATATGATTGAAAATGACCGATATTAATGTCGAATCCATGGCTTTTGGAATCCTGAGATGCACGTTAACACTCCCGATGCTGTTTAAATCCAAATTCAACGCCGAAACTTTATTGAGGGAGAAGGGGGTGATATATAAAAAGTGATCGAAAATGACTGATATTAGTGTCAAATCCAAAGCTTTCGGGGTGGCTGAGATGAACAGTGACACTTCCGATGCCGTTTAAATCCATATTCAACCCCCATTAGTACTAATAAAGAGGAGTTTAACATGTCAAAGTTATTGAAAATGGCCGATACTAGTGACGAATTCATAGTTTTTTTTTTTTATCCCTAAGTTCATTAGTGACAGTTTTGGTGCCCTTTATATACAAAATGAAACGTATTTTCAAGTTGCGAATAACGGACATTCTTCCAGTCTTTAATAATAACGAAAGGAAATTTCACATGTTAAATTCTTTAATATACTTATTGCTGCTTAAGTTTACGCATTTGTGCGATGTATGTGTGTATATGTAAATAAGATCATCTCCCTTTTTGAGTTGTTCGAGAAATATAATTACAAATAATAAAGAAGGATTTTTATCAGAAAGCAGAAAACTAAAAAGTAAAATTAAAAGCTGTTGCTTAAGTATTTTTCCGGCTAGCGAAATACGTTGTATATATGCTGCAGACACGTTATAGCAAATAAGATTAGTATCAGGCAAATAAATAGTTTTTAAATTATATTTTCAGGGTTTTGACAATATTTCCGAAGAAAAGATTTTTTCTAGTGGGTTGACAATTTCCGGGAATTTTACATAGCATAAGGAAGATACTTATCTCTATAAAATATATATTTGATTTTAACATACTTGTATTAACTAAAATGATTCTGACCCTTTATTTTAACACTTTCCTGCCATAAAACGGTAACTTTATAAGATTACTAATGATAATTTAAATGCGTATATTAATTAATCTAACCAGGATTGTATTTTAGGATCTTTTGTAGTCATGACTCCATTCTATCACGGTGCTAACTTTAAACGAGGGGTACAAATCCATTTGTTGCCACAAGATTTCCCTATTCTAATACGAGAAGCATAACTACTCAATGATCTTAACCGTAAACTAGTAAATATAAAATAGTTTTCATTTTAAAAGCATACTGTAGTAAAATATTGGAAAATTTCAATTTTTCCTTTTTTTTCCAAGCTCGGGGAAGAACGGTAAAAAACTGTTTTTTAACCCAACATTTTCGTTTTTTTTTCCAGGCCTTTCATCACTAGTCCTAACATTACAACAAACGAAGATTTACGGCAAGAGAGAGGGCTTTCATAATGACATTTAATTAGCACTACGGTTCCAGTCGCAAATTGTTTTTGGTTTTGTAATGTATGAAGAGTACCAATAGCTTAAGACGCTCATTGACGGATTGGTTGGAATGAAATCTCCCGTTTTAGCACCTAGGCTATATGACATGGGGAAGGGGAACACTAATGTAATAACCAAAACACATTGCTCGGGTTTGTATCTGAAGCAACTACCACCACTAAAACTTGAACCAATGAAACCAACTCGTGGGATAAATCCATTTGGAGGATTTTTTAACATTTGCTTTTAGAAAAGGGATAAAGGAAGATTTCGTCAAAATTTGCAGCGTAGGTTTATGTGGGATTATTACACCTTATCGACGCCAACAATTATTTTATACACCGAAAATAGCCTAGTAAATCTTCAATTTGAAATCAGGTTAATTGTGATTTTATGCTAAGAGAAGACATATGGGAAATGTTCTTAAAAAAAACTGCTGTCGGTCGCCAACAAACGTAAATTGTGCTCTGGTATTAAAAATATATACTGCGAAATGAAGATGTTTTTATTTTTTCTATTTGTTTTTCTTGTTATTTTCATATTATTATTATTATTATTATTATTATTACTATTATTATTATTATTATTATTATTATTATTATTATTATTATTGTATTTACATCCAGTAGAAGATGATAACACAAAGGTGTGGCAGAAATAATAAGTTTTGGAAAGAAAATATATTTGTTTCTGTCAACACACTAAATTTCTTCTTTCAAGGAAAATCATTTTTTGAAAACTATTTGATAAACGTAGAAAATCGATATTTGCGGATAATTAATTATATATCACAGAAAATAACATTCAATACTTCTGTTTTTCTTACTCTGCAAGTTTCGTAAATTTATAATTAGCATAATGTGGGAAATTCACGGGCAAAACGGGTGTTTCTACACCACGAGATGGGATTTTATAACGTTTGAAGTTAGCATAACTGATTTGAACCCATAATCATAGTCTGTCATGAAGGACTTACAATGGCGGTAATTATATGGATTGATTGATAATGTGTGCGGGACTACGTATACCAAAAGTGCATTCGCGCTCTCATTGTTAAGTCCCGTACTCCGAGGTCATATATTCAAGGAATTTTCAAATGAAAATGCACGAAACGTTGTAGAAAAAAACGTCGTAGGTTGAAATAGAAATATATTGCTTTGAAATAATGTACTGCGACAACTCAGGAGAGAATGTACTGCCCGGTCTGGTTGTGCCCATGCGTGGTTGCCTTTCACATGATGCAGGAGAGAATCAGGCAATTATGTGTTCCGTCCAAGTCGAATTGATGCGGCAGTGTGTGTGAGGAAATAATAGCTTCACAATGAAACATTCGACGATTGAGGAGCAGCCAGGTATTATCCAATTTCTCACTGGGAAAGGAGTTTATTCGGTCGATATTCACCGCAGGACAGTGACTGTATACGGGAGAGACTGTGCGTTCAACGAGTCAGTGAGAAAGTGGACTAATTGTGCTCCCACACGTCTCGCAGGGCACACGAAGTGTACTGCATATGTTGAAGTGGGAGCAGCTTGAGCATCTGCCCTACAGTTTGAACATATCTCACTGCGACTTCCATGTGTTTGGTCCGCTAAACGATATCTCAAAAGCAAGCGCTTGAACTCGGACGAAAAATGAAAACAACAGTGAAAGACTGCCTGCTATCACACCCACTGGATTTCTGGAAACAGGGAATCCATCGGCTCATAATACAGTGGGATTGTTGTGCTCAGGCGTCTGGTAATTACTTTTGAATAGACTTCGATTATACCTATGGTGTCATTTTTCACCTTTCCATTTGAACACCCCTCGTATATCAGACTTAAAGATAATAAAATCAATACATTCTTCGTATCGGGTCTAGTTAGAGAGAACGATGAGAAGCAAAACTTGACTGCCATAATGATTCTCTGTTGATAAAAACCGCTTCTTAACTGTTAGATAATGATCCAACTTTTTTCAAATCGCCATTTTTTAATCCGATAATTTTGTGTTCTTCTATCACAAGCATGAATATTATTTTGTAACCTACAGTGCTAATAATATTATCAAGCAAGCAGGTGGTAGCAACAATTTTGGAGAACCCTGGAGGGGGGTGAACCTCTAAACTGTTTTGCACACTGCTAGGGTGCTATTGCAGTGATTAGAAAATTTATTTACGAAAGGGCCAAAAGAAAAAAAGAAAAACTCTTTGGGGGCCAATATTCAAAGAAAGGAATAATTTGGTTGCCTATACATTTTCTTCAAAAAACAAAAAACTTCTTGTAGTACTATGATTAAAAGAGTATAAAGTGGAAGTGGTAAATTAAATTTCTACAACATTTCTAAAAGTTTATCACAATATTGGTTAAAGTGGAACTCACGGATTTTCAGAAGTGTAGTTAAATTCTGTAGGTCAGGACTCAAATTGCGGACCTGATATAATGCTTCAGCCGGTGATACCTGGTCCGTGGGCCGTAGTTTGCCCATCACTGTTCTAGTCTACAGATGGATAAGACAAAACCGGTTCCGTCACCACTGTGCCAAGTTGCTGCATAATTAATATCAGCGCCAGACCTTACTGATACACTGGAAACTTGTTTACTTTTGTAAGGTGTTGGAATGTCTGCACTAATATTGTTTGCTGTCTTGGGCGATAGAAAGTTTTCTTTCTTTAACTGCAGTGACCATAACGACTCGCGAAGCCTGGGCTCTGCACCAATCAAAGAAATGTTTTGCTTCACCTCTGATACATCGAAAGATTTCGGTATACGATTCGTGGAGCCGTCTTTCGGACGCACGCTTGAGAAAACGTCAAACACCAAAAGTTCACCAACAATATTGCCAAACTTTGAAGACGTCCTGATGATTTGGTTTCGCTAAAACACATCATAAATAGATCTAAAGACACTGTATTCTCGTGAGATATTATACATACAACGCGGGAGACGACACAGGCAAAATCTTATGCATAGGAGTTGTCAACCGACCCCCCTCACCTTCTATAGAGCGGAAAGTCAGTATATCTAGGTGAATTAGGCAATGTAGGCAGTGGTGAATGATATTACGAGGAGTGTTCGATAATTTCTGATATAGAAGGTCTTCTATTTTCACACATAGTCGCCTTTCACTATAATGCGCTTCTCCAAACAATGTTCTAGAGCATGAATGCCAGTTTTAAAAAATCCTTGACGGCTATACTGGAAACCATTCATCGACAGCCTGCATGACATGCTCATCGTTGGTAAACTTTGTTCCTCGCTGGTGCTACATAATCTTGGTAAACAGCTGAAAGCCACTTGAAGCAAAATCTGGAGAATGGGGAGGATGCTCAAGTACTTCATACACGGCTTCGGCAATAGTGGTAGAGGTAAGGTGACTTTTGTGAGTAGAAGCATTTTACTGCAGCAGCAGCACTTTCATGTGTAGCTCAGTTTCCCCTTGATTGAATGCCTTACTTTTGGAATGAGTTGTGAATAGCAATCACTTGTAATTGTCGTTGGATCCTGAAGATAATTAATTAACAGTATGCCCTTACTATACCGCCTTCCAGGAAAATAGTGTTGGCATAATCTTGCCATCTGATGGCTTTATCTTGAATTTCTTGAGGTGTGGACATATTGATGCTGCATGATGGACTCTTGACCGCAATGATGTACGCAGGTTCCACACAGCCATAAGAATACATAACCAAATCAATTTAACTCTCTTCACTGTTCCGATTTTTGCGCACTCGTGATATGTAAAAGGAATTTTAAAGCTTACAAGAGAAGAACAAGAGAAGATATATTTGTTCTCATTTAATTCTTTCTTCTACGATTTTGTAAGATTATTACATGGAAATTGTCGAACAGAGGACATATAGAAAATATCTGACTTTTCATTGAAAAGCTGGAATTTTTACATGTAAATTTAAAAACATTTTACCTTATAATTGTGTGAATGATGTTGAATCTCCATTAGTTCTTGAATCAGAATTTGTAGTTGCCCTGGCCAGCATTTTTTGATCGATGTAGTGCATTATGTTTTTGCAACAAGTATTTGTAAAATTCATAATTCATGTTCATGAAACTACATACATTTTAGTACAAAGATCGATCCCGTAAATGACTGTATTAACGAGTTTTTTTTTACACTAAGCATTGACTAGAGAAAATACTCTTTACTCGCTGCATTACCGTACTGCTAATCGCAAATCGCTGGTAATCGCTGCAATCGCTGGTAATCGCAAAATAAAGTTGATAATGTTCACTGGAAATTTCAATGCTATTGTTACTTCTGAAAAATGCCCGACACTACTCATCAGCAAGAGGTAAATTTTCATTCTAGACTAAGAACTCATATAAGATAAGGGACACATAATGAGTTATTAGGCCCAAGCTATATGCTATATGCCTATGCTTATACAACTACTTACGTAACATTCGTCATTTATAGTTTCGCCTTTCATTGATTATTTTCTGAAAGATCAAAGGGAGTTACACAGTACACATTCAACCGAACTCATTGATCTGAATGAAACTTGGCATGGTTGTAAATCTTAACAACGTTGCATTCATATGAAATGAATATGATGTGCATCCTTTTAGTTACCAAGTTAGATTAGATCAAATTTGAAGCTTGGACTTCGACACATTTTAGAGAATCAATTTTAATAAAGAGATGATTATAAGCCAATGAAGGACAGTTTTCTACTAATTGAGAAACATACTAATTTTTCAAGCAAAATATTGAACAAACAGAGATATGATTAAATGTCAGACTATTCGAAAAAATAAAATTGTTGATCCAATATGGTGGTTACAATTACAAAAGTCTTCTGGTTTGAAATTGTCTGCAGTTAGCAGAAATCAATTATAGTTGACAGCGGTTACTGTGAGGAGCTTGCAGAACGACTGAAACATTTCTCTACTTATTTTAACGAGATCCTTGATAAAAGTGCATCTTTATACCTCTTACTATTTGAGGTGCTTCTTTATAGTGAGTCTCCTTGCTTCTCAATATGTCAGAGTTTCATATATCCTCAGTTGTTATAATTATGAGTTTATTGAAAAAAACGTTTTACAGTAATGATATTCCGTAAAAAGATGTGTGATGCATAAACATAGTTTACACAACGCACACCTAATTACAGCAATAACTGCACACAAATTGCAAAATGACGCACAATCTTTGAAATAAAATGTTACGGGATTGTCAAAAGTAGGAAGTTTTTATTACAAATAACCGCTTTCGTATCACAAATACTAATAATATTTGCAAATATGGGAGAAGAAAACCTACTTATGAATCAATGATTGGATCTTAATTATATTCTTAAATTTAATTACCTTTATTTATGTTATAGAGAAGGACAATGTCAGAAAAAATGTCCCAAGATGTTTTTCCAGGGACTGAAAAGAGTACATCAAGATCCTAAATCCAGTTGTTCCTTCAGGAATAGTTTCTACTTTGAGATACTTTTTGAGGTTCACTAGGGACTCAAATATAATATAAATCACTTAAATACGCACCCCGACTAGTGAGAGGCGAGGAGACTCACTTTTAATAAGCACTCTGAGTAGTGAGAGGCAAGGGGATCACTTTCAATAGTGGGAAGCGACCGGACTCACTTTCAATAAGCATTACAAAGAGTGAGAGGCCAGGGGACTCACGTTAAATAAGCACCCCGAATAGTGATAGATGTAAAAACTTACATTAATCAAACATAAAGGTTTCAAATCTGTTTGCAACCTTCTTCCAATAACTCCTATGAGTGTTCTTGGCTAACTGCAAAACATTTCAAACCAGAAGACTTTTGTTAACTGTATTCAACATATTGGATCCGCCATTTTGAATTTTCTAATTTTGACCTCAGATTTTGAATCACATGTCCTAAAACGTCCCTCGGTTCTTCTATATTAAATGATTGTTTTCTGTGTCTGCTTCAAAACTTTCCCTAACGTTCAAAGGGTTATTGAGAGACCTTAAACCCGCACCTTTGCCGAAATTTAAAAAAAAATGTGTCGATTCTTTTTCGATGTTGCACAAATCTGCAAAGTTTCATTTAAATCGTTGAGTTACACATCCGTAAGTTTCCTTATTAGAGACGCATTCAGGGCTATTACAAGAATATTTTCTAATTCTAGAATTTACATTCAAACTGTGGAAACAAAGTTGTCACAGTCCCTTTCTAACGTGCAATTTTTGTACAGAGTGCTCATGTTTCAATGTAATAAAGTTGATCCTTATAGTGTCAAATGCGCAAAACATTTTAATTCCTATGATCAGTACAAGAGCCCGATCAAAAGTCCGGTTTATCTATCCGAAAAGCTGAATTTCAAACCTTTCTTAACGTCTGAAAAAATAGCTACGAGTTAAAATTCTAAGCATATACTATTTATGTTTCTGTATTAATATTTATTCTTTCGAAACAGTTTGGGAGACTAAACTGGAGAGTAAATTGAATAGGTGGATATATTCTTCTGAGCCTTTATTAACAAATACAGCAAGCAGTTGTGGTCATAGCAAACCTCGAAAGACCTCTCGCCTGTTTACGAACGAGTTGTTTCTTTCCCGGTTTCTTTTAAAAACCCACTTCTACTCCGATAAAGCGAAGTGAAGACAAAACATACAGAGTGTCTCCCGGTTTAACGTGGTTGCCAGATTTAAGGAGAAATGTAGCAAGTTCACTTGACAAATATCTGATAATTTAAATACAAACAACTATGTAGTTTCTTTCCACATATTTTTAAATTCTTGTAGACTTATTTCCCCGAAACTGCGTGTACTTTTCTATTTTGTGCTATTATTTTACACTGTAGATAACTGAAATATTGCCACACTGTAGAGGTCCTCATAACGCCTGCAATTCTGTAGAAAAATGTTAATAGTGTGTGTGCGTGTGTAACATGAGATCATCCAGATATTTTATTGCTACCGGTACCATTTGTATCTTGCAGGTGATGTTGGCACTAGGAACCAATAAATATAGTACGGCACCACATGTGTTTCCCAAGAAACTGCCAGAAATAGCGACATAAGTATTTTCCCACCGCAAATATGTATAAAATTAATGCATTTTGATCTCACTCTCGTTTTGTATCTCTTCTAGTCTTTTATGCACATTTGGTTCCAACAAGTCGGTCTCCCAACTCGAAGCTAACAAGTACGCAAATACGTGTATAGGGGTTTGTGTGTGTCTGTGTGTGTTCCCGTATTCCTATCCTTGTTGGTACCTGCATATGGTTTAACACCTTACCAGTTGGGACCGGAAAAATTGTTGGGACATTTTCCGGTACCAACAATTTTTAAGCCTACAGGGGCTTCGCAGCGACCAATGGGCCTCCTGGCCCAATTTCGGGAAAGTCCCAATAATTATAGAAAAATGTGAGAATCTGTGTAAACCGTGTGTGTGCTCTGCCGAATTAGCTGCCTCCTGGTGGTCTCACACTTTAACTTAGATACGGTGAGTAAATATGACGAATACCGTATTTATTGGCACTGAAAACGTATTTATTGGCCTGCTTACGGGATTGCGAAACGTAAGTGGAGTGGAAAGAGGAGGTGAGTCTTGCGGGGGAATAAACACACAAGTAAATTTACACAGTGCTTGTTGGTACCGACGTAACCTTGAAATTTTCGTTTGGGCAGTCGCGTCGTCTCACAGTAGACTGCCTGTCACATGACATAGTTCAAGAGCAGAAGGTGGGTTGAAATCCGGGGGGCATTGATCACAATTGGAGAAACGTATATGCATATATTTACAACTCGTACTTCCAGAAACGATGAGAACAGAAAAAAAGATTGTGATAAATGAATGGAAGAGAGGCTAGGGTAAAACGTATACACAGAGCGTGATCTTATTGTGACACAATTATTGTTTCTAATCACAAACGTAGTTCGAGTTTCTGTTGCTCTATGTAAGAATGTCTGGGACCAGTGTCTGAAGCGAAAGTAAATTCATTTGAACAAGACCAAAAACAAATGTATCCTAAAAGGTACACTAGAAAGGTCAAAGATTGAAGACTTACAAGCACATTTGCAGAACATAGATTCATACATACCTACATACTATATGTTCCAACTTTCAGACTATTTTATTTCCTTCTTTTGTCAAACAGAACTCATTAGTTTAAAAATAACAATAAACGAATTATTTATTTTAACTATTAACAAATAAAAAAACAACCGTAGTTTACCAATATGTCGTATACAGATTTATTAAATTAATTCAAACGTATGGAGTGGGAACCACGTGAAATGTCTGGGTTAGCAGAGGATAGGCAGCGATCGCAGCCCTTGATTGTTGGTGGCGCTGATAGGGCCAACTACGTATTCTGTAAGTCTCAGTAGAATTGTAGTGTGACTGTATCGAACAAGCAATCATAAAGAAAAATATGTTAACTAATTTCCAAAGAGGCCAAATTATTAAAGCACGGATGTATGGTGTTAGCGTGGTGAAAGTAGTATGCTGAGTGTGTCGCGAGTAACAACATGTAGGTGACGGTCAAAGTGATGAAATTCTACAAAATTTACGGGAAACCACATCCTCGAAGAGGAACAGTGGTTAAAAGAAGATCCTCGGTGACAGGTCCCACGTACAGCTGTGCGATGATACGATATATCGATTGGTAGATATTTTTAAGTATTGAAAACTTTGGAGATCAATGTTTTTAATATTTTAATATTTCAATATTTTTCAATATTTCGGTATTTTTTAGTATTACGATATTACGATTCTTGGATACTTTTAATGGATGTGAATATTTCTATGTTTCACAATATTTCGATATTTTCCATTTAACCTCTTCAATCCCAGGTAATTATCTGCAATCATACAAATTTATATTTGTGTATTTGTATCGTAGGAAAAGCAAATTTGTATATTTTTATATTGCAGTGTTATAAAACATACAAATGGCGTTTTGTAAGAAGACAGTAGCTAGATATATTTATTTTAGTAACCCGAACCTACCTAATCGAAAAATAAAGAAGGCCTGTGAATTTCAGTATATTTGTTATCTAGTGCACTATGTATATTAGTGTTGTTCAACTATCAAAATACCAGCACAATAAGTTAAAGGTGTCTACCAAAGGCGGCTTGTAAGGTAAATTACGATCTTAAAAAATATACAGATATTGCGTAAACCAAACAGACATAAAACTTTCTCGTGTTCTGTTTGTTGATAACAAAAATAGGAACAATAAGTAACATTTCTTCTCTCTGTCTGATGCGACAAAACTTTTAAGTTTTACGGACATGATTTTCCTCTTGAGCCGAGTCTGGTGTTGAAATTGTAATATTTATTATTATTATGTCCCTTCTTTCTTCTGTATTTCATATGTGTTTTACTTTACATGAAAATCATCAGGACAGTTTCTATTTTCTCAATACACAAAAAGTTCTTTCACTTAGCGCACTTAAAACTTTTGATTTCGAACACCCAACCTTACTCCATCTTTGGTAGTTTTTGTCTTTAGCTTTCTTTCTTTACATATCTGCATCACATTCATCCGTTTCTTCAGATCCTTACGCAAGAGTTGTTGGTTGATTCAGGGCTTATCTTTGAGACTATAACAAACATGAAATGCAGCTTAACGCGGGATCCCACCCACATGAGGTCCCACCAGAAATCAAATACGGGTTCCACGCACTTAAGGCGCGCATGCTAACCATGTAACCACTAGGAAATATGAAAGCGGAAGTCCAGTAAGTCTTTCTAAGAGTATCCGAAATTAAAATGGTTTTCTCTATGGGCTATCAAAGTATTCACTAAATCCACTTTCACTCAATGCCCATATACCCAACGTACCAATATTTGTTCTTCCAGATCCACAATTGCTTAACTATTTAACACTCTTACCTGGAGTTGGAAACACGTCATATATCTGGGTCACGAAAGATTACGCGGCTATCACAGATCTGAGCCGATGGTAGTGGCGTGTTAAAGCCAACTCCATACTACGTGAGGGGTAGTAGAGCGTGAATTGACAGTGAGCTGAGCAGTGTTAGTGTAAAATGAGAGTTCTATTTAGTTTTGAAGGATGGAAAATTTTTCTCCGTCAAGTTCTGCAAGCGCAACAAAACTTACAGGCTTGTTAGGTGTGCCGCAAAAGGGAGTGTCCAAAGTGATTACAACCTACAAAACTGACGGCAAATCCTCATCCGCGAAGTGAAATAGTGGATGGAACAAAACCGCCGTTGACGGATCTCGCCAAGCCTTACGTCATATTATCACTCAGAATCATCGTATGACTGCGGAGCAAATAATGGAGAAACAAATAGCACCTTCCTTAACCGGCGATGACAATCAGTCTGGCAAGTTACATAACGTGAATATGACCTGACATGGATGGCCTTCATAATGGACCATGACGCATTGGCACAATGTCAACAGTGAAACATGTCGATGGCTCTGTGTCGTTGTAGACGCAAATATCCTGTTTTCAGTAGATTCTGTGCTGACGCATACCGGCTGTGCCAGTGCCAGTGATTATGTCGTCATTTTTGGGGATCAGGTATTTTATGGTCCAATTGTCTCCGTTATGAAACAAAAGAACATTGAGAACACCCATTGAATACAAAGAAGTGTTCCCACTCTTGAGATATGGAAGGTAATGCAAAAGCTCACCGCACCTAGCATCCTGCAGACAGAGCAAAGACATTAACACGCTGTTACAAATCTCCACAGAAAAAAATACTGGAGAATGAGTAATTTCGTTGAGAACTTGTACCAAAATTGTAAACCAAGTATTCCAATTCCGACTATCAACGAAGGTCATGATTTTTTCGAAACTGTTCACAGCTGAGAAGTTTAGAAACGAAGAAAAATTTTATTTTATAGAAAGAACTCGACTAAAGAAAAGATAGCAACCGTCTAATTAACGTTTGTGGAGTCCAGGGGGAAATGCGGGATGTGCACTTTTGTGTGAAATTTTGATTTTCATGCCATATTATTGAGCACCCTGTGAGTTTCATTCAATATATCGAAAAGGGGAACATTTTTACGGTTAGCCTGCTGTAGCAGTTTAAAAATCCTGACACAGTTGAACGTCATCACTTACAGTGGAAGAAAGGGGAGTTCATTTTACTCTTATTTTTCTCTCTTTTGTCGATAACGTTCAACTGTGTTTATGTTTCAGTATTGACTGATCATACAGCTAAATGTAGCTTCAGCAATCTATTTCTTTAAAAAAGTAGTAAGACAAATCATCTACCAACATCCATAATCCTGAGCTCTTCTGTTACGCTTGCAGTAGTCAAAATAAGGATTATACTTTATTCAGATTCCTTCGTTACATTGCATATGAAAGGCAGGGGTCAGTTTCTTTCAAGTAACATTCCCAGTTCGTATCATTCCTACCTTGAACGAGATAGGAACATGAGACTGGTGAAATAAAATCAAGAGATCAAATACCAGAGGATTGGAATAATGTAATCAAAGGC
This sequence comes from Thermobia domestica, assembly GCF_964235325.1. NCBI lineage: Eukaryota > Metazoa > Arthropoda > Insecta > Zygentoma > Lepismatidae > Thermobia > Thermobia domestica. The sequence goes on from NC_137457.1 coordinate 104,647,254, forward strand.
TGCAGAGTGAAACGTACACCATATAAAATAAGTGAATTTGAAAGTTTCATAATTCGAGATTGGACATCATTCTTACAACCATTGTACTTGAGAAATTGCTCATTCCACTCTAGGCCAATCATGAGCTTCGAGTAGAGAAAAGTCACCCACGTCTTGTGATACTTAGGGAGACTTATAATGGACTTTGGTTTTCTTGTGTGATTCACCTACTATTAACAAATGGCCCACCACAACCATATCTATTGGAGGGAGAGTTCTTTAATCCATAAATGACTCACGTCGGAAAGCTGGACGCTTATACCATAAATTGTATTACTGTTGAAATATAGTACAATATCACTGCACGGGAGACCCGGGTTCGATTCCCTGGGGAGCTCACTTGGATCGGATTCCACGTTAATAAGTAGGACCACGTCTCATACAGCCTCGCTGATGAAAGGGATGCTAAACTGAAATTCAACTAAACAACTCAATAACACTGCAATAATGCGCAAAGGACCGCATATACATTACTCTGAAATAAGAGAAATCGAATGAAAAGAAGGCCAGGATTCTAAAAATCATATTATGCATCCGTGATATTGATCTGTCATGAGCATGCGTCAAATACAGGTATATCCGGAGAATTATTATTAAATGAGTTAAAGTATATACCTATTGTCCCAGAATCCGATTTTTAAAATTCTAATGTCGTCAAACTTGCTTAAGCAACTGCACCTTTCCGTAAGCAATGTCAAATAATCGTTTATTAGGCGTTGACTCTCAGGTCAACAAGGTCAATGAAACTTTGTACCCCACTTGTTCCTGTTTCACTCTCCCATACTTGATATTGATTAGAGGATAAAAGTACATTTCCAAGATTTTCGTTGTACATTAAGAACTGGATTAAATCGGTTGAAAACAGTTTGAATAGGATGCTATGACCAACATCATAATTATTGGTGTGTTTTACAAGATCGTTTCCTCTTTCTTAAAGAGAAATTTCCTATCTAGGAAGAAAAAATGGTAGGATCTGTATGCTTTGAATGCCTTATGCAGCCTGTACGCTTAAGCCTTCTATACGAAACTCCAAAAGAAGTAATTAGCGGAGTAAAGGAGAACAAAGATGTCATATTTTTAATAATATTATTATAATTTGAAAAACAATTGCCTCTCTTTTCCGTTATTTTGCCTGCAATAGACACGTTTTTTTTTTCACAATATATACCAACCTCTTGTCAGTTTTCTTGTATTCTTTTACTTACAATAGTATACATTGAACATAAGATTTTTAAGCTAGTTTCCAATATAATAAAGAACTTGTAAACCAAATCTGAAGCATTTTCCACGACTAGTTTCCGAAATAAAATGTTTTGAACTTTAAAATCGTTTCCTGAAAAAAATGTAAAAATGGACATCATCTTTTTCCCTGGAGTATTTATTTATGACAATTTAAGAAGGGACTATTCTTTAGCCTTATACAAGCTCATCCAAACGATAAGCATACCTGCGACATGCAGGCATTCGACCTATGTTTGCGCTATGAGTGACAGTATTTCTTGTCGAATGGCCTTGTCGTCTGATTGTCTTCCTATGGTGGTGCTATAAAGCTATTTGTAGGTAGAGCTTGTACGTAATAGTAGCGTTGGTTAATTTAGTTTATTGAGTTATATGAGTCTGGTGTTTAGAATCCAGGTTTTCGGCATCGAAGACTGTAAAGACAGTGATTTAGCTACAAGGGAACTAAAGAAGGAAACTAAAATTATCCAAAATGTTTTTGTTGGAAAAAATGTGACCGTAGCTATGCAAAACGTAAAACCAATGAGCCCATTGGAAATGAATCGAAATCTCTCACTTTTACGTACCACAGTTTTGCCGGCTAGGTTAAAGGAGACAGTAATGGTTATGAAATGCTGTAATGACAAAAAATGGTGAGAAACTGTGGAACCCCCAGAAAACACAAGCACGTGGTTTTGTCCACCACAAAGTTTATTTAGCGTAACCGAACCAAGGATCCCACTCACCGGAGCCCATAGGGAATAATATAAAAGAAAATAACGTAACTGGAGACAAAAATAGGGAGGCCATGACTGCTGAACGAATTGTATTGTTGGAGAGGGGGTAGTACATGGGAGAGGAAAAGGGATAAATACTACAATTTATGATGGTATTAAAGCTGACAATTCGCATATCAGGACGACAAAATTGCTGAGAATCGCAACCATGAAAATTCACTTCAAGTGGTCTACTTCTGATGGCAAAGAGCTATAATGAATTATATAATACTGTAGTAGAGACAACAACTGTATTTCGTGTCGCAATGTGAACACGATGCACTTTGAAACTATGAAAATTCAATATTAAAACGGGTTCCAGGATATATATAGCTTTCGATTACAATAGATAAATAAGATTAGAGATTACATATTCTTCGAACGCTGAATACACAACAAAAAAGTTCTATGTATTATTGTATTTGCTCTATGGAGATCAACAATGAAACCGGAAGTAGTATTCGATTTTACTAGTTTCGCCTTTAGTGCCGAGATAAGAGTGAAGAATATATTCTTGGAACGATGAATGGAATACAAAAAACTGATTTTCGATATCTATTTCCATTTTTGCAATATGGAGATTAACATTAAAACCAGAAATTGTCTACTTTGACCACATCTTAATTAAATTGGTCAAAGACTCAATGGATCCTTGGGGTCTTGAATTTATCACAGAAAACCGATTCTCATACATATCTTTCAGTTTTATCTCATTACGAATCAATACTGACACTAACTGCGGTAGTAATTTCTTTACTATTTCCGCTTTAATAGAGAGAGAGAGAGTGAAGATGGTATGTTTTCTTGAGATGCTCAATTAATTCTAGAAAACTGCTTGTCGCTATCTGTTACTGCGTTCTTTCTATGGTAATCAGTGTTGAAACCGTAAAATGTTTATTTCCACTTTTAGAAAAGCGTTAACGGAGAAAATGGGAGCTATTCTTGGAATGGCGAATCAATTCCAGAAAATCGCTTCTTGATATACCTTACGGTTTTCTTCCTGTACGGAGATTGATATTGAAACGTTAACTATACCTCTTTTCAAATGTCAAGTTAAATACCTTTGAGAAGGTTTCCTGCTCCTTTAACAGCAGTGAAGCGACGTTGTCATCATTTTGGGGCAGATGACAGACAGTATATAGAAACACGGAATTTCCTACTACTATGATTTTTGTCAATATCTGTCGCAGTACCTAGAAATATCACGTATCATTGGCTACCGCTCAAGTAGGTTTTCATGTGAAAAAAGGTATAGTAATAATTTCTGGTTTTAGCAGACAGACACGAGTGATGATATATTTCCTTAACACGCTCAATCCATTAAAAAAAGACTTGTCGTTATATATTGAAGCTTTCATTCTATGGCAATTAAGCTTGAAACCGGATACGGTTGTCTTCAACCACTTCCAGTTTGAATAAAGGCTTATCACAGCCGATTGAATCTATTCTTCAGCAGCATAATAGATTCCAGGAATCGCATTTTCTATGTCTTACTTTCGCTCTCTCTCTCTCTCCCTTCCTCTATGTAGATCAATATAGAAACCGGAAACAGTAGTAAAATATTACAATTTTGGATTATAGTAAAGAAATACAGATTCTTTTTTGAAACATTGAATCGATTTCTAGAAATTATTTATCAACATCTAGTACAGCTTTTGTTATGCTTAATCTCTATCATTTCTGTTTGAACAGCATGTTAACGGAGTAAAATGAAACCTTTCTTGGGACGAGGAATCGATTAAAAACTGGTTTTCGCTATATCTTACCGTTTTTTCTATGGATATCAATACTTCAACCGGAAGTATTCTTAAATTTATAATTCTTTCGGTTTTAATACCATATGGATGAAGATTCTAGAATCTTTCAGAAATTGAATTGATTCCCGAAAACAACATGTTCTGCAGCTCCTTTCAAGTAAGAAGTTACATGAGTAGTAGCCAATGATTCGAGATGTTTCCAGGTAGCTCATCTGGCACTGACAATAATCATAGTATTGCTAAAAGTCTTGAAAAGATTTTTGATCATTACTTTTATTACTGTGTTAGTTTTAAGGTGATAAATGCTGCGACTGCATAAGGTTGACTTTTACCACTTAGGACTTAAATAGTGCATTAACGGAGGATAAGGTGGTGCCTATTCTTGAGACGCTGAATCGATTCTCGAAAACCACTTCTCGATATATATCACTAGTTTTTCTCTAATCCTCGTCGACAAAGGGAGGGACGGGTGTAGCCGTTTTGTAAAACTTCCGATATTTAGGTATAACATAGTTTGAAAGACTAAAAATTGAAACTCACTACCTTTTAATTCAAATATCCATCCAATTGCTTTACCATTTCAACATAACTTTAGTTAATTTCAACAAGCATTATAATGCCAACTTTAGTTAATTCTAGAAGCATTATAATTTTTTTTATTGTACCCACCAATTATAACATTCAAGAGACGCCCATGCTTATATGGAGTTATTCTGTGCTCATCCGGTAAGGTTTTGACTTTTATGAGGAGCTATTCTTTTACTTTGTAAATTATCATATTTCTCGATTGAGTAGCCTAGAGCTTCAGCAGTACCCGTGTCGCGACGCACTCACACATTTTCTCATTTTAGTGTTTACAGCAATGTTTACCTTCATCATAAAATGCTAGGCCATTATGAAGCATTGGATTCAATTATTTTCAAACACAAGAATACCTAAGAAAAATGTATTTAAAATTTTTGTTGATCATTTCGGTTTGGATAAAGTTTCAGTTGCCTTTTTATCATAGCTTAATCAACTGAGGTATCAGCAGACTTAGTTTCGTGTGAGCATTCTATATCACTATATCTCTCTATATTCTATACCTCTCCATCAGTATTCTATACGAGTATTCTATAAATATTTATCATTCTACTCTGTTCTGTATTCTTAAGACGAGACTAAGGCTACTCTGGTCATTAATAACATGTAAACGAAAATAATAATAAATGGTATATATTAAGAATGCCTAATTTTTAAGTGACTTTATTTAAATTTAAGCTTTGTAAAAAATTATTCGTAAAAATGTATTTATTATTTTAAAAGTTATATGTATCTATTTCCTTTTTTAAGGTTTATACGGACCTCATTTCCAGATAATTTTCGGAAAATATTTAATAATTTATATTTTTGATCGAAATTAAGTAATATTTTATCAATTTACGGTAACCGTTCATAGAAGTGTTATTGCAAAGTAATATAGTAAATAAATGAAAAATAAAGAATTAAAACGCAATTATTTTTTTTTTGGTCACGAGGTCTGATGGGAAATTTTTCTAATTATTTCATACTACTACAACTCATTAAATTTCATATTTAAGAACTTAACCAAAGCAAATCGTACAGTCCGCGGCAAAAAATTTGTTACAGAAGTCCAAATGAATAACAAACTCTTGCCCAGTTTTCTTATGCATTCCCGCAATACATGTATCAATCGATTAGTTGCTTCTAGTATTTATTCCAACTCCTCCCCGTCCTCCACCTCTACTTGTCTAAAGCAGTGTGTGTGACGTACTACACTCTTTCCATTCAGCTGAAAAAGAAACAGGAAACAAGTTTACAACGTTATAGCTTTAAAACAGTCTTTTCCATTCGTTTGTTCTCAAATATTTTTAAGAGCCTAAATTAAAGGAAAGTCACAAAATCTTCTCAGAGCTTCATAAATATATTTAGTTTCATTCTTTTGTTTCTTTAAAGTGTGCAAGCTAGTAAGATGCTCCCTAATAAATCTATGGAAATTGCCAAGAGCTCTAAAATATATACGGACGGAAACGAGTTTTATTCAATGATTCATTGAATTTCGTTTCAGTAAGTGCAAGCAAATATTTCAGGGGCGTCATTTGTGCAGGACAGGAGGCTGTAATTCCCCCTCTCCTGAGTTTCATAAATAAGTATTTTTTTCATCAAATGTATAGTAATACACTAATAAAAATGAAAATTTTATGTCGCCGGAGAATCTCTTCCTTCTCCCCCCCCCCCAAATAAAGTCTAAAAGACACTGGTTTTAACAACAAACCTATAGAGCTACGATAGCACATTGCTAAAGAGCTTACATTTGGTTTCAAGAGTCGAAGGTTTGATCTCAAGCCATATGGCTTCCTGGGTGACATTGAGAGAGAGAGAGAGAGAGAAGGATTCAAGTATGGAGACAGAGAGGGATGATTTGTATACACAGATTTAGAATTGGGGAAAAATGATCGGACAGCATTCGTATTATGACGAAAATTCTGATTTTGTGAAAGATAAGAAGGGAAGTTTTCGAACTGCTAGGATCACGTTAGGCAGTTGTCGAATTAATGTGGAGAACTCTTTTTACAGCATCAGATGACTACGAAAGGAGAGAAAGATCTTCAGAACTGAGGAATTAAGATTTTAAAAAATCTGGTTTCGGTGACGGGTTTCGAACCACGAACCTTGTGGTCATCGAACCATGACTTTATCCATTCTGCTACGGGGGATTCTATTACTGGTTCACATACATTTCCCTTAGCTGCGTTGAAAGCTACCTTAAGGGGATATTCCAAAGTTGATTCGGTGGATACGCCGTTCAGATAGGACGTAAACCTCTTGTAACTTAGTTACAATGTGCAAAATGAACTTCCTCTTCTTCAGGACACTTTTTTAAAGCTTTAAAATTTGTTACTATTGGTTTAATTAAGTGACATTTGATAGAACCATCTGATAAAGTAGGGCCAAGCCCTGTGCGTCATTGTCTTTTAGGTGAATGGTTTATGTAAGTTACTTTTACGTGGATGGTCCGAGCTTTCAATCAAGACCATTCTTATTGATTATTTTATTTGAGCTACGCTCATACTGTATATTCCACAAGTTCAATTTTGAAGTAATGTAGTCACAGCTAGTTTAATTTTCCAATATTATATTTGTTACTAAATTTACATGGCATTCCTTACTTGTTTGTAGCCCTGCATAAATGGAAAATTGTTTTAAAAGTATATTTTACTATCAAGTATTATTGATTTTTTTTAAATTGCCCTTCAAATTTATTTTATAATTATTTTATATAAACTTATATTAAAACCTAAACTAGATAGGCCTTACTTTTTTAAGAAATTTAATTCTGCAGAAGAGCTACTTGTCCTTTTCTAAATTTGTTTTTTCTTTTCTTTTCTTTCTTTCTTTTTCTTCTGGTGTTTCTTGGATACAAATTTATAACTTACAAAAATCATGTTCACGTCATGGTTTGATAGATGAAGGGTTTGTAAAAGGAATTCTTACGCTGGTGGTCTTGGGTTCGAATCTCTGCTCTCCTTGTTACTTTTTTCTCTTAGCTACACTTAGTTTGTGCATTCCAAACCTCGATTATTTATGAAAGAAGGTAGAGAATTAATTTTAGTCGAAATTAGTTTCAAATATGATATTATAATTACATATTTTGTCTTTAACTTATTACGTATCAATTTTTATACAGTGAAACCTCTATTAACGCACACCTCTGTAAAGCGGATACCTCTCATAACGGACATATTTTGTAATGCCCAAACACTGTAATAGGAAAAACCATGTTGACAAACCTCTCTAAAGCGGACACACTCTAGTACGGACACGGACAGTATTTTCTGTCTCTTATAGGTATTATTTACCTCCATATTACGGACACTTTCTCTAGAAACAAGTTGAAAAGTACAGAAAAAGCACATTTTCAGTAATGCATACATGTATCACCAAGGAAGCATTGTAATAACATTTTTCCTCGTTAACTGGTAGTTCAGAAACTCAGATGAAGCGTCTTTGTTTAACAACAACCTCATATCCTTTGCTTGCACTCCACTCTCACCCAACCTGTTTTAGAATCAAAAGTGATTGACAGTTGCCTGCCATTTGGGATGACACGTCATTCTACTGTTCCGCTGGAATCAAGCAGAAAAAACATGTTTGGTATTTTTTGTCCGCGTATACGCATATTGTCTTAGTGCCTGTATTTGTAGAAGGAAATCTTTTTAAGTCATTATTCATCAAATAAGCAATAAGGTGTAAGTTGTTGTGAGCTTTCGAAATGCCACTAGAAGTGCTAGTGTTAAAATCAAATTGATTGAATTTTCGAAGAATACTGAGGAGTGCGAAGGATAGGTGAAAATCTTTGTATCAGTAAAACACAAGCACCTCAGATAATATAAAACCAAGACAAGTTAATAAAGTTGTGGTGTGAAAATGACAATGAAAATAGTGTCTCATTGCTTTGAACAAAGTTGGTGTGCAAGTGAATGGTTTTGTAGAGTGCGGAATGAAAAAAAAAACTATGTTAGGGTCGATGCTTAAAGCTAAGAATTTGGAGGTAGCAACAGCAATGGATGTTTCAGATTTGAAAGTCTCGAACAAGTGGTTAGAGAAGTTTCGGATTAGAAATAAAATTTCTTTCAAAGCGATCTGTGGAGAATCCACAGATTTCGACATGCCCAGTCAGAGAACGGTTTGATAAATTATCTTCAATAGTTTGTAATTACATATCACCTTATTTACTAATTTACGTAAAAAATAACGAAACCTCTCTAAGACGGACACCTCTCTATAGCGGACAATTTTTGATTCCTCACTGCTGTCCGCTTTAGAGAGGTTTCACTGTATCAAATTTTCCAGTCTTCATTTAATTCATCTTCCGGTGTAATACAATGAACATTTGCAGAGCGACGTCAGTCGGACGAAAGTACTATATTGCATTGTTACTCTAATATACCTATTTATTTGTTCATATATTTATAAATTGTTTACTAAGTAAAAGCTTATGGCGGTTCACATTACGTGTCATATAATAGACCGTACGAAGGCGGACATAGCAGAAGGTGTATTGCAAATATCCCTGGTGATAAAAAGTAGTGGTCTTCTTCACTAGATTCGAACCACTGTTACAGGTGGTTTTGGTTTACATAGCAATACCACTCGGCCCCCAAGACTCGCACGTTAGCCTCTTTATTAATGCAAACCATACAGAGACACTTACATTCACTGGTGTCGCGTAATGTATTTCATAAAATTGAGTTAATAAGTGGGTCGAATTAGGTAGCCCTCGAGAGGGCTGATGGTGTTGTTGGCGAGCATTTAATAATAGTGTGTATAGTCCCCTTGGGACTCGATTACAGCTGCCATACGCCATGGCATTGAATCCACCAGGCGAGAGATAAAGCGTTGGGTGCAACAGATCGACCACGCATCTTCAACACGCTCCCAAAGATCATTAGATGTTCGTGGAGGATTGTTCGACCAGATTTCCCGCAATGTTCTTGCAACAGAGGCCCACATATTTTCAATAGGGTTCAGATCTGCTCCATGAGGAACCCAGTCAACTATTTCGACATGAGGTTACCTCTGCAACCATATCTGAACCACATTTGAATTATGTATCGAGCTATTGTCCTGTTGCAAATATAATATGCCATCACCTACAAGAGCTTTTATTTCCGGAAGAGTTTCATCCAGATGCTGCACATACTTGTGGGCGTTTAGGCGACCACGAATCCTGTAGATTCCTCCGAAATTTGCAGCCTTGCATATCCATGCCCAACAGTGGACAGTTACATGTCCCATTCGACCAGAACGGGAAACGTATTCTGAGGCATACCTTTTTCCAGGTGGGCGGTAAACACGCTTCGGCCCGAAGTTTGCACTGGAAAATATTTTATCGTCTGTGAAAACGACCTCGTCCCACACACGTGCAACATTTAACTGTGCAAACGCCAGACGGTCAGCCATGTGGTCTTCTGTTAGTCGCTCCTTAACAGCTGCCCTGTATGATCTCAAACCAAAGGATTTTAGTCTACGACGGACAGTCGTAACATCGCCTGGGAAATTGGTTTCCTCTCTTAACTGTCGGGCAGACATGAAAGGGTGCCCACGGCATTGGGCAATTACACTCTGGTCTTCGTCGGCAGGGCTACAAACAAGTGAGGAGTGCGATGTAAATTAGGTAACAAATATAATATTGGAAAATTATTTCGAATTAAACTAGCTGTGACTACATTACTTCAAAATTGAACTTGTGGAATATACAGTATGAGCGTAGCTCAAAAAAATAATCAATAAGAATGGTCTTGATTGAAAGCTCGGACCATCCACGTAAAAGTAACTTACATAAACCATTCACCTAAAAGACAATGACGCACAGGGCTTGGCCCTACTTTATCAGATGGTTCTATCAAATGTCACTTAATTAAACCAATAGTAACAAATTTTAAAGCTTTAAAAAGTGTCCTGAAGAAGAGGAAGTTCATTTTGCACATTGTAACTAAGTTACAAGAGGTTTACGTCCTATCTGAACGGCGCATCCACCGAATCAACTTTGGAATATCCCCTTAAGGTAGCTTTCAACGCAGCTAAGGGAAACGTATGTGAACCAGTAATAGAATCCTCCGTAGCAGAATGGATAAAGTCATGGTTCGATGACCACAAGGTTCGTGGTTCGAAACCCGTCGCCGAACCCAGATTTTCAAAAATCTTAATTCCTCAGTTCTGAACATCTTTCTCTCCTTTCGTAATCATCTGATGCTCTAAAAAGAGTTCTCCACATTAATTCGACAACTGCCTAATGTGATCCTAGCAGTTTGAAAACTTCCCTTCTTATCTTTCACAAAATCAGAATTTTCGTCATAATACGAATGCTGTCCGATCATTTTCTCCCCAATTCTAAATCTGTGTATACAAATCATCCCTCTCTGTCTCCATACTTGAATCCTTCTCTCTCTCTCTCTCTCTCAATGTCACCCAGGAAGCCATATGGCTTGAGATCAAACCTCCGACTCTTGAAACCAAATGTAAGCTCTTTAGCAATGTGCTATCGTAGCTCTATAGGTTTGTTGTTAAAACCAGTGTCTTTTAGACTTTATTCGGGGGGGGGGGGGAGAGAAGGAAGAGATTCTCCGGCGACATAAAATTTTCATTTTTATTAGTGTATTACTATACATTTGATGAAAAAAATACTTATTTATGAAACTCAGGAGAGGGGGAATTACAGCCTCCTGTCCTGCACAAATGACGCCCCTGAAATATTTGCTTGCACTTACTGAAAGGAAATTCAATGAATCATTGAATAAAACTCGTTTCCGTCCGTATATATTTTAGAGCTCTTGGCAATTTCCATAGATTTATTAGGGAGCATCTTACTAGCTTGCACACTTTAAAGAAACAAAAGAATGAAACTAAATATATTTATGAAGCTCTGAGAAGATTTTGTGACTTTCCTTTAATTTAGGCTCTTAAAAATATTTGAGAACAAACGAATGGAAAAGACTGTTTTAAAGCTATAACGTTGTAAACTTGATTCCTGTTTCTTTTTCAGCTGAATGGAAAGAGTGTAGTACGTCACACACACTGCTTTGGACAAGGAGAGGTGGAGGACGGTTAGGAGTTTTAATAAATACTAGAAGCAACTAATCGATGATACATGTATTGCGGGAATGCGTAAGAAAACTGAGCAAGAGTTTGTTATTCATTTGGACTTCTGTAACAAATTTTTTGCCGCGGACTGTACGATTTGCTTTCGTTAAGTTCTTAAATATGAAATTTAATGAGTTGTAGTAGTATGAAATAATTAGAAAAATTTTCCATCAGACCTCGTGACCAAAAAAAAATAATTGCGTTTTAATTCTTTATTTTTCATTTATTTACTATGTTACTTTGCAATAACACTTCTATGAACGGTTAGCGTAAATTGATAAAATATGACTTAATTTCGATCGAAAATATAAATTATTAAATATTTTTCGAAAATTATCTGGAAATGAGGTCCGTATAAACCTTCCAAAACGATAGATATGGAATAGATATAACTTTTTAAAATAATAAATGAACGACATTCTCTATGGTAATACATCTAGTAATATATTATTATTCTGAAGAGGATTTGACCCAAAACAAAAACTTTTTCGTTCTTCGATTTGTTGACTTCACAGAAAGAAGCTTTGGTGAGTTTTACGCATTCCAAGAGACTTTATTGCTCAAAAAACACAAAAGTCTTTATTTGTGAATCAATAATATAGTAGATAAACCTTTTTATAACTATTTTAATGTAAAATGGTGGAATCAAATCTCACTCCTTTTCAAATAAGAGCCATTTTACAGAAAACATAAAACTCTGTGATATATTTCATGAAGTAAAATGTTCTAGCAAAGAGAGTAGATCAAAATTAGTATATTGTATTATTAATTATTACTTTTAATCACAAGCAGAATCTTACGATAGACTCAAAATTACAGCTAAATTTCGAATATCTGAAAAGAAAAGCAATATCTATTATTTGGTCCAAAATAGACCTCAAGCAGCTATAGATAGATAGATAGATAAATAAATAAATACATAGATAGATAGATAGATAGATAGATAGATAGATAGATAGATTGATTGATTGATTGATTGATGTAGATATAGATACCACGGAGACCAATACATCTAGTTTTCGAGTGTGAAGTATTTACGTTACATATATGAACATAAAATAAAATCCTTGAATTTTACATCCCAGGGATATGTCGGTTAGGCTACAGAATAATGAGAAATGAGTGATATGGTTCAATTAAGAAAGTGGAAGGAAACGGGAGAACAACGAGGAAACCCACATAATGGTTTTTGTTCACCACAAAGTCCACTTGGAGGGAGCTGGGATCGAACTCAGGACCTCTTGCACGAGAGGTAAACGCTCTACAACTGAGCCACTGCGGATCCAAAATATAAATATCCTTACGGCATTCTAAAGTATCTATATTTATATTTTGCATTTATTATTGCAACAGGATGTTTCTGGCTGTCGTATGCGGTCGTCGCGCTCACATTTATTTGAAGACTGAAAAGACCTACACAAACAGTTTACGGTTGTGAACTCTCAAACCCTGGTACTTCTAATAGCCAAGTTCAAAACGTAAGAGAGAAAAAAGCATATGTAGAATACAAAGAGGGTGCAACAATGATTGATACTGATAAGAAACACATTCATTTGCAGTTTGCTCATATTCCGCTTGTAGCGTTGCTGTTGCACAACGTATATTATAAATGTATAACTTTTTTTTTTACGTCTGGCGGTGTAAGTGACGACCGAAAATATGTTCTCAGAACTAACTGCGATATGATAAAGCTGTGCTGCCTTTGCGTTTCTTTTTCTGTTTTGTCATTTCTGGGACGCCAAACCTGTTGTTTTTCCTCGCTACACGCCCTTTGGTGGGCGAAGTGTTTAAGAAGTTCACTATATATTCTTATTTACGATAGAAATATGATAAGTAGTTTGAATTATAATTAGTATTAAATTGATTAACTGACGAAAAAATACAAAAATAAAGCTGTACTTGTAAATGCATATTAGTCAAGGGCCTGACTATTGACAGCGTTGATTACAGATTTCCTCGTGGAGGAAATTCGTTACACTAGACGCGAAAAGCAGTACTACGAAAATACTTGTAATTATCATCGAGCAAGATTGGAGACAATGTTCACTTCAGGTTTTTCCAAAGCGGAGCGGAGAGCTTGAATAAACAATGGGTGAATGTAGAACTGCGAAAATTCTGGTAACTCATATTGAACTCTTTCGGGGAAATTCATTGGAAGGAATTTCGAAGCTCTGGGCTAGCGAGCCAACTCTATAATCATCACTGACTGCCATTTCAATAGTGCATTTTATGGTGTTATGTCCATGTTCCCATCCTTTCATTTCCTCTCCTTGATACGTTTTCTATGCCAAAGTTTTGAGCCTGTTTTCTGCTTAAACCCTGAGTTTTGTGCTCTCATACTTTTCGAGTTAGTTAATTATTTAAATTTGAGATCACCTTGCAGCAAAAAGAAATTTTATGAGACGTGGAATCAAAGTTAAAGAGAATTCGAACAGAGAGATGGTTCAAATTTTTGGGGGGTTTCCTACCGGAAATCAAAGTTGGGACACTGTACACGAAAGGCACGCGCGCTACCTACTACAGCAATGGAAAGGCGTCATGATTTTCGAGTGTCTACAAAATTAATTTATATTTGAATATTACTACTTGTGTGTACTTCCAATATAAGAAATAAACATAAATTAAAATTATAATAAGATCTTGACAGAATACTTATAAAAGCATAAGAACATGTTGAAAAAGTCAGAAATCTCTCTTTCTCTCTCGCTCCTATAGCATGGTGCTATTGAAAAAATATATTTTAAAAATACTTACAGAACTCTTTACTCTTACCGTCAACGTTGGATTTTAAAAAGCCTAGTTTTTTCTTAATGCATAAGTTAATATTAATTAAATTCAAGAGCTGCATTCTAAGTTTTTTGAAACGGTATCGAAAGTGCCACTCCTGAAAACTATGATGCTACCTTAATATCCGTTATTTTCGGTTACTTTTAAAAATTCACTCTTACTAATTCCTCAAGGATGAACTTACTAATTCCTCAAGGATGAACTTGAACGGCATGGAAACTGTCATTATGCATCTCACTGACTGACCCGAAAGCTATGGAATATAGATCTTTCCAATAATTTTTAAAATGTCACCTGTCCCATCCCCACTCCTTGGGATGCTAGGGACTCCTTACCCTACCGAGCATTCTTCACAGATTGTAAGACATCTATCAATTTTAGTTGAAATTAAACCAATTGTTACGTAGGAACACTAATGGAGGTGACTATTTTAAAATTGATGGATGTGACTATTGAACGGGAAATGGCAGAAACAAACGACTTTCTGTTTAAGAATGATTACTGTAGAGCAAAAGACGACAGTAGAAAGTTAGAAGCGATTTTCGAAAATATATTAAGGGTCCTAAGAATGCATATCATCTCTATTCTTAACATACAACTAACACAGGAAGTGGTAGTGATTAACCTTCTGTATTTAATGTTGATTGGTATGTATGAAAAATTGTAATAAATGTGAGACGATACTTTCTGTAATCAACTAACCGTCCCAAGCATACATTTCAGTTCCATTATTAACCCTACACTAAAACCGGAACTGATAGACATCAACCTTTTCGGTTTTAACGTTGATCACTGCAGAGGAAAAATCGTAACCTACTTTACTACAATTAACTAAGCATCATAAGGATACATTTCATCTAAATCCTATACCCTCTACTAAAACCGGAACCGGTAGAGATCAACTACTTCCTGTTTTACGTTCATTATAGAGTAAACAGGGTAATATATAGCAACACACAGTTTTCTGTAATGAATTAAATATACCAAGAATTTAAATATGTCACCAATCCAATCTCTCTACTAACACCGGAAGTGGTATAAATACTGTAAGTACTATCACTTCCGATTTCAATTTTAATTAAGAAAATATTACTTGAGATTGCTTAGGAACATCATCAGAGTTTATTCACTGGCTGGCTGGGATTTGCCCTTAAACCCGCAAATTTGTTCAGTCTAAGGCTTTGAATTTCAAACCAGCAATGATCAGCGTTTGTACGGCCTTTGGTTTGGCACCTTTTACACCTGCAATATACTAATTTCAGTTCCAATGTTGTGTTTCATGTCTCCATCCTTACTTGATGCCGAGACAGGAACATTTAATAATTCTAATGTCGTCCTCTTTTTTTCTTCTAAACAATTTTCTTTCCCTATAGGTCACAACTAAAAATTCTCAGATATGTATCTAATTATTAGGATTACGCAGTAAGATTTATAGGAATATAGTACAGTTAGTACGTTCGTTACTCCGCACGATAACTCTTGAACGAAAACGCATTTTTGAATTCTGCTTTTCTCAATTGATGTCTAGGATAAGTATCTCGAATAGTTTGTTAATAGACGTGTATCATAAATCAGAATTGGCAGAAATAAAACATTTTTGCTTTTAACATTGATCACTGTAGACCAAAAAGGGTAAGAAATAGGGAGAACCGGAAAAACTGTAATAGATAACGAGAAGCTGTATTCAACAAGCAACTCAGCATCTATAGAATTAATTTCATCAATGCTTAATATTTTAATAAAAGTAGAAATAATAGTAATACGATTCGACTCTCGGTTTCAATTAAATTTACAAAGAGCAAATCCCATAAGAGATAGCGAGAAGAGTTTATTTTTTTAATTGGGTTAGCGTTCTCACAATAGGACCATCTCTTCTTTCAAACCTCTAATCAAACAGTTAGTATTTGAAATCAACAACTTCCGGTTTTAACGTTCATCGTTGCATAATCTTGTTCAAGAAATCTTGGAAAAACTTCTTGATTTGAAAGATCTTATTCTTGCAATCGCAATAGGAAATTATAATGCATTGACTCAAATAAACGTCTTAATCCACCAAAGAAAAGCCACATTTCTTTTTATTTAATTCCACCTGTAGGTAAGACGACAGGGCTGTTCAAAAAGGAGTTGGTGGCAAAGCTTTTATTTTATTTTATTTTATTTTATTTTATTTTATTTTATTTTATTTTATTTTTTATTTATTTTTTTTTGGAATAAAACTGTACATGACAGACAGTAAAAAATACTACGACACGGTTTTTCTATTCGAATAAGGGTCTCTACAAAATATTCCATCTCCACTCAAATCTCTCTAGAATATCACTAAGTAATAGATATCCACGGCAATTTCTGTTTTCAACTTTAACTAAGTAGATAGGTGGTTTCCTTTACTGGCGAAACCAAATTTCGTGTTTCTAATCTTCAGAACTTCCGAGATATCGACTTGTTTCCACCCGTGTTCACTTTTCATCCATTTTTCGCCTTGAACTACACAGGAGTACGTGCCAAAATATTTTAAATGAGAAATCAAAATACAAAATTTCAAGTCTCCAATAGCATTAGTTTTGGGTATAAGAATATCTTATTAAAATAACACATATCCCATTCCCCCCCTCTCTTTGGGATTTTTCAAAAATCTTTTCTTAGTGGTACCCGACTTCACAAATCCTATGTCGATCATAATTTCAAGTTTCTAGCTAGTTCTTAGTGCAATGGTTCAGAACCAGGGAGCGAGAGCTTCTAGCAGAACTAAATTCAAATTTATTAATATCAAGAGTGTTGTAAGAAACATAAAATTTAAATATTATTTAAATACAAAATAACTATAAAGTAAAAGGTATGGTTTCATAAGGGGCAAAACAGAAAAAAAAATATATTACTACACTGCACTACGATGCTATGTATAAATCTTGTTGGAAATAAATATAAATTGGTGAGAATACTGGTATTGTTATTTATTATATTATCTGCAAACTCGTTCTTCGTACGAGTAGAATAGGTTTATCGTAAATATTTGAAAGTTATATTTAATCACCCTTTCTCAATTACGGTATTTCTTTGACAGAAATTGAAAAAAATCCTAGCTCAACTCATGACCAAAAATGTGTTTCATACGATGCAGTGTTTATTGTTTGCGTGGACTCTAAATTCTATTCCGCTTTTACGATACTTTTCTCAAAGTGAGTTGATAAAGGATGTTCCACGTGCTAAGTATGTTAAAAAAAACATTTGAGACTTTTCAAACAATTTGTGACTTCAATTATTTTATCGATACAAAATGACAAGTTCCAAATTTTAGAAATAACCCTTTAGAAAGCAGAATTTTCGAGAACGCTGGGGCAAATATACATGGCGACTTCGTTAAATAAAATGTTCATATACATCGTTTCATGTTCCAGACTAGCAAGATATTTACTTTTCGATGATATAACACACCTCTGCCTCTTAAGATACGAATTTTATTGAAATTTACATGATTGAAACCCTGCTTCACTACGTTCGAAAATTAATTTCAATTAATCAGTCATTAAGCACTATAATGAGATAGAAGTGGAATTTCCAAAAACGCTAGATTGCTTTTCTCTTTCCTTTTGTATCAAGTTTTATACCAAGCAGTAGTGTACGCAGGACTTTATTTCCGACTGTCCAAACTCAATATCAAGTTATTTTATACTAAAAGGCTTAAAATTGCACCTAAAAATAGGCTAAATTTACACAAACGTCGAAGTTTCCGTAAAAGGGGTCTTAAAACATAAGACCCACCTCCTGCGTACGTCCCTGCTTGTGAGATTATTTGTTTTTATCTAATATTTTAAATCTTGTCACCCTCTCCCTTAGGATACGCATTTCAGTGAACATGACATGATGAAACCCTGCTGTAGAATATGTTCAGTAATTCTCCTTGAACATTCTATATTGATAAGACAGGCAATGTCAATTTTAATGTTGAGAAATAGACGTATTTCCCCTTCTTCTGCTTAAAAGGAAAATTTCGAAAACTCTGAAGTACGTATTCCATTTTTTTAAGTTTAAAGTTTATATACCGAATTTCACAATCCCCATTAAACGATATTTTCTGAATAAATAATATTAAATTTTAATATAATAGAAATCGTCTCCCTATTTAAGAAGAGAGTTTGGGGAAACATGCATTCAATTATTTTTAGCTAACAAGTCAAGTACCAAATTTCACACCTCAAGCTTAAGCAAATTCTTATATTCGACATTTTCTGAGTAAATAGTAGGAATTTTTAATAGGTAGAAGCTATTCTCCAATTTCCTCTAAAGATAAGAATTTTCGAAATTTGTGAACATGTATTTGATTATTTTTAATTGAGTTAAAATTTCAAAAAAATCTTACACTTGGCATTTTCTCAAAAATAACTAAAATAAAACTGAAACAAAGTTGAAATGCTTAATGTTATGCCAACTATTCCTTCCTTGTTTAGGTGTCGAATTTTCAGAAACTATTAGAAATATTTTCACTTATTTTTAATGGTAAGTTTATATGCCGAGTTGTATCTTCTTTACTTCAGTGATTCGTGAGATATACTATCCTTTTAAAAAGCATTATTTACGCCCTTAAGAATACACATTTCCAAAAGTGTTTCCTTATACGTGCTTTCGTCAAAATTTGTATTTTTCCTAAATATAGTATTATGGAATGGTCGATAATGAGTAATTCACTTCTACTGTCTTACATACAGTATAGAAAATATAGAGTATTGATTTTAACTTAGCACTGAATATCTTCAATATGACAAATATAATTAAGCCACTCACGAAATATAGCACACATAAAAAAAATGTGAAAAAGTCTTTCCAACAAAACCAAGTAAGGTAATAATTCGAATGTAGCAGCTAACAGATTTATGTTATCGAAATAAATTTAATACTGACAACATATCACCTTTTACTTATTCGGTCGATCCATTTTCAAAATATACATGTTACCGAATATACTTTTTTACCAATTTCGATTCAACTGTATATATAACTTAGAAAATGTCGACTAAGATCAATTTCTAAAATACTTGATTACACGAGTATTTGACTGTGTCCACTTCTTCCATCGTTGTCATAATTATGAGCGTACTGCTACAACCACGAACAACCTAAGCATCTAGTACCTATTATTCCTGCTATAAATTCAGCGGGGCCCTTTACCATATTAATCAACTATCGATTTCTTTTTTTTTTATTTTCTTTCTATTCATTTAACAAACATTGTTACAAAGATGAACATCTGAATATGTTCGTGCTTAAATGATTTGGCCGCTACTCTTCCCATCCATTTTTCAGGTTCTGGGATCAGACTATTTAAAATTTCATACAATTTTACCGAAATTCAGGAGGATCCTTACATTCCGCTGTTTTAAACACGTGGCCCCGCTGTTGCCAAATGGTCACTAATTGGTGGTTGTGTCCATTGAGATTTTTTTCTCAAGATCACATAATCTACAACATATCACAGTTTCAAGCAATTTCACCGAAGCCCGGAAAAAATGTTACCTTTTGTTCGGTTTATAAGAGTCGCCAAATGCTCTGTGATGAATGGTTCTGATTCTTCAGACTTTTTCTCAGGATTAAAATGTCTACAACATGTAACGGTTTTAAGCAATTCAACCGAAGTCCAGAATAACGTTACCTTCTGCTGCTTTCAAAACTGTTGCCCTGTAGTGGGCAACGGTCAGTGATTGGTGGTTGTGAATATTGAGACTTTTTCTCAGGATCAGAACATTAATAACATATCACGGTTTCAGTGATTTTCTTCGAAATCCAGAATATCAATATCTTTGGCTGCTTTCCAAAACGTGGTACTGTAGTGGCCAAACGACCAGTGATTATCCCCAATTACACTTCTTATCAGGATTACAATATCTACACCATATAACAGTTTTAGCAATTTTTAAAAAATCCAGAATATTATCTTCGGCTGTTTTCAAAAAAATTAGCCCTGTAGTGGCCAACGATCAGTGATTTGTGGTTGTGCCTGTTGAAACTTTTCTCAGGATCAGAACATCTGTAACATATCACAGACTCAATCATTTTCAACGAAATCTAGAATATCGCTATCTTCGGCTGGTTTCAAAAAAGTGGACCTGTAGTGGCCAAACGGACAGTGATTTGTGGTTACGCTCATCGAGACAAGAACACTATATCTACAACATAACATGGTTTTAAGCAATTCCACCGAAATTCAATCTCCATAAGGATTTTGCGGGGTCTTTTCTCATTTCGAAGGGGTCATAGTCTCTGTAACGCTTTCCTCGCAAAAACGGCAAAACCAGTATTTCCTACTTTGAATTCATCTTTGCATCTGCAGAGTTTCGTTTCTTTAAATTGGCCTTTTAATCAAGGGGGCCTTTTTGCAAAATAGGGAGTTCCCCCTAACCTATTTTCCGAAAGAAACAAAAATACCTTTGATTTTTCACGTTTTTCACAACCAGCATTTGTAGTGTCTAGTTTATTTAATTGCTTTCCAGAATCTTTATGCCAACTGGCACATAATAAATGTGTTTGAGAAGCATCATAAAAATAATTTAATATTGTTTCAATGTATGCGCGATAAGGAGAAGATCCTGATGAAGAATTAATTAATTTATCGTTTAAAGAACTATCAATTTGGCTAAATATTGAATGTAGGAAATTATTTACTGGTGCAACAATATCATCATCAATTAAATTTGTACCATCAACTTTTCTAATTTAGAACGTTCATAACATGTAAATATGCAGGATGAATAAATTATCCTGTTTCTGCACGAATAAAAAATTGAATACTGCCGTCTAAGGTTAATGTGGAAGTAGTCGTTTCCGCATTTTTAGTTGCTTAAATAGCTGTTTGTATCATAGGTGTAGAAAAAAATCGAATTCATTAGTACAACATTCAGAACTATCTGAGTTTAGGAGTGTCATTATCGAAAAATATGGTTTATATGTTTATGTTTTGTCGGTGGTCAAAAATTCACAATTTCAGTTGCCTTTCTTTTGCGTGAGTTTCTTATTGCTACCTTTTAGCAACTGTCCGAATATATTAATGGCGTCTGTCTTTAAACAATCTTCAGCTTTTTTTAGACGTTCGCACAGATTCTTTAAATGGACGATTTTCTAATTCATCACCTGCAACTTGTATACCAGTTTGTAATGGTTGGCGCCCTACAGTTGCTGTACCTTGTTTAAGAAATGGTAAAGCAAAATGAAGTAACCCTTTAAAGAAACTACCAATCCCTTGTCCTCTTGGATACAAGTCCTGAAGAAAAATGGTATTCCACGTCCACGGTAATAAAAAGACATGTCTTGATCTCATCTTTATATTATTATTATTATTATTATTATTATTATTATTATTATTATTATTTAGCATATGCAGAAGA
This sequence comes from Thermobia domestica, assembly GCF_964235325.1. NCBI lineage: Eukaryota > Metazoa > Arthropoda > Insecta > Zygentoma > Lepismatidae > Thermobia > Thermobia domestica. The sequence continues at coordinate 104,668,848 of NC_137457.1, forward strand.
CAGTTTAAATTGTACTGTTATGGTCAGTGTCACCTATCCAAATGTCAAATTTTGCCCTGCGTGATTTTTTAATAGTATATCTATCGTGTTAAAACAAAATTTTGCAAGTGACATATAATGAACATCATCAAAGGTAATGGTTTGAACTTTTCCGTATCAGAGTTTGCTGTTATACACAATAATGTATCTCCTAAAAATTGATATGTATAATATTTGTATAAATAAAAATTTGATGTGGATATCCAATATCTATGTATGGTTGTTTGAATCCGCGAGGTTCTTTTTCAAGATCCGTGTTTTCAGAAAAAAAAACTAATTCTAAACCTAACGTAGGTGACAATGTAACGGATTATACAGGTTCACCACATTCGACATGTACAGTATCTGGAAAACTAAATCTTCTAAATACTGTGGTTAATTCATGTATTAAATGTGGAATAGTCAAATATCAACCAATACCTTTACTTTTCATAGGCTCTGCATTTCGAAATCTGTACAATATAACATTTTCACCTTTTGTAACATTATAGCATGTTAATGGAATATATACTTCACTTAAAACCACGTACCAATCGGATTCTGATAATCGTATATTATCTTTTAATTGAACAATAAAATGCTTTTGGCTATTTGTAGGTTCATACATTTGTAGTAGCCTTTAAAACTAATGTAATGAAAAAACTATCACCAATATATTCAGAAATCATTTTCGTTTAAAGTGAAGTGACAAGTTTGAGGTCTCAAAACGAAATGACAATTTTAATCCGTGCTCATCATTTGAGTTTACTTCTATCCTATAAAAATATTTCTTTTCAACTTTAGCATAATGCTGTGTGTGAAACACACAATATTTTACATGACCGTGTTGTACATTACATACACTAAGTTTTCGAACAATGGGTTCTATATTTTGTTGTTATTTCACAATATCAACAATACATTAATACATTTCACAATACAATAATTGTTAGAAATCAACATTTCTAGCTTTTGTGTATACAACATTTTTAATATCAAGTGTATTTTCATTAATAAATCCAAAAATACAATGTAATCCCAGTGTAATACCGATCATACATAGCTTTCCCAATTTTGAAGGATGTTTCATAACCACTTGATTTTTATTTTGCAAATATTGTAATATAGGAACATACAGAATAGATTCAATAGAACCATAATGTCCCGGTGTGATTGGAACATGATGGCGTTCAACTTCGTCATCGATAACACTAGTAATTGAAATTTCTTCATTTTAACCCACTTTATAAAAACTCCACAAATGTTAATTTGTGTTAATGAAAGACCCCATTCCCCATCACTTAAATCAACAGTTTGTGCTAATTTAACTCGAAATAAAGCTGTAGTATTATTATCTAAACTGTACTACTTCCGTTTGAAGGAAGAGTAACTTAATAGTAATGTGTAAAATTTGAATTCATCTTGCAGACAGAATAGAATCTGATCTAATCCACGAACTCATGCTTGACGGACATCCCAACCATTTAACATACATCCAACCGTTTTTACATTTTAACACTTTTTTCAATTACATAAGTTTTCCTTTAATTTATAATCACTTTTTGCAATTCATGTGCATAAAATATTAATTTAATTTCTCGGCTTTCCAATCTTTTCATTAATACGTGACAGGATTTGATTTAATATATTTATCTACAATACATATTTCTTGTGACCATTTAGGTAAATATCCTTTTTCAAATATATGTTTCTACTTAATAACACGGACATAGTCAACCAGACTAAATTTACAACTTATATTCATTTTATTTATTCTATTTCTGTATGTTCCCCAAACTTGATTCACATTCGAATTATTTACCAGTGAAGTTGCATCTTAATATTTGAATGATATGAATGGTCATAACTATTTACAATTTTATCCAAGGATTTATATATCGATAAATATTCTTTGCAGTAAAATACCGATACAGTTTTTTAAATGTTTGTATAAATCATTCTGCTATAGTTTATTTAATTTCAGAATGAGCAGTATTCTGAATAGTTTATTTAATTTCATATTCTTTAAATATATTAATTTCGTATTCTTTAAACAATAGTTTTAAATGACGATTATAAAATTCACCGCCTAAATCTCTTTGTGCAGTAGACACGAGTAACTTGAATTATTTTAAAGACTCTTTTATTGCTTCTGCCATTTCAGGACCTTTTTTTGTTTTACAAGGAACAAAGTATGCATAACGTGAAAAAATGTCAGTAAAACATAATATATATTTATAATTATTACTGTACTTTGCAATATTTATCATATCTCCTAAATCCATTTGTAATGTTTCATTAGGTACATAAAATAATTTTTACGTTCCAAAAATTTACGAGCTGATGCATGTAATTTATAAGCAACTTCAGAAGCTAACCATTTTAATTATCTTTTCAGAAATCTTTGTTTTACGATGTAATGTTTGTATATATGATAAAACAACCAGGATTAGAATAACCAAATTTTTTTGATAATTTGGCCATTTTTCCATACTATATTGTTTTCTATGTTTAAATAACTTAGCTACTGTTGCAACATAATATGATTTTCTTTCTTTATGAATACGTTTTCTTTTATTACTTCTTGTACTACTACTACTACTACTACTAGTAGTACTACAAATATTCATTTTTTGTGCTCGTGTGCTAATAGTTATAATAATAAAATTTCAGGAACATTAACAACTTTTAATAAATGTTTATATTCATGGATACCTATAGGTTTTCTTGAAGATTTTCTTGCATGAACAATTTCATTTACTAAATCTGCAAAATCTGATCCTGAGCTGGTATCCACGGATACTTACTATTCTTTACTTATCACACTGAATTTTATGAGAATTTCTCAACTATTTTAATAATATATCTGTTTTCCTACGTAGTGTATTTCTTGTAAAATGTCTAATACAAATGGTAAAATAGAAGTATTGGTATCATGCAGGATAGTTGACGATGATGATTATTTTTCTCTTTCTTCTTTTTCTTCCAGAGTAACAGGTTTACGTGATGATGCAGTATTCTATAGATAACGATGCAAAGGTTATTGATATCATTTCCACATTTGTTGTACGCTAAGATCATAACGTTTTAAAATATTATTTATTTCTTCATCCAAACGTGACTGATATGAATCTATGGATTTAAGATTGGATCGAATGTCTTGTACAGCATTTTTAGGAACTAAAATCATTTTACGTAATTAATCAGAACATTAATAACATAGTTATCGGAAAAAGTGGTAATACATTTAATACTATAACCTTTTTGTACTAAAAACTTTTTCTTCTTCTTTAATGCGGTACGTTGTTGAAATAAAGCACGTAATATATTTTTATGACTACGTAAACGTTACTTCTGAGAATTTAAAGGGATGTTCCTTTCATTGTGTTTTGAGATACTTGAGAAATTTTTCGTATTAAATCCCCTGAAGCATTTTGTAAAATTAGTTTTCGTGTTGTACTCTTGCATTAGCACAGAGCTCGGAGCGTGATGTATTGTTGCTTCATCCTCAATATCTTTACTCAAACTAATCAAAAATTTCTGTATGCATGTGTTTTTCGTTAGGGTGCAACTGCATGGCTTCATTATGAAAAATATTTGTACATATTCGAAAAGCAAATTTTGTTTGTTGTGTTAAGTCAAACAAGTGTGAGAATTACCTGTTACTTCCTCGAAAACTTTCAAGATTCGCTCGTATATCTGGGCATTATTTGCCTATCTAAATATTGTATTTGTAATTTATCACGTGGATTTTTAAATACTATAATACAATTTGCATTTAATGTTATATATCGGGAATGCTTTAGTTTCGAAATAAATTTTGAGTAACAACGTTGAATAATAATAAATATTACAGTCCACTTTTTATGGTGTGAATACTTCGGAAATAAATTAGTATCATCACCATTGGTATCCAACATTCAATCATGAAGCATTAATAATGTTTTTTTCTAATATAAAAATACTCATGTTAGGTATTACCTCTATTTCTTTATGTGCATCTAACATCGGTATTACTGCGACATAACATCACACAATATCATTAAATTTCATACTAAACATTTTATCACGTTCATTAAAAAATCGATTTACAAACAAGTTTTCCCAGTCCTTGATGGAGCGGCGATTAAAATAGTAGATGGATTTCACTGGGATATAAGAAAAGAATGAAAATTTTACTGGGATATAAGAATGTTAAAGCTTTCCACCTAAAAAAATCATACACTCATAGACTGTAATTATTAGCTTTTTCAAAAAGCCAGTAAGAAAACAAAGTAAGAATAAATAAGAAAAAAAGATTAACAATAAATTAATAATTATATAAATGAAATTTTAAAATTTTCACAATATATTTTAACATCGCGTTTCCTTAAGAAACGATGCACCAAAAGGAAAGATAGGAAGAGATTCGTCAAAAAGAGATTCACAATTTCGTGGGCCTCTAAGGTAAGGTACACATGCACGTTTTCATACGGGTTCATCGTCATAACGTCATGACAGTAACGTCATCCATAGGTTTAAGACTTTTATAGACCACATGGTGTGCCTTTGTCTCTGCACAGCTAAAGATACGGAACCCAAGTTTACGCAAGATACTATTTTATTTTTTTATTACTGTTTACTCTGATTATCCAGACATTAATTTATACAAACTCTCAAAGTTAATTTTTGAGAGGTTCTATTATTTTGTGTAATCCCCCAAATTTCCAGTATGTGCCGAACATCCCCTTCGGCGTTACTAAGCCGCATAGTCTACTTCTTGCCTTCTAATCCGAAGATGATTGTAAATTTCCAGCCTTCTGGAATTTCATTCGCTTGTTCACCCAAATAGTCTTCAAGCGGTTCAAAGGTTCCTCATTTTTTTCAATATGAACATGATTCTGTCGCTGTCACAGTAAATTGCTGTTTGTCCTACGGTCGTCAGTAGTTCGTATAATTTTATTCAAGCCAAAGAAGTAAAAAATGCGTCTAGTATCACATTGGATAAATCTAATGGAACGTTTTAAGTTCCAATGTGTCTGTAAGTTATATTTAAATGCTCAACTTTAATTGGGACCATTCTTTGAATATTATACCATGCCATTATTAAATACCTATGAAAGGTATCTTCATTACTAACGATTACACTATACAACATATCAGTGCGCTGACCCTATTTACCATATAATGAATTAAGTTATAGCTTTCACATTGCTTCATTCCCGGCTTCTTCCTAATGTTATCATAATTCAGCTGTATTCATTCATGGGAATAATTTCCTCGATGTATCTTTGTTTCTCTTCTTCAGTTTTACAGCAATCTGGAAATGTACTTCATCTGAAGGAAGGAATTCACATAAGTTCCGAACAAACAACCTGAATTCCCTTCTTCGCAACCCATGAATTCGAATTCTCATATTTCGTGTATTTTTATTTTTAATTCCTCCACTACCCCTGCTCTTGTCGTTTTCTTACGGACTTGCCAGCAGACGCATCTGCACCTAATACTGTGATAATCTCTCTCCTTTTTGATTTATCTCATCTCTCTTTTCGTTTTGCATACCAAAGTGCTAGAGGGTGGTATTTTTATGACCTGAATCCTAAAATGCTTATCTCAGGTCTTAGTTTCCTTCTTCATATATGCATATCCTTTATTCTGGAAATAAAAGAGAAACATTTTTAATACATACATGATAACATAGATACAACACAATTTACAAACACACTACAATTACAACATGACGAACATAGGTGATCTCACCTGTATGAATTTTCTATGAATTCAATTTAAATTTTCTACTTTCATTTCATTTCATTTATTCTTTTTTTAATTCATTACCTGTATCAATATTAGGTTTTTCACCTTAAATCTTATTATATTATAGTCATTAATAACACTAGGTTTTCACCTGGTTTACTGTACCTATAGACTTCCTAATTTTTAATTTTGGCGGTCCTCAGCAATTCAGTTTTATCTACTTTTTTACAAGGTCCTCCGCACTTCATATTTCTACTTTAGATCACCATAAAACACTGAAATACCACAACTACACCATTACATTTCCCTTACTACACTACACAGATAAACTCACAAAACACACACAAAACACCAAGGACTTGGTTATTAGACTAAGATTGTTTCGGCTATATTTATGATCTTCCCTAGACATGCAGAAATTTTATCTTCTTCTTCTTGCCAAGTCAAGGCTTATTTGAACTCTGTTTATTTCTAATATTTTGCTACACAGACTGCTAAGCTTTAGTCTTTTTTCTTTGTCTCTTATTATTTCCTGTATTCCATTTAGTTCAAAATCATTTCTTAGATGTGCTCTTATATTGTGGTCATCTTGGAACAAAGTGATGTTCTCACAGTAAAAGGTTATGTGATCGGGTGTTTGGATATTTCCACAATATCATACGTCATTATCTAAAAGTCCTAGTTTATAAAGTTCTAGTCTATTTCGTGTATATCGAGTATTTTGCAACATTTTTGAAGAACTAGATGGAGTACAAAATATCCCTGTAAGAGCACACTCAGTGTCACTATGAGTACAATTATTAATGGTTTTCTTCTTCATACATGTACGGCAGAGACCGCAAAAGAAATAGGTCTAGCGCAACGTAAGGAAGGATTGGAAAATAGAGTAATTTTGGAAGCAGTATGGTGTATTACACTATACCTTAAATAATTTCCACATTTAGAACGTCCGGCCCCGTATGTATCTTAGATGAATTAACCTGCATAGGTTTACAAGCCATCACATATGGATATAACGATGTGATATCTAAATATTTCAATCTCTTTACCCGAACAATTGACGTAAGATCTAACACTTCAGTGCTTCCATCTTTGTTATAACTATTGGGAATAAGAAAATCAGGTAGATTAGTACCACGTTCTTTAATAAACCTTTGTGCGTTCCTATGCGTCTTTACCTTCTCATCCCAAGAATATTCCGACACTTCCTATAAGTTTTAACCTATAATCTTTGGGTATTTCCGTCGCAGTATTGTCTGTTCATCTTTTTTATTCGTATTGTACTACTCATGTGCGTAATGCAGAATGGCGTAGCAGTTGAAGAGGTAACATTGCTTACAACTGTGATAGTAGCAACCCATAAAGTTGAAATCATCGTTGAGCCCTTCGGACCATCCATCGACCTTGTACCTACCAATACACATTTCCCCATCTCTCCTAACATGCTGGATTTCTATACCAAATTGTTTTTCCATATGCAAACCATTGCATACTTTTAGTGTTATACTTTGTCTTATGATGGGAACCAACGCAGCAATTACAGGGATAATGTTTTCAGGTAAGTACAAAGTACGATATGTACTCAGCGCATGGTGGATTCGTTTTTCTTCAATAATGTCGCTAAATTTGATGATCTAGAATTCTAACTTCGTTCTCACAATAAGAGAGCAATTCCTTTACGAAGTTAAAAACCCAGCCACTTATCGCTTGTTCTTTGTGCCACCCTTCTAATTGTTGTTTTCCTTCTGCAGTTCGCTCCTCATGGACGTAAAATTCAAGAGCGGGATAGGGACCAACAAAATTTTTATTTTTTCTGTATTAAATAAATATTGGAAAGGTCCCTTATTTAAATTTTGACTAAGTAGTAAAGATTTTGCTACCTTTGATTTTTTCACACCGAGAAAGAGAAAAGAATCTCTGAAAAATGCTATTTCGAATGTTAATTTTAACAATTTTCTGACCCTGAATAAGGTCGTTAGGAATGATATGCTGCTCTTCTATTAGAATTCTAAGGCAGAAGAGATCATAGTAGGATGTATTACTATGAGCGATGGATAATATCCGGCTAAAGGCAGGACGATCTAGTAACACGTGTTAACAAATGCCGTCACCGTCTTAAAACAAAATGAAGATTTCAAACATTATCACCACAAGTTTCACAGGGCTCTTCGATACATTTATTTATACAGGCGTAAAAATATTCCTATAACACACCGACACTACGTAGTGTTCCATTTAAAGCGAACATTCTGCGCATTCAACGTCGTTTCTACATCATAGTCAATTACATATACTGATTGGTGTGCACAGGCTTTTCTCTCCGAACCAAACATGTATGGTATATATCTAAATGCATGCAATACGTCGAACAGAAATGTTCAGCACACACACGATCATATTTTCGACGCCTGTCATCAAAGATGACACTACAATTAATACAGAAATTAACATTGTCACAGACAGATCTATCTGCTTTATTACGCTTCACATGGTTCTCAAAACATACGCCCTCAGCAAACTCTCTATTGCGTGCATCACATTTAATTTTGTTATTAGTATAATCGCATTCATGTTTGTGTTCGCAAAGAGAACACTAAGTTTCACACTTGTGTTTATATGATTGACCAGTATAACCTTGTAAACAATAATAACAACACTACGTTTTAGGGGGAAAAGTTTTAATGTTATGAATAGTTTCGAAATGACCATCAGTGCCACCTCTCTGATAGTAAATGAATATTTTCTGCATATTTTCAGATATTTTCTGCATAGTCTCTTGGTTAACAGCCCATATATTCAAGGTTATTCTTTTCGTGCTCCTCATTAATTACAATTTGATACACCCCTTTCAAACAACATTGTTAAACATCACATCTGAAAACTCACACCTTCTTTTGGTTAGAACCATATCTGCCGTCATCACGCAGAAATCCTTCGCTTTAAGAAGCCTGCATTCTGATCTCTTGTTCTAAAATTACACAAACTTTGCTTACTTGTTGTATGTTTCGCTATAGAGTAAAATATCGCAAGGGGCTAGCAATAAGTGTTCTTATTTTCTATGCGTATGCAACGCTTTACAATATACTTTGAATATTTTTCAACGAAACTCTTTGCATTTTGTCTCCCTACATACATGTTTTAGGCAACGTAGAAACAAAACTCTACTTCATGCCCCAAAAGGAACTCCTCATTCGGATTTAATACACGTTCAATTGAAGTAAGGAAAGTTCTTGCAGGGAAATCGCGCTTTTTTCTTCATGGAGTATACACAGCCTTGTTATTTGTACTGTTATTTAAAAAATAAGTGTTTAAAGGCGGATTAAACTCATATTTCATCTTTTATGTGTGAGGGCGTAAAAGGAAATTATATCAAAAAGGGATAAATAAGTATTATCTCAATTCGGACCATGTATGTCAACACGTTCTATCATGTATACCGACACTTTTGCTGGTAAGAATACCTTGTGTCAAATTTTGGAATTAATAATCAGTTTACAGTTAAATGTTGCTCACATCGGATGTTCCTGCGTACTTTCTCTGGTCAGTTATGTTAACTGATTTTGTAACGTTTAAATTTATTATTATAAATAAGTAACCATTTTAAATTAATACACTAATGAACATTTTAAAATAATTAGAGGTATTTAATAATCAATGGGGAGTGCGTGTTGTACCACGGGTTAAGGACCCGTCCTAACAAAAAAATTAGTTCGCTTAAACTGAGTATTCGAGTATGCTTTGTCATACAAACCAGTATATATGCTGAGCATCGTATCGAAGCGAAATACCAATCAATTAGTAATTCCTACCCAAGTTTCATATGAAAGGAAGCGTTCAAAACACTGAGTGTTCGAGTAACTTATTACGAGCTTTTAGGATTTCCTCTCAAAGGGTACACAACAATGCCCTAGTACATATGCAGTTTCCTTCGGCAATAGGGGTTTTACGCAAACAGAGAAGGGCTTTTATATACCGAGACGAGACCGAGACGGATTTTATACAACCAAGACGTGACCGAGACCGAGACAGGCCTCTATAAATCGAGCCGAGACCTAGACGAGACTTAGGTGAGTCTCAAAAATCTCGGTCTCGTCTCGAATATTGATAAAATAAAAATTGCCTTCACTCAAAATTTCTCTCGTCGCAGTGTTAGATAATGGGAACTTTTGCCTGGTGTACGGTCCTGTATTTAGGGGGTGCCTGTCAGGCTCAAGTCTCTCCCGAAATAAACTTCTAATTATTGTTTCGCATGCATGTACAGCAGAAATGTTTCTTACCCGTTCCTCAAACCTCTCCGGAAACAAAATCCACTGCTATAGCATTCTCTGTCTCTCTATCTATAAATCTACATATCCATCTGTCTCTCTGTCTATCTATCTATCTATCAATCTCTATATATAAGGTGTTTCAAAACAACACCGTCAAAGTTTGGGAGGTGATTCCTGACACCAAGACAAAACAAGCATTATAGAAAACCTAGGTGCACAAATATTTTGGGAGTTATAGGCTGCCAAAAACATGCAAGAATGAAGTTTAATTGTACATAGCTCCACGGTAGTCGGGTCAAGACTTCACTTAGGAAGTAATATGCACCTTATCCAAAAATACATGTTTCAGAATCCTGCGGTACTCATTCAACAATTTTCATACAGGGAGTTTGGTTATGGGCATATAATTTGATGTAATAACCTCAAAACTATTGCAGAAGTACCGCAGGATACTGATAGATGGATATTTGGATAGGAAACATACTAGTTCTTAGGTGAAGTCTTTTACCTAAGATCCCATAGTATTGCACATATGGACCATTAAAGTTCATTCTTTTCAGTTATCGGCAGCCTGTAACTCGGAAAGGTAGCATTTGTGCATCTAGGTGGTGTACAATTTTTTCTTATCTTGGTGTCAGGAATCACCTCCCAAACGTTGTCGGTGTTGTTTTGAAACATCCCGTATATATATATATATATATATATATATATATATATATATATATATATATAGTATAACCTCGTTAACACGAACTCGCTTAAGCCGAAGACTCGGTTAGGACGAACAAAATTTCGGTCCCGGCATTGCTGTACGTTATCTTATATTAAGTTCTATCGGTTAACACGAATTTCGGTTAGCATGAATTTCGATCTAATTTTTAGTCCCTTGAGTCAGTAAAGGTTTTCCTTTAACACGAACTTTCAATCCTTTGTTGTTGTTTTTAGATCATTTTTATTTCAGACTTTTTTCAGATCAGTTTTTGTCATACAGTATTTATACAGACGAAAATTGCCTTGTAAATAAGAGAAAAACCAGAAACGGGTATCTTTCCTCTCTTATGAGATGTTGATTCCGTCCTCCGTCAAGCGCTGAACATACAAGTGGTTGGCAGACGAGCTGGAGACAGCTTGAGACAAAACATCTTCTCTCTCCTGTAACTTCAAACTGGTGACAGCAGTCATAAATAACTTTCCGTTACTAGCGGTACAAAACCTGTTAGCGGAGTTATCAATTTTATAACCTGACCTGGATTTTCTGCGTGGAAACTTCGAAGATAGAATAATAAACTTACAGTAGTGATTTCACTTTTCAGAAGATGGTACCGAGACCGAAACCAGTCTCGATCTCGATCTTAACTCAAATTTGGGACCGAACCGTGCTTTTCGAAATCGAGACGAGCCCGAAATTCAGTCTCGTTACGATACAAATATGTGGATGGTATCAAGACGGAGAATAATCTTGGTTTCGTCTCGATTTTGAAACCGAGAGGAGACTGAGACTTCTCAGTCTCGTCTCGATACGGTCTCTAGTGTTTTCTAGGACATACATAATATAATGTAGTGGTATGTATAGTCTGTATACTGTAGTGCGTATGTATGGAGAAAATGTATTCAAATAATAAAATTTGGGTCCTCGGTTAACACGATTTTTTTAACAAGAACTCCTGATTTTTCAGTCCCTTGGAATTCGTGTTAACGAGGGTTTACTATATATATATATATACATGTGCTAATGATTATGACAGCAAACGATACTCGAAGCTTTCTTGTACCCACTGGAAAATCTGAATTATATTATTATTTATTTGCATATATTGTTATTGTATTCTGTTTCCATAATGCCCACCGACTTCGATTTTACAAAATTTGAGAAATAAATTTCACTTTTTATTTTCTGGTCAATTTGAAGGCATTTTGTTATACTACCATTACCATTTGTTATACTACCGGATATATCATATTACCAATCAATCATTATGAAACAATTTCATTTGTTAGGCGCAGCAGTGGTCCCAATCTCTGAAAATCTCATTTTCAAACTTTTTCTCTTTCTTTTTAAATTGTTTTTGTGGGTAATAGTGCATTCAGTATAAAGGTATAACAAGATTTTCACTCTCTCTCTCTCTCTCTCTCTCTCTCTGTTTGTGTGTGTGTGTTTCTAGTTTCCGGCGTACGCGTGTGGATACTACCAGGTATACTTTCGTGTGTACATATGCCAGTGTGTGTGTGGTGGGGGTATATGAAGTATTATCTGAGATCACGTAATGGAATTTATCGATATTATTACGTACATACCAGCGGCCGTACGTAACTCACACTATAACTTTGGACGAATGTGACTTTTTTAATTCTGATTTTTGCAATAAATAAGTAGAGTGATTCCTCTTGAGGGAGTGCCTTAGTGGAGGTGATTCGCGTAATTGAAGTGGTAGAAACGGGTCATTTCCGATTTTAACGTTGATAACTATAGAGCTTACAAAATTTGGACGATTACTGTGTTTCGATTTCATCATAATATTTGGGTCTACGTCTGGCATAACCTCGATGCAGAAAGGGAATCCTAAACTTAAATAATTAACTAACTCGAAACCGATGAGAGTACAAGACTCAGAGTTTCGGGAGAACAGTAGCACAAAAATTTGGAATAGAAAAAGTAACAAATGTCAAGTTGGAGGAGGAGGGAAAGGATGGGAACAGGGATATAAGACCATAAAAAGAATACTGAAATGGCAGTCAGTGATGATTATAGAGGTGGCTCTTGGGCCTAAATGTTCGAAATACCCACTATGGCATTTCCCGAGCCCACAAAATGTGAGTTATTTTAATTTACACAGTACTATATTCAGCCATCGTTTATTCAATTCCCTTATCGTTCAAAATCTTAAATAAACATTGCTCAATATAAATTACATGTATTTTTTCAGTACTGCTTTTCACGTTCATTTGGACAGCCTTTCACTACCATTCAAGACTCAATCAGAAATGGTGTCAATCGTTTGTAGAGAAAGGGGCAGGCGAAAGTTTCGTTTTTGCAAACTTAGGGGTGCCGTCAGAACGAGAACAAAATAGGGGTCTCTCCAAGTGGTAACCCCCCATCATGTCCAATTGAATCACAAATTGTCGCAGTGGGTTCTACATCCTTTGTACAGAAATGTGCAGGCAAAATTTTCGATTGTACAAAATTAATGGCGCCGCCAGAACGAAAACAAAGTGGGGCTGTAAATGGTAGCCCCTCCACCATGTCCAATTCAATAAAAAATTGCCGCAGTCGTTTCTACATCGTTTGTACAGAACTGTGCAGTCGAGATTTTCGTTTGTACACAATTAATGGCGCCACCAGAACGAAAACAATGTGGGGCTGTCTAAGTGATAGCTCCCCCACCATGTCAAATTCTATCACAAATTGTCGCTATCGTTTCTACATCGTTTGTAAAGAAATGTGCATGCGAAAGTTTCGTTTGTACACAATTAGGGGCGCCGCCAGGGCAAAAACAAAGTGGGGGCTTTCCAAGTGATAGTCCAATCACAATGCTCAATTGAACCACAAATTGTCGCAATCGTTTGAATATAGTTATACAGAAATGTGCAGGCGAGATTTTCGTTTGTACACAATTAGGGGCACCGCCAGAACGAAAAAAAGTGGGGGCTGTATAAATGGTAGCCCTCCCACCATGTTCAATTCAACCACAAACTGTCGCATTTGTTTGTACGCCTTTGTACATAAATGTACAGCTGAAAATTTCGTTTGCACATAAATGTGGCCCCGCCAAAACGATAACAAACTATGGGCTCTCTAATTGATAGCCTTCCCACCATGTCGAATTCAAGAACAAACTGTCGCACTTGTTTGTTACGGTTTTGCACAGAAATTTGCAGGCGAGATTTTCGTTTGTACACAATTGCGGGCGCGCCAAAACGATAACAAAGTATAGGCTGCCTAATTGGTAGCACCTCCCTACGCCCGATTCAAAAGAAAATTATCTCAATTGTTTGTACATCGTTTGAGCAGTAATGCGCAGGCGAAAGTTTTTTTCTACGCTATCAGGTGCGTGGACAGAACGAAAAAAAGGGGAGTTGTCCAAGTGCGAGCCCAACCATGTTCGATTGAACCACAAATTGTCGCGTTCGTTTATACATCGATTGTGCAGAAATGTGCAGGTAAAATTTTCGTTTGTATTAAGTAATATACGGATGTGAGTCTTTTTAATATCTGCGATCAACGTTAACCTGTTTGAATAACGGTTGCTGAGTTTGAAAGTGGTACCTATTACACTAGTCGAAAAAAATCTTTTTCTCTGGCACACGGAAGAAAATACCTGATTCTAAGAGAACTTTTCACGTAGAATCACCCTCAGTTTTCCCGTGACAGAGGTGTCTTCGGAAAATTTCCCCTCAATTTTTTTCTTTTTCGGTTTTTTAAACCATTTTCATACTTGTAGCTTAGGTACCTTAGGTATATAAACGCACAAATTATGTTGTATGTTAGTTTGATTTATTCTTAGTAAGCCCTCTAAATTTCATAAGAATAGCATTATTCTGTCTAGAAAAATAAACATATTTATATAAAAAATATGCTATGTGTAGTGTTCATCTTACAATATTCATTAGTGCAGATAAAATCACATATAACTTCCACGAAAATTACAATATGAGCACGGTTTAGATCTTATTGGATTTGAAATAAAATTTATTTTCAATGATGTATACACCATGCCCCAAGTTTATATCTACTTAATAAATAATACAATAGAAGTGAGTGGTATCTTCTTAATAAATGGACACTTACTTACCTCAACTAATATGTTTTAGTTGTCGACTTCTGTGTTTGGTTTCTGGAGCATCTCTTTTAAGTGTCCAACAGTAATCAGCTAGCATTTTTGAACATCACTGTCACTGATATCTCTTCTCCATGTAGGAATTGTCCTAATGAAAGTGTTCCCCATACTCGTCACTAACACTACCAAGGTTTTCAGGAAAGAAGTGCAGGTGGGAGTCTAGAAAGTGAACTTTAAGGGACATGTTGCAACCCATTTCATTGAATGATTGCCGGAAATCACTCACAATTTCACGGTAATTTGGGGCTTTCTTGTTTCCTAAAAATTCTCTGTTAAACATTTAAATGGACACCAAGCTGCTTTCTCAACCAGAGTTAAGAGATCCTCAAATTTTTGGTCACGAATCAAACATCTTATTTGGGGGTCTACAAAAATTCCTAACGTCACTAACCCGAGGAATTTTTTCCTTGAGGTAACAAGATCCTGCATTACTTTCGTCCATTGCCCTAACAAAGTTTTTGAAGAGCCCCAACTTTATGTGAAGAGGAGGTAGAATTATCTAATCAGCGCTCACCAGTGAGTAATTCTTCTGTCCAGGAGTTAATACATGCATTGGCCATTCAGTCCTTCTTGATGTAATGTTCCGCTTCGTTCCTGCTGTCCCATTCGCAGAGGAAACAACAATATTTCGTATAACGAAGCTGCAAACCCATTAACAAAGAAATGACTTGTAAATCACAGCAAACGGTCCACTTGTATTTCTCATACTGAATTTTTTCTAACACTATTTCGATGTTTTCATAGGTTTCCTTCATATTAGTTGCATAAGCCAAAGGCACTGAAGGAAATTTGTTGCCATTGTGCAAAAGGATAGCCTTAAAACTAGTTTTCGAAGAGTCAACAAGGAATCTCCACTCTGTACTTATATGTGCATGTCCAAGTGTATCCATCACAGCACAGACATTATTACGACACACTAAATCATTTTCTTGAGAATAATAGTTTTGAAACTCTGTATGAAGGTTTCGAAAAATACACACTTTAGTGTCACGTCGGAGCAGATTCCAGCTTTAAGTTTAGAATCAAGAAGTTTTTTCTGTTTGTTTATTGGAGAGTTTTAAATCCCGTACGAGGTCATTTAGTTCACCCGGAGTTATCAGATGGGGATCCAATGTAGATGTGCTTCCTAAATAAGTAGGATCAGCATCTTCATTTGGAACTTCAATAGTTGCCTCAAGTACGTAATCCTAATTTACCGTAAGATGAGGAGGAGGTACTGGTACAGGTAATTCTGCACTGTGTGGAACTGGCCTAATTGCTGATGGGAAATTAGGGTACTGTACTGTGTGGTTAGATTTACTGCTTATTTCTTTTGTCTGTGTCATACAAAAGTAGCACTCTGAAGAATGATCTTTTCGTTCTTTCCAGATCATCGGTACTGCGAAGATCATGTTTCTTCCACCATTTGCCCACCCAGTCATACGTTTCACGCAAGTACAACAAATGTAGTGAGGAACCCAGTTTTTTTTCCTGGTCTCCTACACAGCAACCAAAATGTAACTGATAACACTTCCTCACAAGTGGAGTAAAACATCGACGTTGTGATTTAAATATCAGCTCCCCACATACATAACAGATATTGTCCGGTTTATTTACACACTTCCTGGACATCTTGTATCCTGTAACGTATCACACACACACACACACACACACACACACACACACACACACGCACACACACACACATACACACACACACACACTGGAATCTATACTCCATCAAATTCCCGCAAAATCCCTTTAGAAATTCCCTCACACAAAAATGGTGACATGGTGTACACATCATTGAAAATGTTTTATTGGAAGTCCAATGAGATATAAACCGAGGTATATTGTAATTTTCGTGGAAATTATATGTGTTGAAGACCGACCCGACCCCACCCGTGACCCGAATTGACTGACCCGACTCGACAACCCGACCAGAGCTGACACGATTGGCCCGACCCAAAGTGACCAGAGTGAACCAACCCGAGGTGACCTAAAACGACAACCGACCCGAGTGACCTGACCTTACAAACTAACCAGTTTGAGAGAGCTAGAACCTTACAAACCTGCCACCAGAAAAAAATGCTGACCAATTCTTATGCATAAACCATTGTTTCGGCTTTTTTTATTTGTAGTATAATTATCCTCCTCCTCCTCCTCAGTGTTCTGCCATTAATGACAGGCCAGTTTCCCTGAACTAGGTAAGAAGCTTCCATTTTTGTGATTTCCCGCTAATATCTGCCTCGCAACCCAACATAAAGTACCACCCTCCTTATTACAATCTATCAATTGCAACCTTCTTACACACTCTCGCTCTACTAATATCACCCCCTTTACTACATCTCTCAGAATGCAATCCCTTAACAAGATCGAAACTTGTGATCCGTCCATTTTTTCGCTTCCTTATATCCTCTAATACTGCTCTCGTCTCTTGCATTTTTTCAGCATTTCCTAATTCGTTTTCCTCTCTACACTGCTAACCTTCTTTATCTTACTCCACATCCAAATTTTCAAGGTTAAAATTTAGTCAATCAACTTCGAAAGTCAAAATAAAATTTGACTGAGTTCTGAAGACAAGTTCTGGAGACTAAAAGAATAAAAGTTCTGAAGACAACATTATTTTCTAGTAAGGAATGTATATAGAACTTCTTTTAATATTTTTTGCTGTCTATCAAACAAAAATTTCATCACGTTAACATTCCGATTTTTCTATTTAAAAACAGCGTTGCTGTCTGATAGAATCATAAGGAACTAATTGCACTGAAATATCATTCTGTAGGGAATTACCTTTTATTTTTTCTTGTTCAATTTATCTAGAAGATATTTGCAACGTTACATAAAATTAGAAAGTATTTTATTGCGGAGAAAGTCAAATCACTACCGCAGCAATAATAATAATAATAATAATAATAATAATAATAATAATAATAATAATAATAATAATAATAATAATAATAATCTGAAGATGACCAAGAAAGTTCTGTCTCTTTGTGGAGGTGTGTGTTCAATTGTCCCTCACACCGTGAGTTGAATGCGAATGGATATAAGGTGAAGGTCAGTTGTTGGACGAGAGGAGACATGACAGAATTTTCATGAAGGGGTACGTGATGAAACAGAGCTCTTTCAATAGAAACATATGCACTTTTCGAGACGAGACTACCTTCACGACACATTTCGAGACGAGAATTCCCCAAACCTGGTCTCGTGAGCAACACTAGTAAGTATATCCAACATACTACTTGGTTGTGGCTGTTCAGATACACCGTGAACATGCGTAAGGACTGAGTGAACATGGTGCTTTCACAGAGCGTCATAAGGGCTTGTTTGCTTTACGAGTTCAAATTGCTGCTCCGCGGGGCGGAAGATATGACAGGCCTTTGGTGAGGGTGTCGTGACTACGCGGAGAGTGCAGTGGTATGACGGTTTAAGGACGGTGACGAAACACTCGAAGACGCACCACGTGCCGGAAGACAAACAGATGTTCAAAATAAAGATATTCAGGCAGCAATTGAGGCGAAGACAGACATGTGAGCTGTAATACATTTCAGTGTGAGTGGAGAAACCATTCTGCACCACCACCATCAACTTGGGAAGCACTGCAAGTTGCGTTGATGGGGCCTACATGGTTTGACTTGGAGCGAGAAAGCAACGCGAGCAGACACCTGTGTTTTTTTTGTGTCTCGTCTGAGGAAGGAGCAATATCTGGACAGGCTGTTGACATGTGATGGGAAGTGGGTCCCTTACGAAGCTCCAGTGCGCCATCATTGTTGGTTAGCATCCCATGAACCGGTTCAAAAACAGCCCAAGCCAGCACTCCACCAGAATAAGGTTCTCCTGTGTATTTTGTGGACTGCTCGAGGCATCGTCCATCGGGAACTGCTACCAGCTGGTCAGATCATCAATGCAACTGTGTACTGTCACTGTGTACTGTCTGGATCCAGCAGTTCTGAATCGCAAAGGAGTCCTCCTCTTACAAGGCAACGCTAAGCCCCACAAGGCTAAAATGACCCAGTACATATTTCTACGCCTTGGATGGAAAACACTATTGGATCCGCCATACTCCACGAACATTGTACCGTCCGATTATCACCTGTTCCATTCCTTGGACAATCACCTTAGAGAACGCCAATTCAAATCGCTGGTAGAGGTTTAATATGCACTTGAAACCTTATTCACTTCACGTCCCACCAAGTTCGACTGCGATGGAATCCATAGCCTTCCAGAACGTCGGCAGTAGGTCTTCGAGGCTGATGGAGACGATTTTTGATATTCCAGGTACGTCTTAGCTTACATACCAATGTTCGAAGGTGTTGGTGAAAAGACGGCGGAACTTTCTTGGGCACTCTTAAAGTTATAATACAAATACTAATACTAACACTAATAATAATAATAATAATAATAATAATAATAATAATAATAATAATAATAATAATAATAATAATAATAATAATAAGTCCTGCCCAAAGGCAGATGTTTGACCCGAAGGTCCATGGGTATTAATTCAAGCTCGTACTAAGTAAGTTTTCTGGTGGACAAACACCATGTGCATGGGTTTTCTCGGTGTTCTTCCATTTCCTCCCACCTTCTTCATTCAACCACTTCAATTATTTCTCGTCATCACTGTCTCTCTTAGCGTTGGTGCATAACGTGGGACGTTAACTAGATATTTCTTTCAATTTCACTTAATGTGACATTTAACTTGACATAGAAACGCAGAAAGGAAAAAAGTCATTAGTAATATTACAATGATTACAATGCCAATTAGTAATATAGGGTTAAATTAAAATTTTATTACTATTTCACCTTCAATTAGTCACAATTATCATTCATTCACCAACTTCGAATTGAATTCTACAACAAAGCTCCTTATAGTATTCCGTATAGAAAATAAGTAAAGAATGTGACGACCCGACCCGAGTGACCCGACACGAGCTAACCCGACTGACCCGATCCTTAACCCGACCCGTTTGAGAGCACTAACAGAGGGGTACAATTTACAGTACAATTTATTTTGTATGGTTTAGCATACTTTAAGGCTACCACACTTTTTGAAAACAGAAAAAACGGGACATGTTACAAATTAGTAGTAAATATTGCATTTTGTATTAATTTTATCTTTCGAATTTTACTACAGTATCCCACTAGTTATACAACTTAAAATAATGTACTAATATAGTCCATACTTAATCAACAGTGCTAAAAATTATTATAGAAGCTAGAAGCTGTTATACAATATAAACACAATCAGTGAACATACAATATTTAGGCAAAAATTATATTTTCAATATTATTACACATACCACCTTTACATGCTGTACATGTCTATAAAGAAAAAATCCAGATTTATGAAGTTGTTTCCAAATTTCAATAGACTGATTTATTTTTGTTAACCAAAAATGCGAACTAAAAGAAAGCAATTTGCAAATTATTGTTTCTCCGAAGCAGAAAAAAATGTTTTTTGGGGGCTGGTCTGCAACGTCACAAGAATTTGTTGCCACCTCGGGGTATACATTCTTACTTTTAGTGATAAGAGTGCTACTTAGGAGGATTTAAACATTGCATGTTATATCCGGGGAAGCAGCGATTTTAATAATAATAAAGATTAGAATGAAATTGTTCCTATACTATTGTCGGAATTGAAAGCAAAAGGAATAAGTCGATTTTATTAACTTTTCAGAAATTTTGATATGTAATTAATAATAATAATAAAGAAAAAAATAGGACAAGAAGGAAAATTTCTGCACACCGGAACAAATTTTAAAAAACCTAGGCATATGGTAGCCTTACATACTTATTTACATGCGGAGTGTCAGTACGGAGCCTCTACGTAGGAGCGTTGAAACAAAACCTCGTAAATAGGTTGCCAACTCAGGAAAACAAAATTACCGGCACACCTTCAAAATTCTCTGTACAAATGAGAAACTGAAGACTGTATTGATCGTTATTGTATTTACCAGCAATCGCCACTTGTTTAAAATTATCGAAACAGATGAATAATACTGGATATTAATCTTTATGTAACAATAGTTGATTCATAAAATGAAATTTACTCTATAAACTTACACTTCAAACAAAGGAAATTGCTTTAAAAAGTCATTTTCTACTCTCAATAAATGTACGAAATTCTTTTACAATAAAATATAAGTGTTATCAAATTTGCTACGTTAAATAAATAAAAAGACTGCCATACATTAAAAAGAATATCGATAATGTATAATACAACGGAAATTTGTGTTTGTAAAGGCACTGTTGAAAAATTTCGATGTTCAATATTTTATTCTGGATTGCAGATTCCAAAATACCGGTCAGAAGGGGGCTAATAAGAAGTTTGTTCAGGTCACCGGCCTTAATCAAAATCACAGCAAATACCGGCCAGTTAGCAACTCTACTCGTAAATCAGAATGCTGAATGCACCAAAATACTTCACCATGCAATCTATACTTTCTGCAAAATGAGTTAAATGAAGATGTTCAAATAAAACAAAATACTGTGTTATAATTTTCCCCTTAATAGTCTACTCTGTGAATTTGTTTTATCTTCCACTTATCAATTTCCTGTACGAGATGAGAATAACGGTTTCTGCGCAAGATAGAAAGAGAAAAATAAATTTTTCTCATAAGGATTCAGCTCACTTAAGAAATAATGAATAAGTTTAACAATAAGAGCCAAGGAGTGATAAACTAACTCAACAATAATGATTGTAAGTATAAATATAAACAAAAAAAAACATTTAATTCCATCATCGTTAGAATAAGATCAATATAGTGGATCACACGATAGTGTGAACATACCAAACCACACAATAGTGTGAACAAAGTACTGTTAGAAAAATACTCCATAAATGTGACACATTTTTTTTAATGTTTCTACTATTTATACAGTCCCCCACATTGTTTTCGTTCTGACGGCGCCCCTAATAGAGTACAAACGAAAATTTCGCCTGCATACTTCTGTCCAAATGATGTACAAGGGATTGATATAATTTGTGATTGATTTGGATATGGTGGGGGCAACCATTTAGACAGCCCCACTTTGTTTCGTTCCGACAGCGCCATTAATTGTGTACAAACGAAAATTACGCCTGCACGTTTCTGTACAAACGACGTACAAACGATTGCGACAGTTTGTGATTGAATTGTACATGATGGACGGGATACCATTTAGAGAGACCCCACATTAATTTCTTTCTGGCTTCGCCTCTAATTGTGTACAAAAGAAAATTTCGCCGGCACGTTTCTGTACAAATGACGTACAAACAATTGCGACAGTTTGTGATTGAATTGGAGATGGTCGAGGGCTACCACTTAGACAGCCCCCACTTTGTTTTCGTTCTGGCGGCGACTTTAATTGTGTACAAATATTTCCCCTGCTCATTTCTCTACAAACGAAGTACAAACGATTGCGACAAATTGTGATTCAATTGGACATGTTGGTGGGAAGCTAACACTTAGAGAGCCCCCACGTTCTTTTCATTCTGGCGGCGCCCCTAATTGTGTACAAACAAACATTTCGCCTGCACGTTTCTGTACAAACGAAGTACACACGATTGTGACAATTTGTGATTCAACTGGACATGGTTGGGGGGTACAACTTAAGACAGTCCCCTCTTTTTTTCGTTCTGGCGGCACCTCTAATTGTGTATAAAGAGAAAATTTTGCCTGCTCATTTCTGTTCAAACGACGTACAAACGATTTCGACAATTTGTGATTGAATTGAACATGGTCGGGGGCAACCACTTAGACAGCACCCATTTTTTTCGTTCTGGCGGCGCTCCTAATTGTGTACAAAGAAATATTTCGCCTGCTCATTTCTGTACAAACGATTGCGACAATTTGTGATTCAATTGGACATGGTGGGGGGCTACCAATTACACAGGCTTCACATTGTTTTCGTTCTGGCGGCACCCCTAATTTTGTTCAAACAAACATTTCGCCTGCACATTTCTGTACAAACGATGCACAAACGAATGCGACACTTTGTGATTGAATTGGACATGGTGGGAGGCTACCACTTAGACAGCCCCCATTTTTTTCTGTTCTGGCGGCGCCCCTAATTGTATACAAACAAACATTTTGCCAGCACATTTTTGTACAGACGAAGTACAAACGATTGCGACAATTTGTGACTGAATAGGACATGTTGGTGGGGGGGCTACCACTTAGCCCCCAATTTTTTCCTTCTGGCGGCGCCCCTAATTCTGTGCGAACATACATTTCGCCTGCACATTTCTGCACAAACGAAGTAGAAACGATTGCGACAATTTGTGATTCAATTGGATATGGTGGGGGCTACCACTTAGCCCCCACTTTGTTTCGTTCTGGCGTCACCCCTAATTTTGCTCAAACATTTCGAGTGGACATTTCTGGACAAACGATGTAGAAACGATTGACAAAATTGTGCTTAAATTGTACATGGCGGAGGCGGAGGGCTTAATACTCCATATACCCGCGCCACACACACACACACACTAGTATATGCACACACGAAAGTATACCTGGTAGTATGCACATGCTTACGCGGGAAACTAGAAACAAAAACACACACACACACACACAGAGAGAGACAGAGAGAGAGAGAGAGAGAATATCTTGTTGTACCTTTATACTGAATGCAACATTACTCACAAAATCAGTTAAAAAAGAAAACGGAAAGAGTTGTAAGTGAAACTTTCAAAGATTGGTACCACTGCTGCGTGTCACACATGAGATTGTTCCATAATGATTGATTCGTAATATGATGTATATGGGTTTCTTAATGGCAGTATAACAAAATGCCTTCAAATTGACCACTAAATAAAAAGTGAAATTTATTTCTCAAATTTTGTAAAATCGAAGTCGATGGGCATTATGGGAACAGTCTACAATAACAATATATGCAAATAAATATTAATATACTTCACGTTTTCCAGTGGGTGCAAGAAAGCTTCGAATAGTGTTTGTTGTCATAAGCATTAGCTGATGTAAATATATATATATATCGGGTGTTGCGAGATAAGTGTTACAACTCTTGGGAGATCACTCCTGCCACTGAGACAGGAAAATAAGTTATCTTGAACTTTCGGCTATCGGACATAGTTTCGGATATAGAAGGTGCCGAAAGCGTGGGAAAATGACTTTCGGACGCCAATAGTTCGGAGACTATCCAACGTAAAGAGGGAGAGTAAAAAATTTCACTGAATAAGTCGTACCTGCTGTATTGAATTTTGAATGTTACAGAATTCTACCATGCACGCGCAAGGGATTCCCCAAAGGAAAGTAAGAAGTCCCGCATAATCTGCCAAATGAAAATTGGTCTAAATGGATATGAATTGATAGGGTTTCTACCAGGTAACAATAATTCGTTTCTATTAAGTCGATATCTGGAACACATACAAAATGGCGGACATCTTCATGTCCGTTGTGTGTGGTTGCATAATCGCCAGGTGCGGATGCTGCCCAACAGTGTAGCGAATTTGTACTCAAATGCTCTAGAAAGACTTCTGGAGTGTCGGTATAGCACAACAAATGAAGTACAGAGATTCACATGTGTGGAAACACGTAACGAAAAATGCCCAGAAATTCACTCATACTACTCAGTAAACGTGAGTTCAAAGCGTCGGAAATGTAAGGAATATCATCAAAAACATGAAAGCCATTGCCAATTTACCAATAATATTATCTCAAACCGATGCAATATGATGTGAACGGTTGCATACCAATAAGGATGCAACAACTGAGGCCAAGTTGAAATTTTTCAAGGGGACTCACTAAGAAACTGGGTAAACTCAAGGAATGTGGGTAGTGGGATCACATGATCGGTATTGAAATGTGGCAAATGTGTAGGTTGATATCGACATGTAGCTAATGGACAAATGTCAACATGTCCCAATATTGTTGGGACACCATCCCACGTACGAAAACTAGGTGAATAACGTTGTTCATTCTGCTATTACGTCTGGTGCACTTTTTATTAGAACGTAATTAGAACACGATAGTATCAATGTTCCTCTGTTTGAGACATTGTCCCACAGTCGACACATATGAAAAGAAATATCTTAATCCATGGTTCAAATTTTGATAGAGCGTGAAAATGACAAACTTGTATTATGTCCCACGTCTTCTGGGACATATGACGTATTCGAAATATAGGAAAATGCCTCTTGGAATCCGTATCGTACACACAGTTCAAATGCCAAGACAAAGACGAAAATGAACCAATTTGGCAAATGTAATACTACTGCTGGAACAGCATACATATGGAAAATAAAACAACATGACAAATAGGAAGAAACGTCTTAATGCTTTGATAGTTTACAACTGTGCAGTAGGAGTAACAAAATGAAACACACAAGCATGTCGGGAGGCTGTACAAGAGCGCTTGCCAAACAAAGTGGGTACTCCCCAAAGAAATGAATACAATGCAAGTGAGGCTCCCTTAGAGCCTCAGTGCTAGAGCGCTTGCTTACTGAGATCCCACTTTCTCAGATTCAAGACCCGAGTAGTTATTTTCCTACTTTTCGCACGTGGGACTGTGTACCAGCAGTAGTTTGAGACGTTGGCATTTGTCCATTAGCTACATGTCGATATCAACACATGCATTGGCCACATTTCAATATTGATCATGCGTCCCACTAGTGACATTCATTTAATTTACCCCTTGAACAATTTAAAATTGGCCTCAGTTTTTGCATCCTTATTGGTATGCAACCGTTCACATCATATTGCATCGGTTTGAGATAATAGTATTGGTGAATTGGCAATGACTTTCGTGTTCTTGACGCTAATCCTTACATTTCCGACGCTTTGAACTCACGTTTACTGAGTATGAGTGCATTTCTGGGCATTTTTCGTTACGTGTTTCCACACATATGAATCACCCTGCTTCATCTGTTGTGCTCTACCGACACTCCAGATGCCCTTTTAGAGCATTTGAGTACGGATTCGCTACAATTAATACTCAGAACTTCACTGTTGGCCAGCATCTGTACCTGGCGATTATGCAACCACACACAACAAACATGAAAATGTCCGCCATTTTGTATGTGTTCCAGATATCGACTTAATACAATCGAATTATTGTTACCTGGTAGAAACCCTATCAATTCATATCCATTTATACCAATTTCCATTGGGCAGATTATGCGGGACTTCTTACGTTCCTTTGGGGAATCCCTTGAGCGTGCATGGTAGGATTTTGTGAAACATTCAAAATTCAATACAGCATGTACGACTTCTTCTGTGAATTTTTTTACGCTCCCTCTTTACGATGGATAGTTTCCGAACTGTTGGCGTCCGAAAGTCATTTTTCCACGCTTTCGGTACCTTGTAGATCCGAAACTATGCCCGATAGCCGAAAGTTCAAGAGAACTTATTTTCTTATCTCAGTGGCAGGAGTGACCTCCCAAGAGTTGTAACAATTATTTTGCAACACCCGATATATATATATATATATATATATATATATATATATATATATATATATATATATATATATATATATATACAGAGAGAGAGAGAGAGAGAGAGAGAGAGAGAGAATGTTTCTGTCCGTCTGTCTCTGTGGTCTTTGGGACCAGACGGGAGTTGTCAAATTTTGGTCACGGATACCTTCATCCAGGCCCCAGGCCAAGATGAAGTGTTTTTCTTTTTATTCAAACCAGAGAGTCTCCGGCGGGTCACTTCCAAATTTACCAAATTCGGCTGCGGGCGGGGTTACCGAGACCTTTAAAATATTAAAAACATATTCATATTTTCGTGGTCACTGAGATCAATGGTGACACTTCCAGTAGCGATGACTTCAAATTCAGCTATCATTGTATATGGGCCGGGTGTCACTGAGGGAGATACCGAGACATGTAAAAAAATCCCAAACGACTGATGTTTGTGTGAAATCCAGTTTTCGCGATCGCTGAGATCAAGGGTTACACTTCCATTAACGATGACTTTCAAATTCAGCTACTATTGTATGCGACCCTGTGGACGCTTGCGGTGTGGTTACCGATAAGTAGTAGAAAATGACCGATATTAGTGTCGTACTCATAGTTTTCTACGTCGCTGAGATCAATGGTGATACTTCCATTAGCGATGACATTCGAACTCAGGTACCAATGTATGCAACCAGGGGGGAGGGGGCCTAACAGCACAAAGATATAGCAGGCATATGCTTATCATGTTTCCTCAGGAACATGGGAATGTGTCCAGTAAGTGCCTTATGTTCCTCTGAGAGAGAAATCACATAGATGACAAATGATAATCACAGTCCATGTCCGTCCCTAGGCACATGCCTGACATGTACCTGGGAACGTTCCTATGTTCTAGGTATGTTCCCCATGCCGTAAGCGTCAATGAACCACAAAATTACTACCCAAATTATGTTAAATCGCATATATGCGTAATGTGTTTAAATTAAGAAAAGTCTAAAAACACTTTAAACAGGTAAAAAATGTAGCCCAGTATGGTCGCGAACCACCAAGCTTTGGATTACTAACCGTGTGCTCTTCCGTCTTGGCTGATAAAGAGGACATCGCTTGTAGAGGAATAAATTGTTGTGGTTTGAATTTAAATAATCAGAGTGTTCCTTTAACCGCGTATATTCGACCATAACCGATTGGGATCCGTTAAAATTTGATTGACGGATTTAATTTTATAACAAAATCACGAGTGTCAATTTACTTTACATCATGGTTTTTACATATTCATATTCAAATGATCGGCGAATTTGTCATCTAATAAAGTTGATGCGTTTCTCAATTCTAGGACAAAGCCGCTTGCTAAAAGAAGCAACAAATGCATGAATATGTGGGAGATAAATTTAGAACACCTAAATGGCACATGCCTAGCACATTTTGTGCTGTTAGTGTATCTGAAAAAATATGTACATAAAGGACGTACCTAGAACATGACAGATATATGTCCCAAGTAACAACATAGAAACAAATGACTTTTAGAGTGCGAACTGAGCCAGGTATATAAATGCTATTTTTGTGGTACATAGTTGCAAATATCAATTAGCTGTAACAAATACCTTAAATTGTAAGCAGCTGCAGTACATACTTAGCACATGAATATCATGTGCTAAGTGTCGGGCACCTCAAAAGTAGCTGGAATACATAAATTGCACATGCATAGCAAATCTTCTGCTGTTAGGGGCACTTGCGGGGTGGTTACCGATATATGTAAAAGTAGTTGAATGACCTATATTAGTGTCGAATTCATAGTTTCCGCGGTCGCTGAAATCAATGGTGATACTCCCACAAGCGTTGAGATCCAAATACAACCCTCATCATCTGGGAACCAAGGGATCACAGGGGTTTTTTTCCGGGACATGTAAAAGTAGTATTTACTGATATTAGTGTCGAATTCAATTTTAGCGGTCGCTGAGGTTAATGGTGAAACTCGGATCGCATTAACTTCCAAATTCATCTCATTCGGCTTTGGGCCGGCGGTCACCGGGATAATACCGGGAAATGTAAAAATAATCCAAAATTACCAATATTAGTGTCAAATTCATAGCTTTGGCGGTCGCTAAGATGAACGGTGATACTCCCACAAGCATTGACTTTTACATACAGCCCCCATCGGCTGGGAACCAGGGGTTCTCAGAGGGCGTTTACCAGGATATGTATCAGTAGTAAAAATGGCCGATATCTTTCTTCCGTTTTTCTGTTTGTAACATAGATATTTTACTTGACCCTTGCAAAGAATTTATATTTCAGCTAGTGTATATATAGACCCTAGTGATACTGTGCTTCCATAGTACAATTCTTTTCCAGACACGAGTCGTTGACACATTGACATTTTGATCTGCCATACTGAGCTCAATAGGTCAACGTCCGCGAAACTTCAAACTAATAGATGTGTAGTGTTCATACATATATCAGTCTGCAAAATATTAAGACAATCTGCCCATGGTAAGTGGATGAGAGATGGCTGGGAAAAGTCAATTGACATGAGCTTCAGGTCCATATTGGATTTATCCTTTGCTGTCGGCCCGGTATATTTCACCTGTATTCTTTCATGGCCCTCCTCTATCTAAATGTAGTAATTGGAAATATGCTAACCTGGCAACAGTGAGTCTACTCGTGTGTGGTGTTTGTTTATAGTCCGTGCTTCACGTGGCAGGAGTAGAATTCACTGAATATCGTGTGTGTACAGCTCTATTGCGAAGAAATTGGCAAAAATTACACAGGGGCAAGTGTTACAAAACGTGATTTCTAAAAACTCGACTTCAGAAATTAAATATTTGACAACGAAGGAAAATTGCTAAACATTCGCGGGAGGAGCAGCAGACAATAGATGGATAGTTACACGCACCACTACAGTAAATGAATGTTGCATGCCATCTATTGAGTAGGGTCAGAAATATTTGAAACCAATGTGTGTGCGGGGCAGACTGACACGCAATTAGTGGAGTAAACGGACTGTGACCTAAATGGTTAGTATGTAGTAGAAAAACAATATTTCTGTGTATGTATATTACTTAAAAAGGCAGGTTTCTTATTACTACTACCATTTTTTCCAAAGATGGTAAGTTATCGAACTCGCACAACAGACAGATGCAAATAGGAAAATAAGATCATAGCCGCTGCTGTTAGAGCCGTACGTGAAGACAAGATGCCTCTGTCAACTGCAGCGACAACTTTCAATGTCCCTCGTAATACACTAGGACGACGCGTTATGTCATCGCACATAATCCGAAAGTTTGGAAATCATACAACATTCTCAGCACAGCAGAAAATGAATTGGAAAAGCATCTACTTGCTTTGGTCGAAATGTGATTTGGGTTAACTCAACGCGAATTACGAATGTTGGCGTACAACTTTGCTGTTGAGAACAAATATAGACACATATTCAATAATGATGCGAAAATGGCTGGTAAAGATTCGGAGCATGGTATCGCACAACGTCACAAGACACTTAGTGATCATTGTCTTGTGCTACATTGTCTTGTGCAAACGATATGTCGAGGGAGAAGACTGGGTAATGTGTACAGGTTGTTTTTTCTAGTTCCATGTAGAATGCGATCCAAATGGTCGTGATGCATACTTTGTACGCATTCATTGTAACAGTGTTAGTGGTTTATAAACTGTAACTGTAACTGTCCGTTGGCACCACTATTTTTGTCCTTCTGCCCCACTTCATAGGGCATATGGACATCTTGCACCCTTGTATACTAATTGTTCAATATATCCTTGACTAATTGACAAACTGATTTCTTTGTGATACCTTTACTTTGCAGAAAGCTTACTGGTTTGTAAGAAATATCTTGAGTTCTCTTCGGTCATTCGTATTCATACAAGCAACAGAAAATGGCTTAGCATGTCCATTTGCCCCGTCTTTACCATATATGCGCAGTTTCCGGATCCCCGATTCTTGGGAGAGAACCTTTACTTGTTAAGCCTTGTATACCCTTTAGATTAAATCAGTGCTTAATTAAAAGTTCTAATTACACACTAATTTCATTTCACTTGTTTTAGTTTGACCATATACCGCCTCAAACTCGATCCATACCATTTAGCTACACTGAAAAAAGCAAAGTCTAGATATAATTAGGAAACAAAGATAAAATGTTTCTGTTGGGAACACCGTGACAAGACGGTGATGTCAATTTTAATACTGGGTGTAGCACCCTTTTTTCATGTGGCTACGTACGTTAGTAAGTGAGAGCACCAATCACTACTATGAAAACAGTAAGCATCACTCTCACTTACTATGGCGCAATAGGAAATAAGGGTGCCTCACCCAATATTACGATTGAAACCATGGTGTTCCCAACAGGGCATATTGTCCTCGTTTTCTTCTTATACCTGGACTTGGCTTTTTTTCAGTGTATATGCTTTTATTCAAATACTTACAGTTAGTAATACGCATTGTGTTGATTTGTGAGTTGGTTTGTTTTAGTTTAACGTCCCACGATTATGCTAGGGCCGCTAAAGGAGAGGTGGAGCTACTTAATACAGTGTATTCGGTCGTTCATCTGTACCCACACCGGGAAACGAACTTGGGACCACGCGAATTGTAGTCACGCGTGCTGCTTACGGCTTTGCTGTAGTCAAGCGTGCTGTAGTCTGCTTACGTCCCTGCGTGACATAATTGAAATTCCACGGTTAATCAGAGCAAAAAATAAATTAAATAAAATAAAATAAAATAATTAATTAATTAATAAAAATAAATAATTTTTAAAACTTTTCATACTTCACAAAAAGTACTGCGAAGAGTTGTAGAAAGAGTAAAACTAGATATTTTCCAAAGGAAACAAATTATTCTTTTGTCCGACTTAGATGAGTAACAATAAGTCGGTGGGCTCCCAAAGCTGAGTTCCTCGCCACGGAGGGACGACATTTTTCCTAGCGTACAAAGAGACAGATCTGCAGTACCCATGACAATTTATTTAAATTATAGCACTAAATTCCTTTTCAACCGATAATTCTGATTCAAAGGAAGGAAATAAGCTACTGTATAATGCTGGAGTTAATTTATTAGTGTTTAATTGTATAGGCAGTAGTGAGGCTATATGAAACAAAGTCTATTGCTAAAAAGTGAAATATAGGTTACTATTACAGTTTTATCCCCGATATGACATACCCACTGATGATTGAACATGGAACACGCCCATAGAAAGCATTAGTGCTAGCAAATTATCTATGAAGAGGTACATCATACCATAATTGTCAAGAATGAAGGCAAAAAATAAGAAGCGGAAACGACAGACTGTACGATAATAATACTTTCACAATTTTAATTTCACAGTATTTATTTCGAGACTTTCGAGACGAGACCGAAATTTGGTCGTCGAGACCGAGACTGAGATCGAGACAAGCATCTGTTGACCGAGACGAGACCGAGAACATTGTTTATCAACCGAGACGAGACCGAGACTGTACAAAGTCCCGTCTCGTCTCGTCTCGATGCCATCCCTATTCGGCTAGCAAGTCATCAAATAATTAGTAGCTCACACTTATTTTTTACAATGAATATGTATTGAAATTCAATCCAATATATATGCTGTAGTTCGTATTCAAGCAACCGTAAATAATTAGTATTTTCTATCCGACTTTCTTAGAAAAACGATAAAGGCCTCCCCAACTCGTCCTACCAAATCCGGCGCCTCGGCTAAACCATCTATTTAGCACGTCTTCTATGGTAAAAGTTCTAGGTTCAAGATCCTGGAAATGCATCTATTCAGCACGTCTTCTATGGTAAAAGTTCTAATCTTAAATCCGGCCAAACTATCTATTCAGCACGTCTTCTATGGTACATTTTCTAAGTTTAAACACGTCTAGGTCAAAACCCCCACAGCCAAAACCCTCACACTCAAGAAATGTCAAAACGCCCACACGATCGGTCATAACTCCCACACAAACGGACAAATCCCCCAAACGCACGAGCGGTCAAAACACCCACAGCCAAAACCTCCACACTCAAGAAATGTCACAACGGCCACACTATCCGTCATAACTCCCACAAAAATGGACAAATCTCCCAAACGCACGAACGGTCAAAACCCCCACAGACAAAACCCCACACTCAAGAAATGTCAAAACGCCCATAAAATCGGTCAAAACTCCAACACAAATGGACGAAACTCCCACACATAGCAACGGTCAAAATCCTCACATAATTGGACAAAACCCCCACACAAATGGACAAAACTCCCACATGCAGAAATTGTCACAACTGCCACACAAATGGACAAAACCCCCACACAATCGGACAAATCCCCCACAATCTGAAATTATCGTGATTGCACGTCTTTGTTGCGGCACTTTACGACGCAGTGTTTCTGTCATTACAAAACAGTGCAAGAAGAATAGTTGCAACATCAGTTTAAGTGGAAAAAAATGTTATTAAAAAGTAGAAGGGCAAGATATACAACCAGGATCATTTCAGAGTGTGAGAGATTTGACCGATTGTGTGGGGGTTTTGTCCATTTGTGTGGCAGTTGTGACAATTTCTGCATGTGGGAGTTTTGTCCATTTGTGTGGGGTTTTGTCTATTTATCAGGGGATTGTGACCGTTGCTATGTGTGGCTGTTTAGTCCATTTGTGTGGGAGTTATGGCCGTTGGATGTTATGACCGATTACCAGTTTGGGGGTTTTGGCTGTGGGGGTTATGACCGTTCGTGTATTTGGGAGATTTGTCCATTTGTGTTGGGGTTATGACCGATCGTGTGGGAGTTTTGACATTTCTTAATGTGAAGATTTTGGCTGTGGGGGTTATGACCGTTCGTGTATTGGGGATATTTGTCCATTTGTGTGGGGGTTATGACCGTTTGTGTGGGCGATTTGACATTTCTTGAGTGTGGGAGTTTTGACTGTGGGGGTTTTGACCGGTTCCCGTTTAAACATCTACAAAAAGCGTCTAATCATCGCGTCTTTGACTTTAAACACCTAAGTTCGAATCCATGCCGAAGTATCTATGACCTAAATCGGTCCATGGGGGTGACAGGGCGCGTTAAAACTACTGCAATAAAGCGCATCGTTTCCAGTTCTACCATAAAAATCTGCTTAATATACGCGTCTTTACCTTAAAACCCGTATCGGGATTGGACGTAGTACCGGAAGCAACCGCATGGTACCCCGGTTTAAAAAGTCGCGTGTAAAATAATTTGGATCTTAATTTATCATAATCAGTATAAATGATTTGGATCGGTTCCCTCACAGAGAGGGTGGTCTTATGCATTTCGGATTGTTAGTAAATCTACAATCTAAATGTTGTAAAAATATATAGACAATATAGCTTTCTTAACTATGTAATTAGATATTAACCAATTGAAAATTGACCAGCATAGAAAGATTGAATACCAACTACACTGCGTAACACAGCATACTATCAGAATATTTGAAGAAACAGTACCGAATCAGGATTTACACTTTTTTTTTAATATTAGTAGTACATTCATATGGCATTACTTAACATTTTCTCTGCAAAAATTTCCGGACAACATCAGACTTTCCAAATATTACAAATGTTGGTGCAAATAAGATATTTTACATATATCTTGTCTGGAGAAATGTTTTTAAACTGACATGTACATAATTTCTGGAATATTGCAGGCATGGATCTCATAGGTTCAAATGGTGATAGTGATCAATTTTGTTAATGCCTTAAAGACAAATTTTCTGTTTATATAATTTCAACAAACATTCCTAAGTAATCAGAATCAATTATCTCTCTATGTACCAAGATGAAAGTTGATCATCTAGCTCAGTCACCCAGACTCTCAATTCTGGCTACCCCTCAGTCTCATATCGTTCAGTTCAGTCACACAAACGAAACCATTCAAAGCTACAGATGGGTAAGGTGAGGAAAAAAATGTCTGCATGTACACATCATACAGTATGCAAAAGGAGGTAAAGGAAAAGTTATTTGCATAGTATTGCCAGCATTACAATCATCCTCACAACACAGACTTGCTTTCTAGTCCTGCTTCCTTCACCTCCGAACATGCATCATACTGGTAGGTCACTCACATGCAGTATACAGAACAGGGGAGAGAGAGAGAGAGAGAGCGGTGTGAAATACAAGAGGTCATTATAACCACTGGAGCTTCATACGTCATAGGAACACAGTTTTCCGCTAAGGGAGGCTCGAATAAGCACAGAAGTCATCAACATGATAGGGTGACTATAGGATCCCTACATCACACGTGCATTCTCTATCTCACTCATACACTAAATCTTCGTAGGAGTGAGCAATCCAGTGAAACCGAGGATCTATAGCGAATTACCCCGAAGTAAAGTATCCAACTAATAATTACAAGTTCTTAACAATGTATTTCTTCCAGAAGTAAGATTTAAAATGAAAAATGAGTGAATAAAGAATTTATACCTCAAACGTTCGGGGAAGTCTTTCAGATGGAAAATCAACAATATTCCTTCCTTCCAATTCACTCCTCCATGTTAAACACTTAGTGTGCAGGGCTTTCGCATACGGGTCCCGGGTTCGTTTACTGTTTCTAATGTCTTGGCTGTTTGTGCACGCCTCTGGCGTGGGAGTCCGGGATCAAACCCATTTATAGAACACCGACACAGAGTGTTCGAGTAATTATTACAAGGTTGTTAAAAAGTTAGTGCGAACGCCTTTCGCATAGGGTTCCCGGGTTCAGTTCCCATTTTAGTACACACACACAAATCAGACTTTTGAGAACACTTTAAGAACCAGTATTCTCCGTCTTACGAAGTACTACATAAGCTAAGCTTCATTGGAAGTAATCGGTTAAAAATTACGAGGTGGGTAAAATGTTTCTAAACGACTTTTAATTGAAAACGAGATGGCAAAAAGACACATAGGTGGTCCTGAGAAGCAAGCGGTTCATTTGATGTGCGATGAGGATCCAGAAACATTCGACGAATCCTAAAATTATTTTAGCAATTAGTCTTTACTTTTATTACACCACAATCAGACTGTTCACCGAGTAAATAACGAGGGATTAAAAGGCAAAAGAAATATAAAAAAGAGGACCGGGTCCTAAACCAACGAATGGGATATGGAATGGTTCTATAGTATTTTCTATAGGTAGAGTATCCGAAAAGAAATGGAGGGTCCCCAGGCATCACTCTTTACAGGGGCTACAAGGAACAAGTTTTAAAAAGTAAGTTTTATACTCTTTCTAAGGTCGAAGCTGGAAAATCGGGG
The DNA here is from genome assembly GCF_964235325.1 of Thermobia domestica. Classification (NCBI taxonomy): domain Eukaryota; kingdom Metazoa; phylum Arthropoda; class Insecta; order Zygentoma; family Lepismatidae; genus Thermobia; species Thermobia domestica. The sequence goes on from NC_137457.1 coordinate 104,704,305, forward strand.
AACAACGAGTTTCGAGTGGTCAGAAGATATATAAGATCACTGGAAACCAAGGGGCCATTCTGAAGCCATGGACCATGGGCCTGCTTGGCCACGCCAGGGCGCTTTAAATTACAAGTGGTGCACCTTCCATAAGATCTCGTAGTTAGATTCAAATAGTTCCAAATTCCAACACCATGCGGCGCGCCGTTCGTTTGGTGAAAACAGAGGGAAAACAAAGTATATATTTACGTGTAATTTTAGTGCCGGTGAGGTTCTTGTGTGAGTTTTTAAAATCATTTGAAATAAGTATTTTTTACCATATCAGCTTGTTTTGTGCCAGGTTGTAAGTCAGGACATACTAAAGGCGATGGTAGGTATATTTTTAGACCTCCAAAAGGTTGTTTAGACGAGTGGAACAGAAAAATTCCTAGAAGTGACCGTGCGTTAACCCTGCATGATCGTGTCTGTTATATACATTTCAGTGATGACATGTTAGTGAAAGTAGATTCTTTTACAGTAGGGGGAAACTAGTGGAAATAAAGCGTGACAAATGGAAACTAACCCCAAATGCTGTACCGCATAATTTTCCCGGGATTCCAAGCTATTTAAGTTTCAACTCGCGTAAACGAAAAATCCCCTCTAAACGTCGGCGCGCCCTTCTCCCCGGAAGAAAAAGAAATCGGAAGTAATTTCGAACCCAAAACCAGGAAGTGCGTTTATAGTGCTGAAAATAGCTCAAGTGCGAGTAATTCAAATAACCTTGCAAATGAAGTAATGCGTCTTCGTAGAGAAGTGAAACGATTAAAACACATGATCACTCGAAACCAGAAGAAGCGACGTGATCACATCAAAGAAATTGAAAAATTACGAACTATTATAAGACAGTACAAAACGGAAAGACTACCGGACAAACAAAAACTAGTCGTTCGTACCATGACAAAGAAGAATGAATCAAAGAAATGAGGAATGCGCTATGAATCAGAATTCATTTTGGAAAGTTTGCTTTTCTTTTTAAAATAAAATGAAGGAAAGGATATGAACATTGTGCGAATCATCAATTGTTACCGTTGCCTTCCGTTTCTTTACTACGTAAATTATTGCGCGGTCTCAAGTGTAATTATGGCATAAATCCTCAATTTTTGCAATGGGAGACAAATTTTTGCAATGGGAGACGTTTGTCATATCATCAAATGTATTAGGTAAAATTTTCAAAAATTTGGAAGTGTAATTTACAATGGTCGTTCTGTGCGGTTTGATTACTACAGGAAACTATATGATTCCGAGACCAAATCACTCACTAGTAAGAGAGTAATTTCAAAATTAACTTCCTCTCCCATAAACCCTAAGGCATTTCAGAAGATGAGTGTAAAATTAGCCACACAGCTTTTCAGTAGAACAGTTGCAACAGGTATGAAATTTTACCGAGAACTTGGAGTGCCTGACTTCGAAAGCAGCGAAGATACACAGTTATTTACGCAAGATATAAATCAAGTTTTTGACGTATTGAATTCCAAACGCCCAATAGAAGGTCTTCGGAAAGAAGACAAACTTCACAATGTATTGATACGTTTCTTCGAAATTCTTCAGCGTTCAGACAACACCTTTTCATCCGAGCAAACTTTAGAATCTCTTTGAGTGACAGTTAAAAGCACTATTGAGTTGTTTGATTTGCATTGGTCCTCAGGCTACAAATATGTTTTAACAGCTAAATTTAACCAATATCCTGGTGAAAGACATTTTGGTCTTATACGTGGTTTGAGTAGTGATGATCATCCGACATCAATTGATTTCTTCCACCTTCACCTGCTTTAGTCCATATATGTACCCGTGAAAGGAGCATTTTCTTCAAAAGCAAACTGTGAAGATTCCGTTGATGGAAAGTTAACATCCTTTACGCATCAGATAAGATCTATGGCTCAAATGGAGATAAACAAAAGCAAGGAGATAAAGGAAGGCATTCAAGATCACATAAAGAAATCAATTACACTAACTGACATTGAACCGGAATTAGACCCTTTTAATATATCCGCTAGTGATCAGAGCACAATTGTAAGGGGAACAACGTAATTTATTATTTGTGTGGCTACTTGCTTCACAGTGCAAGTAAACAACTTGTTTCGTGCAAAAATTGCTTGGCATCTTTGCAAAGTGACTGAATCTCCAAGCGATACAAATGCCGTTCATATTCTTACTCGGTTAAAAGACTTTGGGGGCAACGATTATAGTTACCTCAAATACCCCTCTATAGCATTTTATGATGTAATAAGACACGTCGACAAGGTGTTGGAACAGAAACTACAACAAGAAGATGCACTTTGGAGTGATGTATTTTCTGATTGTGTGGAAATGTTGTACGAAATACCAGTGTTCCGAAATTTATGTTGTTCAGATTACCACCTGTTCATATATTTACCAAAGTTAGTATTCCACTACATTAAGTGTCGTTTCATTTTTCGCACGAAAGAAATGTCAAGGGAAGGAAGTTCTGCATCAGTTGCAAAATCAGCGAGAAAATTGACAAAACTTTTCTCCAGCTAGGGTAAGTAGAATTTCTTAAAACATTTGCAGTTTTAAATTTAAATTTAAAATTTCTTTTTCTACATACTGAGCTTCAGATTGTTATTTTGAAAAGTGTAAACGAATTATTATGGTTACTATTTGCTCTTTTCATCTAGTGTGTGCATATGGGCAAAAATATTTACGTGTTTTTCTTGCGCTAAGGAATGCATTTTTTGGCATCTCCTCAGTTTCTCTTTCACCAAACAGCACTAGCACCACCAAGCAGCAGAAACTTTGTACTTCCCCAGTTCCACCACTTATAAGTTAAAGCGCCCTGGCCACGCCAACCATCAAGTTTCAATAACATCCGTAATGTCATTCAACAATCTTATTTCTGGCTTGAGTTATTAATTTCTGTAATCAGGGAAGGACTTCTCGGACACCCTGTATGTATTTCAAATTATTGGTGTATATATTTCTTTTCTTGAATTGTATATTTAACTGTGTAAAAATGGATATCAGTGGAGATTATGTAAGCATAGATATACCGGATTTAAATTGTGTGACTGTAGATGATACTGGACAGTGTGACGTTGATAGAAATTCCAATTCCGGAAATAGAGATATGAGCTTAACTCCTCCTTGTAGTGACAGCTTTAATATTAGGCAATTTCTGCCTAATTTTTGTAATACTTCTGGCAAAGCTTCACAGGTTTCCAACTTCTACATTGGATTTAGTAAAATGGCAAATACTTCTAGCATTAGACCTGAATTAGGTTATCAACGTCAGGTTTCTTTTACAGAACATTTACCGAATAATAGATTTTTTAAAGTTTCCCCTGAGAAAATGGTTGTTTCAATGTAATATCAGATAATACATACATCAATTTAGGAAACTATTATCGTAGGATTTCTCAAATTAAGATATATCGTAGGACCTCTTTAAGAAATATCTTTTTGGTTTAGGCATAAAACTCATACGACTTAGCCCATACCATCCAGGGGGAACATTTCAGAAAAATTTATAAAAACTTTGAAATCGTCGATCAGGGCTTATTTTGCCAATAAACAAAACTTGTGGTCGACCCTCATTCCGGATCTCTAATTTACTCTAAACATTACTAAACAGTCGGGTATCAGGATGTCACAAATCGAAGCGTTTTATGGACGTCCTTTTTCAAACCCTTTGGACGCTAGATGGAATATCGCTGAGACCGATTTGGGTGGAAGAATCATGCAAGAGCTAGGGTCAAGGTTCACGAGAAAATGGAGAAATCTTGGAATAGAAGGAAGAAATTCATGTCGCAAAGAAGAAGGGAAGTTTCCTTTGAAATTGGAGATAAGGTCCTGATCTGGAGCCTCAAAATCCTCCCTGAAAGACCAAATAGCAAAGTCCTTTAGCGATAGATGGTTTGCGCCTATGATTGTGCGCAGATTCCTGACTACAAATACAATCCTGGTCTGAGATGAATCAGACAGCCCAGCGTCGTATAGAAAGAGCCATGTTTCCGAAGTTGAAGTATATAGGGAACCTAGACATTGAGAAAATAGTAAGCTGGAAAAATGATGGAAAGTAAGAGTAAGAGTTACCTTTTGAATGTCTTAAATTGAGAAAATTGTAAAATGTTAATTAGATATTCATTTCTGAATTCATTTATTTCAATTTAAAAGTTCCTTGTTATAGTAAAAAGTTGAGAACAATATATAATAAAATGTAAATATCTTCTATAAATTTATGGCCATGAATTTTAACAAATTTTAAAAATTATACGCTAAAGCTTTGACTATTTACAGTTGTTTGTTCGTGTTTTCTTTTTATAGGATAGAAATATTTATATTAATCTTTGAATTTTCGTCTGAGAGGTGGTGATTGTAAAGAAACCATCCTACGGCGATCTTGTTTCATTCTCTCCTTTAGGATGTTTTTCCCAGGAAGAAAAGAAATAATAAAGAATAAAAAGGTTTAATTGAAGGATTAAATGTAGGTATTGAAGGTATTTAAAGATTATGCAAATTAATTTGGTTCTAGTTTTTTTAAGAAAGTGGAGTATTCAACGACAGCGTCTATGTAAGAGTCTTTGCGGGAGTTTGTGCGCGAGTCGTAGGAGGCATGGTTTGCTCTCTGGCTTCCTCGGGTGGTGAGCTAGGAGGAACCATGTCTTACGGATTAGCGTGGAGTGGAGTGAGGATCTCCTTTTTTTGGATGTGGTCGTAATAGTCTGCATGTGTCTCTGGCATGGTGGTAGCAGTACGTTCACTTTTGAATGCCGCGGAATATTAATCTTTCTACATTGAAAGTAGAGTTTCAACGTTCGGGAGTAAAACTGTCAGTGCATTATTTTTAGTAACAGAAAGGATAGTAAAAAAAATGTGTTAAATGAGTCACGGAATAGAGGGACAAACAGGTCCATTATCAGAAGGTTTGATATATCTATAAGTGGTATTACGAATTCCGTATTAAATGGCTATAACTTTCTGTAACGTTCCCATTAATATTAGCTTTCATAATGGTATAGAAGTTTTATGCTCATATTCTCTTTAAAGAACAAATAGGCCCATTCAGAAGGCTTCTCAAGTTATAGTTTTTAAGATCTATTGAACGTCAGTAGCCTTCAGTTTCTTCTTGCATAATTTAACTTAATATTTTTTTCAGTGGCCTAGTGATAGCAAGCTGTATATTACTAGAACTGAACATTAGTTCTACTCAGAAGGTTTGTAAAGCATAGGCAAATCGTTTGCTAAGTGGCCTGTTGAATGCATATAGCCTTCCATAACTTTTTCTTATATTTTTTAACGTTCATAGTGGCTCAGTGGTCGCATGCTCAAACCATTTTTTAACTGAATTGTATTGGAATATTTTTTTTCGTTTTAATAGTCATTCTTACAATCCAGTATTCCAATTAGAAGGAAAAATGTATTTTATAATGTTTTTTTCTTTTATTTTTTCTTTTCCATAGCATTTAAGTCTCGTTGTTATATCCTTCGATTAATTGATAACGAATATTATTACATTGACGTATCCGAATGGTGAATATAGAGAAGTATATTAAGATTCAATTATTTTTGGATATTGAGAATAGAACAATATTAATAGAGTGTTCAGTAAGTAATTTTTGATTGGATTTAAAGATTTTGAATTAACTTATTGAATTTTAAGCTAGATAATTTGTTTGAGTATAAAATTGAAATTATTGATTGAATTAATATTGGATAATGTTAATTAAATTCTTTTTTGAGAATTTTATTCAGAAATTGAAATTTTCCTCTCGAGATAATTTTGATATTTTGCTAGTCGATTTGGACTTTAGTTCCAATTCATAAAAAAAGTTTTAAACAGGAGAGAATTAGATTGTAAGGGAAATCATTCGCAGTGAAGGATCAGACTTATTACAGTTTCAGTTATTGATTATAAATATTATTAATATTTTTTAATTTATATAATTATTTTGTTGGTTGTAAACGATAGTGCATATGCGTTAATCTAACGCATTGGTGCATATACACAGCCCTCCTTTTGGTTATTTAATAAAATTGTTATTGAAATTTGAATTCTTCTTGTTATTGTTTTCTGAAATATTATATTTATTTCTGTGTTCACTTGGAAGAGGAATATTGGGTTCAATTAATTAAATTAAGTAGTTATCGCATCACTGGAAAGGTTGAGGTCTTTACTCTGTGAGTTCCGCCTTTTTGGGTTTGCTGGATTGGAATCTGATTTTTATATTTTTATTTTTTGAGTTCTAAGTTCGGCTGTGCCCCAGGCCCCAGGGAGACAGGAGCGATCTAGTATGAATACTACTTTACAGTCAAACAGTTACAAACGTATGATTAAATAACATTTTAGATTTAATAGCCATATACGTACCTCAACTGAACAATTTTAAGATTAGTTCTTCCACTAAATATTGTCATTTTTACTTTGATTTTGGTTCTAGCTACGCATGCAACATAAACGACATATGGAATTGAATATTCGGAACTTAGTCATTAACCTCGATCGGGGCTCAAACAAAATAATTATTCCCTCACCGAACTAAACTAAGCCAGTAACTAGGTTAAATAATACAACGAAAATTATATAACTACTCTATAAAACAAAATTAGACAGAAAATATAAGATGTGCAAAATATATGTTAACATGGAAATCAGGAAATATCTATTTTTTATTTCTGGACAAAAAGGAGAATTAGTTTATACTACATATCTTTAGGTAGGTCGTAAAATGACAAAACCTGACCCTGCAAATTTAGATGTTCATAATAATCTGGCAGCAGCAAACAATTTTTTTCCTTAAAAAATAATATTCATGATGTACAGCCACCAGTTACTAGAACTGTTATTAGTTGATTAGGTGAAAAGAACAAGTGCTCTTGGTATTTATCTCTTTTAAAAGTCTCCCGTAACATTATGTTGGAATTTTTATTAATATTGATAAATCTTATTCAAGTAGATCGCATTGGGTTGCAGTGTACATTGATGAAAAGCCACAAGGCTGTTAGTTTGGCAGTTTTACCATAGTGAATTAACTGAAATACAAACTGTTTATAAAAAAAAATACTAAAATATATTTTACAAATAGTTACTCGTATCAACATGATAACTGTGTTTTACGATTATTTTTCCTTTGCTTGTCCATTTAATTTTATTCGTATTTAATCATTTGAAAAATGTTTAGAAAAGTGTTTAGAGAGGAAACACTTGAAAAAGAATGATAAATAAGTTTATAAACAACTATAAAAGAAAAAAACTTTTGATATATTTCTTTATTTTTATTTTGTATTTACATTGATTATTATATTAAAATTTTTGAATAACTTTTTAAATTACATTGCTAAGTTAATTACAATTATTAGAAACAATCCCAAGAAAAGTAACTACAATGTAGGTAATACATTAGTTAATTCTGGTGAAATTTCATATTTAAACTAATAACTCAACTGTTATGCATTAAGATATACACTTCTTGTTATTTTGCAATATTTGTATGACAAGCAGAATAATGGTTAAATGTGTTTCTAGATAACCCTTTTAATGGCGGCAATGTTTTGTTTTTATATCGAAATATTATTTAATGCAAATATTCTCTCAAACCACAAAGGTTTGTCTAAAACTTTAAATAAAAGATTGAATTCTTTACACCTAACTTGTATACAATATTCTTTATGAGTAATACATTGTATCCTTTTTTGCTATTGCAATTTAAATTATGTAAATTTAATGTTAATCGAATTAATTTGTTTTTGACAGCCAAAGAACTGTAAAATGTATCCCGTTGGTGATTTTACCAAGCCTTAGAAAATTTTCTGTATTATCATATATAATAAAAAATTCATTAAAAATAAATACGGTATAAGACGTTGTAAAACGTTTAAAAATAATAATATACTGATTTACGCATTTGAAATTCCAAGTGCACGCTGTATGAAAAATGGTATAATTTGTCAAACTAATTCTCTATTATGTAAATAATCACAAATTTTACGCTTAAAGCATATACATGATATTCCACAATGTTCTTATCTATATATTTCAAACAATTCACTAAGAGTTTTATCAATAAATACATACTTCACTGGGAACATTTCAGTACTTTCAAGATGAAGACAGTCATGACGATTATTTAACTTTATTCCTCAAAATTCATTTATATTTTTAATACACACTTCATATTAAGTTTTCGTCACTACATAACAAACTTGAAACATTGCCACTTTCAAAATATTTAAGATTTACTTTTCAAGTAATTATTTAATTCGATATGTCTGATTTATTATTACCTTATCTTAATAGAAATTGTATAAACTCCTATAGATAGTCTGTCTTATTTAGTATTTCGCAATAAGCTTCATATTTTTTCTCTTGTTAATGTTACAGTAATGTGTGTATTTGCACACAAGTGAAACATTTCTGCTTCAACATTAGGACTTGCAATAATACTCCAAGTACTGGTTTCCAGCAACTTGGGGTCTGGACCAATACAATCATGATCGCATTCATGATAAACATCTTCCCTACATCCATCACATATTCATTTGTTCCTGAAATCCCACTTTCCGAAAGCGTCCATTAAACATTCACTACTGACATACTTGAACGACAATTCTAAATTATGTCTCAAAGCTCTCTCGACTATGAAGGCTGTTCGGACTGTACTGTAGGTGATTGTGTTACGGTGTTTATATTCTTCTTGTGATGATACTTTTATTTCAGTTACAGCATCAAATACCGGTTCAGTCGTAACTCAAACAATATCACAAGTTAAATCTTTCTAAGAAGATTCCATGAGTTATTTATCTATTAATACGTATAAAAGAAGCGTTAAAATCATCTTAATTGTGATATAATACACATAATAGTAAAGATGCATGATGTAATAACTGCAATAACTTGGTAGTACTTACATCTAACACGCAAAATTACTATGTCACGCTAGAAAGAGATCGGAGTTTTATTAATGCTAATCAAGTTTAAATATTACTCTTATTTCTGTTCCGTCAATTTATTTTGACAACTAAATATATTCAGACGGGTTGAGGTGGATTGGTTCTTACAACTGAATTAAAATATTTACATAAATACAAGATGTGATAGTCTGCCTGAGAATTGAACCAATCAGCTCAAGTTATTACATGAAATTTATATAAGTTAATAGCAATTTAAGACATTATTTAACTCCGGTCATACTCATTAAAATTCCATTGATTTTAATGATTTAATAGCCAAACCAAAAGTTTAAATGAAACAACAAATATAATTAAACAACTTTAAGAAATATAAGTGTAAATCCTAGCACAAAGGCCTAAAGTGCTTGAGGAATACAAATTGTAATAATGCTGCCACTGGTAATCATTTAATGCTTATTAAATACAATAAAAAATATTCCAATTTACATATTTGTATCCTTACAGCGAACCAGTAATGATATGACAAGAGAAATAATTCACTCGCTACTAACGACTGAGTTAACGCGACTCGCAATGTCTCGTGGATAAAAGGAAATTACTATCCTTTTGGTAGAATTTACCTGAGTTTATATACACCATTTGTTTTTCACTTTTTATTTTTCTGTACTATTTTTGGGCTATCCTAACCACAAAAGGATGTTTTCTGTAAGTCAATAGGGAAGTCCTTGTAACTAACTTCACAAATATTTTAACCAAAGTATACATTTCTATTTCACAAATAGTTTCTTTTCAATTTCACTTCAACTTATTTTGTTTTAAAAATCTGGTTTATATCCGTATAGTATAAGTGAATTCTTTTCCTTGACAATTTTAAAAATAATTGTTTCAACAAAACACTAAAAGTTTGGTCTAGTCTCTACATTCACGTACGATTATGAATATATTCTCCTAAGTGATGCATTTAGACATATTTAGCAAGACTATCACTTGTTTATAAGCAGTATTGTATATTCTATTAGCAACACTCTTGGCGCCACGTCTGTCCCAGTCTCCTTTTGTACTAACCCCATCATCCGCACAACCTAACATGTTTAAAACGTTGAAGTCATTGCTCTAAGTTCCAAAGACAATTTTCACTTTCACATGCGAATTAGTTTCAAAGGGCACGAAAACTCAATTAGTCCCTTTAATGCGGTAAAGCACACGCCTCATCACAACCCTCCACTTTAATGAATACAGTATGTATTAGTTTTTCATACGTCTCAGAAAGTTTATATTCTTACCAACGAACTGTTAATATTTTCAAACTCAAAAAGTGTTCTGAATTTTAAAAGTAAATGATCGAGCAAAATACGAAAGAACACAAAATCCAGCATGGATAAAGTTTATTCCCTCTAATAAATTTTATACTGATGTCAATCTGACGGATCTTTTAAAGTGTGGTCCCAGGTTCAAGATTATATATATAAAATGTATCATGCATCATTTTGTGCGTTATCATATGTAGTAAGCTGTTACCTCGAATTGGATATTCCCCTTAAAAGTGCCAAACTGAAATGGGCTGGAGTTGTAAAGCCACCAGCAAAAGTACCTCTCTCTAAGTCCCTGAATTGTATTACTTGTGGTCCAGATAATTTGCAGCTGTGTGAACGCCCGGACTGATGCAACACAACATACAAATTACTTCTCTCGGCACTGATAGCAGTTGGTAGCACTATGTCCGGTCTTTATCCGAAGAAAATTGTAAGAAGGTGACACATGAAACAGATCTGCATTCTCCAAAATGATCCCCATTCTTTATGGTTCGGACGAATCTTGATGTTCTTCAATGAACACCTCATATTATTCTAAATACTGCTGTGTATGTAATGTAATATTTCGTTATATACTGTAGGTTCAGAGAAATAAAAATACGACCAAGGAAAAATAAGGAATGGCTAAAAGTAGATGAAGATATCAAATCTAGAACAACTATAGAAATAAGTTTACAAATGATTGCATTTATTGACAAATTTCTCTAATTTTCCTCATTCGAACATGTTTTATTTTCTGGAGAGGAAATATTGCTTCTCACACTGAGCAGTCCTTGAAATTGTTATTGAAACATTTGAAAAAAGTTTGAAACTGACCGGGATTTAAACTTGAGTCCGATGATTACAAGTTCAATACGCTAACCACTTACCTAACGCGTCACTTCATATTCCACTTAACTTTTAGCTAGTTAAATTCGTTTCATGTCAGATTTAAGACAAGATATTAATGTTCATATAAGGAGACGTTTCTCCTGTGAGTGTCACAATCACTTACTCGAGGTTTCATTCTTTAACTCAAAAACTAGTTATATAGACCCCGTCACTCAGAAAAATATTACAAAACGTTCTTTAAGTTTAGTCTATCTCATAGTTTTTAACGTTGGTAAAAATTTACATTACTACTATTGTTTCTCACCGTAACGCCTAATTTCCAAACAAGAATAGGCGGTAGACATTGTTTTCCCTATCTTTGAACTGTAGATATATAAAAGTATATTGTCTTCCATAACTACTAGATCCTACCATTGTATGTGCTTTGTTTGTAGTAGGGTGGTAAAAAGTGGAAATCATATCGCAGAGAAATCGGGGTTCGAATTCTGTCGTAACAACTATTTTTATCCGAAGATATTGATTACGTAATTCGTATTTTAATTATGTTAATTCTTTCTATTAGTATTATTATGATTATCATTATTGGAAATTAGAAACATGGCTGCTTAGTTTCTATTTTATAAGTTTTAGCTTGATTTTCAAGTCTCAAATAGTAAATTGGTTTAGACATAAAGATTTCTTGCCTTAGTAGCAGTGGAAGAAGGAGTCGTAGCAGAAACTTACAAGCAATTGCTGGGAAAGTTTTGTGATTAACCATTCGTATGTTTGATCCATACTAACGATATACCTTACGTATACGTCAATTGTTCGATAAGCACATTCCATTCCCAGACAGTACGACTTAAGTGTGAAAGGGCCAGCATCAGCTGTCGTTGTAAGTGTCGATATTACAAATGATAAAAAATATATCCAGTCCAATCCATATTGGAGAAATGAAAATTTCTAATCGTTGGCCCGCTCAAACATACTTTTAATACAAATTTTCTGTTTATTACGGCTTTTGTGAAATGAAGAAAAATCAAACTTATAATTTAGCAATACCAAACTCAATGTACGCCGTGCCGAAAGCGTCTGTGGACCAGCGGTGAACAATTCGAGTCATCTCGGCAAAAATTGTAAACCCGAGATCCACGATCCGTTGTAGAACCACTTCCGTTTTGAAAATTATACCACCAGCTTATCCTCCTCGGCTGTGATAGCAGGTAAAAATTTACACGACTGTAATTACATTGGTCATTCATGACCGAAAAGTAAGAAAATGTGGTAGTGGGTGCGTCACACAGTAAGGTATCATATTTGATTCCTTAGGTCTCAAGCAAGCAAATACATGAATTCCGTGCCTAAAAATTTAAATTAGTAATTATGCATGTATATAGTGAAAGTGGTAAGAAACAATGTTATAATTACATGTATATACAATATTTAAGGTTTGATTACATTCTAAAGAAATAAAATAAAGAAGTTAAATATTACAATATGCATTTATTATAATAGTGTTCCAATAATAAATCCATAAAAGTAAGCAGTTTTCTCATTTCTAAAAACTTACATCGAATATTTTAACTATTGTCTTAGTTATAATTTCAAGTTATCTTCGTATGTTGTTTTACATTTTGTGAAATATAGCAAAGCAATATCTTCCACTAAATGGTATATGTGACAAGATGAGCATCGTACAAATGTTAACCCCTTCAATTTTTCATCTGTATTTTGACCTACTAGCCTGGGTTTCGGGATTCTTTTCTGGCATATGTTCTGCATGGCGTGTTGTTGTTTTCTTAGGAGGCACAGGAAAATATTGTCTCTGTTTTCTTTTCCCTTTAACGTCTTCTTCACCACTGGGGTTTTCTGTTGAACTTGCTTCAGCGGCAGAATTCGTATCAAATATCAGATCTTGTGCGATTGATAACTTGGACTCATAGTAATCAAGAATATCTTTTCTTGATATTTGGTGGCCTTTAGCCTCTTCACGTTATTCAATCCACCTTGCTGCTGCTACAAAATCGACGAAGTGAAAACACATCTTACAGTCCACGTTTTGTGCCTTGATTTGATGCGATTTGATGATCGTCTCTTTCTTTAGGTCCGAAATTCCCAACCTCGTTTTGAATCCATCGGGCCACTTGCCCGGTTGTGCATCATCTTTCGGGAAACAACCAAAAAAAGCAAGCGCCGTCTTTAGAAAAATCACTTTTAAAAAATCATATCTACATTTTTTGTAAAAGTTAGATACCAAAAACTGAGTTTTGCAGTAAATGTGTTCTCAGTTCCAGTATGAATCTCATACTTTGCTCTACTTACATTTAAAAGGACAAATGTCAAACTTGAAAATATCCTTGTTTTAACATTTATTTTCCCATATTAGACATTACTGAGCCATAAAATGAACAGGTGAACAGGTGACAATTATCCGTGGGGGCTCTACTGTCTCCAGTCTCCATATATTCATACATATATATATATATATATATATATATATATATATATATATATATATATATATATATATATATATATATATATATATATATATATATAAGATGGGATAAGTGGTGCATGTGCACTCCCTTCTTCCTTGTAAATATAAACTGTCGCAAGTGAGAAACTAATAACAACAAATTCGAAAACTTTCTGCCGTCATGTAAATCTGATGATTCTTTTGCATGATACAACTATCAATCATTGTTCAAGTGTCCATGGTTAGCGAAATGCCTGATCTAAAGAATCAAATTAATTTTATAATGCAAATCGATATAAAGACGGAGTGGAGCAACTGGTAAAGCTTTGACTCCGATCTCGAAAAGTCGTGGGTTTATTTCCCGAGACCGGATACAGTGTTTGAGGGTCGTTTCCTTATTCACACTACACATACCTGAAAGCAGTGAAAAACATATTTAACTCAAATGTAGTGGTGCCCCTCTGTCATAAAATCTTTTGTCCGGCCAAATATACGCGGACATTACTTGACTTCTAAATGCATATTCTTTTTTAACGTATTGTGTTTCATATTAAAGAAAAAGAGTTAAAAATGAAAAGAGTTAAATAAAAATTACGTAACATTGTTGGATTACTGCATTAATATTCAGATACTTTGATTGATACTGAAATATTTGACAAAATCTCATGGAAGCCTTCAATTTTAATTACTTTTGCTCCTTCCAACTATGGAACACATGAAAACTGAAAAGTTTATTTCAAGTACAAAATTAATGGGCTCCAAGTAAAAGATTTTACAGAATAAGGATTCAGAGACCCTATGATAGAATTGTGTTGCATGAGTCACTAGTATACAGAATGAGGTTTAAGGAACCTTCATTAGTAGGGTATACATATAGGTCCTAGGGCACTTTTTCCCCCTCCCAATATTTTTTGACCAGCACACAGGAAAGCACAAAGCATTTACAGAAAGGATCCAACTCATTATACATAGCATTAAGTATTTAGATAACAACAATGCTAAAGTGAGATTGAATAGATTTTTATGACATTTAAAATCATAAAAACTTACATCTAAAAATCTTACAATGGGATTTTACACAAAATGCATTTACAGAATCTTAATCTTCAGTTTCTAAGCTTTCATTTGACACTTGAAGGATTAAAATCGGTTAAAAAGTAACTTAAAAAATTCAATGAGAAGGAATGTATAATAAATAGAAAACAGATGATCTATCACTGATTAATTTGAATGATTCCCCTACCAGCGCTAGAACGCTCTAACACGAGATCATAAGAAATAGGTTAAATAAATGTTTAAAAGATCAGAGTTTATTTCAGCAAAAAATTGCCGTCGCAGAAATCCTAGGATTCACCTGAGAGGTCAGCGCTTGTGTTTGTTGTTGTTGTTTCCCCAGATAGATCCCAGGATTTTTTTGTTCAATATCAATGTATCTTCCTTCCTTACTTTGAGGCATGTAGGTGAACTTGTGGCTTTCCACCCAGCCTCGGTATAGTCACGTATCTTAATACGAGTCACAACATTCACCCACACAGCTCACAATCTTGTTGTCCTCATTCCAGGTTTCCCCTTTCCCTGTCCTTCTAATTTGTTGGTTCCAAGCATCAGAGATGCCCAGCCACATCCCACACATGAGTCAGAGGTTGGGACCCTGTAGCCATTTTGAGTTGGTACACAACCTTTAGCTCAATTTACTTTTCAATTCCTTTAGAATTATACAATTATACAATCTACAAATTTATACCCCGGCCGCAGATATAAATTCGCAAGTCCTCGGCAAGGATTTCAACCTACGTTGTCAGTAACAAATCACAAGCTTTATGGAACCGCGCGCCAACCAACTGAGCTATTGGCTAACGCTGTATGTAGGAGAGAAAATTCACTTTCTTATTCACACAAGAAGAAACTGATGCATCATGACAGAGCCATCTCTTAGAGAAGCGTATAACTATTTTAAGAGTTTGGCAAAAGCAAGAGCCATCTATTAGCAAAGTGATAAACTAAATGATACGCAACGCCATCTATTGCGTAAGTGGGTAACTGCTTGAATATGTTCACCTAGCCGGCAAATTTAAAACGAAAAATATGAAAATTATGGTTATTTTGTCTCCTATAAGAGAGAAAGAGCTGATATTTAATTTTTGGCAATCAGTGTTTGACTAACCCATTAGTGTTTTCAACCTATATAATTAAAAATCATTAAGTTAATAACATATTTGGTTCTAAGTTTGCAACACTAAAAAAATTCAGACATTTGAAAAAATACTAGCATAATCAACATAAGATTCAAATACTTTTTTAAAGAATAACATTTTCCCGAAAACTCAAAAATAAACCCGTAAAAGTTCCCGAAATTTTGAATTTGTTATTACTTCGTCAAATGTTAACCCACTTTTAAAATTCAAACAACAATCAAGAGAGAAATAAATTTACTATCTTGCGAATGTCTTGTACGTTGCAAAACTCTAAAGATATTATTACATAACTCAAATAACTCTCTTATTTACATATGGATCTTTAAAATTCAAATGGCATTGCGTTCTGTATGTCTAAAGGTCTTAGCTTTATAGCCTTGTAACCATAAAACTCTTAAAATCAATTAACTATAATTTAAAACATACTTAAAATTACAAGTTTGGGTACTGATAATGGAATTTTCTCTTAACTTCGTTCCCTATAGGAAACAATGATTTCTTAAACTCAGACCATTGGTCATAGTTCAAGCTGAATAAACAACCATCAATTTCAAAGACGACTTCTGTGCCTTCTTGAACATTTTTCTTAATTACATTGAAATTATTAGTAAGAATATATTTCTTTTGGGGGTCCATACTAACGACTCCATTTTTTGCTTTTCAATCAATTCTGTTACTTCTTAGATTCATCTTTAAAGAACAGCTGGTGTATTTTATAACCATCAGAAAGATATTTCATTCCATCATATCTCATAAACAGTTTCTCACTTTTCATTTCTTTTAAAACTTGATCAGTATTTTCATCATATGTGTGGCAATAAGTTTTTGTATTTCTCATTTAGATGTACTAATATCCTTTCCCCAGCGAATTTTGTTTGTATCAATTTCCATGAGGTTGTTTCGCATGATTTTCCTTCTTCCAGATCTTGCATTTTAACGAGCTTGAAAATGTTAATTTCGTTTTTCTTGTTTAATTGTGAGGCCATTTCTCATTTATTGTATAAAACATTTAAAAATTTGTAGTGATTGTATCTCGTTATATATATAGTTAATTCTATCAACAATGTATTTTATATGTTGGTCTGTTAATTCTCCATTCATTACTTTAATAACATTGAGCTCATCCTTAAACATAGCAATTTGAGTAACCTTTTTTATATAATATTCTTTCTTCAAAGCTATTTAAATTGTGTTGATAAACCAGTGATAACGGCAGAACTAGATGCAAATGTTGTTGTAATAATTGAATAGACTGTAAGAGGAATAAATATATTAATAAACCCCGTTGAAGCAGAAAGTAGTGTCGAAAATGCAATAAGAGTAACAAATATATTTTAACCTCTTAAATTTCCTCTTATTTTTCGCTAGTAAATTTTGAAGTGTTAATATCGTATCCTCAATTAACAAAATTAGATTCTCTCTGGAATGTTATCTGGTATATTCATTTTATTAAATAAATTTTAAGATCATTTTTAAATTATCGGCTTCATTAAATAAACACAAATGGAACGATTCGATCCTATTAAACAAATTATTCTACTCATTTAGGTTAAACACAAACGGAACGATTCGTTCCTATTAAACAAATTATTCTATTCATCTAGCTTAAACACAAGTGCAACGATTCGTTCCTATTAATCAAATTATTCTAGTAATCTAGCTTAAACACAAATGGAACAATTCGTTTCTAAAAAACAAATTATTCTAGCCATCTAGCTTAATCACAAGTGGAACGATTCGTTCCTATGAAGCAAATTATTCTAGACATCTAGCTTAAACACAAGTGTAACGATTCGTTCCGTTTCGTACGATTTGGATCACAATCTGTTTATCTTCTTGGATTATATATAGGTTTTTATGATAATTATCATAAAAACACTTACAAACTAAACAAATAATTGATTTATAATTTCTCGATTAATTTTTTTTTTCTTTTTGAACATAATATTCAAGATTTTTCTTGCCAATCACTACAACATAACAAATCGTTTTATCTTGTACATCGCTTTCAAAATTAACAGTTAATTTCAAATTGGTTCTATCATTTACAGTTACTGATTTATGCTTGCTTGTGATAATCACAAACATCGGTCTATTTCCTAAAAACTCTTTAGGGTAATAAAACATCTCAGTTTTTCCAATTGTAACTCTCTTGTATATTATATACATTTCGTAAGCTTTGAGATATTTATGCTTTTCAGAATCTAAGTTCAAAGATTCTAAAGGAAAACACTAATTTCTAGAATTACGAAAATGGATATTCTGTACTTTACAATGATCAAAATACGTTGAATCTCTTTCTTGATTATCATTCCAATAAGTTTGGAAAAATGCAATCATAAAATTAGGTATATCAAATTCGCTTGTGTTGAATTGTGTGGTTGGATAAAATTCCAAATATTTGCCTGTAACTGATTTCTGTAAACATTGATATGTGTTAAAAGAAATAGGAATCTAACCTTCTTTTAACATGTTAGATCTTAGCAAGGTAGCATATTTAGGTTCATAATTAAAAATACGCATTCTCAACTCCATATTTGCAATCTTATCTTTACCTGGATGTGGTTGATCATTCTCATAAGTTCCATCCTGCTTTTAAGTTTTCCAAATATCAAATTCATTATCATCAGAACCAATTCTTTTAAATGTATATTTTAATCCTCCTTTCCACATAATATCTTTATAATCAGAACAAAATCCTGGAAAAAGCCTTAGTAAAAATACTAATTCTTCATCCGTTCTTCACCATGTAATTCCTTCCCATCCCCATTCATCATAATGATTTGCTTCTGGCTTTGAAATTCTACATGTGTTTACAGCTGTCGAAGTTAAACCAGGATAATCTATAATATCCAATATTTGCCCATACTTATTAACTTGTATTTGAGAAAACAGATGTGGGAAGAAGTTATTAACAAGTCTAATATTTTGACCAGAAGTGTATTCTCCATTAGCATTTGTACCTCTAATTTCAAAAGTTACATAAATATCAGCATAATAAGGATGAACGAACCCAACCCCAACATCTATATCAAACTCAATAGATCTGTTTGGTTTATTTAAATTTTCGATTGTCTTCTGATTAGGTTTAAAGGATTGTAATTCATATGAATCTGTCTTATCCATATTTATTATAAAAAATATTGTTATCGTTTTATGAATTCAACCTACAAAACAAACTTAAATATAAGTTCCCCAAATATCCTTATTCCTATTCACCTTATTAATAATTTCTGAAAAACTATATCCATCTGTAAACATTTTTAATACTGCATAATACATACATACTACTACACAATAGTAATATATATACATTTTTAATACTACATAATACTACATAACATTTTTAATACTTAAATGCCCACAGATTACCTCGTTAAAATGTTGAATACGATTGCTACTGTAATTTATATTATGACCAAGGTAGTTTACAAGTATCTTTGGTGGATTACCTACGAACGAAACAAACACATACTTTCTATTTACTTGTTTCCAATAGCAAATACAATGAGTTCCTACATTTTTAGACATATCAAAATTAAAAATAGCACACCCATTCTTCCTTGGTTGTTTAGGTAATTCATCACTCATAAATATACCTCTAAAGTTTCTTATCCTAAGCTGTTTAAAAAGATGAATTAGATCTATGTCACTTAAGGCTTTGATTTATTTTTCATTACTGTTTTAGGCTTTAAGTTCTTTGGAAGCTTAACAACTTGTTTCTCTTCCATTGCTAAGTTATGTCTCATTTGTTCTTCTAATTCTGCTTTATTCTTTTTCACATCTTCTATCGTTTTGACCACAGTAGCAACTCCAGCAGTAGCAGAACCAAGAGCACCTATTAAAGATAGAATGGTTGGAATAGTAAATATAAAACCTCCATAGTGAACTTTATTATCGTTTGCCCTTATTTTTTGTTTATTTTCTTAACTTGAGGTAAAAAAAGAGTTAAATGCATTTTTGCAACTTTTTTCATCTTTTTAGCTTTATCATTTATCTGTTTCTTAGTTAAAATGTGATCAATATTTAATTGTTTAAGTTCCTCGATAGGAATTGTAAATTTGAAACTTATATTTATTAAAAAAATCATACTTAACTTCATACTTATATTTATTAAAAAAATTATAGTAAAATCCATAAAAAATAAACACAGTATTTATAAACCTAAACCAAACTTTACTTTTGCATTCATAGCCAAAGCAGTTCCCAAAGCTGGTACTCGTTCTGTTATCAAGCTTGCATCTTTAGCAAAAGCTATTTCCCATGCTTTATTTTCTAATTCTTTGTCTGCGATATGTCTAGAAGCTATATCTTTATTATCTCTGTAGTAAATATCATGTTCTCTACAAGCTTCATCTAATGGATTAATACCTTTATCTCCTCTTTCTAATCTTTCTTGCAGCTTAGTTCCCCGACAACAGTAAGAAAATGCTCGAATATCCATTTCGAATGGAAGTTTATTAACCAAATCATTTAGTATTCCTTTTCCATACTTGTCACTGTTCCAAAATTTTGGTGGTAACGTATTCAATATCCTTATCAAATTACCTATAAACTTTGGTCATTAGGAATAAATTGTATGAGTTTAGAAATAATCATATCCATTATGCCTACTTTCTCATTATAAAAGTTATTATTTCCAGCTTTTTCTTCTCCATCTATAACTATTAACCTATCTATTAATTTTCTCACATCGTCCAACCATATATATTCTTTAGGTAATTCATTGTATATTTTTATTCCTTCTCCACACTTTGGTGTTTTCTTTCTTGGTGGTGTTGGTACTAGTGTTGGTTTTATATATCTTGACAAATAGGTTTGATAATTTCTTTGTATTTTTCACTTCTACTAGATCGTTGATTTCTTGTATTTGGATCATTGTTATGAAATACTACATTAGAATCAATAATTATTTGTGTATATTTTTATAGATCATCTTCATTATAATTTTTGTATTATGTTTTGTTAGTAATTCCCTTAAACCTTCTGTTCCTGTATAATGTCGATTATTAATAACTAAATCATCAACATGAATTTTAACTTCCGTATCCCCAATCGTATGCACGATTTTTCCATCATCATCATATGGGTGATTCCAAAACTTTTATCATCTCTAGTTGCATAATATCTCGAAGCAATCTTACCAAAATGGGTAGCTGGTAAAGTTTCTATTCCTTCTACTTTATACTTAAATTGTTTTTTCATATGTTTGATTTCTTATGTTATGGGCGTATCACTTTCACTTATTGAACTCTCATACATAGGAGGAGTTACTAATAAGCTTGAATCTACTTTTGCGCTTTTATTTACAACTGGAATTAAGTCTTGAATTAAATTTTTATTTTCTTCTGCTACTTTTGATTTGTCCTAAACCCTCAGGTGCAACTATAACACGTTGATCTTGTTCTTTATATTTTTCATACTTCGATTAGCTTGTTTAGTTTCCTTAAATCTTTTAACAAGTTTTTCTTTTAACTTTATATATTTCTTAGATTCAACAGCGCTTAACTGGCTCATTTATTATATATAAATAAAAAATAGAAAAAATTAATACAACATACACGCTTAGGTATATTCAATCACGTTTCGCTCCAGTCTATATTTTTAAAAAGTCTTTAGTTTTATTTCTGTATTTGCCGGTATTCGTTTTCCTAGTCATATCTATTGTTAAGAAAGCATGCTCTTTTTCCCAAGACATATTGCATAAAGATTGTAATTTTTCAAACGACATGTCTGATCCAACAAATTCATCATTTATATGCTTTAAATTTGTGTTACCCTGTCTAAAGACGCAAAGAAAATTTAAGTTGTCTCTTATTAGCTGTTTTGGTACATTAGAATATGTTTGTCCGAGATATAATCAGCTCAAAGTTTTATGACGACCTCGATTAAAATATTATCTAACGTGGTTTTGTTTTTCTAAAATGAAATCATCAAAGACTACCACAGAATCATTCTCACATTCATCTAACGTAATAATCTCTTCGTTGTTTCCTCTTACTACTGCTATTGTATCTTTAATATTACATTCTATATCTTGAAAGAGTTGTATTAGACGTTGGTATTTAGGTTGATGTTGGCTTTCAGAATAGAAATATGAATTTGTATATTTTAACCATTCAAGTACTAACAAAAATTATAAATCATTTGCGTTGTTTTTCCACATCCACTAGGTCCAACTATTAGACTTCTTATATCATCAGGTAACAGCACACCTCTCTTTCTTTGTTCTTTATTCTGTTAACCTTACTTTAATATCCAATTGTCCATTTTATTATTTATTATATAATCAATAAAAGTATTTAATTAAAATGTTTTTTCATCTGTATTAAACATGTATTTGCATTATCCATTTGAAAAGAACTTAGAAATAGCTCTTTCAGGATTTTACACAACATACTTAACTCCAAACAGTACAGAAAAAAGTAATAAACTAACACTTTGTAGTAACGAAACTAACTATACTATGTTTTCAAAACAACCCATAGTTCAACATGCTCAATATAATTTAAAGAATGAGAAGAATATATTAAATCAAATCTTCCATACTTCAACGATGATTTTAAAAATATTAAATTTACTAAGAGCAGAGAGTAAATAGAGTTAAAATATTTAGTGAACGTTGTGGTATAACCTGAAATAGCATTAATACGATATTAGGTTTTAGTGAGATAAACTTGACCAAAAAATAGAACATGTTGGAGATAAGATACCAAAGTTTCATCCATTTGATACTATAAATATTCACTGTGATTTAGCAAATGTATGATTTTGAAACATAATGATACAAAACATAACGAAACAGATTTAATTGCGAAGTTTAAAACAAATGCAGAATTTAGAGAACCAATAATATACGTACCTAGAGAAAAGATTTTTTTCCCAATACATCACAACAAATTTAATAATTTCAAAGTTTCAATTCGAGATGAGAATGCTGATTTGATTGGTTTTGGTGGAGCTCGTATAACTGTTCTTCTCGCTGTTAAATAGATTTAAATTTTGTATATAATAAATATGGATATCCTTGGTAATGTTAAAAGTAGGAAGAATGATGCTATTAGTGAAGAGCCCAAAAACCTTATTGATCTAGATAAAGTTTTTACATCAAATAATAGAATATGGTTTGATTTTAAAAAGGAATGAATTGTTAATGTACCTGATGCTATTGACCAACAAGATGTAGTAACTTTTCATCAGCTTGAACCAATAAATAGTGGATTAGAAAGTGATAGAAACAAATTTGAGAATGTATTAAAATCATTACAAAACACATACATAAAGATAGATGATATTAACGCTTTTCGCAAAGAATATATGGAAGAAATCCAAAAGACTAATAATAATATAGTTCTTTTGTTTAGTGCAAAGATTCCTATATCAAAATTCAATAAATACAAATCGGAAATGTCATCGCAGTTAGAGAATGTTGTTAGAAAGAATAATATAGATAAATTTGTTACAAAAGAAGATTTCAAAAAGTCAAATAAAGAAGCAAATATGTTCATTATGAAGAAAGAAACTATAAATATATTATGTCGATGGAGAACCAAGAATGTTAAAAACCCAATCTTTAGAATATTTAATATATCGAATGGTTATAAATTTCTCTATAATGGGAAAATAATGCATATGAAACTAAGTTTGGATAAATACGATCTACATTTATTTTTGAACGATACTTTAGTTGAAACGTTTCCTTTAGACGTTAAAAATGGTGATATAATTACGTTTCAAGCATATAAAAATTCAGCTTTCGAAGAAGGACAATTACTATCTGTTATTATGTAAGGAGAAAGAGAACTTAAATGATTTTCTATATAATAAACAGGATGTATTGTGTTAAGTGCAAGAAATCAACAGATACGAAGAAAAATACCATTAGAATAGAGCAAACAAAGAATGGAAGATATTTTAAAAACGTATTTGTTCTATATGTGGTGTTACTAAATCTCAATTCGTTAAAAAAACATTGACTAGAAGAAGGTAAAGGTATTAGAGTAGACATTATAGATGAAATTCGCAAACCTTCCAGAAAGAATTATCCTAGGTTAAGTGTTATTGTTAAAGGTATAGATGATTTATGGCAAGCTGATCTTGTCGAAATGGATAGCGGAGTATTAAAAGGTGTTTCCAAATTAAATAATGGCTATAAGTATCTGCTAACAATTATATATGTGTTTTCGAAATAAGCGTTTGCTGTTCCTGTCAAAGATAAGAGCGGTAAGAATGTTAGAGAAGCATTTGAATCCATATTAATAGCGAGAAAACCTAGTAACTTACAAACTGATCAAGGCAAAGAGTTCTACAGTAAAGAATTTAAGATGTTGGTGGAGGAAAATAAGATTAATCATTACTCAACCTATAGTGGTAAGAAAGCTTCTGTTGTTGAAAAATTTATTAGAACGCTTAAACAAAACATGTGGAAGAAGTTTACAACAATTAAATTATAAATGAATAGAGATATTACCAACACTAGTTAGCGAATATAATAATCAAATTCATAGAACAATTCGTTTGAAGCCTTAAGAAGTTAACAAGAAGAATGAACGAACAATATTGGAGAAAGTGTATAAGAAAGAATATAAGCGTGTTAAACCCAAATGCAAATTCGACGATTATGTTCTTATAAATAAATCGAAAAGATTATTTGAGAAAGGATATACACCTATTTGGTCAACAGAAGTATTTGTTATTAGCGAAGTTATTCTATCTAATCCACCTACGTATAGAATTAAAGATTTATGAAAAGAAGATGTACAAGGCAGAATTTACGAATCAGAACTATTAAAGACGAAACTTAAATATGAATACTTGGTGGAAAAGGTTTTGAGAAAGAAGGGTGACAAAGTATATATTAAACGATTAGGATTTGATGATTCCCATAATAGCTGGATAGATAAAGGTAATGTTATAATGTAAATATAAATGTTGTATTTTATGGAATAATAACCATGAAAGGCTAGTATATTATAATAAAAAATTAAGTGGACCGAATTCGTACTACTTTGAAAACTCATCTTACTTTATTAAACTTATTAAACTAGGAACTTTATTAAAGCAACTTACAAAATAAAACTTGCAGATAGCGAGGAAAAATAAGTTAAAAAATTATTTGCTAAACAATAAATATGGTTACTATGGACAGTTT
Source organism: Thermobia domestica (assembly GCF_964235325.1). Classification (NCBI taxonomy): domain Eukaryota; kingdom Metazoa; phylum Arthropoda; class Insecta; order Zygentoma; family Lepismatidae; genus Thermobia; species Thermobia domestica. The sequence goes on from NC_137457.1 coordinate 104,729,136, forward strand.
TCTTAGTTTAAACTATATTTGTTACGAACAAATTAATGATAATTATTGGTATTGTATTGTTAGTGATTTCAAATTGATTATAGATAAGAGTACAGGATATGTCAAAGCTACTAAGTTGTGTCAAAATGGAGGAAAGAATTTAAACATTGGACAAGGTTATATAAATCAAAAGATATTATAACAAGAAATTAGATGGGCCAGATCTGCACCACCAAAACTCATTTTACATAGTTGAGTCAAACGGAACAAATAAACAAGGTCTATTATTATCAGGAATAAGAAAAGAATTAATATTGAGTATCTCGTTTTGGATTTCAAATGAGTTTTGTGATAAGTGTTACAACATAATCGAAGATTACTTCGCACAAGACTTTAAACAGATTCAAGAAGACCGAAAAGAGTTGCAAATAAGAGTAGGGAAAATAGAACAAACCATGGAGAGATTGAGAATTCAAAACGAGGGCTTAGAAGATATTGCAGCACCATATACAGACGATAACTCAAAAGATAATTGCCTAATAATATACAAGAAGAACAAACTTAATGATCCTTTCCCTTATTATCCTATCAGATGCCAAAAGAGAAGCCTATATAAGCCTCTTAATGAAGCAGAGGAAAAATATCCGAATCATGAGATAATATACGAAAAGTTTGGAGATCCTAACAGTATTAAACTATTCAACCTAATGCAGCAAGAGCTTGATATTGGTAAAGGTAAAGGTAATGTGTTTTGGAGATCCCTATCAGAAGAAGATTTGGTTAAAGAAATTGATGATTTATATGATCGGTTAATATCTAATCCTTATAAAAGTTTTAAATATAACTTTTATGATTAATATTCATAAAAGCTTAACGTTAATCTACACTAACCTAATTCCAGTCTTCTTCTTCATAAAAAACATGTTATCAGTATCATGATTTTGAGAATATCTAGAATAAACTGGGTTATCAAAATCAAGTTCTTCTGTAGAATATTCAATATCGTTGTTGTCGCTGTTGTCGTTGTTGTTGTTATGTATAACCGCTCTACACAAAGGACAAGTGTTATTATTTCCTAACCAGGAAAGGATACTTTCAACACAGAACACATGTTCGCATGTTGTTTTAAACAATTGAGTTTTTGTTTCTTTGCATATTAGACATTCTTCTGAGTTTTGTATTAAGTGTAAACCTGATGAAAGTAATATTAGTTTGTTTCTAAGGGGATTGCTAACATGCTTATTTACTCTTAAGAATTGAACTATATGGATCTTGTCTTTGATCGCTATTAGAAAGTTTTCAGAGAACCTCCTATTCCAACAAGTATATCTTGCTTAAATCTAAGCCTTTTCTTTCAAACTCGAGAATGAATTTTTCGCTTTATCATCTAAACTAACTTTTGGCCAACAAACTTTATTTTGGTATTTTCTCACATGTGTTTCATCCAGTTGTGGTGTAATAGCTTGCCAATCGATAAGATAATTAAATTCGCTAAATAAGGTTGTTAGTTCTTTTCCTTCAATGTAACACCTTTTAGAAACTATATTCCAACGAAGTTTTTCTTTAAAGCTTTTTTAGAAACGCAAGTTTAAGCAAATTTTAATGATGAGAGATTATATCCCAATTTAAGTATTCTCTGAATTGTGTAAAAAACTTAATAGCTTGTTTCTGTGTATACTTTCTCCAGTTAATATTTCTCTGAACGCAAGAAAATCAATCTCTTATTTAAAGTGATTAGGAAAATCTTCACTCATTTGTCGAGTATATCTTACGTGTAGTAATCCCAATGAATATGTTGTCTTGTATGTTCTTAATGTTTTTATACGAATTCTCTTTTTATATGATGATAACATCTTGATCAATAACTTGGTTCACACAATTTGTTCCAGGACAATTTATCACCACACTTGTTAATGATGTTTTCGTGTTTAAGTAGGTCTTTTCTTTTTTGATAATCTGACCCAATCGATGTGTTCTTCATGATTTTCAATAAACGCAAATGATTGTTTATGGTTTGATGTAACTGAACGTCAATGTACCATGTTTTTAAAAAGTATGTAGGAAGTCATTGGATAAGTTCTTTATTGTTGAAATTTGCTTCCATTCTTCGAAATTTCGACTATTAAGTACACCTATAACTATATTTCTTGAAAGTGGATTCTGAAAGTAGTTTACGATATGTTCAGGATTTAATTATTGAACCATGTCTTTTATAAGTTCAGTTAGTTGTTGTGAATTTATTGCACTTGTTTTAGCTTGTTCATTTGGTTGTTGTGAATTTGTGGTAGTTGTTCTTAGATACTTTTTTCTGTGCTCTTTGATTAACGTTATAAGTTCTGCTTTCTTAAGCTTTGAATAACCATGTATTCCTTTCTGTCTGCAGTATTGTTTAAGTTGGGGAATGGATTTCCTTTCCATAGTCTCGTTTTGTATATAAATTAAAAAAATAATAATCATTTTTGCTTATTTTCTATATAATAAATATGGAGGAACATTGTAAATTGATACAAAATAAGCTTATCCTTATTCATCAAGATCTTAAACTCATAACTAGAAATGAAGATATTAGTAATAGAAGAAGAAATGTTATTAAAAGAAAGATTTACACCAAAAAAATGGGATAGCGATAAAGAGATTGAGTCCACAAATGATGGTGAGAAGGCAGATTAAAAAAATGAATAATAAAAATGAATTATTTTTCATTAAATCAATAGTAGCTTTGATGGGTCTCCCCCATGAAAGCCATGTACTAATACAATATGCTAATAGACATTGAGATTTCCTTGGTCGCATGAATATTAGCTGTTGCAGTAGAAAACGAAAATGATTAAAATTATTTTTATATAATAAAAAGTGGTATAGTAATAATGAGTTTAATTAAGCATACAGTAATAAAATTAAAAAAACTTGTGTAAAGAAATTATTCCCGATTAAGAAAAGCAGAACTAATAGACCGTATTAAACAGCATGAAGATGAACAAAACATATTAAACTTTAACCAAACCTTTCGTTTTCCAGAAGACATTTTTGAAAAACCAAAACCTAAAAGATTAAGTAGGAAGAAAGCTTTAAAACTGTTCACGTTTAAAGAAGATGTATTTGAAGAAACTAAACCAACACGTATACCCTTCAAAGTGTAATTAGAAGAAACAGCATTCAAGAAGCGTTTACAAACTATTAAACTTAAAAATACAGGCGGATATAAATATCCAATACATTTTGTAGAATGGAAGAGTTGCTATTAACAAAGTCGAAGAGGAATTAAAATTTCACCCTGTTAAAGTTAACCTTGTTTTCATTTCTGATTATATAAAAGATAAAGTATTACAAGACCGCAATTTCAAAACATTGAAATATTGTGATAGAATCGAATTTCCTGTAGAATTAAAAGATATAGTTAAGTTTGAAAGAAGAAGTAACATTTCAATTAACGTGTATCGTCATGATAAAAGTTTTAAGATCTACCCACTTCAAATTACAAAAAATAAGCAGGAAACTCGTATCAATTTACTATATGTAAAAGATGGAAAAACAATCATTTTTGTCAGATAAAAACTTGTCAATACTAATAAGAAGTCAGGTAACAAAACACGAGGAAAAACTATACTTCTGCGATAGATGTTTAACAAGACACTTTCGAAATGAGAAGCAGGTACAAAACCATGAGCTATATTGTAACGAACATGAGGCTATTAGAATAGAACTTCCTAAATCATATGACAATCAAATAGAGTTTCAAAACCATAATCGATCATTAAGAGTTTCATTTGTGATAATCGCTGACTTTGAATGTATCTTATGTAAGTAAAAATAAAGCATAATTGTACTAAAACAGTAAAATATGAAAAGCATGAAACAATGAGTTTTTGTTACTATGTCAAATCTTCAAACGGAAACTATAAAGCCCCTGTTAGTTCTATAGCTTCAGATGCTGCAAAAGTATTTATTGAAATGTTACAAAAAGAAGCAATATAAATTATAAAATGATAGTTATGAAAGGTTGAAATTATGAAAGTATAGTAAAATGAACACGCTTACCGAGGAGGAAATAGAAGCTTATAACAGTTCGGATACTTGTCATATATGTGAGAAAATCTTGAATGATTTACCACCAGCCGTCGAGAAAAAATGAATATTATAAAGAAGAAAATACGGTTCAACGGGGATAAAGATGATATGAGTGAAAACGTAAAAGAATTGACATATGAATTAAGAAAATGTTTGCATAAGATAAATAAAAATAAAACAACAGTAAGATATCATGGTCATTTAACTAGAAAGTTTAGAGGGGCAGCTCACAGTTATTGCAATTTAAACTATAAAAATCCTAATTTTGTCAGAGTATTTCTTCACAACTTAACTGACTATGATACGCATTTGTTCATTAGAGATTTAGCTTATGACACATAGAAAATTAAACTGATCGGAAATAATAAAGAAACGTACATAACATATGAAAAATATATAAAAGCAAGACCAAAAGATGGAATAAATTTAAGATCAGTTGATTCATTTATATTTATGTCAAAGACTTTAGCAGAATTAATTAGTACTTTAAAACGAGAACAATTTCGAGAAACGTTAAAGTTTTTCCCAATTAATAAAGTTGATCTAGTTACTACTAAAGGTGATTATCCATTTGGGTTTGTTGATTCACTTGAAAAATTGAAAGAATTTGTTCCATTATCTATAGACAACTTTACAAACAGATTAACAGGAGAAAAAATGAGTCCAGAACGCCATATGATGTATGTACGAGTTTGTAAAGAATTCGATCTAAAGTTAACGGAGGACTTAACTGAACATTATAACAAAACAGATGTCCTTCAATTAACATATATATTTGAGAACTTTAGAGATGTGTGTTTAAAGGTATATGGATTAGATCCTGCATGGTATTATACAGCCCCTGGCTTATCGTGGGGTGCAATGTAAAAGATGACAAAATTGAGCTAGAAATGTTAACTGATTATGATAAAATACTAATGGTAGAAAAGGGTATACGAGGAGGAATCTCACAATGTAGTAAAATATATGTAAAAGCTAACAACAAATATATGCAAGATTATAATAAAGATGAGTGTTCCAGATATTTAGCGTATCTAGACGAAAACAATTTATATGGATGGGTGAAGAGTCAATACATGCCCTATAAAAATTTTTAGTGGGTTAAGCATTACATAGATATAATGAACATTCCAGATAACTCAGAAAGTGGTTACATATTAGAAGTAGATTTAGAATATCCGAAGTATTTACACAACAAACATTCTGTTTTACCATTAGCTCCAGAAAACACGTGTCCACCAGAATCTAAACAATCAAAACTACTGACAACACTTTACAATAAGGAAAGATATGAAATTCACTATAGGAACTTAAAACTATATATGTCGCTTGGAATGCAATTAAAGAAAATGCATAGAATATTAGAATTCAGACAATCAGACTGGCTAAAGAAATACATTGACTTAAATACAAATATGATAACGCAAGCTAAATATGAGTTTGAGAAAGATTTTTATAAGCTCATGAATCAATCATTATTCGGAAAAACAATGGCAAATATTCGAAAGAGACAGCCCATACAATTAGAATGTGATCCTGAAAGATTAGAAAAATTAATTGCAAAACAAATTTTGATTACAGAAAAATATTTACAGAGAACTTGTGTGCTATAAATATGAAAAGAGAGCGATTGACATTTAATAAACCAATATATGTTGGTATGAGTGTATTAGTACTATCAAAACTATTAATGTATGATATTCACTTTAACACTATGAAGCCGAAATATGGAAACAATATAGATTTATGTTACGTGGATACTGATAGCTTTATATATGAGATTGAGACTGAAGACTTTTACAAATATATGGTAGAAATAATTGACCAATTTGACACGAGCGAAAACGAGGAAAATAACATATATGGACTACCACTAATAAACAAGGAGTGATAAACATAAGTAAGATGAAAGATGCGAATAAGGGTAGAATAATGACAGAGTTTATTGGATTGAGATCAAAGATGTATGTTTATAGAGTGGAAAATAAAGAAAAGAAAAAGCTAAAGGAGTAACTAAATATGTAATTACAAAGCAGTTGAGATTTAATGATTATAAAGAAAGTTTATTTTAAAATGCAAAAACATATAAAGACATAAACCTCATTAGAAGTTATAAGCATGATATGTATAGTATAACCGTTAATAAGCTAGCATTAGATTCTTCAGATAATAGAAGATATATATTACGAGATGGTGTAAATACATTAGCTTGGGGCCATTATAAAATATAGTAAAAATGTAATTAAGTATAGTGTAGTGTAGTGTAGTTTTAGATTTAAGTTTTTAGATGTAACTTTTTATGATTTTAAATGTCATAAAAGCCGATTCAATCTCACTTTAGAATTGTTGTTACCTGAATACTTTGCGCTATGTATAGTTAGCTGGATCTCTTCTCTAAATACTTTGTGCTTTCTTGGGTGCTGGTCAAAAACATTTTTAGGGGGAAAAAGTGTCCTAAAAACTACATATATACCCTACTTTCTTTGCAAGTGTGCGATACTTTAGTAAACCCGACAGCTTTTGGGATATTAAGAATCTCACCACATTCTCTGTTTTTCTGGAACTACGCGGATCTGTGGCACCCCTAGCCACATTTTCTTTGTTTTTCCTTCAATTTCCTGAAATTTCATTCCTGTCAAGACGTCCTAAAACCTTTTACTTGTAGTTCTAAAATCTAAACAACCGCCACTGATCAAAACAGGCAAATAATAACATTAATTGATTATCATCTCAAGGGACATCCACCTTAAGAATATTTGGAAATGGTCATTGCTAATCTTTAGGTCCTCGTACTCAGGTATTGGGTAACTTCATACAGTTGCTTTCAATAAATCTTATAAATAAGACGTTATGGCAGTTCTGCCCTGTGGGATTCACTCTTTTTATCATAGGCCATTAAACTTCAACTGCTAAACTAAAGTCATTTTTTTACTTCTGTACTTATTTTTAGAATAGCGTAGCCAAGAGTTCTATAAAACAAATTATAAGGACTTATTTGTCTGTGGCCGTAACTAAGGGGGCCCTCACACATATATCTGTTCACATGAAATTAGTTCTACTTTCGTTATAGTATGTAAATTCAACAGTAATAGTGATAATAATAATAATTAATATTTTTAACTCAAGGGACTTAGGTGGGAATATTTGCCATCGAGGTAGTGAGGACTTAACTTTGGCCGATTCCGAAAGGGACCTACACGAACTATTTCAGTCGTATCCATGCCTTTATAATTATATATTATTATCTTCAGGCGAATAGTTTCTAAAGTGAGCTCCGCAAATCAGAGTACCTCCGTTGCTACCTCATGTAGTGAAAAATCTTGAGATGAGTGAGTGTAGTTAAATGCATTTGGATAACAGCTCTTGCCGATCCTTAGAAAGTGACTATGGGAGAACTATGAAGTAAAGTAAATAGATGAGTGTAATTTTATTATAAAATTAAAAGGAGAACTTGTGTTATCCCAGACAGTTATCGTCGAATGTACATGTGTAAAGGTGCACTCTGCCGGCCATATTAAAATGAGTCAATGATTTATCCATATATATGTAATGCCTCTTTCATCGCCTCCGTGCTGGAGTCTAAGAAACATGTGACAAATAATTATTAGTTTAAAATGTCGCGTCTACCCTCTCTTATAAGAGGTCGCGGTACCTCTTATTTTACTCGTCTTAATGTAAACATATCATTTAAATAAACGATTTAACACATTTTGTGGGGAGTAATTTTGTGGTTAATGGGCATTTCGTTGCGTCGTTAACGCTGGTGGTATAATTTTCAAAACGGATGTGATTCCACAGCGGATCGTAGCTGCTTCCAATTTTTGTCGAGATGTCTCTTGTCGCCCGATCAGTCCACCGACGATTTTCGCATGAGGTAGGCTGAGTTACAGGCTGTAAAATTGTAAGTTTTCTTTTTCTATATTTCACAAAAGCCGTAATAGACAGAAATATGGAAAAAAGTATGAGTGAGCGGAAAACGGATAGAGATTTTGATTTTCACCGTAACGAGAAGACTGGATAAAATGTTTAATTCTGCAACATACAATGCGTATTAACGGCTCGTGAAAGAAATAATTATAAAGAAATATCCAAATAGATATATTTAAACTGCTTTTTCAGATAACAATCTAGCCTCGAAGATTAAGCAGATCGTTAAACTTCCTGCATCAACATCCACTAATACTAGATCTATCTCTCATTTTCAAAAATTTAATTTTACAATTTTGAATTAACACCAATTTTCCCCTTTAATCAACAGCGATGTCTTACGGTGGTGAGATAAGCATTGGGTTCACAACCCGGTGGTCGCTGGTTCGATTCCCGTTGGGTAATAAAATATGGTCTTTCATTTGTAATATCTATACTTCCAATGTAAAATTACATTGCGAATATTAAGTTTTTCACAGTCATAGCATTGAGACAACCGTAGTACTTGCTGGGATATGTGCTCAAAATTCGCGCCAGTGATCCCCAGAAACAATTGCTAGTGATGCTTAGAAGTAAAGAAATACACTATTATTTAAATGACATATGATGACAGGTAAGGGGTGGGGTAATGCTACTACGCTATTGTATGAATAGGAGTAACACAAAAGAGAATAGTAATAGATGTCAAAGTTGCAAACATATATGAATAGTAAAACAAAAGAATAATAGAAAAGAAAAAAACCTTGGAAACCTCTTGAATAATGGTAGATTGATATACAGAAAAAGAAAGAGAATAATAAAAAGTGAAACCTTCCAGCTGTATGCTTTTAAAACAATTTTGAATATAAGAAAAGAATAATAAAAGAGAACCCGTGGAAAATCCTTGAACAATCACATATTGTTATAAATAAAAGAAAATAATAATATCAGATGTTGATGTCGTGGGAAGTTGGAGAGAACATTGCACAAAAGACGAAATGTTTATGAAAAGACGGGTTAGCCGGTAGCGGATGCCAGAAACGCGGACGCGGCACGGAGGTGCGCGGAGGGCGCGAACATAAAATAACCCGCTTGTGCGGGCGTGAGCGCGTGACGTCATTTGATTTTTTTATTTAAATATTGGTTTAAAATAGACATGTATAGTTTTGTTACCGATTGAGAACAGTCAGTTTGTAGAAGACGTTGATGTGAAGCATAAGTTAGATGTTGAGAATGTAAGTTGTTGTGAAAATATAAAAGAATATCCAGATTATCCGGATTTTACAATTAATGAAAATGAATTAGAAATATATAAAATTGATCATATAAAAGTTTATACATTGATAGCGAAGAGGTATCAGATAATGAAGTTTACGAATTTTCGGAGGATAACTCAGATTTTGAGGCGGAGACAGACGACGAGGTGGTATCAAATGTGGGTACGCCTCCATGTTCACCTGCTTTACCGCAATTAAGTTCGAACTGTGAATATGGTATGAATTATGTGGATGTGAACTGTGTTAGAGAATGCATTGTGAAATGGAATCCAAATGATTAATTGATATATTGTGCATGTTATTGGCATGATACATGTGAATGGGCTCATGAATGTTTTATAGTAATGAAGACATTCTAGACATTCCTGTTTGGTCTGTGCTGGTGAATCCTCGTGTACAGGACGAATTGTTTGAGATTTATGCAGAAACACATACTATTATTACACCATTAACAAGATATCTTTTTAGAAAGAAATTTTAAGTATCTTTCTTGAAAAAGACAGGTCGTACGAGTATAGTGAAGTCTGTTAAAAAAACGTACTGTACATGATGATTTCCTAAAATAATTTTTGTGTATTATGTATTCAAGAATATATTAGTGAAGTTTGTGTTTTAAAAACTGTAAGTTCATACTTAAGTTTTAATAATATTTCTTGTGAAAAATGTTTGCTGGATCTTGAACAACAATGTTTATTTCTTAATGATATTGGAACTTTTGTTGAGGAACATTTATCCAACGACATAACTCTTATTGATTTGTTTGAAATTTTAAGAAGAACATCATACTGAAATTTCAGGTACAAACTTTATACGCAAAGCGCGTGAATGTATAAAGAACACTGAATTTGTTGGACAAATTATACCGTTTTTCTTTGAACGTAAATATAAAATTTCACCAGGTGTTAATGAATCCATTATTGACATACAAGGTTTTAAGATTTCGAATCATGAATTTATTATTCGTGAATTTTGTTTAACTGCGTGTGATGATACAATAAATTTGAATTGTTTAATAAAATCACCAGTAGAATACCATGTACTTCCGTTAGGTTGTCAAAAACAAATTGAATGGATAACATTAAACTTACACGGATTAACTAACTTCATCTGTCATTCAACATTGCTAACGCTCACACACACACACACACCAATACAACTACTCGTAAAATACACGTTCTCCTCCTCTCTCTTTTGTTTTTAACTAAAAACCTACAACATAAATTATTTCCCCTCTCCGCTCATTAAACCATTCTTTTTCTTTCTTCCTCTCTTTCTCTCTGTTACTCCGTACTTCTACAGCTACTAAACAAGTATATATATATATATATATATATATATATATATTTCTGTCTTTCTGTCTGTTATTCCCGTTTTACTGTTGTCCTATGGAATCGTAGGTAAGCCATCTCCCCACTACACCCCCTTTAACCGTGGTATTACATCTAGCAAACAAGTATATATATATATATATATTGTTAAATCACGCACAAGTCTTAATTTAGAATTTCTCACTCTTCACCACATTTTACCATGTATTTTATGTTAGTCCACCAGATACAACAATCAACTCGCTTTCCATATTTCATTCTTAAATTATTGGTACGCAAATCTTATCGCCTTTCTCGTTCATAATAATGTTTACAAGCTAGAGTTCTCCAACAAATAAAAGCAAAAACACGTCAATTTAATTTTTGTAAATACATTGAAATCGCAGTTCAATATTTTTATCATATTCGTTTATATAAACAGAACATTTTAACTCACCTTTACTTCCGGTAATTCCAATTTAATCGCCAAACATCACACACACACACACACAAAAAAACTACACAAGCCAACTTTCCACAACACCGAAATCAAACTATTTAATTTTCTTATTTCAAGCAGTCTTATATAGGCAAACATCTGTTTCCGACTTCCGTTCTTCACAAACAACTACAATAGGTATTCTTCAAGTTAACAAGGTCCTTTTCTACATAAAACTGGACAACAATACCAGATTATATCTTTTCTGCTACCAACAGGGCGAAAAGAAAGTTAACATAACAAGGGGATGCTAAATCTCACATTTACCTGTCTAACAAATGAAAAGATCCTTTCTCATCTATTTCAAATGTTGTTAAAACCGTGTCTTTTCTCACTTTTGTTTCTAAAAATAAGATCTTTTAATAGCATCTTTTGCATTCATCTCAAAATCGTAACACGCAGGGGTTCACAACTATTTATCTGTAACACATAAGATTCTCTCTCCAACAACAAAAACAATAAATGCCACATAACCTTTCTCCTCTTATTCTGTTCGCTTCTATATACACTGCTGTCCAACAGCATGGGTCCGGTCCCAACATTATTCGAATAAAATCTCAAAAAATAAATGTCGCAATAACTTTTCTCATCTTGTTCTTTTTATTTCTATATACAGTATCGTTCACAATACAATGGGAGCTGTGCTTTCAACATTCTTTCAATAAAATCTCAAAAAATAAATGTAGCAATAACTTTGCCAAACTGACATCTAACATCTGTCCCCTCATTGTTTACCTTTTCAGGTGTTAGTCTAAAAATTTCACTTCATGACATTAATGAGTACTATTTTTTCTCAAACTTGGCATTTTCTCTTCTATCCTTATCTTTTTCACATACAATATAGTATTGTTTTACTCATCTTTTTGTTCTCTCTGCCCCTCCAAAAGCTACAGTATTCATCCAATCAATTTATGAATTTCAAATATCTATAACTTCTATTCTTTTAAAAATACAAGCACCAAATTTACGTGACAGATAGATAATACTGTGCTTCTGTTTGCAGCAGCTCCACCATTGTCCCAAATCAATCTACCAATTCAAAATATCTATAACTTCTATTCTTTTAAAGCGACAAGCACCAAATGCACACATGTATTTATGTGACACATGTAAATTAGTGTATTTTTTCAAATTTTAACCTTCTGTATTGTTTTCTAGAAGTTTCACGCTGTTAATTTTGAGAACATATCTCACCAAGTACTACTGACAACTTTCCTCATTGCACTTGCGACAGAAATGTGAACTATGGAATATGACGTCAGCGGTATCAACATTGATTCGTACTGCCTCGGACCGTAGTGTATTTACAGAGCAATTTATGAATACGTATTGTATATCGTTAGTATGATTCAAAGCAGCAATGATTAAATACAAAATTTTCTAGTAATGCTAGAAATATACTAGAAAATTGTTACTACTGCTAGAAATATAAAAGTTTACATAAATTCATATTTCAGATCAGTTACGTTTCAACAAAATGACTTGAAATTTAATCAGAAACTTCAAGAAGTTGAAAGTATGTAGCCGAATCTCAACCTTCTAATAATAATAATAATAATAATAATAATAATAATAATAATAATAATAATAATAATAATAATACAATACAAATTACGTAAACAATACCTTCCAATAAAGAAAAAATAATTGCCACAACGGGATTCGAACTGCGCTATATGAGTTTTATGCTTTACCACTCTAGTGACAATATCTCATACAAAAACAAAAACTTAACTAGTATTTACGGAAGATAAAAATAGAACTTTCTATTTCTACACGCGTTGGTACAATTCAAAGAATGCGATAAAGGGTGTCTGTTAAAGTAAGGGAGAAGAATATTAATGTAAACGGGACCATCCTTAAAAATGGTAAGATAGCCTCAACCTGAAGAACGTTTCGTAATATTTTACTCTGTGACAAGTCTATATCATTTGTTTGTCAGCTAAAGAAGGAAACTTGTAGTAAGTGATTTTGACACTCACATGAGGAACACGAACATTAGTATCTTGCCTATAGTCTTACATGCAACGATTTCCAGGAACTAATAGTTGAGGTGGAAGGTGAAGTGAGGCCTTAGGTAAGTGGTTAGCGCAATCAACTTGTAATCGGCGCACCAGGGTTCAAATCTCATCCAGGTTAAAACTTTTTTCAAATATTTCAATAGCAATTTCAATGCATACTCCTTATAACAAGCAAGATCTCTCCAGAAACAAAAGGATGTTGGTTTGATGAGAATTGGAGGTCTGTCGACAGAGGCAATCATTTATAAACTTACTTCCAACAGTTGTTCTACACTTTTTCATATATTTTCAAGCATTTTCTTAATCATGCGTGCTAAGTATCTTTATTTCCCTGAATATGTAGTATATAATTAAATGAGACATTATACACAAAACAATATTAAGAATAATATATGGCATTCAGTTGACAACACGCTCTAAACAATAGTGATTCATCTCGTGAATTTAGATCTGTTTCGTGAGTCATCTACTCACACTTTGCCTTGGATAAAGATCAGACTCAGTGCTACCAAATGCTTTCAGTGCCGAGAGAAATGATGTGTATGTTGGGTTGCATTTGTCCAAGCGTTGTCACAGCTACAAATTATCTGGACCTTAAGTAATGGGATTAGAGCAATTAGGTGGACACATTTTTGCTGGTGACTGTACAATTGTCGCTATAAGTTACTGAGTGGTAAGACCATTTAAAGTACTTCGTTTGCTTAGTCTTTAAATTTTATAATGTTTCTCCTCTTGGATTTCAAACACTATACCTATATTGCATCACAGTATCATACCATAAGGGCTACACAATGTTATATTTTAAAAGAATATACATTATGCATATCATTATCCTTAAAATATTACTGAGGGAGAGAAACGAAGAGATTATAAAATTAAACCCATTAATATTTGTAACAATCAGATAATTGCTTACTCAAACGATTTACAATTGTTTCCCTAATGCCAAGTATACAGAATATTTAGAGATTAAATTTGGCCAATAATTTCAGAGTTTTTCCGTCCAACATATTATGTACATCATTAATCAAATTAGTAATATTTAAAAAGTATCACACTAATTCTTAAAGCATAATAACTATACTTACTCTTGCATTCTTCTGTAAGACGTACGAAGGTTAATTAAAATGTCAAGGTTATCCTTACAATATGTAATATTTCTAATTGATTTTTCAAACAGATTAAAACAGCTCTTTTATCTATCATTATAAACACTTACCATTTTCGTAAGTATGTTTATATAAAGAAAAGTGTATAAACTTTCTTAAATCGCAAATCAGTTCATGTGTCCCAATTATCAAAATTATTTTCAAATAAGAAATGGAGTCATCTTGACTTATGAAGGTTTATTCTATATTATTACATGTTCCTGTTTAATATTTACACAAACATTGATGTAGAAGCTACTGTTTCAAGCACACAGAAATAAACATACAAACGTCAGTGTGTACTTAAGTAACAAAATCTTTCTACAATGTGTGGACACGGGTATGTTACCCCATTTTGTTATATTTTAGACACCAATAAAATTAGTAAATAAATCTCAAGACCAATGATTTTTATATTTAGAAATTATAGTTTATATACATAGTCATACAAGTTTAAGTGGGACTTTTAACAAATTAATTATCAGTTTCTAATTTTGCCAAACACACACCTTATACAGGATATGGCACAAAACTTTAAGCTCTATTGTAATATTTGTAGGCATTCTTACGGCTTTTATTTGTCCAACAAATGGAACGATCCTATGTTCTGCAACAGGGAGAAATGGCAGAATTTATTCAAAGGCTACTTAAGAGTGAAGGTAAAATTACGTTTCATCTATGCAGGTTGAATGTCACATAGATTCGAATCATCGTTCTAATTTTAAAGCATATCCTTCTGAGGAAAGAAGCATAGATCTCGGAAATTAAATATTATACTTATAATGGTTGAATTTACACGAAATTTCGTGTGTCATTCAATGTGCAATCCCCAGTAAAAATAGCTGAACTCAGAGAAGGATTCATATTTTAGACAATGTTTTCCTACCGAGAATTACATTCAGAACAGCTACACTTTGAGGAATCAAAATGCGCTCTTATTTTGGGGAGAGGAAATGGACGGTCTTGAGGGTGAGTCAAAGTATAAATGCTTAGCACTCCTAACAACTGAAAACTGTTAAGAATATAATTATTTATATTTTGTTCAAAATTAAGTAGTCTATTCTACGTAAAAATGTGTTGTCCTACACTACGTAAAATTTCTGCGATGCCATTGGCGAAATCATCAGGTAATGATTTTTCATCAGAATGAAGATGATTTCCATCTATTATCAAATCTCATTCAATTTAACTACTGTGACCTCTCTACCTGGTAATTGGTGCTAAAGCAATATTTCCTACTGGTGGCAGATGTTGGCTTCAGAAGTGAAAGATTAAAAGAGGCTTTGATTATTTGATATTCTATAATCGTCCAGTAAGTGTTATATAAATATTTCTTCTTACCTAATGCTTCATTAGGATATCCTGAGCACATTGACGTTCGAAGTTCTATTATGATAGGGAATATGCGTTTCAACTCATTTTAGGGAGGTTCAGTTTCCTTATTTTTGTATGAAAATGATAAATTTGAGGAATATTCGCATTTCTTAAGGCTCATCTCCCATTCATACCTCTTCAACTTGTTCATTGATGACATAGAACACAAATGTTTAAAATTTCTTTTGTTCTTTGTAATGAACCTATTTGAATCAATTTCTTGAAAGATTTTCTTATCCACTTGTAAGGAATAGAAGTCGTTTTACGAGCAGTCATCGCATGATGAAAATAATATGCCTCTGAGCTGTCTTTTTCTATAACGCTTCCTGTAAAATGTTCGAGCCGAGCATATATTATGATAGGGCTTAAATTTGATTCAGAGGTTAAGTTGAAAACGCGTCAATTTTCACATGTCTTGTTCTATTGTCAAAGTGTCTTTTTAGGAGAAGTCGAAACGGCCAGGACTTTTAAAACTACAGTGCGATGATAGCACAAATTTCAGAAACGGAGGATATGTTGGAAACTTATAGGAAGAAGAGACTGATAATTCAGTCTCTAGCTGATAGTAAACCAAGCTTAATAATATATTCGGTAAGACCAGGAGGTTACAAGATAAACCATGTTATATCTGGTCATACTTTCACACATGTTTACTTCAAGAAAAACTAGATGGACATTTATAAAGAAAGAAAAGGATACATCTGTTTATGTTTATATAGCAACTACTAGACAAACTCTAGGTCCATTTAATGAGTTTAGTCTTGATTTTGGGGAGTTTTTATGAAGAAAGAATCTTATAAGACACTTAATATAGAGAAATTAGAATTACTGATACATAAATAATTCGATGAATTTTATATACAGGTGAACTATTAAAATGAGAAATAAATACTATCAAAGGAATTATAGGAAAAATACGAAATGATAATTATGTGAAATTTTAAAGGGTTTGGAGTTAAGATAAGAATAGTGATGATGGGAAAGCTTAGAATGAAATAAGGAAGTCGTGGGGATAATACGGACAGCTCTGTATATATATTAAAAGTAGGAGTCGATGGTAAGTGATTTGATTATTGGCTAGGAGTCAAAAGAGTTAATGACACATATTTTCATAACCAGAATCACGGCCGTTGAAACTATTTAAAAAAGTAGGAGGAGGTAAAGGAGAAATAAGAGAAATAGCTAGTAGCAAACTGTGGTTGAAGCCAGCTAAATTCATTATATAAAGCCCAAACGACAAAGACTATTAGTTTCCCGAAAAGAAGGTATTTTTCTATATTGCTCTTGATAATAAAAATGAAATCATAAAAGAGATTATCGCGTTATGTCTCTCAAAGTTTTTCTTTTTCAATCAATATGGTGTTGTTCCTAGAATTGTGGGTAAAAGATTCTTCTGGCTATGATCTCTTTCTTCTCAAGCTGTAAGAATAAATCTTAGGTAAACTCAGTTTCTTAAAATTGAAATTATGGAAGACATACCAAAAGGATACTTTTGAAAAATCTTTCAAGTTTTAGTTAAAAGGAAGATATAGATGTTTTCAAGATGTTATAGATAGTGGATATCACGGAGAAGGTATAGTGTTAACTAAGAAAAGAAAGTCGGTAATATGAACTATTTGCGAATTCATTGGAGCCAACGCAATGCTTAGATCATCATCATTGTACGTATGTTCTCTTTTCGCTACCAGAGAACTAAGGAATATAGAATGATGGTTTCCCGTTGCCTTCCACCCCTCAGTATCCCAGCCGTCAAAACCACTCTAACCGCCTGGGTCTAATTTTCAAGTTGCCGTACCAATCACTATGATTTCCTAAAACTTGGGTACTGGAGAACTGGTACATTCTCCCAGAACACTCTTAGTCTGGCTACTCCATTTAGACCAATTCGGTAGGTGTGGCCCTTCTGGTAGTAAACTACCACCGACACAGATCTAAATTTCACTATAGCGCGCAATTCTCCCCACCCGACAATAAGTGTGTTCGTAAAGGTAGTGTTTATCGGGGATGAATGTTTAGATATTTTAACTTAATTCCTTATATAGAAACTATTCTTAAAAGATTTCAGAGGATTGTCCAGTTAGTTTTAATAAAACATGAATCGTTGCCGATTAAAATAGTAGAATTTGATAACGAAATCGAAAGAGGTTCTAGAGGATTTAGATCATCAGGTGTTCTCTAATCAGATAGTGTCTATATAGGAATATTTACTCGTTACGAATCTAATTTTTAAATTCTGAAACAAAAGTTTTCATTGAAATTCCTAACCATTGTCTCATTGAAATTCCTAACAAATATACTCAATCAACATAATCTTTCATAAAGTTCTGAGATAAAGTTTGAAATTATGTTACATCTTCCCAATTAAATTTATCAGCAAACACTCTAGTAAAATCTTCTAATAATTTTTGTTTGATATAATCCCCATCAACCTTATCAGGAAATTCTCTTATGAAATCTTCTGATAAGTCGTTACTTGTAATAGTCAACCAGTTAACTTGTGAAATCTATAGATAAGTAATTGTATTTAAGTCTTCGCAATTCATCTTATCCCTGTATTTAAGTATATAACCTTTTGTAACATT
This sequence comes from Thermobia domestica, assembly GCF_964235325.1. Lineage (NCBI taxonomy): Eukaryota > Metazoa > Arthropoda > Insecta > Zygentoma > Lepismatidae > Thermobia > Thermobia domestica. The sequence continues at coordinate 104,747,297 of NC_137457.1, forward strand.
TTCAGTAAAACGCATCTGTTAGTGTATTTAATATTTCATCTGGCAAGTTCATAATGTAGTATAACGCGTTCGTTGTTTTCCTTAAAAGCCTTTTGAGATAAATGATCTAACATACCAGTAGCAGCGCAAAAATTAAAACAAATCAGGATTATCGTAATCATCTAAATTATCATAATCGTCTGGGATATAATAAATATCATCTGTATCATACTACACATTTCTTAAAAATCATCATCTAAATAATAATACACACACGATTGAATAAAGGTTTAAGAGATAAGACTTCTTTAGCAAGAGAATGTTCAATTTCGATTTCCTGTATATAAATTTGAGTAATTTCCTTTCTTAAAACCCTATAAAAATGAAATTATTTTTAAATTGTTCAAGATTTTTCGAAAACCGTGAAATCTGCATTAAACTGAAACGTTTAAGAAAAGATGACATGATAGAAAAAATAATATGCTTAGAACGTAAACCACAACAACTCAGTGAAGAAAAAAAGATTACAAATTTATGTTAAATAATAGGATGGAGCGTTTTACACATTTGTTCAAATTCTATTAGGGCAGGTGCGGAAAAAGTGCCATTAGTGGCACCGACCTTACTGATTTTTTTTATTTTTTAAACAACTCCTTACCCTGCCCCAATGGACTTAATTTTTTAAGAGTTTGTTTAGGCAACAAACACAACACCAATGACAGAAAAGCTATTTGTGGGTGTTATCAAAATTACCTGGTGGCTATAATACAATTATTTTTATTAAAAGAAACTTATAGTAATAATAGTAAATAATTTTAAAATGTATATGAGTCAGAGTAAGCCATATTAGCTCAGTTGTTCGAGTTAGTATCAGGATGTTGTTTGGAATGCCACGTTTACGATGATTATATGCATAGCTCTTGATATAACACGATTTTCTTTGTGCAACTTTCCGCTTACTTTGCTCTGAACGGAAAATAATCCAGAACTCACCTCGGGGAGGTGGTTGGACTTCGAGTTCCGACCATCCACCAACCCATTAGACATACGTTTATATTTGACCTGAGGTCACGTAGTTTTTCTTTGTCTCGAAGCGGAGCATTCTTGTTCTAGACTTCAGTTTGGCTGTAACGTAGATATGTCTTGCGTTCTGGCCGCACTTTTTCGACGCTACCTAGGACACTAGCTTCACTGAGCGTTTCACAGCTCGACTATGGCAAGGGAATGAAGTTAGCGTAGCTGAAGTTTGGATATTTTCTTCAAGATGCTGATCCGTTATGTTTCGTGTGGTTGGCGGCTCTGTTAGACATTAGGCCAATTAATCATGTCGTAGTAATCATCAGCTGTGAAGTTTAACTTCGGAACAATTAAGTCACGTGGGCGGTTTGATTTTGGAGTCTTCTGGCTGCGGCACTTTTTTATCATTCTCCAGCCTAATGTTTGAATATGCGGATTTTCATCTGCTGTAATCACTATCAGCAGGTTTTCATTATCACCGTAGTATCCGTTTGTTTATAGATTTATGTTGCAGATTTTCTGGCAGAAAATTTGATGCCTTAACTATACTAAACAGATGAATGGCTCCCATTTCGCACTAAGGATTTGCGGTAACAAATAACAACTCGTTGGTATGAAGAAGGCAAATGAGATGGTGCAGTTCCTTTCGTAGAGACTTTTTATCTGTCTTATCACGCTGTAATCCCTACCTGTGCTCGTGGTTTTACCATCTCTGCCGACTGCCTCAAGACTTGACACATCGTACTGGTTCTTGTCTAAACCACTTCGAAACCAATAATGAAGTCGCATAACGTCAGCGTACATGGGTAACTGCACTTCACTCATTTCACTTGGAGTGCCAAATAAGCCTCGTTTCACACTTTCCAGCGTTTGTTTGGTATGAGGCTTTTTCTTCATATTGCTTTCCATTTATTCCGAACTTGGAAACCAAAGTACACAAAATGTCTTTAAATCATATCCCACCAAGAACACTGTAACTTTAGGTACAATGCAAAAACTCTCTGTCTTAACAGAAACAGTAGCGAACTAAAACCGTTGAAGCTTAAAATGCTATAAATTGGCCTGTTGGTTTGGTTGGCCGAAGTACGCTTTATTTATACCACCGCAGAAATTCGGACGTGAATATTCTAGAAACGTCGGCGTAGGTTCTGGAGGAAACGAGGCGAGCGGTGGTAATGTATTCGAATACGTTAGACACCTAGCGCCAAGTTACAGTGTTCCTCTCAGATGCAGTGGCCAAGGAACTTGGCTCATCCATCCTCATCTCAGCGCGTCTGGTGTTTTTGTTCATATTTCACTTCTTTTTGTAGTTCACCATGTCAATATCGTATATTGGAATCCTCAATTGTGGCATATTGCTGGATTTAAATTTAAAATTGTACATTTTTAAAGGAGTCATAATGTGTCACATACAACATTAGTTCCCAACGGCTCTACCACCGGGAATCGAACACAAGACCTGTACAAGAAAGGCGCACATGCTAGGCATTACAACAGCGGGGAGGATTTCTTCTATTAAATATGTGTCAGAGTGTTATGTCCAAACGAGATTCCAATTTATTTACCCGAACTACAAAATCACGATCGCTAGCATCTCATTTTTCATTACCTAAATACGAAGAGTATCAACAGGACCCAAAACCCTTGATGCTGAATCCTCGCTGCTACATCACTAGACATAGTTCGTGTTTCAATATACCTAGTTGTTCTCTACCTTTTCACATTGCGAAATTACGGAGTTCATTAGATGACGCGCATATTGCGCAGTTTCATACTGCCTCGGGTTTCCCTTCCAATGATATACACCTTTCAAATAACTTGTAAACTGAATAATATTTGCCACCAACATATCCTAACTGTATAAAACTACATGAACTGACATAAATTGAAGGGATGCTTTCAGTTGACGTGGAAAGTTGAAATGATGAAGGGGGATGAAGAATTTTCCCATGTTATTTAAATGGGTCTTTTTTTCTTACATATAATCTCATGTTTCAGGAACTTGGAATAAAAAGTGAAATTCGGTATGCTTGTACGTTTTTATTAGTATTACCTAAGTAAATCAGTAATAATAAACAATTCCAACTTTAGATTGGTTTTATGGGGAACTGAAAAATCTTTCCCATGGTACGTATTTATATGGGACACCTTTTACACCTCAAAATTATACGGCACTTCCTGTAGGGCTACAATGATTAAATTTGACGTGATTGTAGTTTCTCGGAACTAACAGACAGACAAATTGCCAAAAGTGAATATTTTTAATTTTTAGGGAGTCTAAAGGAGAGATGAAGAAATTCCCCATGCCTTTCTTGGACTTATAATCTCATATTTTAGGTACTTGAAATTGGAATACAAACGTGAAATTCGGTATGCCTAAACGTTTTCTTTAGTATTACCTAAGTAAGTCAGTAAAAATGAAACTATCCAAATTTGGAGTGGTTTTATGTGGAACAGAAAAACCTTATCCATGTTATTTATATTGGACGTCTTCTACACCCCATAATGTTTAGGCACTTCCGGCAGGGTTAGAATGATGAAATTTGGCACGATTGTAGCCTCCCGGTACTAACCTACAGGAAAATTGCTAAAATTGAATTTTGTTAATTTTTAAGGAGTCTAAAGGGAGATGAAGAAATCAGCATGTTATTTAAATAGGCGTTTTCCTGGAATACAAAATTTTATCTTTAGATAGTTGAAATAGGAAAAGAAATTTGAAATTTGGGAATTGTAAGCTTAAGAGGTGTGACGAAGTAGGACGAGCAAAGGTGAGGGTGTGGGGGCGAACCACCGAAGGGCAAATTCAGGAAATATGAAGAGCAAAGGCGCGAAATTCACTTCTGATGAAAAGGCTGATACGTACGAGATTCTCACACTTTTCACAGATAGAGACACGAAGCATCAAGAACGTTTTTACATATTGACTGTGGTAACTATAATATAACTCGTGGTACCAAAATCGGTTACATTTCGTTGCTAGTCTCACATAAATTCGAACAATTGGATTTCTCATTTCTTCGAAAACTTCATTAATTTTAAACATTCTCACCTCTACATTATGTTACTTATCAAATAAATTTCAATATCTATTTAATACCAATGACTGAAATAAAGGAAAAATATTCACGAAAAAAAGACGAAAGATTGGCTTTCCTTGTCTGGGTTTCGAACCACGAAATTTACGGCAGTATGTACGTGTCTTAATCCACGTTCTTAAAAGTTAACTGATTCACAGAACGTGCCTCATTAACTTGCCCAACTACTGATTACTAGCTTTTACTTATTTTACACGCACACTGAGAAAAATGTATGTGGCGTACGTAAAAACGTTTGTTACATGTGTTAATCTTGTAGTTTTTGGACTTAACGTACACTAAGCGTATAACTGAAAAAGTATATTTTAAACATATTTTCCCTATAAGTGTTCCGAATAAACGTACTTGCCACACGAAGAAAAGACTGTACGTAGGTGGTCAGGATCTCACATACAGATGGCCGTATATAACTTATAGCTGACGTACGTAATGTACGGAAGACTGTTAGATGGCAGACATCCTGCAACGACATTGTCTGCCCTGTCACGACAAAACGCTGTAATTTTGGCGGGGAAGTTTTGAGAAAAAGAGCCGTAAAGTCGCTGCAGACCGGCTAATTTCCTACTTACATCAAAATTCTCTTCGGTATATTTTCAAAAGTATTTGACTCAGCTCAATGCTGGGCCTGGTGAAAATAGATATCGGTGCCGGGAAATTCAAAAATGCTTATAGCGACAAAACAATGTAACTCATGTTACAGCGTTTTGTCGCGACACGGCAGTTGTGTAACATCTAAGCGGGAAAGAGGGCAGTACGTATGTAGCATTTGGATAACGTATGTTAAGTATTGATTTCTGTAGTAAAAATAGGGATCCCGTATATTTGTACACTATACCCTGTCCGGATAACGGATTTTTCTCAGTGACCGTAGCTCATTTTTCTCTTAACTTAGAAGGACAGGGACGCGAACACAGAAACGTCGAGGAGAGTTACGATTCCAAAGGCTCTTCCACCGGGAATCGAACCCAGGATCCCATACACCAAAGGCGCACGTGGTTGCCAATAGACCATCGAGGAGGGCACCAAGTCGAACACTCAGAAGATTGACAACATTATCACTATGCACACGATGTGTTCAATAACGGAATCGTTCCCGATTTCTGATTGTAAAAACAGTTTTTTTTTCTAATGAAAAAATTTCCTTAGCAAATTCCTCAAATTTCATTTTCAAGCCGTTATAGGGTACCTTTATGGAGAGTTTCGCATCTTTATCTCATTAATGGCTATGGACAGTTTTTCGCACATAAAAATTCCCATAGTACATTTCTCAAATTTTGAACCTTTACTTACACATTACATAACATAAGGTAAATACCATTATGCAGAGTTTCAATTCTCTATCTCATTTGAAAGCTACTAATCAATGATGAGTGAGTAAATGAACCCAACTCTATTTGATTAAGGACAATTTTTCGCGCATAGAAAATTCCATAGCACATTCCTTAAATTTCGGATATTTTTCATATTCAGCCATTATAAGCTACCTTCGTGTAGACATTCACATCTTCATCTCATAGGGTAGTATCTAATGCCTAGAAATAATTTTTCGTCTGTAAAAAAATTTCCCATAGCACATTCGTCACATTTCGGACTTTTCCATACTCAGGTCATTATAAAATACATTTATGCAGAGTTTCACGAGTTATCTCATTGGAAATGCAAAATCAATGTGATGAGCGAGTGACTGAACCGATTTCTGCTTGACTAAGGACAGTTTTCACCCATAAAATTTTTCCATAGCACTTCCTTAAATTTCGGACATTTTCCATACTCAAATCATTATAAGGTACCTTTATGCAGAGATTCATCCTTCTATCTCATTGGGAATTAATGCTATGAATTAGTCAATCAGTGAGTGAACCGATTTCTGCTTGGCTACGGACAGTTTTCAGCCATAAAAAAGCTCCTTTACTACATTACTTATATCTCAAACCTTTTCCATACTCAAGTCATTATAAGGTGCTTATATACATACTTTTACGTCAATATTTCATAAACAAGTACTTAACCAATGTGACGAGTGAATGAATGAACCAATATCTGCTTGGCTAAAATAGTTTTTCACCCATAAAAAGATCCCATTGCACATTCCTCACATTTAAGACTTTTACGCACTCAAGTCATTATAAGGTACCTTTATGCACAACTTGACGTCGTTATCTCATTGGAAACCAACAAATCAATGTGATGAGTGACTGAATGAACCGTGCTTTGCTAAGGACAGCTTTTCGCCCACGAAAAATTTCCAATAGCACATTCCTCACATTTCGGAATCTTTTCACACTTAAGCCATTATAAGGTACCTTTATGAAGAATTTCACGTTTATATCTCACTGGGAAGTACCTAATCAATTTGATGAGTTAGTCAGTGAGTCAGTGAGCCTGAAAATTGCATATTTTGGGGGTCTAGTACTCGAATATGGTTGAAAGTAGGAATCTGAGATTTGGCATACGCCTACTTGTGTGGTATATCTCCTTACATTCTAAATTTCATGTTTCTACTCTAATAGAATCGCTTTTACAAAGCCACGAAATCGGTTATTTTACCCAAAACTCTTGTTCCTATATAATATGCTTACGGCAGTGCAGGCCAGTTTTCATTTTCTTCCCGGAACTTGGCTGCCACACACTGCCGTGCATGTTGATATTACGAAGGCGAATTATGATAATGTAAGCATTTACCAAAAATGACCATAAGAATTTATAAGATAATTTAGAGACAAGGTAGATTGGAAGGAAATCTCAAGTTATCAAAATTCATAAGAGAATTTGAATATAAGTTAAATTATGGTCTTTAGGTACACCTGATGGGTTTTTAGAAAATATCAGAAGGTTTTATTAAATAACTTTGTGATAAATTTAAAGGCAACAATTGTTAGAACGTATTGGCAGTTAAACATAAGTTAAGTGAACAGTTCATTAGATATTTTAAAGACAACTTTGGAGTTAGTCCACCCATTGGAACATCAGACCACAGCGTAATTCACGTCACTCTCAAGCTTCATTCAATATCCAATACTTCCAGTGGAATAATTCAGTGTCGTTTCTACGCTTTATTTAATACCGAATTGTTTTATCGGGACACACAAAATTACAACTTGGACAATATTATTGATATGGAAACAATAGATAATAAAGTTGAGTTTTTACAAAAGTTAATATTCGATATTTTGGATAACCATGCATCGCTCCAAACGAAAAGGCTATCTAAGAACACGCATCCCTTTATTTCATGTAACTGAAAACTTTTAATGAAGTTGCGTGACCGTGTTTACAGAAAATATAAAAGAACGAAGACTCAGTTGTATTGAGAGGATTACAGACTGTTGCGTAACTTCACAACTACTTTTGTTCGAGAAGAAAAGACTGCGTATTTTTCTGATCGCCTGAGGTATACTAATGATGCACGTAAAATATGGAAAACTTTGTGCGATGTTGCTGTAGGTAAAACCGATTTATGTTTATTCTTCCGGATGATGTAAATGATACGGAAGCTATAAATTTACATCTCACAAATGTCTATAAAATGTCTGACACAATCACTGAAGTACTTGATCTACAAACGCATTGCCTTGCATTGCGTAAACTAAACGGTAATATCGAAACATTTAAATTTCACACTGTAAACTAAACAGAAGTTTAAACTGCAATACACAGTATTAAGACCAATGCTTGTGTGTTTGATGGAATAACAGGAAAGATGCCTCGACTGTCTGATCCGTTCATTTTAACTATAGTTACTCATATAGTAAATTGTTCATTAATTCAAGGTTGCTTTCCAGCACAGTGGAAGCGAGGGAAGGTGTTTCCACTGCCCCAGAAGACATTTGTACAGTCGCTTGATGAACTACGTCGCATCATTATATTTCCAATTATCTCCAAAGTATAGAAAAGGTAGCATTTCAATAATTAACAAGTTGTACCCACAAAAATAAAATATTGTCTGTTACTCAACCCGGGTGCGGTAAGAACATAGCACAACTCTTTTAGAAATTACAGATTCAATTTTGAATTCAATGGAAAATTCAATGGTAACAGTTTTGGTCTTGTTGGAACTTTCAAGGGCTTTCGATCTTTTAAATCATGACTTCTTACTGGCCAAAATGAAATATTACAACTTCTCAGAATCAGTCATTAAACGGTTCCACAGCTATCTCCCTTGTAGACTGCAACAAGTAATACTAAGCGGAGAAAATACTCTTGTATCTACCCCATCCCTGATAAAGGCAGGAGTTCCTCGAGATTCAATATTAGGTCCCCCATTTTTTCAGCATTTCCTATCTTTTCAGCATATCTTTCTACAGCCATAACACATTCATCAGTTCACTTCTCTGCGGATGATACACAGATCTTCATCGGTAGTACACCTGAAAATATTATGGGTTAAATAGGGTTATTTAATAGGGATCTTTCAGCTGTTAGCAACTGGTGCCTTCAGAATGGTATTTTACTTAATCAATTAAAATATGTTTTAACTGTATTGGGAACATCAGATCAGTTGAGCAAAGTCAACCCTGAAGAACTAGAAGTAACTGTAGTGAATTCCAACATTCCATTTTCTCCCTTTGTAAAAGATCTAGGCTTGATAATAGACCAAGGGCTTAACTGCAATAAACACATTTCTGTACAGTGTATTAAAGCTAAGCGCATATTACGACAGCTTTATAAATTAAAAGGCTGTTTGTCGCAAGAAGCACGACTATATCTTCTTAACACTCTCATTTTACCTCTCTTCGATTACTGCGATTCAATGTGTAGTAGCTCTCTCTCCACTCAAAATAGTAGGAAATACAGAACTATTCTATTTGCTTTTCTCTCAATTACAGAAAGTCTTAGCATATTCTGCTGGTATTTAATGAAAACAATATCCTAATCATGCCCCGAAGACGATATCTCTGGTACTGTTGTTTACCATACAAAATAAATTCACATAAAGCACCACCTTTAATGCATCACAAATTATCATGCAGATCAGAAATTCACCGTTACAATACCCGGGGAAATAATAAACTGAATATGGCTCGTCATTCTTTAAAAATAACAGAGAAATTAGTTTTCAATTTCGGCACTAAGAATCTGAAACTTCCTATCAATGCCAATTACTGACAAACGGTATAATTCATTGAAATGATCACTCCAAACACTATTACTTAGAGATCATAAACAATGCATTGGCACAAATCGAAAGTTTACTACTGTAATTTGACTGAAATTAGTATGAGATTGGACTAGCAGTATGTGTATATTTTTTTTACATCCACATTTCCTGTGTGTTTTGTTTATCCTAAGTATTATTGAATGTATCATGTTATGTTCTTATTTGTTTCTTTATCCTATTAGTATCTTTGTTTGTTCTTTCTTTTCTTTCTAATGATGACATGAGAGCAACCTCCGGCTGAAACTCGCCCAATGAAATGAAGAGAAATTTAATTTAAATCAATTTAAATCAACTTTTCTTGGTTTATTATGTCACTTGACCATTTGAAGATTTCATTCTAGAGCTTTGGGATCAAGTCTTTTGGTGTGAGATTGTAAAATATCAAAAACTCTCTTCTAATTTTAAATTTGAACTTTTCAATGGATTTAATAATGAGATAGAGCTTTATGATAATATCAATTGTTCTACTTGTCTTCGTCTTTACAAAGCTAAAACCATAGAAAATCATATCTCTTGTAAGAGATGTTTGAGAAAGTGGTTGCGTTCAAATATTAACTGTCCATTATGTAGAGGACGTCGTAGAATTTATCATTAAATCAATGAACATAGTGATATACTGTATGAAAATATACAGTTATATGATTTAGTTAAAATTTTATTGTAATATATAACATAGCAACGGAAAGAAAAGATGAGACTGAAAGTAAAAATGAGTCAGTTGAGAATCAGAATACAAATTAAAATAGACGAAGAAGGAAAGGAACACAGACAAAGAAGTAGGAGAATATGAGCAAAATCAAATTTTTATAAAAAATAAATCTTTTAAGAGTTGCAATATTCGTTTAAAACATGTCAACATAATACTTAACTGAAACATCTAAACACCAAGAGCTGCAATCTGTTAAACTTGCAGTTCTAGATTATTGTAAGTTTCATGAAAATACAGCTTGGTTACATATCCAAATGAGAACTGGTCCATAACTATTAGTATATTTAGATGATACACTTAAAACTATATTACCAGATAGATACAATGAAGACACTGAGCGAGTACAGAGAGATCAACTATGACTCTATGTCAACAGTATGTAACACTTTAACCATAATATCATTCGTGTAACGTGGGTTCGTGTCACCACAACATAGCGAGTTCTCAGAGGGGGATATAGGGGATAGGTGAGAATATACTGAATAAGCAGTTGTGGACAGACGACAAGGATTGGCAGATGGATATTATAAATAAGGATAGACGGCCACCACAAAAATGAAATTTAGAAATATTTCTTTTTGTAAGAAATAAGATGGCATAATAGAAATACTGTTAATCAGTTGAAGCAGCTCTGCAGAGAAATGAATATTTAAGGTAACTCCCGACTGAGAAGAGACGATCTTATTTACTTACTAGAAACAGATTATCTTAAAACTTTCAAAGGAAGCCTAAGAAGACGGAATTTACTCCCATTCGAAGAAGATATTTTTGGAAGATTAAAACCTAAAAGACTAGACAGAAAAGAAACTTTAAAGCTGTTTCCATTTCAAGAACAATTATTTTTTGAATCAAGATATTAACTTCAATCACTACCGATTGACATAAACCTCCAAGAATCAGCATTTAAATCAAGATTTTTAAACATGGAGATTCAAAAGAGATTATAATGAACATGATCCGCTAGAACAAAATATCACTTCAATATGAAAGGCTTTAATAAGTAGACTAAACATCAGCTTTCAGAAACATGGCTCGTTGAAAGATATTCTTTTGATAGATTGTCTACCAAAAAAGGAAAAGAAATTCAGAAGATTTACTTTAACACTAATATCGAAGACATATTATAATCAACCAATTAAAAAAGAGTTCATAACTGATGCTAAAGAACTATTAAGAAGAAGAATGGATGAGTTCCAAAGTAGAAGTTCCAGATGGGCTTCCATGAATATAAACTACATAGAGTAAGCTCTTAATAAATATGAACCGTATAGAGGATAATCATACATAGAAATATCAAAAGAAATATAAAGGAAAAGGCCATTATGAATGTGAAGAACAATGATGAAAAATGTTCATTATATTCAAATTCCTCTGCATTACATCCTGTTGAAGAACATATACAACGACCATCAAAGAACAAGCAAATTTTTTAAGACTGCAGAAAAATTAAAAAGCGCTGATAATTCTGTAAAACTACGTGACACACTTAAAATTGAACGAAGACTCGATATATATTTTAACATTTATGCATAAAACGAAAAATATATGGTGTACGTTTTATATCGTACTCAAAACAAAAAGAAAAAATGAAAAGAAATCTTTGAGTTTTACGTCCCTCCGTTATGCCGGTGAGGCTAAAGGAGACGGTGATTATGAGAAATGAATGAAATGGGGGAATGACGAAAGTGGGAGGAAACGGGAGAACCCCGAGAAAACCCACGCACACGGTGTTTGTCCACCACAAGGTTCACTTGGCGGGAGCAGGGTTTGAACCCGGGACCCCATGCAAAAGAGGTGAACGCTCTACCACTGAGCCACCGCGGCCCCTCAAAACAAAAAAACCTATATGAATTGATTATATATAAAATAAGAAACTAAAACATATTTTTGTTTGATTAAAGTTTTAAGTAGATTAGTTAATAGTCAAATAATTAAATGGAGAGCTCAAAAGTCTTGATGTGATAGATTCTTGTTACACTTTTACACACAAGATGCAATAGGTAAACGCGAGAGAGATCATTCCACTCGCGAAGCTGTTAAAATAGAAAAGCTACCAGAAGATACATATTACAAAATTACGGATGTACGATAAAGATCTCATTTGCGATTTACACTGATTTCGAATGTTTACTGCATAATTTTATAGGATTTGCAGAATGCTATCCAGAAAATGAATCATATACCAAAAAATATCAAGAGCATAAGCCAAATGGGTTCTGCTATTATATTGGAAAAAGTAATGGAAATAAAAGAGATTAGTTTGTGTATAGAGGTGAAAATGCAGCTAAGAAATTATAAGAATGAGAAAGGAAGAGGCAAACAAATATCAAACATTTATAGCAAAATAACGAATTACCTTAACACGTTAATAAATAGAAAAATTCAAGTAATTTTAATAACGTCCTTAGTCTAAAATAGAATACACTACAGAGAATCATAAAGTTAAATATCACGATCATAAAACAGGAAAGTTTGTGGTTTCATTATGTAACATTTGTAATTTAAAATTTATAGTACCTAAGTTTTGTACCAGTGATTATACATAACGTATCAGGATATGACTCCCCTTGTGTATAAGAGGAGAAATAAAAAGGAAAAGGCCATTATGAATGTCAAGAACAAAGATGAAAAATGTTCATTATATTCAAATTCCTCAGCATTACATCCTGTTGAAGAACATACACAACGACCATTAAAGAACAAGCAAATTTTTAAGACTGCAGAAAAATTAAAAAGCGCTGATAATTCTGTAAAACTACGTGACACACTTAAAATTGAACGAAGACTCGATATATATTTTAACATTTATGCATAAAACGAAAAATATATGGTGTACGTTTTATATCGTACTCAAAACAAAAAGAAACCTATATAAATTGATTATATATAAAATAAGAAACTAAAACATATTGTTGTTTGATTAAAGTTTTAAGTAGATTAGTTAATAGTCAAATAATTAAATGGAGAGCTCAAAAGTCTTGATGTGATAGATTCTTGTTACACTTTTACACACAAGATGCAATAGGTAAACGCGAGAGAGATCATTCCACTCGCGAAGCTGTTAAAATAGAAAAGCTACCAGAAGATACATATTACAAAATTACGGATGTACGATAAAGATCTCATTTGCGATTTACACTGATTTCGAATGTTTACTGCATAAGGTTATAGGATTTGCAGAATGCTATCCAGAAAATGAATCATATACCAAAAAACATCAAGAGCATAAGCCATATGGGTTCTGCTATTATATTGGAAAAAGTAATGGAAATAAAAGAGATTAGTTTGTGTATAGAGGTGAAAATGCAGCTAAGAAATTATAAGAATGAGAAAGGAAGAGGCAAACAAATATCAAACATTTATAGCAAAATAACGAATTACCTTAACACGTTAATAAATAGAAAAATTCAAGTAATTTTAATAATGTCGATAGTCTAAAATAGAATACACCCAACGAGAATCATAAAGTTAAATATCACGATCATAAAACAGGAAAGTTTGTGGTTGCATTATGTAACAGTTGTAATCTAAAATTTATAGTACCTAAGTTTTGTACCAGTGATTATACATAACGTATCAGGATATGACTCCCCTTGTGTATAAGAGCTAGGATGAAAGAAAGAACAAATATATTTAATACCTCATAACGAACGATTCATATCATTCAGCAAAAAGGTTGAAACTATCAATTTAAGATTTATAGATTCCTTTATATTTGTGGCATGTAGTTTAGGCAAATTTTCATCAAGCTTTGCAACGCAACAAATAATGCACACACCACTTCAATGCTAAAGAAGAACAGTTCAAACTTATAATAAGAATGGAGTTTAGAAATATATTATGTTAGAAACTGAAGTATGTTTAGACAGAGAGATTTACCACCAAAGAAAGCATTCTTGACCAAGCTTAAAACATTCATATAAGTGATGAGGGTTATGAGGAGCCAAAGAAAGTATGGTGAAGATTTAAAGTTAATAATCTAGGACAAATATCTAATAAGTTTTTTTTCTTATTAGCAGATGTGGTTGTGAATTTTAGAGAAACAGGTCTTAAAATTTATGGTCTTGATCTAGCATGGTATATGACAGCTCCAGATTTAGCTTGGTATGCAATGTTAAAGATTACAATATATAGAACTAGAAAAAATGAAACCATTGAGTTTTACGTTAAACGGTTTTTCAGGTTAGGTTAATGAGACAGGTTTTGATGAGTAATGAATGAAATAGTGAAAAAAAGAAAGTGGGATAAAACGCGAGAACCCCGGGGAAACCCACACACACGGTGTTTGTCCACCACAAACTTCGCTCGGCTGTTGCTGGGATCGAACCCGAGACCACAACCACTAGAAGTAAAAGCTCTATCACTGAGGCACCGTGGCCAACTAATATATAAAACTACAGTTACAAAAGATTATTATATGGTCTTGATGATAGACAAAAGAATAAGAGGTGGAATTAGTTAATGTTCTATAAGATATGTAAAAGCAAACCGTAAGTATATGGAATATTATGATTATGGCGTATAAGACATTTAGATTGCTAAGTAAAGAGAAATAGAAGAAATAGTTTTGAAAAGTATAACTGATAATGCAGATACTGGTTTAAAAGTACTAACAAAACTATAAGATAAAGACAATTATGTGATTCGCTATGGAAACATAAAACCATGTCTACCATTTGGAGTAAAGTTAAAGGAAATATACCGATTAACAGAGTTTGAACAAAATAATTTGTAAAAGAATTGTATCGATGAGAAAACACAGACGAGAACTAAAACAACAAATTATTTTGAGAAACACTTTCATTACGTCATGAATAACTCAGTGTTCGGGAATACAATGGAAATTATTAGAAATAGAATTGTGATCTAGCAAGAAAATGAAATGAAATCTTTGAGTTTTATTTCCCACGCTGATGCCGGTTAGGCTAAAGGAGACGCTGATGATGAGTAATGAATGAAATGGTGGAATGAAGAAAGTGGGAGGAAACGGGATAACCCCGAGAAAACCCACGCACACGGTGTTTCTCCACCACAAAGTTCACTTGGCGGGGGCAGGGATCGAACCCGGGACCCCAAGCACCAGAGGTGAACGCTCTACTACTGAGCCACCGCGGCCCCATGTGATCTAGCAAGAGTAGAGAAATTAATTGCTCAGAAGAATTTTAAAGAAAATCTATTTATACATAAAATCTATGTGTGACAATAATAAGCAATACCAAATTGGCTTTTTATAATCCCATAAAAGTTTGACAGAGTATTTTAGACCTATCAAAGTATTTAATATATGGCTTCGATTAGTATATGATGGAGCCAAAATATCAAGACAAAATAGAAATGTCATACAGACACGGACAGCTATATTTACCATATTTTAAGCGAAGATGTATATGAGGATATGAAAAATTGTATAGATTTCTTCGACACTAGGGATTACCTTCAAGCTAATACATGTAAAATGTTACAGACCAATAAGGAAATATTTTGTAAGATGAACGACGAGGTTACGGGTTAAACTTTAGAGGAGTTTGTGTACGTACAAGGAAAGACATTTTCAATAAACACCTCAAAAGGATCTAATATATTTTAAAGGTAAGTTCGATAAAGCTAGTTTAGTAAGAAAGGCAAGGGTGTAAAGTTCTATATTGAGAACCATCATATAAGGAGTACAATGACTCTTTGGTCAACCAAAGGAATTACTATGAAGAAGTTGAATTAGATTAGGAGTTATAGACGATATATTTAGTATAGAAGTAAATAAGTTAGCTTTAAGTTGTGTAGATGATATGAGATGTGTTTTAAGAGATGGGATAAATACCTAACCATGGGGACATCATAAGATAGAATTGTTGTAGATATACTTTAAGATACAAATTAGTTGTAGTTTTAGATATACATGTAGCTATAAAATACTGAGGTAAATGAGTTAGCTTTAATTTGTGTAGGTGATATCAGATGCGTTTTAAGAGATGGGATAAGTACCTTACCATGGGGACATCATAAAATAGAAGAGTTGTAGATGTAATTTAATATACAAGTTAGTTGTAGTTTTAGATATAAATATACATTATGGATGTAACTATAAAGTACTGATGTAAATAATATTGGCTAGAGACGGGTGTAAAAAAATTATGGCCACTCAAAGGTGGAGGGGATTGGTGGCTCAGAACCTACGTGAACATTCTGGTTCGAAAAATGGGTAGAATTGGCCCAGGAGTTAGCTATCTTAACTACTGTAATATCATATAATTTGTATTCCGCGATATCTGATATTACACAATACTTTTTGAATGCAAGGGAGTAGGTTTGATTTATCAATTTAAGCTAGAATCATCCCATATATTAGTAAAAGAACTTTTTTTAATGATCTATTTCCATTTGTTTGCGAGATAGGGCATATTTGACATTTGTATCTAGCAGGGAATTTTGCAGAGAACGACACACAAAAACGCAGAAAAGTAAAAGGACTCAGTTGTGTGTTGATGCGAAATCTGCACTTAGCTGGGGTTTGGACATATTCAATATTGCAGACATATTCATGTTGGATTCCGCAATATTGAATATGACACAATATTTTGAAATGGAAAAGAGTATGTTTGGCGCATGAATTTTGGGTTGAATTTTCCAAACAAACGAAAATAGGATTATTTTCTTTACAAATTGTCATTCTTCTACGAGATAGGTGTGCTATGTCTCACATTTGTGTGTTGTAGAGAAAAGTGTCAGGACAATCCAGTAATAATGTGGCAGAGGAAAAGCACATGTTACAAGTGTGTTTGTTGCAGAAACTGCATCGCATTAAAACTGCAGTGTTTATGTGGATATTGTTGATCGCATACATATTCAGGTATTATTAAACGAACTACCATAAAAGGTACTCTAAAGTTCTGTTATCAGTCCAAATTAATACATTTAGTATTTAATAGAAAACACACAACCATGCATAACTTCCTTTAAGAATTTCGGCATCGTTGTTACAATTTCCCTGGTGTAGTATAGGGAACTATTGTTCCTCGATCTACGTAACGCTTTTCTCAAACCTTCTTTCACGGTAACTCTAACTAATTGACGTTACTTTGCAATTCGTTCCAAATATGCCGGTTAAATGGGGTTAAAGCCTCCACTGTGGGGTGGGATATCGCGCATTTTTGGCAGTTTTAAAACAATCATTTCTTTAGAACATACTTTGTTTGGTTCAATATCTTGATAAAATTAGAAGTCCTCCTAATAACAGAAAGATATATTTGTTTTATCATAATCTCATCAATACACACTAACTCTCCTACATCTGGTGAAATATATAACCCAAACCATCAAACTTCCTCCTCGGTATTTTACAGTAGGTTGGAAGATCTTGACACTTATGCTTTTATTTACTTATCAAAAGACTATTATTCTACCATCATGTTCATGAAAACTTTACTTGATGTAAATAAGCAACATATTCCTACTAATTTTTGGGTTTATCTTCCAAAGCTTTAGAAAATTTAATTATCTTATATTTCTTAATTTGAATATCACATGGTTTCTTTCTACAGTTTTAACATTATGTCCTTAAAGTATTAACTCTTCATCGTACAACACACTAACCAGAAAATGAAAAAAAATATGCAGGTAAGCTGATACATACGAGAGCGAGACGCTTGACTAAGAAAACGGCAGCAGTGTCAAAAAACAGTCTTACCATCCCAATACAGCCTTAGTTTATTATAGACAAATTTATAGTTTTCAGATAGAACGTATACAACTTTAGGGCATTAAAACAATTGGCATAAAACGTGAAAGATAATAAGCAAAAAGTAGGTTATCATTATTGCCAAATAAAGGAGATACGGTCTGTAATATTAAGAAAATATTGGGTCTGTACAGAGAAATGGACAATGTACAACAAGAGGACTGCAGGAGCGCCAAATGTACAGTAGAAAGTAAACTGCAGCATTAACATCATGCAATGACTAACGAGCTTCATACAGAATGCACCCAAAACAGGCACATGGTAGACTTCCCGTAGAATGAAGTTCAATGAGACATTATGTGGAAATGTGCAAAAGTCTTCCTCTACTACTGCAACTTCAATGACGTTTATGGGGATTCGATATTTAGAGCATAATGCACCCAAAACGGGCATATTGTCGACTTGCCGTAGAAAGAAATTCCATGGGACATTATGTAGAAATGTGCAAAAGTCTTCTTCTAGTACTGCAACTCCAATGACGTTTATGGCGAATCGATATCTCGAACCGTTACTGAGAGCTATGAAACGAACTGACTTGGGGTTGTAACATTGTATAACATGTTTTATGCCTTCGAAACCACATAAAGGAAGGAGTAGCGCCCGAAAGTACTGCATAAATGTTGTGGCACGAAATGTGTGAGAAGAAATTACGTCAGAATCGACTCTGAAGGATTAATGAACTGTCATTGTAGTCATTCGAGAGTATAGGAAACGTATTGTTAGCGGGTAAGACAACGATGAAAATATAACACATTACATTCAGGTTACCTACATATGGAAAGTATTTTAATTCTTTCCCAATAAATACACCAATAAATACAACAGAAAAGCCAGAGGTAGTATGGCAAAATACGCACATTTCTCTCCCTAGCCTCACACTTGTCATGACTTATCTAGCCCGTTAGTCACTGAACACTGTGCATGCTGTGGTTTACTCCTTACTTTACATTTGTCCCTTATGCAGTATTGTTGTTGTTATACTTTTGTTCTTTTGATTGTATACACGACTCCAAAGGTGCATTACCACCTGCGATTCTCCTTTTCCTGCAATAGCAGGCAACCCAAAAAGCTCGGCGATTGGGTTGGTTGCAAATTCGAAAGGCGTTGGACCAAACCTCAATTTTGTAACAAATATATCAGTGTGGCAAACTGCAAATAACAGAATAAAACGAATTATTAAAAATGACAATTTTATTATCTTGGCGGAGTTGGATGACATCAAAAGTTATATGATATTACTTAAGCAGTTCAAACAAGATGAATGGCAAGAAACACATCACAGGAAAGCATTTATCTCCTCCCCCCGCAACAAAAAATAATCTCATAAAAAAGAAAATAGTTACATAATGTGAAGGTTTAACGTAAAATCATCACCAAATATTTTGAAAGTTGACGACGGAAAGGCAACAACAACTGAACCGAAGTGCATATGAATGAATTGTGCATAGATATTGCAGACGTAAAATGAGGATACGGTTTTCGTATTTTTCTAAAAAAAGTTGCGTGGGGCACGTGCCCCTCTAAACCTTTGATCACGAAATATGAAAAGTGCTAGTAACACTATGTCAAATGTGTGTAAAGGGCATGAAGAAATGTAACGAAACTTTGTGTATGGACAAAAGGCCAAAAATAAAGCAATATGGGCTTTTATGTTCTGTGGAAAAACGATTTTAGGTGGTAAAAGTCCCCACGCAAAATTTTTAAAGCTGACGCCCGAAAGGTAAGGAGAAGTAAATCGAATTGAATGAAATTGTGAACAGAGATTGCAGACGTAAAATGAGGATACGGATATCGAATTTTCTTGAAAAAAAATGTTGGGTGGGGCATGGCCCCCTCCAAACCTTTGATCACGAAATACGATAAGTGCTAGTAATACTATGTCAAATATGTGTAAAGGGCATGAAGAATTGCAACGAAACTTTAGGTATAGACATATGGAAAAAACAAAGGAATACGGTTTTTGATTTTCTGCGGAAAAACGCTTTCAAGGGGCTAAAGAACCCAGCCCAAATTTATGAAAATTAACGCCTAAAGATAAGAAGTGAACCGAAGTGAATGAAATTTTGAACACATATTGTATACATAAAATGTGGATATACGGATTTCGTATTTACCTGGAGAAGACGGTTAGGTGGGACACGGCCCCTTCAATCATTTGATCATGAAATATCAAAAGTGATAGTAACTGTATGTTAAATGTGTCTAAAGGGCATGAAGAATTGCAACGAAACTTTGTGTATGGACAATACACAAGAAATAAAGGAATACAGGTTTTTATGTTCCGTAAAAAAGTATTTTAAGGGCAAAAGTACCCACGCAAAATTTTTAAAGCTGACGCCCGAAAGGTAAGAAGAAGTAAATCGAAGTGAATGAAATTGTGAACAGAGATTGCAGACGTAAAATGAGAATTGGGTTTCGTATTTCTTTGAAAAAAAATGTTGGGTGGGGCATGGACCCCTCCAAACAGTTGATCACGGAATATGAAAAGCGCTAGTAACACTATGTCAAATGTGTATAAAAGACATGAAGAAGAAGAAGCAAAGAATACGGTTCTTTATTTTCTGCGGAAAAACGGTTTCAGGGGCAAAAGAATCCACCCCCAACTTTTGAAAGCTTAGGCTCGAAAGATAAGAAGAAGTGAATCAAAATGAATGAAATTTTGCACAGATATTGTAGGCATAAAATGTGAGTATACGGGCTTCGTATTTAACTGGAAAAGACGGTTATGTGGAGCACGGACCCCCCAAACATTTGATCACGAAATATCAAAAGTTCTAGTAACAGTATTTCACATGTGTGTAACGACATCAAGAATTGGAACATAACTTTGTGTATGGACCATACGCAAAAAAAAACAAAGGAATTGTTTTTTATTTTCGGTGGAAAAATGATTTTAGGGATCAAAAGTCCCCACGCAACATTTTGAAAGCTGAAGCACGAAAGGCAAGAAGAAGTGAACTTAAGTGAATGAAATTCTGAACAGATTGCAGACGTAAAATGAGGATACTGGCTTCGTATTTTCCTGAAAAAAGGTGTGTGGGGTACGGACCCCTCCAAACCTTTGACCACGAAATATCAAAAGTTCTAGTAACAGTATGTCAGATGTGTGTAACGACGTCAAGAATTGCAACATAACTTCGTGTATGGATTATACGCAAAAAACAAAGTAATATTGTTTTTTTACTTTCTACGGAAAAGCGGTTTCAGGAGGCAAAAGTACCCACCCCAAACTTTTGAAAGTTGACGCCTGAAAGATAAAAAGAAGTGAACCGAAGTGATATAAATTTTGCACACATATTGTAGACATAAAATATTGGTATACGGGTTTCGTATTTACCTGAAAATGTCGGATAGGTGGGCACGGACCCCTCCAATCATTTGATCACGAAATATCAAAAGTTCTGGTAAAAGTATGCCAGATGTGTGAAACGACATGACGAATTGCAACGTAGCTTTCTGTATGGACAATGCGCAAAAAATAAACGAATACGGGTTTTTATGTCCTGTGGAAGAACGATTTTACGGGGCGAAAGTCCCCACGCAAAATTTTTAAAGCTGACGCACGAAAATCAAGAAGATGTGAACGGAAGTGAATTAAATTGTGAACAGAGATTGCAGACGTAAAATGAGAATACAGGTTTCGTATTTTCCTGATAAAAATGTTGAATGGGGCACGGACCCTTCCAAACCTTTGATCACGAAATATGAGAAGTGCTCTTAACATTATGTCAAATGTGAGTGAAGAACATGAAAAATTGCAACGAAACTTTACGTATAGACAATACGCGAAAAAAAGGAATATGTATTTTTTATTTTCTGCGGAAAAATTCTTTCAGGGCCAACAGACCCCACCCCAAGCTTTTGAAAGTTGACGCCTGAAAGATAAGAATAAGTGAATCAAAATGAATGAAATATTGCACAGATATTGTAGGCATAAAATGTGAGTATACGGGTTTCGTATTTACCTGAAAAAGACGGTTAGTTGGTGCACGGACCCCTCCAAACCTTTGACCGGGAAATATCAAAAGCGATGGTAACAGTATGTCAGATGTGTGTAAAGGACATGAAGAATTACAACGAAACTTTGTATATGGACAACACGCAAAAATAAATGAATACGGGTTTTTATATTCAGTGGAAAAAAACGATTTTAGGTTGCAAAAGCTCCCCCCCAAAAAAGAAATATGTTGAAATTTTACGCCCGAAAGGCAAGAAGAAGTAGCCCGAAGTGAATGAAATTGCGAAAAGATATTGCAGGCATCTAATTAAAGAATACGGGTTTCGTATTTTCCGGGAAGAAACGGTTGGGTGTGGCACGGAACCCTCCAAACATTTGAACAAGAAATATCAAAAGTGCTAGTATCTGTATGTCAGATGTGTAAAAGGACATGACGAATTGCAGCGAAAGTATGTGTATGGACAATACGCAAAAAATAGACGAATACGAGTTTTTAATTTTCTGCGGGAAAACGGTTTTAGGGGGCAAAAGCTCGCACCGAAAAGTTTGAAAGTTGACGCCCGAAAGACAAATAGAAGTTAACCGAACTGAATGGAATTGTGAACAGATATCACAGACGTAAAATGAGGGTGCGGGTTTCGAATATTCATGGAAAAAACGATTGGGTGGTGCACGTACCTCTCACCACGAACCTTTGATCACGAAATATGAAAAGTGTTAGTAACACTAGGTCAAATGTGTGTAAAGGACATGGAGAATTGCTGCGAAACTTTACGTGCTGACAATACGCAAAAAATAAATGAATGTGGGTTTTTATTTTCTGTGGAAAACGGTTTTAGAGCGCAAAAGCTATCACCCAAAATTTTGAAAGATTACGCCCGAAAGACAAGAAGTGAACTGAAGAGAATGAAATTGTGCAGAGATATTTTACACATAAAATAAGGGAATATGGATTTCGTATTTTCCTGAAAAAATACGGTTGGGTGGGACACGGAGCCCTCCAAACATTTGATCACGAAAACGTTGTAAGTGTTAAAGCTGCCTCCTGAAATATTATAAAATAGTACATATACTGTTTGTGCTTACTGTTGATCTTCTAAACTTGAAAAATCGGATGGATACACTTGTGAAACACGGAAGGTCTTATTTTACATATCCAATATCTACACTCAATTTCTTTCGCTTCTGTCCACTTCTTCCGCCACCAGACGTCTCCGTCCACCCAAAAGTTTTATCTTTGCAGGAAAATACGAAACACGTATTCGTTCATCTTACCTCTACAATATTTGTGCACAATTGCATTCACTTCGGTTCACTTGCTTTTGCCTTTTGGGCGTTAATTTTCAAAATTTTGGGTGGGGGCCTTTTCCCCTTTACCGCTTTTCCACAGAAAATAGAAAACGCCTTAGATCTTTTTTGGCATATTTTCACTACACAAAATTTCGTTGCAATTCTTCATGTTCTTTAATCACTTCTGGTACACTTTTGATATTTCGTGATCAAAGATTTGGGGGTCCGTGGCCCAACTAACCGTTTTTGTCAAGAAAATACGAATCCCGTATTCCCTCATTTTATGTCTACAATATCTGTGCACAATTTCACTTCGGTCCACTTGTTATTACCTTTCGGGCGTCAACTTTCAAAATTTTGGGTCTGAGTTTTCGCTCCCTAAAACAGCTTTACTGCAGAAAATAAAAATAGACGTATTCGTTTATTTTATGTGTAGTATCGACCTACCAAATTTTATCAAAATCGGAGTGTTCCACTTGGGAAGTGTTACTTGCCAGTCATTGTAGAACTATTTTCCTTGTTTCTCCATCAATAAAAATGTCTGACAAGTAAAGGTTCCAAATGGATGAATCGAGTTGCGAGATGAGACGTAGTGCGACTGATAGAGGATATGGAAATATGTATATTTGCAAAATTATAAGGGCTGAACGTCATAAGAAACGGAGGGGGTCAAAATTGATGGGTAGGAAAGCTATGCTATGTTATAGAAATACATCAAATAAACTGTTGTATCATGAAAATAGTGAGAGATAGACAGTGCAAACGGTGATAATTTCACATATTGACAGAAGAAGAATGGGCAGAGTAGATCACGAACCTCTGGCGGCACCTTGAAATCCGTCATTTTGAAATCTGTGATAACTTTGGAAATGGAAAGGTAGTGACGTGATATATCAATTAGGGCTAGCATGCTCTCAAAAGTCAATTATGATCTTTAGTGATCTTAATCTGTACTTATTTATTAGATTTAGGATAATCTTCATAGTTATTTACGAAAATTTAGGAGACTGATACTCGTATGTTGAAAGTTTGGACTATCACGAAAACACATGTACGTTTAACATGTCCAAAGCCAAGAAAACTAACCTCGAAATTTGATATCCAAGTTGAATATTATTATATTTCACTGTCGAATATCAAATTTCACTGTTAGTTTTCTTGGTTTGTAGATATGTGAGTTATTTCTTGTCCATAATATGACTAATAATGCTAAAAGACTCACAAATCAAATTTAGTTCGTACCTTTAACATTTCTTACAATCAACGTACAATTGTAGTTCTTAGCCTTTCGAAAATTATGAGCCTCATAGACTCCTTCTTTCTTACAAATACTAGTATCAATAATACAACCTATTAAAAATTATCTTAACGGTAACCCACCGACAAACTGTAAGCAACCCCTGTAAAATGAAATGAAGTATTTCATTTTAACGAACCACGATTATGGTCTTTAGGCTAAGGGAGACAATGATTAAAGCAAGTGAATGTTGATGGAGGATATGATGCAATGAGAATGTGGAAGGAAATTGAAGTATCCCATGAAAACCCACACACGATACGATGGTGTCCACCACAAAATTTCTTGGCTGAGGATCGAACCAAAGGCCTCACGTACCAGAGGCAAGTGTTTACCACTGAGTCACCTTGTCTTCCCCCTATCCCTAAGAGACGCGGGCATCCAGTTAAGAATAACTGACGTAGAAAAACGTACTTACCATTTTCGTACTCCACGAATCCACATTCTGACCGTTTGTACTTCTTGTATGTTGGTTTATCACACACATTATTTAGTATATCGATACATCTGTCAGAATCATAGTGGTTCCTCCAAAGTAGGGGCAGGGTGACTTACTGATAGAGCGCTTCTGGTGTGGAATGAATAGAGATGCAAAAAAGCCGGCTTTTTTGAATCGATGGTTTTTTCACATAAAAAGCCGGCTTTTTGGGAAAAAAACGATAATTTTGAAAATTTTGCCTTTTTTTCATTTTCATGAGTTTTCTATCTAAATAGTTTTCTTATAGTATATTCTATACTTAGATAAGAATTCCATGACTTAAATGCGATATTTCGCGCTGAAATTCACCACCAAGATGGATTTAGCACATATTTTACGAATTAAAGCTAACAAGAAGAATGAAGTATTTGAGAGCAATTTTAGAGGTTATTTAACTTTATTCTAACTTTTGAATTATGGACATTTTTTTCTTCTATAGATCATCTCAATTTGTCATCCGTGTTTCATTTCTAAGAGCTTAGTACTCTAGCTTCTAGCGCAAAAGTTAAATTTACGTTTTTCTATATATTCGTCAAAGCGTACGTTTTCAATATATCCGTCAAACCGTAGTTCCACATTTCTGTCATACTGTAGCTGTGCAGTGATTTAGCAATAATTTTCCGGACACAATCTTGAATACCAATTTATACAAATAATCAGTAGCAGATTTAGAAAAGTACTTTAGGAGAGATTTCTCTGAATGTTTCATTTTCTAAAAAGTCCTAATTTTACTTGGGAGGTGCTTGAAGTTTATGAGTACAGGCATAACTAATATTTCGTTTCATTTATATGTTTAGCAATAATCTTCCGGATCATTTTATACTGAGAATCAATGGCGGATTTAGAAAAGTATTTTGGGAAGGGTTTTTCTTACTAATGTTTAGTTTTTCTAAACATTCCTAATTTTTATTTGAAGGGAGCTTAAAGTTTATGAGTAAAGAAAGGCTTAACTAATAGATATTTCGTTTGTTTTAGACATTCCGTAATTTTGGGGAACAGGCTTCAGTCCAAAAGACCGCCCCCTAACCTTCGCAAAACCATCACTGCTGGTAATTAGTAATAATATCGATTTAAAAATAATAAAAAAGAAAGTCGGCGAACTCACATTACACATACTATTTCTACATTCATAGATGGAATGAAGAAAAGCTTTGGTCAGAATGGTCGAATGCTGAGTTGAATCCCGGACTTCACGATAGAAGCGCAAAAGCTAACCACTCAGTCATGTTTGTTGTGCAGTTGTATTTAGCTTAACTTAACTATATTCCGTAGTTCTTTTTTGGGGGGAGGGGGAGTTCCGTAATGATTTGTTGAATCCCTCTTGTTATAAATTAGGAAAACTTGAGGATTGGGTAAACCGTGATGATGGTTATATAAAACTTAACTGTAGAATTTCAAGAATATACAGAACCAAACGCTCTAGATGTGCAGCCTAATATTTCTCTTATGTTTTATTTTTTATTTTGTTTCAAAAAGAGGGTATGGAATATTTTGAAGTAAAAATACTACATACAATTTTGTTAGTTATTTGTGTATTTTTTTAAAAGAAGTGTTTACTTTTAGGGTTGGCTGGTTTACACCAACTTTTTTTTAATAACTGGTTTAACCCCCTCCCCCATAAAAAATAAAAGAATGAAAAATGCGAATCGTGTGAACTTCATGGTGACGTTTCCACATATCAAACCACTAGCATTAGTTTTATTTCCCTTTCACCTTTTAATCAAAATGTCCCATGTTCAATTCTCGGTCGAACCACAACCCTTCTTTCATGCGTAAACCAAGTAGCTTTTCGGATGTCACTTGAAGTGAAAGTCGTCTTCTTGATAACCTCGGTATTACGTAATGATGTTAAGCCTAAACATACGAAACGGAACCAAAATGTATATTTTTGCATGCCTAAATGCCTGTTTTATAAAGAAGCCAAGATTGCTTAAATATATTGATAGAAATTGGCAAAATTTATCGATTGCTTACATAGCTTCCAACATTACCTTGGATTGGACTTTCAATGATATCTACGTACTAAATTTGTAATTTAATACGTCAGTTTTAGCGTACTGATTATGATATATTGACCCTTAAATTTTACATGCAAAGCAATAAAAGAATTTTCCCGTTACTGTTTTACATTTCAAGTATTGACGGGATTTTCCCGATGGCTAGGGTGGGAGCTTCTCAATTTAAGACATTTACTGACCGAACTTCTTTAAGCTTATGGGACTTCTTCCAGCATAACACCGCTGTTGCATAACAACACCAAGGCGAAACAAACTTATTTCTGTGAATATGTAATATAAATACACAAAGCAAAATATCTAAATCAAAAAACCTGGTTTAAACCAAAAAAGCCTGGTTTAAACATCCCCCCAGAACGGGTTTTTGGCATTTTCAAAACAACCATGGTTCTTGCCAGCTCTGCTTACTTTTGTGTATAGGAAGTTTAAAACTTCTTATTATATACATTGGTTAATCCTTTGGAATTCATAATGTAAATATGTTGAAGTAAAATTGTTTGAAATATCTTTTCAAAAATCATGGGTTTTTTTCGAGGTTTTATATTATTATCAGCATCAACCACTAATTAAATGACTTTTTGTGTTATAGAGAAGCGAAACAAAGTCTGGTTTATCAATTTAAAGCAGAATTTCGAAAATAGCCCAAAATTTCCCAAGCAAAAAAGCGAAGCAGAAAACACCGAGTTTTTTTCCGAGCCCTTGCATCTCTAGGGATGAATCTCGTTCGATCCCAGACTATATAATTTGTAGTGGATGCCAGCGGATTTCTCGGAATTATCCTGTTTTCTCCTACATTCTAATTTCATAAATTATTTCCCAAAAATTACCTTCCATCTATTACCTCTCTCTATTATTGGATCGGATTTCAGTTTAGCATCCCTTCGGTAGCAAAATTACATGAGATATGGAGCTACGGATTAACGTAAGATCCGAACTGCTTGCGCTCACGCCGCGAATCGGAGCCGGGTCTCCTATGCGCAAGTCGCAGACCCTACCTCATAGCCATGCGTGATCTCTCTGTCTTCATTGGCCTATAAGGCATAACATTTAAACATTATGGACTTCAAATAATTTCAGTTCTTCCTCGATAGCCAATTCTATACTGAGACAAAGTAGATCAATCAAATGTGTCCATCTTAGCTTTTTTTATAATCTTAATGATGTTCTTGTAACTTTGACCGTGTTCTAAGATTCCTGTTAGTTGAAATATCGTATTTAATTGTAGTTAACTTGCCTCGGCCAACGTTTCATAAAATATTCCCATAATTCTTCAATTTATTTGTGGTGACCTTTGTGCTGCCTCTGTACCATATCGGGTTGCGCATTAATGAAAGCCATGGCTAAAAATAATATACATTTCCTTTCCCCCGACTTCAATCCGATATTTTGTTCTCGAGTTACGGCTGTTTTGGCCATTTTTCCGACTGGTTTTTGGCTGTTCATAGCGCCAAAAGGAAGCATTGTGCACCCAGGTTGTCTCGTCATGGTGTCAGGAATGAGCTCTCAAACGTTGTAAGTGTTGTTTTGACACACCCTCTATATTTCTCTCCTGTTTCTGATTAGCTTATCTTTGCCAATCAATTTCCAGTATTCCCAAAACTAACCAAAAGTGAACTAAATTCACTAAATCGCTTTCCCCGTATGCTTTCTTCTTGTATAGTACTTATTATATATTTATATTGTAATTGACAGAGATTGCCAATATTGATTGAAATATCTGGTTAAAATTCTATTAGAGGAATTCCCTCTGCAGTACAGAAATTACCTCCTTGCATCCTACCGCCATTTTAGGCGAGATGGGATTAAGTAAGATGGGAATTCCCATCTCGCCTAAAATGGTAGACATTCTTATTTTGGAGATATAAGTGGCTGATAAATCGTTAGGCGAGGTGGGATTAGGCGAGGTGGGATAGGCCGTCCCCCATGCCTATCTTTGCCCATTGTAATTGCTTAGGAAGTGGGAGGACGGCGTTCACAGTTTTCTGGGGGTGGGTATAGGGTCCCCCGCGTTCCCACGCACTTTAACCCCTGCTGCTAAGTATTAATTGCTGTGAGGACTAACGAAAAATATAATGTGATAATAATAATAATAATAATAATAATAATAATAATAATAATAATAATAATAATAAAGTATCTGAACGATACAGATATTTTTTCAACTTTTATTACAATTGCTGTGGGTTCCCATGAATCTGGTTACATTGTTTTTGTAAGGAATAAGGAAGCTTCAAACAACAATATGATTTGTATAAAAGAAAAAAAGCCTTATCAGGCTTTACAAGGAACTAAGCACTGAAAAGTGATCTTGTGTCTGTTTTTTTAAACACAATGTTACGAGGCACAGAAGCCACCACGCCTGCGGTGTGCTTGCTTTTTTGTCTCAGGCAGTTTCAGTACTAAAATTAAGACTTTGCCTCAGGCAGACAGTACTAAAATTCTGTCAATTTATATGTAGCTATCAGTCAACCACACAGGTTCTTTGAAACGCTGAATTTTACAAGAAAGGTTTTGTCCATCGGATAGGAAGCGAACGAAGCCCATCGTAAGTTGTAATCCCTTCCCCTCTTTTGCACACTATGAAATTTAACTTTATACTGTAGTAAGTTACAGAAAAGAGAATGCTATTTAAAAAAAAATGACATTATCGAATAAGATTGACCATTATTACAATATATTCAAGATGAAAAATATTCTTTTAACAGTCGTCGTACTTAGTTGTCTGCACTGAAATTCCCATAATGTGCTTTCTTCTTTTCTAATATGAGCTCCGAGCTTCTTCATGGCTAAGTGGTTAACGTATGTGCCTTTGGCGTGAGAGACTGTGGTTCGATTCCGGTGAGAGCTCATTTAGTTCGGGTTTGTCAATTAATCAGTAGGTCCCGTCTTATATAGCCTCGCTGCTGAAAGGGACGACAAAATCAACGCAACTTATATTGAGCACCATAGGAGATATAACTCCGAGGTGAATTTTGTCCCTGGAAAATCTCACAAAATCATCAACGGTACGAAATATGTCTACAATGCAACATGTCCATCATTTCCAACTCTATGCTCTGTGACCTAGTTTGCTTTTCATGTTTTCAGTAAACTAGACAAACAAAAGGAAGAATAGAGGCTTTCTTCCAGAAAATTGTGTTCGAGGGTGGAGGGTCACACAGATTCGTATCCACGGGAAGTCAAGGGGGCCAGGCTCACCCAATACTTTTACATTAGAATAATTTATGAGCATTAAAGTAGTCAGCCATTAGGATTTTTTTGTTTTAGGATGATACCAGATTCGACTCCTGGTGTAAGCTCAACTTTCAGTCGTGTGTCATTTGCAGATCTCGTCTCATACAGATTCGTTGAAAAACCTCTAAACATGTGCTATGACTAGTATGCGAAGTAAAGTTTTTTTTAGCAAAAGAGAAAGAAATTTCTTGCTTTAGACTCTGCCCTGTAATCCAGTTTTTTCTGGAAGCGAGATAGTATGGTTGGGAACGACCTATCAGATTCAAGTTCCGAACCCACATTAAAAAGACCTTCCTTTATAACCTTGGTGTTGTATAAGGACGAAAAACAAAAATATACTGATAGCTCCAGTAATAGATATTATAGCAAAGAGATTTAAAAAATAGGTTTTTTTGAAATAGAGAAAGGACAGTACCTGAGCTTTATTAGTATTACTAGCATATATTACCCGCTTTGCTAATTGTAAATGAAAATTTAAAAGCACAACTCCGTATTTCATGTGTTTAGTACCCGTGAAAAATGCAGTTCTCGTTTTTAATGGCATCGATTTAAACAGCATCGGAAAGATCATTGATCATATCTGCGACCCCAAAAATCATGGATTCGACACCAATAATGGTCATATAACCGCTACCAGGTTATAGAAGGATTTTTTGTGGACGCCCTGTATATTTCGTAAAAACTTTGATTATTATTTTCGATTTATACTTTATTCTGCAACGCACATAAGTTCTTTCTTTGGTGGGAATTGCTTCTTTCCCACACAATTGGACAAAGAAGTCTTTCATCGTTTTTTCATATATATATTTAAAACATTGCTTTTGCTGAGAACATTTCGGTTAGTGACTAACCATTTCAGTGTTTCTCCCTGACTTATTATATGCACAGTATATATTCTGCAGTTATTTGGAACTGAATTAAGTGCTTTCTTTAATCGCTTATGGAAACATTACAATAGATTAGAGAAATACGGGCTGACCAGATGTTTCAGCAGCCAAATTGGCGCCAATTGCGTTGTTTCGTAGCCTGTTATCTGTACTTTCTCACGCCAGTGTTATCGCCGTGTCTAGTGCATTATAGGCAGTTGACTAAAATTAACATAAATTGTTTTCTATATTCTGTTTGTATGTGCATACAGGTAAGTAACTGAGTGAATTTTGAAATGAACTGCCAACACTTTTCGTTGACCATTGCAACCCGTAGCTTGAGCTTGGACGCTCGAGGAGTTTGACTCCAGGTCTGGAAGATGTAACCACGCATCTCGCTTTGAACTTCAAACATAAGTTGTGTTAACGGGCACAAGCTATTTAGCCGGTGAAGGACGATTTCTTACGGCTAGCCCCAATCAGTGAAATCCCAGGTCCTCAGACCTTGTGCGTTTAAAATGTTATATACGCGCCCTCCAATATCTGTATTCCATTATAGAGATCTTCTTTTGTGTGTTTGCTGAAGATTCACCTTTACGCTGCAGGGCTGTTCAGCGTAACAACTGGATTCATCGTGGGACGATCCAGACAACTTTTCCCCAGTGCTAACCTTCCAAGTGTGTTAATGGTGTGAGCAAAGTATTTATAGTGATACTTGAATTATAATCATATATATAGAAAGGGCTATATTTCCCGAATAGGGCAAAACGTAATTTCCGCGGCAAAATTTATTAGTGTCCAGTGTTGTGTTCATTTCTCTTCGTTATTTTTTTTCAAAATAGTGTTCTAATAAATAAGTATAGTGTCAATTAATCCAGTGTGTTTTCGTTGTTTGTATGAGTGATGTTTGTGTGCGTTATGGTCTGGATGACCGTCTGATCGTCCGTGAGGTTTTCGAGACGAGACACCCGAACCTCTCGGCGCCTAATGCTCATCTCATTATTGAGACCGACGAGCTTTTTGGGAAACAGTTTGTAACCTTTCTTGGAGAAGTCTTCGTCGTCCTGTCCAGGTAAGTTAAAGTATCAGGAGTATACTTATTGGTAGTACCACGAGCCAAGGACAGCGAACAGAACCTGGCGGCTACAAATAAATGACAGCCCGAACATGGACCACGAACTGAGGACGGTTACAAATAAATAGCTGCCCGAACATGGACCCCGACCTCTAGTTGGTTACAAATAAATGGACGCCCGAACAGCGACTCGAACTCCTGATGGTTACAGATAAATGGCTGCCCGAACAGAGGACTTTAACGCCGGTTGGTTACAGATAAATGACGCCCGAACTACCGACCCGAATCGAGACCGTTGGTGCTCGAATATACATATAAGATTAATATTTTAATATATCATTTCTCTTTCAGCTTAGTACCAGTAATCTGAAAAAAAATCTTTCAGGTGATTTTAATCATATGTTTTGGTGATAATATATTTTATTCTAATCATACGTTTTAAATTTTACTTTTGTCCATAATGGAACATCAGGAAGTAGATATTATAACTAGAATGAGTTCACTCCTCGAAGAATCGATGAGAGACAATAAAAAGAATTTTGCTCAATTTAAAGAGAATTTAGATAGGTTAGAACGAAAGCTAGATAAAAATAATGAAGAAATGGAGAGATACATAAAGGAAAGTAAAGTTGATTTTAAAGACAGCTGTGTTGAGTTTAAAGAGAATTGTGCTCGCTTGAAAGAGAATCTCGTTGAGTCAAAGAGTGGATTAGGTCAAAAGATAGACGCTTTACGGGACGTGTTTCGTGAAAATAGTCAGCAGACGGAAAATGCTGAAAACAAAACACCGAATTAGAACCCCAGTTACAGTTAGATGTTCCTACTGGATACGAAACACCGGAAATTGAACCTCAGTTAGTGACTGATATTCCTAGCGTAAACAAAACATTGGAATTGAAACCTGAGCTACAAACTAACACTCCTAATGAAAAGGAAACGCAGGAATCTGAACTCCAACCAGAGACAGGTAGTCTAAACCATCCTCGTAACAAATCCGATAATGATTTTATTCATTCAGTATCTAGCAACACCACTTGTAGTATCAGAAGTAGTGAAATCCACGAACATATGATTGTAGACGACAGAGGTCGTAAGCGCACAAAACAAACTACCACAAACTACAGAGAGAAAAAGCGTAAACGAAGTTACAGTTATTGTAATAAGCAAAGATACCAAGTTCAGATCGTAAACAATACGAAATTTAAAGGGAATCAGAACCAAGACCGCACTCGAAAAGGTAGTAACAGAAACAGAAGGAGTCGTAAATCACGGCCACGAAATATGAGTTATCACAAACGAGATTGGAAACGCAACTTGAGTGAGAACATTAAGAGTATTTTTGTACATAGAGGTAACCATCGTAGAAATAAACGAACAGACTGCAGTTACCAAGGCAGAAACAGTAATCATAGGAAAAGAAAAAAAAAGAGGGGCAACCAAGACTTTGTGTGTTGATGCAAATTTTTCTTTCAGAAAAGAGACGCATTTCTAAGCGATAAACATGTATTCATTTTCTTTCTTTTTGCTTTTAGTTTTTGATAGAACACCTGGATACGAAAAGAAGAACTACGCATTTCTCTCAAACTTATTTTTGCTTCTAGCTTTTAACTGTTCGGCAATGAGCAGATAACACGTTTTCTTTCTTTATTTTGATAAGATAGTCGCTGCATTCTCGACCACCTGTGCTTATGGTTACGAATGACGAACGACACACAGCTGATTCTTTTCCGCTTTTGGTCTTTACTCCGTGTCGCGCCTCACAATTGAATACTAATGTTGCAAACCTCATCACTGACTTACTATTAGTTTAATGTCATTAATTTTTTCTTGTTTTCATTTCAGATGTTTGAATTTAGATCTTTTAGTAAACAATTAACGTATCACATACGTAGGGAGATTGCATTTATCCAAAAGCAATCTTGAACTAGTGGCGCAGTTCCGTATTCCCAGCTAGTGGGAAGATATTTTGGCGTTATAATATATATATTTTTATTGTTTTCAAATTAAAAAAAAAATTTTAGAATCCCTTCCCACTTTCCTAATCCTTAAACATGTTATCATACGTATGACTCACAATTAATGTTTGATTTTCTTTTCAGAAAAAAAAATATCGAGATGCTTAGAATGAGAAAATTTTTAGTTGTTAGTTATGTATATATTTCTGTATTTGTAAATGAAACTTAGTACGTAATCTCATGCGTAGAATATGAAACTTTACACTTATAATCAATGTTAAATTTATTTTTCAGTGTAAATCTTAGATTTTCGTTTTCATTTTGAAGTGTTTACTGTAATTTTATTGAACCTCATTTACGTCATTTACCCGATTTTGACTTATTTGAATTTCCAGGATGTGACATGATATATTTTGTTCGAAGAGAAAAGTTTAGAACGGAAAGTAGGCTAAGCCTTAAACAAGTGATAACAGACATTTCCTTGTTGGTAATAGAATGTGCAGGAATGTCGTGTGAATAGTATAATTCTCCGAACGAAAGCAGTAATCTTTTTATTGTAGAAGGAACTATATGAACAGATATTCTGATGGTGAACGGTCGTTTTTCCTCACATATTAATATGTATGTGGAAATATGTTTAACTTCTATATTTTCTTGTAATTTCTAATTAACATTTTTTTTCGTCTTCTCTAGACCACTGAACGACCGTAGGGGAACTTCTTCGGGTAGGATATTTTATGGGGATAATTTTTTTTTTTTGGGAGGTAATATTTCCTGGAATTGCAGATCTCTTGTAAAAATGGATGTGGCTAATCCATTGGATATTCCATAGCTAACTGTATTTTCGCCATCAATCGCAAAATATAGTTTTTCATTTCTCTTCTTCTTTTATAGTAACCCATAACTAAGTATGCGTATTCTTAGGTTAAATATTTTGAGTATATTTTATTGTCTAGTAATATTCTAGTGAATATTTTAATGTTTATGAATCGTAACTATATTGTGTACTTGTATGCTAATGAGTTGTAATGTTTATTTTTCATGTTAATTTTGAGAAAATTTTATTTTAGTTCCAGTATGTCCTAGAAACTATTCGAATTCGATATAGATCCCGAATAATAAACTTATTTTCCTCCCAACAGCGTGAAGCCGTAACCATTTTTGAAAATTATTTTGTTAATTATTTCATATGCTCTATGACTTTGAATTTTAATGTGTCAATAAGAACATTTTGAATATTTTGTAGCGAAGATGCCTAAGAAAGTTTAACTGTCGTGAAATTATATAACCGTTTTGTAGGGAATTTAATCTTGATGTTTCGGACTGACCGGAAAGTTGTAATGTCGTTGACTATATTCTTGTTTGTATCCCATGTTTTTCTTTTAGTAGGTCTCATGTGTTTTGTCTTATAGAGACATATCTTTACGATGCTACGAGAGCATTTGTATTTTGTGTGTTTACACATTTTTTCTAGGTGGAAGACGTATGTTATGTTCCAGGGAACATACGCGTAGTTTATTGAATATTAATGTTTATATTTCAGTTTTGTGCAGAAACAATTTTGTAAGTGCCTAGGGTTGCAGGCCTTCCTCGTTTCTAGTTTTTTTTGCCTCGCAGGTGTCGATGGCATATTGTGTGTGTAAGTACGTGTAGTATTACACATTTTTCCCACCTATGGTTTTGGTCAATTCATGGTGTAATGACCATTTATTTTCAGGAATGTTTGGACTAGTGAGTCAACTTCCTTGATTCAGACCTTTGAAAAACTTGGATCAACACCGTATAGTTTTCAACATTTTAATTAATAAATTTTTTGCAGATAATACCCATCTATTTTGGTAACCCTACAATGTTTACGTTTTTGGAAGTGAACAACAATCATTATTCTAGGCCTACGCTAATAATAACTTTGTTTCAGAATGAAACCATTAGTTATATTGAGCATTATTGAATTAAAGTCTCGACGAGCAGATGGCATTTGATCTTATGGCGTGCCAAATTTTCTTCATACATGTCAACGAAATCACGATCTTTTCTTTGATATGCAGAATCATGCTTATTTCTTGGAATTACTATGAACGTCAATTTTGACACTTAAGTTTATTTTTTTTTTTATTTTTGTAAAACGATTTTTCGTTCTTTTCTGCCAAACAACACGAGGCACAGTTAAAAAAAAAGGACATACAGGTGAAAATCTTATTTTGTTTACATATTGTCAGTTTATCATGTGTTTACATTTCCATTCATTTTACTTTTTCAATGATTTTCATATTTTTCAAATATATTAGAGTGATATCAAAACTTTAACAATAATTTTAATATTTTAGTACCTTTAACATGTTTTGCTATTTGCTTATTCATTCACATTTTGATATTTTAAATACAGATATCAGTATATTTACTAATTTTTATTGAGATATTTGATAATTCTTTAAGTCGATGTTTTCATGAATAGTTATCGTGTGTGTATATTTATTTCATATTACACAAAATAAAGTGATCGAAACGGAACACTTAAACATTTTATGAAAAGAATTTATTAGTGTTTAAAAAAAAAGCATTTAAATAGCCCTATAACGTATTTACTTCATATTATATCAAATAAAGTGATCGAAACGGAACACTTAAACATTTTACGAAAAGTATTTGTATTTAAAAAAAAAAAGGTAAGAATTTTAATAGCCCTATAAACGCTTTCTGCGAACTTAAAAAAAAAAAAAGTTATCATACAGGTGTTGTAACCGTACTTCGTTTCTCACACCAGTGTTAAAAAAAAAATCTCCCCTTCTCCCCTCATCAACTCATCGTTGGACAACCATGGAGGATATTCAACACATGGTTTCAACATGTGAAGTAACGGAACATTTGGAAACTCAACTGCACCAACTGTTCAAGAGGATCTTATTACTTTATGGAACATTTGGATTGGACATTGCTCATGCAGGAACCTCATCATGTCGTAGTGAGTGAACAAGTTATTTAACTATTTTAAATAGCCCTTTTTCAGGTGAAAAACCATTCATCGTTTATGTACGTAAGTCTCACACCATATGACAGTGTTGCCAACTAACTAATTTTAAATTTTCAGGTGAAAAACCTAATTTTATTCATATTTCGTCATACGGCCAAGGGTTCTCAACCTGTCTACGTGTACACTTGACAGGTCGTTCCACTTTCGGACACCATATATAACCGCTACCAGGTTATAGAAGGATTTTTTGTGGACGCCCTGTATATTTCGTAAAAACTGTGATTATTATTTTCGATTTATACTTTATTCTGCAACGCACATAAGTTCTTTCTTTGGTGGGAATTGCTTCTTTCCCACACAATTGGACAAAGAAGTCTTTCATCGTTTTTTCATATATATATTTAAAACATTGCTTTTGCTGAGAACATTTCGGTTAGTGACTAACCATTTCAGTGTTTCTCCCTGACTTATTATATGCACAGTATATATTCTGCAGTTATTTGGAACTGAATTAAGTGCTTTCTTTAATCGCTTATGGAAACATTACAATAGATTAGAGAAATACGGGCTGACCAGATGTTTCAGCAGCCAAATTGGCGCCAATTGCGTTGTTTCGTAGCCTGTTATCTGTACTTTCTCACGCCAGTGTTATCGCCGTGTCTAGTGCATTATAGGCAGTTGACTAAAATTAACATAAATTGTTTTCTATATTCTGTTTGTATGTGCATACAGGTAAGTAACTGAGTGAATTTTGAAATGAACTGCCAACACTTTTCGTTGACCATTGCAACCCGTAGCTTGAGCTTGGACGCTCGAGGAGTTTGACTCCAGGTCTGGAAGATGTAACCACGCATCTCGCTTTGAACTTCAAACATAAGTTGTGTTAACGGGCACAAGCTATTTAGCCGGTGAAGGACGATTTCTTACGGCTAGCCCCAATCAGTGAAATCCCAGGTCCTCAGACCTTGTGCGTTTAAAATGTTATATACGCGCCCTCCAATATCTGTATTCCATTATAGAGATCTTCTTTTGTGTGTTTGCTGAAGATTCACCTTTACGCTGCAGGGCTGTTCAGCGTAACAACTGGATTCATCGTGGGACGATCCAGACAACTTTTCCCCAGTGCTAACCTTCCAAGTGTGTTAATGGTGTGAGCAAAGTATTTATAGTGATACCTGAATTATAATCATATATATAGAAAGGGCTATATTTCCCGAATAGGGCAAAACGTAATTTCCGCGGCAAAATTTATTAGTGTCCAGTGTTGTGTTCATTTCTCTTCGTTATTTTTTTTCAAAATAGTGTTCTAATAAATAAGTATAGTGTCAATTAATCCAGTGTGTTTTCGTTGTTTGTATGAGTGATGTTTGTGTGCGTTATGGTCTGGATGACCGTCTGATCGTCCGTGAGGTTTTCGAGACGAGACACCCGAACCTCTCGGCGCCTAATGCTCATCTCATTATTGAGACCGACGAGCTTTTTGGGAAACAGTTTGTAACCTTTCTTGGAGAAGTCTTCGTCGTCCTGTCCAGGTAAGTTAAAGTATCAGGAGTATACTTATTGGTAGTACCACGAGCCAAGGACAGCGAACAGAACCTGGCGTTTACAAATAAATGACAGCCCGAACATGGACCACGAACTGAGGACGGTTACAAATAAATAGCTGCCCGAACATGGACCCCGACCTCTAGTTGGTTACAAATAAATGGACGCCCGAACAGCGACTCGAACTCCTGATGGTTACAGATAAATGGCTGCCCGAACAGAGGACTTTAACGCCGGTTGGTTACAGTCATTTTCGGTCATTTATATATATATATTTCCTCCTCCCTATGTTGCGAACAATGGCAACGAAAGTGTCACTGTTCATCTCAGCGACCCCACACAAATGTGGATTCAGCACTAATTAACGGTCATTTTCCATTATCCTTAAATATCTCTTCCTCCCTTTCCCCCAAGTTGTGGGGTTGAATTTGAATTTAAACATGATCGAAAGTACCACTGTTCATCTAAGCGACCCAGAAAACTATAAATTTGACACTGATACTGATAGTGACACTGATAGTAAACCGGATCGAAAATGTCACAGTTCATCAGAATGATCCCGAAAACTATGGATTAGGCACTAATATTGGTCATTTTCGATTATTATTATTATTATATATATAGATCTCTCTCCCCCGTGCTGCGGCATACGAAATCAGAATTGTCACTGTTAATCTCAGCTACTCCCAAAACTATTGAGTCGACACTAATATTACTCAGTTTCGATCATTTTTAAACGTTTATCCCCGTCTCCTCCATTGTACCCTCCCTTTTCCCAACTATTAGGGCTGAATGTGGATTGAAACAGCACCAGAAGTGTCACTCTTTGTCTCATCGGGCCCGAAAACTATGGATTTAACAGTAATATCTGTCATTTTTGATCATTTTTAAATTTCTCTCTCTCTCGCCCTCCCCTACGTTGCTTCGTCAAAGTGAATAGCCTAAAGTAATCCCTGCCCCTAAACTCATGTATATTGAAAATTTGATTTGGATCGGTCGGGTGGTTCAAGAGTGATGAAGTCACAGAGCCAGACATTTTTATTTTTTGTTTACATATATCTGCCCCCTCTCCCTCCCCTACGTTGCCTCGTCAAAGTGAAACGATAAAAAAAAACACCCAAGGGCAGACCTTCATATTTGTTCAAAATTAGATCGAGATTGGTAGGGTGGTTCAAAAGTTATTAGGTTTTATTAGTTTCTATTTATACGTCTTCGTCCCCTCCCCCCTAGGATGTACCGTTAAAGTGAAATTACAAAAATGTTTCCAGATCCAAACCTCATATATCTTGAAAATTTGATTGCGATCGGTCGGATATTCAAGATATAGTTCAAGAGTTATTAAGTTACAAAAATAGTGGCTTTCAGTCTTATATAAATTGATTTTTATGTAGATCTCTCCTTCTTCTCCACCCCCACGTTGCTTCCTCAAACTCAAATAACACGATCCCAGGCCTGAGTCTCATCTATGTTGAAAATTTGATCAAGATCGATCGTGTGGTTCAGGAATTAGTAAATTTTATTTATTTAACCCCCCCCCTAAGTTCTACCATCAAAGTGAATAGCCTAAAACCAGCCCAGCCGTAAAACTCATCCATGTTTCAAATTTGATTAAGATCAGTGGGGCGGTTCGGGAGATTTAGAGTCACAAACATAGTGTTTCTCAATTATATATATATATATATATATATATATATATATATATATATATATATATATATTAGTAGTGTCGAATCTAGATTTTTCCTATGGGGACAACGTAAAATTTTATGGCACATTCCACCAGCCCCCCTTCCAACAGAACGGCGAATGCATCGGTTTAACACTAGCAATCCTCTACATTGAGACTTTTCCCAAGTGGGCAGTACTGGCTTCGATAGAAGGAAAAAAAGTTTGAAGAGAAGAGAAGAGTGGCAGTGTTGGTCAAATTTCAATTGAATTGACAATTAAC
Source organism: Thermobia domestica (assembly GCF_964235325.1). NCBI lineage: Eukaryota > Metazoa > Arthropoda > Insecta > Zygentoma > Lepismatidae > Thermobia > Thermobia domestica. The sequence goes on from NC_137457.1 coordinate 104,787,619, forward strand.
AATTAATCTGTAAATTTAATTGTTAATTGCAATTGACAACGGAAGTAAGTAATGGTTAATTGTTAATTGCAGTTGGCAATTAATAAAGGAGAATCAATTGCAATTAATCAATCGATTGAAAGTAATTGCAGTGGAAAGTAATTGCAATTGAATTCAGTCATTCAATTGCAATTGAAATTAATTAGCAATTAATTCAATTGCAATTTTTGATTTCCACAGCAATTACTTTCAATTGATTGATCAATTGCAATTGATTTTCACTGATTAATTTTCAACACTGTAGTTCAAAGAGAAAATGGGGCAATGAAGACTTTAGCCACGACCAACTGACCCAACATCCATCGTGACCCATGCCCCCCGTGACCCACTCTGTCCCACCACCCACCATGAACCACTGTCACACACTGTGACCCAAGATCCACTGAAACCCATTGTCATCAACTCTGACCCATGAATCATGCCCTCTTCTCTACTGACTAAAGAGTTTAAACTTGTAATAAAACAAGGCTATGAAATTAACACTCATTGGATTTTGAATTTCTACGATCAATCACTCAAGAACCGCTTTATTACACTAAGGGTGGATCTGACATTTCTAATATAAATAAAATAGAGTTTGCTTGAGTGTCTGTCTCTCTATCTGCGTGCGGCCCGTGGACCAGACGAGTGGACGAAAGTTTTCAAAATTTGATCGCGGATAGCTTGATCTAGGCCACAGATCAAGACAAAGAGTTTTATTTCAACCGTTTCCGGTCTGGGAACCAGACAAGTTGGCCGAGAGTTACCAAATTTTAGACACGGATACCTTGGTTCAGGTCCCAGACCAAGGCGAAGCGTTTTTGACTAAATTCGAACCAGGGGGTCTCAGGAAGGCGTTAACCGAAACATGTAACAGTAGTAGAAAATGACCGATATTAGTGTCGATTTCATAGTTTTTGCGGTCGCTGAGATCAATGGTGATACTTTCATTAGCGATGATTTTCTAATTCAGCCACCATTGTATGCAGGCCGGGAGTCACCGGGGTGGAGAATTGCGAGACATGTAAAAATAATGGAAAATGACCGATTTTAGTCTCAAATCAATAGTTTTCACTGTCACTGAGATGAATGGTGATACTCACACAGGCATTGACTTCCAAATACTGCCCCCCATCGGCTGCTGGCCAGAGTCATGTTTTTTTTTTTTTAAATTGGAACCAGAGGATCATAGGGGCTTTTATCGGAATATGTAAAAGTAATAGAAAATGGCAGTTTTTAGTGTCACATTCATAATTTTCCCGATATCGTTTGGAGGCCAGAGGCGATTTCTTCACAATTCGAAGCAAGGGGGTCTCAGGGGGCGTTTACCGGGATATGTAATAGTAGTAGAAAATGACCAATATTTGTGTCGAATCCATATTTATCGGGATTGCCCAGATGTATAGTGACAACCCCGATAGTGTTTACGTTCAAATTCAGACCCCATCGGCCTTCCCAATGAAAACACATGTATATATATTAGTTTTCCATGTAGTTAGCATTAATGTCATAGTAGATTAAATGATAAAATTCGAATTAGTAATTCTGTTTTACATTGCTCCATACATACACTGGAGCAAATCCCGGGGGATGAAGGGGACATGTCCCCTCCAATCTTGGAACTGGGGAGATTGCCCTCCCCAATAATCCGATTTGAAATGTGTTTTTTGGGAGAGAAATTTGATTATTTGTGTCCGATCGCTAGAAAGGAAAGTGAGATGAAATTAATGTCCACTCAGAATAAGCCTCAAATCTGCCCGCCTCCCAATGTTGAAGACAATTCTGCTCCCCTGATCCTCTACAGAATTGTTTCTCGGCAACAGAAATATTTTGAACATCGTTATATATGTATATATATAATATGGGAACGATCTTACCCGTCCCCCCCCCCCAATGTTGAAGACAGATTTTCGCTGTTGCATACATACCTGTCGTTTCTCGTTTCTTTTTGTCCATGAACTCAAAATCCTGGACAAAGCTTCCTTTTCAATTCTGTCCTTGAAAGAGTCAGTTATCTTATCCCATATGCAAAGTCTACATTCCACAAGTTCAATAACGGTTAAAATATCGAATGGAAAATTTCCTGCCATCTCTAAAAATCTAAAGAAAACTAGAAAAGTAAGAATGCAATAATACACAACCTTTTCATTCAGTCACTGTAGCTAAACTGCAGAACTCTATCAGGGGGTCGATCCCGGTACAAAGGGGAGAAGGGAAAACTTGGATACATAGCTTTGGTCTTTGTTTTCAATTGCCATTCTACACATTTTTTTTAAATGGGAGATCTGGGATAGTTTTGGAAGTGAGAGAAAAAAATCTGTAACAAGTGAAGCACACTTAGGTTACACTCTTCACCTTTTTCCCATGCTATCTAAAGTATCGGCTAATCTTAAATTCGCATTGCCGATGCGGGTTTTCTAACAAGAATTATTATGTTGCAACTTAATTTAGATGTAAAATCCTGACTTAATTAGCATTTAAGAACTTCGCAGTGTGCATTAAAATCATGACAGAAATGTAGTTAAATATCAGTTTCAAATTTCATGTCTACCTTGCATCAAATACTTGTGCTGTCATTACTTTCAATGTTGGTAGGAGTCGAAAGTTCCAATTTATCCCAATTTTTCGCTTTAATTCCCTCTATTTTTTCATAAAATTTTAAAGAAATATTATTATTAACAAGCAACACTTCTGAAGTTTAACACTCCGATTTTGATAAAATTTGGGAGGTAGATACTAGACATTAAATAAACGAATACGTGTTTCTTATTCGTAAAACCAAGTAAACCGAAGTAAACGAAATTTTACACACATATTGCAGACATAAAATGAGGGAACACGTGTTTCGTATTTTCCTGGAAAAACGGCTAGGAGGGGAACGGACCCCTGTACAATTTTCATCACGAAATACTGAAAGTGATAGTAACACTATGACAAATATGTGTAAAGGACACAAAGAATTGCAACGAAACTTTGTGTATGAACAATATATCAAAAAAAAAGGAACACGGGTTTTTTATTTTGTGCTGAAAAACGGTTTCAGGGGGCAAAAGCCATCACCCAAAATTTTGAAAGTTAAGGCCCAGAAGGCCAGAGGAAGTGAATCGAAGTAAATGAAATTGTGCACAGATATTGTCGACATAAAATGACGGAATACCTTTTTCTTATTTCCCTGATGAAATGAAAACCGTTTAGGTGGGACACACACCCCATTCAGAACTTTGATCGTGAAATATCAAAACTGCTAATAACAGAAGTGCTTGAAGGAAATGAAGAATTGGAACACATTGTGTAGGGACAATACGCATAAAATAAACGAATACGGTTTTTCTTTTGTTTTCTGCGGAAATACGGTTTTAGAGAGCGAAAGCCCCCATCCCAAAGTTTGAAATTTGAGGCTAAAAATGCAAGAAGAAGTGCACCGAATTGAATTGAATTGTGCGCAGATATTGTAGACGAAAAATGAGATAATTTGGTTTCGTATTTCCCTGGAAAAAGCGGTTGAGTGAGACACGGACCTTCTAAACTGTTCATTACGGAATATCAAAAGTGCAAATAAGCATACGCAAAAGTTCCTAAAGAATATGGAGAATTACAACGAAACTTCGTAAAGGGACTACTTGCAAAACAATATATGAAACATGTTTTAGTTTTTGCGGAAAAACAGTGTTGTTGCCTAGGTCCCATCCGAAAAAAAAGGAAATATAGCTCAGGAAGGAGTGGACTCAAGCAAATCAAATTGTGTGTAGATATTACATGTAAAATAAGGACTTCCGTGTTTCTCAAGTGTTCCTATCGGTTTTCCTTCAAATTTGGCATATCAATAGCAAACTGGATATAAATCCACACGTGTTTTTCTTTATGCGGAAAAACATTCCAAGGGTTAAAGGTGCCTCCTGAAATACTATAGAATAAGGTACACTGTTTGTGTTTGTTGTTACTTGATCTGCCAAATTTGAAGAAATCGGATGGAGGCACGACACTTGTCAAACAAGAAAGGCCATATTTTACATATCCAATATCTTTCTTTCGCTTCGGTCCACTCCTCCCGCAACTCAACGCCTCAGTTCACTCAAAAGTTTTTTTTTCTTTCAGGAAAATACGAAACACGTATTCACTCACCTTACCTCTTCAATATTAGTGCACATTTCATTCACTTCGGTCCACTTCTTCTTATCTTTTGTGGTCAAATTCCAAAATTTTGGACGGGGGCTTTCCCCCCCAAAACCGCTATTAACCAAAATTAAAAAATGTATTCGTTTATTCTTGCGTATTGTCCATACACACAGTTTGATGCAATTCTTCATGTCCGTTAAACACATCTGATATACTATTACTAGATTTTTTGATATTTCGTGATGAAAGGTTTGGAGGAGTCCGTGCCCCACCTAACCGTTTTCTTCCAGGAAAATACGCAAACGGTATTACCTAATTTTTTGTCTACAATATCTGTCCAAATTTCAATCACTTCAGTTCACTTTTTACCTTTCAAGTGTCAACTTTCGAAATTTTGGTTTTGTGTTTTTTGCCCCTAAAACAGTCTTTTCGCAAAAAAGAAAACAACATATTCCTTTATTTTTTGTCTATACAAAAAGTCTTGTTGCAATTTTTCATCCCCTTTACACACATCTGACATACTGTTACTAGCAATTTTCAGTGCCCCACCCAACCGATTTCACCAGAAAAATACGAAACCCGTATTCACTCACTTTATGTCTATAATATCTGTGCACAATTTCACTCACTTCGGTTAACTTCTTTTTGCCTTTCGGGAGTCAACTTTCAAAATTTTATTTGGGAGATTTTGCCCCCAAAAACCGTTTTCCCGCTGAACATGAAAAAACCTGTATTCATTAACTTTCTGTGTATTGTCCATACAAAAAGTTATGTTGCAATTCTTTATGTCATTTACACACATCTCAGATACGATTACTAGCACCTTTGATATTTCATCATCAAAGGTTTGGAGGGGTTGGTGCCCCACACCCGTCTTTTCCAGAAAATTATTAAACCCGTATTCCCCCATTTTATATCTACAATATCTGTGCAAAATTTCTTGCTCTTAGGTTCACTTCTTCTTACCTTTCGGGCGTCAAATTTCAGAACTTGGTGGTAAGTTGTTTTGCCCCCTAAAACCGTCTTTTCGAAAAACATAGAAAATCCTGTGTTCCTTTATTTTTTGTGTATTATACATACAAGAAGTTTCGTTTCAGTATTTTATGTCCTTTACACACATCTGACTGACATACTGTTACCAGCACATTTTATTTTTTGTGATCAAAGGTCTGCAGGGATCCGTGCCCCATTCAACCGTTTTTTCCATGAAAATACGAAACTCGTATCCTCATTTTACGTCTGCAATATCTGTGCTTAATTTCATTCAGTTCCGTTCACTTCTTCTTGCGTTTCTGACGTCAAGTTTCAAAATTTTGGGTGCTAGCTTTTGCCCCTAAATCCCTTTTTCCGCAGAAAATTATAAAAGTTCGTATTCCTTTACTTTTTGTGTATTTTCCATTCAAAAAGTTTCGTTGCAATTCTTCATGTCTTTTACACACATCTGACATACTGTTAGTAGCACTTCTGATATTTCGTGATCTAGGGTTTGGAGGGGTCCATGAACCACCCAGCCTTTTTTTCCAGGAAAATAGGAAACCTTATTCCTTCATTTTACGTTTACAATATCTTTGGAGAGATTCATTCACCTCGGTTCATTTCTTTTTGTCTTTCGTGCGTCAATTTTCAAAACTTTGTGTGTGAGCTTTTGCCCCCTAATACCATTTTTCAGCAGAACATAAAAGAATCCATATTGCTTTATTTCTGGCGTATTATCCATACAAAAGTTTTGTTGCAATTCTTTATGTCCTTTATACACTTCTGACATATTGTTATTAGCATTTTAATTTTCTCTGATCAAAGGTTTGGAAGGGGTCCGTGCCCCAAACGACCATTTTCTCCAGGAAAATATGACACCCGTTTGCATATTTTACGTCTGCAATATCTGTGCACATTTGCACAAATTTAGGTTCACTTCTTTTTGCCTTTCGGGCTCAACTTTCAAAACTTAGTGTAGGAGCTTTTGCCCCCAAAAACCGTTTTTTCGCAGAACTTAGAGAAACACATATTCGTTTACTTTTTGCGTGTTGTACATACACTGAGTTAGGTTGCAATTCTTCATGTCTTTTACATACATCTGACATATTGTGACTACCACTTTTGAATTTTCGTTATTGAATTTCGTTTTGAAAGATTTGGAGAGGTCCGTGCCCCATCCAACCGTTTTTTTTTTTGGTTAAATTTTGACTTTTATATTGGAATGTTAATAATAATAATAAAAAAGCCAGAAATACGGCATACTGCAGTTCCTAAACTCAATGTCTTAAACACCCTGTATTAACATCTTTCCCTAAACTCGATTAGGATTTAGATTTTTAGATTTCTGGGTTCTCGACATCTAAGGCTATTTAGCCCGTCATGTTTGAATGATGACATCTCTCGGCGAGCACACTATCCGGGGGAAGCAAGGAAGCGGCCTGGGACCTATAAGTTAGATACCACCCCGGCATTTGCCTGGTGTGAATGAGGAAAACCCAGGAAAACGTCATTCAGGGTGGCTGGCCTGAAAGAGCGTGTTACAGTTTTTCGACCGAGTGCCCCCTACTGGAATCGAACCCGGGACCGTTCGCACCAAAGGCGAAAGCGTTAGCGACTACGCTACGCGGTGCCACTTCCCTCAACTCGAGCGCGCGGAAATCTTTTGTTGGACTTAATGAAGAGAAGAGTTTGGTAAACGTAATACGAAAGAAATTTTAATATTCATAAGTATGTAATTATTAATTTTTAAAATGATAAAAAATAATATGTTTTAACATTAAGAAAATTATTAACAGTTCATCTGATTTCTTCATTTCCTAGTTTTTTTTATATAATACAAAAATTAGGTTAATATGTTAAAGTACAAGAATCGTGAACAAGCGAAAACTCAATCAATGACGAGGTTTAGGCAACAAATGCCACAAACGCATTAAACTATTTAATTTAGATGAATAAATAAGATAGAGATAGAAAATAGATAAATGAGGTGAAATAAAGATAGAAGTGTAGGAAATGAATATATCTTGAATTGCGCATAGTTTTCAGTGCAGGAAGTGTGTATATATATCTTGATTCGCGCTTAGTTTTCAGTACCTAGCTTACTTTATATGTCGTATATTATGAGAGAGAAAAAAATGACGAGGTGAATTGCATACGCTGTGTAGTGTTACGTAAACCAAAAGTGTCAAGGGCATCAAGTCTTTGATAGGGGATTGATGAATACCACAAACCCATATTGGAAGATGGTATTGCTAAATATAAAATCAGGAAGCATCGTGAAATCACTTGCTGCAACGAGCAGATGTGTGACTTCTCATGTAGAGATAAAAGTTGTGATATGCGTATACAATTGTATGCTAAATGGCACGTACAGTTCTTTTCTAAGAACTACTATCAATGTTACCAACAGAGCAACATGTCACTATTATCTTTATTTGCTTTTAATGAAGGGAATAAGATTTATCATTTTCATATTAGTTTTCTAATTTCGCTAATTTTTCTGCAGTTGTTAGGTACAAGGTTCAATACTTAGTGAAGAATCGAACTCCTGTATGGAGCGTGCGAATGACAATTGTTTTACACGTTCATAAATTAATGCCAAACAAAACAATATTTCATGCTATTCTCCTTTTTTAGGTATGTACAGTCACGAACGTTAATAAATGGAGGTTGGAGCCAAAAGAAATAATGGCTTCAGCCTCCATTTATTAATGTTCGTAAGTGTACAAGGGTCCCTGTGACCTATCGCTTACATCCAGGAGCAATCCTTACTGTACCTGAGTGCGAGATACAACGAGTTTGGAATTACAGTTCAACAGAAAACCTTTTATATTTGTTCTCGATGAAAATTGAGTATTTATAGCTTGATAGCCAGTTAGGATCACTCACCATAGTACCGATACATGATTTGTTGTTGTCTTGACATTTCTTTGTATGTGGAAAATGATTACTGTCGTTTCATTTCTTTCCCCTCTAAGTAAAATATAGTACTCGGAGTAAACTATAACATATTTCCATATATGGTTGCATGCATATATGTTTTTAACTGTATTCGATGATATACTCCTGTGTGCCATTACGTTATAACCAAGATTGACCCGAGATCATGTTTCTATTCTGGAACATGAAGAGTTACACACGAGACGTTGGCAGTACTATATACAGGGTGGCCCAAAAGTAAGTATACAGTCCCGTACTGATCGGCTCATGGCATTTTATATCATTTACTTATTGTTATCCATACAAGTATTAACTTAGTTTCTTCATTGTTTGTTTTTATTTTTTTCACTTATATCTTAATCTCGGAATAAATCGAAGCAAATAAATTCATTATCTTAATCAGTTAAAATGTCATACTTGACCGATGCAGGCCTGTTTACCTACTTGTGGGCCACTCTATATATCGACAATTAAGTACTTGTAAAAACTGGTTCGAAGAACATGACAGTGGATTTACATTAATGCACTGGCCTGTAAATAGCCCGGATATGAACCCTATTGAAAATGTGGAGAAGCGGGTTCGTTTTACATGACCTTGTTGTCCATTTATTTTTGCTTTATGGAATCAATAGGGAGTAAACACTCTTTAATGGAACTCTTCAGTTACTAGTAACAGTTATATCTTGTGAAAGTTCTGAATACAAAGAAACACAATAACATTGCAACTTCTCCCTTATATATTAATTGTTTTGTGGAAATTATTTGCTGAGAAGAAATAGGGAAAATTAACATTTCTCTTTTTCTTTCCGAAAAGAATTTAGCGTATTAGAATAAAAGGTATTTCTTTTTAAATATGGTTAGTTTAGGTTATGTAAAATTTAATATGAGTATATATGTATATATTTGTTGTTTCTTTAATTGTACTTCTAGTATTTGAAATAATCATTTACTTTTTATCAACAGCTACTGAAAGATTTTGAAGCATCATATCCAGAGCATGTCAATGCCCTTTTCGAGAAATTTCCTCTAATAAAAGCTAAGTTGTTTGATATCACTAGTAGACGACCAGCATTAAGAAGGGATAAGTTCGTAACAACCTTGCTCGAAAGTCACGATGGTGAGTTTTGTATCATATCGTATAGTGTGATAATTGTTTTCTGAATATGTTCTCTTAGAAAGCACTTCAGTTAATTTTCTTTTGTCTTTATGCAACGGCGCTAATGACGCTAGTTTGGACTGTGGTAAATAGCCATTGCTGTCAATTTGTTAACTAGATGAGCAACACTCTTCCCTTCCCTATTTAGAAACAACGGTGTAAGAAATTGGGAAGTTATCAAATACCAATTGTTGAGCAGGTTTGCCCCTTCAGTAAAACCACAATAAAGTAAGGAAAACTATAGTTTTCTCTGTGATTCACGTCGTGTTTCTTAAAGTTGACGTTATTACTCCTTACTTTTTGATGGAGTAATCTGATGTGGTATTGTCTGAAAACTTGTAAGAAATAGTACTATTTTAAACGGAAAGTGTTTATTATTCGATTATTAGTTTTTGCAAACATACATTGGTCTTGCTTGATTCATTAGAAAATATCAGAATAGAGCTAGAGCTAACCACGTTGCCAAAATGTAATGTCAGGTTTCTGGGACTAAGGTCTTGGAGAAAGGAAGTCATAAGTCAGAATTCGTGGTAAGAAACACGCAACAGGATGAAAGTCAGCAACATCCAAAAACCACCAACACGGATTCGCAGTGTCTCTTCTCGACGACTCTCTCATGTGGACCCGGTAGAGCAGTTATCGGTTTTTCCTTCGACTAGGATTTACTTCTGATTCCACAAAGAATCTTAACTTTTGATAGTGCAGCTAGTAGACACTCTAGTTACTGTGTGCGCAAGGAAAGGTGGCTTCTGACAGTTCGGTGGAGCACATAGAATACTGGAAGCGCTGTTGCCAGACGCTGCAACAGAGACAGCAGCTCTGGGGACAAATTTAAGACATTTAACAAGTCGTCTCAACTACCGGCAATGAGTGACCGTCGTTGCCTAGCAACAGCGTGAAAGAATACTGCTGTGATTGGCGAACAATCTTCCCTCTCGTTTTGTTTACAACATGTGCAGCTATCTGTCAGAGGCCACCTTTCAGTAACTCAATAATAGAGACAAGAACTGCCACCATCATGTGGATAGACGAATAGGGTACGAAATGAAATTACAAGTTCTACGTGCCACGATTATGCCCGCTATGCTGAAGGAGATGGTGATGATGAGAAATGAATGAAATGGTGGAATAAAGAAAGTGATAGAAAACGGGAGAACCCCGAGAAAACCCACGCACACGGTGCTTGTCCACCACAAAGTTCACTTGGCAAAGCTGGGATCAAACCAAGGACCCATGCACCAGAGGTGAACGTCCTACCACAGCTAACGTGGTCCTACTAGTAGGCTACGAATGCACAAATTTATTCCTATGTCTTACTGCTGATGCTGATTGCCGAATTCTTGGATAACACCTCTCCTCGGACAACCTCGCTGACTCAAGATGCCACGAGGTCATCATTGGTAGCAGAGAATTGGTCTTGGTAGCGATCACATCCAGGACATCATCTCAGAAATATGACCACAGCCAACGCCACAGTAACATTAAGTTCAATACAGCAAAAACGACAGCCACTGCTTGTAGGCCAGGTCAGTACCAGAAACAATACGTAGTTTGCCAATACAGCTAGGCGAACATAAACAATTACACATTCATTTTCACAGCTAGAAAGATAAAATTCACGAAATATGAGTGAAACATTACGCCTAAAATAATTCAGTGTTTTATTCAACTCTTTCTCTCCTCCTGTATCTAAATCGGAGTTACATCTCAATTCGCATAACCATTCACTAACTCATTATTATTATTACTTTTATTTATTTATTTATTTTTATTATTGCGAAAGTATGTATCATCTGATCATTTTCTTACGAAAAGAAGGAAATGCTAGTACAGTTAGAATAAGATGTCATTGATATTTTCAGAATTTAATCATTTGTGTTTTAAATAGGTATCTGGTTAGGACCATTTTCATGATATTAAGTCTTAAAGTTGATGTCACAGTTTCATTTAGAAATTGGTAAAATAACAGATGACGAATAAATCTATGAATCTGTACAGTTTCCGCATATTGCTCATGTTAACCAATTTTTTACTTTTATCTTTGTTTTTAGCTGATGAAAAACGTCAAACATTGCCGCGTTCCACCTCATCCCATTTCTTCTTTCGTCCTCAAATATCAAGTGTTCAAAGACAAACGTGTGGAAACCACCAAAGGTAGAAGTGCTGGAAGGTTTCATTACACATGTTGTGAGCAATTCTGAAGTTGTTTCATCACTGGAAGCTAGAGGAAAGAAGGCAGCAGCTATTGGGATAACGCTCCAGCCATTTCTCTTATTGGTGGGTGAATCTCTTAGAAGTATATCTTCCTACTTTGTTGTCGTTGAGGACGTTATTTACAATTTGCCCAACATAACAGCGGTTGTTGATACTTGTTACAAAGTAATGTGGGCAACAAACGCTTCCTATCCTGTTGAATGTCATTCTGTGTGGATGTTCATTCAGAAATCTTACTATAATATGCAGTCGCCACAGGATAAGCAATGTACATCAGTAAATACCTTACTGAGTCTTGTAGGCACAATTCAGTTTGATTGAATCAAAGGTCAGTAATTGGCTATTTTTTCTTTATATTATTTCATTTATTTTTGTTAACACTTTTATTACTATTTCAAGGATTAGAGATTTCTGTTAATGTAACTATATTTATTGGAAAAGATGGTTCTGTGCTTTTTGTGTCATGATAATGTAAAGGATTGTAAGGCACTAAGGTTTCACTTTGCATTCAATCATAGCAATCATAAGTTTGACGTCTACAAATGTATTGAAGGGAATTGTTACCGCACATTACATATTTTTGAGTCCTTTAAAAAACATTTCATAAGAGAGCATTCTTCTGTACATATCAGCAGTGAATCCTTGAAAGAACATAGCACAAAGGTTACTAACAGCATGCCCTCGGATAATTCAATAGAATGTGCTTGTACTAGTAGGAACATGGAAACAGATGAATATTTAAAGGATAAACTTTACACACAAATCCAGCGGACATTTGAGTCTCCCACAGATGAAACAGTAGATTTAGATCTCAATAAATCTCTTGCGATTTTCATTTCTTCTATGTATGCTAACATGCTACTTCCACGAAATGTTGTACAAAATATTTTTAATGACTTCAGTAAGTTCATCGGCGAATCCCTTACCCAAGCAGTAAGCAGTTCTCTTGCAAATATTTGCTCAGATGGTTTTCTATCACCTGATGCTTCTAGAGTTGTAACGGAAAATATTCACTTAATACTAACATCTGCAGCAGAAAATTTATGATCAGAATATAAAAGATTGGACTATCTCAGTAGAACGGGCTCTTACATATCACCGCGTCGAGTATTTATTGGCCAAAGATTAGAGCAAGTTAAAAAGGGTGATGTAATGTGTATGCAGACTGTGAAATGTGAGTGTCAGTTCATTTCCCTTAGAGATGTTCTTAAAAAATTATTTTCACTTGAGAAAGTACTTTATGAAACTCTTGACTACATGAAAAGTTTACATGAGAATACCTCGATAGTAAGACTACTCATGGCTTTGAATTAATTGTTTTAACAAAAGAGACACTGACCAAAGCTTAAAATTTTACTTTATTTTAAATTATAATTTGTAACTGTTTCGGATATCTAGCATATCCTTCTTCAGACACGATCGAAATTAATGAAAATACAGACATATATATAAATCGTGTCTGAAGAAGGATATGCTAGATATCCGAAACAGTTACAAATTATAATTTAAAATAAAGTAAAATTTTAAGCTTTGGTCAGTGTCTCTTCTGTTAAAATAAGATAATACCTCATGTGTCCAAAATTTTATTCAAGGATCTTTCTGGAGAAGTCGCATGGATCACCATAATAACAGAACATCGATACCGTTGTTCATGGGTTTTAATGATTACGAGACAGGAAATGTTCTTGGTAGCCACAGTGTAGTGCATAAGTTAGGAGCTGTGTATATTTCTGTACCATGTCTACCCCGTTCAAGATCTTCAGCTCTGAGTAACATATTCCTAACATTGCTGTTCCATTCAGCAGATAGAAAACAGTTTGGAAATAAAGTTGTATTTCGACCCCTCATAGACGAATTTAATTATCTCAGTGACAAAGGTATATTTATTGATATGCCTGCTTTCACAGGCCATATATACTTTGAATTGGCTCTCATTCTTGGCGATAACTTGGGATTACATTCAATAGCAGGCTTGGTTGAGTGCTTCTCTGCGAATTTTTCATGTAGGGTATGTAAAGTCAGTAAAGAAATAATGCAAGTGCAATGTTATGAGGACAAAGCATTGTTACGAGATGATATTACCTACGAAACAGACTTACTTACAAATAATCCTTCCATAACAGGTATTACCGAGAGATGCGTGTGGCTCAGTGTGAATGGGTTTAGGCTGTTTGAACAACTAGGAGTAGATATTATGCATGATATATTAGAGGGAGTGGCTAAATATATTATCAGTTACATTTTAGTAGAGTATATACGAACGTATAAACTTATATCGCTCTCCATTCTCAACAGCAGGTTACAGACTTTTAACTACAGGCCTGACAATAGAAATAAACCAAGCTGCCTTAGTATGGAGCATCTGGTGAATAACAATGTTCGTCTATCCGCATCAGCAATGTTAACGTTTCTACGATACTTCGGTTTGCTTCTTGGAGAGTTTGTTCCTAGAGAAAATGGTTTATGGCTCATGTACATTTACCTTAAGAAAAATCCTTGATATAGTATTCAGCAGAAGTATTGTTCAAGGCACTGACGAATTGCTTCAAACTTTGGTGGCAGAACTTAATGAAAAGTATTTAAAATTGACTAAGAAGACACTAAAACCCAAATTTCACAATCTTGTCCAGTATCATAGCGCTCTTGTTCAATATGGGCCACTTGTGAACATATGGTCCATGAGGTATGAGGCTATGCACAGACATTTTAAAATAGCAGCCCGAGCTTCAATGAATAGACGAAATCTTACAAACACTCTGGCTATAAAGCATCAGTTGCAGTTGAGTCATACCCTAATGAAAGGTAAGCTTCCTGATACACTTTCGGCAGGACCCGCCAAGAAAATGCTACTCTCTGAGATCATGTACGTACAGTCTCATTTACAATTGGATTCTGAAAAGAGTTTAACTATTGTGTCTTCGGCAGACAAATCATCATTGCGATACGAAAAAGGTTCAGTCCTGGTAACTGATGTTTCTGATGATGATTATCTTTTAAATTTTATCATAGTCGTGAAAATTTACGTATATGATTACGAACACTTGATCTTCTCAGGTAGGAAATTGCGTACTTTGAGCTTCGATGAACATTTCTATGCATATGAAGTAGAAATGGCTTCCCCATGCAAAAATATTCTTCTTTTTCAGAATTCTCTTCTTTCACGCATTCCTAACACTAAATCGGTACTCATGTCTGAGCAGCATTATGTTGTATTGCGTTTTTCACTATAAATGTATATTTATAAAATATAGGGTGAACCTGAAAGATGTACACAAACTTCGGGAGGTGACTCGTTACATCAAAAGAAGACAGATAGTTCTGCAGTTTTTCGAATCCAGCTTCATTATGGAGATACAGGGTTGCCATCTTGGAATTCAAAATCGACTCCTGAGAATTGTCAACCCCGTATCTCGAAAACGAATTCAATTCGAACGTCTGCAGAAAGACTTTTCTTTTTGTTTTGATCTCGTCATTCATCTCTAGAAGTTCATCCACATGTTTGTATACAGTTCCAATAGTCAGGAGTCTATTTTGGATTCTAGGTTGGTGTATCACGAAAACGATGGTGAATTCAAGAAATTGCAACAGGACTTTTTCTCTTGTTTTGATCCTAGGAATCACCTCCCGAAGTTCGTGCAGACTTTTCGGAGTTCGTATAAATGTGCCACAAGTATGTCACATTTTGCTCATTAATTAATACATTATCGTAGCCTTATCTTATTTCATTGTAAAATTTTTAAAATTTAAAATATTGTAAACTGTAGCATTTTACAGACGATGAAGAATGTTTGGTTATAAATTTCACTAAAATTGTAAAGTTCTACTATTCACTTAAGACACTGAATAATACAGGAAATTAATAGTTTTTTTTAACTGTTTTATTACTAATTTTATATTAAGATATTTGAATAACTTACTTTTTAACATAAGGCAGAACCAGTAGTACTATTATTATTATAGCGCAGTAGTTGTTGATCTGAGTCAATGAAACTAAGAATGTCACCAGTACAAAACTAACAATTGTCCTACGATGTCTCGAATCTACTAATTGAAATAAATCCAGATGAGATTTGAAACGCCGTAGGATAATTGTTAATTTTGGAGTGATAAGTGACATTCGTAGTTTCATTGGTTGCAAGAGCCAATATTTGAATGTTGGTAATAGATACCTTATTTCTCGTGTGCATCTTTAAAGGAATGTAATCATTTTACACACAAACACACAAGAAGCTAGCTGTTAACCATATAACATTTAAATATTAATTTTCAACTCAAAAGGAAGAAGAAACTTATCTTAAATAAATTTCGAGTATGCTGTTAGTCTTTTAAAAATGAAATATTTCAAATCTTACCAAATACTGGAATTTCTACAATTTGTTTCATATGTTAGCATTTTAAAGTAATTTGTAAACGTCAGTTTTTCCGGGCAACATTTCAGTTCAGGAGAGGTAGTTCCCCATGTTCACCGGTGTTCAATTATACCACCCCCATCTACGTTCTTTTTTCTGAGTGAAATCACTTTTCGTATGTAGGAGATAAAAGTAGTTTGCTATTTCAAGTCTGTTTTTTAGTTCTTGCAGCACATTACAAGTTCGTTACTATTTTTGTTTTCATTGGGTGAATTCCATGCAGTTATAACGTCTGTAAAATTGTCCAATTTTTAATGCTCTTACCATTCGTTGTAGTAGGTCCAGATGCGTATTTGTTTGATATTATTTTTTAGAACGGGTAAATATCATTTACCCATAACATCTGTAAAGATTGTGTCATTTTAATGCGGTTTATTGCAAATAACACGAGAATGATTGCCTTCATTTATCTTTAAAGCAAATATTGGGAATTACGTCCATCTTCCTTTTGGTACAGTCGAACCCGTCACTCCATGTTCGCTGCAGCAGCCCTCAAAGTATCGTACAAGAGTTTGCAATTTCTCTTGTAGTATTAGCTCGCAAATATTCCAGTATTCGTCGGTTATCATGGTACACAAAATCCTTCTGTTAACTGCATAGCAGGTAATCTGAGGGCATAAAATCAAGAGACCTCGGATTACAAGCTCGTAGAAATGATTCGATCACCAAAGTAACTGCTGATCAGGGCCATAAGACATCTGTCCCATCGTGCTGATAGGCTAGTGAATACGGTATAACCGTCTCTTCGGTATCATCCAGTTGGGTTGAACAAATTCATTTAAAAAGTCCATATAACATGCCGTATTCACTCTCCCCCCCCCCAAAAAAAATAGCTCCAGTGGCGTGACGCTTTGCTCACACTACCACAACGAATGGTGCTTCGGTATCATCCAGTTGGGTTGAACAAATTCATTTAAAAAGTCCATATAACATGCCGTATTCACTCTCCCCCCCCAAAAAAAATAGCTCCAGTGGCGTGACGCGTTGCTCACACTACCACAACGAATGGTGCATAAAATGTTCATCTTTTCTGCGTCATTTGCGACAAACCGCATTAAAATTAAACATCTTTTACAGATGTATTGACCGAATAAAATCCACCCATTAAAAAAAAAGAAGAGTGACATATTCATGTTCTTAGAGCCTATTCCTGTTCACATTGACAATGCGTTTTTGAAAAGTGGAAATAGGGTGGATTCCTTAAAGTTTCTGTTGTTAACTTTCTACCTAAGATGCATTTCTATTAAAATATAAAATATGTTTTCTCTTAACTTTGTGTAGATTTTGGTATTCAATATTTAAGTTTCCTGATTAGGTTTATCAAGTAAAATAAAAAGGAAGCAATTCAGCATCTAAGTTATTTGAGTAAGTCCATTCAAAAATAAAGTTTCTTTTCAATTTTTTATTCTCATGTTAGTGAGATAAAATACTTTTTTTTCACAACAGCATTATCGTGCTCTATTCCATGTTATCTTATTGTCAGCTAGAGTCGTCTGATTCTATAATTATGTGGATTGGACTGCCGGCTTTAAAATTAATTTTTTGTCTTCCCTATATTTCTTTACTCTCACTATCACAGTTTTCGTCGTTGAATTCTTTTTATTATTACTTCAGCCTTTCTATGCAATGTTGTAAAATTTTCTGTGCGTCACTATATTTTTACAATCCCGATTCTGAGCTATTTAAATGCTACATTGCTATTTCATAGGTTTGAAGTTTGCGTCAATTATAAAGGCAACTGTTATTTGACTATTTTTTTTTCGTGGAATCTGCTAAGACAGAAATGTAATTATATTTCTTGGAGAGCAAGCTCTTTAGCGGCGAGCTTCAGTAGCTTCGTCTCGTTTCTTTTTTATCTCATTGATTTGTAGAGGAAGTATTCTTCTCTTTTCTTTGAAATGGATCAAATTTTTGATGCTTTGATTTTACTGATTTCGTCCGAATATCTAATGTCCCTTGCTTTGTCAAAATGATGTTTTAGTATATATAAATATATTAGTATTTAAATTGGATTTTATTTATAAATATTAAAAACATACAACTCAAAAATTAGTTTCCACAAAATAAGAGACTTTTAAATAGACCTGAAGAAAAAATCAATAAATTAAAACTCTTAAAATCTCAAGGAAACAGAAAAAGACTTATTCAAATATATCAATGGGCTGGAAAAGAAAAATGGCGGAAGTATTCAAGACCTTTAAATATGGATAGCAAAGTGTTTTTTTTTTAAAAAAAATATTGTAATCATTTTAGATATTTTTCTCTTTTTACATAATGTATGAAGGCTATCTGTGTCGAAACTCAATTTTGTGAAGAGCTCCTCCGTGGCTAAGCGGTTAGCGTACGCGCCTTTGGCGCGGGAGACCCGGGTTCGATTCCCGGCGGGAGTTCATGTGGTTCGGATTCCACGTTAATCAGTAGGTCCACGTCTCATATAGCCTCGCTGCTGAAAAGGGACGTTAAACTCAAAATCAACTCAACTCAATTTTGTGAAATGCTACATATTTTTCTTTTAATAAAATCAAAATGTAGTGGTACATCAGAACGTATATTACATATAACTTCTATTGAATGAGAAGGTTCATTACTTTAAATATATAAGTTAAAAGATGTGCATTGTATTGTGTTAATACAATTTGTGTTTTTAGTGCTTATATAGACCAGATAAAATTGTAATCTATATTGTATGAGACACTTCGCTAATTCTTTTAAAGAATCACTTTAAAACAGAGGATCTTTGCAAAGTATTATGTTAAATTTTATTTTTATTTTATTTTTGCTGTACATGACTTTATTAGCTTTTTTTCTCTATATAATGGGTATGCACTATGAGTATTACATGCTCTATATGTGGTTGTTTTACTTATAATGTAAATTACTTTCTTGTCACATGTTGCCGTCTCATTGTATAAAATTAATGTATAAATCATATAGAAACAAAATAAATGAACAATTATTTACCTACGTAATTGTTATTTCATCTTAGATTTCCACGTTGAAAGTGTATTTTAATAAATATTTAAGGTATAGAGTTAGAAGTGATAGCTCAGTCGTTGGTATTTGTATTTGGTGCATTTTAGTGTTTGACTTCTACGAACATATTCATGGGTGTAAGTAAAGCTACACCCTCGCTTCAAGAATATACACATGACGCATTAGGATCGAAAATTTTAAAATTTGTCCCACACTTTTGACCATACATAAGTAGACAAGCGATTGCTCCGACCACCTTTATTTTTCCAAAGTCACAAGAAATGCAAAGACACTTTGGTTTCCAGCGTAGTGTAAGAAAATGAATGCATGCAGAGACGCAGGTGTGGAATCGCTCATGCAAAATGTTTAATATTGTGGCCAGTATTTGAACCCTGATTCATATACACATAACCACTAACGACTGAGCTAACTTATATGTTGCAGTATTATTGTATTTTAACCTTCATCCGCTCGCGTACTGCCAATTCGCGTTTCCGCTCGCGCCGACGACAATTTGGCCGTCATCGATTATTCACATTTTTCAGCATTGTGCATGATACAAAGTGCATGTTTTGGAGTAATTAGGTTTAGTAAATTAAAACAAATCATTGTTGACCAAAAATATGCATTTAAATTAAATTACAACACGGCTAAATATAAATGAATACACAGTGAACAAAACACGAAACAGAATCTAAGCTACTCAACGTCCATGTCACTGTCCTCGTTGTGAGATTGTTGACATGTATTATAAGTAATAGTATTGGCTCAGTGCTTTTTGCAGACGTTTTTACCACAATGTTTACATTCAAGGCGAGTTCTGTTGTTTTTTCTCGATCCTCAGAGGTAGCAAATACCTCTTTAAAAAATTGGTTGGACTGGTTCATAGTCGGTAGTTTGCTTTCTGTATTGTGCCAAGAACAGCAGCATTTTTTTTTCAAAGTTGAGATTTTAGAACGAGCATTCAGGTTTTCATTTATTAGTTCTAATGCTAACTCGTACAGATATGGTCTTCTTGTATTATTTTTGATGTTAGGGCAGTTAAAAATGAAACAGCGAATGAAAAATAATGAAGCCTTTACTTACATTTTTATATAAATGCGAAAAAAATCACGTTTTCGCTCGCGCTGACGGCAAATTGGCCGTCCACCCTCCACTACCAACTTTGGGATTGTACTGAACCGGAAGTAATCGCTTGTTAGACTGTAACTGCACATAATCTAGAGGGCGGAAGTATAAATAGAGAATACACGCCCCTCCAACCATAATTTTAGAACTCTGTGAAGAAGGGCACACAAAAACTAAAAATGACAGCCAATTTGCCGCGGGCGGGAGCGGATGAAGGTTAATTTATTTATTTTACTCTGTGAATAATTTTTTGAGTTAATTTTATATTCACTATCTATTTGCAACAAATCAAACAGAATACCAAAAGCTCTGCAGTATGGAAATGGCAAGTAGAATTCACGTTAAGGGCGGAGAGATACTATCATGACTCTTTATAACATTGTCCTGCTTTTATTTCAATTGTTTCATATAGTGTGTACAATGTGTAAAGACTCACAGAGCTCCTATTCTACCGTGTTTTACAGGACTATAAAGCGCTTTATATTTATCAGGGTAAAAATTGTGTATTGATTTTAAGGTTAAGATTCTATGACGAACCTAGATTTGTGTCTCAGTATAAAACTTTGAACCGCTTAAGTTTGACGTAAAGCAAATACCTTCCACAAAGCTAAATTCTTTCTCTTTTATAAAACTATATTTTTGGCCTTTTTTCACTTTATGTGGCTTTATAAACTAGAGAAAATTTAGTTTTGTACATAAACGTTTGTTTCACATCACTTCCTTAAGTGGTTCAAAACTTTATAAAGCGAGATCAATTCCGAATTCGGCATAAAATTTTAACCTTCAGAAAGGTTAAACACAATTTTAACCCTGAAAAAATTTTCAATATATGGACAACAAAGCAAAAGATGTTATAATAAATTGAGTCATGGTTATTTCAACTAATAAAGCAGGTTATATTACACGAGATACTCGGTTACTAGAATTGAGTTACCCTATCACATCAACCGAGTAAATGGGTTATTTCAATTAATTGAACAGATTAAATTAACCGATCTACTCGGTTAAACATTTTCCCTATCTTATTACATTAACCAAGTATATAGGTTATCTTAACTAATTGAATATGTTATATTAACCCATCTACTTGGTTATACACTTGTCCTACCGTATTGCTTCAACCGAGTAAATGGGTTACTTATACTAATTGAATATGTTATATTAACCAAAATACTCGGTTACTGCAGTTGATGCACCCTGTTTCATTAACCAAGCAATCGGTTATTCCAACATACTAACAAGGTTACCGGTTACAGGCTATGATTGATAGTGGTAAGTACGTGATTGGTTAGCGTACCCCTGTGAGTTATTACACTGTAACCTAGCAATGTTAACCTGTAACGCAAGGTTACGATCACCTTCTCTCGTTAACCTTTTTGGCTTGGCTGCTGGGACACACGACTCTGTCGTCTATATATTGACAAACTAACTTGGTTACTGTCCACCTTTTTCTTGTTTACTAGTAACCTTTCTTTTTTTGCGTGAAGTTCGGTGATTGTAATAGTTCATTATAGAGGGCAACCATGTCCTTCCCGATTATATCACAATACTTTTGATAGAATGCATACGATAATCCATCTGCCCCAGGACTGGAATCACGATTACACTGAGCAAGCGTCCTACTTATTTCCTCTTCTGTGATGGGCGACACCAAGCACTGGCGCTTCCTGTTCGACAGGACGGGAAGGGGGAGATTCAGGTATTGCTGGTACCATCTTGAGGTGCCTCATGTTTAGCATACAAATTCCTATAGTGATCGAAAAATACCTGCTGGATCTCGGGGAGGGGTGTGATCGTTCGATAATCATGCTTTATTACATCAATAACCTTAGCAACCCGACGTTTATGTTGAGCCATGTAATGATACAGGGTAATATGTTCATCGGGAAGACAACCACCGGGAGGTCGGCGATGGGCATATTGTCTGACCGTAGTAGCTTGGATTTGTTTGATCCAAGACTTCGTTTTGTTAATGGCTATCATCTTTTGCTGGGAACTGGGGAGGAACCACAACTCCTGGAGAGATCGATACAGATATGCGAGACTTTCTCGTTTTTCTCTTTGTACATCAGCACCTTGCCATTTAAAAAAAAACTCTGTATTTTCGGCTTAACGTATTTAACCCACCATTCATTTAAAGTTGGATAGTAATGACGTTCTCGGAGCCAGTACTCCCATTTCAGACGAAAGATACATTTCGTTTCAGCATGATTAAGTAATTGATTGTTTAATTTCCACTCAGTCTTTCCGTAAGTAACCGAAACACCAAGGTTGTACTTGCATGTCCAGAGTATTGCTGCGTGATCACTGAATGGTATAATCCGTAAATGAATATCGGTGACAGAAGCTATTAAGTCAGGTGTTGTATGACATCGATCAATGCGACTAGACATATTTTGAGTCTTATATGTAAACTGAAGATCCTGGCGGTGTTGAACCCAAGCTTCCTTGAGTTTGAGGGAGGAAATTAATTTTTGGAGAGCAGGGGAAGGAATGAACTTCGAGGTAGTGTCTATCCCACGATTCACAACATTAAAGTCCCCAGCCAATATTATTTTTGTGAGAATAGTGGCAAATAGGGGTAAAATGTCTTCATTGTAAAACTGTTCTCTTGCATTCCTATTATTTGAACCACTCGGGGCATAAATGTTAGAGTAAGATCATAACAAGTTATGGCTATACCCCTGCCAGATGGAAGATACACAACATTCCTAACCTCGACACCTCTTTTACACAAGATGGCAGTACCTCGGTGCTGAGGGCCCACGTTCACATAGGCTCGATTCATAGGGAGGAAGTCAAAATTCTGAAACGCTACTTCTTGCAGTAATATGAAGTCAGCCGTTGTTTGCATGACAAAACTACGTAATAGATTACGAATACTATCACTAGAAATCCCTCGAATATTTAACGAGATATAGGATCGTGAAGTGGAATTAGGAATTGCTTGCATATACAATGTATAAACAAACAATACAGGGCAAACACTTCCCTGTGAAACCTTGGACTTCCCGACACATTAGTAAACACTATGGTTATGTTCATAGAATGTAAACACCAGCGACAACGATGTATTGTGGATCGAAGGACAATAGGAGATTCTTACCACTAAAGTATAAACAAGTAACACTCCTGCCCTTGAAGAGGAAGGAAGCCTTGACATGGAACACTTGCTTTGACCATCGCCTGAGACATTTGTGTTAATCGACAAGTATACACGGAGCAAACGTGTTATTCATTGACTATTGCTATGTTGTCACGTGCCACTGCTGCTGGCAGCGATACAGTCGGAGAATTCCACACAGGCAACTCACTTGTTTTTGATGCATTGTCTTGCAACCTTTTTGATTTCCTTTTTTTGAAAACTGGGTCACTCACTACAGCCACTGAAGGGGGAGAAGGGATTACCACAGTGGAGGGGGAAGGGGAAGGAGAGCTAACAGACTCTTCTTGTTTTTGTGGGCACTCAGACGAAGAAACATTATGCACAGCGTGTTGTGGCTCTCGTAGTTCTATAGGGTGCTCACAGGTGACACCACTATCTTGTTTCCGTTCCTCTGGTTCTGTTGTGGCAAGTGATTCAGAATGACTTGAAAGAGGGGGGAAGTCCTTATCAGCATGGAGATTAACATCCTCGGCAACTGAAGTGTTTTCCAATTCCATATTTTGGGCATTAGGCTCATTAGTCATGGTTTTTGCACTAAAAGATGGATAAAAGTTCGGAGTGGGGGGCATTTTTCCAGTAGAAAGTTCGGTCATCTTAAATCCAGTAACGGGAACTGAAGGCATCTGACCTTTCGTTTTGCGAGGGACGAACTTGCGACGTGGTTAAGAGCCAGACAAATAAAGCACGTGGGTGGTTGACCTTGATACATCACAGTAGCACGACAACCCCGTACCACAATTTTTGAGGGAATATGTTTTTCTAAACACATTTGCACAATACGATTGCCATTGTAAATGGGAAAAGGGAGAGTATTCGATCCACATTTCTGTATTTATGGACATGATCTTTCCAAAGGGGCAAATCACAGCACTAAGTTCATCGTTACTAATTTCCATCGGGAGATCCAAAATGCGTACACGAGTGTACTGTATACTAGTTATTGAAAGTTTGACCTGACTTACTGTTCCATTTTCATGTCGAAAATCCAGTGATTCCGGGTGCCGTCGTAAAAGTGTGTCAACATTCTATTGCGATTTAAATTTTAAATATAAGCTGTAATCATCCTTGTGTAGTTGAATAGCTTCAAGATCGTGTATTGATAACTGTAATTCGTTAATTAACCAAGTCTGGATGAGCGCAACCGAAGGCCGGATATTTCGTGTCATCTTGTCAAATGCAAGCCGCACAGTATTTTTTCGAAGGTTTTTCATGGCAAGAAAAAACAAAACGGAGTACTATATTCAATAAACTGCTTGTCACTGGTATGAACTGTTAGTTTTCACTGGTACACTGTATTTCCTACTACTGAGAACACACGACTGAGTAAAGAAAACGAAACACTCAAACAATTTCAAACGAACGTAAGAAGCTCGTTGAGATCGGAGGCACACCACAGCGATGTTCACTACACCGCTGCTCACAGCAAACTCTGACTATTCACCCAAACCGCTCCACCTGTTCGTACGTTTTCACTGAGCTTCTTTAGATTTTTTTGTAAAGTAGTTTCCTGCTTCACATTTTCTTTTGTTTATTTCGATACGACTATAAGTTTGTGGTGAATATTTGGGCGTTACAGGGGTTGCAATGCATAAAAGTCTTTTTCGTATAAACTACATTCAATTTTACGTCCTAATAACTTATATACAACAGGTTGAATCTGTGAAACGATTGGGGTTGGAGTGATCGTAAATGTTTTCATAGTTAGGAGCCTGGATATGAAAGCCCGCTTAACGTGGGGATTTACTTTTGTGAATTTTGGTACATTTATTTATACACATTTATGGAAAATTTGATTTTTATAGTTATTTCAGGATTCTAGTTATTTATATGTTTGTTTATGAATGTATTTAGTACTTGAACTTTTAAGACTATAGATTACGTTTTGACGTTAAATTTGGGACTTCTCGTTTGATTTAGGTAGTTCATTTTGGGAATTTTTAGTTTTGGGGGGTTTTATTTTGTAGTTAGAATATTATTATTACTTGGGTATAGATAATTAAATTATTATTTTTTGTTTTGACAGATGACTATTGTACTTTTACGTTCATAATTAGGAAAACATATACGTTGCATTTGTTTGTAAATATACTGCTGGATGTGTGTAACGATTTCATTGAAGTTAAAAAGGTGAGGAAACCGGCAGTCAATTTATAATTTAAATAGCACTACTCATGTGATAGTGGATAGAATTGGAACTCGTGCGCTAGGCTGTGATTTGTCCGTAGCCGTCCGTATGTTCATAATTACGACTACAATAGAGAAGTGGAAAGTCAAATTCTAAATTTCAGTATCTGACCCTGGGTCTTCATTTTAGTTTTCTACAAGTTATACATAGTCAGAAGAGAAAACATGGAAATGTATACAATTTCATGAGTAAGGTATTATTTATCAAATATCGACGGAATGTTTTCTGTAACAATTTCATTCCGAAACTGGAAGAGAAACGTGAAATGCAAGAATCTGTATGTTATTACGGGAAGTTAAGTTTTGTATGAAATTTTGTGCGTTCAAGTTATTGCTATATGGGTAGTAGAGTTATATAGCAATTTCTTCCAGTATCTCAAGATTTATTCTATATTCTGTGATTGATCCGAAAATATGTTGAAGTTTATTAGTGGCAAATGCTATTCTGCTTTTCAGGAATTTTGTGAATACGGCTATAGTGTGTGTATTAGTCAAATTCTAGTGAGTATTGAGTATAAATGAATTGTGTTTAAAGTTGTTTTGAAGGTTCCTTATTAGCTTGTTTTGGAACAAAACCATATATTTATTGTATGAAGTGTAATATTCGCTATGAAAGATGTTGTAGTGATATGCGAAAAATATTGGTAAATGTTAACTTTCCAAATGAATACTCTTTTATCTCAAAGTTATCTTATTAAGTTGATTCAAGATTATTGAAGATTATCAAATAAAATAACTTTAATAGAATATTGAATATATTTTGCTGATAATCAATTAATACACAGTTTTAATTTTCTATATTGTTGTAGGATCTATTTTGGAGTGATCAAATTGTTTATAAAATTATTTAAGTTAAATGTTCTGTTTCCTTAATGAAATTTACATATTATAATCCGACGAACTTTATGTATTATTTCATTGCATAATTCAAATAGCCTATTGAGCGATTTAGTCAGTTGATAGTATTAATGCTTCTGTTTCAGCTTATTTATTACACACACACACACACACACACACACACATATATATATATATATATATATATATATATATATATATATATATATATTTCTTTAGTTATTTAAAACCAATTGTTTGTACTTTACCAGTAATTGTCCCATAGCGTTAGTTTTTGTGGAAATATTTTATCTTCCATTCAGGCTACGTTACAAGTCACAAATTCAGTTTTCCACAATAACAGTATTGTTTTATTTTAATAATTACGAAAGATGGAAAGATTGGTCATTCATTCTACGTGCACAATTGTGTGGGTCAGGGCTGAATGGGCTATGACTTTTCCTATAGGTGCCGTGAGAATGCTTTCTTCAGGGAAGGTTTTTAATCTAGCTAGTTTATAAACTGACAATAGAAATTGAAATAATACATAATCATCTTGTCCATCACAAATAGGGATTTGTTTGTATAAATTACTAAAGCTGTCTGAAGCAATGCCTACACTTACTTTATCTAAATTAGTATTAAAAGGCATAAATGAATTACCTACACGTGAATCACCAGACACAATTCTTCCAGGTTTAATGCCTAAAGAAAAATAACTTTCATTTTCATTTTCCTTCGACTTCAAAACAGCTGATTCGCACGAGACGCTGAGTGAATTGTAATCAGCCAAGCCATCTAAACAACTCGCGTGAACTACCTTTGGCTCTGTGTTCACACACACACTGTCAACCTAAACCCGTCCCTTAACGCTATCGCTACTAAGCAAACAATTGCTATGATCACTCTCTGTTTCTACGAGAGGATTAAAAATATCACCAAAAGACAATTGTTAGTCGTCTATCTGAGTAGTTGTAATCATATTTTTCTGAATAAAAATTCCATGCCAGCCATTAGAAAAAACATTTAACACTAACTGATTTGAATGCTACTTCGGATTGCTCAGGTTCCATTATGAATAATAATTAACAAAAGTCAACTCAACAAGTCGTATCACGACGAAAGTGTCTGTAACTTTCGTTAATATACTATCATGGCGTTCGTAGTTACTTAATCTCATCAATTCTCGCTACCAGTTTTAAATATTCTGGTTCAATATTAATGTGATATTAAGATAGAAGTTAACAACCATTAATATAAATTATAACAATGTAAATATACACAAAATTATATATATATATATATATATATATATATATATATATATATATATATATATATATCCTCAAATTGTTTTAAGCAGATACATAGGGATTTTATAGAACAAGAAGACTCTATGCAAATACCAAAATTATATAAATACACAAGAAGCTACATAACTTTATAGTTTCTTCTTGTTAGTTAGTACGAATAATTA
The DNA here is from genome assembly GCF_964235325.1 of Thermobia domestica. NCBI lineage: Eukaryota > Metazoa > Arthropoda > Insecta > Zygentoma > Lepismatidae > Thermobia > Thermobia domestica. The sequence continues at coordinate 104,815,212 of NC_137457.1, forward strand.
CCATTACGATTTTGTTAACGTAATCTGAGTGGGAGGAATAAAATATTCCAAGAAAAACTAACGCTATGGGACATGTACTGGCAAAGTACATACACAATTGGTATTAAAGAACTAGAGAAGTATATATATATATATATACCAGCTGAATATACCCGTTCTTCGCATGGGGCCAGTACTTGGAAGTCAACGCTTGTGGAAGTATTACTATTCATTTCTGCGACTGCGAAAACTTTGGATGTGACACTAATATCGATCATTTTGTATTACTTTAAAATGTCTCGGTATCCCCCCTCCCCGCTGACTCCGCATACAATTGTAGCTGAATTTGCAAGTCATCGCTAATGAAAGTCTCACCATTTATCTCAACGACTGCAAAAATTATGGAATTGACGCTAATATCGGTCATTATGGATTATTTTTTCATGCCTGAGTATTCCCCTCTGACTCTTGGCCCGCATATATATGTAGCTGAATATGCAAATCATCGCTAATGGAAGTATCACAATTGATCTCAGCGGCCGCGTGTGTAGGTAAGTGGTTACAGCGTCTGACTGTTATGCTAAGGGTCCGGGGTTCGAGTCTCGGCCTGGACTGAGTTACATTTTTCAAGGAGTTAAACACTGTAAATGATGTTCGCGTTTGATGCTGAATGAGATTTATCCTATGAAGGGAGAAAAACCAGGGCGGATACAGGGGTTAGGAGGAAAGACGGACACTGTTTATCCTTAAGTGTTAAAATTTAATTAATTCCCATGTCCTTTGCTCTTTCCTTTCCCTCTTTCCTTCTTTTCTCATTTTGTTTAGCTTTAAATACTTTTTTCGGTCTCTGCATGATGCGTATTATTGTTTTCGTTTCCTTTGCATTAATTCCTATCTCTTTGATCTTAAAGTGAATGGAATTTCTGTAGATTTATCTCGTGGTTGTTTCTCTAAGTGATGCTCTCAGATAGTAATACTTTTTCCTCCAAATGGATGAATATCATGGCATGTTATGTTTTCGGGCATGTATTTGCTGTCATGTTGGTTGTCCAACTATCAGACATACAGTGAAACTATTCTGCTACTGGAAAAAGCTATCATTTCTTATGTATCCAACCTCCATTTTCTACTGTCGCTGACTGTACAACGACTTACAATTTATATTATGTGGCATTGGTACAACGACATATAACGGCACAAAATTTTGTATATCACGTAAAGGGATAATGGAGATGATGATCGCGTAGGTGCAAACCGGGACTGAACGTGCACGACCCAGCCCACTAAACTTTCTTTCAATAGGAACCTTTTCTTTATGTTCTGCGGTATTGATAACACGACATTTAACGGCACAAAATTTTGTATATTATGTAAAGGGATAATGGGGATGATGATCGCATAGGTCCAGACCGGCCAGTGAACGTGCACGACCAAGCCCACTAAAGATTCTTTAAAAAGGAACTTTTCGTTTATATTATGTGGCATTGGTACAACGACATATAACGGCACAAGATTTTGTATATTACGTAAAGGGGTAATGGAGATCATGATCACATAGGTGCATACCGGGACTGAACGTGCACGACCCAGCCCACTAAACTTTTTTGGTAAATTGGAACCATTTCGTTTATGTCCTGTGATGTTGATACAACAGTTAAGAGCACAAAACTTGGTATATCAAGTAAAGGGATAATGGGGATAATCATAGCAAAGGTCCATACAGGCCAGTGAAAGTGCCACGACCCTGCCCACTAAAGTTTAGATAAATATGGATCTTTTCGTTTATATCATCTAGTATTGATACCACGATATTCAGCAGCAAAAAGTTTGTACATTAAGTATGATAGGAGTGATATTCGCAGGGATATTTATCCGCTGGTAAACATACACGACGCTGGCCACAAATGGATTTCTAAATTGATACAATTTCGTATACGTCTCTGATATAGACTCCACGACAGTTAACAGCTCAAAATTTTGGACATTAAGTAAAGGGCAATGGCGATGATGATCGCGTAGCTCCAGACCGACCATTGAACGTGCACGAACCAGCCCACTAAAGTTTCTTTAAATAAGAATTTTTTCGTTTATGCCTTGTGGTATTGATACCAGAACATTTAACGGCACAAAATTTTGTATATTAATAAAGCGATAAAGGGGATGATGATAGCATATGTCCAGACTGGAAAGTGAACGTGCAGGACCCTCCCCACTAAAGTTTCCTCAAATAGCAATTTCAAGTTTATATCTTCTAGTATTGACACCACGGCCTTTAACGGCACAAAATTTTGTATATTAAATAAACGGATAATGGGGATGATGATCACATAGGTCCAGACCGGCTAGTTAACGTGCACGATCCAGCCCACTTAGTTTCTTTAAATAGGAACCATTTCGTTTATATCCTGTGGTATTGATACTAGACATTTAAGAGCACAAAATTTTGTACATTATGTAAAGGGATAATGGGGATGATGATCGCATAGGTCCTGGAGGCTAGTGAACGTCCTCGACCCTATTTACTAAGGTTTCTTTAAATAGGAACCTTTCCGTTTATATCCTGTGGTACTGACACCACGATATTTAATGTCAGAAATTTTGTATATTAAGTAAGGGGACGATAAGGATTATGTTCGCATATATATATCGATCCGCTAGAGTACGTGCACGACCCTGGCCACGAAAGTTATTTTAAATTGGAACCATATTGTTTATATTCTGTGTTATTGATACCACGACAGTCAACAGCACAAATCTTTGTACATCAAATAAAGGGATAATGGGGGTGATGAACGCAAAGGTCCATACAGGCCAGTGAACGTGCACGACTTTGAAACTAAAGTTTCGTTAAATAAGAACATTTTCGTTTATATCCTGTAGTATTGATACCACGAAATTCAGCAGCATAAAATTATGCATATCAAGTAATGGGATGATAATAATGATGTTTCCATTGATATCGACCCGCTGGCAAACCTGCACGACCCTGGCCACAAAGGATTTTGTAAATTGGAGCCATTTGATTTATGTGCTGTTGTATTGTCACCACGACAGTTAACAGCACAAAACGTTGTATCTTAGGTAAAAGGATAATGGGCATGGTGATCTCATAGGTCAAGACTTACCTGTGAACGTGCACGACCCAGCCCACTAAAGTTTCTTTAAATAGGAACCTTTTGGTTTATATCTACTGGTATTGATACCACCACATTTTACAGAACAAAATTTTGTATATTAAATAAGGGGATGATAGGAATGATGTTCGCATTGATATTGACCCGCTAATAAACATGCACGACTCTGGCCACCAACGTTTTATAATTGGAAACATTTCGTTTATATCCTGTAGTATTGACACCACGATATTTAATAGCGCAAAATATATTGTATATTAAGTAAGGGTCAATAGGAATGATGTTCGGTTATTCGCTAGTAAACATGCACGACGCTGGCCACAAAAGTTTCTGCAAAATTGGAACAATTTCCCTTATGTAATGTTTTATTGAAACCACGACAGTTAACAGCAAACATTTTTGTACCTTAATGAAAAGGATAATGGGGGTGATGATCGCATAGGTCCAAAGAGGCCAGTGAACGTGCAGAATCCAACCCACTAAGGTTTCTTTAAATAGGAATCTTTTCCTTTATGTACTGTGATATAGATACTATGACATTAACGGCACAACATTTTGTACATTACTTAAGGGGGTGATACGGGTGACGTTAGCATGGGTACTGATACGGTAGTTAACGTACACGAACTGGCCACAAATATTTTTTGTAAATTGGAAAAATTTCGTTTATGTCCTGTGGTAGTTTTAGGCCTACCAACCACCACAGTTAAGTCACAAAATTTTGTACATTAAGTAAAGGGATGATAGGGATTATGTTCGCTTGGATATTAACACACTAGTGAACATGCACGACACTGGCCAAAAATGTTTGAAAATTGGGATGATTTCGTATATGTCCTGTAGTATTGATACCGGGACATTTAACCGCAAAAAATTTGCATATTAAGTAAGGGTTGATAGGAATTATGTTCGCATGGATATTACATCGCTAGTAAACGTGCACGTCCCTGGCCTTAAAAGTTGTTATAGATTGCAACCATTTCGTGTATGTAATGTGGTATTGTTACCACGACAGTTAACAGCAAAAAATTTTCTACCATAATGAAAAATATAATGGAGATGATGATCGCATAGGTCCAGACCGGCCAGTGAACGTGAGAGATCCTGCCCACTAAAGTTTCTTTAAATAGGAATCTTTTCGTTTATATCCAATGGTATTGATACCACGACATTTAACGGCACAAAATTTTGTATATTAATGAAAGCGATAATAGGGATGATGATCGCATAGTTCCAGACTGGAAAGTGAACGTGCACAACCCTGCTCACTAAAGTTTCCTTAAATAGCAATTTTTAGTTTATATCTTCTAGTGTTGACACCACGGCATTTAACGGCGCTAAATTTTGTATATTAAGTAAAGGGATAATGGGGATGATAATCGCGCAGGTCCTCACCGTCCAGTGAAATTACACGACCCTGCCCACTAAAGTTTCTTTATTTAGGTACCCTTTCGTTTATAACCTGTGGTATTGATACCATGATCTTTAAGAGCACAAAATTTTGAACATTAAATAAAGGAATAGTGGGGATGATGTCGCATAGGTGCTGGAGGCTAGTGATCGTACATGACCCTACATACTAAGGTTTCTTTAAATAGGAACCTTTTCGTTTATATACTATGGTATTGATACCACGACATTTATCGGCACAAAATTTGGTACATTATGTAATTGAATAATTGGGTTGATGATCTCATAGGTACAGAACGGCCAGTGAACGTTCCTGAAAACTTAACAATCCTTAAGTAGGAATATTTTCCTCTATATCTTGTATCATTGATACCACGACATTTAACGGCAAAAAAATTGTATATGAAGTAAGGTGAAAGATCATTCACAAGAACTCTTTGGTAAATTGGAACCATTTCGTTTATGTTCTGTGCTATTTGAAAAGGGAAATTAAATAAAAGAAAAAAAGAAAAGGAAAGAAAGCTCTGCAACATTTGTGATGCATGGAATAAGTCGTGAGTGGGAACCCTTCACCCCTGGTGGGGATATTCATGAAGCTATAGGCTTATGTCTAATTATATTGGAATATAATTATCCATTTCTTAATTTCGAACATACTAGGTTCGATCGAAATGAGAAAACTTTTTATCGGACTTCTGAAAAAAACTTAAAATAAATACATGACCGTGTTTATTACATATAAAATTCCCAGTCACGACCCCCTTTTCAGTTTTATTAAAAATAGAAGAAGAAGATGAAGAAAGAAAAAGGAAGATAGAAGAGAAAAGAGGTAAAGTAGGAAGGTGATAAAGAGGAAACTGCTACTGGATATTTTGAGAAATATGGTAAAGGAAAGTGAATAATTATCGAATTGGGATTATTTCCAATAGTTATTGGGTGAATGTTTGGTATTAAGGTGATCAAAGGTAGACACATGTTAACCCATACATCCCAGACCTAGATCCATTTAACCCCAACTACCGAATTATCCCAATCTAGCTCTGGGATAGATGAGAAAGTTTAATTTAACCGTTTATTCAATATTTTCAGAAGTTCTAGACTAATATCCAATATTTGAAAAACAAACGACGAAGTTGATGGCATGTTAGAATCGACCACAGAAAAAAAAATCAGAGTAACCCATCTATTTGTTGAAGATTTTGACTTTCACAGTTCTCCCACGATGATCATTCGTTCAGGCTATTTCCGTCCTTTTTGCTCACTTTATAGAGCCAACTTAAATTAAGTTAGTATTGACATTCAATGACTTTAATTGCCAACTACCATTAATTATAATAAGTCACCCATATATGTCAAAATAATTGGTGCACTTAATACTAAACCTACATTTCACTCACACACACACATTCATGCAGGACAATGTATACTTCAGGTTGAATTTAGTTGAATTAAACTAACCTAACTACATTTCTATAGACATTTATTACATTTCAATAAAAGAAAAACTTAGTTTGACATAACAAGAAAAATTTGATACATGAAAAAAGAATGTTTCATTAGCATGCACAGAAATCTGCTACTTTCAACAACAGCAAATAACACATTTCTCTTTGTAGAGATATTAAAAGTTGGATTACATTAAAAAAAATATTCGACAAAAAACGAAAGACAAAAACTAAAGGAGAAAAATAATTCAAAGGTCAACATATTTAAGATTCAATGCAACGAAAACATATCATTGTGGAAAAAAATGGTTAATCATTCTTTTTTAAAAAAAAAGCACTTTAGTAGCATTTTATTGAGTCTCTGTCCCAAGAGGAGAAATTTCGACAATTTTATGAGTCTTTGTTCTCACGTCGATAATAAAATAAATCCTTTTTCAACTCTCTTTATTCACTATGATTGGTGTCCATGAGAGTATTTAATCGTTTGTCTTAACGACAGACAAAAAAATTAGTTTCTTCATATTATATATAATTTTCATTTCGTCACTTGACGCACTTGGTATAAAATTTCAAAGTTTATCGAGATTTAAAATATCCAGTCCAGTCCCAAACATTGGGAACTTATTTCCATTATACGATATCTCAATGGACCCATCGTAGGTCCTGTATTCACATTACTAAATTATTAAACAAACTCAGTTCAAATTAAGGTCACTGAATTTTTATTTCCAGTATAGATCGTGGAGTCAAGAGATTGTAGTCACTGAACTGACGAAAGCCAAATAGTTACAAACATTACTAACAAATCGATAAGGTGTCATTAATTATAAGTTACGCGGTAATACTTTACATTATAAATAATCAGTCTATGTCGGGTGTCAAAAATCTATGGCAACCTAAAACAACCAGGGTAAATACCGAGCCCTTTACATACATACTAGTATATATAGTATATATATATTCATATTCCTCACTATAATCAATTTCACTCTAATATCAATCTCAGTATTTCGTCGACGTTTAAATTCTACATAACCTTTTTATATTCAATAAGTATTCACATTTTATTGGCTCAAAGACAAAACAAAAACCCTAACGAAAATTATTTTCTCTTCTCATAAGGTTGCGACATTGAACTTTATATATAGAAACCCGATAATCGACAAAGATTCAATTTACTAAGATCAGCGTATAAAGAAATGGTTGATATTATTTAATAAGTTGACACAAAAGGTAGAAATACAACAAATAGAGCAGGTACGTAACCCTTTAAACTATGTAAGTTCATATATAGATGTATATACAGAGAAAGAAAAAATCAATGTTATTCGAAACTAGTGGGCCCAAACTACTAATACATACACCATATAACCAATCAATAGAAAGAAAAGCAGAAATAAGTAATCAGCGGGTATAAGTTGTACGATCAATGAATAACAAGTAAGTCTCTGGGAATCTGAAAGCATAGTGTACATTCTCGTCAGCCCCTTCCCATGGTGGGTTGAATATCGCGAAAATGGTCCTGAGTTGTGCTGAAATACCTCCACGAATTGTATCCCTCGATGTCCCAGTTAGTACATACGATCGAAATAAGTGATATGAATATTGTATGTTTTCATGAGTTACAAAACCGTGGGGGAAGGTTGGAAATTAAAAAAAAATAAAGAAGAAGTAGAAGAAGGATAGGTAAAAAGAGAGGAGACAAACACTGCAACTACGAAAGATAAGTGGTCGAATTTTCGTATACAACATACTATAACCAAATATTCTCTTTTATGCCAAAAGGGGTTCGGCTTACCAAATAAATAGCCGAAAAAAGATGTCTGCAAAGTCGAGACGAGTCTGTGTCCTCGATGGGATTTTCGGAAAGACAAAGGCTTTAGGGAAATCCCACCACTCACCGTATCCGGTCAACGCCCTTGCAGATCCCGGAATCCACCGGAAGGTTAGAGAAGGCGCTAATTTAGAATTTCAAAAAGAAAAAAATCATCCGACCTCTAAGAAACTAGGAGAGTCCTGAATAGTAATGAACTAGAGTAATAGATACGATATCCCTAACGTGAGAGATTTTTTTAGTAAACATATTCATATTCTCAATATATAATATACACTAGGCCTATAAACTAGGTGTCATATAATCTCATTCATATTTTATATCATATTAGTAATATATCATTACTTCCATTCATTATTTACTCTTTTTCGCGCGAAGTAATATTTTATAGACACCCTATTTCATACATTTCACACGCAGGCCATACACATATTTATATTACACACCTTCTCCTTCTCTTTCCTTCTCTCATTCTCTTTCCTTCCTTGAAACCCTTCTAGCGTTTAGTTCTAATTTAGAAAACAATTTGAAACTCCTTCTCTTTTTCCAAATTAGAAAAGGAAACAAAGATGACAAAGTAGCCAACGACTCTAGTTGTTTCACTTGACTATAAAATTTCCCTTATTATTTTCAATGTTGTAATCAATTCAACATGCCTTCAACCTCACTCTTTGACATTCTTAAAAAAAATTCAGATCTACCGGTCGCCATTTAAACTGAGATCCGTTGCCATGGGAACAAACGTTGCCATGAGAACCGTCCTTGTCGCGGTTCGCCAATTCAAACTGAAAAGGGAAATTAAATAAAAGAAAAAAAAGAAAAGGAAAGAAAGCTCTGCAACATTTGTGATGCATGGAATAAGTCGTGAGTGGGAACCCTTCACCCCTGGTGGGGATATTCATGAAGCTATAGGCTTATGTCTAATTATATTGGAATATAATTATCCATTTCTTAATTTCGAACATACTAGGTTCGATCGAAATGAGAAAACTTTTTATCGGACTTCTGAAAAAAACTTAAAATAAATACATGACCGTGTTTATTACATATAAAATTCCCAGTCACGACCCCCTTTTCAGTTTTATTAATAATAGAAGAAGAAGATGAAGAAAGAAAAAGGAAGATAGAAGAGAAAAGAGGTAAAGTAAGAAGGTGATAAAGAGGAAACTGTTACTGGATATTTTGAGAAATATGGTAAAGGAAAGTGAATAATTATCGAATTGGGATTATTTCCAATAGCTATTGGGTGAATGTTTGGTATTAAGGTGATCAAAGGTAGACACATGTTAACCCATACATCCCAGACCTAGATCCATTTAACCCCAACTACCGAATTATCCCAATCTAGCTCTGGGATAGATGAGAAAGTTTAATTTAACCGTTTATTCAATATTTTCAGAAGTTCTAGACTAATATCCAATATTTGAAAAACAAACGACGAAGTTGATGGCATGTTAGAATCGACCACAGAAAAAAATCAGAGTAACCCATCTATTTGTTTAAGATTTTGACTTTCACAGTTCTCCCACGATGATCATTCGTTCAGGCTATTTCCGTCCTTTTTGCTCACTTTATAGAGCCAACTTAAATTAAGTTAGTATTGACATTCAATGACTTTAATTGCCAACTACCATTAATTATAATAAGTCACCCATATAGGTCAAAATAATTGGTGCACTTAATACTAAACCTACATTTCACTCACACACACACATTCATGCAGGACAATGTATACTTCAGGTTGAATTTAGTTGAATTAAACTAACCTAACTACATTTCTATAGACATTTATTACATTTCAATAAAAGAAAAACTTAGTTTGACATAACAAGAAAAATTTGATACATGAAAAAAGAATGTTTCATAAGCATGCACATAAATCTGCTACTTTCAACAGCAGCAAATAACACATTTCTCTCTCTAGAGATATTAAAAGTTGGATTACATTTAAAAAAATTATATTCGACAAAAGACGAAATGACAAAAACTAAAGGGAAAAAAGAATTCAAAGGTCAACATATTTAAGATTCAATGCAACGAATACATATCATTGTGGAAAAAAAATGGTTAATCATTCTTTTTAAAAAAAAAAGCATTTTAGTAGCATTTTATTGAGTCTGTCCCAAGTGGAGAAATTTCGACAATTTTATGAGTCTTTGTTCTCACGTCGATAATAACACTCTTTATTCACTATGATTGGTGTCCATGAGAGTATTTAATCGTTTGTCTTAACGACAGACAAAAAATTTAGTTTTTTTCATATTATATATAATTTTCATTTCGTCACTTGACGCACTTGGTATAAAATTTCAAAGTTTATCGAGATTTAAAATATCGAGTCCAGTCCCAAACATTCGGAACTTATTTCCATTATACGATATCTCAATGGACCCATCGTAGGTCCTGTATTCACATTACTAAATTATTAAATAAACTCAGTTCAAATTAAGGTCACTGAATTTTTATTTCCAGTATAGATCGTGGAGTCATGAGATTGTAGTCACTGAACTGACGAAAGCCAAATAGTTATGTTTCCAGTCGTAGGGGAGGATTTGTTTCATAGATTACTGATAGAAGGATTTGTTGGTGGGGCGCACTGTTTCGTAGTTTACTGGTTTCACTATGATCTCGCAAAATTAATTAGGATACGGATTAGGGTTTTGTTTTCTTACGACCTCCTACTTGTTCCATGCAACATTTGACATAGTATTAAAAAATTGAATAGTTACAAACATTACTAACAAATCGATAAGGTGTCATTAATTATAAGTTACGCGTTAATACTTTACATCATTAATAATCAGTCAATGTCGGGTGTCAAAAATCTATGGCAACCTAAAAAAATCAGGGTAAATACCGAGACCTTTACATACATACTAGTATATATATATATATATATATATATATATATATATATATATATATATATATATATATATATATTCATATTCCTCAATATAATCAATTTCACTCTAATATCAATCTCAGTATTACGTCGACGTTTAAATTCTACATAACCTTTTTATATTCAATAAGTATTCACATTTTATTGGCTCAAAGACAAAACAAAAAACCTAACGAAAATTATTTTCTCTTCTCATAAGGTTGCGACATTGAACTTTATATATATAAACCCGATAATCGACAAAGATTCAATTTACTAAGATCAGCGTATAAAGAAATGGATGATATTATTTAATAAGTTGACACAAAAGGTAGAAATACAACAAATAGAGCTGGTGCGTAACCCTTTAAACTATGTAAGTTCATATATAGATATATATACAGAGAAAGAAAAAAATCAATGTTATTCGAAACTAGTGGGCCCAAACTACTAATACATACACCATATAACCAATCAATAGAAAGAAAAGCAGAAATAAGTAATCAGCGGGTATAAGTTGTACGATCAATGAATAACAAGTAAGTCTCTGGGAATCTGAAAGCATAGTGTACATTCTCGTCAGCCCCTTCCCATGGTGGGTTGAATATCGCGAAAATGGTCCTGAGTTGTGCTGAAATACCTCCACGAATTGTATCCCTCGATGTCTCAGTTAGTACATACGATCGAAATAAGTGATATGAATATTGTATGTTTTCATGAGTTACAAAACCGGGGCGGAAAGTTGGAAATTAAAAAAAAATAAAGAAGAAGTAGAAGAAGGATAGGTAAAAAGAGAGGAGACAGAACACTACAACTACGAAATATAAGTGGTCGAATTTACGTATACAACATACTATAACCAAATATTCTCTTTTATGCCAAAAGGGGTTCGGCTTACCAAATAAATAGCCGAAAAAAGATGTCTGCAAAGTCGAGACGAGTCTGTGTCCTCGATGGGATTTTCGGAAAGAAAAAGGCTTTAGGGAAATCCCTCCACTCACCGTATCCGGTCAACGCCTTTGCAGATCCCGGAATAGACCGGAAGGTTAGAGAAGGCGCTAATTTAGAATTTCAAAAAAAAATCATCCGACCTCTAAGAAACTAGGGGAGTACAGAATAGTAATGAAACTAGAGTAATAGATACGATATCCCTAATGAGAATTTGCCAAAATAAAAAAAATAAATAAACTAAATTTTGGATCGGTTATTTCAATAACCAAACATCACCGATGGCAACCCTGCGCAGACATGCCAAAGTCTGGGCCGTCGTTAATTTCCATCAACTAATTAAACTAAGAAAAGAAATGAAAATACTTAAGAGGGTCATGGGTCGACGTCCGGGTACGCGACATAAATATTAATTTAGTAGCAGTTGATTTAATCGGATAGTCCGAACTGAGCTGTCAGCTATATGAACACTGCACAATAAATAAATAAGGTAAGCAACAAAAATAATCTTGAAGAGTCAATGCATGTTAAAGGTACAAATGACCAAACCTGTACTTTTCAATGATCACAGGATATAGCAGTTAGTTTTCTTAATTATCATTTCTGTCAACCTTTAGAAGTAATTCCCACATGATGCTACCCTATCTGATGAAAGGCTTAAGAATCCGGGGCTGTTACTATGAGGTACTTAAATGCGAAGTAACACACAATTCCCAACTATACTTTACTATCCAAATAGCAAACTCGGTTGGATGAATGTACTGGTGTAGAAGTCAAAACGCGGGAGATTTTTTTAGTAAACATATTCATATTCTCACTATATAATATACACTAGGCCTATCCACTAGGTGTCATATCATCTCATTCATATTTTATATGATATTACTAATATATCATTACATTCATTCATTATTTACTCATTTTCGCGCGAAGTAATATTTTATAGACACCCTATTTCATACATTTTACACGCACGCCATACACATATTTATATTACACACTAATAAATATATAATTATCACAATCTATCACCCTCAAACTACCACACGATAACATTCATCGAACCACTGACTATTTGTTTCGAAGCACCCAAATCGTATTTACTTCGCAGTAAAAAAAATCATACATGCGTATTCACTGAAAGTTAAATTGTCAACGATGATTTTATTTCTGATTTGCTGATAAAACTAAAACAACAATGGAGATTTTCTATAGCCACGGGAAAAGAGAATTTAAAATTACATTTTGAAACAAATAGTAGCAGCATATGGACTTTACCTCTATTAAGAAAATAAGCGTTCTTGATTTGAGTGGATATTTCGATTGCTAATTGACCTAGCAAGCTGTAAGTTTCAGAACAGTAAGATCTCATGCTATCTTATATGAATGTATACTCATCTGAACCGAAAACCATGTCCACGGGATGTAATTTGAGAATAAATGGCCAAAATTAAACAAGTTAGATCACTAAGTCATGCGACGTCTTAATGTCAACAAACAATTGACTACCGAAAACGGACATGGTGGCGCTGTAGTGCAGGCATAATTTACCGTGTACTGAAATATATACTTGTACTTATTAATCAGAAATCTAATATTTACTCTCGTTTATTTATAAATAGTTAGAAAAATGCTACTAAATTGACGCATATTTAATACACTGTCCTTATGGTAAAATCATGCACTTACTCAGAACTACTAACTACACACACCACTGTAAATACTACACAAATACTAACTAAGCAAGCACCATTTAATTACATGCATATTAAAGGCAAGCACCTTTAACCATATTACTCCTTGTCGGTATATAGAGTTGGCTCTATTGAACTTGATGGGGGACAAAATGAGAAGGGTAACCCTAGGTCCAACTGACCTGACCAATTACTTGAAACAGATTTACAAAATGATTACTAAAGATTGATGCCCTGGAGGCACCTTAACAAGGTTTATTGAGGGACCCTTCCCCGGAAAGGGGAGAAGGCCCTAAAACAAACAATAACTAACCCATTCCCCCGCTAGAAATGGTTCAATTTGGAAAGAGAATAGGAGCCTTTTAGTTAACTTAAAACGTTATTTTGATAGTTAGTATTACAAAACCTACTATGTACAGGGACTTACTAAAAAAATCACATTTACAATATACACTATAGAATATACCAAACCAGGTCGTATTTCCCCTAATCCCTAATTGAATCTATGGTTTAAAAAAAGAGGAGGGTAAAATCACACTTCCACTATATTTGTTCTAAAATGATAACATCATGGCGTCATGTAAACAGAAATCCGGAATTTGATATTTCTCCTCAGTTTTGCAGTTCTTTCAACGAGAGTGTAGATATACAGGCTCCTACATAATCATATAACGTTTATTATAAAAAGTAATCTAACGTTTACCTTGTTTTTCACTCGAAAAGTCAGTATTTTCCAACAGAATTTCGAGGATCAATTTCACGGGTTCTGCTTCGAAATGTGTCCTTGATTATTATGATATCATTGCGCCGAAAACGCCAGGGATTGGAGAATTCCACCAATCAGGGCGTTTTCTAACAGCCGCGGAAATTACAAAGCGAGTAGAATTTTGGCGAAATCTAGATATAACCGGATATGAAAGTGTCTATGGACTAGTGAGAAGGGGTGAGGGAAAAATTAGGTACCTGACTAAATTCTACATTGGTCTGAAATTAAGAAAATTTATATCCAATGACGGAACTATGTTTCGATATTACGTCAGAATGGTAAACCTTGTAATTATTCAACTTCTATATGCGAAAATGGGATTTACAATTAATCAAAATATAAATAAGTATATTATTCAGTTAAAATATGATTACTAACGAAACCTTTCGATTCATTACATTTAATTTGAAGTATGGAGAATAAATAAATTGTGTAATTAAACCGAAATCGAATAAAAAAAAATTACTAGGTACAGGGTGCGTAAAAAAAGTTGCCATTACTTTCAACTGTAATGGTACATTATATATTGATACCACCAAAATTAGGAACCAAAAATTTTCTACCTTAATGAAAAAGATAATGGGGATGATGATCGCAAAGATCCATACAGGCCAATGAAAGTGCACGACCCTGCCCACTAAAGTTTTTTAAAAAGGGAACCTTTTCGTTTATATCATGTAGTATTGATACCACGACATTCAGCAGCACAAATTTTTTATATTAAGTAAGGGGATGATAGAAATGATGTTCGCATTGATATTGACGCGCTAGTAAATTTGCACGACCTTGGCCACAGAAGTTTTTGTAAATTGGAACCATTTCGTTTATATCCCGTGGTATTGACACCATGACATTTAATAGCACAAAATTTTATATATTATGTAAGGGGATGATAGGGATTATGTTCGCATGGATATTGACCCAGTAGTGAACGTGCACGACACTGGACACAAAAGTTTTTAAAATTATAATCATTTCGTATATTTCCTGTGGTATTGATACCAGGACATTTAACTGCAAAAAAATTTGCATATTAAGTAAGGGTTATAGGAATGATATTCGCATGGATATTGCATCGCCAGTAAACGTTCTGACCCTGGCCTCAAATCTTTTGTAGATTGGAACCATTTCGTTTATGTAATGTGGTATTGACACCACGACAGTTAACAGTAAATAATTTTCTACCTTAATGAAAAAGATAATGTGGATGATGATCGCATAGGTCCAGACCCTGCCCATTCAAGTTTCTTTAAATACGAACCTTTTCGTTTATAATCCTTCGTATTCATGCCACGACATTTAAGGGCACAAAATTTTGTATATTAAGTAAAAAGCAATGGGGATGATGCTCGCGTAGTTCCAGAACGGCCATTGGACGTGCAAGACCCTGCCCACTGAAGTTTCTTTAAATAGGATTTTTTTCGTTATACCCTGTGATATTGATACCACGACATTTAACGGCACAAAATTTTGTATATTAAGGAAAGCGATAATAGGAATGATGATCGCATAGGTCCAGACTGGAAAGTGAACGTGCACGACCCTGCTCACTAAAGTTTCCTTAAATAGCAATTTTTAGTTTATATCTTCTAGTATTGACACCACGGCTTTTGACGGCAGAAAATTCTGTATATTAAGTAAAGGGATAATGGGGATGATAATCGCATAGGTTCGGACTGGCCAGTGAACTTGCACCACCCTGCCCACTAAAGTTTTTCTAAATAGGAATCTTTTGGTTTATATCCTGTGGTTTTGACACCACGACATTTATCGGCACAAAATTTTGTATATTAAGTAAAGGACTAATATATCATGGTGCGCATCATGATAGCATAGGTCCAGACCGGGCAGTGAACGTTCACGATCTTGCCCACTAAATATTATTTAAAAAGCAACATTTTCGTTTATATCCTGTGGTATTGATACCTCGTAATTTAACAGCAAAAAATTTCGTATATTACGTAAATGGATAATGGGAATGATGATCGCATAGGAGCCGATGCGGAGTGAACGTTAACGACCCGGCCCACTAAACTTTCTTTCAATAGAAACCGTTTTTGTATATTCTGTGGTATTGACACAACGACATTCAACGGCACAAAATTTTGTACATCATGTAAAGGATTAATGGGGATGATGATCGCAAAGGTCCATACAAGCCAATGAAAGTGCACGACCCTGCTCACTAAAGTTTCGTTAAATAAGAACCTTTTCATTATATGATGTAGTATTGATACCATGACATTCAGCAGCACAAAATTTTGTATATTAAGTATGTGGATGAATGAAATGGTGATCGCATTGATATTGACCCACTAGTGAACGAGCACGACTCTGGCCACAAACGTTTTGAAAATTGCAAAAATTTCGTATATGTCCTGTGGTATTGATTCCAGGACATTTAACCGCAAAACTTTTATATTAAATAAGTTTTGGCCGGATTTATGTTCTCATGGATATTGCACCGCTAGTAAACGTTCACATCCCTGGCCTCAAAAGTTTTTGTAGATTGGACCATTTCGTTTATGTAATGCGGTATTTACACCACGACAGTTAACAGCAAAAACATTTCTACCTTAATGAAAAAGATAACGGGGATGATGATCGCATAGGTCCACACTGGAAAGTGAACGTGCACGACCCTGCCCATTAAAGTTTCTTTAAATACGAATCTTTTGGTTTATATCCCGTGGTATTGATACCACGAAATTTAACGGCACAAAATTTTGTATATTAAGTAT
Source organism: Thermobia domestica (assembly GCF_964235325.1). Taxonomy (NCBI): domain Eukaryota; kingdom Metazoa; phylum Arthropoda; class Insecta; order Zygentoma; family Lepismatidae; genus Thermobia; species Thermobia domestica. The sequence goes on from NC_137457.1 coordinate 104,832,047, forward strand.
AATAGGAGTCATGTTTGTAGGGATATTGATCCGCTGGTAAAGGTGCACGACCCTGGCCACAAAAAGTTTTGTTAATTGGTTCAATTTCTTTTACGTCCTCTGGAATAGACACCACGACAGTTAACAACTCAAAATTTTGGACATTAAGTAAAGGGCAATGGGGATGATGATCGCATAGTTTCAGACCGGCCATTGAACGTTCAAGACCCTGCCCACTAAAGTTTCTTTAAATAGGAATTTTTTCGTTTGTGCCCTGTGGTATTGATAACAGGACATTTAACGACACAAAAATTTGTATATTAATGAAAGCGATAATAGTGATGATGATCACATAGGTCCAGACTGGAAAGTGAACATGCACAACCCTGCTCACTAAAGTTTCCTTAAATAGCAATTTTAGTTTATATCTTCTAGTGTTGACACCACGGCATTTAACGGCGCAATTTTTTTTTAGATTCAGACTCTGCCCATTCAAGTTTCTTTAAATACGAACCTTTTCGTTTATAATCCTTGGTATTGACACCACGGCATTTAACGGCGCCAAATTTTGTATATTATGTAAAGGGATAATGGGGATGATAATCGTGCAGGTCCTGACCGGCCAGTGAAATTACACGACCCTGCCCACTAAAGTTTCTTTAAATAGGAACCTTTTCGTTTATAACCTGTGGTAATGATACCAGGACATTTAACGGCACAAAATTTTGTATATTAATGAAAGCGATAATAGGGATGATGATCGCATACGTTTACACTGGAAAGTGAACGTGAACGACCGTGCCCACTAAAGTTAACTTAAATAGCAATTTTTAGTTTTTATCCTCTAGTATTGACACCACGGCATTTAACGGCACAAAATTTAGTATATTAAGTAAAGGAATAATAGGGATGATAATCGCATAGGTCCAGACTGGCCAGTGAACTTGCACTACCCTGCCCACTAAAGTTTCTTTAAATAGGAACCTTTTCTTTTATAACCTGTGGTATTGATACCATGACATTTATGAGCACAAAATTTTGTACATTAAGTAAAGGGATAATGTGGATGACGATCGCAAAGGTCCAGCCCGGCCAGTGAACTTGCACGATCCTGCCCACTAATCTTTTTTCTAAATATGAATCTTTTCCTTTATATCCTGTGGTATTGACACTACGACATTTGTCGGCACAAAATTTTGTATATTAAGTAAAGAAATCATGGCGATATGATCGCATAGGTCCAGACCGGCCAGTATACGTGCCCGACCCTGCCCCCTAAATTTTCTTTAAATAGGAACATTTTTGTTTTCATATTGTGGTATTGATACCACCACCTTTAAGAACACAAAATTTTCTATATTTAATAAAAGGATAGTGGGGATGATGATCGCATAGGTGCTGGAGGCTAGTGAACGTGCACGACCCTACCTACTAAGGTTTCTTTAAATAGGAACATTTTCGTTTACATCCTGTGGTGTTGACACCACGACAGTTAACAGCACAAAACTTTGTATATTAGGTAAAAGAATAATGGGGATTGTGATAGCGTAGTTCGAGACTAACCAGTGAACGTGCACGACCCTGCCCAGTAAAGTCTTTTTAAATAGGATTATTTTCGTTTATATCCTGTGGTATTGATACCACGACATTTATCGGCACAAAATGTTGTATATTAAATAAAGGAATAATGTTGATCATGATAGCATAAGTCCAGAGCGGCCAGTAAAGGTGCCCGACCCTGCCCACTAAAGTTTCTTTAAGTAGGAACCTTTTCGTTTTCATATTGTGGTATTGATACCATGAACTTTAAGAGCATAAAATTTTTTACATTAAATAAAAGGATAGTGGGGATGATGATCGCATAGGTGCTGGAGGCTAGTGAACGTGCACGACCCTACCTACTAAGGTTTCTTCAAATAGGAACATTTTCGTTTATATCCTGTGGTGTTGACGCCACGACAGTTAACGGCAAAAAACTTTGTACATTAGGTAAAAGAATAATGGGGATTGTTATCGCGTAGGTCAATACTGACCAGTGAACGTGCACGGCCTGCCCACTAAGGTTTCTTTAAATAGGAACATTTTCGATTATATATTGTGGTATAACACCAAGACATTTAATGGCACAAAATTTTTTATATTAAGTATGGGGATGATGGTGATTACGTTCGCATGGATATTGACACCCTAGTGAAGGTGCACGACCATGGCCATAATTGTATTTGTAAATTGAAACCTTTTCGTTTATGTCCTGTGGTATTGACAAGACAGCAGTTAACAGCACAAAATGTTGAATACTAAGTAAAGGGACAATAGAGATGATGATAGCATAGGTCCAAAATGGACAGTGAACGTGCACAACCATGCCCACTAAACTTTTTTTCAATAGGAACCTTTCCTTTAAAATTCTGTGGTATTAATACAACGACATTCTACGGCACAAAATATTGTATATTAATAAACGGATATTGGGGATGATGATCGCATAGGTCCTAACCGGGCAGTTAACGTGCACGACCTGGCAACCAAGGTTTCCTTAAAAAAGGAACCTTTTCGACTATATCCTGTGGTATGACACTACGACATTTAATGAAAGAAAATTTTTTATATTAAGTATGGGGATGATGGGGATTACGTTCGCATGGATACTGACAAACTAGTGAAAGTGCACGACATCTGCCACAAATTTTCTGGTAAATTGGAATCATTTCTTTTATAACCTGTAGTATTGATACCACCGAAGTTAAGACTAAAAAACTTTGTACATCAAGTAAAGGGATAATGGGGATGATGATCGCAGAGATCCATACAGGTCAGTGAAAGTGCACGACCCTGCCCACTAAAGTTTCGTTAAAAAGGAACCTTTTCTTTTATATCATGTAGTATTGATACCACGACATTCAGCAGCACAATTTTTTATATTACGTAAGGGGATGATAGGAATGATGTTCGCATTGATATTGACCCGCTAGTAAACCTGCACGACCCTGGCCACAGAAGTTTTTGTAAATTGGAGCCATTTCGATTATATCCTGTGGTATTGACACCACGACATTTAATAGCACAAAATTTTGTATATAAAGTAATAAGTGGGATAATAAGGATTATGTTCGCATGGATATTGACACACTAGTGAACGTGCACTACACTGGAAACAAAAGTTTTGTAAATTGGAATCATTTCGTATATGTCCTGTGGTACTGATACCAGGACATTTAACCGCAAAAAAAATTTGCATATTAATTAAAAGTTGATAGGAATGATGTTCGCACTAAAATTGCATCCCCAGTATTCGTGCACGACCCTGGCCTGAAACGTTTTTGTAGATTGGAACCATTTCGTTTATTTAATGCGGCATTGACACCACGACAGTTAACAGCAAAAAAATTTCTACCTTAATGAAAAAGATAATGGGGATGATGATCGCATAGCTCTAGACCGGCCAGTGAACGTGCAAGACCCAGCCCACGAAAGTTTCTTTAAATAGGATATTTTTTTCGTTTATGCCTTATTGTATTGATACCAGAATATTTAACGGCACAAAATTTTGTATATTAATAAAGAGGATGATGATCGCATATGTCCAGACTGGAAAGTGAACGTGCACTACTCTGCCCACTTAAGTTTCTTTAAATACGAACCTTTTCGTTTATAATCCTTCGTATTCATACCACGACATTTAACGAACAAAATTTTGTATATTAAGTATGATAGTAGTGATGTTCGCAGGGATACAGAGCCGCTGGTAAACGTGCACGACCCTGGCCACAAAAGGTTTTGTAAATTGGTACAATTTCATTTACGTCCTCTGGTATAGACACCACGACAGTTAACAGCACAAAATTTTGGACATTAAGTAGAGGGCAATGGGGATGATGATCGTGTAGTTCCAGACCGGCCATTGAACGTGCAAGACCCTGCCCACTGAATTTTCTTTAAATAGCAATTTTCGTTATACCCTGTGATATTGATACCATGACATTTAACGGCACAAAATTTTGTATATTAAGGAAAGCGATAATAGTGATGATGATCGCATAGGTCCAGACTGGAAAGTGAACGTACACGACCCTGCTCACTAAAGTTTCCTTAAATAGCAATTTTTAGTTTATATCTTCTAGTATTGACACTACGGCATTTACCGACACAAAATTCTGTATATTAAGTAAAGGGATGATGGGGATGACGATCGCGTTGGTCCAGCCCGGCCAGTGAACGTGCACGACCCTGCCCACTAAACTTTTTCTAAATAGGAATCTTTTGGTTTATATCCTGTGGTATTGACACCACAACATTTAAAGCCACAAAATTGTGTATACTAAGTAAAGTAATAATGTGGATGTTGATCGCATAGATCCAGACCGGCAAATGAAGTACACATCAATGCCCACTAAAGAATCCTTAAACACCTTTTGAGACATGGTTGCATGAAAAGCATGAAATCCAGTACAGTCAGTTGATAAAAGTGACACGAAGCTCTCACGCCCCGACTTGAAAATGGATCACAAACTCATCAAACCAATAAGCCCTTCAATTTTAGTCTTATCAGTATTCTTATAACTTGAGAAGGAGTTGTGTAACTTTCTTCTCATCACTTCCATTGTACATTAATGCAGTTCACAGTTTCGTTCAGTGTCATCAGTAAGGAATAAATGCCAGATGTCCCCTGGATTTGGAAAATTCTATAACTAATTCACGGGTCCTACCCATGATGACAATTTATTTCTTTATCACGTTTTACTTAGGTGGTTTAGTACCCAAATTTGGCTTCTTGCAACTCTATCTCATTGAACTTTTTTTGTTGTACATTCTGTTGTACTTTCTGTTGAACCTGTACCACTCTGCACACTAAAGTTTCGTAAATAGCAATTGTTAGTGTATATCTTATAGTAAAGACACCACGGCATTTAACGGCACAAAATTTTGTATAATAAGTAAAGGAATAATATTGTTGATGATCACATAAGTCCAGACCGGCGAGTGAAAGTGCACGACCTTGCACACTAAAGTTTCGTTAAATAGGAACCTTTTCGTTTATATCCTGTGGTATAGATACCACGACATTCAGCAGCACAATATTTCGTACATTAAATAAAGAGATAATGAAATTGAAGATAGCATAGGTCCAGACCCCCAGTGAACGTGCACGACCCTGTCCTTTAAATTTTCCTTAAATAGGAATCTTTTCATTTATATCGTGTAGTATTGATAGCACGACATTTAACGACACAAAATTAAGTAAAGGAATAATGGGGATGATGACCGGATAGGTCCAACCACAAACTTAAGTAGAGAGATAATGGGGATAATGACCGGATAGGTCCAAACCGGCCAGTGAACGTGCAGGACCCTGCCCACTAAAGTTTCTTTAAAAACGAATCTTTTAATTTATATCATGTGGTACTGATACCACGACATTTAACGGGACACAATTTTGTAAATTATGTAAGGGGTGATAAAAATGACGTTCGCATGGATATTCACCCGCTAGTAAACGTGCACAACCATGGAAACATAAGATTTGTAAATTGGAACCATTTCGCTTCTCTAGTGGTATTCATACAAGGACATTTAACCGCAAAAAACTTCGTACATTAAGTAGAGAAATAATGCGGATGATGATCGCCTATTTCCAGAGCGGCCCGTGAACATGCACGACCATGACCACTAAAGTTTCTTTAAATAGGAACCTTTTCGTTCATATCCTGTGGTATTGATACCAAGACGTTTAACGGCACAAAATGTGTATATTGAATTAGGGTATGATAGGGATGACGTTCTCATGGATATTGACCTGCTAGTGAACGGGCACGATCCTGGCCACAAAAGTTTTTGTAAATTGGAAACATATTGCTGATGTCGTGTTGTATTGATACCACGACATTTAACAGAACGAAATTTCGTAGAACCCTGCCCGCTAAAGTTTCTTTAAAAAGAAACATTCTTTTTATATATGGTGGTATTAATACCACGACATTTAACGGGACAAAATTATATATATTAAGTAAGGGGTGATAAAAATGACGTTCCCATGGATATTGACCTGCTAGTGAACGTCCACTACGCTGGCCGCAAAACATTTGTAAATTGGAATTATTTCGTTTATATCATGTGGTATTGATACCACGACATTTAACGGGACAATTTTTTTTGTATATTAAGTAAGGGGTTAAAAAATAACGTTCGCATGGATATTGACCGTGTGCATGACGCTGGCCAAAAAGGATTTGTAAATTGGAACCATTTCGCTTATGTCCTGTGGTATTGATACCACGATATTCAACCGCACAAAATTTCGTACATTAAGTAAAGGGATAATGGGGTTGATAATCGCGTAGGTCCAGACCAGCCAGTGGACGTGCACAACTGTGCCCACTAACGTTTCCTTAAATAGGAATATTTTCGTTTATATCCTGTAGTACTGAAACCACGACGTTTAACGGCACAAAATGTTGTAAATTAAGTAAATAAATAATGGGAATGATGACCCCATAGGCTCAGAGAGGCAAGTGAATATGCAAAACCCTGCCCACTAAAGTTTTTTTTTTAAATAGGAACCTTTTCCTTTAGATTCTGTGGTATTGATACCACGACATTAATCGGCACAAAAATTTGTATATTAAGTAAGGGAATAATAGGGATGATGTTCGCAAAGATATTGACCCGCTAGTGAACGTGGCCGACCCTGACCAGAAAAGTTATTTTTTAAATTCGAACCATTTTGCTTATGTCCTTTGGTATTGATACCACGCCATCTAACACCACAAAATTCGTATATTAAGAAAAGGGATAATGTGGATGATGATCGCGTAAGTCCATTCCGGCCAGTAAACGTGCACGGACGCTGCCCACTAAACATTCTTTAAATAGGAATATTTCCTTTATATCATTTAGTTTGATACCAAGACATTTAGCGGCACACAATTTGTACATTAAGTAAAGGGATAATGCGGATTATGTTCGGATTGGTCCAGACCGGCCAGAGAACGAGCACGACCTTGCTCATTCAAGATTCTTTAAATAGGAAACTTTTCGTTTATATCCTGTGGTATTGATACCAAGATGTTAAGCGGTACAAAATTTTGTATATTGAATAAGGGGGTGATAGAGATGACGATCGTCTTGATATCCACCCGCTAGTGAACCGGCACGATCCTGGCCACAAAAGTTATTGTAAATTGAAACAATATTGCTTATGTTATTGATACCACGACATTAACAGAACGAAATATCGTACATTAAGCAAAGGGATAATGGGGATGGTGATCGCATAGGTCTGGACACGCTAGTGAAATTCCACGACCGTGCATACTAATGTTTCCTTAAATAAGAATCTTTTCATGTATACCCTGTAGTATTGACACCACGACGTTTAACGGTACTAAATATTGTATATTACGTAAAGAAATAATAAGAATGATGACCGCATAGGTCCAGACAGGTCAGTGAATCTGCACTACCCTGTTCACAAAAGTTTCTTTAAATAGGAACTTTTCGTTTATATCCTGTGGTATCGATACCGCGACATTTATCGGCACAAACTTTTATATATTAAGTAAGGGGTGATAGGAATGATGTTCGCATGGATATTGACCCGCTAATGAACGTGCACGACCCTGGCCACAAAAGATTTGTAAATTGGAACCATTTCACTTATCTCCTTTGGTATTGATACCAAGACATTCAACAGCAATAAATTTGGTACATTAAGTAAAGGGATAATGGGGATGACGATCGCGTAGGCACAGATCTGCAGTGAACGTGGACGACTCTGCTCACTAAAGTTTCCTTGAAGAGGAATCTTCATTTATATCGTGTAGTATTGATACCACGACATTTAATGACACAAAATTAAGTAAAAGAATTTTGGGCATGATGACCTGATAGGACCAAACACAAAATTAAGTAAAGAGATAATGGGGATGGTGACCGGATAGGTCCAAACCGCCCAGTGAACGTGCACGAATCTGCCCACTAAATTTTCTTTAAAAACGAATCTTTTAGTTTATATCCTGTGGCATTGATACCACAACATTTAAGAGCACAACATTTTGTACATTAAGTAAAGGGCAATGGGATGACGAACGCATAGGTCCAGACCAGCCAGTGAACGTGCACGACCCTGCCCACTAAAGTTTCCTTAAATAGAGACCTTTTCGTTTATAGCCTGTGGTATTGATAACTCGACCTTTGACACCACAAAATTTTGTATATTAAGTAAGGGGTGGTAAGAATGACGTTCGCGTGGATATTGACCTGCTAGTGAACGTGCATGACCCTGGCCGAAAAGGTTTTTTTTTAATGGATCCATTTCTTTTATGTCTTATGGTATTGATACCACGACATTTAATTTCACAAAATATTGAATATTGAGTAGGAGAATGATAGGAATTATTTTCGTTTGGATATTGACCCGCTATTGAACGTGCTCGACCCTGGACACAAACGTTTTTGTAAATTGACACCCTTTTTTTATGTCTTGTGATATTGATACCACCACATTTAACGACACAAAATTTTGTATATTAAGCAAGGGGTGATAGGAATGATGTTCGAATGGATATTGACCCGCTAGTGAACGTGCACGACCCTGGCCACAAAAGATTTTTAAATTGGAACCATTTCGCTCATGTCTTGTTGTATTGATACCACGACATTTAATTGCACAAAATTTTGTATATTAAGTAAGGGCATGCTACGGATGACGTTCGCATGAATACTGACCCGCTAGTGAACGTGCTCGGCATTGGTCACAAAAGGAGTTTTAAATTGGAAATTTTGCTAATGCCCTGTGGTATTGATACCACGACAGTTAACGGTTCAAAGTTTGTATGTTAAGTAAAGGAATAATGGGGATGATGATCTCATGGGTCCAGACCGGTCAGTGAACGTGCAAGACCCAACCCACTAAAGTTTCTTTAGATAGGAACGTTTTCGTTTATATTCTGTAGTATACCACATTTATCACAACATTTAACAGCACAAAATTTTCTATATTAAGTAAGGGGATGATAGGGATGATGTTCTCATGGATATTGACCCGCTAGTGATCGTGCCTTAAGTACCATATGTTTAATGCCGTGTTTTTTTCATACTACTTTTTTTATAGCACCAAACGGCGTAGAGTTATTAAAGTGATGATAAGGATGATATTTTTGTCAGTCTGACCCGCTTTTTTGCGTGGATTAGGCTGTTTATAGAATTTTATTTTTTCTGTATTCACTTTGTAACACTTTGTAGTGGATGATCTTGAAAATTTTGAATTTGTGGCTGGTTTTGTGGCTATATGGCAAAGGTCCAAAAATGTGGGAATAATGAAATGTGGAATAAATATGTTGATACTTACTGACAACGAGAGGTAAGTAGTTTCAACTCCACATTTGGATTGAGTATAGCCCGCACCCCCCAGTGATTTTTAACGAATCATTGTGATTCTAATGATTCATATTAGTTCATAATGAATCAGAATCGTATGTTATAAAGATTTACGATGTTACTCTTGTGGTAAGGAAACTTTAGAATAAGTAGTAGTAGTAGTAGTAACGTTAGTACTAGTAGTCGTAGTAGTAGTAACGTTAGTACTAGTAGTCGTAGTAGTAGTAGTTGTTGTAGTTGTAGTGGTGATAGTAGTAGTAGTAGTAGTAGTAGTAGTAGTAGTAGTGTCTTCCCGTTCCGGTCACAAAGAACTGGGGGAGCGGGCTATACACAAGCACCACATTTCAAAGAAATAAAGTTAGGTTTTCCTTAACATGTAATTAAGTAATTACGGTTTCTTGGAAATTGTTGTAGATTGGGTACTGCCGCAGATTAGTCCGTCATGAAAATTATAATTTTATAACATATGGGTGAGTATATACGGAAAACGACTCCGTAGGATATTCATTTCCACTGACGAAGCGCTTCTGCACAATGTAGGAAGCAAGTATTTTGTGCTTGAATGTCTAATATCACTAGTGTCATACCATTACAAGAGCTATATTAGGGTAAACTTAATGACATGTAACGATTGTGGATGCTGTTAAAGTTGAAGTACAGCACATTTTGCAAAGGTAACAAGTAAAATTCAATACAATGCATGGAAAGGCATGTTTATGAAGCACAAATTTCTACAGGCGGAAGAATTAGATACTAAGTAATACAGTTGTGTTTTAGGTTTCCAAGGATAGACGTACTAGTGTATAATCATTACAAAACCTTTATGACCGTTAAAATAAGTAAGTGAAGTGTGTCTAAACCTTACGTGCACGTGACTGGTGTAATACTTATTTCTATAGGAAAAGTATTTACGCACATATTTTATGTTTAGAAGTATGAAGTTACTAGTAGGAAATCATTACAATTCTCGATATTGCAAATTACCTACGTCTCGTACGTGCCTGCTCTCTTTTAACGTGCACCCATACAGGCTGCCTGTTGTGCTCCTGCTCTAACTCAGGTATCACTATCACTTTTATTGGCCACCTAACACAAGTTTTTCCACTATCGTTTACGTGCATGCCTACCGTCGCTGACGCAACTGCTCAATAAGGACGAAACCTTCGCTCGCATGTTGTCTTTCTGTCCTGATTTCGTAAGATGTCATCGGGCCGAAGAAGAACATGAACTGGGTATGGGGAAAATTTCATAACGAGGAACTACATACTTATATGGTATTCGGAACACTGTTAGGATCATCAAATCTAGGAGGCTCAGGTGGGCAGGTCATGTAACCAGAATAGGAGAAAGTAGGAACGCTTTTAAAGTCTAAACTGGAAGACCAATCGGAAAGCGACCACTGGGAGGACCTACACGCAGACGCAGACAATATTAAGATCAATCTCGCAGAAATAGAAATACAAATTAAAAACTCGATCTAGTTGGCCAATGACGTTAGTGGAGAACTTTTGTGAACGTGGCATTGAACCTCCGGGCTCCGTAGGCCATAGAGTTAGTAGCAACCTATCATAAGTTGGTTTGTGTTTTAAGTACAGTTGTGTCTAGCGAGATCAGGACGCAGATTTACGTATTATCAATCTGTACTCAAGTATTTGGACATGTGCCAGCTTTGTAACAATCTAGAACGTCTTAGAGAATCAGCTGCAAAAATAATACTTATTTTCATCTTTTTTAAATTTGACACACTATTCTCCAGCTACACCGAAGAGTATTTTCTTTTCTTTCTTCACAATTTCATTTTGCTACAGCTGAAAAGAAACAGGTTAAGTTGAGGAAAGCCCACCCGCTCCCAACCTATGTAGTGAGTGTGTAAACGAAATGAAGCATAACGCATTCATAAGTCATTAATTTGTTGTTGAAAAACTGACGTGGCTTATGAAATGAACGACAACCTAACAACTTTGAATGGAAAATCTTGTAGAAGCTTTGATGTAAGTTTTGTGTCTAGACGCAGGGTTCGAGTGACTGTGATACTAAGTGTTTTTGGGGTATTCTTGTTTAGGTGCATACTCTCCTTCGCTGACACGCTTGCTCCCTACGTATGTAATCCCGTGGGAAGAACTCTGCTCCGATCCTGCCTTGATTTGGGTAGATAGCATTTTCGCTTTTTGTGGGAAGCTAGAAGAAATTGGTTTAAGTTTTACGTACAGTCGTTTTTACAATGTACGTAAGAACGTATCTGCCTGTAAGGGGCGTGTATATAAAGTAAATCTTCACCACCCATAAGTGCAACTCCTAGACTAAGAAACAATTTCTAAAACACTAGTAGCGAATTTCCTGATAGAATAATTCTATACAATATATCAGCATAACTATTTCTAGGGCATGTCAGTTTGCACGCATATTACCAATATACACTGCTCCACAAAACTTAAGCAATCAGAGAGAACCTGGGATAAGCAACGTCTGGAGCCCGTTGAAAACTAGTAGAAGGTATGCACCTACAAAGGGACGCACAGGCAATGCGAGAGCCCGGTATAGCGCGTGCGTAACACCTTCATAACTGCGATGAACAGATTTTTGCCACGAAGCGTAGAGAACAGCCAAGATGTGTCCGAGCTGTTGAGCTGTGTTGGTGGATCCTGTGTGGGATATCACGCATAGGCACTTTGTAATGGCTAGCAGACAGCATTTGAGTGACGTTGACTGCGGCCGAATATTTGAGCATGGGATACTAGGTCGATCCCAAGTGGAAGAGTGCAGGAATTCAATCTCAATTAAAGTGTTGTGTCAAAGTTGTGACGTCGCTTCCAAAATGGACACATTCAGAAGACGTCAGAATGGAGGTCGTTCGAGAAGGTCGTCGGAAGCCGATAACTGGTTTCTCACAATTGCTGCCAGACGTGACCGTAAAGCGTCATGCTCTCGAATGGCAAATGATTTGTACCAGACGTGGGTAAAGTTTTAGTCTTGAAACTGTTCGTCGTCGGCTCAATACAGCAGGACTATATGCCAGGAGGCCGGTGGTATGTGTACCATTGAAACGGGAGCACATGGTATCAGCAACATGCGCTCAAAATGGGAACACTAGTGGGCACTCATTATGTTCTCCGATGAATTTAGATGCAGTTCGTCGTCTGACTCTGGTCGGACATTAGTGTGGAGAGAGCCAGAAACACACTATGACGCAAACTTCATTGCTGAACGGCCGTAATTGGGCGGTGGTTTCATCGTGGTGTGGGGTGACATCATGCTGAATGGGAAATCAGACTCCGTATTATGGAACATGGCATTTTGAAGCATAACGTTATCGAGATGAAATTATCCATATACTTGTACGCAATTTCCGTTGAGCATTTGGTTCGGATTTCCTGTTTAGGGATGACAATGCCAACCCACACCATGCACATCTATTGTCCGAGTATCTGAAGAGCAAAGCCATTACTCTCATTGCATGTTTTTGCATACTCGCGGACTTGAATACAATGAGACATGAGTGGGTTGCTCTTTGGCGGCGAGTAGCGCAGCGCAATCCACCGCAATGAATTCTTCCTGAATTGCAAGCAGCTCTCTCCGAGGAGTAGCACCATCTGCCGCAATACTTGATAAATATTCTGATTTGCAGCATGTAGGCCAGGTGTCGTGTCTGTGTATCTGTTCGTGTCGTCACACGCTATATTGATTGCCGATGCCCTAGCAGTCCAGTTTTACATTTTGACGTATCGTGATTCTGATTGTTTGTGGCAACCCTGTACATCCGAAATGTATTGATGTCCTTCATTTATGTTATATTGTGAAGAGTGTACCGTCCTTCTGTTGCTCATAGTTGGTGCACTGATCTTGTTGTTTTATTTTCTGCTACTTTCTTTGAGTTGCTTAAATTTTGTCGAGCAGTGTTTATGCTATTATTTGGAAATGCTCCAAGTTAGCATTAGTCTAAAATATCTGTGGAAATAGTTTATCTTTATTCTTTCTGAATTTGACAGACTATTTATATATTAGATTGATGATTTATAAGATTGACATGTATGTTTCTTTATTAGATTCACGTTTGTTTCTAATACATAGATTAACATAAAGTACAGTCTGAAGCTGATATTCGACACGCAGACGTAACAATGAACAAATAGCCGCGTCATCTCTTAGCCGCGAGAGTACATTAAAATATACTCTGCAGTTTGTAATAAATTAACGTAGTTTTAATTAATATTACGTTGTAATTCACGTTTAGGCACTGTTACTGGGCCACCTGGCCCGCCTTAAGCTACTATATAGGAATACTAAAAACCAATAAACAAACTAAACGCTAATAAGAGGTTTCATTACTGCTATGCGATCTGCTATAACACTTAAACAGTTATATGTTCGATTCCCGGTTTCTATTCTTTACGTTTAAATACCACTTTGTTCAGTATTATTAAGTTCAATTATACATACACCCATTAACACATCTTTAGTTACATGTGGGTCCGGGTTCAATTCTCGATGAAAGGGAGAGAGAGGCAAAGCATTGAACACTTGAAAGCATTATAGTGATTCGAAACGTGGAGCTTCAAACGATGAATATCATATACTATTGCACATGGGATCCAATCCCAATCAATATATACACATATACAATACTATAACACATAGCAAGTGTGTCCCTTGGCAACTAAGACCATTTCCATCAAAGAACAAATCATGATCTTTGCCAGAGGGGCGGAGATGTCCAAAAGTCTATTCAATAAAAGACGAGAAAAAGAAAAGGAGGAGCATGCATGGTCCAGTGGTCCTGAGTTCGATTAATATAAATATTTACCTTTGGGTGACGTAGTCCATAATTTGAATCTCGATGAGTCACTCTTCATTTTACGTTTTAATTTCATTGTGTTCTGCTTTATATAATCCAAAGTTGATATTATTTGACTTCGTCATGGTTGGATTTGAGACAAATAAGTATCACTGACGTATTTACATTATTCATAACGCCGTCTACTTCTCTGTGAGTGCATAAATATATTACAGTTCAGATTATGATAAGGGCAAGTTCTCAGAAACGAGGTATGTTTACTACTCATTCGCAGCCGGAAATGCTATGACATGGCATTCTTCTTCTCCTTCTTCTATCACAGACACTCTCTTGATGCAACGTGGTACCAACCTAAATAGGTGCTCACCAAAACGAATATACCAGAAACACACGAACACAAATTCATAAATCCCATATATACATTAAAGGTAAACGCTATCGCGGAGTAATATGATCACTTGCAAAAAGGTACAACATATATGAAATCGAAGATAAAGAGAACTTAATATGATGAAGTTTCTCTAGAAATGTATGGGTTTTCCAAGTGAATATAACTCTGCTACCTTGCACATCCTCATTTAGTCGAACATATGTTTCTAGAGTGGTACCATTAATTCATTTCCTTATTCACTCATTATTCGGTATATGTATCAAATATAATCTTCAGTAAACTTATCTACTAACAAACTTAATTTACATTACACAACTGAGCGTTTTCGCGTTCAGATTACATAATCTACAATCGCACGTATTACATAATCGTTACATAATCGTTCGTGTGTGTCTGTGTGCGAAAAGTACAAGTAGTGTAATTCTCACGACAGCAAAACAATATGAATCGCTGTAAACGTACAATACTTCTGCAAGCAAGAGCATATGCTATAACAATGTAACTATTTTTGTTTAATATTGTTACATTACCCAGTAAGGAACATTAATTTTCAACCTAAGCAGTCAACTGATTCTCTCTAGTACAATGCGGGCCATGATGTCTGAATCATAGACTCTCTTATGCTTGGGGTCATTGATTTCATTCCCGAGTGAGAACATTTATGATGGACAACATCGTATTCATGGAAAGGCATGGTTATGGGTTTTTAAACTGAAAAATTCCACATCATAAATCAACTTGAAGATGAATGTCTCACAATTATATCACATCATAGAGAAACGTAATTCAACTCTAGATCATTCAATCCCAGCTCTTAACAAAATGGATGTTGTGCACAGAATTTTTAAATCGCAAGTTAACAAAGCTACACTCAAGGTTAGTTGTCTGCTTGATTTTCACTCCCCCAAATAATAATAATATAATGCTGTATTTTTATTTTTATGTTTGTTATTTACGGTTTAAAACCACTTTGTTCAGCATTAGAGAGTTCGATTATAAATATACCCATTAACACATCTTTACTTGCATGGGGACCCGGGTTCATTCTCAATGAAAGAGAGAGAGCACTGAACATTTGAAAGTACAGTGCTTCGAAATGAGGAGCTTCGAACGATGATTATCTCAACCACATTTTCACCTAACATATATTATAGTATAGGTTTTTCCAGCCTAATCAATGCATAAGTATGCAATACTATATCTAATAGCAACTGTTCCACCTTAACAACTAAGACCATTTCAGTCAAAGGACAAAAAATGACTTGGAATACTAATAATCATTTTCTATGGGAATGTGTTTCGAAAAAAATATATCATCACGACTTCTAATCTTACATAGTATGCGTGTCTTTTTTCCACACTAAAATGCAATGTGAAACATTAGCTTTCTTAAAAATTGTCTCCCATCACATCTCTCCGATTATGCTATCGCATAAAATATATATATAACTTCAAGGTAAACGAAATCAAACAACAATACATAACATAGAATCGGAGATAATGAGTACGTCTTATGAAGAGGTTTCTCATCATCTACATAAGTTTCATAGTGATTCGAATGCTTCTTCATTCCGCATCTTTATATAGTCCCATAACTGATGCAGCCATATTAAACTATAATTTATTGCCATTCTCTAGAATTAGCTTTCTTAAAAATTGTCTCCGACTGCGCGATTCCAGCTCCCACCAAAATGAATTTTGTGCACAGAATCTTAAATCTTCGGATCGAACTAGGGATCCCATTCACCAGGTGTAAGCGGTCTGCCATTTTACCACATGGTCCCTCTTCCGCCACATATGGATACACTCGTGAAAACCCACCGACGCGATGTTGCTCATCATAAGCTAACTTATACGAGTATGGAAATAGGGACTGCATGTACCAGTTGTAAACGCTCTGTCGCTGTGCCACCTGGCCCTATTGAGCTACTAAATAGCAACACTAAAATCAATAAACAAACAAAATGCTAATAAGAGGTTTCATCATTGCTATGCGATCTGTTATAACACTTAAACAATACTAAGTTCGATTCCCGGTTTCTATTTCTTACGTTTTAATACCACTTTGTTCGGTATTATTATGTTCAATTATATATACACACCCATTAACACATCTTGACTTACATGTGGGCCCGGGTTCAATTCTCGATGAAAGAGAGAGAGAGACAGAGCACTGAACACTTGAAAGCATTACAGGGATCCGAAATGAGCAGCTTCGATTGATGAATATCATATACTGTGCAGATATACAAGCTCTGTCGCATATGTAGGCATGTTTAGTGGGTAGGACTTATATCTTTATTACCAAAATATGCCTAGTTTTAAAACAAACCGTGTGAATTGTATCTGGGAGACTTGTTGGAGAATTATGATTTAATACCTATAGTAGAAACTTGGCTTACAAATAATGTTTATGACAAAGGTATATTAGATAACAGATACAAGACATTATAAGTTCGGTACTAGCCATTAAAGATAAATCTAATAGCTATTCTATTGGTATTTGTATCGATGGCATTGAAATTGTTTGTACACGAATTCTAATACAAACTCTTAGGATATTGGTTATTATGCTTTAGATACCTCCTGTCACAAGTATTGACTCTTGTCAAAAGCTTTACTCAAAAATAAAACATTTATTTGTCAAATATAATGATAAATTATTAATTATAGCGGGCTTGCATACAGGACTTATCGGTACTGCAACAGATTGGAATGCAATTATATTTTTAATCACAGAAATTAATGATTTTATATCATTGTTAGGTTTTAAAAAATTAAATAATGTTATTAAAATAATGTCTTAAATGTTATTAAAAAATCCTTGTTTGATTTTATGCGGCAGTGGTGATGTACATAATCGATGGTATCAGTTGATGTACAGTAACAATATTGGTATTTAATATTCCGTGCAATTATCAAGATACCCGAAAGAGATGTAACGTCTCTTCTTATTGTTATTATCGCAGGGTAGATTTTTGCGGTATCCATAGAGACTTAATGAATTAAACATGGAATGACTTAAGAAATGTTAGAAACATAAATGAGGCTTTAGATATTTTCTATGATACAGTATATAACATTATTGAAATATAGGTACTCGAGTTTAAGAATAGAAATATCAGAAAATTTCCATCCAGTTTTGATTACGAAATAATTAATGTTCTAAAACCAAAAAGTATTATAAGAGAAATAGAAAAACTTCAAATTATCATGACGTACAATATAATGAATCGCGTAGATATTCAAAAAAAATATAAAACTGCTTATAATAACTACGTTAAATCTTGTGGAGAAATAATCAAACACAACCTTGAAAAAGTATTTGGAATTTATTGAATAGGAAAAGAAGTAGAAAATCTAGTATTTTTGTAATGGAATATAAGGATGATTCATTAAATTCACCTAAGGAAATCGCAAAATTGTTTCGCTAACTATTTTGGCAGTGATTATGACCGTAGCCCTGCAACATATATTTTGAATTAAAAATATGAACGAGTTATATTCTATAGTTTAGCATTTTTAATTAATTTTTCTCGCATGTGAAATTCTATATTTCAATTTTCAGCATTGTTTTTATCCAGGACGCTCAACTTTGACCAATTTAACTTCTTTCAAGCAATTTATTGCAATTACTATAAACGACACATATGACGGACGGTAATTTATGCGGATTTCCTAAAAAGAATTCATAAGTTAAATTATACAGTTTTAAAAAATACGCTTCTGTCTATGGGATTTTCAACTTCTTTGATAAGTATTATGGTCTCTTATTTTCGAAGCCGGACATATTTTGTCAATTATAATTTTCTAGAATCTTTTGTTTAAGTAGCTAATTCAGGTATACAACAAGGTTCAAATTTGGGTCCATTGTTATTTTCGTTATTCATTAGTGATTTATCAGATGTTGTAACCAATAGAAATTGTTTATTATATGTCGATGACAGGAAAATATTTAACCCATTATTGTATACGATCCGAAAAATCGGATGTTGTATTAATTATGGTTTGGTTAATTATAATCTCACATCCAAAACTTTTGCGAACTAAACATTGTTGTCCGATCCTTTAACAGTCGTGAGAGGGTGTTATTGTTCTCCAAATACCTTGACTTTGGTTTTACATGGAAAATCATGCAAAGGTGGCCATCTGTATTGAAATATCTATAATGTTTAAAGTATTTGACTGTTAAAGAAGTGTAAATTTGTTGTCAGTAACTAAAACCGTTAACCAAAGTAACAAAGTGTTAATGCTGTATGAAGAATAAATATTATTTATTATAAAAAACATTGCTGAAATATATTCCTATTACTGAAGTATTTACCGTGCTTGTGATATTTTTGTGGTCCATGCCGCTCACTAAAATCGAAAATATTAGAAAGAATTTGCTACAATCCTTTAAAGTGCTCTAAACCTAACCCAAAATAATAAATTGTACGCAAATTTTACCTCTAGGAAACTAGATGTATTAATTGGTTAAAACTATAAAAATTGAAAATGATCTGCATGAACTATTAAGAGATATTAACAATTGCCTGCAATTTTGTGTCAGGAACAAATTATATTTTAACATAAAAATGTAATGTTAACACATTTTCAAATAAAATTAATTGCCCATCTTTTGAGTATAATCTTAATAGTGAAAAGTTAAAAACAGTATATTCTGTTAATGATTTAGGTGTGTTGTTAGACCATAAGTTTACATTTAAATGTGAAATAAATAAAATTATTGCAGAGTTAGAATAGTGTGGTGTTCTTTTGGATTCCATTCATAAACTACAAGCAAATAGCACATAACATTCTTTCAGTTTATACATATATATGAATTTCATATGTAATTATGTGTGTGTAATATGTTCCTTTGTAAATGGAGTTTGGCTCTGGAGAGAACTATTACAAATATATATATATATATATATATATATATATATATATATATATATATATATATATATATATATATATATATATATGACATTTTCATCCATTGAAGGAAGTAGGACATCATACAAGAATTTGCCCCAATGGAAATCGAAGTGCCAATCTTAGATTTGACATCTTGTGGCTTACTACTGAAAAAAATTACTACTGTGGGGAACCGGCTTCTAATGAAATATAACATAATTTCCAACACAATGTCATTCGTGTCCTTTGCAAATACTGTTTTTTTTTTCTTTTATCTTTTAGTTTACTGTGCACGCATTAGAAAATTATGTTTCTTGTCTTTCCTTTCAGTGGAAAATATTTTTTTAGATATGAAAATATTCTATTAGATATGTACAATTTCTTTTATGTATGGAAATCAAAATGAAGAAACGACCATGTTTATTCATAATTTCGAAATATTATATCATTAAGTATCTCAATCAAATTAATGTTTTGATACACATATTACCATTTCGAAAGGTATTATTTAATATCATAAAATACAAAATCATATTTGCATTTATCCCGATTGGTACTTTTGGTTGCGAGGATCAAACCGGTGTCTTAGGTTTACTGTTTTATTAAGATACCCGAGGTTGGACTTTCAATCGTTTGTCAAAGCAATAATTGATGCGCTCAGCCTATAATAAACTCGGTGAATATCATTCATGAAATTAGAATTCTTAATGAAGTATTATCGATACACTAATTGGCAATAAAGTATAGGAACAATACTTACCTTTACATATATCTGTAAAATGTGCAAGATATCAAGGTTATCTTTAGGCAATATACAAGGGATAATATATTTAATTTATTTTTATTACTAAACATAATAAACTTATAAGTATGTCACCTTTATCCTGAAGGTGTTTCTGTAGAATAAAATATATAATATCATTTGCTGACAAATATTTTAAAGTTACATATTAGTTTTTGTATTCAAATTCAAAAATACACTGCTCCATAAAACTTAAACAACTCGAAGGAAACAGCGGCAATTTCACTGCACCAAGTATAATAAACATATTGCACATATGCACAGCACAACAGAAATGAAGGACAAAAATAGTTAGGATGTACAGGTGGCCAAAACGTTCAGAACCAGATACCTCGAAATATAAAACTGTCTTTGCGACGGCATAGACAGTTAATGTGGCGTATGATCTCCACGAGCAGGTACAGAAGCACAGCATATAGCCTTCATGGTGTAAATCAGATTGTTGATCAATTCTTGTGGCAGATGGTGCCACTCCTTGAGAAAAGCAGTTTGCGGTTCAGGAAGAGTAAGTGTTGGTTAATTGCTCTGCACGTTACGTAAACAAAGAGCATCCCAGACATGCTCGATGGGGTTCCAGCTCGGCGAGTATGCAAACCATGCAATGCACATAATGTGTTCGTTTTCCAGACACCCATACACCAAATATGCACGGTATGAGTGGGCATTGTCATCCATAGACAGGAAATTGCGCATGTGTGTGGAGAAATTCATCCGGATACCATTGTGCTGTCAAAGTACCATGTTCCACAATATGGAGGTCCATTTTTTCATTCAGCAAGATTCCACCCACACCATGATTGAACCACTGCCAAATAAACGGCGTTCAGCATTGAAGTTTGAGTGACACCGTGTTGCTCACTCCCTAATGTCCGACTAGAATCAGACGACAGGCTGCATCGAAACTCATCGGAGAACATAACACGCGCCCACTGGTGTTCTTCCATGTAAAATGTTGCTGGCGCCATGTGTATTACGCATGTTTGTGCTCCCAATTCAATGGCACACACAGCACAGGCCTACTTTCATATAGCCCTGCTGTACCGATCCACCAAAGAACAGTTTCACGACTAACACATTGTCCCGTCGTCTGAAAAAACGTCATTTGTCAGTTGAGAGTACGACGCTTGACAATCATGTCTGGCAGCAATTGTAAGAAACATGTCATCGGCGACCGACGTCTTCCTCGGGCGACCTCCTCCATGACGTCTACTGACTGAATGTTCATGTTGGAAACGACTAGACACCCCTAACACAAGGCTTTGATTAACATTGGATTCTTGCGTCACGTTCAGTTGGTGTCGGCGTAGTTACAATATCCGAATTATTCACTCGCGATCAACGTCACTCAAATGTCGTCTGCCAGCCATTCCAAGGAGTCTGCGCTTAATATCTCAGACAGGAACCACTAACTCACTGCTTACTGCCTCGGACACAACAGGGCTATCGTGTAAGCTTCGTCACAAAATCTGTTCATCGCAATTGTGACGGTACTACTCACGCGCTATTGTTGCAATCGCTTTACTGTGATTCTCCTTGTATGTGCATGCCTCATGTCAATATTTAATTGGCTCCAAACGTCACTTATTCTAAATGCTCTGGGGTTGCTTAAAATTTGAGGAGCAATGTAAATCCCAATTTACTAAGAATAAGAATATATATAAAATTCCTTATGTAAATATTCCTGATAAATTTTCACTCAAAAATAATGATCAAACTGTATTAACTAGTTATCAACCTGTAACTAGCTATCAACCAACATAAATCTAATTGTCAAAAAAATCTATGTGACCTTAAGTAATAAAACCATACAATAAGTTACAGGTACAGTCAGCGACAGTAATAAGTGGAGGTTGGATACATAAGAAATGATAGCTTTTTCCAGTAGCAGAATAGTTTCACTCTATGTCTGATAGTTGGATAACCAACATGACAGCAAATACGTGCCCGAAAACTTAACATGCCATGATCTTCTTCCGCTTGGAGGAAAATGTATTACTATCTGAGACCATCATTTAGAGAAACAACCACGAGATAAATCTGCAGAAATTCCATTCACATTTAGTTCAAAGATAAAGGAATTAATTCAAAGAAAACG
Source organism: Thermobia domestica (assembly GCF_964235325.1). Lineage (NCBI taxonomy): Eukaryota > Metazoa > Arthropoda > Insecta > Zygentoma > Lepismatidae > Thermobia > Thermobia domestica. The sequence goes on from NC_137457.1 coordinate 104,854,386, forward strand.
AAAAGAATAATACGCTTCATGCAGAAACCGAAAAAGTACGGAAAGCTAAACAAAATGAGAAAAGAAGGAAAGAGGAAAAGGAAAGACCAAAAGACATGGGAATAAATTAAATTTTAACACTTAAGGATAAACAGTGTCCGTCTTTTCCCCTGCCCCCATTTTGGGTTTTCTCCCTACATAGGATAAATCTCTTTCGGTATCAAACGCGAACATCATTTATAGCGTTTAATTCCTTGAAAAATATTTAACTCACTCTAGGCTCGAACCTCAGACCCTTAGAATGACAGTCTCACGCGGTATCGACTTACCTATAAGGCTCTAGCTTCTGTGTTTATAAATCAGCTATTACCGGCGCTGTTATCAAACGTGTTAAATCAGCCATTGTCGGTAAGCCACCCCAGTTCCGTTTGAAGTTTAAATTTTGTTTACCTCAGTTAGAAATCTATGGGCAGCGGTCCCCTTGCTTTCATAAAAAGCATTTGTTCTGTAGATTAAAATCAAGAATGAATTAATCTGTACTCTTGGGAGCTTACTGGTGCACTAACATATCTATCTATCGATCTTTCTTTCTATCTATCTATCTATCTATATATATATATATATATATATATATCGAATTGATTGAGGATTAAAAGAGCGATTTACGGAACGCGTGTTAACACAACAGTAAGGACATCTCGTACTGTTGTTACGTAACACACGCAGTGTATATAAAGTTTCACAACCAGAAGTCGGAAGATATGTTGTGGGTAATTCGGTAAGACGACTGCTTTCTGAGTGGAGAAATCCGGGTTCAAATCTGGGCTGTACGTTTTTTTATGTTCCGTTGAAAATACGTTTCTATATTTTTGCGTTTGAAATTGCTTTGTTTCATTTTTTGTAGTTTATCTTAAATTAGTGAAGGCCAAGTAAGGTAAGATTACATATATTTCTGCTTTATATGTGTGTACAGTTCAGAGTTGGAGTGGGTCAATTGGGTCAAGATTTGTGAGTAGGTCACTGGGTCAGCAGGACGTGGCTCACTGTGACACACTACCCACCGTGACCTCTCTGACTCACACTGACCCTACGTTTTAAATTTTAAGGTCTCCCTCTTTATTCAGCCTCCCTCCTTCAAGGCCTCCCTCCTTATTATTAAATTCAACGTATAGATAATTATTGGGTTGAGTTGATTTTGAGTTTAGCGTCAATTTTCATAGCGAGGCTATATGACACGGGACCTACTGATTAACATGGAATCCGAAACACATGAGCTCCCGTTGGAATCAAACCAGGATCTCCCACGCCAAAGGTATATAATTGTGTCTTATATAGCAGTTAATATCCTTGCAATAAAGTATCAAATAACTAAACATTTGATGTAAATAAATGAGAAACGTAAAATATTGCAGATTACTGCAATAGCGATTTAATTCAATTTTAAGCATTATACATCCATATGATTGTTGAATTTGCTTTACAAAAATGCAGATTATGAATTATAGTATTTTTTCAATGAAATGAAATTAAATTAAGTTTGACGTCCCATGCTTATGTCGGCTAGGTAAAGGAGACAGTGATGATGAGAAATCAATGAAAATTATGCAACTTCCGGTTTTGAAACTTTATTTACAGTGCGTGTGTAACGCTACGAGATGTCCTTACTGTTGTGTTAACACGCGATCAGTAAATTTACGAAGTCGCTCTTTTAATCCTCAATCAATTCTATATATATATATATATATATATATATATATATATATATATATATATATATATACATAGATAGATAGATAGATAGATAGATAGATAGATAAATATGTTGGTGCACCAGTAAGCTCCCAAGAATACAGATTAATTCATTCTTGATTTTAATCTACAGAGCAAATGCTCTTTATGAAAGCAAAGGGACTGCTACCCACAGATGGCTAAGTGAGGTGAATAAAATTTAAACTTCAAATGGAACTGGGGTGGCTCCCCTACAATGGCTGATTTAACACATTTGATAACAGCGAGTGTAATAGCTGATTTATAAACGCAGAAGCTAGAGCCTGTGTAGGTAAGTGGATACCGCGTGAGACTGTCATTCTAAGGGTCTGAGGTTCGAGTCTCGGCCTAGACTGAGTTATTTTTTTTAAAGAATTTAACAGTATAAATGATGTTCGCGTTTGATACTTAAAGAGATTTTTCCTATGAAGGGAGAGAACCCAAGTTGGGGGCAGGGGGAAAGACGGACACTGTTTATCCTTAAGTGTTAAAATTTAATTTATTCCCATGTCTTTTGGTCTTTCCTTTTCCTCTTTCCTTCTTTTCTCAGTTTGTTTAGCTTTCCGTATTTTTTTCGGTTTTCTGCATGAAGCGTATTATTCTTTTCGTTTTCTTTGCATTAATTCCTATCTCTTTGAACTTAATGTGAATGGAATTTCTGCAGATTTATCTTGTGGTTGGTTCTCTAAATGATACTATCAGATAGTAATACTTTTTCCTCCAAGTGAAGGAATATCCTAGCATGTTATGTTTTCGGGCACGTATTTGCTGTCATGTTGGTTATCCAACTATCAAACATAGAGTGAAACTATTTTGCTACTGGAAAAAGCTTTTCTCGGCACTGGCACCAGTTGGTAATCCTCAACCGCTACAGGTTTACCCGTTTCTACAGGTAAAATTGTAAAGTAGGTGACTAACGAAATAGTTTTCCATTCGAAATGAATCTATATGGTTCGGATCGTGTTCTCCAAAGAACACCGTATATTTATCTTATTAATGTCTTGTATATAATGTATTATTTCTTTATACACTGTTTGTTTAGAGAAATAAAAGATACTTAGCACGCATGAGTCAGAAAATGTTTGAAAGTAGCTGAAAATATCAAATCTAGAACAAGTGCTGGAAATAAGTTAGTAAATGATTGCCTTCACTGGGAGCCTTCTTGAATTCTCCGCACTCCAACATCTTTTTCTTTCTGGAGGAGAGATATTTCTTGTCACAATGATTATGTATTGAAATTGAAATAGAAACATTTAAAAACTTTCAACATGGCCAGGATTCGAACCTGGGCCCGCCGAACAGAAGTTAAATATGCTAACCACTTACCTACATCGTCACTTAACCTTTTATCTAAACTTTTAGCTAGTTAAAATAGTTTCATGTAGGATTACGCGAACTACTAACGCTCGTGTGAGAAGACGTTCCTTATGAGTGCCACAATGACTTACTCAGGGTGTCCTTCTTCAACTGAAAAGGAAGTTATATAGACCTTCGTCAATGAGGGAAATATCAGGAAACGTTCTTCAAGTTGAGGCTACTTCAGCCTTTTTAATGCTCTAACTTTGCATTACTACTATTCTTCTTCATCGTAACTTCTAATTTCCAAAGAAGAGCCGGCACCATTTACGCCGATCTCAAGTTTTTCATTACTCACGCGTTACCCTAGCCACCTGTTTAAAGTTGGTCATGTAAAATGTTCAGAAATATTTGAGCAAAAGAACACAACCTAACCAACCCCTGTGGGGCTTCTAACCCGTTTCTACTACTACCACTATTATTATTATTATTATTATTATTATTATTATTATTATTATTATTATCACTTTTACTACAAGCTTATTTTAATGAATAAGTGTTATGAAAATTTAAAAAAAATACCTTTGGACAAGGTTTGGACCCTCGCCAAAACTATTTTCATTACTAGAAAGTTGCCCTAGGACACTCAGCCATGATGGCCGACAGCAGTTGGCTTTCATTTCAGCTATATGTAGGTCATGACTCTTGACGTCCTCTCTGTATCGGCCAATAAGGTTAGAGGATATCTGAAGTTCTTGGATTGTACCGCACATGAACTTCTGCGGAGTAGTTAGTTGCGCCTGTTATGGCTCATTAAGATTTTCTTTACCTTTAGTGTGCTGTTCTGTTTATCAAATGTAGTGAACGTGTTTGATACTTCACTTATAATTTCATTTTTGTATATTATATGGAGTAGGACAATTTTGCCTTAAAATGGGAACCCATCCAATGGTGTGGAGCTTCCCTGGGGGCAGTGGCTCCTTGCTTCCACAAGTTACGGCCTTGCGTCGTGACAATGATCTTTTCTTAATTGGAAGTTATTGTTTACGTAATTCATTTTGCAATTCTGTTATTCCTTGATTATTATTCTCGGCCTTTGGCCCCGTGGTCACTCATTTTCTTTAAGGTCTTCCTTTTCTTTCTGGCCAATTTTCATCTCTGAGTGACTGTCCCTGCCTCCTCGTGGTTGGGCTGGTAACACTGTGGGCAGTAAGTCAGCCTTCCAACCTTTATGGTGGGAGGTGTGACGCAGAAGGGCTCTCAGTGGCTAAGAGGGAACTACTATCTTTTCTCTATACTCATCTCACTTGTTAGGCTGGGTCGTATGGTCTTCTTTTTTAGATCTTAATGCAGGTTGAGAAGCGATTTTTTGTGAATATTGTGTAACGTTGTGCCACTTTGTTTATTTTGTTTAATTTGGTTAAACTTTTTTAGTTCTCACATTAGGGCCAGGAATGTGTAGAATTGACTTGTATATATGTATGTAATTATATAACCTATTCAATAAACAATATATTATGGCTCCTACTGGCGAGAATTGTCCCTTTTGTAGTCAGCCCATTTATTGTAGACAAAAGTCCATCAAATGTAATACTTGTTTAATAAAGTGTCATTTTGCATGCGTTGAATCATATTCGAAAATGGACAGTAGTTCCATTCAGCTTTCTAAATTTTTATGTAATAATTGTATACAGGGTGAAAATGTATCTGAAACATCTCATAAAGAGGGTAACGTTGGAGATTTTCCAAAGTCAATGATCAATAAATTGAATGATCTGAAGATAATATTTCTAAGGGAATTTGAAACTTTGCAAGAGGAAATAGTGCAATTAAGGTCTCAAAATGAGAAACTTAATGAATTACTTCTGAATAAATCCTGTAATTGTTTGAGGAAGGTATCAGTTGAACCTTCTCGAAAGAATCCTAAGGTTATAGATATAAGTGATCCTGATCATTTTACTGAACAAACTAGAAATGAGAATATACAATTTGTTGACTCTAATCAGGAAGAAGTAGAGTTTTATGCGAACAAAGATCAATGGGTTCAAGTTATTTCACGTAATAAAAGGAGATTAGAGAATAAAAGACCAAGAGAGACAGATAATAGAGGGAATTTGAGTACCGGCTTACATAAAAATCAACGTAAGTTGAGTTCTGGTAGTGGCTCCGATAAAATTGATTTGGTTGCTGAAAGTAGGAAAAGGGCATTATTTGTTACTAGATTTGATCCATCAGTAAAAGAAAGTGATGTTGAGTCTATTCTGTGTGATAGAAATGTAACCTATGTTAAATGTACTAGATTAAAAACTAAGTATGATGATTATGCCTCTTTTCATGTTGAAGTGTTTGAATCACATTTTGGGATTATTAATGATCCCATGATTTGGCCCAGTGGTATATTAATTGGTCCATTTTATGGCAAACTTTTAACAACTAATTCTGAAACTCAAATAAATAATATTAATAACAAAAACTAGTTCAATATGGAAGTCCTTATTTTGTACCAAAATGTTCGAGGACTTAGAACAAAAAGTAATATTTTCTTTTCTTCTATTGCCGATTGTTGTTTTGATATTATTGCTGTAACTGAGTTATGGTTTAATTATAAACATCATACTGATGACTATTTTCCTGAAACTTATAAATGTTTTCGCTCCGATAGGAATTATACTATTGATCAGTGTAGTAGAGGTGGTGGTGTTTTGCTAGTAGTTAAAACAAATACAAATTGTCAAAGGAGATTTGATTTGGAATCTGAAATTGAGTGTGTTCGGATTGAGATTGACACGTTTAATGGGAAAAAAATTATTAGTGGCATGCTGTTATTTTCATCCAACTTATTTTGTTACAAGTTTTACGAATTATCTTAATTATTTTGTTTCTAAAGTGAACTTTTTGAACTATAAAGTAGTGATTATTGGTGATTTAATATATCCAAAGTTGACTGGACGAATAGAAATCTATCAAACGATATAAACTATTATTCTAACACCAAGGCGAAAATCCTATTTAATTTTTTAGATGATATGAATTTGAACGTTGTTTCAGATACATCTGGTCTTGATTTAACTTTTTACAACACTACTCTTCAATCTAATATTTCAGTAGTATCTTTGGTTCCGCCCTATCAATATCATGATCCGATTGAGATTACTGTTAAATTATTATCTCTTATGCGGGAGATACCTAGAGATAGCTTCTTGTTATGTCAAAAGGGTGATTATCTTTCTTTATATAAAGAAATCCAAGGGTTTCCCTTGGCCAATATTTTGTTGAATACAGATCTTATTGCTCAAAATATTAATGATGTTATATTGGATGCAAACAGAAACAATGTTCCTCTGGTAACCAAATCAATTTCTAAGTATCCGAGATGGTATTCTCGTAATTTAATTTACTTACTTAAAAAAAAAGAATATTGCTCATAAGAAGTATAAATGAACCCAATCTTTTAAAGATTATGATATTTCTCTAAACCTCGTCCTGGTTTTAAGAAGCAACTTACTATTGGTAAAACTAAATATTATAATAAGATTGAGAATAATTTAAAAATAATCCTAAAAGATTTTAGAAGTACACGAGTAATAAAATAAATGGTAAAGTTGGAAATAAGGCAATATTAGTTGATGACGAATTTCTTTCCGACTCTCAACTGATATCTGAAGCCATGGCCAAACAATTTGCAGCTGTTTATCATAATGATGATATTAATGTGAATGATAATAATGTTGCTTTTATGGCCAATCAATTTTGTAGTGATCAAATATTCTTTTCTACCAAACAGGTAACAGATGTTATTAAATCTTTAAAAGTTAAAGCTTCTGTAGGTCTTTATCTAATTCCGATTTTTATAATTAAAGGTATATCCGAAATAATTGCACCAATTTAGACATAATTGTTTAATTGGAGTTTAGCATCTCATTTCTATCCTAGTGTATGGAAAACTGTTGTTGTAACTCCAATTCCAAAAACTGATGGTAGGTCTGTAACTGATTATAGACCTATTTCTATTGTTGGTGTAATACCAAAAATTTTTGATCAGCACATTTACAATTATCTTTATAGTTCCGTTGAACATTCCATTATACCTGAAACGTATGGCTTTTTGAAGGGTAAATCAACTGAACTAAATTTAAACAAATTTCTGAATTTTGTTTCTCCTGTTATATATAATCGTGGTCAAGTTGATACTATTTATTTTGATTTTGCTAAAGCCTTCGATAAAATATCCCATCATATGCTTCTTAATAAACTTCATTTCTATTAAATTTCTAAATCCTTCATTCATTGGTTCGCTTCCTACTTGTTTCATCGTAAATTCGTAGATAGATATGTGGTTTCTAAGTCATCTGTTTACAAGATTTCTTCGGGTGTTCCTCAAGGATCCAATTTGGGTCCATTATTATTTTTAATATATGTGAATGATATTGGTAATTATTTGAAATGTCCTTTTTTACAGTACGCTGATGATCTGAAGATATTTTCTGAAATAACTAGTAATCAGGATCACCTTAAATTGCAAGCCGATATTTCCTCAGTTTACCAATGGTCTGTACAAAATTCACTTCCATTAAACATGAACAAAATAAAGAGTATAGCGTTCTCCAGGAAAACGAATATATCGTATATTTCTTACTCAATAAATCAGTATAGAATACAACCTGTTTCAATTAACAAAGATTTAGGTGTTATGGTTGATTCTAAATTACTTTTTGACCATCAGGTTTCAACAATGGTTTCCAAGGCTAGAAAGAATCTGGGACTCATCAAATGGGCTACTAGAGATTTTAAGGATATTACAACTTGCAAACTTTTATATTGTGCATATGTACGTTCCCATTTGGAATTTGCTTGCTTGATTTGGAAATGTAACCTCATTAGTATTACTCAAGTTTTGGAGTCAGTCCAGATTTCCTTTCTGGCCTGGTTAAAATATAAATTTAAACTATACGATCTGCCCACTAGGGAGATTCTCGCTAGATTGGATTTACTTGCTCTTGAAGTTCGACGTAATTTAAGGCAAATTAAATTTATTCATGATATAATACATGCGAAATTGAACTTAATTGAATACTTGTTTATTAAAGTTCCCTTGTATAAATCTAGGCTTCATCGTCCTATACTGTGTAATAGTAATTTACTTGGTTCGCCATTATTTATTTGTGTTGACAACATAATGAAAAAGTCACTCAAAAGTGATTTCTTCGATTCGATTTTTTAGTGCTTAGAAAACAGTTTCTGTATTGTTATATTTAATTAAAATACTTAATTTAACCTCTTTTTGTATATTGTCTATTGAATTCTCATGTCTTTCTTTTATCTATATGGTTTATATTTGTTCATGTATTTTATTACTATAATGAAAACTTGACCCAACACCTACCGCGACCCACTCTGACCCACTATCCACCATGACCCACTTCGTCCCACCATCCACCATGACTCACTGAACCACCAAAACACACCGTCATCAACTCTGACACACGATCCGCGTCCTCTTTTCTACCAACTAAACAGATTCCAATTATAACTAATCGGAATTTCAATTTCTACAGTCAATCCCTCAATCTCCGCTATGTCACAATAATGATGAATCTGACCTTTGCGATATAAAATAATAAAGTGTTTTTCATGGGCCAAATTACGATAAATTTCAATTAAATTATCATGGTCTAAATATTTCCTTGTTGAATTATCGGTACTTTTCAGTGGAAAAACGAATGAAATTCGAAAATCCCAAATCAAAATACGTAGATCATCATACAGAAGCTTACGTTACAAATTTTATGTCTATTTTTCTCACAACTTTATGGATTCATTGCCCTATGATCTAAGCGCTCCACATAATAAACTTCAACAATTATTGTAAAGCGCATGCTAAGCATATATATGAATATATGATGCGAAGCACTGAATTTTTTCAGTTGAGTTCTCTCGATTTTGAGTTTAACGTCCCTATCAGCAGGGTGGCTATATGATAAAAAGGCCTACCCAATGCCGTAAACGTCGCCAACACCTAGTGTCCCACTGCCGGCAGGGTTTCGTCAAGTCGAAACAGATATCTCGCGTCGTGTTGTTGAAGTTACCACTGCGTAGTAGTGAGGACTTCGTTTTGGTCCGCGCTCCTTCGATTCGTTGCGGAGAACTATCGCCAGTCGTGTGCATGCGGTTATTATTATATATTATTATTTCCTGACGAATTGTTCCTAAAGAGTGCTCCGGGGGTTAAGAATAATCTCTGCCTCAACATCATGAAGAGAAAAGTTTTGAGTGCGATAGTTGTATGAATTTAGATGGCAACTGTCGTTGATCATTAGAAAGTGAGTATGGTAGAACTATGAAATAAAGTAAATTTAGACGCGTAATTTTGTTATAAAATTACATGGCGAACGCATTTTATCTTATCCCAAACTTTTATTGTCTCATATATACGGTTAAAACAGCACTCTGATAGACCAAATTAAAAAAATCTCAACGATTTATCCCTTCCAAAGCGACGTCTCCTTAATCGCTTCCGTGGCGAAGTCGGAAGAGCACCCGCCCAGTAATTATAAGGTTGGTTGTTCGAGAAACCTGTGGAGTACTTTTTTAGTGATTTTTAGACTCATCTTAATGTAAACAAATCACACATATAGGCGAGACTAATTTTGTTGTTTATTAGCGTTTGGTCGCGCCAAAAGATACTTTCTACGATGCACTGAGCAGAGTGGATCAGTGGGTCAGACTGCGTCATAGTGAGTGGTGGGTCACGGTTGGTGGTGCGTCACAGAGTGTCACGGTGGATTATTGATTGTAGTGTATCACATGCTATTTTCCCATTGACCCACTCAGAATACTCGATCAATTTGACCCAATCAAACTTTGGATTTGACACCACATAGGAAATGGAAGAGCAAAAATGGCATGTTCACCATATTTTATTATTTTGTTACAGGCAAGTGAAGAACGCATGAATAATGTTTGTGAGTTTTACTGTCCTCCATGTTTCAGTATTTTTGTTCCTTTTCTGAAAGAGCTAGTGGAAAAACTGTAAAAGCGAGTAAAACGCACCAAAGTAGGAAACAAGGTACTGAGAAAGGTTCGTTAAATTAATTAACTTTAAAAATAATCCAGTCCCTCAAACAGCAGATTCCAATAAATATAAGAATTTGTCCAATGCCATGCCATGTAAAATCATGGTCCGAGGCGAGAGCATACGCCAGCTCCTCCGTACATATGAAATGTTAATTTAACCAGCATCAGGTACCATGGGGTCAAATTTGTCTCCAGTGTTCTTTCCAGTGCTGTAACTTTTAATACATTCGAAATAGCTTTAAGCCTTGTTTTGTATTTTCACTTTGGTTTCAGACAGGAATTATGCTTAGTATACACTTGACCTCGCGTTTACCTAATGACAGGTATTTGTTAGTATAAGTGTTTGGGGTCAAAAATGACCCCATGGTACCTCTTGTCTTCAAAATTATGTAATATGTTACATTCATTTTTATGAGTTATGCCATATGTATTATTTTTCCTACCAAAATAAATGTTGGGTAATAATAATAATAATAATAATAATAATAATAATAATAATAATAATAATAATAATAATAATACTTGTTTGTATTACAATCGCGAATTGAACAGTTCCTTGAATATGGGATCATATTCCGCCTTATACAGTCATTTTGACATATGATTAGTGTCATACTAAAACCCTAACTACTGCAAAAAACGTATGTTAGTCGCACTGTTTAGCGTGTCACTAATCACACGTCCAAATGACTCTGCATAAGGCCCATTGAGTGTAATATATTTTCCTGGAATATGGGATATTTTCTTCCTGTCTTGGCTACATTGCAACACCTAGAATTGGCAACGGTAGCATCAGTAGACACATTAGGCCTTATGCAGAGTCGTTCTGACTTGACTTGACTTGATTTTTGTTTAGCGTCCCTTTCAGCAACGAGGCTATATGAGACGTGGACATACTGATTAACGTGGAATCCGAACCACGTGAGCTCCCGCCGGGAATCGAACCTGTGTATCCCACGCCAAAGGCGCGTACGCTAACCGCTTAGCCACGAAGGAGCTCAGAGTCGTTCTGATGCGTGATTAGTGCCATAATAAAGAGTTCGACTAACATATGTTTCCTGCAGTAGTCAGACGTTTAGTATGTCGCTTATCATACATTAAAACGACTCCGCATAAGGCGGATTGTTATCAAACGGTAGTAGACAAAAGGACATAATGGCGAGACAAAAGCTATCTGTTGAGAAAAGTTGATCTATTTGAAGGAGCACAACAGTGACGAAGAAGACGCTATTCAGGACAGCTTGAGCTGGGATGAGAGTGACGAAGAATTCAACGAAGTGGTTGATTCCCAGAGCGAGGAAAGTGCAAATGGGTCTGAGTGCAAGGAAGAAAACGGTACTGATGTGACTCCAGCAAACCCCACAGGAAGTGAAAAAAGTCATCGAGAGCTGCGGTATGAGGATAACAAGCAATCTTTCACAACCAAGTGGTACAGAGCTATTTGGAAAGCACGGGCGGTGTTACCTGTGTCCACGAGCGAAGGACAACAAACACGCCACATTCTGCATCAAGTACAGCAATTTTGTGTACAAACAGCATAACATGAGTCTTGTAAAATGCGACGTATGCAAGAGAACGATTAAACAGAACTGCAAAGGAAAAATTACAGAAATAACGAATATCCTTATGCTAATGTGCAATGTACTAAAGATGAGTGTACATAAAACATTTATGGTAAAAAATAACACTCGAATATTCAAACATGATGAAAACGTTGTTCACATTCTTTAATAAAGATGTATGGAAAAAGAAACATAATTTAAGTGGTAATATTATTTGTATTGTTGTGTTTTGTAAGTGGGGTCAAATTTGACCCCATGGTACTTTTAGTGTAATTTTTTCGTGGTACCAGACGGGGGTTAAAATTGACTTCTCTGGACTATTGTTTCTGCATAGTATTTTACTAATTTATAGTGACTGAAATCAGAAATTTCAGCATCAGTACACTGAAATCGTAACAGTGTGTAATCATAGCATTCACTGAACTCCATTTTTCCCTCTCCCACAACAACGATGTCTTAGAGTAGTGGCTTAAGGGTTATTTTCATAATGTTGGGGACGCAAGTTCGATTCCGGCTGTGGTGATCCAGGAAATTTTAATAATCTACAAAACGGATATTTCCGATGTATAACAACGTGAAAATATACAGATAAAATGACAACAACACAAAATTATGTCATCCGTATCAACCTTCGTAATTGTCTGGCAAGTAACGTGTTTGGACAAAAATTGATGAACACATAACGGGAAAAGATGTCTTTTCTAGTTAAGTAAACGCCAAAAATTAATTTCATGAAATTGTTCCTATCTGTGCACAAATTACAAATACTGATCGAACTTACAATAGGGATCGCTAGTCACGAGAATGATCCTATTTAAAATGTCACCTCACCTTTCTATTTACAAACAAAATGCATTACTGTTATGAGCTAGCAAATATTTATATTCCATTCCTTGTTGTCATAAGATGATAATTCTATCTGTAAATCCATAAACGTAATAATATTATTACGTTCATGTGTAAACCTAAGAAACATCTGACATACTCTATATCTTTTCTATTCCTATGAATACCTTCGACTATGTTACTTTTCCTTCCATTGTGGTAATAATAATAATAATAATAATAATAATAATAATAATAATAATAATAATAATAATAATAATAATAATAATAATAATAATAATGGAACAACATAATTACAATACCAATTACATAAAAATTATCTTCCCATTCAGAAAAAATACTAATTACAACGACGGTATTTGAACCCAAAGTAGAGTTGAGGTACCATGGAAGAAATTTCATCCCTCCCCGTTTGAGCTCTGTGGGAAAATTTTGGTCGTCGTAACCAACTTTTGCTATGCTTATAGTCTTGGACACCTAGAAGCTATGGAGACAAGATGAAGATGATTCTTCTTCTTCTTCTTCTTCTTCGTCTTGTATTGGATTGTTGTTTGAACCCCAACACGGCTCCCTCTTGCGAAGCTAAGAACGGAAGTTTTTCATAGCATTGGGTAGCTATTGGATCCCCCACCCTTGCCTCTCGTGCGAAGCTAAGAACGGAAGCTACACCTAGCATTTCATAAGGTTTTGCAACGTAGGATGAAAATTTTTATACTGAAGTCTCCCAGGGCCTTTTGTATTGGATGTGAAAAGCGTTATATGAAGAATCATATGAAGGAAATGATGATGATGATATCTGTAATGACTAGTAATTAAAATCACTTATGCAGAGAATTCAATGATCAAATTATGCCAACGAGTTTAGTGCTTATGTTGAAGCCGTGATGAGATATTACTTTGGAAGATATACCCATAGAATGAACAACTCTATCATCGTAGTATTGGTTGTATTCCTTGAGATACCTTTTTGAAACATATTCCTATAGAGATGCCTGTATAAACAAAATGGAACACGACTTTCACAAGTCTTGATGTGAATGGTATTATGTGGTGTCGGTATTGAGACCCTCAAGAGATATGTTTTCGATGACTAGTATGCGCTTCCGCTTATTGAAGATGTGTGTGAACTTGTTATGACATGTTTTGTCGAAGATAATCACGTGTGTGTGTGTGTGTGTGCGTATGTGTATGGGTCCAGGCCGGAAAAAAATAATAATTGTTTGTGAGCGTTAACAGGGAGAAGCTGTGTTTATTACATGATCTTTCGCTTCAAACATGTAATACTGTGTGTGTGCTTGATGCGCTGCATTTCGAGAGCTGTAAATAATTGTGATCACCGGCCGTTTTTCTTAAAATATGTAAGTAAATATATCTCACTAGAAATGTTACGGTGCATGATTATCGCTGAAGGAATGAAACATCCTTCATTTAACTATAAAGGCAATCGAGACAAGAAGGAATAAAGTGTATTTACTGATAGCGTTTCCGTATTTGACAAGAGAAAGAATTCTAACGTTAAATAAACACATACACATAAACATAAGCAAATCTGAAGTGAATGCTGCTTATTCTCGTTGTAGATTGAATTACGAGGAAAAGATAAGATAAAATGCCTGAGTGCTTTCTGTCTCGTATTGCAACTAGCTCCCATCTGTCGTGATAAATGTCTGGAGTCTTGTATAAAGCAGATAGTGAACATTGAACGATATCATTTGTAGTTTAATGTTAAAATAATATTACAAAATAAGAGGTATATTATGTGTTTTAATTTGATAATATCATGTCTATCTGTCTGTAGTATGTGCTCGGGGCCAGCAAACATTGGCGACGCGAGCTGAGTTAGAACCAAGGACCCCTGTCTAGCTACCCTGTCTCTAACTTAATGATAATAGAATTGGAAATTGCATCAAGGGGTCACAAACGTTTTGAACGGCCCTGTAAATTGAGTTTTCGTATTTTCTACGGAATAAGAACATCATACTGAGTTAAGTGATAGCTTACGCACTCATTGAGACATCACACCCCTCGTAAGAGAGAGAGAGAGAGAGAGAGAGAGAGAGAGAGAGTTGAAGTCTTTCTGTTTAACGTCCCACAAATAGGCTCCTTATGCTGTAAAATGGACGATATTAGTGTCAAATAAATATTTTTTGTAGAACGTCTGTACCCTAGACAAAACTCTAGAAGCAATTTTGAACATACATTTGTTTTACTCCCGTGATTTACGAAGAAAGTTAAAAAATATTTTTTACCACACGTTTTAGCACTTAGGAGTTATGCTTTTTGTTTCCTTGAAATTTCTGTCTTTCAGTATAACAAGTTGTTCTGTCTATCTGTCTATCTATCTGTCTATCTATCTATCTATCTATCTATCTATCTATCTATCTATCTATCTATCTATCTATCTATCTATCTATCTATCTATCTATCTATCTATCTATAGCACCAAGATGACTCTATGTAACGTGATGTAGGCAATAACTATTCGCATTTATATGACATTTTTCTTGGTCTCTAAAGCTACTACAATGGTTACCTACATCAGTTTAATGTGTTTCACAACTCCAAATAATATATGCAATGTATATGGTAATTTTTTGACCAAATAGAAGATGCATCTCTATTTACTTCGAATTATATATATATTATTGTTTTGTCTTTTTATACTTAAATAAGTTCATTTTATATTGTTATAATTATAATGAGTCCTATGTACTACGTTATCGACCTACAAACAAAAAAAAAAGATCATTCTGAAGACAAAAAGTGGAGGCGTTTCATTATGTTCTATCTGGACTTCTTTTTCCAAAACAGAAAATTGTATTTTATATTTTAAACCATTCTTGTGTCTAAAGTATTTAAAATTTTCCTGTGAAATTTCAGGGTTTCATAGCTCTTAACGTGGGAAACCTTCACAATAATTTACTTTTCCCCTGCTCTAAAATTGTATGTTTTATATTTAAAAAAAAACTAAATTTTAGCAATTATCAAGGGTTCTTCGTAACCGGAATAGCTATATTACATGCTAAGTTCCTTTTGTTCCTTTTCCTTTTGTTCCTTTTGTTCCTACATGGACTTTATGCATAAATTTATATATGGGCTAAGCATTTCTATTAATTACTTTGACAAACTATGAAAAAGGAGAACTAATAACTTTCGAAGGTATTTGCATATCTATATTGTTTTTCCTATATTGCATATCTATTAAGTGGTTTCTATGTAACTTTTTGAAGTTGCCAACCTTACGTATTTTCTGCCTACGATACTGACGAATCAGGTAATTATCCCATCTCACGTGACCACTAGTGCGTTGTTGTTTGACTGTGAGCTCCTCATTCAAGATATGAAAACATTGAGTAGATAATATTTTTTGAAGCGCAACCAACATTACGGATTTATCTTAACCAATCAAAAGCGGTTCAGTGGGGAAAGGGAAACTAATTTTAGTTGTATTTTGATGACAAAGATTAGCGTTTCTGGCGCCTGGGGAAGGGGAAGGGGAAAGGGTTGGCTGAGTGTGATGGATTTTAAGAGCTTTTAGAAGGTAGAAATTCGACGCTTGAATGAATCTTTTGATTCCCATTAGTCATACATTTTGCAGGGAGAAGCTTTTTAAAAATACACTCTCCTTATGATGTTGAATATACAGTAGTACTGAAAGTGAATGTATTTGATAGTAATATAATAATAACGTTAACATAATGACATCAAATATTCAACAATATAATGCTTATATCAAATCGGAAGATTGCATATTTATATACGTATATATCGTCTGTGTATTTCAGAATAGCTAATATATATATATATATATATATATATATATATATATATATATATATATATATATATATATATATATTGAAGATTAAATGGAGGAGAATGCAAGTAAACACATGAACACAAATAAATGTATGTTACACAGCGTATCTGAGAGCATCCTTACACCGCTTTTAAAGTGAATCGGGTAATCTCTATCGAATGGTGATATTTTCAAATTCTGGTATTGATTGGAAGTGGTGCGCCCGAACAGAATATTCATTTTTTTCTGAACATTGAATATTTAGGTCAGATTAGGGTTGTACTTTAAAAATTTAAAACACGCTTGTGTTGAACATTTTTGTAGAAAAATCTTCGATCTTCCTTAAAGGTATTTTAAACGTTTGTCGAACAGATTAATTATAACTAAAGATATCAACTGCCAAAGATTAATCTTAGCTATCTGTGCTTTCATTTCAAGCACATTTTGAAATCTAATAAAATTACGAAAATTAAACAAATAAATTTTGTAGTCCCAGTAACTGTGTGGATTAATGTACACTAGATTCGTGATCCATGGGTCAATTTGACACACGACTAGTGTTACAAGCTTCTTTGAATATAGCATAATATATGACTGAAAATTTGAAAGTTTCACGTATTCTTGTGGACCACCACACTTTGACAGACTTTAATAGCTGTTTTGAACAGAGTTGACAGTTGTTTTCATTGTTGACCTTTTTTGCCTTTTCTGCCATGACATAATACAACTCAACACGAAGAAGGACTCTGTCTAGTTGTACTTTCGAGAGTAAACTGTTTGCCTCCTGTGTTTGTATCTTTTATGAATGCTTCACATCCATCATTATGTTTGTTTTTGTTATGGATTGTTTGACGCAAGTGTAAAGAACGCGATTAAAATAATTTGAATGGTTAATTACTTTAAGTTAAACCATATTAGAAAAAAATAAATCCCGATAATTCACATGTGTTATTTCTCGGAATTTTTGGAAGGGGAAATCAATTAATATACCTTAGGGAACAATAAAAGGAAAATACATACGTAGCCTGAAGTCAGACTTCATTTCATTGAAGCGCCAGCTAACGAAACGTGTCACTCGTGGCACTAAAAAGACGACTGTTTGCTAGGGATGCGCACGAGACGAGTCGATACAGAATTTTCTTGACAAAATTCGAGTCGAGACACAGCTCTGAAAACAGAGAAATATACATTTTTCGAGTCGAGACATCCCTTTTACAGCACATTTTCGAGACGAGATAGCCTCAAATCTTGTATCGTGCGCATCCCTAGTGTTTGCGAAAAAAGAGTAGCGTTAATTAAAGCAACAGAGAAATGAAAATGAAACCATGGAATGAGATTGGCGAAGGAATACAGTAATTGTGAACTGAATAAATTGTTAACTGAACAAAAATGAAATAAAAATTATCAACGTAAGTGACCAATATCCAGCAATAGCTAAAATAGACTATCCGAATTACTTCACAACTCACAATAAAATAAATTAAATTGATCAAGTATCAATCTCTTATTGTTTTACTTATAAACCCATTTTCTCTTGGATAGTCTGTTTTCTTATGACTAGAGTCCCGGATGCTTATTTGCTTAAATTACCAAAAATCATGTATTTATTTATGTGCTTGACATGTTTAAAATGTTAGGGATGGTATGGAGACGAGACGAGAGTAAGTCTCGGTCTCGTCTCGGTTGATAAATAGTGGTCTCGGTCTCGATCTCGTCTCGAGTCAAAAATCGCTATCTCGATCCCGGTCCCTTCTTAGTCAACAGAGGTATAGTATCAAGACGAGACGAGAGGAGACTTCGTACAGTCTCGGTCTCCTCTCGGTTGGTAAATAGCGGTCTAGGTCTCGTCTCGAATCAAAAATCGCTGTTTCGGTCCGCAGATGGTTGTCTCGATCTCGGTCCCGGTCTCAAGGACCAAGTATCGGTCTCGTCTCGAAAGTCTCGAAATAAATAGTGTGAAATTAAAATTTTGAACGTATTATTATCGTACAGTCTGTCGTTTCCACTTCTTATTTCTGCCTTATTTTTTGACAGAATTATTGTATGGTGTACCTCTTCATACCTGATTTGCTAGCGCTAAGGGTTTCAATGCGTGTACTCCAGGTTCAGTCGTCAGTGGGTATATCATTCCTGGGATAAAACCTAATAGTAAGCCATATTTGCTTTCAGCAATAGACTTTGTCTCATATAGGTTCAGAAAAGCTATAAAATTTAACTCTATTAAATTAACTCCAGTAGTATACAGTAGTTTATTTAATTCCTTTGAATGAGAATTGTACAACTTCTCCTAACGGATAACGCAACATATAGCAGCATGAATGCATTTAATCATACCGAAATTGAAATTTTACAATATATCATTTATTGTCAAATACATTCTGCTTTGACTGTCATTTTAAAAATAGAATATTGTAGTATACCAGTATTGACAGAATGACAATATAACGTTCATTATCTTAACAAATAAGGTAAATTATTATATATTTTGTTTCAACTTGATCAAATGCTTTAATACCGTTTCACATCTCCGTGTTTAATTGACACTTTATAAGACGAACTTCCCGAACCTTGTGGTGGGAGCTACGACACTCATCTTTACTATGTGTGTTTTTGGGTTTGATCACCAAACAAGCTAGATTCAAAGTCCAAGGTTTCGCATAGTTCGCGTCTCACTTTAAGTACATTATTTCTTATACGAGTTCATAAGGTCGTAATGCATTACTTAAGCATATATCCAGTGCCGTAACAAGGCAAGAGCAACTGTGACAGTGCCCCGAGGCTCTCACCCATAAGGATGTAGAAAAGAAACAGCCAGGCCTACAGAATTTCTACTCTGAGAACTGAATAAAGGATAATAATGTAATAATATAAGTCTAAAAGCATCCCAGTATTTTGTAGCTACTTAGTATGTTTGGAAAACAGTACTATAGGTCCTAGTTAAGGAACCGGTCTTTCGCTTCTCCTGTAAAATTACAAAATTATGACTTGGTTTAGTTTACCTCTGAGGTCCAGATATAATAAATCATCACCATCATCATAATCAACCATTGTCAATCCACTGCTGGATGAAGATCTTTCCAGTCTTTTCTCCACAACTATCTATCTTGGGCAATTCTTTTTCACGTTACACCCCAGTGGTTCTTCGACGTTTCCTAGTCTGTTTTAAACTCTTGGGATACATTGTAGAAATGTTTTCGTCCATCGATCATAATTTCTTCTTGCAACATGTCCAGCACATTTCCCAGCTCATGTTAAAATTGTTTCATTAGTACCAGTCATTAGTTGCCAAATAATTTATTCCTATATATCTGGGCTACAAATATTTGAAGTCCTTCACTTTCGGAGGAAAAACACGCTACTTTTTTATCTTCGGATCTCGCTACACTGACTCGATGGTTTATATCAACACAATGTGAGGACCACCATTTCTTCTAGCGGCTAGTATGCTTGAATTTGGTTCCGACTGGTCCCGAGTTCGATTCGTAGTGGGGGTAAAGTTGAACGACCGAAGTGGTTCGGGTTCCAATATAATCAGTAGTTGCGCGTCTCCTTTTGTTGCCCTGGCATAATCTTGGGGACGTTAAACTAAAACAAAACAAAAAATGAACACAATGTGTATTACTATTCATAAGTCCTTGAAGAATTGCATATAGCTATATGGTATGGGTCGATTTTCAGGTGGTCGCTGGTCAAACTAAAGCAAGTGAAATGTAATTAGGGTGTAATTAGAACTTTTAATTAAGCACGATTTTAATCTAAAATATACACTAGGCCTAAGGCTTAGTGGGAACAACTAGTATTACTGAAAATTTATGACTTACATTTAATTTCAGTTAAATTTCCATTTACAACTGTGAGCAAAATAAATGACGCGTCTCTTTTGCGAAGTTTTTTCCAAATATCTCCGTTTTCTTTACATGTTCGAAATTTCGAAAGGTTTCTCCAGCAGGACAGGTCAACAACAAACCCGGTTTTAATATTTGTGTTAGATATTAGCTTAAAATAAATAAATTAGAAACAAAAAATATTAAATCGAACAAAATCACGAGAATTACCAACTCTGCTAAAGTGGGAAATTTTCAAGAACGCGAGGGAATTGTGCAGTTCAAAACGAAGCAGCGACATCTATGTCATTGAGACAAATGTGGATTAAATCCACAAACGAAAATTTTAACGAAATATTTCTAATATGTTTTATTACATGCATTGTCTGCGAACTCCAAATATATCAATCTATACTAAGTATTAACGTATAGATAGAGCAAAAAGTGGAAATTGCCTGTGGAAAAGGACGAATTGGTAGCACGATCGTAATGAAATATCGTCTTTACCGGAACAGGTTCAGTTCACGTAAGAAAATAAATAGCTCAGTTAGTTAGAGCAACGAGTCTGTATGACTGAGTTAATTGGCTCGATACCCCATAGAATTGCAACTGTCATATTTATTACTATGGTTACTTTATTTATTTTTTATGTGGGAAAGAATCAAATTGTAACATATGTGTAAAGCTCATGACGATATCAAAAAAAGAAGAAAATGTCGCACTTGCATTACTGTCCCTCATTTTTGTTTCCAAACAGTTTCGTAATTATTTTCCCTGGGCTAACTACTCACCACATTCTCACTGGTGCATAACGAATGCTTTCCAGTAAATGTTAATTCTAATTTAAAGAATTTTATAAAGTTTCAGAATGTTTATCACTAGATAGTCTTCTATCTACTTTTTTGGACACTTTGATAACAGTTTTCCCCATTAAATGTTTAATTTTCCTTATATATATTTAATTACGGAAAAAGTTTTACAATGTATTCGTTTTAAGTTAAATTGTTTTGAATTTACCAAATGAGGTAAGTAGCCCGAAGGAGGAGAACTCAAGTAACTGATATTCTATGTAAAAGCAAACAATTTTAGATTGATGACGCTTCTTACCTCCAGCACATAATCTTTACGTTAGAGAGTCAGCAGAAAAATCCTGTTTTTTCCTCCCCTATGACCACCCATCTTAAACTTCTACATACCATGGTTCGTTTTACACAATTTCGGTGCTCCTCCAAAGACACTCATATAATAATAATAATAATAATAATAATAATAATAATAATAATAATAATAATTATTATTATTATTATTATTATTATTATTATTATTATTATTATTATTATTATTATTATTATTCCTGAATATGCCACCCTTACATAATATAGTAACCTTAGACATCTTAGTTTAAAGTGCATTCTTTAGTATAATTTGAGCAACCACGTAACAAAATTTAAAATATAGGAGGGGCCCGACGTTTTATTTTGCCCCTCTCTTTTAAGCACCCTTCCAAGAGAAAGTATTTCGTTTCTGACGAGCATGGCAGACAAAGTGAATAAGAACTATATTTAGAGCATCCTTTTCTCCGTGAAAGGAATATCACCTAGCATTTTTTATTCTACCGAAGATTACCGTAGGCCATCTGGTTAGGTAACAAAAAAAAAAAAAAAAAAATACGTAATATATTTATAGCGCCCTTTGACTGTAATAATACCGCTTCTTTATTTGTTCGAGGGCGCCCTACACAACCAAGGGTGACAAAAATAATAGGAAAAGTGTCTAAAGATTACAAAACACTATATTTTGTCAGAAGCATGGCAATGTATACACAGCATTGCTTTCGTTAACAAGTGTTTCACCCTTGAGTCGCTTATAAAATTAGGCAGAATAAACTTTTGCCGATCATTGCTCTAGAGGGATTTGTCCAGGATCGTTTGGGCTAATAACGATGAGTATGTTTATTTACATCACCGTTAAAGAAATATCAAACTTTCTGAAAAGAACTTACGTAGGAAACATCAGATCCTCCTTACACTTAGCCAGAGCCCATTCTGAAAAATTGCATCTGGTGTTCTGGGTGAAAGAGCTATGGGACTATTAGAAAAATATATATTCCCGTTTCCACGCTGATGGTAGAATTTCTGAAACAGTTATTGAATTACGTTCGAATCATAGGCGTAAATAGCGCCCCCGCAACCCTGTGGCGAGGGGAACCGCACAAGGCTGCAAAGTAAATATATATATATATATATATATATATATATATATATATATATATATATATATATATATAAAGTACGCAGGGGCGGACCAGCCCAAATTTTCACCCGGGCAAAGTGTTTTTTTTGGCACCCTCCTTCCCTAGTACTAGCCTATATTTTACATTTTATCATAGTCTTTATAATATTTTAAACCATTTTTCAAAAAGACACTCATTACCTAGGAAAACTTCACAAAGAATATGGCCCGCTATAAACAATACGAACTCCGCTCCCCCGCTTGGCCTAATGGCTAGCACGTCTGCCTTCTGTAGTCCCGGGTCCAATTCCCGGTGGGTTACTGTTGTGTTTAATTTAATAATAATATTTCTCTTGTTGTGTGAATGAAATTGAGTGGATCTGTTAACAGATTTATTGTATTGATAATAAACAGATAAAATACATTGTCACATTCTGCCTTTGGCTATTATTATAGGCACAGTTAAAGAGACCACTTAATTATTTATATATATGTGCCATTAGCATTAGCAGATATCTTACAAACAAATACATTAACTAATGGGAGCCAACTTGAGATTTGCATTCTCAAAACAAATGTTCTATTTAATCACACAAATTATAAATCTCAGTAGTATTAGTGAAGCCTGTTGTTGGAAGACCTACCAACAATCTGGCATAGCAAATGTCATCATAACAAATGAGCAATTTGGAGAATAAGGACAACTTACTGACCAGGAGAGTGTGCTGCCATTCTTGAAAGAAACCTTGAAGAACCTTGGTAGTCGAATCTTCAAATCATCACTTGTTGTTAAAAGTGAGTCCTTTTATATGTTTATAGCAAGACACTTTCCCTTTCACCAAGTTGTTTACAAAATTTATACATCTGATGAAATTTCTGGTTTTCAAAGCGTGTTGCTATTGCTTTTTATGTTTAAAAGAGTTTTAAAAAAGTTTTAATCATACTCAAATATAATTATCAAATTTATATTAAACAACACACAGCCCTACTTGCGTGAAGCTAGTTCTTAGTCATAGTCTTAAGGACATGACTCAAAAAAGAACAGCTTTACATTTATTTTAATTATACTCAAATTTAATAAAATTCAACACTAAAGCAAGTAAGAATGAAATGCAAACTAATGTAAATTAATACAAATTGAAGCAAAGTGTTGCAAATTGCCTAGGACTTACTAATATATGCTGCGTGTAGTGATGGTTGCAAAGTCAAAGTATAATATATATAAGCATATGTAATTAAAGATAGCAACCAAATATTTGAGTATATACTGAAATAAAATAACTACATAAAGAATGCTAAATAATTAAAAATATGTAAAATAATGATTGATATGAAATGCTTGACAATCAATATTGTTACGGGTGTTTTTTTTTTTTGATATGATACCAGTACATTATTTTATTTTATGTATTCAAGTAAGAAGCTAAAGTATTTATTTAATACAGAAGAAATGCAGCTATAGACTTCTTGTACAGAAAATTTTAGTTTTGGAGCATCTGGAGTGAATGGATGCTGTACAAACTTCTGAATTACGAGAAGAGAGTCTTATCCGTGTTTGGCTGATGCTCTCTGGATGGGCGTCGATGAGCGATGACTTGAGAAGATGGAGCATCTGGTGAGAGACGAAACCATTGGACAGGAGCGTGCTGATTCTCATGGTCGCGACTCCATAGAATCACGCTGACTGCGTATCAGGCAGGGGCGACGTAACAGGGAGCATCCTTGTTGAGAGGCCAGCTCTTCGTGGGATGACTGCACTGAACATCATGTCGGATGACGGAAACCCTGGCTGCGAACTGATGTCTGAAGATGTCAACACTGCCGCTGGTCATCTGGAAGACTGTGTTGGACACTAGTAACCAAAACAGTGATGCTGAAGGGCGAAGATGGTGTAAACGAGAGATGAACATCGGAAGTTTGCAGGATCCATTGTGGTAAAGAAAGAGATTTTGAAGCATCATCTGGATGTTACTGGGGATGTGCTGTGAAGCTCTGAGTCCTTGAAGACTGGAAGCTGGATATTAGATGTAGATGCTTGTTGAAACAGCTGTAGGTCCATGGTGTACAGAAGCATGCTGGGCAAAACCATGTAGACGTCTGGGTGTAACATTCCCAAAAGCCAAATTAGGTACGGGGAATGGTCAAACCACCACGGCGAATATGGAGAATTGCTACTGCAGCTGCTCTGGACAACTGATGGTGAATCTGGAGCCAAATCTGCGCTGTACGTCGGCTGCTCTTCTCGAAGACCTCTGGGGTGGAGCCTTCATTGTACTGCTGGATTGTCATCTCCAGGGATGTGGAAACATAACAGGCTGCTACAAGACTGCATCCGGAACATCAGCTTCTCTTGGATACTGGAGCCTGGGATGGAAACTGGCGGTCTATTCTGGAAACGAACAGATTATTTTTGTAGTACATCAAAGTCAACCCTGGTAACGGATTGAACGATTGCCTGTGGTGTAGACATCTGGATGGGGCTGGCTGCATGGAAATCATCTTCTTCTGACTGGATAACAGCTGGGATGTGGTCAGCTGGATTGGGCTGCATGGAAGGCATCTTCTTCTTTAGCTTCTTCTTCTTAACGGAGAATGATGAGTGTTGTCTCTCTCTCTCTCTCTCTCTGGCCAGTGGTTGATGGCTTAGGACAGGGTGGGATGTAGGGTGATAAAACAAATATTAGTTTTAGTTAACGGGTAATTGAGGTTCAACATAAAAGTAATTATGTTGGGTGGGAATTTTTAATTTCACACCAAATGGTTGTATTTTTTTTTTTTTTTTTGTATTTTGAAAATTATGCTTATTACTCTTGTTTGAACTATAAATCAATATTATATTTAAAAGTAAGTGCTGAAATAATAATTTGCAAAGAAAGCACTAATAGTTGGACACCTTGCGGATCAATAGCTTGGGTGAGAGTAAAGGCTGTGAGTGCCATCAACATTAAACTAAAAGAAAAGATGTACTATTTGTAATTATAACTATTGGTATGTTATTAAAGGAATCTTAATGATGTGCGTTCAGCCATATCTAGGCAAAAGACTATGGTTATGTCTGTAGGGCTCTAGAAATGAAAAGAAGTTTTCTTAAAATTTACAATGAAAGAACGCACTTATTTTATCAAAGCAATGTAATGGTAAAGTAAATAAATGATTAACCTGTCCTTTATATGCGGCCATTGAATTAATGAACAATGAGACTGACTTCACAAATATTTGCGAGACGGTAGTTTGAAAAACGCTGGTTAAGCAAATATAAAGTTAAAGCAAGGAAATATGTAATGTTCCTTTGTTAAAGTACTGAAGGTATCTTGGTATTACAGAATAAGTTCAAAAATCTCAAAGTAGTTAAAGTTGAAATTATTAAAGCAAATAAATTTGAAAGAAGTAAAGTCTTACCTAAAATTTGGAGACATGTTGAGCTTTGATTGATAACGATGAGTCTGGATGAGAGACTGATACCAAGAGCTTGGGTGTTGAAGATTTTATACAAAGTGAAAGGAAGTGTTGTGCATTTGAGTTTCCTTGAATTTTGTTATTTTAGAGAACTTGAAAGTAATTGACTTGTAAAAAACATGAAATGTTATTGAAAAATAGATTTGTTTGTCCTTATTTTTGAAATAATCTAGAAAATATTGACAATTTCAAATTGTTATTATTTGTTATGATTTTAATTTTGAGCCGGAAAGAAAGTTGAATTTACGTCAATGGTAGCAATAATATTTTCGATGACATGAAGGAATAACATGTTTGTCAGAAGGAAATGGCAATATATTTTTGTGCCTAGATGTTTTGAAAGTGAAAGTTACGAAAATAGGCTCAACTGGGATGAGAGAAATAGAAATTGAAAGTGAAAGTGACGTGAACAAGCCATTATGAAGTGTTATAGACTTCCTTGTTTTGCAGCGAGGAGTTTACAAATATTTATCTGGTAACAAATTTGAAAGTGAAAGTGACGTCAACAAGCCATTGTAAAAGTGGTCAAAACTTCCTTGTTTTGTATTTAGAAATTACAAGTATTTACTATGTAACAAATTTGAAAGTAAAAGTGCTGTAATAAACAAGTGATACTGTTGACGGAAAGAGAATGAAAATATCAACAAATAGTTATTTTAAAAGCGCAAGAATTTAGAAAATAGGATGTTATGAAAGTTCTAAATAATATGTTCACGGAAAATACACTAACAGAGACCTTCAGACTTATTTTCTTCCTGAACAATATTTACATTTTAAAGTAATTTTGTTGGGTGTTTTGTTTTGACTTGTTATTGGAAAGTCGTCAGTCTATAGAATGAAATAAGATGATATCATGAGGCAATGATAATGAAAATGCAATGTGATTAGCATTGTAATGAAATGATTAAAGAGTAACTTGCCTAAACTTACTAATTATTTGGAGTGGAGACATGCATTTTGATACTATATGTATAGTTAGCATGAAAGGCTGCTTGAATGCAGTATTTTTATATGGACTTAAGAAGCATTAATGGTGCTTTAATTAATAGATTAGATTAGAGAGCAAATTTGCTTGTAATTAGTAAATATATTGGGTGAAAGATCGCATATATATTTCGATTATGGACCCAAATTATTGTAATGGTTAGTAAGGGGATTAGGGTGTGATGATCGCTTATATTTATGTTTAGTGTAACTAGCGATTACGACCCTATATTAATTTGTTAATTAGTGGTTTATTAATTGCCTAGTACAAACTTAGGACTTGAATGGATATAGTGTAGTCTTAATTTCCATGAGCGCTCTATCAAGAAATAAGACAAAGTTGCATAATGCAAGATCCAACATGGTATGATTAAGAAGAGGTTATAGTCGGGGACCTCTTTAGTTTAATTATTATTATAGAGAAGTTCTAATTAACCCAGATTGTTTCAATACAATCTATAGGAGTGCGAACCTAAAGTGCTCAAAAGGCATTAATTTTTTTTGAGAGTAAGGGAGGTTTGAATCGGAAACCTCTAAGTTTCTATTCTAATATTTTTTTTGTAACACTAGATTTATATATTAGGCTAATGGAAAATGGGGCCTATTCTTCTTTATCTAGCAATTTTATATGAATATTTACTATTTTTATATTGAAGCTATTAAACTAGTGGGTGATATGAGATACAAGTTTAATTAGCTGTTTTTTTTAACTATACTGGTTGAAATAGAGAGGATCGGTCTTATAGTAAGGTATTGCCGATTATTGTACCTCATTCTATCTCAAACACTAAACTATATTTATGTATGTAATAAGAATACTGAAACTGCAATAAAGGGTGGGTTGTTGTGTTTAGCAACTGGGTAGCAATGTTACAGGAACTGAAATATGGGTGAAATCTAAAAGAAGCACAAACTACATAGTTAAAGTAGCTTATGTAGGTCATAACGGAAGCAATAGCAAGAATCTTTACGAAAGGCTACTTTCTACAAAGAATACTGTTAAGTTCAAGTACGTGAGTTGAAAATGTCAACCTTAGTCCTGCTAAGAGTGTTTTGAGCAAAAGCATAACAAATAAACTTAAGAATTATTGGCGTGAAATTAATTAGGATTTTGTTAAGATGACATTGCTATACGTACGATTGTTTTCGCCGAAAAAAGAGCCATGTTTAATTTAATAATAATATTTCTCTTGTTGTGTGAATGAAATTGAGTGGATCTGTTAACAGATTTATTGTATTGATAATAAACAGATAAAATACATTGTCACATTCTGCCTTTGGCTATTATTATAGGCACAGTTAAAGAGACCACTTAATTATTTATATATATGTGCCATTAGCATTAGCAGATATCTTACAAACAAATACATTAACTAATGGGAGCCAACTTGAGATTTGCATTCTCAAAACAAATGTTCTATTTAATCACACAAATTATAAATCTCAGTAGTATTAGTGAAGCCTGTTGTTGGAAGACCTACCAACAATCTGGCATAGCAAATGTCATCATAACAAATGAGCAATTTGGAGAATAAGGACAACTTACTGACCAGGAGAGTGTGCTGCCATTCTTGAAAGAAACCTTGAAGAACCTTGGTAGTCGAATCTTCAAATCATCACTTGTTGTTAAAAGTGAGTCCTTTTATATGTTTATAGCAAGACACTTTCCCTTTCACCAAGTTGTTTACAAAATTTATACATCTGATGAAATTTCTGGTTTTCAAAGCGTGTTGCTATTGCTTTTTATGTTTAAAAGAGTTTTAAAAAAGTTTTAATCATACTCAAATATAATTATCAAATTTATATTAAACAACACAGTTGAACGGTAAACGTGGTGCGGATTCCACTATAATCAGTATCCACATCTCCTTTGGCCATTAAGGCATAAACGTGGAACGCTAAACTCCAGCAAACAAACAAACAATACTTACTCCCCCTCCACTCTTTATTCTACATGCCATCTCTCCATTTGTCGATACAGTCCCCTTAGTACTACGAAACTCTCTTCTTCCATGGTGAAATGGAAAAAGATTATGGAATTGCCTCTACTTTACAAGAATATAAACCAAAAAAGTCAGTAGAAAACGCATTACAAAATTTCTTTTTGAGGCTCGTTTTGGAGCCCTGGGCAGTTGCCCGGCCCTTGGTCCGCCTCTGAAAGTACGGACGCATAACTAGGGGCTGCGGATGAGAGGTTGACCTTCACGTTATGCCACTTCTTTGACGTATTTGGAATGTTCAGTAACTGATCGGTTAGTGAAATAATTTCGACGGTTACTGATATTTAAATTTTAGCTAAGACAAAGTTACCTAACCAAATACATTTGATATCGCGATGTCACAATTTGATTTTTCCTCACATAAAAAAGAGGAAACAATAGTAACAAAACTCCTTGCTCGTACTGGGCTCGAATTAATAAACTAATTCGTTCAGACTAATTGTTCTGACCACCTGAGTTTCGATTTCTTACGCGAAAGAAGTCTGTTATATTACAAGGCATGGTTTTCATTATGATCGTGCTGTTAATATACAGTATTCTTTCGATACGTAGTTTCCACTGTTTGCTTTATCTATATACATAAATGTATAGATTCATATATTAAGGTTCTTTGGGTAATGTGTGTAATAATTTCACGACAAATATACATGCTTAAATATAAGCTATGATTGGCAGTGATTGTCTGTTCCTATGGAGTTTGGAAAACAAATACGTCAAAACTGTTCGAAGTAATACGAACACGGATTAAGAACAGGGACGGAACTGGGTTATCACTCGATTGACCTTGAGGGCAAATCACCGAAGCGTAGCTATAAACGAAAGTTCAGCATGCATTTCTGTGGAGCTCTGTTCAGTATTGCTATCTGCCAACATTTTACAAACCTCACCCTTCGATAGAGCGCAATTGCAAAGAACCAAAGGCAAGGAATTCTTGCCCTTGTTAACGTGGGCGCGTCTCCTTGAGGTGATACTTTATCGAAAATAACTCTTTTTCCTTTATATATTCGTGTTTCTGAGAGTATCAAAATGAGGAATCGTTAGTGACAAACAAGGATGCATTTAAGGGGTAGGTCCAGGGGATCTGGACCCCTCCTAAATCCCAATGTAAATCCCTCTATGAATTTAACCACATTTTGGGGGTTATTTTTAAAACTTTTATTATAATTTATCCTAATATTGAAGTCGCCCCCCAAATAGATTTGGACCGCTCCCGAAATTAGTTCCTGCATACGTGCCTGCTGATAGATATATTTTCAATATATTCGTTAAATAATAAAGTAAAATAACTAAATTAGGAGCAAAATGCTTCAACACGGGCTAACTTTTGTCCACTGCCAATATTGTTAGAAGGGATATTAATAGCAAAACCTCCGAGTCAGTGCTGAATCTTAAAACTTCACCCCGAACCGCAAGCATATTTTCGAAATACACTCAGCCCTATCCAGAAGGCAATGTAAGCGAGTTATGTTTGGCAACATTGCATGGAAACTATTGAATGAGGAATTGCATTCTAACCCGTTCCTACTACTACTACTACTACTAATACTAATACTTTTGCCTTGTATAGTACAGGGGCAAACTTATTTTAATGTAATGTAATTTTAAAAAGTAATCGTTAAATCACTTTTTGAATATTATTTTAACAAAAGATGTGTGATAAAAATAATTACTTTCTTTAGGCAGGGTTTGAACCCACGCCGAAACCAATTTTCCATACTATCATGTTGCGCTAGCTCAGTCGACTACGATAGCCGATAGTATCTGGCGTTTACTTTGTGCTTATATTTACGCCATGACTCGTGATGTCACCAACAGGATCACGATATAGACGTTACTATTTTTCCTACATTGCAGAGTCCTCGAGATTTGATCATTGTCTACTCGGACTGAAATTGTCATTTGGAACCAACATTTTAATATGAAGCCAAAAATTTCTTTAAAATAGATGAAAACTTTGAAAGTTTTAAGAATTATAATATTTTTGCCTTTTACCATACGAGGGTCATAACATCTACACCGAAGAGCCCCCCGAGATTTGACCATTGACCACTCGGACTGAAATTCTCATTTGCAACCAGAACTTCAATATGAAGCCAAAAATTAAACTTTTACATCAATTTGAACTAAGTGGGTTCCGGATCACTCCATTATTATGTTTAGTTTAGTTAAGTGGTAATTTGTGACAGCTTCACATCATCAAAAGAATCTTTTACTTCACCGCCTCCCCCCAGGAGTCCGTGCTGGATTCGCCACTAGAATCAAGAGACACTTCTCGTATCCTTTTTGTCACCCTTGGTTGTGTAGTGGCTCCCTCGAACAAATAAAGAAGCAGTAATACCTACCATATAACCCCCTCGTATTACAATCAAGGGGCGCTACATTTAGGTATTTCTTTAGTTACCTACCCCTAACCGCACAGGGCCATCTTCGGTAGAATAAAAATGCTACGTGATGTTCCAATCATAAAGGGGGAGAGGATGCTGTAAATATATTTCTTATAATTTTATCTGCCCTGTTTATCAGAAATTACTTTCTGTTGGGAGGTTACTGAAATGAGAGGGGCAAATAAAACGTCGTGCCGCCTCCTACATTGTTGCTCAAATTATTACTGAAGAAAACATTTTAAACTAAGATGTCTAAGGTTACTACATCATGTAAAGTTGGCATATTCAGGATTATTATTATTATTATTATTATTATTATTATTATTATTATTATTATTATTATTATTATTATTATTATTATTATTATTATTATTATTATATGAGTGTCTTTGGAGGAGCACCGAAATTGTGTAAAACGAACCATGCTGTAGAAGTCTAAGATGGGTGGTCATAGGGGAGAAAAAAACAGGATTTTTTTGTCTGACTCTCTAACGTAAAGATTATGTGCTGAAGGTAAGAAGCGTAATCAATCTAAAATTGGTTGCTTTTGCATAGAATATCACTTACTTGAGTTCTTTTCCTTCGGGCTACTTACCTCATGTGCTAAATTCAAAACAATTTCAAATCAAAACAAATACATTGTAAAACGTTTCCGTAATTAAACATCTAGGGAAAATTAAACATATAATAGGGGAATCTGTTATCAAAGTGTACAAAAAAGTAGATAGAAGACTATTTAATGATAACCATTCTGAACCTTTATAAAAATCTTCAAATTAGAATTAACCTTTACTGGAAAACATTCATTATGCACCAGAGAGCATATTCTGAGCAGTGAGCACAGGGAAAATAATTACGAAACTGTTTGCAAACAAAAATTAGGGACAGTAATGCAAGTGCGACATTTTCTTCTTTTTTTTGGATATCGTCATGAGTTTTACACATGTTACAATTTGATTCTTTCCCACATTAATACTTAGTACACATTCATATATTTGGAGTTTGCAGATAATGCACGTAATAAGACACATTAGAAATGTTTCGTTAAATTTTTTTGTCTGTAGATTTAATCCATATCTCTCTCAATGAAATAGATGTCGCTGCTTTGTTTTGAACTGCAGAATTCCCTCGTGTTCTTGAAAATTTCCCACTTTAGCAGAGTTGGTAATTCTCGTAATTTCAGTCGATTTAATACTTTTTGCTTGTAACTTATTTATTTAAGCTAATATATAACACAAATATTGAAAACGGGTTTGTTATTAACGTTTCCTGCTGGGGAAACCTTCCAAAATTTCGAACATATAAAGAAAACAGATATTTTCAGAAAACTTCAAAATAAAGAGACGCGTCATTTATTTTGCTCATAGTAGTACATATACTGCTGGAACTAAAACTTTGACATTAGCATTTAAGTAGCCCAAAGACTATGAAAACCGTCGTCTTTGGAAGCACTATAGAACAAACCCTTCAACTATGAAACAAATAATGAGTAATTTTAAAATATTTTAAAATATTTGTACTATATTTAGAATAATATTTAGCAATTTATTTCTGTGAGCAACACTGCTTAAAATAATGTAAATGTCACTTGTAATTAAAACCACCAAAAACTATTGTTGTAATGTTATAGACGGAAAGGAAAGGAGTAATTATAAAAAAAAATAACACAAATAGTCATTTTAAGCAGAATAACAATCACTATCCAAGTGTTTGGTATCTCTGAAACTGTTTGAAATAACAACTGTTGTAAACGGCATTATGATCATTTAAGTCTTTTGGAAGCATTTATGTGATGATATGCCAGCACGTTTTCGAGCAGAAGTCTATATAAAATTAAATTTTCCTTTTTTGTAACTTTGTTTGTTCCTTCATTCCAAATACATTCCACCATAATCATAGTATTTGACGCTAAGATACTATTTGGACGTCCATACCTTTTGCATTGCACCGTCCATACCATTTGAGTTATTAGAGATATTCACAATGTTGATGACAGTGATACTGTATTGTCCTTTGTTACACTGAATAATGTAAGTGGTATTGCGGTTGTAGTTTAATATTTAAATTAGAAATATGTAATTTGAGAATTTGAGAAAATACAATTTTATGTTGCGTTAACAACACTGTTGTTTATCTACTGGTATTGCAGAGTATCTAGATGAATTTCCCTTCAATATTTCATACAACTTATTACAATATTTCAGCATTATATGTATATATACAGACTGTTCCACAATTCGTGTAATTTTCTACAGCGATGGGAGAAGATGAAATTTATAGACTATTAATGCATAATTTGGCACTATTATACCTGAATCTTTATCTGAATTTTTCTAAAGATATGTCGGAAAAAATATCTGAAATTTTCAAATTTTCAAAGGAAATTAGAGAAAATTGCTGTTTAGCTCTCCTTCGAGGGTGTAAACACATAAGTTCATTTTCCTTATGGGAGATTCAATGTTAAATTTTGGAAGAAATTTTCTCCAATAATTATTCGCAAAGATTTTGGGGCAAATCAGTTGTATTTGCTACAAAAATGCAAAAACAGTCATTCACATAGCTAGTAAAGCCGTCTCCAACATTATTTTGGGAAGACCACCCTTTAGGGGGCAAGGTGCGTAAAAAGGTTGTGGGTGATGTGTTAGCAAAATCCCAAAATTTATTTTCGGAATGGCATTAAGCGTCATATTAATCACGAATGTCACAGCATTAATGCTCCAATGCTCTTTACGTATAAGAGTGACTTATAATGGAGCTACAGCCCTCTTTCAAAAATAAAAAAAATCACCATAAATATCTTTAGTAGGGACATACGAGAAGAAGGTATGTTTTGTTAATTAATGTGAAATTTGGCGTCATTGTGTCAAATGAAAAGGCACTTTTTAAATCTAGAATATTATTTTGGTAACGCATCGTCTTAGGGGGGCAAAGGGGGCTGAATAAAAGTAAATTCATTTTATCTGTCTTACACTTAGATTAATGAAATCTTTAAACAATGTAGTTAATGACGACTGAGCCAAAAAGAAAAAAAAAATGTTTCTAAAAAAGAATTATATTTTTTCTTGGATTCATGGTATAGCCTTACTCAACCTGATCCTTATTCCTCGCGAGATATTTGTTTTTATTACAATCATGTGTCCATAGTATACGATTTCCTGACATGCTTACATGTGCAGTATACCAGTAAGCTACTACGCGGAAAGAGGGATCACAGTTATTGTGTAAGAAATAGGGAAAAGATACGCTCTTTTATGAATAAAGAAAATAAGAAAGATCAAACTTAAAGGTCAACTATTAGACTTTTAATTTTTAAAATATTACTTCTCATTAAGATTGTGGTATTAATACAATCAACAATGTGAAATAACTAATAATTCAATTAAGGGAAAAATAAATATTTGGCGACCTAGGGCACCTGAAAACACCTAATGCCAAGATGACTGATGAAATAAAGATGCCAAATGGCATGACGCTTGTTAGGAAGAATAATTAATAGTTTTACTTTCAAAAGCAAACTGCTAACACATCTAAAGCGTAAAGTTTATAATGAGTGTTCTTATTTGAGTTGATATATGGTTGTGAAGCCTGGACATTTAATGTGCAAACGATTCAAAGATTAAAATTTACACAAGTAGCAATTGGAAGATGAGTGTTAGGACTAACTAGGACACAGATGAATACTAACGAATTAATTTGATCCAAATGAAGATAGAAGATGTAATCAAGACTGCGAAGAAGATATTGTTGATATTAACCGTTTACTTAGCTAGACAAACAGATGGAAGGTGGACATTAAACGGACTTGTACACTGAATTCCCAAAGAAAAGAACGACCAGACGTCCGAATGTAAAGTGAGAATGACTGGATGAAATCAATTATTTTTCTGAGTTGCATACATGAGGAAAGCTCTAACCGAGATATGTGGAAAGGAATAGCAGAGGCCTTCATCTAACTTGTGGTTTAAAAAAAACATATAATAGTGATGAAATTTGTTTTAAAAACTAACTTAACTTGAATTGATTCAATTTTCTTCTGCCCATAGTATGTAACTCATGAGAGAAAATAATCTCTAAATAGAGTCATTTTGCCGAGAGACACAAGAGTAGTGCAATAACGATTTATGGGAAACATTTCTTTTAGATTTGGCGGCTGGTAGTTGTTAGGTACGTGTCTTCCTCCCTGGAACTGGGTTTTCTTGGTAAAATATTTTTATTAGTTCAACCATTATTATTAATGTTGCAATTTACATGATTTTAATTGAAGACACAAATAACGAATTGTTATTTTGGAGATTGTGTCCGATATCCATGGACGAATAGTCATCTTAACTTACGTACTCATTCTTAACTGCTATGTAACATCTTCTCATGGGCGTAGATTTCAGTGTGCCAACAACTGTGGATGATACACTTGACTGAGCTGCCGAAGCATCACGTGTCACGTTAATTGCAGTAACAACAGGTCTCTGAAGTCCTAATTTTCTTTCTCGATTGATTTGAGGGAGAACCAAGGATTTCGCCAACTCCACAAGAAACATATGTCGTTTTGAGTTTGCTTTTCATATGTTACATTGAGGATTGATATTCAACCAGTCAACATAGGCGGCAACAGCAGATACATCCGGAAGATTCATAAAGAATGCTAGAGGCCATCGGTTGCTTTTCTTTTTGCAGGAGTAGCAGTGTACTAATTGATCTATAGTATCAAACCCCCTTTTGTTTCATTATAATGCAGTATTATGTCTGTCTTCTTTTCTTTATCAACAACTATATCGTCAGTGTTGGGCATGCTTGACAAAAGAATAGCAGTCTTTTTCAGTTTCGGACAAAAGGAAGCTAATGTGAAATCACTTGTGAACCCGAAGATAGTAGATTGCCCAACCTTGTTCTTGCTTGGCTTAAATTCTTCAGGAACAAATGGTTTGTTTTTTCTCACAGTGCCTACTATTGTCAGTCCGTTTTTAGTAAGGTTTATTCCGAGGTCCTTGTCTGTAAAAAATTGTCACAAGTTATATTATTGTTACTTCGGCAATATGGTTCGGCTAAGGATAAAACAACTTCTGTAGCTAGCTTATTTGCTCTTTTTCTTCCTTCTTTGCCTTACGGTATACCTTTCAAAGTATAATGGGCTTGGGAGTCACATATCCAACAAATTTTCATACCGCACTTATCCGGCTTTGACGGCATGTATTGTTTGAAACGACAACGACCTCTAAATTGAACAAGCCGTCCGCCGACTGTTAGACAACTACCAGAAAGATAGTGTTCTGTTGTTGTCGCTAATCTTTTCCCAAATATCTGTAATCGGAGTAAGTTTGTCCTTCTTCCTGATGTAGTAGTTTTATCATCAAACCTGATGAAAGACAGTAGTTCAATAAATCTATTATAACTCATAGTGTGTGAAACAAAGGTAGACTGTACTTATTATTAAATAGAGACTTTATGTTTATGTTTTTCCATTTCAGATGACCAGCAGTAATAAGAAGTCCAATAAATGCTAA
This sequence comes from Thermobia domestica, assembly GCF_964235325.1. Classification (NCBI taxonomy): domain Eukaryota; kingdom Metazoa; phylum Arthropoda; class Insecta; order Zygentoma; family Lepismatidae; genus Thermobia; species Thermobia domestica. The sequence goes on from NC_137457.1 coordinate 104,891,090, forward strand.
AACTTCTTCAGAATCACACATCTTCCACATATTTTCCCTTTTATTTCCTATAGACCCGATTAGTTTCTGCATTTGTGTATGTAACAATATCACTTATAATATCATGCCCAACGAATAAGTGGAGCACATCTTCAGGTGCATTTATTTCACACTTAGCAGGAAGAACTATTTTGTTGCAACTGCATTTAACAATATTCCGTGCTTTTAAGTTGGTAGACGTTGAAACGTCCTTATTCCAATGGGTCCCATTTTTACTTACATATTCACTTGCACTTGAACAAGAAGGTTCTTGAATGTCATTATCACTATCCGAAGCACTTTCTTGATCTTCATGTTCACTTATATTACTCACATGATCCACCTCACTCGAATCATTTTCAAGTGTTTTATCGAAAAGCAATTCTTCATCTCACGTGAGTTTACACTGTAATCTGAACACGATTCATCATCAGCAAGTATTTGTCAGTTTTCTGTATCATTCAGTTTTCTTTTTGCCATATTTACAGATAAAGTATACTCACAAACACAAAGAAAAATATTTCAAAACAAAAATAATCTGATACAACATAAACCAACTCAAAAGCGAGAGAAAACAAATGAATTACTAAAGGCGCATAACAATATTTCTAGCTATATATGTCAAGAAAGCAACTACATACAGCAGACACTTTATTAGATTTTATCAATATAAATATCGAAAAAAGAAAAAAGAAAGAAAACACGAAAGAAGAACGCAAGTAAGAACGGGAGGATGATATAACGACTGATAATTGATTCAAAAATTTTGAAAATACAATTACTCAATACATTTTAAATATGTGTCCATTGGACACATCTTGCGGCGTTACCGAACTAAAAGCTTCAATCCCGACATATACAACAAAACTCAGCACCAAGAACGAACTTACTTTGTTAGTATTACGCTATTGAGTAGTTAGAAGCATACCTAGAAGGAAAAGAAAATTTTAAAAATCATAAAGGTACAGCTTCCAAAAATTCGAAGCTATCTGTCCATTGGACACACCTTTCGGTATTAAGGGTTAATCAAGTCAGTCACGTACGCAGGAATTTATTTCGGGAGGGGTATAAAGCGTTTTGGGGGCCCAAAACCAATTTGAGGCTAAATTATATGAAAATGTCTAAACTGCCCCTAAAAGAAGAATACATTTACAAAATGTCGGGATATAGGGGGTGTGGCAGAGGCAAATGGTGGCCACAATAATTATAAATGCTTCTGAATCATTATTTCTAATTAAAGACGTGATTTTGGATTGTTTTTTTAATAGTTGTAAAAGTAGCTTTGTAATCTATATATCGATTTATATATGTTTCGGTATTTTCGATATTTCAATATATCGTTCGAGTTTCAATATTTTGTCGATATCGATTTTTGATATCCAAAACTGGCTATCGCAAAAGCCTTATTGGCTACTAGACCAGCGGGGAACCCTAGTGGAGGCCCTATACATACAATGAGTTATATTGTCTGATATATGGTGTTCATTAGAAAACACACTGCATGAATACAGGTTCATCTTAAACTGGAGAAATGATCACTGGCTATGAAACAAACGCTAAGAGATATACTAAACCCTATGTACAAAATATCCTTGTTGGAATGTGTACTTCATAGGCTATGGTCCTTTATGAAATAGAATTAAATTAAGTATCTAATTTAATGTCCCGCGATTATGTACCGACCTAAGGCAAACGGTAATGATTAGAAAGGAATGAAATAATGGAAAAAGAAAGTGTGAGGAAACAGGAGAAATCCGAGAAAACCAACGCACACCTCTATGTCTGCTACCAAACTCACTTGACGCGAGCTGATATCGAACCAGGGGCCCCACGCACTATAGTCATTGCGGTCCCTATGACGCTCTGTGTTTTCAAATTTCAAAACTCCACTATAACCCTAGAAATGTGGTATAGGGATTCCTTTCTTTGACGTCTGTCTCTTAAAATACTTACAGATAACTGACATATCTACACAAAATTTGCAATCGACCAGCTAAAACGACATGTTTTAGGGGGTTGTAGTTCCCGAGATCTCATTGTCAATTGAAATTCGAGACAAATATGTAACTCTAGCGTTGAATACCCTATCATACTAAACCTATCACACAAACCTATCATTAGGGACAAACACATACGTAAGCCAAATATTTTAATATATAGATAAATGTATAGGATATATAAAAGCTAGAATAGAATATTGCACTGTCTTCCGACTTACTTTTATTATTGAGTACACAACGAACTTTTGTGAGCTAAAGAAAATGTAATTAAGAACAAACTGTTACTGGTATTTTCATTACGCTGACCACATTAATTCATTCTTCTTTTTTGAGGACACATTATCCAAACCAGAATTGAATAGCTGAGTAATGAGAGTTCGAAAGTAGGAATGAATTTAAGGAAAATTAAAGGTAATGTACAATCAACAATGTGAAATAACTAATAATTCAATTAAGGATAAAATAAATATCTGGCGGCCTAGGGCACCTGAAAACACCTAATGCCAAGATGACTGATGAAATAAAGATGCCAAATGGCATGACGCTTGTTAAGAAGAATAATTAATAACTTTACTTTCAAAAGCAAACTGTTAACACATCTAAAGCGTAAAGTTTATAATGAGTGTTCTTATTTGAGTTGATATATGGTTGTGAAGCCTAGATATTTAATGTGCAAAGGATTTAAAGATTAAAATTTACACAAGTAGCAATTGGAAGATGAGTGTTAGGACTAACTAGGACACAGATGAATACTAACGAATTAATTTGATCCAAATGAAGATAGAAGATGTAATCAAGACTGCGAAGAAGATATTGTTGATATTAACCGTTTACTTAGCTAGACAAACAGATGGAAGGTGGATATTCAACGGACTTTTACATTGAATTCCCAAAGAAAAGAACGACCAGACGTCCGAATATAAAGTGAGGACTGACTGGATGAAATCAATTATTTTTCTGAGTTGCATACATGAGGAAATCTCTAGCCGAGATATGTGGAAAGGAATAGCAGAGGCCTTCATCTAACTTGTGGATAAAAAAACATATACAGTAATAGTGATGAAATGTGTTTTAAATACTAACTTAACTTGAATTGATTCAATTTTCTTCTGCCCATAGTATGTAACTCATGAGAGAAAATGATCTCTAAATAGAGTCATTTTGCCGAGAGACACAAGAGTAGTGCAATAACGATTTATGGGAAACATTTCTTTGATTTAAATGATTTTAATTGAAGACACAAATAACGAATCGTTATTTTGGAGACTGTGTCCGATATCCATGGACGAATAGTCATCTTAACTTACGTACTCATTCTTAATTGCTATGTATCAATTTTTGTTATTCTCTGTGTTTCGGCTAGTTATTAGGTATTTTGTTTTCTTTCTGTTTAACTGTAAACTTATCTCATCGCGCTAGTACAGTAACTCAGATACACGAAGGTCCCGTGTTCAATATCCCGGCGGTGGCATGAATATATGTGATTATGTTAAATAGAACATGACGAATAATTGCGATTGCCCGAAGTGAAAATGTTACTAGAATGGCCCATTCAAATAGTTTAAACAAAGTATTTTTTTTATTTTTTAAATCTGTTTGTTGCAAGCTTCTACTAAGATGTCGGTGTTACTTTATAGTGTTTGCGTGTATACAAACAGTTGATTCAAGCCATTAATGAATAAACACTGGTATTGTGAAATATCGATCACAAACGATTTATAGCACTTTCTTATATTAACTAATGACTCAAAGGTTGTGGGCAGCCAGGATGGTGATAGAACAAATTAAAACAAATCGTTCACAAACGATTTAAGCTAATTTTGTATATTGACCCCCGATTTAAAGGTTGTTGGGGACCAGGACAATGTCGTTCCAGCCCCTTCCGCTACAATTATTTTTTCTTTTAAGGCTCAGAGAAGAAAGTGTGTTACTGTAGGAAAAAATATAAAAAATTAAACAGAAAAGATTTAAGCTACATTCTTATATTAACCGATGACTTAAAGATTTGAAGACGGGTGGGAAGAACGACGTCATCCTAGTTCAACCTAAATTATTTTCCTTTTTTCTAAAACGGTTAAAAAACTATCTTTCATAATTTAGATTACATTAGAATAAATCGAGCTATAATAGTTGATTTTCTTTCTTAAATGGTTAATGAAGAAACTTTGATACTGTCAAACAAATTAGAACGAGTCGAGCAAAAACGATTTAAGCTACTTTCTTACATTACCTGGTAATATAAAGATTATGGGGAGGCCAAGACGACGTCGCTCAAGCCCGTTACAAATATTTTTCTTTTTTAAAGAAAATAAAAACAGCTAGAGAACAAACGTTGATACAGTACAACAAATTAGAACAAATCGTGTACAAATGATTGAAACTACTTTCTTATGTTAACCTATAATTTAAAAGATTGAAAGGGGAGGGGAGTACATCGACGTCGTTCTGGCCCCACTACAGTCCCCGTTACCCACGACATATCAATTATCTTGTAGAGATAACATAACAAATTATGTTGCTGTGGAACAGGGGCTCACTGACTACCAAAGGGATCACATGCCAGACTAAAATGAGGGTACAATTTATTCATAGGCTAAAAAAATGTATTTTCTTGTTTATCAAACACCAGTTTTTCTAATTAATAAATAAAAACTTAATCATTAAAATATGCATTAATGATTATATATTTACGCATTTTAATTCTAACCCCTTACGTGTATACATTAATTGGAATATAGAATTTCATTGCAAACTAACATAAGAATTTGGATTTGGTGTTTTCAGTTACTTAAGCAAAGAATTTAAACAATTTTTAAATAAAAAATATCAATTTTGGTAAAGCACAAAGATTAGTCGCTTTAGCCCACATTCTTATTAAATAAAAACTAATCAAAACTTAACTTTGAAACAATAATAAATGCGCTTCTAGTAATAGTTTCTTTCTTTCCTCGTAAATCCGATCTTATTTCAAATAACCTAAATTTTACTTCTAAATAAAGTAGATGTATACCAACCAAAAACCTAACCTAATATTTAGTAAATTTGTTGGGTAAGCATGCCACTAGATGGCGGAAGGCGGCTGTTAGGACTAAAAAGAATTGAAAGCTACTGCGTATTGTAATTAGTATTCATAAAGCTTGCTATTATTACGACTGACATATACTTACTACAGATTTCCCTCCCGGTTATATGTTTGGCACGGTAAAACCTAGTCGGCTTGGCCAGTATCACCCTGCGAAGTTTGGTCACCGTAGGTCGAAAGATCTCGGCCCAAAGTTGTCTGTTCCATTATCACGAAAAAACACCTCTCATTGTTCAAGACATCGCCATAATCACGCTTTAAAACCTAGATGGTTACACCCACTATCACTCTGCCTAGTTTGCTCACAATACGTGGAAAGACCTCGGACAAGTTCTATTTAAAAACACACATTGAGTGGTCATAGAACGCTCGCTCAGCTCAATAACTAAAGGAAGTTACGAATCACACGATTTAAACATTGATTCGTCAGCATAAGCGTGTTGTGCATTCAGGAGTTATACCAACGCTTACTGAGCCGGCTGCGGACTCCAAACAATTATCTCGATTTTTCGCTTGTTAATATAATATCAAGTAAAAATGTGGGCGTAAAAGATAAGCTAATAATGACTGAAATTATAGAAACAGCGCATACATTATAAACACACACACACAAAAGGAAAAATATCATATCTGGCTGCCGTTCTGAATTAGTCGAATATGTGAAATCACGTTCCATTCTTTCCTGGGGTTTCAGTTTAAAAAGAAAACAACGTTGCATGGGTTAGTTGCAGCTTTTTGTGATTCAGTTTTCGTTATCGTCTCTGTTATTCGCACTTCTTTTATGTTTTATCTTAGCGTTTACATTAATCTTACCGTCATTACTATATAATCCATATTGAATAGAACACATTAACATCTGTCTTCCACGACCAAAAAGACGTATCTGGTGTTTCGGTAATGAACTTATAGCTGCCTGAATTAAAAGTTTACTCTTTAATATGTGAGAGGCTTGGAAAATGAAACCTGAGCAAGGAACGGGAAAAATGAAATAACACTCATATACAGTTTTATACTCAAAAATCTTGGGATGTGAGTAGGGGTTGGATGGGGATTCTGCGCCACCTCATCATCCCCAATAACTTCTAGCACACACCCAATAACTTTTAACCAATTCTAATAATTCTAATCTACCCCCTAATAATTTCTAGCGCACCTCCTCTCTCCCAAATAACTTCTATCACATATCAAATAACTTCTATCTCACTCTTAATAACATCTAACACATTCTATCACTAAGTTTAGTTTAAAAAACACTAAATCTAGTTACAAAATTATAAAAAATCACTAAATCTAGTTAGACCTACCCATTTCGGACATATTTTTGGCCAACGCAGAAGGATCCATCTAATTATACAAAGTTACACGGCGCAAAGTATTCCGATAACTACAATGTTAAAGTGAGAACGCTTTTATGACATTTAAAATCATAAAAACTTACATCTAAATCTTATAACTTATAGTGCGGTCTTTGATTGAAAAAATATTTTTTGGTTGGTGTAAATCGGTTCGCAAATAAGTGAATTAGGAAACCTTAAAGTTTAGTATATTGTATACAGCTGCGACAGATATATGTATATACACTCTCGCTCAATCGCACACAGATACATTTACAATATCAGCCTTCGAGCACACATATACATATATAGCAAAGAAGAAATATTAAGTAAAACGTGACTCGCAATCCGATACTCTTTTTCTTTTCCCTTCTCTCAACTCTGAACGACAAAGAGGTTTGTGCAATAGAAACAGAGAGAGAATAACTAACAGCGAAGTAACGGCGTTGTATTCTTCGCCTCCCATATACTTAACATTGGATTTAACAGCCAATCATAGCTCCGGGCGCAGCATTCTTCGCTTAACTTTTCTCTCGTAACGATCAGATTTCAAGCGAATGAAACTTCGCCGTTAGCATCCTTGTCGACAGAGTTAGCATCTAGTTCTAAAACGTGCCACATGCATGCGCTAGTGTCTCTCTTTCCTTCCCATCAACACCAGAATATTAGAACTAAATCCTAAGTTGCAAGACAAAACAAGAAAAAAGTCAGTGTTGCCACCCAGTTAACAAATATTATAATGTTTACACAAAATATTTTTAAGAGGATAGTTTTACCCCTTCATAGTTATAGTGTGCTAACCCATCCAATAAAAAACTTGGCAAATTTCAGAAAAAAACGAGTTGGCACACTGCAAAAAATAAATATAACATATTTGAAAATAAAAAATACTAGGGTTTCTACACAAAACTCTAAGACTTTTTTAAAGAATAACATTTTCCAGAAAATAAACCCGTAAAAAATTCCCGAAATTTTGAATTTGCTATAACTTCGTCAAATATTAACCGGTTTTCTAAATTCAAACAGCAATCAATAGAGAAGTAAATTTACTATTTATCAAATTTATTGTGGGTTGCATAACTCTAAGGATAGTATTATAAAAAACTCAAATAAATCTATTTTTAATGAATCTTTAAAATTCAAACGGCATTGTGTTCTGTATACCCAAAGGGTTTAGTTTTTATAGTAATGAAACCATAAAAGCACATATACATTTAGAACATACTTAAAATTACAAGTTCGGATATTGATAATGCAACAACCTCGTTCTCTATAGAAAACAATGACTTCTTAAACACTGTCCACTGATCATAATTCAAGCTGAATAGACAGCCATTAATATAAAAAACTATTTGAACTTTGGTTTGCACATTTTTAAAAATTACATTGAAATTATTAGTAAGAATGAACTTTTTTGAGGATCCATAATATCCACTCCATTTTTTTACTTCTGAAGACATATTCTAGTCATTTTTATTATTTTTTGGATTCACAAAACCGATCCTCACTTGAAATTTACATACAGAACTCAACAGTTGGAAAATTATCTTTTAGACCAGTGTATTTCATTTTTATTCCATCTTTAATGATCTCATCAATCATTTTGTCTGTTAAGTGTTTTGTAAATCTAGGTGGAAGAAAGACCTTAAACTCCTCAAACTCAACTAAAATGCTCTTTCCAAACTGAGTTTTAATACTTTCCATTTTCACAATCTTATATTCTGTATCTAATTCTAATTCTCTTAATCCAATAACTTGTTTTGCTCAAGACTTCCAAGTTTATTTAAAACCTCAATATGACTCGCCATCGTATTTATTATATAGAAAATCAATAATCGCTCTTTAATTTTTTATCTTTAACTATAAACTTTTTAATTATTTATGGAGGTTCTCCATAAACATTACAAAAAATACATGTAACTATCTAAAACTCTTCTACTACTTTCTCATTCTTAGGATCATATGTAAAGTTATTTTGTCCAATTAAAATCGCATAACATATAATATTAGCAGCCACAGCTTATGCAAAGTCTACTACAATTTTTGTTTGTTCTCTCATTTACCGATACATTCTGCCTCTTACTACAATTAATCACATACATTGGTCTGTTATCTATAAACTCTTTATTATCATAGTACATTTCGGTATTACCACATGTTATTCTCTTAAATGCAGTATAATATTCGTACATCTTAAAATAATCTCTGTTAGCTATATCTAAGTTTCTTGATTCCTTTGCAAATACCTCATTCCTTCCATTCTTAAGATAGTTATTCTTTACCTTACAATGATCGAACTTACTTGCATCTGCTGTTTGTTTACCACTTCTATCAGTTTGGAACATTACAACTACGAAATCAAGCATATCAAATTGTCTAGAATTAAATTGGGTAGTAACATCAAACTCCAAAAAAGAACCTACAATAGTCTTCTGAACACGTTGATAAGTATGGAATGAAAACATGATTTTAGGTTCATTAAGAATATTCAAATTTAACTGGCTTTCATAATTAGATTCGTATTCAACAATAGGCATTCTTATCTCTATACTTTTTATTGTTGTTTTTCCATCATGAGGAGCTGTTGCACCTGCTTCCGTTCCAGCCCATTTGTGCAAGACATCGTTATTGTAGTTAGCTTTTGCAAATGTTATTCTCAATCCGCCTTTCCACATAACCTCTTTATAATCACTTAAAAAGAATTGAATTAATCTTAATTGGTACAAAACGCTAAAGTCCTTTCGTAGACCAAGTTTATCATCCGTTTAAATCCTGCTTGTTTTAGATATTCATCTTCTGGTTTGGAAATCTTTAATGTTCCGATAGTTTTAGATGTTATTTCTGGTAGCTCAATCTTATCTATAGCAACGCCATGCTTTCTAACCTCAATTTGAGAAAAGAAGAAAAGTAAGAAGTTCTCTACAAGTTTTATAGTATCATTTGCACCAAATGTTCCTCCAACTGATGCACCAACTTCAAAAGTCATTTTACAATCTGCTTTGTGTGGATGTATGAACCCATCCCCCACATCGAAATCAAACTCAATATCTTTGTTAGCTTCATTCAAATTCTTAAATGTTCTTGTGTTAGCTTTAAAACTCTGTAACTCATAACTCTCAACACTATCCATTTATTATAAAGAAAATCTTGAAACAAAGCGCTTAATGAATGTACCCATAAAAAAATCATACATAATAACATTTAGAAACTTATAGTCCCCATCCTAACTTAACCTTAGCATTCATAGCAGTACCAACCCCAAAAGCAGCTATTCGTACACCAATTGATGCGTCACTACTAAATGCTCTATTCCATGCTTTAGTTTCTAGTTCCTTATCTGCAATATGTCTTGACTCTGTAACTTTATTGTCTCTGTAGTATATATCATTTTCTTTACAAGCCTCATCTAATGGGTTAATACCTTTATCACCTCTTTCTAACATTTCTTGTTGCTTAGTTCCTGAACCACAATACTAAAATCCTGGAATATGTAATTCAAATAGGAGTTTATTAATCAAATCATTTACTAATCCTTTTCCAAGCTTCTCATCATTCCAGAATCGTGCTGGTAATGTATTTAAAATCTTAATCAAATAACCTATACTTTCGGACCATTAGAAATAAATTGTGAAAGCTTGTTATTAATCATACTCACTATACCTAGTTTCTCATTATAAAAGTTATTATTACCAGCCTTTTCTTCTCCATCTATAACTATTAACCGATCAATTAACTTTCTCACATCATCCATCCATATATATTCTTTAGGTATCTGTCTATTGTTTAGTTCCTTCACCAGTCTTTTTAGGAGTTGGAGGTAAATTTGGTTTAATATAATCATCCTAAATAGGCTTCATAATATTAATGTACTTACAACTTCTATTAGATGCTACTTTTTTATCTCAAATTATATTTTTGGAAGGCATCATCTGATTCTATTATTATTTCCTTGTACTGTTCAAAATCGTCACCATCATAATCTTCAATGCTTTTATTAGTATTCATAGTTAACAATTCCCATAGACCTTCTGTTCCTTTATAAGTTTTACCATTAATTATCAAATCATCACCACTCACTTTAACTTCAGAATTTCCTATCTTATTTATTATTCTTCCATCTTCTTCAACAGCTCTTATTCCAAATACACTATCATTTCTTTTACTATAACATTTCGTTGCAATCTTACCAAATGATTGTGCTGTTGTTAAAGGTTCTACTCCTTCCACTTTGTCTTTAATTTGTTTTCTCATTTGTTTTATTTCTCCTGTTATAGGCGTATCACTACTACTTGGGGGACTATCATAAGTTACCTTTTTAGGTGTTCTAGTAGACTAGGATCTATTGAAGCCATCTTATGTATAGCTGGAACAAGTTCAGTTATTAGATTTTTATTTTGTTCTGCTACTTCTTTGATCTCAGTTCCTAAATTTTGAATAGCATCAATTACAGGTTGTTCTTGCGTCTTAAATTTATCATATATACCTCCTCTTTCTTTCTTCCAAGGTTTGAAGCCCTTTATCAAGAACTTCTTTAACTTGATATTCTTATTAATTTCTTTCTCATCCATTTATTATATAGAAAACGAACAAGCGTCAATAAACGTGAAAAAACGTCAAAAAACGTCAATAAACATGAAAAACGTCAAAAAACGTCAAACGTTAAAACATGAAAAACGTCAATAAACGTCAATAAACGTCAAACGTTAAAACAAACAAAGGTGAAAAACATGAAACGTTTAAGAAGTGTCTTATCTTGTTCCTATACTTGCCATTGTTTACCTTCCTTGTCATATCAATTACTATAAAACCATAATCTTCCTGCCAACATTTTGAGCATATCTCTTTAAATTTATCATAAGACATATCTCCTCCAACAAACTCATTATACACATGTTTAAGATTAGTACGATATTGTCTAAATACGCATAGGAAGTTAACGTTATCTCTTATAAGCTGTTTAGGTACTGTTGAATATGTCTGCGCAAGATAGAAACAGTCTAAATGTGTATGTCTACCTCCTGTAAATTAGTTTCTAACAGTATCTTGATTCTCCAAAATGTAATCTTCAAACACAACGACAGAGTATTTTTCACATTCATCAATAGGTACAATACAATCATTATGTTTAAGAACGTTGCTGTTTGCTTCTTAAACTTTAGTTCTGCTTTTTCAAATCGATCTTTTAATTGCTCATACTTTGGTTGATTCATGCTTTTAGAATATATGTAGAAGTAATTATTGTTTAACTAACCTGGCTGGAATAAGAAGTTAAATAACAAAAAAGTTTCACCACACCCAGATGGAACCACAATAAGACATGGAATATCATCAGGTATAAGCTCTCCATTTCTTTTCTTAACTGTTGTTTCTTTTATCGTCTCTTTTACATCCCAATTAATAGTTTTCTTACTCATTTATTATAGAGAAAATCGTCCAGTCCCTATTTGTTAACATCTTTTATGATCTTATATCTTTAAGTTGTTCTCTAATCTTATACAATGTATCTTTTATATATTCGTTATCCATTTCGCCATTTAATGTTATTATCATCTCTAATTGTTCTTAAAATGAATTATAACAAGTGACAATGATTTTATATTCATCTTTTCTTTTGCTTATGTTTAACTTAGAAGACAAACCTGTTATAATAGCACTTCCAGTTGCAGGAGACGTTGTTATTATTGAGTAAATTGTTACAGGTATAAAATATTAATAAACGCAGTTGTTGCAGAAAGTATAACCGATAACGTAATCAAAGTGTAGTATGCATATTTAACAATTCGTAGTTTTCTCTTTTTCTCCTTCAAGCTGTATTCTAATTTTTGAATGATATCTTCTATTAACTTGATTACTTTCTCTCTTGGAATATCTCTAGGTAAATCAAACTCGTTCATTTATTATATAATAAATGGCTATGGTATTTAAGTTAACGACTGATACTTATGTTTTAAAGAATAAACTCCATTGTGAATTAGACAACAGTAACAACTATTTAAGTATAGAACTAGTTGATTTTTACAGTAGATATCTAACACCAAACATTACAGAAAGAAATAATAAACTAGTATTTTGCGACTTTTTCTGGCTATTCTAATCTTACAAAACAACTTATAGTTCAACCTGGTCAATATAATTTAAAAGAATTAGAGGAATACATTAAATCAAATCTTCCATACTCTGATCTTTTTAATGCTAGTTTAGATATTAAATTTACTGAGGATAGAGAGAAAAATAGAGTTAAAATATTTAACGAACGATGTAATATAACCTTAGATACCATTAATACTCTATTAGGTTTTAGTGAAAAAACTTAGCTAGAAACACAGAACATTTTGGAGATAAGATACCAAAGATTCATCCGTTTGATGCAATTAATGTTCACTGTAATATAGCAGATGGTATGTTTGTTAAAAATACAGAATACACGCATAGAGAAACCGGAATTATAGCATCATTTAAAACAGATGCCGAGTTTAAATATAGTATTATTTACGAGCCTACTTGTCCATTATATTTCCATATATCTAAAGACAAGGTTGATAATTTTGAGATAAGGATAACAGATGAGAATTATTCCTTAATTGATTTTTGTGGAGCAACAACAACTGTACTTTTACAAACCAAGATTTTCTCTTAAATAAATAGGAAGAAGTGTTCTATCAAAGGTTGTATGTTTAGTGTTCCTTATAACGAACTAAAGGATTTAAATATCGATCATGTATTAACAAAGAAACAACTTAGCGATAAATCTAAGAAAATTAAAGAAGGTAAAGGAATGGATTTAACTTTAACTATTGCACAATGAAAAAGATTAAGAAAGAGCATATGGGTGGTTTTATCTTTACAATTCCAGCCATTTTAGCAGCTTTAGGAGCAATTGGCTCATTAGCAGGTGGTGCACCAGCGATTACTAAAACTGTACTTGATCCTAAGAAGAATAAACAAGAACTTGAGGAACAAAAAAGGCACAATATGGCTATGGAAGAAAAGCAGGAAGCAGGCAAACCAAAGAAGTCAAAAAACTAAAACCATTGACCAACTTCGATATAGAGAGGTTGGTTAAAGAATTAAAGATAAAATGATTTAGAGGTGTATTTATGAATGACGAACTTCCACAAAAACCCTATGTAAATGCGTGTGGTATAGTTAACCTCGATAAATCAGAAAACATTGGTACTCATTGGATATGCTATTGGAAAGATAACAACATAAAGTACGTGTTCGATTCTTATGGCGGTGTTCCTCCTAAACACCTAGTACAATATCTTGGTACCGAAAACTTGTTTTACAATGACGAACGAACACAAGACTTTAATTCAGTTATATTTGGTCATCTTTGTGTTAAGGTTTTAAATCTTCTAAATCAAGGGTGTTATTTTAGTGATATTATGTATATGATTAAAAATGATTAAATTTAAGTGCTTTTATGGTTTATATCCTTAAAAGATTTGTTTTAAGGTAAATATGGAAGCTATACACAATAGATTTTTAGATTATTATCGAAAGCATGAAGATGAACTAGATGGACTAGTTAGTTATAATTTTTATCGGTATTTTCAGTATGTTAGTAAGCTAGATTTAAAAGATAAAAACAACGTTTGTTATTGATTTATGAAAAATGTTTATACCTAAATTTTTGTACATGGAAGAAGAGTTGGAAAGGTTATATCCAATAATTACCTTAAAGGACTTGTTGTCAAATTATAGCTCTAAACCATTAAAATGCAGTTATTATGTTAGTAAGTCATTAAAAAAGTAGGAGTAGATACATTTGTGATTATTGTTCTGTAGAGAGTGGTTGGGTTTACAGTACTAATGAAGAAATGAGAGCTGTTTGTGCAAGAAAACCATGGTATAATACTACAAAAGGATTTAAGTTACAGCTATCTCGTTTGCAAGCTTTACAGAATAGAATTATTCCTGAAGATGTGTTCAAGGTGTTAAATGATGAATTTAGAGATATACCAAAACATTTAATATCAACAAAAGATGTTCTAGAAGTACTAAAGAAAAATAATACACAATATTATGATGATGTCTATTTAATACACTATCACGTTACCGATCAAAAACCATTAAGATTACAACATATGGAAGAAACACTTATAAATGAGTTCGAAGACTTACACGAGACCTTTATAGAAATGTATCCGAAAAGAGTATTGTTTATTAACTTAAAATGTGTATTGTACTATCTGTTGAAAAAGCATGATGTTCATGTTGATATTGATTTTAAACACTCACCTCAACAAATAGAGATGTTAAAGAAATGTTTTGAAAAGTTAGGATGGGCATTTTCTTTATAATAAATGAGTATGGATATATTTGGTAATGTTAAAGATAGAAGAGGTGATGTTGATATTAGTCAAGAAAAATTAAAATTGTTGGCGAATTTAAATGTTGTTATTAGCGTAAGTCAACTTAGATCCATAGAAGCTCAACTAGAGAACGATAGAAAACGATTTGAAGATGCATTAGAAGCGTTACAAGACATATACATAAAGAAATATGTTCAAAAGATTAGGACGGATACTACTAAATTGATTATGCAGAAAGAAACCATGCCTCTACTATATCGATTAAGAGCTAAAAACGTTAAGGAGCCAATCTTTAGAATATTTAATTTCTCTAATGGTTACAAATTTCTCTATAATGGAAAAATAATTCATATAGAATTAAGTTTGGATAAATACTTTCTAGAGATATATTTAGGTGATACTTTGATTGAAAATTTACCTTTTAGCTTTAACAAGAATGATATAATTACAATTAAGCCAAATAAAATTTCAGCTATGGAAGGTCAATTATTATTTGTTGTAATGTACATAGAAAGAGAGGTTTCCTAAAGACGTATAGCTTTAGGTAGTGAAAAATTTTAATTATTTTGCTGATTTTCTATACAATAAATAATGATGATGTATTGTGTTAAATGTACGAAATCAACAGATACAGAGAAAGATACCGTTAGGATAGAACAAACAAAAAATGGAAGATATATTAAGAAATGTATTTGTTTTGTGTGTGGTGTTCCTAAGTCTCAATTCGTTAAAACGCCCGATTCACTAGAAGAAAGTAAAGGTATTAGAGAAGACATTATAGAAGATATTCATAAACCAGCAAGGAAAAACTATCCTAGACTAAGTGTTGTGATTAAAGGTATTAATGATCTTTGGCAAGTTGATCTTGTAGAAATGGATAGTGGAGTACTTAAAGGTATTTCCAAAATCAATAAAGGTTATAAGTATCTACTAACAATAATAGACGTCTTCTTGAAATATGCATTTGCTGTTCCTGTTAAAGATAATTGTCTGAAGAATGTTACTGAAGCATTTGAATCAGTGTTAAAAGTAAGAAAACCCAACAATTTACCAACAGATCAAGGGAAAGAGTTTTACAATAAAGAGTTTGAAGATTTGATGAGAAAAATGATATCAATCATTACTCAACATATAGTGGTAAAAAAGCTTCTGTTGTTGAAAGATTTAACAAAACACTTAAACAAAATATGTGGAAGAAATTTATTGTTCAAGGTAATTATAAGTGGTTAAAAATTTTGCAAGGTTTCGTTGATGAATATAATAACAACGTACATAGAAAAATTGGTGTGAAACCTGTAGAAGTGAATAAGAAAAATGAGCATGTGTTATTGAAAAAAACTATATAAGAAAGAATATAATTCTGTTAAGTTAAAGTATAAGATTGGTGATTATGGTTTGTTAAAGAAAGGTTTGTTAGAGAAAGGTTATACACCAAATTGGTCAGCAGAAGTGTTTGTTATTAATGAGGTTATATCATCTAATCCACCAACATATAAAATTAAAAATTTAAACAATGAAGAAATTAGAGGAAGATTTTATGAACAAGAATTATTAAAAAAAATATGAGGATGAGTATTTGGTGGAAAAAATATTGAGAAAGACAGGTAATAAAGTGTTTGTTAAATGGTTAGGGTTTGATGATTCACATAATAGTTGGATAGATAAGAGTAATGTAATATTATAAATGTTATATTTTATGGTTATTCCATAAAAGATAATTAGGATAAGAAGGTGAGTGATGAATATGAATATAATAGTGATGATTATGATGATGAATGAGATTATGAAAATGATTTAGTTTTTATCATATTAATAGTGACTTTGATGGGGTGATCCCATAAAAGTCGTATACCAAGACAACACACTAATATATGTAGACAATGGCATTGGTGTGCAAATATTAGCAGTTGTCTTAGGAAAATGAGTATGCTAATGTTGGTATATATAACATGAAAAAATATTATGAAAATCATCTAAAAAATTTGGTGAAGATAAAAAATGATACAGTGTTTTTCTATATAAATAGGATGAGTATATATAATGTTAATTTTACTGGTGAGGAAATGAGGGAGATGCCGATTACAAAGCTAAAAGTAATATGTAAAGTCAAAAAAAATCCGTGACTATAGTTTTGTAAATAAAAGTGAATTAATCAAAAAAATCGAATAATATCAAAATGAGCCAGATGAATTGAAAGTTATATACACAATGAAAGTTGATGAACTAAAAACATTGTAAATGGAAGAGCATAAAAGGTTATTCCAGATTACGAAGGGCTGAACTTATTGATCTTATTAAACAACATGAGGATGAACAAAACAGATCACAAATTAGAAACATATTCGCATTTAAACAAAATGTTTTTGAAGAATCGAAACCACAACGAATACCAATTAAAGTAGAAACAAAGGAAACAGCAATACAGAAACGATTACAAACTATCACAATTGAAAACAGAGGAGGATATAAAGATCCGGTGAAGTTTTTAAATATAAGTGGGAAAGTTATTATTAACAAAATCAAGGAAGAATTAAAGCATCACCCACTTAAAGTCAACCTTGTATTCATTTGAGATTATGTTAAAGATAAAGAAGTACAAGAACGCAATCTTAAAACTATGAATGAAAGAATATTACAATCAAGTGACCTAGATGAATATATATCCCATGCTAAACAAGAACTATGTAGAGAGATGGAGGAATTTCAAGGTAGAGGATCAGGATGGTCATTACATCAAATTAAACACTTGAAAATCAGACTAAATAAATATGTACCATTGAGAGCTTCTTCCTATATTGAACTTCCCAAACCAATTAAAGATAAGAAAGCAGTAGTTAATGTTCAAAATAAAGATAATAAATGTTTCTTGTATTCTATTGCAAGTTATTTAAAACATATAGATCACCAATCGCATCCTCAACGACCTTCACATTATACAGATATTGTAGATGAATTACAAAAGAAATATTGTAATAGTATTGAATTTGCCGTACAGTTAAAAGATATAGTAAAGTTTGAAAAGAGAAGTAACATATCCATTAACGTGTATAGCTATGATGATGAATATAATATATACCCACTTCAAATCACAAAAGATAAGCAGGACAAACACGTCAATTTATTATATGTGAAAGATGAAAATAACGATCATTTTTGCTGGATAAAGGATCTATCGAGATTAATAAGAAGTCAAGTAACAAAGCATAAGGAGAAATTGTACTTCTGTGATATGTGTTTAACAAGACATTTTAGAAATGAGATACAGTTACAAGAACATGAGCTATATTGTAAGGAGCATGAATCTGTTAGAATAGAACTTCCAAAACCATGTGACAGTCAAATACAGTTCCAAAATTATAATAAATCATTGGCGATATATGCCGATTTTGAATGTTTGTTATGTAAAATGGAAGTAGAGCATAATTGCTCTAAAATTGTGAAGTATCAAAAGCATTTACCAATGAGTTTCTGTTATTATATTAAATATTCAAATGGTGTGTATAAAAGTCCAGTTAGTTACATTGATTTAGATGTTGCAAAGCTGTTTGTGGAGAAGTTAAAACAAGAAGCAATAGAAGTAAAGAAAATATATAACAAAAAAGTTGAAATGAATGACGTAACTAAAGATAAGAACGAGATATATAGTAATTCCAATAGTTGTCATATATGTGAGAGAAACTTGAATGATTTACCACCAGCAGTTGAAAAATAAATAAATTTGTTAAAGAAGAAAATACAATTCGCTAAAGATAATGATAGCATGATTGAAAATTTAGAAGAATGGAAAAATGAATTAGTTAAATGTTTGTAGGAGATAAATAAAAATAAAGCAAAAGTAAGAGATCATGATCATTTAACTGGAAAGTTTAGAGGTGCAGCTCACAGTTATTGTAACTTAAGGTATCGAAATCCTAATTTTATTCCAGTGTTTATTCACAACTTAAGTGGTTATGATACTCACCTGTTTGTTAAAGAACTTGCTTATGATAAGAATGAAATAAAACTAATTGCAAATAATGAGGAAAAATATATAACATACTCAAAATATGTGAAGGTTGATAAAAAGAGTGGGATCTACTTACGATTTCTAGATTCATTTAGGTTTATGTCAAGGAGTTTAGCAGAACTAGCAAATAACCTTGCAAAAGAACAATATAGAGAAACGTCAAAGTACTTCCCTAATGATCTGTTAGATTTAGTAATTAAAAAAGGTGTGTACCTATATGATTATATTCACTCAATTGAAAGATTAGAAGAAACAAAACTACCTTCAAAATAAATGTTCTTTAATAAACTTACTAAAACCCAATTATGACCATGTGGAAGTCATAAGAGGTGATGAAGATTATGACCATGGGGAAAATGTTTGGAAGTCATTCAATATTAAAATTTTATTAGAATATACAGAACATTATAACAAGACAGATGTATTAATATTAGCTGATGTATTGGAAAGTTTTAGAGATGTCTGTTTAAAAGCATATGGTTTATATCCTGCTTGGTATTTCGCTGCTCCTGGTTTATCGTGGGATTCAATGTTAAAGATGACTAAGATCAAACTAGAAATATTAACTGACTATGACAAAATATTAATGATAGAAAAAGGTATAAGAGGTGGAATTTCACAATGTAGTAACAGATATGTAAAAGCAAATAATAAGTATATGAAAAATTATAACAAAGAGGAACCTTCAAAGTATTTAGCTTATCTAGATGCAAATAATTTATATGGATGGGCTATGAGTCAGTACATGCCTTACAAAGACTTTAAATGGGTTCAACCTTACATAAACATAATGAATATTCCAGATGATTCAGAAACTGGCTACATATTAGAAGTTGATTTAGAATATCCAAAATACTTACATGATAAACATTCAGATCTAGCATTAGCTCCAGAAAATATGTGTCCACCAGGATCGAAACATTCAAAATTATTAACAACGCTTTACAATAAAGAAAGATATGTTATTCACTACAGAAACTTAAAACTATATATGTCACTTGGGATGATATTAAAGAAAATTCACAGAGTATTGGAGTTCAAGCAATCAAACTGGTTAAAGGAACATATTGATCTAAATACAAATATGAGAACAAGAGCTAAGAATGGTTTCGAGAAAGATTTTTACAAGTTAATGAACAATAGATTATTTGGTAAAACAATGGAAAACATTAGAAAGAGACAATCTATTACCTTAGAATGTGATCCAATGAGGGTGGAAAAGTTAATAGCGAAACCGAACTTTGGTTACAGAAGAATATTTACTGAAGATTAGTGCACGATACATATGAAAAAAGAAAAATTGACCTGCAACAAACCAATATATGTTGGTATGAATATGCTAGATTTGTCAAAACTATTAATGTATGACTTCCATTACAACATTATGAAACCTAAATAAGATATCGATATAGACTTATGTTACATGGATACTGATAGTTTTATATATGAAATTGATACAGATGACTTCTACAAAGACTTAAGGAAATGGTTGATTTATTTGATACAAGTGAATATGGAAAGGATAATCAATATAGAATACCACTAGTAAACAAAAAAATATTATGAAAGATGATGGATGAAAACAATGGTAAAATAATGACAGAGTTTATGGGGTTAAAATCAAAGATGTATGCCTTTTGAGTTGAAGATAAAGAGAAGAAAAAAGCAAAAGGAATAACGAAATGTGTAGTAGCAAAAGAGTTACAATTTAATGATTATAAGCGAACCCTATTCAATGATACGAAATCATACAAAAATAAAAATCTAATTCGAAGTTGTAAGCATGATGTGTACACCATAGCTGTAAATAAGTTAGCATTAGATTCGAGTGATGACAAAAGATATATACTAGAGGGTGGTGTAAGTACATTAGCTTGGGGGATTATAAGATATAGTTAAAATGTAATTATGTATAGTGTAGTTGATAGGTGTTAGTGAGTAATTATGTATAGTTTAGTTTTAAGTAAAATTTAATTAACTTTTATGTGTAGCGTAGTTGATAGGTGTTAGTGAGTAATTATGTATAGTTTCGTTTTAAGTAAAACTTAATGAACTTTATGATATTATAAGTCATTAAAGTGTTCTTGTAATTTTATCCTTAGACATATGCAACCAGTAACATGAAAATAATTGTTTTAGAATCATTATTTATACCCCTTTTGTATTTCTTTAATACATTCTTAAATAGTGGAGATATTTGACTTTTTGTAACTAGATTTACTGATTTTTTTGTAACCAGATTTAGTGATTTTTCATTTTTGTAACTAGATTTAGAGATTTTTATAACCAGATTTAGTGATTTTTTGTAACCAGTTTTAATGATTTTTCATTTTTCTAACTAGATTTAGCGATTTTATGTAACCAAATTTAGTGATTTTTTCATTTTTTAACCAGATTTAGTGATTTTTTTTGAAGTCAAAACCAGTTATAACCAGATTTAGTGATTTTTGTAACTAAATTTAGTGATTTTTAAGTCAAAACCAGATATAACCAGATTTAGTGATTTTTGTAACTAAATTTAGTGATTTTTTGAAGTCAAAACCGGGTATAACCAGATTTAATGATTTTTTAAACTAAATTTAGTGATTTTTTGAAGTCATAACCGGTTATAACCAGATTTAGTGATTTTTTCATTTTTTTAACCAGATTTAGTGATTTTTTGAAGCCAAAACCGGTTATAACAAGATTTAGTGATTTTTGTAACTAAACTTAGTGATAGAATGTGTTAGAAGTTATTAAAAGTGAGATAGAAGTTATTTGATACGTGATAGAAGTTATTTGGGAGAGAGGGAGTGCGCTAGGAATTATTATGGGTAGATTATAATTGGTTAAAAGTTATTGGGGGTGTGCTAGAAGTTATTGGGGATGATGAGGTTTCGCAGAATCCCCATCCCACCCCTACTGATGTGGTGACTTCACTTCTTTTGCTTTTCATTTAGAACATAAACTATCGAAATATAACCCCACCTTACCCCTAAAAACATACATACATATATTTCTTCTAAGCCGTAGTCCAACAATCAATGAAGCTCAAAAGCACTCCGCCATTCCACTATAACAGTAACTAGAAATATTTTTTTATTTAAAACATCGCCGGCTTGTAAATCAACGAGTAGGCGATGGTTTAAAAATTAAGTGTATGTTTCTAAAAGAAATGTCAACAACTACTGCGGCGCTAAACCCAGCAATGTCCGAGGGCCCCATTGTCTATGGAACCTTCTGATGTAGATATATATAAACAAGAAAACGATCTGCCTCGAAAATTTAACTTAATTATTATGCAGATATGAGTTAGCTAGAAACAATTTTCATGGTGGTTTACTGTCTGAGGTTCATTGGGGCCCACCTCTACTAGAGTTGGATGGACCCACCCTGCGATTGCCGTCCATGTTGTGGAACGAATTATAACAAAGTGAGCACAAATGAATTGTTTTCGTTGCTTGTGCTGGTTGAAGGATGGGAATTGAGCGGGGAGAGGACAACACAGACAAAAAACAGTATGTTTTATACTTCCATAGATTAGCAAGTTAAACAAAGAGACCAAGATTTTCGCTTTGGTACGAATTCTATTGAACAATTTTCTTGAAGAAAGAGAAGAAGTATGGAAACACAGATCATAACACTGACAGATTAGGTGAGGCCATTCATTCATAGTTAAAGTTAAAAGCTTGGAACTGTGCAATGCAAAAATACAATTGATTCCTATCAACTACCCACAGGCATAGACAGATGCATTTGCTGTCCTACCTCTAATAACCAGGGTGTCATGATCATGGAGCGGAAACTCATGGAATTTTATCTTGTGCTGTGGCCGGCAACCTGTTATGTTTGTGTTGTATGAATGCAAAGTACACAAGCAACGTGGAAGAAAAGAATCGCGTCAACTTCAACACACACGAGTCCTTATAGTAACTTCAATATATGGAGTAATTCATCGTATTTCAGTATAGACCCTAGAACATGTATTTTCAAAACAAAAGTAAAAACAATTAATTTGCTTATTTGAGGAAAAAGCTAGAGGGATTAATTGATTTTAGTCTATTGTATTTTTCAGTATTGAGGCTACGCGAATCAGAACCCATCATCCATCCAAACCACTACTCACGTTTCCATTCCATCCATGTGCATATATATTTTCAATTTATTCAAGAGTAACAACGCTGTGATTATTTTTCGAAAGGAAGATAATTACAAATGAAAGAACAATGCCAAATAGATTACTTAAAAAATGGAAGATGTTTTACGTCTTGACAGAGACGTATGTTCCCTTGTTAAGAAAATGAGAAGCATTGGTTCCTATATTTATCTCACTTCTGAATCTAAGCTCAATTTTAAGAACTAGATAACTCAGTGTAGCATTTTAACAGCGTACTCCTGCCTTTCAGATTTGTGTTAAATTAAAATGAGCATTCTTTTTATCCTTCAAATATTAATTAATATGACTTTCTATTTTGATAAATATTCTATAGCCCTACTACTACAATCGAAAGCTTTGATCACCCTATGTCTGTGTATAGCTGAGTTCGGAAGTATAAAACACAACTCATTTGGTGTTTTGAGTCAATTCAAAGATGAGAGATAATCCTTTGTCCATAACATTTTGCAGTGTAGTGAACTACCGTGTGCTTCATAAGAAGCTCTTGTTTGCTGTTCTATGGTTTTACAGTGACTTCGCACGCTAAATAGAAATACACATTACGTATATAACAATGCGAGACAAATTAATGTCAATAGAGCGTAAATGATGAAGTCTACATATTAGACAGACTAAACATATTAGATTACATAATATATTACATATTACATTATTTTACCCCTTTTTTCTATCTACGAGGTAGAATCCGAACAACCATAATGCATTCAAATTTCAAGGCTCTCCAAATGACATTCGAACCCGGGACTCCGTGCACGATCTAAAATATGAAGTTTCAATTTGTTCCACTTCTAAATACATCTGTTCTTTGAAATAGATGTCAAAATATATTAGATTATATAATATAATTATATTAAATACTAGTATGTGATTTAACAAAGTTATGCAATGCCATTAAATATTTTATTTTACTTCTTTTTACGTCCAATGTTTATGCTTGAGTCCTAAGCGAGACCTCGGTGATGAGAAGAATGGTTATGATGGAGTTCGATAACTCACGTTCGGTCAACACAACTGCATGAAGTGAATGTGGGGTCGAGAGAGCGTGATGTCCAAATGATGTGAACGTGAGGTCAAACTGGTAATGTGAGTATGACGTCAATTTAGAGTGAGGTAAGGGTAGCGATTTCAGTATCAGGTCGAGTGATCGTGATGCCGAAATGATGCAATCGAACTCCTCGTAACTAAATATAACTCCACTCTCAACATTCACTCTCATCAGATCACTCGGATTGACTTCCATGCTAGATTGGAGGGGATAATGCCACCCGTGCCTCCTCCCTTGGCACCGAAACTGAATCAGTGTTTATTACCTTTATTCCTTGGATCAATAGTGAAAGCATCACCTATGAAATGTATGCATTTGGTTTACTACTAGTTCAGCGATTAGTTATTATATTTCCTGATGCCATTGTTAATTTTACATTGTGTTTTTATGTTGCCATACCTTTTGCTTGTAATATATTGGCCGCTGAACAAGTAGTAAACCAAATGCACACATTTCATTTGTGATGCTTTCATTATTCAATCAAGGAATAAAAATAATAAACACTGATTAAATTTCGGTGCCAAAGGAGGAGGCACGAGTGGCATTGCCCCCTACAATCTAGGATGGAAGTCAATCGGACGAGAATGAATGTTGAGAGTTGTAACGTTCCTATTTAGATAGGAGCTCGTTACTCGGTACGGGTCTCCCACCGGTGAAGACCCGCCACATTTGAGAAACAATATATATATTTTTAAATTAAGAATAATTGCCAGAAATCCTAAGGACCACCATAAGTTCAGCTTAGTTATAAATACCATGTAACCTTCCTAAAAATAGGCCAATCTCAAAACCATAAATAGGTCAAGGATTTTAATATTAGTTTCGTTAAGTAATAAGGCAATGATTTAGGAATCTCTTCTTTATAACAAAATCAATCGACATTACAAATTTCTTTACAAGTCATTAAACTCGCTGGTACTGATTGGACATATTAAATCAAATGCAAGTGAAATTAATATGAGTCCCAGTAAATCTCAACTTAATTGTTTTCTTCGACAACCAAAAAGATTTCGATAATTGTATCGAGTTCTCAAATATACATATATATATATATATATATATATATATATATATATATATATATACATATATATATATATATATATATATATATATATATCGAATACAGGAAGTTATTAGTATGGTTAACACACAACCGTCTATATCCTATTTAATCAAACAGTTACAAGCAATGATTTAGGAATCTCTTCTTTATAACAAAATCAATCGACATTACAAATTTCTTTACAAGTCATTAAACTCGCTGGTACTGATTGGACATATTAAATCAAATGCAAGTGAAATTAATATGAGTCCCAGTAAATCTCAACTTAATTGTTTTCTTCGACAACCAAAAAGATTTCGATAATTGTATCGAGTTCTCAAATATATATATATATATATATATATATATATATATATATATATCGAATACAGGAAGTTATTAGTATGGTTAACACACAACCGTCTATATCCTATTTAATCAAACAGTTAAGTTTCCATTAAAACATATATGAATTTGATTTAAATTTAAGAAAATTATTATACAACTCACCAGAATATTAAGTAAACAACAGTCCACACTTTAGAATGTCAAAGTGAATTCACTTGTAATATACACACAACTCTAATAGAATAATTTACTAATTTTCGATAAATAGAGCTTACTATTTCAAGATTTTACCGAGTTCATTTCCCGCACACATCTGATGAGAATATTCCCAGAATCAAGTGCTGGGTGAAGTAACAACAACCGCCACTAGAGGCGCTAAATTCAAAATTTGACAAACGAAACAAATTTATCGAAGACTCGAAAAAAAAGTGAAATTATATAATATCTTACAACTTTTTTTTGGTAACTGACGGAGTGACATGTTACACACTCGTCCTACCCAGGAAAAAATAAAAATAATACTAATTATTTTTAATTTTCTAATTATAAATTATTTTGAAAACTTGTCCAGCTGTAAGTTAGTCTAAGTCTCTCTACTAATAACCTTCCGCTCATGATTCATACCAACTAAACAAAACTAAACTAAAAATAAAAAAATCCCCCAAATAAAGCATTTACCATCACTCATCCTTCTCAATCACCCGATCTAACACCATGATTAGTAAGTCTAAAGTAGGTAGTCCATATCCAAAATAATTTATAAGTTTATAATCTCATATATTGAAAGTGTGGATACAAAAACAATTGAAATTTAATTATTCTTTACAAATGGGATTTTTTCAAAATAAATAATATATAACAGTAGTAACACTTATAGTTTGACTATTCTTTTTGTGATACCTATGCGGGAATAGACTCCGTCCGGCAGATCTATTCTTCCATACAGCAAGTTTACATAAAGAAGTGAAGTCCAACCGATTACAATATTAAGTATATATATACGGACGATTTACAATACCAGGCCTGGAAACAACAAACAGATATTAACATTCACATATAAGAGATACAAAGATAAAAATTAAAAGCTTGTCCATATTCATACCTATATATATATTAATAAATTGAAATTTCAAAATGACTAGAGTTACGATAGTTCGGTTGAAAAAAAATGGTTTATAGCAAAATATAAATTTAACATTAAATGCATTTTTAATCCATGGATTGATTTTTTTACCTTTTATTTGTTTACTGTACAATTATTAACATGTTGTTCTCGTCTCTCTCTGTAAGGTTTCGTTAGAGCAACATGGGACTTACGAACGTCATTCTCATTGCTTAGAGATTTTACTTGAATGCTATTCGCGTTCAAAAAGCGCAAGATCTGAAATGTACCCTCCCAGCGATACATTAATGATTTGTTAAGCTTTTCAGCTAGAGAGGATTTATACTGGGATTTAATAAGTATTTTATCTCCAACTTCATAGGTGACAGGAATTCTACGCTGGTCGAATATTTGCTTACGCCGTCTCCAAGCTTTCGCCATATTACTCATGGCATTGGCCAAAATATTGGGATCACGCTTACGTAAATTTAGTTGTTCTATTTTCCATTTAATATCCAATGGATCACAAACATTATAAGCTAATGTTAATTCCATTGGCGAACAATTTAATTCCTCATGTTCTGCACAATTTATGGAAAATTCCAATTCGGATAGTCCTTCATCCCAACGAGTTTGCTTATCATGGAAATATATTTTCAGGGCATCCTTCACCAAACGCCAGTACCTTTCCGAATTATTTGAGGCACAGTGATAAGGACTAATCCTTATGTCCCTAAAACCCTGGCTATATAAGAAATCCTTAAAAACTTTAGACACAAATACACTGTGGTTATCCCTCGATAAACAATGTGGGAATCCGAATCTGCACATTAATTTGTACAGTTTATCAATTATAGTCTTGCTATTTAAAATCTTTATAGGTTCAAAAAATAATCTCTTGGAGCATGAATCCACCACTCTAAGGCAATATCGACCAGAGCGAGTAGGACTTAGAAGACCAGCCAAATCTGTAAACCACACAGCAGTAATCACTTTTTCATATTGAGAAACAAGTTGCCCCATCTGTTTAACATTGGAGCTCTTGCTTAATTGACAGTCCTTACAAGTAGAAACGAAATTTCGAATATCTTTCCACATACCATTCCAATGATACCTCGCACAAATTTTACTGGTAGTCTTGGTCACGCCGACATGGCTTCCCGGAAGTAAATAAGAATGGTAATATTCAATAATTGAATGTGCTAAGGATTTAGGCAAACATACCTTATAGGGATTTCTAACTGCCCTAGTATGTTTACATAATATGCCCTTTACTAATTTATATCCTGGTAAATTTACGCCAGATTCAAGTTGCTGTATCAATTTACTTAATTCTACATCTTTCCTTTGATGTTCATACACCGAAACATTTGCAAATGGAAGACTCCATAAATTAACCTTACAATAATTTATTACCTGCTCTGACCAAGGTTGTTCCAGTTCTACTGGTTCAAAATTTTCCGTATCATGGATTCTAGAAATAAAATCTGAAGGAAGATTTAAAATTCCAGGTACATGTTTTATCTCGAAATTAAATCCAAATAATCGATATAATAAGCTGCCATATTTATTTATCTTTCTAATTTTTCTAATCGCATAAGCGAGACCTTGATTATCAATTCGTAACTCAAATTTAGAATGCAAGTATGGCTTAAATGTTTCCATCGATTCCACAGCCGCCTGAAGTTCGAGAACATATATTGGTTTATTAAAATCATGATTTCTAAGCTTTCTCGAAAAATACATAATAGGTCTGAGAACCCCTGAATCATCATATTGTTCTAACGTCCCTCCTAAACTTCGAGTACAAGCATCAGACGACACAATGAACTTTTTATTTAAATCTGGCAAACGAAGAACTATATGAGTCTCGAATATTTCTTTAATTTTCTTAAGAGCGGCCTCTTGTTGTAAATTCCATTCAAAATTTACCTTAGAAGACCTTAATCTACTAATAGGCTCAACAACTTCTTAAAAATTTAGAATAAATCGAGAATAATAATTCAAAAATGATAACAGAGATAACACTCCCTTTCTAGACTTCGATGGAGGTAACCGACGGATTATTTCCAAACGACTAGGATCCATATACATATCATTCCCTTCAATAATATTGCCCAGGTAAGATAATTTAGTTTGGAATAATGTAGATTTACTAATAGATAAAGTTATACCAGCATCTCGAAATTTACTCAACACCTTTTCTATAAGAATTTTGTGCTGTTCAACTGTCGGCGTAGACAAGGCGACATTATCAAAAAAATATTGTACCCCTTTTGATTTTAACGGATACAAAATATCAGTCATAACCTTAGATAATACATGACTACCACTAGCTAAACCAAATGGTAAGACAGAAAACTCAAACAATCCACGGTGAGTAAGAAAGGCAGTGAATTTAGATGACCTATCAGTCAATTTTACTTGTAGATAAGCCTTCCTGATATCTAAGGACGATCTAATAGCACCATAAGACAATTCAGATAATACTTTTTCTATCCGAGGCGTATACTGTGGGTTAACATGTAATCTTTCATTTATTTTTTGGAAATTAATAACTAAACGCTTATCTCCCGATTTATTGTTCACCAAAAAACAAGATGATGCCCAAGCGGACGTACTAGGACGTATAATACCCTTCTCAAGCCAATCATCTAAAATAACATCCATTTCAATTTGATCACTCCTAGAGAGAGGATATGCTTTTTGCTTAATCGGAGTTTCATCACTTAACTGTATATCATACATTACATTTTTAATACAACCTATGTTATTTGTAAACACATTGGAATACCCAGCTACTAAATTGTCTACATACCTTTGTAAGGAAGCATCTTGCTCCAAAAACTTGGGATCCACCATAATCGGGTTAACAAAAGTATTTGCCTCCTTCCCTGTACTCTCCAAACTCCCGTCAGTTGATTTTTGTGCAGGTTGACGTGCCTCAGAGCCGCCCCTATGTTGTTGTTGTTGTTGTTGGGTATGTTTACGTTGCAGACTAGTACGTTGAAGAACGCTACGCCGCTCCTCCGTCTCATTTCCCTCCTTTCGACCACTATGAAAAACAAAACTGGAAGCAGGATCACTTTCTTCATTTTGAGGGGGAGGAGTATAAGTTAGTGGGACAAATTGTCTTCCTTCTAAAGTCAAAAATAATTTATGAGTAACTAGATCCAAATTGGCTTTCATCTGACAAAGCTCACGTATTCCTATTATAAACACTGGTTTTAAGTTTTCGACAAAAAAAATTTTAAATGGTAAACCTAAAAACGAAACAATTGGAAATATTACAGTCTCACTAAACTCGATGGTTTTATTATCAACACCAATAGCACTGAAATGTTCCTTTCTAATCTGCTATGGACGCGGTTGAGTTTCATTCCACTGGACAAAACGCTGTTTATGTAACATTGAAATAGAGGCACAAGAATCTACAGCCCCAAATTGCCTTTTTCCCATAATAAATCCGCGCATAAAAACAGCAAGAACATTTTTATCGCCATATTCAGTATCAGGTAACTCACTATCAGTCTGTTTATTTACATTAATCACTGACGATATCACTGGTCGCGTCGACTGCACTACTGGCTGAGAGCGTAGAATCCCGGAATTAGGTTTATTCCAAGCTCGGCCCAGAATAGGTTCATTAGCTGTCGAAGCTAATTTTACTTCATATTTTAAGTTACACTGTTTATAAAGATGATTTCCAAAACAACCATAGCACTGTTTGGGTTTCTTTTCTACAACATTTACTGACGTAAGTCCAGCGTAAACTAATAAGTCCCGGCAATGTAGTTCATATCGATCCACAACAGACAACAACTCATCTAAATCATTAGGTAAGTTCCCACGAAAAAGTTCGTAACGAACCTGAGGCCTCATCCCTCGAAGCACAACCCGCAGCACCTTCCTTTCATAATCAAACCTTCCAAACAACAATAAATATGCTTTCCTTACACTATGTATGTATTGCCAAGTATTTTCATGTGGCTGTTGTAATCTGTTAAAAAAACTGTTCTCAATATCCATTTTTCCTAAATCTAACATCAATTCCTCTATAATATTATTACTAATGAATACCTAGTCTGAACTTAACTCGTACAATTCCAATATTTTAGCATGGAATCGAGTGGAAGATTTACCCAAAACCCCCACGATTACAGCATGGATCGGGTACACATACTGATCTATGATATCAAACACCGCACACAAAAATTTAAACAAACTTAAATGATCATTTTCATCGCCAAATGGTATTCGTTTCAAAGCTTCATTAAAATTAACATCAGCTGCATTCACAGTTATTTTGCTCAGATCGCAAAAGAATGGCTTACGAAAATCAGCTGTTCGCTGGCTGAAGTGTTCCCCCACTCTTTTTTTCTTTTTCTTCGAAACCAATGACCTCGTCAGGTGCACTCGTTTGTACAAAAACAGAACAAGTTGATTTGACATGCTTTTCTTTATCGCCTTCAATGCCACCTGCTCCTGCGACCTTGGTAGATAAAGATCGTGAATTAGCTATATCACGATATGACGTAGTGTCCACAACCCTATCGTTTGCGTTAAACATTCTGGATTCAACATTTACGTCATGAACGGGACTACTATCAAAAAATGACAAATCAAGCATAGAATAATCCACAGGATGTTTTATGATTCCAGTATCACCATTTGGAAACGAGTTCAAAACTAACTGAGGCCTAATTGGGCTATCTCCCACACGCTGCATTTTGCTATTAGAAACAAAAATTAACTCACAATTTAATAACTAAATATTACAAAATACGTAACAATTAACACCTCACAACCTGTCATTAAAGAACAGTCTAATATACAGTACGACCAAAATAATTTATTTTACTACCACCAATATAACGTATCGTCACCAAGTCTGAGAATTGAAATTGTATTGTTTTTATTTTCTCCTAATCTAAACAACGGAGGGAGATATGTGCTGGAAAATTTGTGTAATGTTCCTATTTAGATAGGAGCTCGTTACTCGGTACGCATCTCCCACCGGTGAAGACACGCCACATTTGAGAAACAATATATATATATTTAAATTAAGAATAATTGCCAGAAATCCTAAGGACCACCATAAGTTCAGCTTAATTATAAATACCATGTAATCTTCCTTAAAAAATAGGCCAATCGCAAAACCATAAATAGGTCAAGGATATTAATATTACTTTCGTTAAGTAATAAGTCAATGATTTAGAAAGTTCTTTATAACAAAATCAATCGACATTACAAATTTCTTTACAAGTCATTAAACTCGCTGGTACTGATTGGACATATTAAATCAAATGCAAGTGAAATTAATATGAGTCCCAGTAAATCTCAACTTAATTGTTTTCTTCGACAACCAAAAAGATTTGGATAATTGTACCGAGTTTTCAAATATATATATATATATATATATATATATATATATATATATATATATATATATATCGATTACAGGAAGTTATATGTATGGTTAACACACAACCGTCTATATCCCATTTAATCAAACAGTTAAGTTTCCATTAGAACATATATGAATTTGATTTAAATTTAAGAAAATTATTATACAACTCACCAGAATATTAAGTAAATAACAGTCCACACTTTAGAATGTCAAAGTGAATTCACTTGTAATATACACACAACTCTAATAGAATAATTTACTAATTTTCGATAAATAGAGCTTACTATTTCAAGATTTTACCGAGTACATTTCCCGCACACATCTGATGAGAATAACTGAAGTGCTGAGTGAAGTAACAACAATCGCCAATAGAGGCGCTATATTCAAAATTTGACAAAACGAAACAAATTTATCGAAGACTTGAAAAAAAAGTGAAATTATATAGTATCTTACAACTATTTTTTTTTGGTAACTAACGGAGTGACATGTTACAGAGTGGAGTTATATTTAGTTGCGAGGAGTTCGACTGCATCATTTCGACATCACGATCACTCGACCTGATACTGAAATCGCTACTCTTACCTCACTCTAACTTGACGTCATACTCACATT
Organism: Thermobia domestica; assembly: GCF_964235325.1. Taxonomy (NCBI): domain Eukaryota; kingdom Metazoa; phylum Arthropoda; class Insecta; order Zygentoma; family Lepismatidae; genus Thermobia; species Thermobia domestica. Next base: position 104,923,566 of record NC_137457.1, read on the forward strand.
ACCAGTTTGACCTCACGTTCACATCATTTGGACATCACGCTCTCTCGACCCCACATTCACTTCATGCAGTTGTGTTGACCGAACGTGAGTTATCGAACTCCATCATAACCATTCTTCTCATCACCGAGGTCTCGCTTAGGAATGAAGCATAAACGTTGGACGTAAAAACAAGTAAAATAATAATATTTAATGGCATTGCATAACTTTGTTAAATCACATACTAGTATTTAATATAATTATATTATATAATCTAATATATTTTGACATCTATTTCAAAGAACAGATGTATTTAGAAGTGGAACAAATTGAAACTTCATATTTTAGATCGTACACGGAGTCCCGGGTTCGAATGTCATTTGGAGAGCCTTGAAATTTGAATGCATTATGGTTGTTCGGATTCTACCTCGTAGATAGAAAAAAGGGGTAAAATAATGTAATATGTAATATATTATGTAATCTAATATGTTTAGTCTGTCTAATATGTAGACATCATCATTTACGCTCTATTGACATTAATTTGTCTCGCATTGTTATATACGTAATGTGTATTTCTATTTAGCGTGCGAAGTCACTGTAAAACCATAGAACAGCAAACAAGAGCTTCTTATGAAGCACACGGTAGTTCACTACACTGCAAAATGTTATGGACAAAGGATTATCTCTCATCTTTGAATTGACTCAAAACACCAAATGAGTTGTGTTTTATACTTCCGAACTCAGCTATACACAGACATAGGGTGATCAAAGCTTTCGATTGTAGTAGTAGGGCTATAGAATATTTATCACAATAGAAAGTCATATTATTTAATATTTGAAGGATAAAACGAATGCTCATTTTAACTTAACACAAATCTGAAAGGCAGGAGTACGCTGTTAAAATGCTACACTGAGTTATCTAGTTCTTAAAATTGAGCTCAGATTCAGAAGTGAGGTAAATATAAGAACCAATGCTCCTCATTTTCTTAACAAGGGAACATACGTCTCTGTCAAGACGTAAAACATCTTCCATTTTTTAAGTAATCGATTTGGCATTGTTCTTTCATTTGTAATTATCTTCTTTTCGAAAAATAATCACAGCATTGTTACTCTTGAATAAATTGAAAATATATATGCACATGGATGGAATGGAAACATGAGTAGTGGTTTGGATGGATGATGGGTTCTGATGCGCGTAGCCTCAATACTGAAAAAGACAATAGACTTAAATCAATTAATCCATCTAGCTTTTTCCTCAAATAAGCAAATTAATTGTTTTTACTTTTGTTTTGAAAATACATGTTCTAGGGTCTATACTGAAATACGATGAATTACTCCATATATTGAAGATACTATAAGAACTCGTGTGTGTTGAAGTTGAAGCGATTCTTTTCTTCCACGTTGCTTGTGTACTTTGCATTCATCCAACACGTACATAAGAGGTCGCCGGCCACAACACAAGATAAAATTCCGAGTTTCCGCTCCATGATCATGACACCCTGGCTATTAGCGGTAGGACAGCAAATGCATAATAATCAATTGTATTTTTGCATTCCACAGTTCCAAGCTTTTAACTTTAACTATGAATGAATTTCCTCACCTATTCTCTCAGTGTTATGATCTGTGTTTCCATACTTTTTCTCTTTCTTCAAGAAAATTGTTCAATGGAATTGGTACCAAAGCGAAAGACCTTGGTCTCTTTGTTTAACTTGCTAATCTATGGAAGTATAAAACATACTGTTTCTTTATCAGTGCTGTCCTCTGCCCACTCATTTCCCATCCTACATCCAACACAAGCAACGAAAACGATTCATTTGTGCTCAATTTGTTATAATTCGTTCCACAACAGGGACGGATCGGTCAACTGCTACCATGCAAACGCAGGGTGGGTCCATCCAACTCTAGTAGAGGTGGGCCCCAATGAACCTCAGACAGTAAACCACCATGAAAATTGTTTCTAGCTAACTCATATCTGCATAATAATTAAGTTAAATTTTCGAGGCAGATCGTATTCTTGTTTACATATATCTACATCAGAAGATTCCATAGACAATGGGGCCCTCGGACAATGCTGGGTTTAGTGCCGCAGTAGTTGTTGTCATTTCTTTTAGAAAGATACACTTAATTTTTAAACCATCGCCTACTCGTTGATTTACAAGCCGGCGATGTTTTAAATTAAAAAAATCTTCCTAGTTACTGTTATAGTGGAATGGCGGAGTGCTTTTGAGCTTCATTGATTGTTGGACTACGGCTTAGAAGAAATATATGTATGTATGTTTTTAGGGGTGAGGTGGGGTTATATTTCGATAGTTTATGTTCTAAATGAAAAGCGAAAGAAATGAAGTCACCACATTCCAAGATTTTTGAGTATAACAGTGTATATGAGTGTTATTCCCCTTTTTCCCGTTCCTTCCTTATGTTTTATTTTTCACCCTTTCTCATATTAAAGAGTACTTTTAATTCAGACAGCTATAAGTTCATTACCGAAACACCAGATACGTCTTTCTGGTCGTGGAAGACAGATGACAATGTGTTCTATTCAATATGGATTATATAGTAATGACGGTAAGATTAATGTAAACGCTAAGATAAAACATAAAAGAAGTGCGAATAACAGAGACGATAACGAAAACTGAATCACAAAAAGCTGCAACTAACCCATGCAACGTTGTTTTCTTTTTAAACTGAAACCCCAGGAAAGAATGGAACGTGATTTCACATATTCGACTAATTCAGAACGGCAGCCAGATATGATATTTTTCCTTTTGTGTGTGTGTGTTTATAATGTATGCGCTGTTTCTATAATTTCAGTCATTATTAGCTTATCTTTTACGCCCACATTTTTACTTGATATTATATTAACAAGCGAAAAATCGAGATAATTGTTTGGAGTCCGCAGCCGGCTCAGTAAGCGTTGGTATAACTCCTGAATGCACAACACGCTTATGCTGACGAATCAATGTTTAAATCGTGTGATTCTTAACTTCCTTTAGTTATTGAACTGAGCGAGCGTTCTATGACCACTCAATGTGTGTTTTTAAATAGAACTTGTCCGAGGTCTTTCCACGTATTGTGAGCAAACTAGGCAGAGTGATAGTGGGTGTAACCATCTAGGTTTTAAAGCGTGATTATGGCGATGTCTTGAACAATGAGAGGTGTTTTTTCGTGATAATGGAACAGACAACTTTGGGCCGAGATCTTTCGACCTACGGTGACCAAACTTCGCAGGGTGATACTGGCCAAGCCGACTAGGTTTTACCGTGCCAAACATATAACCGGGAGGGAAATCTGTAGTAAGTATATGTCAGTCGTAATAATAGCAAGCTTTATGAATACTAATTACAATACGCAGTAGCTTTCAATTCTTTTTAGTCCTAACAGCCGCCTTCCGCCATCTAGTGGCATGCTTACCCAACAAATTTACTAAATATTAGGTTAGGTTTTTGGTTGGTATACATCTACTTTATTTAGAAGTAAAATTTAGGTTATTTGAAATAAGATCGGATTTACGAGGAAAGAAAGAAACTATTACTAGAAGCGCATTTATTATTGTTTCAAAGTTAAGTTTTGATTAGTTTTTATTTAATAAGAATGTGGGCTAAAGCGACTAATCTTTGTGCTTTACCAAAATTGATATTTTTTATTTAAAAATTGTTTAAATTCTTTGCTTAAGTAACTGAAAACACCAAATCCAAATTCTTATGTTAGTTTGCAATGAAATTCTATATTCCAATTAATGTATACACGTAAGGAGTTAGAATTAAAATGCGTAAATGTATAATCATTAATGCATATTTTAATGATTAAGTTTTTATTTATTAATTAGAAAAACTGATGTTTGATAAACAAGAAAATACATTTTTTAGCCTATGAATAAATTGTACCCTCATTTTAGTCTAGCGTGGGAATGGGGAGGAAGTAAGGGAAAGGGAATTCGAGCGGATGATTTAGGGTCATATCCGCACTCAAAGAGGGAGCTCTTTTCTCGGTCATTAATAACTTTCTTGGAAAGAAGAGTTGAAATAGCTATACCAATTAAACAAATAATTATAGTGAATAGACCGGTTGTTAAAACTGTATTAACTGCCTATTTCATTTAAATGATCCCTTTGATTGGAAGTCAAATATACTATATGTATTAAATAGGCTAACGTCCTCATCAATAAATAGAAATTTAAAGTTATAATCATACTATGTCCACATAGTGTCAGGATCAGGCGGCGGCCTCAAATCCGAAATGGTGAGTAAGAGAAAAGTGTGATAGAAGATGACCAAATAGACAGGTGGCTAGAAATGTAGAACCAACAATAACGTGGAGACCATGGGAGCCAGTTGCTATGAAGACCGTTGAGCCATAGACAGCGTCTGCGATTGTGAATGGGGCTTCATAATATTCATATGCTTGTAGAGCAGTGAAGTATAGACTTAAAAGGATTGTAAGTAGTAGACCTTGAGTGGCTTGGGTGTGATTGGCTTCTATTAATCTGTGATGGGCTCTTGTTACAGTAACTCATGAAGGTAGTAAAATTGAAGTATTGAGAAGAGGGATTTGTATTGGATTGAATGGTACAATTCCTGCTGGGGGCCAGAATGAGCCAATTTCTACAGTTGGTGCTAATCTACTATGGAAGAAGGCTCAAAAAATGAAACAAAAAAGAATACTTCGGAAAAAATAAATAAAATTATACCCCTTCGAAGGCCTAATGTTACTTGTATGGTGTGCAGCCCTTGATATGTTCCTTCTCGAGTTACGTCTCGCCATGACTGAATTATAGTTAATAATGTGATTAGTATACCGAGGAAGAATAAGGAGGGGTCGTATTGCTGAAATCACTTAGTGAGGCTTGTAGTTGTAATTAAGGCCCCTATAGCTTCAGTAAGAGGTCAGGAGCTTTTTTCAACAAGGTGGTAAGGGTGATTTGGTTTTGCTGACATAAGTAACTTCTCTTGAGTATAGTGTGACTAAGACTGCAAATACATAGGTTTGAATTACTGCGACGGGAAATTCTAATATTAGTTGGGTAATTTGACCAATTATTAATAATGAAAGCATGGATAGAGATGAAGAAGGTTCTGTTTACCTAGTAAGGTTAGGAGGAGATGACCTGCAATTATGTTTGTTATTAGTCGTACAGCTAAGGTTCCGGGGCGAATGATGTTACTAATTATTTCAATACATACTAAGAATGGTATAAGAGGGGCCGGAGTTCCAGAAGGAACAAGGTGAGCAAATATTTGTTAAGTGTGGTTAATTCAGTCGTAGATTATAAAACTTATTCATAGGGGAAGAGGTAAGGTTAATGCAAAGGCTAACTGACTAGAGCTGGTAAATACATAGGGGAATAGTCCTATAAAGTTATTGAACAAGATGAAGGAGAATAGGGAAATAAATAGGAAGGTTCTTCCCTTTGGACTAGTAGGGCTGGGAATGCTTTTGAATTCCTTGTGAAGAGTTAAAGCAATTTTATTTCATAGAAGATTGATCGTCCGGGCAGGAATCAGAATGGGATTGGAATAATTAGAAGTCTTCTTACTGTTCTAAGTCAATTGAATGATATGTTTATAATTGAAGTAGACGGATCAAAGGTTGAAAGAAAGTTTGTTGTCATTTTCAGTTTATAATTGTTTTCTTGATGTTAGTACTGTCTAAAGTAGGACAAGGTGTGTCTGAATTAAAATATATAATCTATGCATATAGTAGGTAACTTAAAGAGAATATAATAAATAATATGAGCCATTCAAGGGGAATATCTGAGGAATTGAATGGTAATTTAAGCTTGACATGCTTACGTTATAATTTAACTATTTTCCCATTGAAAGTAATTGCTATTTCACTATCTTTTGGTTTAACAGATCGTTGCTTACTTTCAGCCCTCCAATGAAAGTTCTAGCATTATTTTTGTTATTCAGTTAATAAATACTGAATGAGGGCAGGCTTCAACAACAATTGGCATAAAGCTGTAATTTGCTCCACAGATTTCTAACCACTGACCGGTGCAAGGTCCAAGGATGATGCTAACCCAGGATTTTGCACCGTGAGGCTTCGTACAAGATCCACTTCTCATCAACCCTCTTACCATCACATATTAACACCCTCTGTAGAAATGGCTTCTTAATCATACGACATAGCAAAGGAATCCAGTGCCTGCTCGCGTTGGCTTCTAGCCGGGGATCAAATCATGTGGGATCAATCGACCCACCATCAGTGCTTCCCAAGTTTACGGGGGTGGAGCCGAATGGTTTCTCTACTCACACTGAATCGTAGTCCCAGTTTTTCACGTGTTTGGACACTTTTCACCTCCATTCACGTTTAAATGTTTTCATTTTATACCTTGTTTGTTCTTCCGGCACGTGGCACGTCTTGGTGTCTTCGTCTATATCCTTAACCCATATCTTCCCACATTATACATTTTCTTGATCTGTTGTAGTTTTTCGCTATAATTAGTCTATTTGGAGTTCAAGTAATACCAAGAAAGCTACAATTCATTTTTCTGACCTGTGGCAGTAGACCTCTCCAAAAATGGGGCAGTGGGCACCGGAAGGTAGGTGACATGAGAAGTACTAATGAAGCCTAACTGCACTCTTAGTATATATTTACAAGCAAACAAAAAGCAAATTTGAACCTTTTCCTTTATTTAGCACTTTATTTCTTATATTTTAAGAACTTTAGTAAAAATATTACTCAGCGAGAAAAATTGTATATGCAGTATATACATGTATGTGTATATAAATTAGTGAGAATATATAAAATATATAAATATAATTTCAGAATATATAAAATCGTTGCAAATACCCACTACTAAATAAAGTAATTAACTGATACATTTCTGTAAGCAGACCAGTGGCGGAACTAGCCCACGGCAGGGGGGACCTAGGCCCCTCAATGTTTTGAGTAACAAAAGTAACTGAAATTATTATTTATATGGCGGAAAATTTTATTTAGTAATTAGCATGAAGTCTGAGATTACACCTTACACATGCTATAGCAATATTTTGTGGTATTCTCCACACAATTTTTGCGTTGAACTTTTACCTATTGCGTGTCCGACAATATCTAGCCAAACGCAGTCAGGAATACGCTTGTTTGTTGCCATCCGGGCTTCTTCCTATAGGTAATCTTTTTGTGTATGTTAACAGATATGATTAGATAACTGTTTTTGTAAATGTTAAAAACGTCCGTGCTGTTGCTTTGCCTTCCCATATGTTTTAACTTGTGTAAATGATTCGCGTTGCATATCGTTGCATTGAGAGGGTACAGTTGAAATTGCTGAGATAATTCTTTAATGCGAATGTGGACTCTGAAAACAATATTTTCATCTAACGTATAAACACCCATATCAACATATGTATACTGCAGTATAAGTTGGTTAACCTATATCAACTTTTCTTTTTATTGCGTCAGTCTAACGATTTGTTTTCCCTAATAGAGATACACCTATCTTATTTATAGCAGAATTAAAAATGCTATTATATATGTGACTAACAATTGTTAGACCTGATATTATGTCTGATTATATTAGCAACTTAGCATTTTCTTCATTTTTGTGGTTTCTTTAGAGTTAAACAAGTAAAGGGTTGTAACGGAATAAGACAATATGGAACATAATGGGTGTTATTCCATAGCGCTTTGCGTGATTTGTCGGTTGTGTTTTTGTTTGCGGAATCGTAGTGGACACAAGTATTATAATTGTTTTTCATTGTTTTAGATGTGCTGCAACACGCAAATCTTGCTTTGAGTGATAAATAATGTTGTCTATTATTTCGTATGTGTGTGTTTGTGTGTGTGCTTGTGTGCATAAAGTTATCCTTAACGTAGGTAATGCAGATACAAGAAGCAAATATTGTAAATATTATTTTCTTTTTACATCAGATTTACAACTATCGTGTACACTAACAAGTTCTGTAGGCTATACTCACACCATGCCTACATTTCCCATTTCCGCATTGGGGCGTCTGAGTTTTATGTTAGTTTACAACAAAAGCAATAATATTCGTAGAATATATATATTGTTTTTGAATATGAAAAGACCTAATACAATGAGTAATTGAAATTGATCAAATTTAAAATACTAAAATATAGGAAAAACTAACATTTCCCGACTGAATATATTGCTGTGTTTCCTTCAAAGTCACTGCCTTCCACAAGTACTAAATAAACAATTTTGAAACAGAAGTTGTAGGTGTTGTGTTGGCTCATACTAAACTCATCGAACACTAATATAACATAATAGGTAAAATAAAAATATGAAATGTAGAGCGCCCATTTTCCGTGCTATGAGAAGATATTGGTTAAACTTGTTAAACAACCCCCAAATTGTCCTCGTGGTCTCGATACCGTCTCTAAAGTATTGCATTTATTTCACAACGTTGTAGTAACAATTGTTACGAATTAAATCACTCATCATATTGTAATCTCAGATATGAGAAACGATTTCCGTTTCGCGGTGAGAGACATGACAAGGAAAATAACGCTATAAATAATATAAATTAATGAGATTTTAGCCTATGAACTTGTTGAATATAATCCAAGAGCAATGGGTAATGGATTCTTTGCATAATATAGGCCTACCAATACTTTTTTAGAGCAAACAGGGAGACTAGAGTGTAGCCCTCATGGTGTGAGACAGATGAGCTAAAGGAAAAATATGTTTAACAATTTAATTGAAAATAAGTAAAATTAGAACGACAAGAAATCCAACATAATTCAGCACTTAGATGTATGACGTATATATATATATAACATAATTTACTAAATCTGTTTGATAAATTTTAACATAATGTTATGCTAGTTTATCACACATCAAAATAAGGGAAAAGTTCATATGGACCTGCCACATTTCATCAGGCCTATATCGAATTCCAGAAATTATGGATGGTGGTCCTTATCAACGTAAAGGAATTCAGGCATACGAAATCAAAAAAATGCATATTTCATTAATTTTCAGTGGTGTACACAGAATATTCCATTCAAGGAGAAATTCCCAGACATGCCATCAACCGAATATTGAGATATGCTTTATGTTTTGTCCAAAGTAGGCAAAAGATAAGGCTTGATAGCAGTGAACAGGAATCCTTTGGCGCGATGTCGGAAGTGTTAAGGATCGCTAGCAGCACGGTTTCTCGTACTCACGAAAATACATGCTACAATGGTTTCTTTCACGTTTATAAGTGAAGAAAACCTGAAATATGCCGTGACGAACACCTTGCATAACACATTATTCAGAACACCAGAAAACATGGAGCGCCCGGTTCCTAACACTTCCGACTTCCCTACGAAGCATTGAATGTTCATTGTTGTCAAGGTTTCCTTGTGCCTACTTTGGACCCTCCTTGAAATCTGAGACATCTGAAAACTCTATTGAGAGCATATCTGAAAATTACACCCTGAAGGGAATACCCCCTATACCTATTGAAAATTGACGAAATACGCACTTTTGGATCGTGTATACGCTGATAAGCACCACCATCCACAGATTCTGGAATTCGAAATAGCGCATGTTGATTTTGGCTTTCTCGCGGTTTTTGACAGCCAAAGCTCTGAAACTATGCACTTTTCGCCGTAGATCCATATTATTTGTTTCTCTTATTTTGATGTAAAGAATTCCCTTTTACGGGTAGTCGGTATAGTTAATTAACACCCTGCATATATATATATATATATATATATATATATATATATATATATATATATATATATATATATATAGCAACACACCGATGATGTTGGTACTTTACTTTCAACAGTAAACGTTCTTAGTGCAGCGTACACTACCGCAAATGCATGTCCTGAGTTTTACAATAATTGAGATCACTCAGGAGAAAGATAATTGTGTTCTGATACCCTGTTAGTAATTTTCAGGAAACCTACGGTATGTACGATTCCACCTGGAGATTATTTAAGAAAAGTTGATAAATGAGTTTAAAGAGTATGATAAAAATGCTGATGATTTCAATGATTCCTTAAACAAAACAAGGACCTGACTGGAAATCGGAGCCTCATTTGTTTCACATATGGGCTACATGATGTGTTTTTTATCATTGTTTTTTCTAGAATTTTAAATCATACATATTATAGAGTATATTATCATACAAACATTTTAATTTTGCTCTTTCTCTTTCACACATCTACATTCTCTAACTGAAGATGGTCACATAGTAAATTTGGAATGTATAAAGGTCTAGATTATATTTGGTCTCGAAAGCACGTTCTAGTCCTAGTACAAAAGAATTATATGTTTTTTAAAATAAGTCTGCTTGGCAATAAATCCACATAATTTTGTCAATATATGCAAATTTGCTTACTGTCTCAATCTTCCCTTGCGCATGTCTCAGACCTCCCTAGCTTAGGGAGTTTTGAGACATTTCGGACAGTGTCAGAAAAATGTGAATTATTTTCTTCGTAACGCAAAACGGAACTCAATAAAATTTACTTATATAGCTGAAACTTCAAACTAACACAAGGCAAAAATTCATGTAAGTATCGTTCATGGTTACAAGGGAAAAAATCTTATGCGAATTTTGTCTCATACCTCCCTAGTCTCCCCACAAATTTTGTCTCATACCTCCCTAGTCTCCCCCCATAGACATTTTAAGATTTTCGCTTTTGCGAGACGTTAGCAGCAAAACTTTAAAATCGCTATAAAATCTTTTTATCCAGAACTATTGGTCTAACCTACCAGGAACTCTAGAACTCTTTGAGTGCTACTCAGAACTCCAAAAAATATAGAGATTTTAAAATTTTTGGTTTTGCGTAAAGTTAGCACCGAAACTTTAAAATCGCTATAAAATCTTTATTTACCCAGAACTTTTGGTCTAACCTAGCAACAACTCTAGAACTCTTTGAGTGCTACTTAAAACTCTAAAAAATATCGATTTATTATACTTTTGGTCGCTAACTTCACGGGGGTAAAATAAGGGTCACGTGAAACCATCAAAGAGGGTATATGTGATGTCATAGAGAAGATTTGATTTGATAGTTGGTTTTGATATAGTGAATTCTAATAAATTTTGTTGTTTCACAAATATAAACTTATATTCGAACTGAACTTGGGAGATGTGCTTTGATTATAGAGGAGGAAGGAGCTCATTATACGACAAGTAAGTAATTTATATATATTCATGTTCATGAAGTGTATTTTAATTAGGAAGCGAGAGCTCTAGGTTGCACTCATTGTAGGAATTATCCAAATCATTTTAGATATTCGTCAACTGATAGCTCATTAAGCTAATATATGTGGTTTCAAGAACGTGAAACACATTATTTCCTTATATTTTGATGACAGGGTTCCATTCTCTTTCACGGGACATGGATACACTTCTAAAATGTGCAAAGGGTACATAGGAGCTCGTTAAATTTGGTAATTGTTAAAACATAAAATTAGTTAAATGATCGGCGGCAATCACAATCATAAATCATTTTTGTTGTTTGGCTTATCCTCTTTTTGGGGTTAAACAATTGTTGTAATATTCCCATTAATATGTGGGACGATATTGGCTTAATTTAAATTCTTGAATTAGGCGTAACTACAACATATGAATTTACGGCTGTGTACGGGGTCATTTTTCTTTTTATATACTATGGGTACAAAGGTACAAATTTTAAATTTTCAAATTTATACTTGAAACTTTGGGAGCAGGTCGAAACTACTACAGCCGAAACTCCCACACTCAGAAAATGCCAAAACACAAGCACAAACGGTTATGACTCCCACAAAAATGGACAAATCTCCCAAATTCCCGAACCGTCATAACCCCCATGGCCAAAAACACCCACACTCAGAAAATGTCAAAATGCGCACACAATCAGGCATAACTCCCACACAAATGGTGAAATCTCCAAAATGCACGAACGAACATAACTCCCACAGCCAAACTCCCACACAGGTAAGCGGTCATAACCCCGAAGGGCCATTACACCCAAACAAATGGACAAAACTCACACACATAGCAATGGTCATAATCCCCACATAAATAGACAAAAACTGCCAAACAAATTGACAAAACTCCCATACGCAGAAACTGTCACAACCGCTACACAAATGTACAAAACTCCCATAACTAAAACTCTAACACTCTAGAAATGTCAAGACGCCAACTCAGTTGGTCATAACTCCCACTCAAATGCACAAATCTCCCAAATACACACCGATTCGTTCCCTTTAAACCACTTTGATCATACTGTTCTCAAATGAGGAAAGCAAACTTAAACTACGATTTCGTAAAATCTCCTGTGTTTGGAACATATACATAGGCCTATATTAAAGTGTCCACTAATTTTGGTTATTTCGTGTTGCACTACGCACAACCCATGTATTATTTGTGACCATAAACACGCATTCGTGAAATAGCAGCTCTCTAACCCGTGCCGACTTGAAGACCTAATCAATAAATGATATTCCCACATTATAATATAATTTAGAATTTCCAACCGCGATAACCGAGAGAATAAAAAAGACAGACAAACGAAACTTTGCACGAGGCAACTAGAGACAGGATGACATCTATCTGTGTATTGAAGAACATCGCCCTATTCAGCAGGATATATCATAACAACCTGGTTAAAATATGAAAACAGCGTGCAATTTTCTTGGGTTTATGTACTAGTGAGTTTTTGAGGTCACTGATAACGAAGATTACGTCAAGAGTAAACAAGAGCCGTTTTCCAGACCTTTTACAAACCTTAATTCTCAGCTTTGGCAAGATACCGAATATGTCTGACAGTGCGTAACTCACTGATCTCAAGTAGCCATTATACTACTCCTCATCCTCCTCCGGCTAGCATTATATTTTTTAAACCATACAGCACTAGTTAACTTTTTCGAGTTATTGTATCTTATCCAAACTGAACTTTTACCATCTAATGGTGGCAACAGTGTTCACCTGACTCTTCTAGACTTAGAGTCAGCATAAACAGTTCTTTTCACTATTGAATTTAAAGAGTATTAAATGTTAGTACCTCACTCTCTTTATGAGCCAACTGTGTTGGCAAATATTTCACGTAATTTCTCGAAAAGTTTGCATCACTGATCTGCATTTACAATCTCATTTGTATTTATTTTTGTTGCTGCTTCCAATGATGATATCGAATTCAGGTCATTTAATTTACAAAAATAGAACTTTCTCTTGGGTTGGCAACACTATTCTTCAATACACGTACAGATGTCGCCCTGTATCTTGTTGCTTCGTCCAAAGTTTCGTTTCTCTGTCGCTTTTAGTATCTCCGTTATTACGGTTGGAAATTCAAAATTATATTATAATGTGGGAACGTAGTTTTATGATTTTGTGGTCAAGTCGGCACTGGTAAACGTTCCCGTATATTGCTGCTATTTCACGAATGGGAGTTTACGGTCACATAGAATACATTTGGTGGTTATGCGTATCACAATACGAAATTACCCAAAATAAGGGACACCCTAATATATATATAGCACATATAGGGTGTTTCAAAAAACACCGATAACTTTTGGGAGGTGATTTCTGACACCAAGGTAAGACAAAAAGTATAGAATAACCTAGGTGCACAAATGCTTCGTTTCTTTCTAGGGATGATTCCATACCGGGACAAAGTACCTGGAAAAACCTATTTATCGTCTGAAAGCTCTTGTCGTGAGAAGTACGAAACCGTTTTCAAATCACGGGCAAACTCGAAATTTGACCCTGTAAGTTGCCGATTTGTTGGTGTTTGTGACTTTATGTATGGCTTATTCGATAGAATAGAAATGAATGTTAAGTTGTATCATGCGTAAGCGCCTGAGCGCATCATCTTCTTTTTCGGCTAATTGCTAGAACGTGACTTGGGCAAGAGTTTGATAGTAACACTTTCCACCCAAAAGTATACATTTGCTCAGTGTTAAAAACTAGCTGTAAATACAACGTGAAAGATGGTTTCTGTACCACTGGATGTATATCCATGAAATGTAGCATAAACATCGTTAGTCATTGGAGGAAATATACTATAGACATATTCCTGTCCCAATTACTCCAGTTTGTCAATGTTGCCAACGAACTGTACCAATGAGAAGTCGTAAAACATGTTCCGTACGATGTGACGTTTATACGCCAAGCATGCGAGAAACATCACACTACACTATAGCAAAAATTCATTGGGTATTACCGTCTCCCAACCATCCTAGGTTATCGGTGTTTTGAACCATTGTAAAATACATTTTCTCGAAAGGTTGCCTCACCATCTCATAACGAAGCACCTGTGACCAGATGTATGCATGACTCATCCAACCCTACCTTTCTGCACGAGCTTCTAACCAGTACCACTCGTTGGTGCATGGTAAACAGTCATGTTCCATGATATATGTTCAGCCACATGGTCACATTATTAGGCAATATAAAAATACCGCCAAGCTCGTAAACTGCTATTTGAACTTTCATATTAAAAACGTTAGCAATACTGACATACAGGTGCTTGGGGAATGGTACCAACCACAGTATGTTTTTTGTTTTGCCGAATGATGTTTATTTCAACTTTTGTCTCTATGTTTCCGATAGTCAGGGAAACTTTCAAGAAAATATAGTTTAGAATGGTTGGAAACACTGACAATATGAATGCTTATGGGTTTACACTAACATACTACAAACTAGTGTGGGTTGCAGTCTAATTATTTCCGCCAATGCTGTCGATTTTATGTGAAAACATTGAATGTTCGTATTGATTGGCAACACTGTCAAACTGTTTTTTTGGGGCAACACTCTCATATTTGTTCGATGGCACACCATTTGCATCCTTATGATTTTTGCACTTGGTTGGCAATACTGACAACCTAGTATAGTTGGAAGACGGTAATACTCAAGGCCTTTTTGCTATAGCCTTGTGTGACCTTTCTTCTAAGTATGGCGCATAAAAGTTTCGTTGTAGGGAGCCTGTTTTACACCTTCTCATTTTTACACAAAATGGTTCGCATCACTGGCAAACTGGAGTATCTGGGAGAGGAATACGTCCAGAGTGTATTTTCTTCAGTGACTAACAACGTTTATTCTAGTTTTCATGGATATACATCCAGTGGTACAGAAACCTTCTTCCACATTGTATTTACAGTTCCTTTTCAGCATTGACCAAATGGGTGCGTCAGGGTGCAAAGTGATATTATCAGATCCTTACCCGAATCACGTTCTAGTAATGAGCTAAAAAAGACCTCGGTGGGCTCAGGTAACATTCATTTTTATTCTGTCGAATACACCTTACATAGGGTCACAAAATCAAGAAAGCGGATCCTTATAGGGTCAAGTTGCGAGTTTGCCCGTAATTGGAAAACTGTTTCGTAGTTTTCATGGCAAGAGCTATCAGACGGTATATAGGTTTCCTTCAGGTACTTGGTCCCGGTATGGAATCATCCCTAGTTAGTTATAAGCTACGAAAATATTTACAAAAATTAAACTGAAAGGTCCATATCTTCAAAACCTATGGGATATAACGCAGTCGGGTCAAGACTTGTTAGGAACTAATATGTGCTCTATCCAAACATCCATGTTTGAGAATCCTAACGTACTAATGGAATAATTTTTATAAAGGACATTTGGCTAACAAACAATTTGAAATACTCACCAACTACCTGTATAAAGGTTGTTTCGAAAGTATCGCAGGATTTTGAAACATGGGCATTTGGATAGGGCACATACTATTTCCTGAGTGAAGTCTTGGCCCGACCACGGTACATAGCTCCAAAACTATGGATCTTTAAATTTCACTTTTCATATTTTCGGCAGCATATAACTCCGAAAAAAGCATTTGTGCACCCAGGTTGGTCTATACTTTTTGTCTTATCTTGGCGTTAGAAATCACCTTCCAAACGATGTCGGTGTTGTTTTGAAAAATGAAGTTACGTTTTATTTGCATACGAAATAATGTTTTGCTCTTGAGAGGTAATTACCACCCCTGTAAATTACATTCAATGTAGGGCTATTGACGCTTAAAAAGTAACTGAGCTGTTCTGCAACCCATGCAACAGGAAATAATTACCATCCGGAAACTTATACTGTTACCACTTAAAATCACTCGCTTTCCTCAATTGCGGATAGAGGATACTGAAAGATGTTTTCACCTTCAATTCTAAAGTGCATTCTCTACTCAGATTCAGCTTAGCATTGAGGAAAACAGATGGCGCTACATCTAGTTACTGATTTTTATAACTGTTTACAGGAGATTCCAAACGTGCAGTAATAATTACAGTATTAATATTTATGATAATTGTCCTGGGACATATTACTTTCCTGCCTTCTGGGTCGGCGTCTCATTCTTGCTCTCTTAGTTAGAATGAATTTGCAGCATTATCTACCACAATACGACCTAAAGCATGTGTATCTACCAGATCTCCTACAATAAGTTTTCAACTGACATACCATTGCAGCGTCTGCTTTCTTTCGAGCATCTGCTGATCATACTTTAGAACCAAATAATTCTCTAACCATAGCAATTCAACCCGAAACTATTAGTAATGCACTTATAGGGAAACGGAATACTGCACCAACCTTTGACTGTGTTACATATGTTCTCGTCAAACAGGCGTCTCATTCTTTCCTCCTCGTTCTTAGCAGCATTTATAACTTTATTTTACGAACTGGATTTTTCCGCTCGACTGGAAGTACTCCAAATTTCTTCTTTTCCCTAAACAAAATAAACCTACATGATAAGTCACATCGTACCGTCCTATTCACCTCACAAGTTGTCCCTGCAATATCTTGAAAAGAATACTTGTACGTCGCAAGCACGACCATCTCAACTCACATAACCTTATTCCAATTCATCAAGCTGGATTTAGACGATGTCTAAATCAATTATTCCGTCTCACCACAGCAATATATAATCAGTTTAACACACAATATCCTTCTTTCCTTGTAACGTTTGATCTAGAAAAAGCTTTCGACAAAGTTTGGTACTCTGGCTTACTATACAAACTTCGTAACTACTTTCTAGCAAACTCCTACATACGATTCCTCCATTCCTTCTTATTAGGGCGAATAATTTATATCTCGATCAATGGAACGCTATCTCATCTCATCTTCCTACAATCTGGGGTACCGCAAGGCTCATCTTTTGTCTCTTTCTATACTTATTATATGTAGCGGACATAGTCGTTCCTAATACCATCTCAATATTCCAGTTTGCAGACGACACAGCAGTTTTCACAACTGCATTTACTGTACGATCTCTTAATAAAAGCTTGCAAGCAGCTAATGACGCATTCATGAGTTTGGGTGATATATGGAGGTTGAACATTAACTCTTCAAAACAAGCCATGGTTTTCTTGCCACGTAGACGCCGCTCTCGAATACATTGAAATCCGAATCTACTTTGTCTTCAGGTTGACATTTCTACATTCCTGTTCCCGTGTCAACCACTATTACGTATCTCTGTGTCATTTTGACACTCATCTTACATGGACTCCACATCTTAACAAACTCATAGGTCCAGCACAAACCCAGTTAATCTCCTGAAAGGACTAGTTGGCATAATCTGGTGGCTTCGAGCACGATATATATAATCAGTATATCTAAAACATTCATGCGGAATACGTGAACATATGGACATAAACTTGGATATCTGCACCGTTAAAATTCTACCAAAAACTTGTTATCGTCGAGCGCCATGCTATGCTCCTAGTGCTATGCTAAGTCTGCCTCATCCAACAAGACTACTTTATGAGATGATCGACGTTCGACCATTACTAAATCATCTTGAACAACTTCGTATACGTTACATCTGCAAACGAGGTACTCAGCACCTGATGCTTGTAATCCTCCGCCACGGCCGTAATAACAATGCACCGCCCAATTAATTTAGTCGCAAGTTGTGTCCTATCCAATTGGCCTTTCTACGTTGGATAGTTGCTGGAAGTGTCCTTTTCTCTCTTATACGCTTTTCGTTGCTCTTTCTGTTCATTTTATATTCCCCATCTTCTTCCTACACCACATTTCGAAGCTCTCTAAATATACCTTCTCTAACTTTCGTAATGTTCAAGTCTCTGAACCATACGGACTAAATATATGCATTTGACCTAATTCTTCTTAAGTGCAATATTAAGCCTGCCAGTTAAGATTGATCTTTCGTGTTGAACACTTCTTTAGATATGGCAATTCTTGACCTGATCTCGTTGCTGCAGTAAGCATGTCGCATGTTTTCTAAAACTACTTGAAAGGTATGAGAAAAGTCTTCGGGTCTCATACTAAACGAAGGGAAAATCACAACCTGCACGTCCATGCGGAAGAAAGCGGGCAACGTTATTGGTGGCTTACGTAGGTGAAGATCGACCGACTCCCGAGATAAGGATTAAGCTTTTCTCAATTGCCAACGGCCTTTTCGGACGGCAGATGAGCGCTTGGAAGCCAGGCACCTTCTTGTTCTTATGAGGGAAAACTATCCTAAATGGCGGATTAGGGTCAACAAGAGGGTCAACGGCATGGAGATGTGGAAAGGAAATTGGAATACTGCCACATTATATTTCTCCCAGAAAGGAGGAAGGGGAGAATAAATAAATATGATGGTTCTCCCTGAGGTAAAAATTTCCGGAAGTAAAGTAGTCCCCATTGGGATCTCTGGGTGCGCCCTACGCCGGGAAGAATCACCAGAGGAGAAAATAATAACTTTAATTTCAGCATGGTAACCTGGTACGTGCGAATCCTACGACGTGAGGAAAACTAGAAATTTTACAGTGGAAATGGACAAATTGGAAAGTGAATGTAGTGAGATGGAAAGGAAAAATGAGATACTACCGGGACATTACAGAGTTTATTATTCTTTTGGCAATAAGGCCGAGAAATTTATCGAGATAGCAATGAAGAATGAAGTAGCAGGAAGTGTAATACTGCAGTGATAGCTTGATGTTTCTAAAACTACATGCAAAACCAGTGAATATTGGGAAAATACAAGTGTATATGATGGTAATGAAGTAAGAATTAGGTAGGATCAGATTAATGACATATTGCAACAAGAACAAAGAGATAATGACAACGCAATAATAATGGGAGATTTCAAAAAAGTACTAGAAGAAGGAGCTAAGGATAAGGTAGTGAGACCATTTTGATTATGTAGAAGACGGGAACGAATCAATTGGCTAAGATTATTGTGGCCAACATGATGTGATGGTGATTAGCAAGTGGTTTAAGAAAAAAGAAACAACGCTGAACACGATGAAAAATCCAGGATGTAAAAACGCTAACAAATCGATAACATTATTGTGAAACAAAGTTTAATGAATAATGTAAGAGACGTGAACACATTTCAGGGAGGCTCAGAATCCCATTGTGGCGGAATGCACACCTGGTTAAAGTCTATAAAGAAAAAAGAGAGGAGAAAATTAAAATGGAAATTGGAGCAACTAAGAAAAATCGACGAGGTTGAAGAAAAATTCTGAGAAATTGGCAATATGACTGACAATATAGTTATTTGGGGAAAAGTTTCATAGATGCTATTGTAACTCTCCACACTTAAATTGGCAGGATAGAATGATAACCGAGAAAAGTATGGGTAACAGAACGATGCTTAAGAAGATGTAGGATCGCAGAAGGGCAAAATACACGGACATCAGGGCTACAGAAGGGTGAAAAATGAGTTGAGAAGAGACAAGGACAAAGCCAAAGACAAATAAATGGAGCAAATATGTGCACAAATAATGGAACTTCAACGGCCGCGGCAGATATGATCTGATGTAACAGAAATCACAAGAATTAGGGGGAACAGCTAAGAGAACGCAACGAAAGTTCAGCGTTGAAGAAAAGCAAGGTAATGTAACCACTGACAATCTAAGAATCGTTACCATTTCGGATGAATACTTAAAAATATCTGTATAATCAGGAAAATCTTTCCAACTATATTGCAGTTGAAGGAGTGGAAAAGGTGGATGATTATGATAAAGGACCCAATATAATGAAAAGTGAAGTAGAATAAACAATCAAAGACGTGCGAAGGAGAAAGGCGAGTAGAGACGACGACATGTAAGTAGATTTGCTCAATGGATTAGGAGACATTACAATGAAAGTACTGAACTTTCGTTTTAACAAGAACTACCTGAGAGGAAAATGAACAAAGGATTTTCTTGATGTTGCAATGATTGCATTGGCCAAGAAAAAATGCAATAAAGTGCACCGATCACAGAACTGTTACTCTGATTTCCCGCATTGGAAAGATCATTGCAAGCATATTGAACAGGCGGCTGGAAAGTAAGATATATGCGAGGTAAGAAGATCAATTTGGATTCCGGAAAGGGAAAGGTACCAGATATGCTATATGATAAGTATGATGATTAATGATAATTATATCAGAAAGAATTATTGGTGTAAAGGAAGGTGTTTCTGCTTCATTGACTGGCAGAAAGCTTTCGACCGAGTCAGTTGGGCGAAACTTCTCGAAATAATTAAAGAAATCGGAGTAAACTGGAATGATCGACTACTCTTTGAAAACCTGTTCATAGGACGAGTGAAGTTACGCTTGAATGAAGGAGATACCAATAGTGTGGCGATAAAAGGATTATTATGTAGGAGTGATACAAGGATTATTATGTAGCTCCAATTATTCAACAGTGAATATTTAACCCTTAACTAGTCGCGTGAAAAAAGTTACTTAATTAGTCGCGTGCGGAATTTTGTTCCGCATAATAACTACATAGTAAAACTCGTGTAATATTTGGTTTATTTGAAATCTTTATTTAATTTTAGGTTAAAATATTTGTTCTAATAGGCATCTTAATTTGTTTTATGCTATTGAAGACCTAAACTAATATAAAAATACGTTAGACAAAAATACCTAAACAAAGAAGAAACTATTCTGCTTTTTCTCAAATAACGAGAATAATAACATGTATAGTTAGACCTGATAAGAAATATAGTTTTTATGTACTTTGAAACGTTCATATAAATTATTCTTTTGCCTCTCGCTTTACATATTCATACTACTTACATATCCTCGTCTTCAAGTTCCTCCACTCTATCTTGATGAATACATTATTTGCAATATGTGACAGTTTCTTTATGCACACCGCACACAAATTTTTGACACTTGACACAACAATATTTGGTCTTCCTGTTTTCTTTCCTCGTGCAGAAAGCACAACGCCCTGAAATTGGGACTGGATCAGGCACAGTAGATGGATCTTCTGGTATTCCTGCATACTTTCGGATATTTGATTTTAATTCTCTGGGGAGATATTGCAGACTTACTCTTGCCTTCATGTTGTCCAAGCAAAGATCTTTAGCTAAGACTTTCAGAAAATCTTTCCTGTTCATGTTACTCTGTGTGTTGGACTGAAAAATTATGAAGCTGTTTATACCGGCGATATTCATCAAAGCAAAGAAGACAGCTAGTGGCCATCTATGAGTTCTTCTAGATACAGAATATGTAGCTTTCATTTGGTCTAGCGTATCTACACCTCCTTTTGTTACATTGTAAAAAGTTAACATTTCTGGCTTTTTGGCTTCTCCGGAAGATTCATCAATATCATCAGAAAAGTGCATGGAAGAGATAAGAGTAACCACTCGATTTTTCTTCGGTACATACGAAAGGAGAGTCATATTTTCACCGTAACCAAACAAACTACTGCATTCCTCACGTCGCTTGCCTTCAGTAAATATTGCTGGGATTTCTCTTTTATTCTTCCGCAGAGTGGCAACTAGAGACAGTCCACGTTTTTGTAGTTCTTCAGCCAGTGGTATGGAACTAAACCAATTGTCAGTAGTGACATTTCTTCCTGTTCCGGTTATAGGGTCTACTAGCCTAAGTACTATCTGATGAGGTCTATTGTCCGTCTGAAATGGTCCATCGGGTTGCTGACCAACATATACCTCCATGTTGAGAGCATAAAATACTCTTGCATCGCACAAAGCAAATATTTTGATTCCATACTTAGCTGGTTTTGACTTCATATAAACACGGAAACTGCATCGTCCTCGAAAAGGCTCAAGCATTTCGTCAATTGTGGTATATTCTCCAACAGAATAGCAATTTTTGCAGTGCAAGTTGAATTCTTGAAAAATATCTCGAAGAGGCGCAAACTTGTCAAACTTTCTTCTCTCGTATCTGTCAACTTTGTTATCAAAACGAAGAGCTTGTAGGAGAAATCTCAGTCTTCTAAGAGACATTGTTGCTGGGAAGAATTCAATTCCAGTCCCATCCTTTGCATAGAGATCGTCCAGATTAGCATGAGATGACTTCAGTCCTCCTGCAAGATATAGAAGGCCCAGCAAGGCCTTTACTTCTGTTAAATTAGTATTTTGAGCATCTCTTTCTCTGCTATAATCGTCCCTATGTGTTTCAATCCACTGGTTTGTAAATTCAACGATTCTCTCCAGCATAGACGTACTAAAGAACAAACTCCAACATTCGCTCGGCGTTTTCGCTTCTTTAGCATGTCCTTTGACTCCTGGTAAATGGGTCAAAATATTCTGACTTCTTCTTCGTATATTTTGCCGTGGAGCATGTGCGTACCATTTAGTGACATTGTCCTTTCCTAGAAGATATGGTCCCCGTGCAGTAGTATTTGTGAGTGGTTCCACATGATCTGCTTGTGGCAACACTTCACCTTCATCTGCTGATTCTTCACTGGCAGAGATATGGTCGCTTTCTTCAATGATATCTTCTTCATCGCCATCTTCCTTATCCGGAACATCTAAATTGTCGTCTTCAGCCAGAACTTCCAGCAGCATGTTTCTAATTCTGTCCACATCACGTTCTTGATGATTCATTTTGAAAGAAAAGACTAACTCTCTTCTCTTTCTCAGAGCGCACAATGCACATATAAACCGCTTATAACTTCACTTGCTTAGAAATGAACACAACCTGAAAATATATTTTTGTAAAATAAATTTAAAAAAGTAGTGATGGTGGCGCTTTCTTGTGATATGTTTTGTAGTCACCGAATCGCTTAATTGTTGTCGGCTAAAAACAATAAACTGAAAGAAAGCGTAAAATTTGTAGGAGAAAAAAGGGTAACTTATTTAGTCGCGCGCGGAACTTTGCTCCGCAAAATGCATCATTCTAAAATAAATAACAAAATATTCACTAGTGTCTTGGGCAACAATTCAAATGTGTATTGTTGTTTAATCATGAAACTTTAAAAGACAGCTAGACAAAAGTTCAAAAGCATACGATTGAAAGTAAGGAAAACAAAAATAAAAATGTAAAAGTGCGGAACAAAATTCCGCATGCGACTAATTAAGGGTTAATGAAGGAAGCATTAATGGGAATTGGAGATTTCAAGATTGGAGAGCAGATCAGATCATTAACACGATCAGGTTTGCAGATGATACGGTTATAATAGCTGAAACCAAAGGAGGAATACTGGAGATGGTAGACAAATTAGTGGTCACTGGAAAACTTTTTGAAATGGAACATAACATCTAAATGCCAAAATTCATGAGCATATCCCGTAGAAACACGCATTTACGGATCATAGTAGAACAAAGAGGACTTGAAGAGGTCAATACTGTAAAGTATCTCTGAATTAATTTGACGAGAGACGATAAATTTTAATATACCAACTCAAACGCTTCTTTGTTCAACGCATTGGGAAGTTAAGTTTTTAAAATGCTTTTGGTACCGACATAACTAACCATCCAGCACATGAATAAATCATTACTAGAAAATACATATCTCATACCCATAGGCAGAAAGTTGTTAAGAAATTATTTCTTCCTCGGCTTAGGTGTGTGCAGGTTCCATATTTAGTGCTTAAGAATTTACGTGTCATCAATAGCACGCATTGGAACGGGTCTTTCTTGGTTTGGGACACATAAATTATCATACATCTGTTCTGTCACATAATCTGATGCCCTGTCATACTTAATAGCAAGTAGTAACACTCTATATCTTGAAAGTTATGCGAATAGATACCTTTGTCTGATAGCTTGGGGCGTGAATGCAGTCAGACGCACTTGGTGTTAATACTGGAAGAAATTTGATATTTTCTATACGTAGTCTTCCGGCTGTGATACCTAATCTTTCTAAATTTCAATTACTGTTCTATCTTTCCGTAACCTGGAATATCATTGTTGTTTCTCCTCAACGTCTCAGTCAAAATTTACGAGTTTGTGTACAAGTCATTGCTATAATATTGCATTGTTATTTGCTCCACTGTTTTTCTGTCCAGCGACCTTTACTGTGAATACAATTAAATATTTATATTGATAATATTAGTTACATAATTTTCAAATACTGTGTTATTTGTTCCTTTAACTTCATTATTTATAATATATATTCTTCTATCAGTGCCCGACTTTGCTTTCCACTTCCGCTAATAGCATGTGTAGATATTACTAATCTATAACTTCCTAATCCTAACTCGCTGAACTATGTAGCCAATATTCTAATCATTTTCATCCTTCTGTCAAGTTCTTTCCTATGTTGAAAGACATGCTGTATGAATCCTCAAATACCAGTGTTTCGATCGCCCACCTCTCGTAGGTGCCAAGTTTTCTGCCAAGTTTTTCTACATTTGATGTAATCCGTTAATTTGTTTATTTTTAAACTATTGAGAATTGACACTATACTTATCTCTTTTCTCCTTGAGACTCATTCTGTAAATTTCAGAAATATTATTCATATCAGGAACCATTAGTGATGTTTGCAACCTAAGGGAAAATACGCTTGGTACGGATAGTACTCCAACTCATATGAGTGTTATCGAATTTGGCATTTTTAATTTTTAAAAATAAATTACTGCATACCAATATTTAGCAATCTCAAAAGTCGTTTAACAAATAATGAAATCGGATAAGTTCTTCTTTCGATGTATTACATATCAATCAGTGGCGCCGGAAGCAAATAGCTCAGGTATTTTTACACACCCAAAATTTTCATTGGAGCCTGGGCTCTTCCATCAAATGACCGTTACATAATTTAATTGATTTATAGGTAGGTCTACTGTTAATAGTTTCAAAACTCAGCGCAAGGCTTTGTATTTACTCAAAACATTTTACTACATATACCGCATATTTTTTCCGTATATTATTTGATACGCATATGCATACAGTCATTTGAATTAAGTTATATTGTTTGTATTCCCCCATTCGAGTTAATTATATTTAAGTCCCCTGAATGCTATTTCCTCATACTGTGATGTCCATATATTTTTTCTGGTATTGTGCTGTTTCCCTTGAGAACAAGTATTCAAAGGCTCCCATTTATCTTTTGGTCTGCCAGCGTTTCTCCACATTCTTGCACAAAACACTCTTTATGATTTATTCTTTTAAAGGTGGGGCACACTTCATGTTGCTGCTCTAGCCTCTCCACCAGGCGTAATTAATCTTGGAGGGGCATTAGTTGGGTTTCCTAACTCACGGACTTTGTACATAAGAATCGCTGTGGTCCACTGTACACAGAATCAACACAGTCTGTTGCTGCATTTATAGGACTTGAAGAAGATGGATAAATATTATTAACAGTCGACATATTTGGATCGCATATACCAAAACGATCTGCAGAAACTGTGATGTATAAGTCTTTTTCTTTATTTCCCTGTCTATCTTCCCTGAACTAATACTTTGAAATCTGTAGTATGCGGATCGTAGACTAGAATGTAGCATGGAAGGACCATGGAAAGTATCTGTTGCTGTTGGAGATGAAAAGTTGTGGTCAATATTGTCTAAAGCAGCAATGTTGATGCTATCAGTGAAGAGGTTTGGGGAACAAATAACCACAGTTTTTAAACAACTGACACACATTTTAGTTACTTTTGGAGAACCCTGCTACACTCTGTCGTAGGAGACAAAAATTCAACGTTGATAAAACAAATCTATGTTGTCTTGTTTTCTAGTTCTGACATGAAGGCCAATACGTATGTAGAACGGAAGTGGTATTTCTCGTTCGATAGGGTGTTGGTGTGATTTTGTAACATGGCGCCGTTTACGTCTAATGTCTGTAAAATTGAATCAACTGTGTTATTGACAAGCCAGCTGACTTTAGGCTAGTAAGGGCATGGTCTCCACAACTAATGGCAGATCCTTCCAGTAGCATCTGGACAAAGGACAGTAATACATTTGGCACTGACGTAGCAGGAGCAAACTTGTTGTTAAAGGAAGCGTCAAATTTTGGGAAGTTGTCAAATATTTTTCCACGAAGGATATTTCCTGATCGAGCCATGCATATGTCAGTACTCCAGAATGAAAAGAACAAGCATCAAGAATGTCAACTCCAACATCACCTTCAAGTTTTTTGAAATGTTTGTAATTGAACGTTTATAAAATATTGGTATTTGCGAGTACGTTGCGTGTTGAAATCCAAAATTGTGAACTAAAATGGATGTACAAATAAAAATTATAAAAATTTCTCCATGAAGATATTGATACGATTATGATGGTATAATGACTTGTAGTGCTCATGATTCCGGATCCAACGGTGGATGGTCGATGGATGGATTATGTTGTATTAATAATGTCTGCGTTATGTACAATTGAAATATATGAAATTTCTGCAAATTCAGGGCTATTACCTTATTTTTGTTATATCCATATCCATCATAGAAAACAAATTTCGTAGTGGATCGGTCGAAACGTTTAATCTAAAAAAAAAACCAAAGAAATAATTTAAAAACCAAATTCTAGATAACGCTTAAAAGAGAGAAGAAAAACTTGAAGAACAAAGCAGTCGATGTAATTGCGACGATTAACTTAGATGGAGGGTGCTCTCAGCAGGACGGAGAAGTGTTCACTCTGCTGTGGGTGACTGGAAGCATACGAAAGAATGAGTGCAATCAAGGCTTTCCGTGACACAATGAGTTACAATGAACGAATCGTGCGGTTAGAAGAACTGGTTGTAGCAGTTCTGGAAGCTTGTTGTAACGCTAACCTATATTCGTGACGAATCAAAGAAGAGAAAAGAAAAAAAGCGGGTAAGTAACTTACATAATATAAGATATACGTATATATATAGCTTAGAACTAAAATATAAGGGAATAACATTTCTAAAAATCGTTCAATGCTGTAAACTGTATGTAAAATGTGCAAAATGAAAATAAAAAGATGAAAATAAAAAGAGCGTCATCTCACATATACTTCAACATACATGGATTCTAAAAGGAAAAAATACACATATAAGATATGGTTGTAAGTAAATAAATAAATAAATAAATAAATAAATAATGAGTGAATCTTGTAATGTACACTTAATAAGTGTTTACATTGAAAACGAAGCAAGGGGAATCAAATAATAAATGAAAATATAGCCGGTAAACACGAAATGTAGACGTGGTCCGCGAAAATGGGTGCATGTAAGGAATATAATAAATAAAACATTTGAAGAAAAATTAGGTACGGGCTAGGTAAAAAGGCACAAATTAGGAGCTGTAATGCTAAGGGTACAAATGCAAATACTAAAGATTGCAGGAGAGGGGGAATAAAGAACAAAATAATTTGCTCTTGCACTTACGAACATGGTAGCGGAAAAAGTATTCAATCTCGAGACGTCAAAATTTAAGTTGTAACAATAGGGTGTTCGAAATTTAAGGATCAAATAATCAAAAAATCCCTAAAAGGAAGAGTAAAAAATACAAATAATGTAAGCGAACTAAACTAACTTATCCAAAAGTAGAAAGCATTTATTGGTGAACATACGCGCGGGAGAGAAGAGTTTCTCAAACTGTACCCCATGAAAACGAAAGCCACAGGGTTATTTAGATCCGTGACATCTGACGTGATCTAAAAATAGTCGTTACTGGCTTATTGAGGCCAGAACTCGCATCTTGAAGAAAGCTTCGTTTGAAAAACAAAATATCCACACCATCCTAACTTAACCTTTTCGCGGCCCGTTTTTTTAAAAACCGAATATCTTGCAAAAAACGATGAATATTAAACAGCGTATGCAGAATACAAACATCGTTCATCCAAGAAACATCAGCTGACGATAGTGAATTGAAGAACAGAAAATCGTCGATTACACTCTAAATTGAAAAGGAAATCCAAAGGTCGTCTTTATAACAGGCATCGTAGATATCCCAGATGATACATAACAAGTAGCTCTGTCAAGGTAACTTCCAAATTCTCAAGCGTAGTTTCCAATTAAGATAGTGTATCGTCCACAAGTCGCATAATAGAAGCGAAGCGCATAAGTAATTACATGCAGCATGAAACAAAATAAGTATATACAACGTATGTTAATATTGGAGAATTGTATATGAATATCCGTGAAAAACTAACTGTAACTTATCACCGTAGATTCCAGTAAAATATTCAAATAGATGCACAATTCTCCAACACCAATTAATCGTGGATTACGTAACGTTCAAAAATAATGAATGAAATGAAATGAAATCTGAGTTTTACGTCGCACGCATATGCCGGTTATGCTAAAGGAGAAGGTGATGATGAGTAATGAATAAAATGGTGGAATGAAGACAGTGGGAGGAAACGGGAGAACCTCGAGAAAACTCACACACACGGTGTTTGTCCACTACAAAGTTCACTTGGCTGGGCTGGGATCGTACCTGGGACCCCAAGCACCAGAAGTGAACGCTCTACCACTGAGCCACCGCGGCCATCATGAGCACTAGCATATGTGTGAAATTTATGATAAGGATCGTATATGTTATTACAACATAATGGTAATAGAATTCATTTCTTCTATCTTCACAGGTACAAATATCCGGCCCAAGATGGAACTCTGTAGCCCAAAAATACTAATGATCTTAACAAATTTAATTACTTGTACGTGTATATATATAATCACAACAGAACTTAGTGACTTCACTTCTTCATATAAAATGTTAAATCGCTAGCAGAGATAACCAAGTTTCCTAAGTGCAAGACATTCTAACAATAAATAATAACCACAGTCCTAGTAACGTAGAATCTCACTAATACAACATAAGTCACTGGTATATTTTAATTTATATCACTCTTTCCATAATAACAATACTAACAATGTCAAAGTATCTCGTAACAACATATCTCGTAACATAATTCGTGGGCAGCTAACATGACTGGTCAACATCGAATAGTTCTACTAAGGGAAGTGCGCGCTCTGGCCTCGCCTTCGGGACCATACGGACACACAAGATTAAGGTAATTGCTTCGCAATCTTGTCAATATCTTTAGTGCTGCAAATCCACTAAACATGTGTAGGAATGCCCATAAAATAGTGCATGTATACGCTATAATCACTAATTGAAAATACTGTAGTACATATATATATATATATATATATATATATATATATATATATATATATATATATATATATATATATATATATGCATTAGCATAATATTAAATATACATATTAATATTTTTAATGGTAAACAATAGGTATATTATCTCCCATTATTAAATTAAGTGATATATGTCAAATAATTACAAAAAGCTCTATTGTCCACTAAATGCTACAGAAACACACACAAAGACTACTACATTCCTTAATTAAAAATAAGGAATGTAATCATTAGATATGAAACGGGATTGGATGTGGATGCTGCAGGTCGTCGGTTATTTGACGAGGAAACTGGAGGCGGTAATGACAAACTATTAGTACATTGGGCTTTAATATTACGTCTAATGACTGAACGACGTTTATATAATTTGAAAAGGAGAAAAACAACTAGTAGAAATAAATGAACTTCAAAAACATGTACCAATATCCATAAAATGTCTTGATTCAAGGCAACACTTTCTGCATTAGCTTTGCGAATACACAGAGCGTAAAGAAAAAAAAGTCGTGTGTATACAACAGGTAACCAATCACTAGAGTCAGGATAACATTCCAACATATTAAAAAAATAGGGACGAAATTCTTTCTATAGTAAACTGGAGTGTAAGGCTGAATTGGAATTACAGAAAACGACGACAGATTGAGATGAGGTATAGATATCACCAATCAAGGTTGACTAGAATTGTTGGAAATCTCATTGGATTAAAATTGTATATTCAAGTGAACAAAATTATTAGCAGTTAGAAAAGCGGGTAATATATGTAGGACTGTAGGCGATGAAATAAGATTATGGAAACAAAGCAATATAGGTTTTGCAAATAAATGTTCGAGACTCTTAAAGTAACATCACATGGTAATGGTAATTAGCAAATATCCAAATTTACTTTTACTAGAAACATCCAAAAGAGTAGTGTTCGTAGCAGAAACCAATTGTAGCTTAGGAGGAGGGAGGGTCAAAACGAAGGTATGAGGTTGTAACTCCAATAATTGGCTATGAACATGATCGTGGCAAATGTATCAACAACACGACACGATATCATGGACCATTGAACCAAAAAAAAAAAAAAAACTTATATAAGCATCTGGTCAATTAGGATGACACAGTAATACGGGATGGAATTTTGCACAAATTAGAAACATGAAGGTTACAAAACAACAAGTCCGAACCCACAATAGGAAAGGCAAAAGGCTGAGTTTGAAAAATAACATAACTGGGAGATATGCTAATGGTCATTATTGTAACTTGGTAATTTCATTATGGTAGCCAAAAGGAATAGCTTTAACTGAATATAGCTTAAATATGGCATTTCTCTCTCTCTCAAAATAACCTTTAAATGCACAAAAATATAAGAATAAAAATATCTTATGACAGTAACTTGAAAGTATAGTAAACATCAATATTAAATATAGGAATAGCCAATAACATATTTTTTGGAGTTAAAGATTATTCTAAAATGCGTAATTGAGTCTCCAAAACTTTATAAACAATAAGCGTTGGCTCTAATTTCTCTAATTTCCCTAATTATCTTTAACTCTGAGGTTTGATAACGTTATAGTTCAACTAATTTCATGATATGCATTGAGACCTGATAAATTCCCCTAACCGTTTGGGATCCCATGGAATAATTTGTACCATACGGGGTGTTTCATGGTACATTGCGTTATAACTCTTCTATTTAAGCTTTTTCGTCCGTTTTTTTGTTTGTTTTTCAAGTCCACAGGCATTGTAGAAGACATTACGTATGGTTTCACACTTCCTGCGTCGAGACATAGGAGGTGATGACGTCATAAGTCTAAAAGTTATATTTTCGTGTAATACTTTTTTGGGGGGGTTATGTAAAGTATTTTTGGCGGGCTTATTTTTGCACGTAGAAGATTAAAATTTTGCACAAACATACAGTCCGCCGAGTAGTATATACCAGATTTTTTTCAGATTTTTGCGTTAAAACAGGGGGATCCAGAGGGTCAAAAGTTGAAAAATAGATATTTTTACCCAAAAATTCCGTTTTTCCTCCTTTTTCCGCCTTAGATAAATGATGGAGACAAGTGAATCGTACCGCCTGAAAGGCAGTTCTATTCTAAAGGGAATGAAGTGCGACACATGGCCCTAGGGTAATTAGGGATGTCTCAGGGAATGTTTAAACATTTCCTTCTGCATACGGGAATATGGGACATTGTCGGCATATTTTTTTGGCGGGCTTAGTTTTGTACCTGGAAAATTAGAATTGTGCATAAATATTCAGCCCACCGAGTAGTATTTACCAGAATTTTTTTCATATCTCTGCGCTAAAACAGGGGGGTCCGGGGGCTAAAAGTTGAAAAAAGGATATTTAGACCCCAAAAAATCCTGTTTTTCCTCATTTTCCCGCCTTAGATACATGATGGAGGCACGCGAGTGATACCGCCTGAAAGGCAGTTCTAAGCTGAAGAGAATGATGGGCGAAACATTACCCCAGGATAATTAGGGCTGTCTGAGGAAAGTTGTACGGTTTACGATCATGGTGTTTTACGGTAATTTGGGGCATGTTGGGAATTCCTGATAAAATTTCTCCCGCCCTTGGTATTCAAGATAGAAACTTGAAATTTGATATACACATTCAGTATACCAAGTACATTCAGTATACCAGATTTTTGTATAAGGGGACGTTCACACAGGGCCGCTCCAGAGGGGCCCAAAGTGCGAGAAAAAAATTCCCTTCGAATTTTCTTTGACATCATTTTTCCCGCTCCTGCTATACAGTATTAGCATGCAAGTAATATCATTTGAAAGCCAGCCCCATTCTGAAGACAATGAGGTATGAACCATGATCCTAGGATAAATAGTGACGATGCAATAGCTGCTTGACTGAAAGTCTAAAAGATAGCCCAAAATCCAGGTGCCGGAAAGGGCTAATAATGATAAATTCTAGTTGACTTCTATCTGCTAAATTTTGTACTCATTTTGCCAAGACTTTTGCCGTTGTTCGTATTCTGCATTCGCTGTTTAATATTCATCTTTTTTTGCAAGATATTAGTTTTTTAAAAAAAAATGGGCCGCGAATAGGTTAAGTTAGAATGGTGTTGACCTTTTGTTTCTCAAACGAAGCTTTCTTTAAGATGCGAGTTCTGGCCTCAATAAGTCAGTAACGACTATTTTTAGGCCACGTCAGATGTCACGGATCTAAATAATCCTGTGGCTTTCGTTTTCATGGAGTACAGTTTGAGAAAACTCTTCTCTGCCATGCGTATGTTCACCAATAAATGCTTTCTACTTTTGGATAAGTTAGTTTAGTTCGCTTACATTATTTGTATTTTTTATTCTTCCTTTTATGGATTTTTTGATTATTTGATCCTTTAATTTCGAACACCCTATTGTTACAACTTAAATTTTGACGTCTCGAGATTGAATACTTTTTCCGCTACCATGTTCGTAAGTGCAAGAGCAAATTATTTTGTTCTTTATTCCCCCTCTCCTGCAATCTTTAGTATTTGCATTTGTACCCTTAGCATTACAGCTCCTAATTTGTGCCTTTTTACCTAGCGCGTACCTAATTTTTCTTCAAAATGTTTATTTATTATATTCCTTACTTGCGCCCATATTCGCGGACCACGTCTAGATTTCGTGTTTACCGGCTATATTTTCATTTATTATTTGATTCCCCTTGCTTCGTCTTCAATGTAAACGCTTATTAAGTGTACATTACAAGATTCACTCATTATTTATTTATTTATTTATTTATTCACAACCATATCTTATATGTGTATTTTTTCCTTTTAGAATCTATGTGTGTTGAAGTATATGTGAAATGACGCTATTTTTTTATTTTCATTTTGCACATTTTACATACTGTTTACAGCATTGAACGATTTTTAGAAATGTTATGCCCTTATATTTTAGTTATTTTATAGAAGCTATATATATACGTATATCTTATATTATGAAAATTACTTTCTTTCTTTCTTTTATCTCCTTTGATTCATCACGATTATAGGTTAGCGTTACAACAAGCTTCCGGAACTGATACCACCTGTTCTTCTCACGCCACGATTCGTTCAAACTTCTTGTGTCATGGATGGCCTTGATTCGCAGTCATTCTTTCGTATGCTTCCAATCACCCACACCAGAGTGAACATTCTCCGTCCTGTTGGGAGCAGCCCCCATGTAAGTTAATCGTCGTAATTACATCGACTGCTGTGTTCTTCTCTCTTTTACGCGTTATCTAGAATTTGGTTTTTAAATTATTTCTTTAGTTTTTTTCCTGATTAAAAGTTTCGTCCGATCCATTACGAAATTTGTTTTCTATGGTGGTTTTGCACCTTTTTTTGCAGGAGGGAAAGGTTGAGGAGGTTCGACTCCCGTTGGACCCGCACCGAAGGATTTTTTTTTTTTACATCAATGTTGTATAAAAGCTCTTAGAGCAATTTGTATAATTTTATTTTTTCTTCATTAAACTTTACACATGAAGCAAACGTCCTATGAGCCTCCCCCCTTTCCTTTTAATTTTCCGTCTATGCTTTCTTTTGCCGTTCATTGACAAACATGATGAATTTGCTGAATTCATACTCCGGCGTTTTGCTTCCTTGATCAACCAATAGGAAGACAACATTTTACTTAGGTGTGTATCTTCCGTGCTTTCTGCAAGACTAAGAGATTTTCTGTTTTCTGTCAGAACATCGAGTTTATGCCAGGTTCGATTTTTGTTACTGAGGATCTGAGGACATCGCCACGGATGAAGACATCTGCACCGTTGACATCAAGTGTGACGTCAGGTCAATGTGTAAGGCGTGGGAGGCGTCTAGGTGGACGTCTTTGACCCTATTTGGAATATCTTACGAGGAGAAGGTGGAACCCGGAAAAACGCAACTTGAACAAAAGTGGGGAGCCAAGATTTCTCGGGGAGGGAGGAGCCAAGACCGTCGTGGAAGTGACAACTTCGAGATTCGTCTAACTGGACATTTGAGCAAAACATGAACTATTCACAACAGCTGAAGGTAATGTACTTTTCCGGCATAACAAAACTTATACGCCACACAGCATAAGCGCATCCCTTATTACCGTTACTTCTTTTGGTCTACCATTCTTTTTTTAAAGTTTGCCCTGCAATTCTAAATTAAAATTTTGTGTTTTTATTTCATATTGAAACATAATTGGCCAAGATTAATTAAGGCAATAACTCACGTTACATAATTACTGATTAACATGAAGTTCATTTATTATGAGTAATACTTATAAGTGCTTTCAACGAATTGTTTGAATTTCATGTACTATTCCGACATTCATCCCGTCGCAATATTAGTATCTTTGCCACAAAATCTAGCTGGAAGTGCCAGATTTCCAGGCACGTTGCAATAAATTGCATGTATAGCGTAGAGACATTTTTATGGGTAACGCAATAAAATGAAATAGTAAAAGTGTGTTATTTGTTATAATAAATAAGAGATTAATTTCAATAAACATGCCATTCATTAGTTAGAACAGCTCTGCATGAAAATGAGTATTAAAGATACTCTCTAGAAGTAGATATGAAGAAACAAAAGTGAAATTTGAATCACTACGAATTGCTGTAGAACTCTACGATTCGGAAATTTAATCAACGCTAGAAATAAGATTAGAAACAAGATCAAGATTTAAACACTTATGTAAATGATCTTCTGCATAATATATTACTACTTTAATTAATACATTGAACATCAGGTTAAACAAACAAACTTCTTTAAAATTTATATTTTGATTTTCTGTCAATGCAAGAAGGGAAAGCAATTTCAAATCTTTTGGTTTCACATCATCAACATATACGTATACCAATTACTAATTTAAAAGGAGCCTTATCTAATTCCCAAGAACCAGAATGAGAGGTAGAGGTTCTGCTTCGTCATTTATGAATACTAATTATTTACAATTAGATATTAGGAAATATGCATCATCAAACAACGACCATCAAAATACAAGCATATTTTTATAGACTTGGAAGAAAAAGTACAAGATATTTGATCTCCACTAAAGTTAAGAAACATTCCAGAAGTTGAACAAATTGTCGAAATATCTATTAAACTCTATATACACATACAAAGAATATATGGTTTACATTTTACATCAAACTTAAATAGAAAAGACACCCATGTGAATTTGTTATATGAAAGATAAAAAAATAATACATATAATTGTTTTACTAAAACCTTAAGTACAATAGCCAGCAGCCAATTGCATAATGGAGATCTAATAAACATTTATGTGATAGATCTCTCTTATTCTTTTACTCGCAAAATGCATTACAAGTGATAAACATTTTTCTTTCATGAAGCCATTAAAATAGAAACGCTAAAGCAAGATATATATTTCCAAATTGAATGGTATCACATATACAGATGGTGATCAGAAAAATTGAAACACCTGTAGTAGGCAACATGTCAGATGTATGGGTTGGCAGTGGTGTCGTGGCGCCCGCAGCTCTGGACCGCTAGTGGTGGTGCGTTAGGTCGGTCTCCATACTACGTCAAGCGCAGTGGAACAGCAGTGTCCAGTGGCTGCACCAGACGGAGGTAGTGTAAAATTGAAACCTCTCAGATTTTCAAAGAGGGCAAATTGTTTGTGCGCGGTTATGTGGAGTGAGTGTGACGGCTGTTGCTACTGTGTTAGGTGTGTCACGTGGGACAGTGTCGAAGGGGATGACGGCCTACACAACACACGGAAAAACCATATCGGGGAAGGGGAACAGTGAGCGGAAGAATCATGAGTGACAGGTCACGCCGGGTATTAAAGCGCATTGTCACGCAGAACCGTCGTGCCACTGCGGAGCAAGTGACGGAGGAACTCAATCAGCACCTCCCCCACCCTGTTTCGACAATCACAGTCTGCCGCGAATTACATGACATGAACTTACGGGGTCGTGTTCCAGTGGCCAAACCGCTTCATCAGGGACCATAACACTTTCGCATGCCGCAAATGGTGCTGCGACCATGCAACTTGGACCATTGAGGACTGGAAGCGTGTGATATGTTCGGGTGAGTCATCTTTCACCCTATTCCCAACCACGGGTCGTATTTATGTGTGAAGAACGCCCAAAGAAGCTTATGATCTCCAGTGTCTCCGCCCAACTGTGAAACATGGCGCCGGCTCGGTGATGCTGTGGGCCACCGTATCACGGTTTTCATTGGGTCCTGTGGTCACACTTAGCGGACGAATCACTGCCAACGATTATGTCGCAATTTTAGGAGACCACTTGCATCCTATGGTCCGGATGTTGTTCCCGGACAATGACGCCATTTTCCAGGATGATAATGCACCCATTCACACAGCTGACGTTGTTGCAGCGTGGTTTGAGGAACATCGGGATGAATTTCAACACCTCCCCTGGCCCGCCCAATCCCCAGATCTCAACATAATTGAACATCTGTAGTCCGTCTTGGAAACACGACTCCGGCGACGATTTCCACCTCCATCCTCTCTCACAGAACTGGCCGATGCCCTGCACGTGGAATGGTGTAAATGTCTGAGGTTGTTCTGAAGGCGAAAGGTGGCCCGACACCATATTAATCTGATAAGTTGCAATTTTGTTCAGCAGTTTCCATTTTTCTGATCACCATCTATATAATGTGAATATAATTTATAATTTATTCTGTTTTTGAATGTTTACTACATAAGATGCGTTGCAATGAGTTTTATCCAGAAAACGAAACATATACGAAAATGTATCAATACCATAAACCATTTGAATACTGATACTACATTGTAAAATGTGATTTAACTAAAACAGACCCAATTGTATATAGAAATAACTAATTATTTTTGTACATGCAATTATACAATATATAAACTTATTATACCCTACTTTATAATCACCCAGCAGAAAGAAATAAAAATACAAAATATTTACAATAGCAGAAATTATCCTTATTTTATCAGGATTTATTTATGGATATGATATTTTATTTTTCATTATACATAATTTTAAATCCATTGTATATTGTTACTTAGCGTAATTGTTAACATGAGATATATTTGTACGAGTTGATTTATTTGGTTGAATCAAAAATAAATACAAAAGAATATTGAACTATTTTGATAAAAGAGAAACATGAAAATATGCTGAAATACACTGATTAATCTAGTTTGGAAGAAGAAACAAAGAACAAATGTAACATTTTGTAGAATTTGAAAATTCTATCGAGTTATAGGCACCTTCTTTCTAAATACATACATCTTTGAAGTTAGAAATATATTAGGTTTAAGAATACGGACATTATTTCTTCCTTATAAGCATATCTAACAATACATAGATTATCTGTAGTCTCATATTTGTTTCAAAAGAAACATCGCAGAGCTTGGTAACAATATATTTCGGGTCTTTAACGATTTTGAGCAACAGAGTAAAATCTGTAGAGAATGTTGCTACCACTCCCAAAGTTACTGGTGTTAGCCATGACTTCCAAGAATTTTTATTTATCCAAACTGGATTCAAAACATTCCACATGAACATCGTCAAAGTGGTTGTCAGCTTCCTAGGATTTCTCTACTTCTGTCTCATTGTGGGTTATAGAATAAAAAAAGCCCTCCAATTTTTCATCAGGAGGTAATGCGCCTAAGATTGATGACACATTTCGCGCTGTATGTCGATGCTGATACGTTGCAAAAGAAATGCAGCAACTCGGGGATCATCAGTGTTAATAGCTATTCGATGACTAACTTCATTAATGAAATTGGATCCTTCGTGATCCCAAGATCTACTGGTTCTGTTGCTACTGTTACAAACCAATATTTGTCTAAAAAGTTTGAGTATTTTAGTCTTCTGTCTGATTTTCTGTGAGCGGTGACGAGGGCTGCCTGAATTCAAGAATGGGCTGAAAAGTATCGGAACATGTGTAATCCCAGACTAGTGCTTTTCCATTTTTCCACGGTACCAAGATCATGTCATCAGGTCTTTTACTATCAGACCAACCATATGGTTATTTTACTTACGGAACTCCCGCTTATACAAGACCTCTACAAATGATGTCCTTCACCATATAATATCTAGATAGTCTTCCGGCACTTTTTTTTACATGAAAGACCATGTAATCCCTTATCAACATATGCGTTGCAAGCAGCACAGTAGTGAGGCTCACAAATATTAGCACCTAAGTGCAGAGCTGAGCTCCTCCGTGGCTAAGCGGTTAGCGTACGCGCCTTTGGCGCGGGAGACCCGGGTTCGATTCTCGGCGGGAGCTCATGTGCTTCGGATTCCACGTTAATCAGTAGGTCCACGTCTCGTATAGCCTCGTTGCTGAGCGGAACGTTAAACTCAAAATCAACTCATCAACTAAGCGCAGAGCTGTAGCAATCCCAAAGCTCCGATTTGAAAGGTATAGGCTGAGTTTGTGAGAAGGTAGGGCTTGAGACCATGCTCCGTTTCTGGAGGAGGAGACAGCTAACAGCCTTGCGTTCTCATCTGGGTTATTAGTTGATGAAAGGAGTGAAGATAAACGATGCTTGACTATAGGTTCATCCCAAAGAGACTGGATATGTCTTTTATCGTTAGGTCAGGTATCGATTCCAACCAGACTAGCCCATTTATCGATGCATTCTTGTACATCTCGATTCGAGTCTAAGTCAACCTACTGTTGAAGAAGAGATCCAATTAGTTCTCGTGAGCGAGGAAAGAAGGTATGGCGATATCCATGGCTCGACGAATCCCAAGGCCTCCATTCTCAACTGGTAAGGAAGCTTGTAACCATGAACTGTATTTCAAAGAAAAGTTTAGAAAGGATTCCAGTCTTGTTCTAAGATCATGGTCGAATTTGTCAAGTAATGTATCATCCTGCCAAGAAGGGGAGCCACGGAGGAAATATAGTAATCTTGGAAGTGAGAGTGAAGTTCTTAGTAACTAATAAGCGAATTGTGCAGAAGGTTTTGATAATTGAGAAAAGAATAATTATATTTTTGATATCTTATCCAATAATTTTTTTCTCCTTGATTCGTTAGAGATGGCAGAGCCTAAAAGTTCCGCATTGGTAGGTGATAAAAGTTTGAAATGTACTACTTCTTTAAACCTTTCATATATGTCACGGACTTCATCAAATTTGGCGTTCAGAAAACTCACTTCACATTTGGCAGAGTTAAGAAACAATCCAATAGATGAAGCTTATAGACGAATGTTATTAAAGGCGCGTCGAAAATTTTATTAAATTTTACTACGTCGATATTTCCAGCTATAGTACCACCATATATGTATATCACAGGATATTTAAAACTGTGTTAATATCCTTAATAATGTGATTGATGGTTAAGGCGAACAGAGCTGGTCGAAGTGGGTCGCCTTCGTCTACTTCACGTTGTGAGTTAATTATGTTATCACTTATAAAAACATTTCTTGGCTCGGAGTAGCATTCGTAGATGTATGAATATTAAGTTCGAAAATTAGTTTTAACCCATTGTAACATTGAGTCGCGGTTGAGTTCATTAAAGGCGCTGCGAAAGAAAATTTTTAAAAATGCTTTCACGTCAGTATGGGAAGACGAGTAGTACATTCTGACAGCATGTACGGCTGATTCTGCTCCGAATGGTATACAGACCCCTAGTTGGTGTGGAGATAGTATATTAATTAATGAATATCGTATCCGGAAACAGATAATTTTTGCTGATAAGCGTCTCCAAATATTGCGAACAGCTATCGGGCGGTCTTTTCTTCTTCAGTGCTTTAAGTGAAGCACCAAAAAAAATCGTCGTTAAATGGTCTACACTTCCCATATATAATTAGGTGCATAAATTCACAAATGGATGTGATATAGCGTTCCTTTGAATCAAAGTCTTGATTTATAAGTAGATTTTGGGATTGAGGGACTGAGATTATCCATTCCGCCTGCTGAACCAAGGGGAGTGATTTTATGTCCTTTAATAATTCGATGAAAGAGACTTTAGTTACTGTGGTCGTATCCACAAGTGGTTCGGGATTGATAAATGAGTGAGCGTGGGATGGATGTTTTTCTCTGAGAGCATGTATTGCTGATGTATCTGTGTAGCAACAGTGTCATCGCATATCATGAGTCTGATAGCGCCACGTATATCACCATCTGCAATTATTGTTCGATTCTCTTGGTATTGATTGAACCAGATTTTTGCGGTTTGCGATGTTCGTTGGTCCCTCGATGTTGCTTCCTTAATACTTCACGATGATGTTTCCTCCAGATTCTGACTCTTACCTTAATCCAAGTGGTGGGATTACTCACTTTCTCAGAACTCGGTGGGATGCAAACAGTGTGTATTTTTGTGCTGGAATATTTCATATCCCAAAAAGATCTGCTTGTCGTCATTCACAAACTGTGCATATGTCCACTCGCTCATTCAGGAGAATATTGCACTAAGATCTCCATTTTCAACAATATAAGCTGCAGAATTTTCAGGAAACTAGGCATCGTGATTGGGTTTCACGACAAACATTCTGCTTAATCATGCGTGATCTCCTTCGCCAAAATCCACAAATGTGGCACACCGTCCTGATGCCAGATGAAACTCATTTCGATTTATGTGGTTCAGTGAATAAAAAGAATATTGGAGTGATGTAAACCCGCTTAAACAGCAGATCAAGCCCTTGTGCATATCTCGGGTCACAGTGTGGTGTGAGGTTGCTTCCTTTAGGATTATTGGCCCTTACTCCTTTGAGGATGTCAGCGGTGTGACTGTAACTGTCACCAGTGAACGCTACCTAAAGACGCCACAGGACTTCGTTCTTCCCAAATTAAGTATGGTGTTATCGATTTTAACCAGATTCGGGCCTGGGATGTTTTCTTCATTTCACTTTTACAGAGTAACGAGGAGGACTGGGGGGAGGGGAGAGATATATGTCAGAAAGTAAAACTAGAAGTGACTATCTTTGTGACTTTAAATGAAACTTAATAAATCTTCTATCACACAACCTGTCTCAATCAAGTTTTGAACATAGTTGAGGTCCGGGTTTTCGAAGGTATTCACTTTGACTATAGAATTTAGAAGAGAAATTTGGGGGGAAAAGTTATACAATAATAAATAAAACTTAATAAATCTTCTACCACTAACAAGACTCGATCAAGTTTTCAACATAGTTGAGGTCCGGGTGTGGGAAGGATTTCACTTTGTTTATGGAATTTAGAAGTGGAATTTGAGGAAAGAGGTATATAAAAATAAATATAAGTATTCTACCATGCAGCATGTCTCGATCTAATTTTTACCATAAATGAAGTCCAGGTTTGGGAAGAAATTCACATTGTTTATAGAATTTGGAAAAAGAAAGTTGGGGGAAGAGGTATATAAACATAAATAAAACTTAATAGATCTTCTACCATCAAACCTATTTCGATCAAGTTTTCTAAATATTTGAGGTGCGGATTTGCGAAGCTATTCACTTTGTTTATAGAACTTAGAAGAGAAAGTTGGGGTAAGAGGTATATAAAAATAAATAAAACTTAATAAATCTTTTATCACCCAACCAGGCTCGATCAAGTTTTCAACATAGTTGAGGTCCGGATGCGGGAAGGTATTCGATTTGTTTATAGAATTTAAAAGAGGAATTTGGGGGGAAAAGGTATATAAAAATAGATATAAATCTTCTACCATCCAAACTGACTCGATCTACTTTTGAACATGGTTGAGAGCGTGTTTCGGAAGGTATTCACTTCGATTATAGTATTTAGAAGAGAAAGTTGGGGGAAGAGGTATATAAAATACTTTAATAAATCTTTCTTCACCCAACCAGGCTCGATCAAGTTTCCGACATAGTTGAAGTCCGGGTTTGGGAAGGTATTCACATTGTTTATAGAATTTAGAAGAGAAAGTTGGGGTAGAGGTATATAAAAATAAATAAAACTTAATAAATCTTCTACCATCCAACCTATCTCAAAGAAGTTTTAAATATAGTTGACGTCCGGGTTTGTGAAGATATTCACAATGTTTAAAGTAATTAGAAGTGAAATTTGAGGGAAAGAGTATATAAAAATAACTATAAATCTTCTACCATGCAACGTGTCTCGATTGAGTTTTTACCATAGTTGAAGTCTAGCTTTAGGAAACGAACTCCCTTTTTTTATAGAATATAGAAGAGAACGTTGGAAGAAGAGGTATATAAAAATAAATAAAACTTAATAAATCTTCTATCACCCAACCTGTCTCGATCAAGTTTTCAACTTAGTGTAGGTCCGGGTTTGGGAAGTTATTCACTTTGTTTCTAGAATTTAGCACGGAAAGTTTTGGAAGAGGTATATAATAATAAATAAAACTTAATAAATCTACTACCACCGAACCAGCCTCGACCAAGATTTCAAAATAGTTGAGGTCCGGTTCGGGAAGGTAGTCACTTTGACTATAGTATTTAGAAGAGTAAGCTCAGGGAAGTGGTATATAATAAAAAATAAAACTTAATAAATCTTCTACAACCCAACCAGGCTAGATCAAGTCTTTAGCATATTTGAGGTCGTGGTTTGGGAAGGTATTCAGTTTGTTTATAGAATTTAGAAGAGAAAGTTGGGGGAAGAGGTATATAATAATAAATAAAACTTAACAAATCTTCTACCACCCAACCAGGCTCGA
Source organism: Thermobia domestica (assembly GCF_964235325.1). Lineage (NCBI taxonomy): Eukaryota > Metazoa > Arthropoda > Insecta > Zygentoma > Lepismatidae > Thermobia > Thermobia domestica. The sequence goes on from NC_137457.1 coordinate 104,966,189, forward strand.
TCAAGTTTTCAAAATAGTTTTGGTCCGAGTTTTGGAATCTATTCACTTTGTTTATAAACTTAGAAGATAAAGTTGGGGGAGTGATATAAAAATAAAAAAAACGTAATAAATTTTCTACTATCCAATCTCTTGATCAAGTTTTCAACATAGCTGAGGTCCGGGTTTGAAAAGGTATTCACTTCGATTATAGTATTTAGAAGAGAAAGTTGGGGGAAGAGATATATAAAAACATTTAATAAATCTTCCACCACCCAACCAGGCTCGATCAAGTTTTCAACATACTTGAAGTGCTGGTTTGGGAAGGTTTTCACTTTGTTTATAGAATGTAGAAGACAAGTTGGGGAAGTGGTATATAAATATAAATAAAACATAATAAATCTTCTACCATCCAACAAGTCTCGATCAAGTTTTCAACATAGTTGAGGTCTGGGTTCGGGAAGGTATTCACTTTCTTTATTGAATTTAGAAGAGGGGGAAAGGGTATATGAAAGTAAATAAAACTTAATAGATCCTATAGTATACAACCTGTTTCGATCACGTTATCAACATAGTTGAGGTGTTGGTTTGGGAAGGTATTCACTTTTTTTATAGAATTTAGAAGAGAAAGTTGGAGGAGGAGGTATTTAAAAAAAACTTAATAAATCTTCCACCACCCAACCAGGCTCGACCAAGTTTTCAACATAGTTGAGCTCCGGGTTTGGGAAGGTGTTCACTTTGTTTATAGAATTTAGAAGAGGGGGAAGGGGTATATGAAATAAATAAAACTTAATAAATCTTCTACCATCCAACATGTCTCGATTAAGTTTAAACATAGTTGAGGTCCAGTTTGGGAATGTATTCAATTTGTTTATAGAATTTAGAAGAGAAAGTTGGAGGAAGAGGTATAAAAAATAAATGAAACTTAATAAATCTTCTATCGCCCAACCTGTCTCGATCAAGTTTTCAACATAATAGAGGTCCGGATGTGGGAAGGTATTCACTTTGTTTATAGAAAATAGAAGAAGAATTTGAGGGAAGAGGTATATAAAAAAATATAAATATTCTACCATGCAGCCTGTCTCGATCGAGTTTTTACCATAGTTCAAGTCCAGGTTTGGGAAGGAATTCACATTGTTTATAGAATTTAGAAGAGAAACCTCCTCAAGAGGTATATAATAATAAATAAAACAGAATAAATCTTCTAGCAACAACCAGGCTTGATCAAGCTTTCAACATAGTTGAGCTCCGGTTTAGGAAATTATTCACTTTGTTTATAGAATTTAGAAGAGAAAATTCCTCAAGAGGTATATAATAATAAATAAAACAGAATAAATCTTCTAGCACCCAACCAGGGTCGATCAAGTTTTCAACATAGTTGAGGTCCGGGTTTGGGAAGGTATTCGCATTGTTTATAGAATTTAGAAGAAAAAGTTAATGGAATAGGTATATAATAGTAATTATATCTTAATAAATCTTGTACCACCCAACCATGCTCGATCCAGTTTTCAACTTAGTTGAGGTAATGGTTTGGGAAGGTATTCACTTTCTTAATAGATTTTAGCAAAGAATGTTCGGGGAAGAGGTATATATAATAATAAATAAAATATAATAAATCTTCTAGCACCCAAAAAGTCTCGATCAAGTTTTCCACATAGATGATTTCCGGCTTTGGGGAGGCATTCACTTTGTTTATAAAATTTAGCAGAGAAAGTTGGGGAAGAAGTTATATACTAATGAATAAAACTTAATAAATCCTCTACCTCCCAACCAGGCTAGATCAAGTTTTCAACATTGTTGAGGTCTGGGTTTGGGAATATTTTCACTTTGTTTATAGAATTTAGATGAGAAAGTTGGGGAAGAGGTTTAATATAGTATATTAGTATAGTATAATAATATAGTACAATAATATGGTATAATATGGAGGTATACTAATCTTCTACCGTCCAACCTGTCTCGATCAAGTCTAACATATTTGAGGTCGTTGGTTTGGGAAGGTATTCACTTTGTTTATAGAAAATAGAAGAGAAATGTGAGGGAAGAGGTATATAAAAATAAATTTAAGTCTTATACCATGCAAGCTGTCTCGATCGAGATTTTATAATAGTTGGAGTCCAGGTTTGGGAAGAAATTCAACTTGTTCATAGAATTTAGAAGAGAAAGTTGGGGTAGAGGTATATAAAAATAAATAAAACTTAATAAATCTTTTACCACCTAACCAAGGTCGATGAAGTTTTCAACATAGTTGAGGTCCGGGTGTGGGAAGGTATTCACTTCGTTTATAGAAAATAGAAGAGGAATTTGAGGGAAGAGGTATATAAAAATAAATATAAATCTTCTACCATGCAGCCTGTCTCGATCTAATTTTTACCATAGTTGAAGTCCAAGTTTGGGATGGAATTCACTTTGTTTATAGAATTTGGCAGAGAAAGTTGGGTTAAGAGGTATATAAACATAAATAAAACTTAATAGATCCTCTACTATCCAACCTGTTTCGATCAAGTTTTCTACATAGTTGAGGTGCGGACTTGCGAAGCTATTCACTTTGTTTATAGAACTTAGAATAGAAAGTTGGGGTAAGAGGTATATTAAAATAAATAATACTTAATAAATCTTCTACCACCCAACCAGGCTCTATCAAGTTTCCCACATCGTTGAGGTCCAGATTTGGGAAGGAATTCACTTCTTTTATAGAATTTAGAAGAGACAGTTGGGGGAAGAGGTATATAATACTAAATAAAACTTAATAAATCTTCTACCTCCCAACCAGTTTCGAACAAGTTTTCAAAATAGTTGAGGTCCGAGTTTGGGAAGGTATTCACTTTGTTTATAGAATTTAGAAGAGAAAGTTGGGGAAGAGGTATATAAAAATAAATAAATCTTAATAAATCTTCTACCATCCAACCTGTCTCGATTAAGTTTTCAACATAGTTGAGGTCCGGTTTTGGGAAGGTATTCATTTGGTTTATAGAATACGGCAGAGAAAGTTGGGTGAAGAGGTATATAATAATAAATAAAACTTAATAAATATTCTATCAAAGAACCTGTCTCTATGAAGTTTTCAACATAGTTGAGGTCCGGGTTTCGGATGGTAGTCACGTTGTTAATAGAGCTTAGAAAAGAACGTGGGGGAAGAGGTATAGTATAAAAAATAAAACTTTATAAATTTTTTACCATCCAAACTGTCTCGATCAATTTTTCAACATAGATGGGGTGGGAGTTTCTGAAGGTATTCACTTCGATTATAGAATTTAGAAGAGAAAGCTCGAGGAAGAGGTATATAATGATAAATAATACTTAATAAATCTTATATCACCCAACCTGTCTCTATGAAGTTTTCAACATAGTTGGGGTCCGGGATTGGGAAGGTATTCATTTTTTTTATAGAAATTAGAAGAAAAAGTTGCAGGAAGCGGTATATAAAAATAGATATAAATCTTCTACCATGCAACCTGTTTCGATCGAGTTTTTACAACAGTTGAAGTCCAGGTTTGGGACGGAATTCATTTCGTTTATAGAATTTAGAAGAGACCGTTCGAGAATAGGGATAAAAAAATAAATAAAACTTAATAAATCTTCTACCACCCAACACTGCTCGATCAAGTTTTCAACATAGTTTAGGTTCGGTTGTGGCAAGGTATTCACTTTGTTTATGGGATTTAGTAGAGAAAGCTCGGGGAAGAGGTATATAAAAATAAATAAATTTTAATAAAGCTTCTACCACCCAACCAGGCTAGATCAAGTCTTTATCATATTAGATGTTGTGGTTTGGGAAGGGATTCACTTTGTTTATAGAATTTAGAAGAGAAAGTTGAGAGAAGAGGCATATAATAAGAAATAAAACGATAAATATTCTAACACCCAACCAGGTTCGACCAAGGCATCAACTTAGTTGAGGTCCGGGTTTCGGAAATAATTCGATTTGTTTATAGAATATAGAATTGGAATTTGGGGGGGAAGAGGTATATAAAAATAAATATAAATCTTCTACAATACAAACTGACTCGATTTAGTTTTCAACATGGTTGAGGAGCGTGTTTCGGAAGATATTCACTTCGATTATAGTATTTAGAAGAGGAATTTGAGGGAAAGGGTATATAAAAATTGATATAAATCTTCTACCATCCAACCTGAGTTGATCTAGTTTTAAACATGGTTGAGGTCCGGGTTTGGAAAGATATTCACTTCGTTTATGGAGTTTAGAAGAGAAAGTTGGGGGAAGAGGTGTAGAAAAATAAATAAAACTTAATAAATGTTCTACCATCCAACCTGAGTTGATATAGTTCTAATCATGGTTGAGGTCCGCTTTTGGGAAGGTATTCACTTCGTTTATGGAATTTAGAAGAGAAAGTTGGTTGAAGAGGTGTACAAAAATAAATAAAACTTAATAAATCTTCTACCATCCAACCTATCTCGATGAAGTTTTCAATATAGTTGACGTCCGTGTTTGTGAAGATATTTACTTCGATTATAGAATTTAGAAGAGAAAGCTTAAAGAAGAGGTATATAAAAAAACTTAATAAATCTTTCACAACCCAATCAGGCTCGTTCAAGTTTTCAACATCCTTCAGGTCTCTTCGATTTTCTATGAATTGATATTATGAACTGATCTAGATAGGTTGGATGGTAGAAGATTTATTAAGTTTTATTTATTTTTATACACCTCTTCAACCAACTTTCTCTTCTAAATTCCATAAACGAAGTGAATACCTTCCCAAAACAACGACCTCAAATTTGTTAGACTTGATCTAGCCTGGTTGGGTGGTAGAAGATTTATTAAGTTTTATTTATTATTATATAGCTCCTTCCCGAGGTTTCTCTTCTAAATTCTATAATCGAAGTGAATACGTTCCGAAACCATCAAAGCAACTATGTTGAAACTTGATAGAGAGAGGTTGGACGGTAGAAGATTATTATACCTCCATATTATACTATATTGTTGTACTATATTATTATACTATATTAATATACTATATTAAACCTCTTCCCCGACTTTCTCATCTAAATTCTATAAACAAAGTGAATAAATTCCCAAACTCAGACCTCAACAATGTTAAAAACTTGATCTAGCCTGGTTGGGTGGTAGAGGATTTATTAAGTTTTATTCATTATTATATACCTCCTCCCCCAACTTTCTCTGCTAAATTTTATAAACAAAGTGAATGCCTCTTCAAAGCCGGAAAACATCTATATGCAAAACTTGATCGAGACTTGTTGGGTGCTAGAAGATTTATTAAATTTTATTTATTATTATATATACCTCTTCCCCGAACATTCTTTGCTAAAATCTATAAACAAAGTGAATACCTTCCCAAACCATTACCTCAACTAAGTTGAAAACTTGATCGAGCATGGTTGGGTGGTACAAGATTTATCAAGATATAATTACTATTATATACCTATTCCATCAACTTTCTCTTCTAAATTCTATAAACAATGCGAATACCTTCCCAAACCCGGACCTCAACTATGTTGAAAACTTGATCGACCCTGGTTGGGTGCTAGAAGATTTATTCTGTTTTATTTATTATTTTAAACCTCTTGAGGAATTTTCTCTTCTAAATTCTATAAACAAAGTGAATAATTTCCTAAACCGGAGCTCAACTATGTTGAGAACTTGATCAAGTCTGGTTGTTGCTAGAAGATTTATTCTGTTCTATTTATTATTATATACCTCTTGTGGAGCTTTCTCTTCTAAATTCTATAAACAAAGTAAATTATTTCCCAAACCTGGACCCCAGCGATGATGAAAACTTGATCGAGCCGGGTTTTTTTGGAAAAAGATTTATTAGGTTTTATTTATTTTTATATACTTCTTACCCCAACTTTCAATTCTAAGTTCTATAAACAAACTGAGTAGGTTCGAAAAATCCGCACCTCAACTGTGTTGAAAACTTGATCAAAACATGTTGGATTGTAGAAGATCCATTCAGTTTTATTTATGTTTATGTACCTCTTTCCCCAACTTCCTCTGCCAAATTCTATAAACAATGTGAATTCCTTCCCAAACCTAGACTTCAACTATGGTAAAAACTCGAACGAGACAGGCTGCATGGTAGAAGATTTATATTTATTTTTATATACCTCTTCCCTCAAATTCTTCTTCTACTTTCTATAAACAAAGTGAATACCTTCCCACATCCGGACCTCTACTATGTTGAAAACTTGATCGAGACAGGTTGGGCGATAGAAGATTTATTAAGTTTTATTTATTTTTTTATACATCTTCCCCCAACTTTCTCTTTTAAATTCTATAAACAAAGTGAATATTCCCAAACCCGGACTTCAACTATTTTGAAAACTTCGTCGAGCCTGGTAGGGTGGTGGAAGATTTATTAAGTTTTATTTATTATTATATACCTCTTCCCCCAACCTTCTCTTCTAAATTCTATAAACAAACTGAATACCTGCCCAAAGCACGACCTCAAATATGCTAAAGACTTCATCTAGCCTGGTTGGGTTGTAGAAGATTTATTAAGTTTTTTTTATTATTATATACCACTTCCCCGAGCTTACTCTTCTAAATACTATAGTCAAAGTGACTACCTTCCCAAACCCGGACCTCAACTATTTTAAAACTTGGTCGAGGCTGGTTCGGTGGTAGTAGATTTATTAAGTTTTATTTATTATTATATAACTCTTCCAAAACTTTCCGTGCTAAATTCTAGAAACAAAGTGAATAATTTCCCAAACCCGGACCTACACTAAGTTGGAAACTTGATCGAGACAGGTTGGGTGATAGAAGATTTATTAAGTTTTATTTATTTTTATATACCTCTTCTTCCAACGTTCTCTTCAATATTCTATAAAAAAAGGTAATTCGTTCCTAAAGCTGGACTTCAACTATGGTAAAAACTCAATCGAGACACGTTGCATGTTAGAAGATTTATAGTTATTTTTATATATCATTTCAATCAAATTCCACTTCTAATTACTATAAACATTGTGAATATCTTCACAAACCCGGACGTGAACTATATTGAAAAATTCATTGAGATAGGTTGGATGGTAGAAGATTTATTAAGTTTTATTTATTTTTATATACCTCTACCCCAACTTTCTCTTCTAAATTCTATAAACAAAGTAAACATCTTCTCAAATCCGGACTTCAACTATGTTGGAAACTTGATCGAGCCTGGTTGGGTGAAGGAAGATTTATTAAAGTATTTTATATACCTCTTCCCCCAACTTTCTCTTCTAAATACTATAATCGAAGTGAATACCTTCCGAAACACGCTCCTCAACCATGTTCAAAAGTAGGTCGAGTCAGTTTGGATGGTAGAAGATTTATATCTATTTTTATATACCTCTTCCCCCCAAACTCCTCTTCTAAATTCTATAAACAAATCGAATACCTTCCCGCATCCGGACCTCAACTATGTTGAAAAGTTGATCGAGCCTGGTTGGGTGATAAAAGATTTATTAAGTTTTATTTATTTTTATATACCTCTTCCCCCAACTTTCTTTTTCCAAATTCTATAAACAATGTGAATATCTTCCCAAACCTGGACTTCATTTATGGTAAAATTAGATAGAGACATGCTGCATGGTAGAATACTTACATTTATTTTTATATACCTCTTCCCTCAAATTACTCTTCTATTTTCAATAAACAATGTGAATACCTCCCCACATCCGGACCTCAACCATGTTGAAAACTTGATCGAGCCTGGTTGGGTGGTAAAAGATTTATTAAGTTTTATTTATTTTTATATACCTCTTCCCCCAACTTCCCCTTGTAAATTCTATAAACAAAGTGAATATCTTCACAAACTCGGACGTCAACTATGTTGAAAACTTGATCGAGACAGGTTGGATGGTAAAAGATTTATAAAGTCTTATTTTATATATTATACCTCTTGCCCTACGTTCTCTTCTAAGCTTTATTAGCAACGTGAATTCCTTCCCAAAGCTGGACTTCAACTATGGTAAAAACTCGATCGAGACACGTTCCATTGTAGAAGATTTATATTTATTTTTATATACCCTTTCCCTCAAATTCCACTTCTAAATTCCATAAACAAAGTGAAATCCTTCCCACACCCGGACCTCAACTATGTTGAAAACTTGATCGAGTCTGGTTAGTGGTAGAAGATTTATTAAGTTTTATTTATTATTGTATAACTTTTCCCCGCAAATTTCTCTTCTAAATTCTATAGTCAAAGTGAATACCTTCCAAAACCCGGACCTCAACTATGTTCAAAACTTGATTGAGACAGGTTGTGTGATAGAAGATTTATTAAGTTTCATTTATTTTTTTATACCTCTTCTGCAAATTTCTCTTCTAAATTCTATACACAAAGTGAATATCGTCACAAAACCGGACGTCAACTATGTTGAAAACTTCATCAAGATAAGTTTGAAGTAGAAGACGTATTAAGTTTTTTTTGTATTCTTCTTCCCCCAACTCTTTCTTCTAAATTCCATAAATGAAATGAATACCTTCCCAAACCCGGACCTCAACTATGTTGAAAACTTGATCGAGAGAGGTTGGATGGTAAAAGATTTATAAAGTTTTATTTTCTATATTATACCTCATCCCCCGACTTTCTCTTCTAAGCTTTATTAACAACCTGTATTCCTTCCCAAAGCTGGACTTCAATTATGGTAAACACTCGATCGAGACACGTTGCATGGTAGAAGATTTATATTTATTTTTATATACCCTTTCCCTCAAATTCCTCTTCTAAAATCCATAAACAAAGTGAATACCTTCCCACACCCGGATCTCAACTATGTTGAAAACTTGATCGAGCCTGGTTTGGTGGTGGAAGATTTATTAAATTATTTTATATACCTCTTCCCAAAACTTTCTCTTCTAAATACTATAATCGAAGTGAATACCTTCCGAAACACACTCCTCAACCGTGTTGAAAACAAGCTCGAGTCAGTTTGGATGGCAGAAGATTTATATCTATTTTTATATACCTCTTCCCCCCAAATTCATTTTCTAAATTCTATAAACAAATCGAATAGCTTCCCAAACCAGGACCTCAACTAAGTTGAAGCCTTGGTCGAGCCTGGTCGGGTGGTAGAAGATTTATTAAGTTTTATTTATTATTGTATACCTCTTCCCCCAAATTTCCCTTCTAAATTCTATAGTCTTAGTGAATACCTTCCCAAACTCGCACCTCAACTATGTTGAAAACTTGATCGAGACGGTTCGGTGATAAAAGATTTATTAAGTTTTTTTTATTTTTTTTATATCTCTTCCTCCAACTTTACCTTATAAATTCTATAAACAAATCAAATATATTCCCAAACCGGACCTCAACTATGTTGAAACTTGATCGACACATTTTGGATGGTAGAAGATTTATTAAGTTTTATTTATTTTTTTATACCTCTTCCCCCAACTTTCTCTTTCAAATTCTATAAAAAAAGTGAATACCTTCAAACATCCGGACCTCAACTATGTTGAAACTTGATCGAGCCTGGTTGCGTGGTAACAGATTCATTTTTTTTATTTATTATTGTATACCTCTTATCCCAACTTTCTATTCTAAGTTCTATAAACAAAGTAAATAGCTTCGCAAATGCGCAAATTCAACTGTGTTGAAACTTGATCGAGCCTGGTTGGGTGGTAGAAGATTTATTAAGTTTTATTTATTATTGTATAACTCTTCCCCCAAATTTCTCTTCTAAATTCTACAGTCTTAGTGAATAACTTCCGAAACTCGGACCTCAAGTATGTTGAAAACTTGATCGAGACAGGTAGGGTGATAGAAGATTTATTAATTTTTATTTATTTTTTTATAACTCTTTCTCCAACTTTCTCTTCTAAATTCTGTAAACAAATCGAATTCCTTCCCAAACCCGGACCTCAACTATTTTGAAACTTGATCAATACAGTTTGGATGTTAGAAGATTTATTAAGTTTTATTTATTATTGCATACCTCTTCCCCAAAATTTCTCTTGTAAATTCTACAGTCTTAGTGAATACCTTCCCAAACTCGGACCTCAACTATGTTGGAAACTTGATCGAGCCTGGTTGGGTGGTAGAAGATTTATTAAGTTTTATTTATTTTTGTATACCTCTTCCCCCAACTTTCTCTTCTAAATACTATAATCGAAGTGAATACCTTCCGAAACACGCTCCTCAACCATGTTCAAAAGTAGGTCGAGTCAGTTTGGATGGTAGAAGATTTATATCTATTTTTATATACCTCTTCCCCCCAAATTCCTCTTCTAAATTCTATAAACAAATCGAATACCTTCCCGCATCCGGACCTCAACTATGTTGAAAACTTGATCGAGCCTGGTTGTATGATAGAAGATTTATTAAGTTTTGTTTATTTTTTTACGCCTCTTCCCCCAACTTTCTCTTCTAAATTCCATAAACGAAGTGAATACCTTCCCAAACCCGGACTTCAACTATGTTGAAAACTTGATCGAGACAGGTTGGATGGTAAAATATTTATAAAGTCTTATTTTATATATTATACCTCTTGCCCTACGTTCTCTTCTAAGCTTTATTAGCAACGTGAATTCCTTCCCAAAGCTGGACTTCAACTATGGTAAAAAGTCGATCGAGACACGTTCGATTGTAGAAGATTTATATTTATTTTTATATACCCTTTCCCTCAAATTCCACTTCTAAATTCCATAAACAAAGTGAAATCCTTCCCACACCCGGACCTCAACTATGTTGAAAACTTGATCGAGTCTGGTTAGTGGTAGTAGAATTATTAAGTTTTATTTATTATTGTATAACTTTTCCCCGCAAATTTCTCTTCTAAATTCTATAGTCAAAGTGAATACCTTCCAAAACCGGGACCTCAACTATGTTCAAAACTTGATTGAGACAGGTTGTGTGATAGAAGATTTATTAAGTTTCATTTATTTTTTTATACCTCTTCTCCAAATTTCTCTTCTAAATTCTATAAACAAAGTGAATATCGTCACAAAACCGGACGTCAACTATGTTGAAAACTTCATCAAGATAAGTTTGAGGTAGAAGACGGATTAAGTTTTTTTTTGTATTCCACTTCCCCCAACTCTTTCTTCTAAATTCCATAAATGAAATGAATACCTTCCCAAACCCGGACCTCAACTATGTTGAAACTTGATCGAGAGAGGTTGGATGGTAAAAGATTTATAAAGTTTTATTTTCTATATTATACCTCATCCCCCGACTTTCTCTTCTAAGCTTTATTAACAACCTGTATTCCTTCCCAAAGCTGGACTTCAATTATGGTAAACACTCGATCGAGACACGTTGCATGGTAGAAGATTTATATTTATTTTTATATACCCTTTCCCTCAAATTCCTCTTCTAAAATCCATAAACAAAGTGAATACCTTCCCACACCCGGACCTCAACTATGTTGAAAACTTGATCGAGTCCGGTTTGGTGGTGGAAGATTTATTAAATTATTTTATATACCTCTTCCCAAAACTTTCTCTTCTAAATACTATAATCGAAGTGAATACCTTCCGAAACACTCTCCTCAACCGTGTTGAAAACAAGCTCGAGTCAGTTTGGATGGCAGAAGATTTTTATCTATTTTTATATACCTCTTCCCCCCAAATTCATTTTCTAAATTCTATAAACAAATCGAATAGCTTCCCAAACCCGGACCTCAACTAAGTTGAAGCCTTGGACGAGCCTGGTCGGGTGGTAGAAGATTTATTAAGTTTTATTTATTATTGTATACCTCTTCCCCCAAATTTCCCTTCTAAATTCTATAGTCTTAGTGAATACCTTCCCAAACTCGCACCTCAACTATGTTGAAAACTTGATCGAGACGGTTCGGTGATAGAAGATTTATTAATTTTTATTTATTTTTTTATACCTCTTCCCCCAACTTTCTCTTCTAAATTCTATAAACAAATCGAATTCCTTCCCAAACCAGGACCTCAACTATGTTGAAACTTGATCGATACAGTTTGGATGTTAGAAGATTTATTAGGTTTTATTTATTATTGTATAACTCTCCCCCAAAATTTCTCTTGTAAATTCTACAGTCTTAGTGAATACTTTCCCAAACTCGGCCCTCAACTATGTTGGAAACTTGATCGAGCCTGGTTGGGTGGTAAAAGATTTATTAAGTTTTATTTATTTTTTTATACCTCTTCCCTCAAGTTTCTCTTCAAAATCATATAAACAAAGTAAATAGCTTCACAAATGCGCACCTCAACTGTCTTGAAACTTGATCGAGCCTGGTTGGGTGGTAGAAGATTTATTAAGTTTTATTTATTATTGTATACCTCTTCCCCCAAAATTTCTCATCTAAATTCTACAGTCTTAGTGAATAACTTCCGAAACTCGGACCTCAAGTATGTTGAAAACTTGATCGAGACAGGTTGGGTGATAGAAGATTTATTAATTTTTATTTATTTTTTTATACCTCTTTCTCCAACTTTCTCTTCTAAATTCTATAAACAAATCGAATTCCTTCCCAAACCCGGACCTCAACTATGTTGAAACTTGATCGATACAGTTTGGATGTTAGAAGATTTATTAAGTTTTATTTATTATTGTATACCTCTCCCCCAAAATTTCTCTTGTAAATTCTACAGTCTTAGTGAATACCTTCCCAAACTCGGACCTCAAATATGTTGGAAACTTGATCGATCCTGGTTGGGTGGTAGAAGATTTATTAAGTTTTATTTATTTTTGTATACCTCTTCCCCCAATTTCTCTTCTAAATTCTATAGTCTTAGTGAATACCTTCCCAAACTCGCACCTCAACTATGTTGAAAACTTGATCGAGACGGTTGGGTGATAAAAGATTTATTAAGCTTTTTTTATTTTTTTATAGCTCTTCTTCCAACTTTACCTTATAAATTCTATAAACAAATCAAATACATTCCCAAACCGGACCTCAACTATGTTGAAACTTGATCGAGACATGTTGGATGATAGAAGATTTGTTAAGTTTTATTTATTTTTTTATAGATCTTCCCCCAACTTTCTCTTTTAAATTCTATAAACAAAGTGAATATTCCCAAACCCGGACTTCAACTATTTTGAAAACTTCGTCGAGCCTGGTGGGGTGGTGGAAGATTTATTAAGTTTTATTTATTATTATATACCTCTTCCCCCAACTTTCTCTTCTAAATTCTATAAACAAACTGAATACCTTCCCAAAGCACGACCTCAAATATGCTAAAGACTTGATCTAGCCTGGTTGGGTTGTAGAAGATTTATTAAGTTTTTTTTATTATTATATACCACTTCCCCGAGCTTACTCTTCTAAATACTATAGTCAAAGTGACTACCTTTCCAAACCCGGACCTCAACTATTTTAAAACTTGGTCGAGGCTGGTTCGGTGGTAGTAGATTTATTAAGTTTTATTTATTATTATATAACTCTTCCAAAACTTTCCGTGCTAAATTCTAGAAACAAAGTGAATAACTTCCCAAACCCGGACCTACACTAAGTTGGAAACTTGATCGAGACAGGTTGGGTGATAGAAGATTTATTAAGTTTTATTTATTTTTATATACCTCTTCTTCCAACGTTCTCTTCAATATTCTATAAAAAAAGGTAATTCGTTCCTAAAGCTGGACTTCAACTGTGGTAAAAATTCAATCGAGACACGTTGCATGGTAGAAGATTTATAGTTATTTTTATATATCCTTTCCCTCAAATTCCACTTCTAATTACTATAAACATTTTGAATATCTTCACAAACCCGGACGTGAAATATATTGAAAAATTCATTGAGATAGGTTGGATGGCAGAAGATTTATTAAGTTTTATTTATTTTTATATACCTCTACCCCAACTTTCTCTTCTAAATTCTATAAACAAAGTAAACATCTTCTCAAATCCGGACTTCAACTATGTTGGAAACTTGATCGAGCCTGGTTGGGTGAAGGAAGATTTATTAAAGTATTTTATATACCTCTTCCCCCAACTTTCTCTTCTAAATACTATAATCGAAGTGAATACCTTCCGAAACACGCTTCTCAACCATGTTCAAAAGTAGGTCGAGTCAGTTTGGATGGTAGAAGATTTATATCTATTTTTATATACTTCTTCCCCTTAAATTCCTCTTCAAAATTCTATAAACAAATCGAATACCTTCCCGCATCCGGACCTCAACTATGTTGAAAACTTGATCGAGCCTGGTTGGGTGATAAAAGATTTATTAAGTTTTATTTATTTTTATATACCTCTTCCCCCAACTTTCTTTTTCCAAATTCTATAAACAATGTGAATATCTTCCCAAACCTGGACTTCATTTATGGTAAAAATTAGATAGAGACATGCTGCATTGTAGAATACTTACATTTATTTTTATATACCTCTTCCCTCAAATTACTCTTCTATTTTCAATAAACAAAGTGAATACCTCCCAACATCCGGACCTCAACCATGTTGAAAACTTGATCGAGCCTGGTTGGGTGGTAAAAGATTTATTAAGTTTTATTTATTTTTTTACACCTCTTCCCCCAACTTTCTCTTCTAAATTCCATAATCGAAGTGAATACCTTCCCAAACCCGGACTTCAACTATGTTGAAAACTTGATCGAGACAGGTTGGATGGTAAAAGATTTATAAAGTCTTATTTTATATATTATACCTCTTGCCCTACGTTCTCTTCTAAGCTTTATTAGCAACGTGAATTCCTTCCCAAAGCTGGACTTCAACTATGGTAAAAACTCGATCGAGACACGTTGCATTGTAGAAGATTTATATTTATTTTTATATACCCTTTCCCTCAAATTCCTCTTCTAAATTCCATAAACAAAGTGAAATCCTTCCCACACCCGGACCTCAACTATGTTGAAAACTTGATCGAGTCTGGTTAGTGGTAGAAGATTTATTAAATTATTTTATATACCTCTTCCCAAAACTTTCTCTTCTAAATACTATAATCGAAGTGAATACCTTCCGAAACACACTCCTCAACCGTGTTGAAAACAAGCTCGAGTCAGTTTGGATGGCAGAAGATTTATATCTATTTTTATATACCTCTTCCCCCCAAATTCATTTTCTAAATTCTATAAACAAATCGAATAGCTTCCCAAACCCGGACCTCAACTAAGTTGAAGCCTTGGTCGAGCCTGGTCGGGTGGTAGAAGATTTATTAAGTTTTATTTATTATTGTATACCTCTTCCCCCAAATTTCCCTTCTAAATTCTATAGTCTTAGTGAATACCTTCCCAAACTCGCACCTCAACTATGTTGAAAACTTGATCGAGACGGTTCGGTGATAAAAGATTTATTAAGTTTTTTTTATTTTTTTTTATAGCTCTTCCTCCAACTTTACCTTATAAATTCTATAAACAAATCAAATATATTCCCAAACCGGACCTCAACTATGTTGAAACTTGATCGACACATTTTGGATGGTAGAAGATTTATTGTTTTATTTATTTTTTTATACCTCTTCCCCCAACTTTCTCTTTTAAATTCTATAAAAACAGTGAATACCTTCAAACATCCGGACCTCAACTATGTTGAAACTTGATCGAGCCTGGTTGCGTGGTAACAGATTCATTTTTTTTATTTATTATTGTATACCTTATATCCCAACTTTCTATTCTAAGTTCTATAAACAAAGTAAATAGCTTCGCAAATGCGCACCTCAACTGTGTTGAAACTTGATCGAGCCTGGTTGGGTGGTAGAAGATTTATTAAGTTTTATTTATTATTGTATACCTCTTCCCCCAAATTTCTCTTCTAAATTCTACAGTCTTAGTGAATAACTTCCAAAACTCGGACCTCAAGTATGTTGAAAACTTGATCGAGACAGGTAGGGTGATAGAAGATTTATTAATTTTTATTTATTTTTTTATACCTCTTTCTCCAACTTTCTCTTCTAAATTCTGTAAACAAATCGAATTCCTTCCCAAACCCGGACCTCAACTATTTTGAAACTTGATCAATACAGTTTGGATGTTAGAAAATTTATAAAGTTTTATTTATTATTGTATACCTCTTCCCCCAAATTTCTCTTCTAAATTCTACAGTCTTAGTGAATAACTTCCGAAACTCGGACCTCAAGTATGTTTAAAACTTGATCGAGACAGGTTGGGTGATAGAAGATTTATTAATTTTTATTTATTTTTTTATACCTCTTTCTCCAACTTTCTCTTCTAAATTCTATAAACAAATCGAATTCCTTCCCAAACCCGGACCTCAACTATGTTGAAACTTGATCGATACAGTTTGGATGTTAGAAGATTTATTAAGTTTTATTTATTATTGTATACCTCTTCCCCAAAATTTCTCTTGTAAATTCTACAGTCTTAGTGAATACCTTCCCAAACTCGGACCTCAACTATGTTAAAAACTTGATCGAGCCTGGTTGGGTGGTAGAAGATTTATTAAGTTTTATTTATTTTTGTATACCTCTTCCCCCAACTTTCTCTTCTAAATACTATAATCGAAGTGAATACCTTCCGAAACACGCTCCTCAACCATGTTCAAAAGTAGGTCGAGTCAGTTTGGATGGTAGAAGATTTATATCTATTTTTATATACCTCTTCCCCACAAATTCCTGTTCTAAATTCTATAAACAAATCAAATACCTTCCCGCATCCGGACCTCAACTATGTTGAAAACTTCATCGAGCCTGGTTGGGTGATAAAAGATTTATTGAGTTTTATTTATTTTTATATACCTCTTCCCCCAAATTTCTTTTTCCAAATTCTATAAACAATGTGAATATCTTCCCAAACCTGGACTTCATTTATGGTAAAAATTAGATAGAGACATGCTGCATGGTAGAATACTTATATTTATTTTTATATACCTCTTCCCTCAAATTCCTCTTCTATTTTCAATAAACAAAGTGAATACCTCCCCACATCCGGACCTCAACCATGTAGAAAAATTGATCGAACCTGGTTGGGTGGTAAAAGTTTTATTAAGTTTTATTTATTTTTATATACCTCTTCCCCCAACTTTCTTTTTCCAAATTCTATAAACAATGTCAATATCTTCCCAAACCTGGACTTCATTTATGGTAAAAATTAGATAGAGACATGCTGCATGGTAGAATACTTATATTTATTTTTATATACCTCTTCCCCCAACTTCCCCTTGTAAATTCTATAAACAAAGTGAATATCTTCACAAACTCGGACGTCAACTATATTGAAATCTTTATTGAGATAGGTTGTATGATAGAAGATTTATTAAGTTTTATTTATTTTTTTACACCTCTTCCTCCAACTTTCTCTTCTAAATTCCATAAACGAAGTGAATACCTTCCCAAACCCGGACTTCAACTATGTTGAAAACTTGATCGAGACAGGTTGGATGGTAAAAGATTTATAAAGTCTTATTTTATATATTATACCTCTTGCCCTACGTTCTCTTCTAAGCTTTATTAGCAACGTGAATTCCTTCCCAAAGCTGGACTTCAACTATGGTAAAAACTCGATCGAGACACGTTCCATTGTAGAAGATTTATATTTATTTTTATATACCCTTTCCCTCAAATTTCACTTCTAAATTCCATAAACAAAGTGAAATCCTTCCCACACCCGGACCTCAACTATGTTGAAAACTTGATCGAGTCTGGTTAGTGGTAGAAGATTTATTAAGTTTTATTTATTATTGTATAACTTTTCCCCGCAAATTTCTCTTCTAAATTCTATAGTCAAAGTGAATACCTTCCAAAACCCGGACCTCAACTATGTTCAAAACTTGATTGAGACAGGTTGCGTGATAGAAGATTTATTAAGTTTCATTTATTTTTTTATACCTCTTCTCCAAATTTCTCTTCTAAATTCTATAAACAAAGTGAATATCGTCACAAAACCGGACGTCAACTATGTTGAAAACTTCATCAAGATAAGTTTGAGGTAGAAGACGGATTAAGTTTTTTTTTGTATTCCACTTCCCCCAACTCTTTCTTCTAAATTCCATAAATGAAATGAATACCTTCCCAAACCCGGACCTCAACTATGTTGAAAACTTGATCGAGAGAGGTTGAATGGTAAAAGATTTATAAAGTTTTATTTTCTATATTATACCTCATCCCCCGACTTTCTCTTCTAAGCTTTATTAACAACCTGTATTCCTTCCCAAAGCTGGACTTCAATTATGGTAAACACTCGATCGAGACACGTTGCATGGTAGAAGATTTATATTTATTTTTATATACCCCTTCCCTCAAATTCCTCTTCTAAAATCCATAAACAAAGTGAATACCTTCCCAAACCCGGACCTCAACTATGTTGAAACTTGATCGATACAGTTTGGATGTTAGAAGATTTATTAAGTTTTATTTATTATTGTATACCTCTTCCCCAAAATTTCTCTTGTAAATTCTACAGTCTTAGTGAATACCTTCCCAAACTCGGACCTCAACTATGTTGGAAACTTGATCGAGCCTGGTTGGGTGGTAGAAGATTTATTAAGTTTTATTTATTTTTGTATACCTCTTCCCCCAACTTTCTCTTCTAAATACTATAATCGAAGTGAATACCTTCCGAAAGACGCTCCTCAACCATGCTCAAAAGTAGGTCGAGTCAGTTTGGATGGTAGAAGATTTATATCTATTTTTATATACCTCTTCCCCCCAAATTCATCTTCTAAATTCTATAAACAAATCGAATACCTTCCCGCATCCGGACCTCAACTATGTTGAAAACTTGATCGAGCCTGGTTGGTTGATAAAAGATTTATTGAGTAATAATTAATTTTATATACCTCTTCCCCCAAATTTCCTTTTCCAAATTCTATAAACAATATGAATATCTTCCCAAACCTGGACTTCATTTATGGTAAAAATTAGATAGAGACATGCTGCATGGTAGAATACTTATATTTATTTTTATATACCTCTTCCCTCAAATTCCTCTTCTATTTTCAATAAACAAAGTGAATACCTCCCCACATCCGGACCTCAACCATGTAGAAAACTTGATCGAACCTGGTTGGGTGGTAAAAGATTTATTAAGTTTTATTTATTTTTATATACCTCTTCCCCCAACTTTCTTTTTCCAAATTCTATAAACAATGTGAATATCTTCCCAAACCTGGACTTCATTTATGGTAAAAATTAGATAGAGACATGCTGCATGGTAGAATACTTATATTTATTTTTATATACCTCTTCCCCCAACTTCCCCTTGTAAATTCTATAAACAAAGTGAATATCTTCACAAACTCGGACGTCAACTATATTGAAATCTTTATTGAGATAGGTTGTATGATAGAAGATTTATTAAGTTTTATTTATTTTTTTACACCTCTTCCCCCAACTTTCTCTTCTAAATTCCATAAACGAAGTGAATACCTTCCCAAACCCGGACTTCAACTATGTTGAAAACTTGATCGAGACAGGTTGGATGGTAAAAGATTTAAAAAGTCTTATTTTATATATTATACCTCTTGCCCTACGTTCTCTTCTAAGCTTTATTAGCAACGTGAATTCCTTCCCAAAGCTGGACTTCAACTATGGTAAAAACTCGATCGAGACACGTTCCATTGTGGAAGATTTATTTTTATATACCCTTTCCCTCAAATTCCACTTCTAAATTCCATAAACAAAGTGAAATCCTTCCCACACCCGGACCTCAACTATGTTGAAAACTTGATCGAGTCTGGTTAGTGGTAGAAGATTTATAGAGTTTTATTTATTATTGTATAACTTTTCCCCGCAAATTTCTCTTCTAAATTCTATAGTCAAAATGAATACCTTCCAAAACCCGGACCTCAACTATGTTCAAAACTTGATTGAGACAGGTTGTGTGATAGAAGATTTATTAAGTTTCATTTATTTTTTTATACCTCTTCTCCAAATTTCTCTTCTAAATTCTATAAACAAAGTGAATATCGTCACAAAACCGGACGTCAACTATGTTGAAAACATCATCAAGATAAGTTTGAGGTAGAAGACGGATTAAGTTTTTTTTTTTTGTATTCCACTTCCCCGAACTCTTTCTTCTAAATTCCATAAATGAAATGAATACCTTCCCAAACCCGGACCTCAACTATGTTGAAACTTGATCGAGAGAAGTTGGATGGTAAAAGATTTATAAAGTTTTATTTTCTATATTATACCTCATCCCCCGACTTTCTCTTCTAAGCTTTATTAACAACCTGTATTCCTTCCCAAAGCTGGACTTCAATTATGGTAAACACTCGATCGAGACACGTTGCATGGTAGAAGATTTATATTTATTTTTATATACCCTTTCCCTCAAATTCCTCTTCTAAAATCCATAAACAAAGTGAATACCTTCCCAATCCCGGACTTCAACTATGTTGGAAACTTGATCGAGCCTGGTTGGGTGGTAGAAGATTTATTAAGTTTTATTTATTTTTGTATACCTCTTCCCCCAACTTTCTCTTCTAAATACTATAATCGAAGTGATAACCTTCCGAAACACGCTCCTCAACCATGTTCAAAAGTAGGTCGAGTCAGTTTGGATGGTAGAAGATTTATATCTATTTTTATATACCTCTTCCCCCCAAATTCCTCTTCTAAATTCTATAAACAAATCGAACACCTTCCCGCATCCGGACCTCAACTATGTTGAAAACTTGATCGAGCATGGTTGGGTGATAAAAGATTTATTAAGTTTTATTTATTTTTATATACCTCTTCCCCCAAATTTCTTTTTCCAAATTCTATAAACAATGTGAATATCTTCCCAAACCTGGACTTCATTTATGGTAAAAATTAGATAGAGACATGCTGCATGGTAGAATACTTATATTTATTTTTATATACCTCTTCCCTCAAATTCCTCTTCTATTTTCAATAAACAAAGTGAATACCTTCCCACACCCGGACCTCAACTATGTTGAAAACTTGATCGAGCCTGGTTTGGTGGTGGAAGATTTATTAAATTATTTTATATACCTCTTCCCAAAACTTTCTCTTCTAAATACTATAATCGAAGTGAATACCTTCCGAAACACTCTTTTTAACCGTGTTGAAAACAAGCTCGAGTCAGTTTGGATGGCAGAAGATTTATATCTATTTTTATATGCCTCTTCCCCCCAAATTCATTTTCTAAATTCTTTAAACAAATCGAATAGCTTCCCAAACCCGGACCTCAACTAAGTTGAAGCCTTGGTCGAGCCTGGTCGGGTGGTAGAAGATTTATTAAGTTTTATTTATTATTGTATACCTCTTCCCCCAAATTTCCCTTCTAAATTCTATAGTCTTAGTGAATACCTTCCCAAACTCGCACCTCAACTATGTTGAAAACTTGATCGAGACGGTTCGGTGATAGAAGATTTATTAATTTTTATTTATTTTTTTATACCTCTTTCTCCAACTTTACTTATAAATTCTATAAACAAATCAAATATATTCCCAAACCGGACCTCAACTATGTTGAAACTTGATCGACACATTTTGGATGGTAGAAGATTTATTAAGTTTCATTTATTTTTTTATACCTCTTCCCCCAACTTTCTCTTCAAAATCATATAAACAAAGTAAATAGCTTCACAAATGCGCACCTCAACTGTCTTGAAACTTGATCGAGCCTGGTTGGGTAGTAGAAGATTTATTAAGTTTTATTTATTATTGTATACCTCTTCCCCCAAATTTCTCGTCTAAATTCTACAGTCTTAGTGAATAACTTCCGAAACTCGGACCTCAAGTATGTTGAGAACTTGATCGAGACAGGTTGGGTGATAGAAGATTTATTAATTTTTATTTATTTTTTTATACCTCTTTCTCCAACTTTCTTTTCTAAATTCTATAAACAAATCGAATTCCTTCCCAAACCCGGACCTCAACTATGTTGAAACTTGATAGATACAGTTTGGATGTTAGAAGATTTATTAAGTTTTATTTATTATTGTATACCTCTCCCCCAAAATTTCTCTTGTAAATTCTACAGTCTTAGTGAATACCTTCCCAAACTCGGACCTCAACTATGTTGGAAACTTGATCGAGCCTGGTTGGGTGGTAGAAGATTTATTAAGTTTTATTTATTTTTGTATACCTCTTCACCGAATTTTCTCTTCTAAATTCTATAGTCTTAGTGAATACCTTCCCAAACTCGCACCTCAACTATGTTGAAAACTTGATCGAGACGGTTGGGTGATAAAAGATTTATTAAGCTTTTTTTATTTTTTTATAGCTTTTCCTCCAACTTTACCTTATAAATTCTATAAACAAATCAAATACATTCCTAAACCGGAGCTCAACTATGTTGAAACTTGATCGAGACATGTTGGATGATAGAAGATTTGTTAAGTATTATTTATTTTTTTATACATGTTCCATCAACTTTCTCTTTTAAATTCTATAAACAAAGTGAATAAATTCCCAAACCCGGACCTCAACTATGTTGAAAACTTGATCGAGCCTGGTTGGGTGGTGGAAGATTTATTAAGTTTTATTTATTATTATATACCTCTTCCCCCAACTTTCTCTTCTTAATTCTATAATCGAAGTGAATACCTTCCCAAACAATCAAATCAACTATGTTGAAAACTTGATCGAGACAGGTTGGACGGTAGAAGATTTAATAAGTTTTATTTACTATATTATACCTCTTCCCCCAATTTTCTCAACTAAATTCCATAAACAAAGTGAATACCTTCTCAAACCCGGACCTCAAATATATTGAAAACTTCATCGAGACAGGTTTGGTTGTAGAAGATTTATTAAGCTTTATTTATTATTATATACTTCTTCCCCCAACTTTCTCTGCCAAATTCTATAAACAAAATGAATACCTACCAAACCCGGACCTCAAAAAAGATGAAACCTTGATCGAGCCTGGTGGTGTGGTAGAATATTTATTCTATTTTATATATTATTCCGAACAATATAACTTGCTCTTCTAAATTCAGTAAACGAAGTGCATACCTTCTCAAACCCGGACCTCAAACATGTTGAAAACTTGATCGAGACAGGTTGGGTGATAGAAAATTTAATAATTTTTATTTATTTTTTTATACCTCTTCCTCCAACTTTCTCTTCTAAATTCTATAAACAAATCGAATTCCTTCTCAAACCCATACCTCAACTATGTTGAAACTTAATCGATTTAATTTGTATGGTAGAAGATTTATTAAGTTTTATTTATTATTGTATACCTATTCCCCCAAATTTCTCTTCTAAATTCTATAGTCTTAGTGAATACCTTCCCAAACTCGGACCTCAACTATGTTGGAAACTTGATCGAGCCTGGTTGGGTGATAAAAGATTTATTAACCTTTTTTTATTTTTTATAGCTCTTCCTCCAACTTTATCTTATAAGTTCTATAAACAAATCAAATACATTCCCAAACCGGACCTCAACTGTGTTGAAACTTGATCGAGACATTTTGGATTGTAGAAGATTTATTGAGTTTTTTTTATACCTTTTCCCCCAACTTTCTCTTTTAAATTCTATAAACAAAGTGAATACCTTCCCAAACCCGGACCAAAACTATGTTGAAAACTTGATCGAGCGTGGTTGGGTGGTGGAAGATTTATTAAGTTTTATTTATTATTATATACCTCTTCCCCCAACTTTCTCTTCTTAATTCTATAATCGAAGTGAATACCTTAACAAACAATCAAATCAACTATGTTGAAAACTTGATCGAGACAGGTTGGGCGGTAGAAGATTTATTAAGTTTTATTTATTATTAGATACTTCTTCCCCCAACTTTCTCTGCCAAATTCTATAAACAAAATGAATACCTACCCAAACCCGGACCTCAACAAAGATGAAACCTTGATCGAGCCTTATGGTGTGGTAGAATGTTTTTTCTGTTTTATTTATTATTCCGAACAATATAACTAGCTCTCCTTAATTCCATAAACGAAGTGAATACCTTCCCAAAACCGGACCTCAAACATGTTGAAAACTAGATCAACTCAGGTTGGATGGTAGAAGATTTATATCTATTTCCTATACCTCTTCCTCCAACTTTCTCTTCTAAATTCTATAAACAAATCGAATACCTTCTCAATCCGGACACCAACTATGTTGAAAACTTGATCGAGACAGGTTGGATGGTAAAAGATTTATAAAGTTTTATTTTCTATATTATAACTCTTCCCCCAACGTTCTCTTCTAAGCATTATTAACAACTTGAATACCTTCCCAAACCCGGACTTCAACTATTTTGAAAACTTCTTCGAGCCTGGTAGTGTGGTGGAAGATTTATTAAGTTTTATTTATTATTATATACCTCCTCCCCCAACTTTCTCTTCTAAATTCTATAAACAAACTGAATACCTTCCCAAACCACGTCCTCAAATATGTTAAAGACTTGATCTAGCCTGGTTGGGTTGTAGAAGAATTATTAAGTTTTATTTATTATTATATACCACTTCCCCGAGCTTGCTCTTCTAAATACTATAGTCAAAGTGACTACCGTCCCAAACCCGGACCACAACTATTTTGAAAACTTGATCGAGGCTGGTTCGGTGGTAATAGATTTATTAAGTTTTATTTATTACTATATATACCTCCTCCAAAATTTTCCGTGCTAAATTCTACAAAGAAAGTGAATAACTTCCCTAACCCGGACCTACATTAAGTTGAAAACTTGATCGAGACAGGTCGGGTGATAGAAGATTTATTAAGTTTTATTTATTTTTATATACCTCTTCTTCCAACGTTCTCTTCTATATTCTATAAAAAAGGGAATTCGTTCCTAAAGCTGGACTTGAACTATGGTAAAAACTCAGTCGAGACACGTTGCATGGAAAGAGATTCATATTTATTTTTATATACCCTTTCCCACAAACTACACTTCTAATTACTATAAACAATGTGAATATCTTCACAAACCCGGACGTCAACTATATTGAAAACTTCATTGAGATGGGTTGGATGGTAGAAGAATTATTAAGTTTTATTTATTTTTATATACCTCTTCCCCCAACTTTATTTTTCCAAATTCTATAAACAATGTGAATTTCTTCCCCAACTCGGACGTCAACTATATTGAAAACTTCATCGTGATAGGTTGGATGATAGAAGATTTATTAAGTTTTATTTATTTTTTTACACCTCTTCCCCCAACTTTCTCTTCTAAATTCCATAAACAAAGTGAATACCTTCCCAAACCCGGAGCTCAACTATGTTGAAAACTTGATCGAGACAGGTTGGATGGTAAAAGATTTATAAAGTCTAAATTTTCTATATTATACCTCTTCCCTCAACGTTCTCTTCTAAGCTTTATTAACAACGTGAATTCCTTCCCAAAGCTGGACTTCAACTATGGTAAAACTCGATCGAGACACGTTGCATTGAAGAAGATTTATATTTATTTTTATATACCCTTTCCCTCAAATTCCACTTCTAAATTCCATAAACAAAGTGAAATCCTTCCCATACGCGGACCTCAACTATGTTGGAAACTTGATAAAGTCTGGTTGGGTGGTAGAAGATTTATTAAGTTTTATTTATTATTGTATAACTTTTCCCCCCAAATTTCTCTTCTAAATTCTATAGTCAAAGTGAATACCTTCCCAAACCCGGACCTCAACTATGTTCAAAACTTGATTGAGACAGGTTTTCTGATAGAGGATTTATTAAGTTTCATTTATTTGTTTATACCTCTTCTCCAAATTTCTCTTCTAAATTCTATAAACAAAGTGAATATCTTCACAAAACTGGACGTCAACTATATTAAAAACTTCATCGAGATAGGTTTGATGGTAGAAGATGTATTAAGTTTTTTTTGTATTTTTCTTCCCCAAACTTTTTCTTCTAAATTCCATAAACGAAGTGAATACCTTCCCAAACCCGGGCCTCAACTATGTTGAAAACTTGATCGAGACAGGTTGGATGGTAAAAGATTTATAAAGTTTTATTTTCTGTATTATACCTCTTCCCCCAACGTTTTCTTCTAAGCTTTATTAAGAACGTGAATTCGTTCCCAAAGCTGGACTTCAACTATGGTAAAATCTCGATCGAGACACGTTGCATGGTAGAAGACTTATATTTATTTTTATATACCCTTTCCCTCAAATTCCTCTTCTAAAATCCATAAACAAAGTGAATACCTTCCCACACCCGGACTTCAACTATGTTGAAAACTTGATCGAGCCTGGTTTGGTGGTGGAAGATTTATTAAATTATTTTATATACATCTTCCCCCAACTTTCTCTTCTAAATACTATAATCGAAGTGAATACCTTCCGAAACACTCTCCTCAACCGTGTTGAAAACAAGATCGAGTCAGTTTGGATGGTAGAAGATTTATCTATTTTTATATATATCTTCCCCCAAATTCCTCTTCTAAATTCTATAAACTAATCGAATAGCTTCCCAAACCCGGACCTCAACTAAGTTGAAGCCTTGGTCGAGCCTGGTTGGGTGTTAGAATATTTATCGTTTTATTTATTATTATATACCTCTTCCTTCAACTTTCTCTTCTTAATTCTATAAACAAAGTGAATTCCTTCCAAACCACGGCCTCAAATATGTTAAAGACTTGATCTAGCCTGGTTGCGTGGTAGAAGATTTATTGAGTTTTATTTATTATTATATACCTCTTTCCCGAGCATTCTCTTCTAAATTCTATAAACAAAGTGGACTCCTTCCCAAACCTGGACCTCAACAATGTTGAAAACTTAATCGAGTCTGGTTTCGTGGTAGAAGATTTATTAGGTTTTATTTATTTTTATATAACTCTTATTCCAACTTTCTATTCTAAGTTCTATAAACAAAGTGAATAGCTTCGCAAATCCGCACCTTTACTGTGTTGAAAACTCCATCGAGATAGGTTGGATGGTAGATGATTTATTATGTTTTATTTATTATTGTATACTTCTTCCCCCAAATTTCTCTTCTAAATTCTATAGTCTTAGTGAATACTCTCCCAAACTCGGACCCCAACTATGTTGAAAAGTTGGTCGAGTCAGGTTTTTGTGATAGAAGATTTATTAAGTTTTATTTATTTTATATAACTGTTCTCCAACTCTCTCTTCTAAATTCTATAAACAAGGTGAATATCTTCACAAAACCGAGCCTGGTAGAAGATTTTTTAAGTTTTATTTATTATTGTATACTTTTTCTCCCAAATTTCTCTTCTAAAATCTATAGTCATAGTGAATACCTTCCCAAACCCGGATCTCAACTATGTTGAAAACTTGATCGAGACAGGTTGGGTGATAAAAGAATTATTAAGTTTTTTTTATTTTTATATACCTCTTACCTAAACTTTCTATTCTACGTTTATAAACAAAGTGAATAGCTTCGCAAATTCGCACCTCAACTATGTAGAAAACTTGATCGAAACAGGTTGGATGGGAGAAGATCTATAAAGTTTTTTTTATGTTTATATACCTCTTCACCCAGCTCTCTTTGCAAATTGTATAAACAATGTGAATTCCTTCATAAACCTGGACTTCAACTATGGAAAAATTAGATCGAGACATGCTGCATGGTAGAAGATTTATATGTATTTTTATATACCTCTTCCCTCAAATTCCTCTTCTATTTTCTTTAAACAAAGTGAATACCTTCCCACACCCTGACCTCAACTATTTTGAAAACTTGATCGAGCATGGTTAGGTGGTAGAAGATAAATTAAGTTTTATTTATTATTGTATACTTCTTCCCCCAAATTTCTCTTCTAAATTCTATAAACAATGCGAATATCTTCACAAACCCGGACGTCAACTGTATTGAAAACTTGATCGAGACAGGTTAGATGGTAGAAGATTTATTAAGTTTTATTTATTTTTATTTACCTCTAAACCAACTTTCTCTGCTAAATTGTATCAACAAAGTGAATACCTTCCCAAACCCGGACTTCAACTATGTTGAAAACTTGATCGAGCCTGGTTGGGTGGCGGAAGATTTATATCAATTTTTATAAACCTATTCTCCCAAATTCCTCTTCTAAATTCAATAAACAAAGCGTATACCTTCCCAAACCCGGACCTCAACTACGTTGAAAACTTCATCGAGACAGGTTGGATGGTAGAATATTTATTAAGTTTTATTTATTTTTATATATCCCTTCCCCCAAATTCCTCTACTAAATTCTATAAACAATTCGAATACTTTCCCAAACCCGGACCTCAACAAAGTTGAAACCTTGGTCGAGCGTGGTTGGGTGGTAGAATATTTATCGTTTTATTTATTATTATATACCTCTTCCCCCAACTTTCTCTTCTAAATTCTATAAAGAAAGTCAGTACCTTCCCAATCCCGGACCTCAACTTTGTTGAAAACTTGATCTAGCATGTTTAGGTGGTAGAAGATTTATTAAGTTTTATTCATTATTATATAACTCCTCCCCCAACGTTCTCGGCTAAATTCTATAAACAAAGTGAATGCCTCCCCAAAGCCGGACATCATCTATGTGGAAAATTTGATCGAGCCTCTTTGGGTGCTAGAAAATTTATTAAATTTTATTTATTTATTATTATATATACCTTTTCTCCGGACATTCTTTGCTAAATTCTATAAACAAATTGAATACTTTCCACAACCAGTACCTCAACTAGGTTGAAACCTTGACCGAGCATTATTGGGTGCTAGATTATTTATTAAATTTTATTTATTATGATATACTTCTTCCCGGAACATTCTTTGCTAAATTCTATAAACAAAGTTAATACCTTAGCAAACCCGCACCTCAGCTATGTTGAAAACTTGATCGAGACAGTTTGGATAAAACAAAATTTATTAAGTTTTATTTATTATATTATACTCTTCCTCCAACTTTCTGTTCCAAATTCTATAAACAAAGTAACTTTCTTCCCAAACCCGGACATCAATTATGTTTAAAACTTGATCTGTCCTGGGTGGGTGGTAGATTATTTATTAAGTTTTATTTATTATTATATACCTTTTCCGCCAACTTTCTCTTCTAAATTCTATAAACAAAGTGAATATCATCACAAACCCGGACGTCAACTATATTGAAAACTTCATCGAGGCAGGTTGGATGGTAGTAGCTTTATAAAGTATTATTTTTTTCTTATAACTCTTCCCCCAACATTCTTTTCTAAATTCTATAATAAAAGTCAATACCTTCCGAGACACGCACCTCAACTATGTTGAAACCTTGATCGAGACAGGTTGGGTGGTAGAATCTTTATTAAGTATTATTTTTTTTCTTATAACTCTTCCGCCAACATTTTTTTCTAAATTCTATAATCAAAGTCAATACCTTCCGAAACACGCACCTCAACTATGTTGAAAACTTGATCGAGACAGGTTGGATGGAGGAAGATTTATTAAGTTTTATTTACTATATTACACTGTTCCTCCAAGTTTCTCTTCCAGATTCTATAAAAAGAGTGACTACCTTCCCAAACCCGGACCTCAATTGTGTTTAAAACTTGCTCTGGCCTGGTTGGGTGGTAGATTATCTATTAAGTTTTATTTATTACCATATACCTCTTCCGCCAACTTTCTCTTCTAAATTCTATAAAACCGTTCCCGAACCCGGACCTCAACTGTGTTAAAAACTTGATCGAGACAGGTTGGGTGATAGAAAATTTATTATGTTTTATTTATTTTTGTATACCTCTTCTTCCAACTTTCTCTTCTAAATTCTATAAAAAAAGTGAATATCTTCACAAACCCGGACGTCAACTATATTGAAAACTTCATCGAGACAGGTTGGATGGTAGAAGATTTATTAAGTTTTATTTATTTTCGTATACTTCTTCCCCCAACATTCTTCTCTAAATTCTATAAACAAAGTGAATTCTTCCCCAAACCTTTACTTCAATTTTGGTAGAAACTCGATCCATACAGGCTGCATGGTAGAAGAGTTATATTTATTTTCATATAGCTCTTCCCTCAAATTCCTCTTCTATTTTCTATAAACAAAGTGAATACCTTTCCACACCCGGACCTCAAATATGTTGAAAACTTGATCGAGCCCGATTTGGTGGTAGAACATTTATTAAGTTTTATTTATGATTGTATAAATCTTCCCCCAAATTTCTCTTCTAAATTCTATAGTCTTAGTGAATACCTTCCCAAACTCGCACCTCAACTATGTTGAAAACTTGATCGAGACGGTTGGGGGATAAAAGATTTATTAAGTTATTTTTAGTTTTTTATAGCTCTTCCTCCAACTTTACCTTATAAATTGTATAAACAAATCAAATACATTCCCAAACCGGACCTCAACTATGTTGTAACTTGATCGAGACATGTTGGATGATAGAAGATTTATTAAGTTTTATTTATTTTTTATACCTCTTCCCCCAACTTTCTCTTTTATATTCTATAAACAAAGTTAATACCTTCACACATCTGGACCTGAACTAAGTTGAAAGTTGATCGAGCCTGGTTGCGTGGTAAGAGATTTATTTTTTTATTTATTATTGTATACCTCTTATCCCAACTTTCTATTCTAAGTTCTATAAACAAAGTAAATAGCTTCGCAAATGCGCACCTCAACTGTGTTAGAAACTTGATCGAGCCTGGTTGGGTGGTACAAGATTTATGAAGTTTTATTTATTATTGTATACCTCTTCCCTCAAATTTCTCTTCTAAATTCTATAGTCTTAGTGAATACCTTCCCAAACTCGGACCTTAACTATGTTGAAAACTTGATCGAGCCTGGTTGGGTGGTAGAAGATTTATTATGTTTTATTTATTTTGGTATAGCTCTTCTTCCAACTTTCTCTTCTAAATTCTATAAACAAAGTGAATATCTTCACAAACCCGGACGTCAACTATATTGAAAACTTCATCGAGACAGGTAGGAGTAGAAGCTTTATTAAATTTTATTTATTTTCGTATACTTCTTCCCCCAACATTCTTTTCTAAATTCTATAAACACAGTGAATTCTTCCCCAAACCTGGACTTCAATTTTGGTAAAAACTCGATCCATACAGGCTGCATGGTAGAAGAGTTATATTTATTTTCATATAGCTCTTCCCTCAATTCCTCTTCTATTTTCTATAAACAAAGTGAATACGTTTCCACACCCGCACCTCAAATACGTTGAAAACTTGATCGAGCCCGGTTTGGTGGTAGAAGATTTATTAGGTTTTATTTATTATTGTATTCCTCTCCCCCAACTTTCTCTTCTAAATCGTATAAACAAAGTAAATACCTTCCCACATCCGGACCTCAACTATGTTGAAAACTTGATCGAGCCTGGTTGGGTGGTAGAAGATTTATTAACTTTTATTTAATATTGTATACCTCTTTCCCCAAATTTCTCTTCTAAATTCTATAGTCTTAGTGAATACCTTCCCAAACTCGCACCTCAACTATGTTAAAAAACTGTTCGAGACGGTTGGGTGATAAAAGATTTATGAAGTTATTTTTATTTTTTTATAGCTCTTCCTCCAACTTTACCTTATAAATTCTATAAACAAATTAAATACATTCCCAAACCGGACCTCAACTATGTTGAAACTTTATCGAGACATGTTTGATGGTAGAAGCTTTATTAAGTTTTATTTATTTTTTTATACCTCTTCCCCCAACTTTCTCTTTTAAATTCTATAAACGAAGTGAATACCTTCACACATATGGACCTCAACTATGTTGAAACTTTATCGAAACTTGTTGCGTGGTAAGAGATTTATTTTTTATTTATTATTGTATACCTCTTATCCCAACTTTCTGTTCTATGTTCTATAAACAAAGTAAATAGCTTCGCAAATGCGCACCTCAACTGTGTTGGAAACTTGATCGAGCCTGGTTTGGTGGTAGAAGATTTATTAAGTTTTATTTATTATTGTATACCTCTTCCCCTCAACTTTCTCTTCTAAGTTCTATAAACAAATCGACTACCTTCCCAAACTCGGACCTGAACAAAGGTCAAACCTTGGTCGAACCTTGTTGGGTGGTAGAATATTTATAGTTGTATTTATTATTATATAACTCTTCCCCCAACTTTCTCTCCTTAATTCTATAATCGAAGTGAATACCTTCCCAAACAATCAAATCAACTATGTTGAAAACTTGATGGAGACAGGTTGGACGGTAGAAGATTATTAAGTTTTATTTACTATATTATACCTCTTCCCCCAATTTTTTCAACTAAATTACATAAACAAAGTGAATACCTTCCCAAACCCGGACCTCAAATATGTTGAAAACTTCATCGATTCAGGTTGGGTGGTAGAAGATTTGTTATGTTTTATTTATTTTTATATACCTCTTCTACCAAATTCCTCTTCTAAGTTCTATAAACAAATCGACTACCTTCCCAAACCCGAACCTGAACAAAGGTGAAACCTTGGTCGAGCCTGTTTGGGTGGTAGAATATTTATCGTTTTATTTATTATTATATAACTCTTCCCCCAACTTTCTCTTCTAAATTCTATAAACAAAGTAAGTACCTTCCCAAACCACAACCTCAACTATTTAGAAAACTTGATGTAGCATGATTGGGTGGTAGAAGATTTATTAAGTTTTATTCATTATTATATAACTCCTCCCCGAACGTTCTCTGCTAAATTCTATAAACAAAGTGAATCCCTCCCCAAAGCCGGCCATCATCTATGTGGAAAACTTGATCGAGCCTCTTTGGGTGCAAGAAGATTTATTACATTTTATTTATTTATTATTATATATAGATCTTCCCCGGACATTCTTTGCTAAATTCTATTACTAAAGTGAATACCTTCCAAAACCCGTACCTCAACTAGGTTGAAACCTTGATCGAGCATTGTTAGGTGCTAGAAGATTTATTCTTTTTATTTATTATTATATACCTCTTCAGGAACGTCCTCTTCTAAATTCTATAAACATATCAAATACATTCCCAAACCGGACCTCAACTATGTTGAAACTTGATCGAGACATGTTGTATGGTAGAAGATTTATTAAGTTTTATTTATTTTTTTTATAACTCTTCCCCCAACTTTCTCTTTTAAATTCTATAAACAAAGTGAATACCTTCAAACATCCGGACCTCAACTATGTTGAAAACTTGATCGAGCCTGGTTGGGTGGTAGATTTATTAAGTTTTATTTATTATTGTATACCTCTTCCCCCAAATTTCTCTTCTAAATTCTATAGTCTTAGTGAATACCTTCCCAAACTCGCACCTCAACTATGTTGAAAACTTGATCGAGACGGTTGGGTGATAAAAGATTTATTAAGGATTTTTTATTTTTTATAGCTCTTCCTCCAACTTTACCTTAAAAATTGTATAAACAAATCAAATACATTCCCAAACCGGACCTCAACTATGTTGAAACTTGATCGAGACATGTTGGAGGTAGAAGATTTATTAAGTTTTATTAATTTTTTATACCTCTTCCCCCAACTTTCTCTTTTAAATTCTATAAACAAAGTGAAAACCTTCACACATCCGGACATCAACTATGTTGAAAATTGATCGAGCATGGTTGGGTGCTAGAAGATTTATTAAATTTCATTTGTTATTATATATACCGCTTCCCCGAACATGCTAAAATCTGTAAACAAAGTGAATACCTTCCCAAACCGTTACCTCAACTAAGTTGAAACCGTGATCGAGCATGGTTGGGTGGTACAAGATTTATTAAGATTTAGTTACTATTATTTACCTATACGATCAACTTTCTCTTCTAAATTCTATAAAGAATGCGAATACCTTCCCAAACCCGGACCCCAACTATGTTGAAAACTTGATCGACCTGGTTGAGTGCTAGAAGTTTTATTCTGTTTTATTTATTATTATATACCTCTTGAGGAATTTTCTCTTCTAAATTCTATAAACAAAGTGAATAATTTCCTAAAAAGGAGCTCAACTATGTTGAAAACTTGATCAAGCCTGGTTGGGTGCTAGAAGATTTATTCTGTTTTATTTATTATTATATATCTCTTGAGGAACTTTCTCTTCTAAATTCTATAAACAAAGTGAATTTTTCCCAAACCTGGAGCCCAACGATGTTGAAAACTTGATCGAGCCTGGTTTGGTGGTAAAAGATTTATTATTTTTTATTTATTTTTATATACCTCTTACCCCAACTTTCAATTCTAAGTTCTATAAAAAAATGAGTAGGTTCGCAAATCCGCACTTTAAATGTGTTGAAAACTTGATCGAAACATGTTGGATGGTAGAAGATCTATTCAGTTTTATTTATGTTTATGTACCTCTTCCCCCAACTTTCTCTGATAAATTCTATAAACAAAGTGAATTCCTTCCCAAACCTGGATTTCAACTATGGTAAAAACTCGATCGAGACAGGCTGCATATTTTAAGATATATATTTATTTTTATATACCTCTTCCCTCAAATTCTTCTTCTATTTTCTATAAACAAAGTGAATACACTTCCACATCCGGACCTCTACTATGCTGAAAACTTGATCGAGCTTGTATGGGTAGTAGAAGATTTATTAAGTTTTATTTATTTTTTTTATACCTCTTCCTCCAACTTTCTCTTCTAACTTCTATAGTCTTAGTGAATACCTTCCTAAACTCGGACCTCAACTATGTTGAAAACTTGATCGAGACATGTCGGAGGGTAGAAGTTTTCTCAGTTGTATTTATGTTTATATACTTCTTCCCCTACTTTTTTCTGCCAAATTCTATAAACAAAGTAAATTCCTTCAAAAACCTGGACTTCAACTATGGTAAAAACTCGATCGAGACAGGTCGCATAGTAGGAGATTTATATCAATTTTTATATACCCCTTCCTCCAACTTTCTCTTCTAAATTCTAAAAAAAACTAATACCTTCTCAAACCCCGACCTCAACTATGTTGAAAACATGATCGAGAGAGGTTATATAGTAGATGATTTATATCTATTATATATATTTCTCTCTATAGTTTTATTTATTATTGTATAACTTCCCCCCAAATTTCTCTTCTAAATTCTATAGTCAAAGTGAACACCTTCACAAAACCCGGATATCAACTATGTTGAAAACTTGATCGAGACAGGTTGGGTGATAGAAGATTTATTAAGTTTCATTTATTTTTTTATACATCTTCTCCAATTTTCTCTTGTAAATTCTATAAACAAAATGAATATCTTCAAAAACCGGACGTCAACTATATTGAAAACTTCATCGAGATAGGTTGGATGTTAGAAAATTTATTAAGTTTTTTATTGTATTCCTCTTCCCCCACCGTAGTCCTCTTAAGTCCATAAACAAAGTAAATACCTTCCCGAACCCGGACCTCAACCATGTTGAAAACTAGGTCGAGTCAGGTTGGATGGTATAAGATTTATATCTATTTTTATATACCTCTTCTCCCAAATTCCTCTTCTCAAATCTATAAACAAAGTGAATATCATCCCAAACCCGGACCTGAACTATGTTGATAAAATTGATGGAAACAGGTTGGATGGTAAAAGATTTATTAAGTTTTATTTATTATTATACACCTCTTTCCTCAACTTTCTCTTCTTAATTCTATAAACAAAGTGAATTCCTTCCCAAACCACGACATCAAATATGTTAAAGATTTGATCTAGCCTTGTTGGGTGGTAGAAGATTTATTGAGTTTTATTTATTATTATATACCACTTTCCCGAGCTTTCTTTTCTAAATTCTATAAACAAAGTGAATTCCTTCCCTAACCTTGACCTCAACAATGTTGGAAACTTGATCGAGTCTGATTTCGTGGTAGAAGATTTATTAGGTTTTATTTATTTTTATATAACTCTTACCTAAACTTTCTATTCTAAGTTCTATAAAAAAAGTGAATAGCTTCGCAAGCACACACCTCAAGTATGTAGAAAACTTGATCGAAACAGGTTGGATGGTAGACGATCTATTAAGTTTTATTTATGTGTATATACCTTTTCCCCTAACTTTCTCTGCCAAATTCTATAAATAAATTGAATTCCATCCCAAACCTGGACTTCAACTATGGTAAAAATTAGGTCGAGACAGGCTGCATGGTAGAAGATTTATATTTATTTTTATATACCTCTTCCCTCAAATTCCTCTTCTATTTTCTATAAACAAAGTGAATTCCTTCCCAAAACACGACCTCAAATATGTTAAAGATTTGATCTAGCCTGGTTGGGTGGTAGAAGATTTATTGAGTTTTATTAATTATTATATACCTCTTCCTCCAACTTTCTCTTCTTAATATAATAAACAATGTGAATTCTTCCCCAAACCTGGACTTCAATTTTGGTTAAAACTCGATCCATACAGGCTGCATGGTAGAAGAGTTATATTTATTTTCATATAGCTCAACCCTCAATTCCTCTTCTATTTTCTATAAACAAAGTGAATACGTTTCCACACCCGCACCTCAAATACGTTGAAAACTTGATCGAGCCCGGTTTGGTGGTAGAAGATTTATTAGGTTTTATTTATTATTGTATTCCTCTTCCCCCAACTTTCTCTTCTAAATCGTATAAACAAAGTAAATACCTTCCCACATCCGGACCTCAACTATGTTGAAAACTTGATCGAGCCTGGTTGGGTGGTAGAAGATTTATTAAGTTTTATTTAATATTGTATACCTCTTTCCCCAAATTTCTCTTCTAAATTCTATAGTCTTAGTGAATACCTTCCCAAACTCGCACCTCAACTATGTTGAAAAACTGATCGAGACGGTTGGGTGATAAAAGATTTATGAAGTTATTTTTATTTTTTTATAGCTCTTCCTCCAACTTTACCTTATAAATTCTATAAACAAATTAAATACATTCCCAAACCGGACCCCAACTATGTTGAAACTTTATCGAGACATGTTTGATGGTAGAAGATTTATTAAGTTTTATTTATTTTTTATACCTCTTCCCCCAACTTTCTCTTTTAAATTCTATAAACAAAGTGAATACCTTCACACATCCGGACCAGAACTATGTTGAAACTTGATCGAGCCTGGTTGCGTGGTAAGAGATTTATTTTTTTTATTTATTATTGTATACCTCTTATCCCAACTTTCTATTTTAAGTTCTATCAACCAAGTAAATAGCTTCGCAAATGCGTACCTCAACTGTGTTGGAAACTTGATCGAGCCTGGTTGGGTGGTAGAAGATTTATTATGTTTTATTTATTATTGTATACTTCTTCCCCCAAATTTCTCTTCTAAATTCTATAGTCTTAGTGAATACCTTCCCAAACTCGGACCTCAACTATGTTGAAAACTTGATCGAGCCTGGTTGGGTGGTGGAAGTTTTATTAAGTTTTATTTATTATTATATACTTCTTCCCCCAACTTTCTCTGTCAAATTCTATAAACAAAATGAATACCTACCCAAACCCGTACCTCAACAAAGATGAAACCTTGATCGAGCCTGGTGGTTTGGTAAAATATTTATTCTGTTTTATTTATTATTCCCAACAATATAACTTGCTCTTCTAAATTCCATAAACGAAGTGAATACCTTCCCAAACCAAGACCACAAAAATGTTGAAAACTAGATCAACTCAGGTTGGATGGTAGAAGATTTATATATATTTTTATATACCTGTTCCCGCAAATTCCTTTTGTAAATTCTATAAACAAGTCGAATACCTTCCCAAACACGGACCTGAAGTATGTTGAAACCTTGATCGAGACAGGTTGTACGGTAGATGATTTATTAAGCTTTATATACTTCATTATACCTCTTCCTTTAACTTTCTCTTCCAAATTCTATAAACAAAGTGAATACGTTCCCAAACAAGGACTTCAACTATGATGAAAACTTGATCGAGCCTGGTTGGGTGGTGGAAGATTTGTATCAATTTTTATAAACCTCTTCTCCCATATTCCTCTTCGAAATTCAATAAACAAAGTGAATACCTTCCCAAACTCGGACCTCAACTATGTTGAAAACTTCAGCGAGACAGGTTGGATGGTAGAAGATTTATTAAGTTTTATTTATTTTTATATACCTCTTCCCCCAACTTTCTTGCCAATTTCTATAAACAATGTGAATTCCTTCCCAAACCTGGACTTCAACTATGGTAAAAATTAGATAGAGACATGCTGCATGGTAGAAGACTTATATTTATTTTTATATACCTCTTCCCTCAAATTCCTCTTCAATTTTCTATAAACAAAGTGAATACCTTTCCACACCCGGGCCTCAACTATGTTGAAAACTTGATCGAGCCTGGTTGCGTGCTAAGAGATTTATTAATTTTTATTTATTATTGTATACATCTTCCCTCAAATTTCTCTTCTAAATTCTATAGTCAAAGTGAATACCTTCCCAAACCCGGACCTCAACTATGTAGAAAACTTGATCGAGCCTGGTTGGGTGGCAGAAGATTTATTAAGTTTTATTTATTTTTGTATACCTCTTCCCCCAACTTTCTCTTCTAAATTCTATAAACAAAGTGAATTTTTCCCAAACCTGGACCTCAACGATGTTGAAAACTTGATCGAGCCTGGTTTGGTGGTAAAAGATTTATTAGGTTTTATTTATTTTTATATACCTCTTACCCCAACTTTCAATTCTAAGTTCTATAAACAAAGTGAGTAGGTTCGCAAATCCGCACCTCAACTGTGTTGAAAACTTGATCGAATCATGTTGGATGGTACAAGATCTATTCAGTTTTATTTATGTTTATATACCTCTTCCCCCAACTTTCTCTGACAAATTCTATAAACAAAGTGAATTCCTTCCAAACCTGGACTTCAACTATGGTAAAAACTCGATCGAGACAGGCTGCATGGTTGAAGACTTATATTTACTTATATATACCTCTTCCCTCAAATTCCTCTTCTATTTTCTATAAACAAAGTGAATACCTTCCAAAACCTGCACTTCGACTATGGTAAAAACTCGATCGAGACAATCTGCATGGTAGAAGGTATATATTTATTTTTATATACCTCTTCCTTCAAATTCTTCTTCTATTTTCTATAAACAATGTGAATACTTTCCCACATCCGTAACTCTACTATGTTGAAAACTTGATCGAGCCTCTTTAGGTGGGAGAAGATTTACTAAGTTTTATTTATTATTGTATACCTCTTCCCCCAAATTTCTCTTATAAATTCTATAGTCTTAGTGAATACCTTCCCAAACTCGGACCTTAACTATGTTGAAAACTTAATCGAGCCTGGTTGGGTGGTAGAAGATTTATTAAGTTTTATTTATTATTATATACCTCTTCCCCCAACTTTCTCTCCTTAATTCTATAATCGAAGTGAATACCTTCCCAAACAATCAAATCAACTATGTTGAAAACTTGATGGAGACAGGTTGGACGGTAGAAGATTATTAAGTTTTATTTACTATATTATACCTCTTCCCCCAATCTTCTCAACTAAATTCCATAAACAAAGTGAATACCTTCCCAAACCCGGACCTCAAACATGTTGAAAACTTCATCGAGACAGGTTGGGTGTTAGAAGATTTATTAAGTTTTTTTTTATTTTTATATACCTTTTCTCCCAAATTCCTCTTCTAAGTTCTATAAACAAATCGACAAACTTCCCAAACTCGAACCTGAACAAAGGTGAAACCTTGGTCGAGCCTGGTTGGGTGGTAGAATATTTATCGTTTTATTTATTATTATATAACTCTTCCCCCAACTTTCTCTTCTAAATTCTATAAAAAAAGTGAGTACCTTCCCAAACCACGACCTCAACTATGTTGAAAACTTGATCTAGCATGGTTGGGTGGTAGAAGATTTATTAAGTTTTATTCATTATTATATAACTCCTCCGCCAACGTTCTCTGCTAAATTCTTTAAACAAAGTGAATGCCTCCCCAAAGCCGGACATCATCTATGTGGAAAACTTGATCGAGCCTCTTTGGGTGCTAGAAAATTTATAAAATTTTATTTATTTATTATTATATATGCCTCTTCCCCGGACATTCTTTGCTAAATTCTATAAACAAAGTGAATACCTTCCAAAACCCGTACCTCAACTAGGTTGAAACCTTGATCGAGCATTGTTGGGTGCTAGAAGATTTATTCTTTTTATTTATTATAATATACCTCTTCAGAAACTTTCTCTTCTAAATTGTATAAACAAAGTGAATTCCTCCCCAAAGCCGGACGTCATTTATGTTGATAACTTGATAGAGCCTGGTTGGATGCTAGAATATTTATTAAAATTTATTTATTATGATATACTCTTCCCCGAACTTTCTTTGCTAAATTCTATAAACAAAGTGAATACCTTAGCAAACCCGCACCTCAGCTATGTTAAAAAGTTGATCGAGACAGGTTGGATGGAGGAAGATTTATTACATTTTATTTACTATATTATACTCTTCCTCCAACTTTCTCTTCAGAATTCTATAAAAAGAGTGACTACCTTCCCAAAATCGAACCTCAATTGTGTTCAAAACTTGCGCTTGCCTGGTTGGGTAGTAGATTATCTATTAAGTTTTATTTATTACTATATACCTCTTCCGCCAACTTTCTCTTCTAAATTCTATAAAACCGTTCCCAAACCCAGATCTCAATTATGTCAAAAACTTGATCGAGACAGGTTGGGTGATAGAAAATTTATTATGTTTTATTTATTTTGGTATACTTCTTCTTCCAACTTTCTCTTCTAAATTCTATAAACAAAGTGAATATCTTCACAAACCAGGACGTCAACTATATTGAAAACTTCATCGAGACAGGTTGGAGTAGAAGCTTTATTAAGTGTTATTTATTTTCGTATACTTCTTCCCCCAACATTCTTTTCTAAATTCTATAAACACAGTGAATTCTTCCCCAAACCTGGACTTCAATTTTGGTAAAAACTCCATCCATACAGGCTGCATGGTAGAAGAGTTATATTTATTTTCATATAGCTCTTCCCTCAATTCCTCTTCTATTTTCTATAAACAAAGTGAATACGTTTCCACACCCGCACCTCAAATACGTTGAAAACTTGATCGAGCCCGGTTTGGTGGTAGAAGATTTATTAGGTTTTATTTATTATTGTATTCCTCTTCCCCCAACTTCCTCTTCTAAGTCGTATAAACAAAGTAAATACCTTCCCACATCCGGACCTCAACTATGTTGAAAACTTGATCGAGCCTGGTTGGGTGGTAGAAGATTTATTAAGTTTTATTTAATATTGTATACTTCTTTCCCCAAATTTCTCTTCTAAATTCTATAGTCTTAGTGAATACCTTCCCAATCTCGCACCTCAACTATGTTGAAAAACTGATCGAGACGGTTGAGTGATAAAAGATTTATGAAGTTATTTTTATTTTTTTATAGCTCTTCCTCCAACTTTACCTTATAAATTCTATAAACAAATTAAATACATTCCCAAACCGGACCTCAACTATGTTGAAAATTTATCGAGACATGTTTGATGGTAGAAGATTTATTAAGTTATATTTATTTTTTTATACCTCTTCCCCCAACTTTCTCTTTTAAATTCTATTAACAAAGTGAATACCTTCACACATCCGGACCAGAACTATGTTGAAACTTGATCGAGCCTGGTTGCGTGGTAAGAGATTTATTTTTTTATTTATTATTGTATACCTCTTATCCCAACTTTCTATTTTAAGTTCTATAAACCAAGTAAATAGCTTCGCAAATGCGTACCTCAACTGTGTTGAAACTTGATCGAGCCTGGTTGGGTGGTAGAAGATTTATTATGTTTTATTTATTATTGTATACCTCTTCCCCAAAATTTCTCTTCTAAATTTTATTGTCTTAGTGAATACCTTCCCAAACTCGGACCTCAACTATGTTGAAAACTTGATCGAGCCTGGTTGGGTGGTGGAAGTTTTATTAAGTTTTATTTATTATTATATACTTCTTCCCCCAACTTTCTCTGTCAAATTCTATAAACAAAATGAATACCTACCCAAACCCGTACCTCAACAAAGATGAAACCTTGATCGAGCCTGGTGGTTTGGTAAAATATTTATTCTGTTTTATTTATTATTCCCAACAATATAACTTGCTCTCCTAAATTCCATAAACGAAGTGAATAGCTTCCCAAAACCGGACCTCAAACATGTTGAAAACTAGATCAACTCAGGTTGGATGGTAGAAGATTTATATCTACTTTTATATACCTCTTCCCGCAAATTCCTCTTCTAAATTCTATAAACAAGTCGAATACCTTCCCAAACCAGGACCTGAAGTATGTTGAAACCTTGATCGAGACAGGTTGTATGGTAGATGATTTATTAAGCTTTATATACTTCATTATACTTCTTCCTTTAACTTTCTCTTCCAAATTCTATAAACAAAGTGAATAAATTCCCAAACAAGGACTTCAACTATGTTGAAAACTTGATCGTGCCTGGTTGGGTGGTGGAAGACTTGTATCAATTTTTATAAACCTCTTCTCCCATATTCCTCTTCGAAATTCAATAAACAAAGTGAATACCTTCCCAAACTCGGACCTCAACTATGTTGAAAACTTCATCGAGACAGGTTGGATGGTAGAAGATTTATTAAGTTTTATTTATTTTTATATACCTCTTCTCCCAAATTCCTCTTTTAAGTTCTATAAACAAATCGACTACTTTCCCAAACCCGAACCTGAACAAAGGTGAAACCTTGGTCGAGCCTGGTTGGGTGGTAGAATATTTATCGTTTTATTTATTATTATATAACTCTTCCCCCAACTTTCTCTTCTAAATTCTATAAACAAAGTCAGTACCTTCCCAAACCACGACCTCAACTATGTAGAAAACTTGATGTAGCATGATTGGGTGGTAGAAGATTTATTAAGTTTTATTCATTATTATATAATTCCTTCCCCAACGTTCTCTGCTAAATTCTATAAACAAAGTGAATGCCTCCCCAAAGCCGGACATCATCAATGTGGAAAACTTGATCGACCCTCTTTGGGTGCTAGAAGATTTATTAAATTTTATTTATTTATTATTTATTATATATACCTCTTCCCCGGACATTCTTTGCTAAATTCTATAAACAAAGTGAATACTTTCCAAAACCCGTACCTCAACTAGGTTGAAACCTTGATCGAGCATTGTTGGGTGCTAGAAGATTTATTCGGTTTTATTTATTATTATATACATCTTCAGGAAGTTTCTCTTCTAAAATCTATAAACAAAGTGAATTCCTCCCCAAAGCTGGACATCATCTATGTTGATAACTTGATCGAGCCTGGTTGGATGCTAGAATATTTATTAAATTTTATTTATTATGATATACCTCTTCCCCGAACATTCTTGGCTAAATTCTATAAACAAAGTGAATACCTTAGCAAACCCGCACCTCAGCTATGTTGAAAACGTGATCGTGACAGGTTGGATAAAACAAAATTTATTAAGTTTTATTTATTATATTATACTCTTCCTCCAACTTTCTGTTCCAAATTCTATAAAAATAGTGACTACCTTCCCAAACCCGGACCTCAATTGTGTTTAAAACTTGCTCTGGCCTGGTTGGGTCGTAGATTAACTATTAAGTTTTATTTATTACTATATACCTCTTCCGCCAACTATCTCTTCTAAATTCTATAAATAAAGTGAATATCATCACAAACCCGGACGTCAACTATATTGAAAACTTCATCGAGACAGGTTGGATGGTAGAAGCTTTATTAAGTATTATTTTCTTCTTATAACACTTCCCCAAACATTCTTTTCTAAATTCTATAATCAAAGTCAATACCTTCCGAAACACGCACCTCAACTATGTTGAAAACTTGATCGAGACAGGTTGGATGGAGGAAGATTTATTAAGTTTTATTTACTATATCATACTCTTCCTCCAACTTTCTTTTCCGAATTCTATAAAAAGAGTGACTACCTTCCCAAACCCGGACCTCAATTGTGTTCAAAACTTGCGCTTCCCTGGTTGGGTGGTAGATTATCTATTAAGTTTTATTTATTACTATATACCTCTTCCGTCAACTTTCTCTTCTAAATTCTATAAGACCGTTCCCTAACCCAGACCTCAACTATGTTAAAAACTTGATCGAGACAGGTTGGGTGATAGAAAATTTATTGTTTTATTTATTTTGGTATACCTCTTCTTCCAACTTTCTCTTCTAAATTCTATAAACAAAGTGAATATCTTCACAAACCAGGACGTCAACTATATTGAAAACTTCATCGAGACAGGTTGGAGTAGAAGCTTTATTAAGTGTTATTTATTTTCGTATACTTCTTCCCCCAACATTCTTTTCTAAATTCTATAAACACAGTGAATTCTTCCCCAAACCTGGACTTCAATTTTGGTAGAAACTCGATCCATACAGGCTGCATGGTAGAAGAGTTATATTTATTTTCATATAGCTCTTCCCTCAATTCCTCTTCTATTTTCTATAAACAAAGTGAATACGTTTCCACACCCGCACCTCAAATACGTTGAAAACTTGATCGAGCCCGGTTTGGTGGTAGAAGATTTATTAGGTTTTATTTATTATTGTATTCCTCTCCCCCAACTTTCTCTTCTAAATCGTATAAACAAAGTGAATACCTTCCCACATCCGGACCTCAACTATGTTGAAAACTTGATCGAGCCTGGTTGGGTGGTAGAAGATTTAT
The DNA here is from genome assembly GCF_964235325.1 of Thermobia domestica. Taxonomy (NCBI): domain Eukaryota; kingdom Metazoa; phylum Arthropoda; class Insecta; order Zygentoma; family Lepismatidae; genus Thermobia; species Thermobia domestica. Next base: position 105,010,328 of record NC_137457.1, read on the forward strand.
TAAGTTTTATTTAATATTGTATACCTCTTTCCATAAATTTCTCTTCTAAATTCTATAGTCTTAGTGAATACCTTCCCAATCTCGCACCTCAACTATGTTGAAAAACTGATCGAGACGGTTGGGTGATAAAAGATTTATGAAGTTATTTTTATTTTTTATAGCTCTTCCTCCAACTTTACCTTATAAATTCTATAAACAAATTAAATACATTCCCAAACCGGACCTCAACTATGTTGAAACTTTATCGAGACACGTTTGATGGTAGAAGATTTATTAAGTTTTATTTATTTTTTATACCTCTTCCCCCAACTTTCTCTTTTAAATTCTATAAATAAAGTGAATACCTTCACACATCCGGACCAGAACTATGTTGAAACTTGATCGAGCCTGGTTGCGTGGTAAGAGATTTATTTTTTTTTTATTTATTATTGTATACCTCTTATCCCAACTTTCTATTTTAAGTTCTATAAACCAAGTAAATAGCTTCGCAAATGCGTACCTCAACTGTGTTGGAAACTTGATCGAGCCTGGTTGGGTGGTAGAAGATTTATTATGTTTTATTTATTATTGTATACCTCTTCCCCCAAATTTCTCTTCTAAATTCTATAGTCTTAGTGAATACCTTCCCAAACTCGGACCTCAACTATGTTGAAAACTTGATCGAGCCTGGTTGGGTGGTGGAAGTTTTATTAAGTTTTATTTATTATTATATACTTCTTCCCCCAACTTTCTCTGTCAAATTCTATAAACAAAATGAATACCTACCCAAACCCGTACCTCAACAAAGATGAAACCTTGATCGAGCCTGGTGGTTTGGTAGAATATTTATTCTGTTTTATTTATTATTTCCAACAATATAACTTGCTCTTCTAAATTCCATAAACGAAGTGAATACCTTCCCAAACCCGGACCTCAAACATGTTGAAACCTTGATCGAGACAGGTTGGATGGTAGATGATTTATATATATATTTATATACCTGTTCCCGCAAATTCCTCTTGTAAATTCTATAAACAAGTCGAATACCTTCCCAAACCCGGACCTGAAGTATGTTGAAACCTTGATCGAGACAGGTTGGATGTAAGATGATTTATTAAGCTTTATATACTTCATTATACCTCTTCCTTTAACTTTCTCTTCCAAATTCTATAAACAAAGTGAATACCTTCCCAAACAAGGACTTCAACTATGATGAAAACTTGATCGAGCCTGGTTGGGTGGTGGAAGATTTGTATCAATTTTTATAAGCCTCTTCTCCCATATTCCTCTTCGAAATTCAATAAACAAAGTGAATACTTTCCCAAACTCGGACCTCAACTATGTTGAAAACTTCAGCAAGACAGGTTGGATGGTAGAAGATTTATTAAGTTTTATTTATTTTTATATACCTCTTCCCCCAACTTTCTTTGCCAATTTCTATAAACAATGTGATTTCCTTCCCAAACCTGGATTTCAACTATGGTAAAAATTAGATAGAGACATGCTGCATGGTAGAAGAGTTATATTTATTTTTATATACTTCTTCCCTCAAATTCCTCTTCAATTTTCTATAAACAAAGTGAATACCTTTCCACACCCGGACCTCAACTATGTTGAAAACTTGATCGAGCCTGGTTTCGTGCTAAGAGATTTATTAATTTTTATTTATTATTGTATACATCTTCCCTCAAATTTCTCTTCTAAATTCTATAGTCAAAGTGAATACCTTCCCAAACCCGGACCTCAACTATGTAGAAAACTTGATCGAGCCTGGTTGGGTGGCAGAAGATTTATTAAGTTTTATTTATTTTTGTATACCTCTTCCCCCAACGTTCTCTCCTCAATTCTATAAACAAAGTGAATTTTTCCCAAACCTAGACCTCAACGATGTTGAAAACTTGATCGAGCCTGGTTTGGTGGTAAAAGATTTATTAGGTTTTATTTATTTTTATATACCTCTTACCCCAACTTTCAATTCTAAGTTCTATAAACAAAGTGAGTAGGTTCGCAAATCCGCACCTCAACTGTGTTGAAAACTTGATCGAATCATGTTGGATGGTAGAAGATCTATTCAGTTTTATTTATGTTTATATACCTCTTCCCCCAACTTTCTCTGACAAATTCTATAAACAAAGTGAATTCCTTCCAAACCTGGACTTCAACTATGGTAAAAACTCGATCGAGACAGGCTGCATGGTTGAAGACTTATATTTACTTATATATACCTCTTCCCTCAAATTCCTCTTCTATTTTCTATAAACAAAGTGAATACCTTCCAAAACCTGCACTTCGACTATGGTAAAAACTCGATCGAGACAATCTGCATGGTAGAAGGTATATATTTATTTTTATATACCTCTTCCTTCAAATTCTTCTTCTATTTTTTATAAACAATGTGAATACTTTCCCACATCCGTAACTCTACTATGTTGAAAACTTGATCGAGCCTCTTTAGGTGGGAGAAGATTTACTAAGTTTTATTTATTATTGTATACCTCTTCCCCCAAATTTCTCTTATAAATTCTATGGTCTTAGTGAATACCTTCCCAAACTCGGACCTTAACTATGTTGAAAACTTCATCGAGACAGGTTGAGTGTTGGAAGATTTATTAAGTTTTATTTATTTTTATATACCTCTTCTCCCAAATTCCTCTTCTAAGTTCTATAAACAAATCGACAAACTTCCCAAACTCGAACCTGAACAAAGGTGAAACCTTGGTCGAGCCTGGTTGGGTGGTAGAATATTTATCGTTTTTTTTATTATTATATAACTCTTCCCCCAACTTTCTCTTCTAAATTCTATAAAAAAAGTGAGTACCTTCCCAAACCACGACCTCAACTATGTTGAAAACTTGATCGAGACAGGTTGGGTGGTAGAAGCTTTATTAAGTTTTATTTATTTTCGTATACTTCTTCCCCCAACATTGATTTCTAAATTCTATAAACAAAGTGAATTCTTCCCTAAACCTGGACTTCAATTTTGGTAAAAACTCGATCCATAGAGGCTGCATGGTAGAAGAGTTATATTTATTTTCATATAGCTCTTCCCTCAAATTCCTCTTCTATTTTCTAAAAACAAAGTGAATACCTTTCCACACCCGGACCTCAAATATGTTGAAAACTTGATCGAGCCCGATTTGGTGGTAGAAGATTTATTAAGTTTTATTTATTATTGTATTCCTCTTCCCCCAACTTTCTCTTCTAAATCGTATAAACAAAGTGAATACCTTCCCACATCCGGACCTCAACTATGTTGAAAACTTGATCGAGCCTGGTTGGGTAGTAGAAAATTTATTAAGTTTTATTTATTATTGTATACGTCTTCCCCCAAATTTCTCTTCTAAATTCTATAGTCTTAGTGAATACCTTCCCAAACTCGCACCTCAACTATGTTGAAAACCTGATCGAGACGGTTGGGTGATAAAAGATTTATGAAGTTATTTTTATTTTTTTATGGCTCTTCCTCCTTATAAATTCTATAAACAAATTAAATACATTCCCAAACCGGACCTCAACTATGTTGAAACTTTATCGAGACATGTTTGATGGTAGAAGATTTATTAAGTTTTATTTATTTTCTTATACCTCTTCCCCCAACTTTCTCTTTTAAATTCTATAAACAAAGTGAATACCTCCACACATCCGGACCAGAACTATGTTGAAACTTAATCGAGCCTGGTTGCGTGTTAAGAGATTTATTTTTTTATTTATTATTGTATACCTCTTATCCCAACTTTCTATTTTAAGTTCTATAAACCAAGTAAATAGCTTCGCAAATGCGTACCTCAACTGTGTTGGAAACTAGATCGAGCCTGGTTGGGTGGTAGAAGATTTATTAAGTTTTATTTATTATTGTATACCTCTTCCCCCAAATTTCTCTTCTAAATTCTATACTCTTAGTGAATCCCTTCCCAAACTCGGACCTCAACTATGTTGAAAACTTGATCGAGCCTGGTTGGGTGGTGGAAGTTTTATTAAGTTTTATTTATTATTATATACTTCTTCCCCCAACTTTCTCTGTGAAATTCTATAAACAAAATGAATACCTACCCAAACCCGTACCTCAGCAAAGATGAAACATTGATCGAGCCTGGTGGTTTGGTAGAATATTTATTCTGTTTTATTTATTATTCCCAACAATATAACCTGCTCCTCTAAATTCCACAAACGAAGTGAATACCTTCCCAAACCCGGACCTCAAACATGTTGAAAACTAGATCAACTCAGGTTGGATGGTAGAAGATTTATATCTATTTTTGTATACCTCTTCCCGCAAATTCCTCTTCTAAATTCTATAAACAAGTCGAATACCTTCCCAAACCCGGACCTGAAGTATGTTGAAAACTTGATCGAGACTTGTTGGATTTTAGAAGATTTTTTAAGTTTTATTTATATTTATATACCACTTCCCCAAATTTCTCTTCTACATTCTATAAAAAAAGTGAAAACCTTCCCAAACCAGGACTAAAACTATGTTGAAAACTTGATCGAGCCTGGTTGGGTGGTGGAAGATTTATTAAATTTTTTTATATATCTCTTCCCCCAACTTTCTCTTCTAAATACTATAATCGAAGGGAATACCTTCCGAAACACGCAACTCCACAATGTTGAAAACTAGATCGAGTCAGGTGGGATGGTAGAAGATTTATATATATATTTGTATATCTCTTCCCCTAAAATCCTCTTCTAAATTCTATAAACAAAGTGAATACTTTCGCAAACCCGCACCTCAACTATGTTGAACCCTTAATCGAGACAGGTTGGATGGTAGAAGATTTATTAAGCTTTATATACTTCATTATACCTCTTCCTTTAACTTTCTCATCCAAATTCTATAAACAAAGTGAATACCTTCCCAAACAAGGACTTCAACTATGTTGAAAACTTGATCGAGCCTGGTTGGGTGGTGGAAGATTTGTATCAAATTTTATAAACCTCTTCTCCCATATTCCTCTTCGAAATTCAATAAACAAAGTGAATACCTTCCCAAACTCGGACCTCAACTATGTTGAAAACTTCATCGAGACAGGTTGAATGGTAGAAGATTTATTAAGTTTTATTTATTTTTATATACCTCTTCTCCCAAATTCCTCTTCTAAGTTCTATAAGCAAATCGACTACTTTCCCAAACCCGAACCTGAACAAAGGTGAAACCTTGGTCGAGCCTGGTTGGGTGGTAGAATATTTTTCGTTTTATTTATTATTATATAACTCTTCCCCCAACTTTCTCTTCTAAATTCTATAAACAAAGTCAGTACCTTCCCAAACCACGACCTCAACTATGTAGAAAACTTGATGTAGCATGATTGGGTGGTAGACGATTTATTAAGTTTTATTCATTATTATATAATTCCTCCCCCAACGTTCTCTGCTAAATTCTATAAACAAAGTGAATGCCTGCCCAAAGCCGGACATCACCTATGTGGAAAACTTGATCGACCCTCTTTGGGTGCTAGAAGATTTATTAAATTTTATTTATTTATTATTATATATACCTCTTCCCCGGACATTCTTTGCTAAATTCTATAAACAAAGTGAATACTTTCCAAAACCCGTACCTCAACTAGGTTGAAACCTTGATCGAGCATTGTTGGGTGCTAGAAGATTTATTCGGTTTTATTTATTACTATATACATCTTCAGGAAGTTTCTCTTCTAAATTCTATAAACAAAGTGAATTCCTCCCCAAAGCTGGACATCATCTATGTTGATAACTTGATCGTGCCTGGTTGGATGCTAGAATATTTATTAAACTTTATTTATTATGATATACCTCTTCCCCGAACATTCTTTGCTTAATTCTATAAACAAAGTGAATAACTTAGCAAACCCGCACCTCAGCTATGTTGAAAACTTGATCGAGACAGGTTGGATAAAACAAAATTTATTAAGTTTTATTTATTATATTATACTCTTCCTCCAACTTTCTGTTCCAAATTCTATAAAAAGAGTGACTACCTTCCCAAACCCGGACCTCAATTGTGTTTAAAACTTGCTCTGGCCTGCTTGGGTCGTAGATTAACTATTAAGTTTTATTTATTACTATATACCTCTTCCGCCAACTTTCTCTTCTAAATTCTGTAAACAAAGTGAATATCTTCACAAACACGGAAGTCAACTATATTGAAAACTTCATCGAGACAGGTTGGATGGTAGAAGCTTTATTAAGTTTTATTTATTTTCGTATACTTCTTCCCCCAACATTCTTTTCTAAATTCTATAAACAAAGTGAATTTTTCCCCAAACCTGGTCTTCAATTTTGGTAAAAACTCGATCCATACAGGCTGCATGGTAGAAGAGTTATATTTATTTTCATATAGCTCTTCCCTCTAATTCCTCTTCTACTTTCTATAAACAAAGTGAATACCTTTTCACACCCGGACCTCAAATATGTTGAAAAATTGATCGAGCCCGATTTGGTGGTAGAAGATTTATTAAGTTTTATTTATTATTGTATTCCTCTTCCCCCAACTTTCTCTTCTAAATCGTATAAACAAAGTGAATACCTTCCCACATTCGGACCTCAACTATGTTGAAAACTTGATCGAGCCTGGTTGTGTGGTAGAAGATTTATTAAATTTTATTTATTATTGTATACCTCTTCCCCAAAATTTCTCTTCTAAATTCTATAGTCTTAGTGAATACCTTCCCAAACTCGCACCTCAACTATGTTGAAAACTTGATCGTAACGGTTGGGTGATAAAAGATTTATTTAGGATTATTTATTTTTTATAGCTCTTCCTCCAACTTTACCTTATAAATTGTATAAACAAATCAAATACTTTCCCAAACCGGACCTCAACTATGTTGAAAATTGATCGAGACATGTTGGATGGTAGAAGATTTATTAAGTTTTATTTATTTTTTATACCTCTTCCCCCAACTTTCTCTTTTAAATTCTATAAACAAAGTGAATACCTTCACACATCTGGACCTCAACTATGTTGAAACGTTATCGAGACTGGTTGCGTGGTAAGAGATTTATTTTTTATTTATTATTGTATTTCTCTTATCCCAACTTTCTATTCTAAGTTCTATAAACAAAGTAAATAGCTTCCCAAATGCGCACCTCAACTGTGTTGGAAACTTGATCGAGCCTGGTTGGGTGGTAGAAGATTTAATAAGTTTTATTTATTATTGTATACCTCTTCCCCCAAATTTCTCTTCTAAGTTCTATAAACAACTCGACTACCTTCCCAAACCCGAACCTGAACAAAGGTGAAACCTTGGTCAAGCCTGGTTGGGTGGTAGAATATTTATCGTTTTATTTATAATTATATAACTCTTCCCCCAACTTTCTCTTCTAAATTCTATAAACAAAGTCAGTACCTTCCCAAACCACGACCTCAACTATGTTGAAAACTTGATCTAGCATGGTTGGGTGGTAGAAGATTTATTAAGTTTTATTCATTATTATATAACTCCTCCCCGAACGTTCTCTGCTAAATTCTATAAACAAAGTGAATTAATCCCCAAAGCTGGACATCATCTATGTTGATAACTTGATCGAGCCTGGATGGATGCTAGAAGATTTATCAAATTTTATTTATTATGATATAACTCTTCCCCGAACATTCTTTGCAAAATTCTATAAACAAAGTGAATACCTTAGCAAACCCGCACCTCAGCTATGTTGAAAACTTGATCGAGACACGTTGGGTGATAGAAAATTTATTATATTTTATTTATTTTTGTATACCTATTCTTCCAACTTTCTCTACTAAATTCCACAAACAAGGTGAATAACTTCACAAACCCGGACGTCAACTATATTGAAAACTTCATCGAGATAGGTTGGATGGTAGAAGCTTTATTAAGTTTTATTTATTTTCGTATACTTCTTCCCCCAACATTGTTTTCTAAATTCTATAAACAAAGTGAATTCTTCCCCAAACCTGGACTTCAATTTTGGTAAAAACTCGATCCATACAGGCTGCATGGTAGAAGAGATATATTTATTTTCATATACCTCTTCCCTCAAATTCCTCTTCTATTTTCTATAAACAAACTGAATACCTTTCCACACCCGGACCTCAAATATGTTGAAAACTTCATCGAGCATGGTTAGGTGGTAGCAGATTTATTATGTTTTATTTATTATTATATACCTCTTAACCCAACTTTCTCTTCTAAATCGTATAAAGAAAGTGAATACCTTCCCACATCCGGACCTCAACTATGTTGAAAACTTGATCGAGCCTGGTTGGGTGGTAGAAGATTTATTAAGTTTTATTTATTATTGTATACCTCTTCCCCCAAATTTCTCTTCTAAATTCTATAGTCTTAGTGAATACCTTCCCAACTCGCACCTCAACTATGTTGAAACTTGATCGAGACATGTTGGATGGTAGAAGATTTATTAAGTTTTTTTTTATTTTTTTATACCCCTTTCCCCCAACTTTCTCTTTTAAATTCTATAAACAAAGTGAATACCTTCATACATCCGGACCTCAACTATGTTGAAACTTGATCGAGTCTGGTTGCATGGTAAGAGATTTGTTTTTTTTATTTATTATTGTATACCTCTTGTCCCAAATTTCTATCCTAAGTTATATAAACAAATTAAATAGTTTCGCAAATGCGCACCTCAACTGTGTTGGAAACTTGATCGATCCTGGTTGGGTGGTAGAAGATTTATTAAGTTTTATGTATTATTGTATACCTCTTCCCCCAAAATTCTTCTCTAAATTCTATAGTCTTAGCGAATACCTTCCCAAACTCGGACCTCAACTATGTTGAAAACTTGATCGAGACAGGTTGGGTGATAGAAGATTTATTAATTTTTATTTATTTTTTATACCTCTTCCTCCAACTTTCTCCTCTAAATTCTATAAACAAATCGAATACCTTCCCAAACCCGGACCTCAACTATGTTCAAACTTAATCGATACAGTTTGGATTGTAGAAGATTTATTAAGTTTTATTTATTTTCATATACCTCTTCCCCCTCTTCTAAATTCTATAAAGAAGATGAATACCTCCCCAAACCCGGACCTCAACTATGTTGAAAACTTGATCGAGCCCAGTTGTTTGGTGGAAAATTTATTAAGTTTTATTTATTATTATATACCTCTTCCCCCAACTTTCTGTTCTTAATTCTATAATCGAAGTGAATACCTTCCCAAACAATCAAATCAACTATGTTGAAAACTTGATCGAGACAGGTTGGACGGTAGAAAATTTATTAAGTTTTATTTATTATTATATACTTCTTCCCCCAACTTTCTCTGCCAAATTTTATAAACAAAATGAATACCTAGCAAAACCCGGACCTCAACAAAGATGAAACCTTGATCGAGCCTGGTGGTGTGGTAGAATATTTATTCTGTTTTATTTATTATTCCCAACAATATAAGTTCTTGTGATTGTTGTGATTGGAAGCCGACGTGTCTTTCGTGTTCTGCGCAATTCTCTTCGTTTTGTGAAGGTGAAGTGAGGTTTTGTGCTCTTTGTTTTGAAGTGATGTGTGGTTGAAGTTTTGATGGGACTTTTGGTGAAATCCGTTTTCGAATCGCTTCAGTGGTTCAGGTGGATTGACTGAAAATTTGCTATTTTCAAATTGCTATTTTCAATTAATGGTTGTTATTTTTCAAACAATATTACATTTGCAAGAATGTAGTTGGGTGTAATTTAAATTTAAAATTAAAATTTAAAATTTTATAATAACTATGGAAGATGATCGTGACTCTTCTAATGATACCAGTAATCCTTTCACTGCTATTACTGATGATATCAATAAAGACTACAGGGCCATTAATGCAGATTTCTCGCATGTAAGCAACGCATCAGGATCAAAATTTAATCAAAGAAATCAAACCCAAAATGATACCGCATTAAACACGAGCATTGATTTTTCAAACAGGCCTAACGAGATTACCTGTAAGCTTTGCAACAAATCGTGTGTTAGTTTAAAAGGCCTAGCAATTCACAATAGCAGGTGCCATTATGATATCAATAAAACCAAATCATCCTCGCTTTCACGGAAGTCGCAATCATCCATTGATAATGTCGATCACCCAAGAAAAACTTTGATCTCCAAATGCAATAAGCTTCTAACAAGATTAAAGTCTTCTATTCCAATGTTGCGCACTGTACCTAGAGGGGCTAGAGCTACAGTGGCAGACTCTCTGTGCGAGGTATTACAACAGATTGTACGTACAAACGACTTAGAAGCTTGGATGGATCTCTTCTTCTTTCCTTACGTTACACTGTGCGTGCCATCAAAAGCTGACAAAGTGAATAATTTAACATCATGGGTTAAACAAAGAGTGCGATGTTGGTCTGATTCTCGTTGCGAAGCCCTTCCTAACCACAGTAAAAAATCCTTCAAAGCTCGACGACCAGTAAATTCCACATTTAACGTTAAGAATGTCGGGAACAAATTAGTAGATGGTGATGTCCGCAACGCAATACGGCTTCTCATCTCAGAAGATACTATAGCTTCTCCGAATGGATCGGTATTAGAAGCATTAAAATAGAAACATCCGGCTCACAGCCACCCTTTTGAACCTCCCGATCTCATTGAGCCCAGTATTGTAGTGCCTAGAATATCAGCTGACGAGTTTACGAAGGCACTTAAATCATTTCTTTCCGGGTCATCAGGAGGTCTCCGTCCTCCAATATTAAAGGACCTCCTACTCTCCCAAGACTGCAAAACTAAAGACCACCTGACTAACGCCATCTGCGATTTTCTCCATCTGATTATTTCCGGTAATGTGCCCACAGAAATTAGACCTATTTTCTTTGGAGCATCACTAATAGCTTTGAGGAAGAAAAGTGGCGGCATTCGTCCTATCGCAATAGGCAATGTGTTGAGGAGATTATCAGCCAAAATCATTTGCCATAGAATTAGAGAACCTCTAACACATTTTCTATCCCCACACCAACTTGGAGTTTGCGTCTCACATGGAGCAGAAGCAGCAGTCCACGCTGCTCGTATGTATTACTCTTTTCCACACCAGCAGGAGAAAGTTTTTCTGAAAATAGACTTCAGAAACGCATTTAACGAGTTGAATCGTGACTCTATGCTCTTATCCATACGTACATCAGTGCTACTCGCAACCGAGCAACTTATACTTAGGAGATGAAATAATCCTCTCTCAGCGTGGCGTACAACAAGGCGACCCTCTTGGCCCTGGTTTGTTCGCACTAAATTTACAATCCATCGTTAATAGTATCAATACAGAACTGAACATATGGTATTTGGATGACGGGACTATAGCTGGAGACAAGGATACAGTACTAGAGACATTAGAAATGATCCGTAGACGGGCTAAGGAGATCGGATTGCAAATGAATTTCTCCAAATGTGAGGTCAGCTTTCTCGGAGTTTCCAATGAGCAGTCTAATAACCTCTTCAAGCTGTTTGACGAAGCCGTGCCTGGGATTCAAAGAATTTCGACAGATGACGCCAGCTTATTAGGAGCAGCATTATCTAATGAGGCAAGACGAACAATATTAAAAGACAAAATTTCTAAATTAGAATTCTTCTTTACACGTCTTTCCTTGATTTCAGCTCACTCTGCCTTTTACCTACTACGTGCCTCATTATCCATGCCAAGGCTGCTATACTTTCTTCGTTGTGCTCCTTCTTGGCGGGATGCTGATCTACTGGAATACTATGACAACACCTTGAAAACCGGTCTAGAATCTATCCTGAATTGTTCACTCAACAATAACTCTTGGTTGCAAGCGTCCCTTCCTGTTAACCACGGAGGTCTCGGCATTCGTCGCGCCATGGATCTGGCTATTTCATCCTTCCTGTCTTCATTCTATGGCGCTAAGCCATTAATTGAGACCATTCTCCAACAAGATCTTAGCCTAGCATCGGATTCGGATGTCAACGATAGCATTGCTAAGTGGTCATCTATAGTGGGATCAGATCCACCTGACCTTGATAAGAGAGGACTACAATCCTCTTGGGACGATCCTCTTATAAGTCATCACTTTTCAGCTCTACTTCAGTCATCCGATAACCCTGAAGATAAGGCCAGACTTCTAGCTACATCATCTCCAGAAGCAGGCGCTTGGCTTCATGCTATCCCGTCACCTTCTTTAGGATTACATCTTCCCAATGACAGTTTTCGAATTGCCAGTGCACTGCGTTTGGGAGCAGATGTTTGCGAGCAACACAGATGTCCTGCCTGTAGAAGTGTCGTAGACAAGAAGGGCCTTCAACGACTCTCCTGTGCCAATAGTGCGGGCAGACATTCACGCCACTCCAGCGTCAACGACATTATCATGAGGGCACTAATTTCAGCAGGCGTTCCTTCTATATGTGAACCGTTGGGATGCAGTCGTGCAGACGGCAAGAGGCCAGATGGTATGACCCTAATACCGTGGAAGAAAGGAAAAGCACTTCTATGGGATTTTACTTGTTCCAACACCTTCGCCCCTTCAAATTTACATTCTTCCTCAGCACAAGCTGGCAACGTGGCTGCTCGCCGAGAAACAGATAAACGCAGGAAGTATAGCAATTTACTCGACAAATATATTTTTGTCGCTATAGCTATTGAATCGGGTGGTTAATGGGGTCCCGAAGGCCTTAACTTTATAAAAGAAGTTGGTCACCGCATTTCTTTATCGTCAGGAGATGCTAGAGCATCAGCATGGCAGTACAAAGAGGGAACGTTGCATCAGTTTTGGGAACGCTACCCTCTGGTAAGGAACTGGAGGAGATCTTTTGTCTGTTATCTCGGCGAAGGTTTGAGGATGCTGTTGCGAGGCTTATGTTATCAAAATTATATTTGAATTTTAAGTACCTTTCCAATATGTATGTTTGTTTCTTTGTTGAAGTCTATTGTTCTTTTTAGCACCGATGCTACATGTGACGAAAACCTATAGTAAAATATAGAATCCGAACCACTAAAATACAAATATAATGTTGGAAATGTGCAAAGCTTATTTATTATTGTTATATTTGGTCTAACTTCTATAACGTTCGCTATTAGTTTTTTATACATGTATATTCCAATATAATAAAAATTGAAAGATTTAAAAATGTATATATATATATATATATATATATATATATATATATATATATATATATATATACATATATATCAGTTTACCTCGGTTAGTCGTTTAGAACATCAATCACTTTTATTTGATCTTGATTTTAAAACCATTTGAATTAAAGGATTTGAATATCTGACAAGGGTCCTAACCTGGTATGATTACAACTGATTTAAAATTCACTGTTATTATTATTGTACTACTAGCTTATTGTATCAGTTCTATACTATGTAATATTTTAAAAATCTTGTATATTTACTTATAAAAAGACATGTAAGAAATATCGGACCCAGTGCAGAAAATAAATTTTCATTACTTGAGCTTCTAAATTCCATAAACGAAGAGAATACCTTCCCAAACAAGGACTTCAACCATGTTGAGAACTAGATCAACTCAGGTTGAATGGTAGAAGATTTACATCTATTTTTATATACCTCTTCCCGCAAATTCCTCTTCTAAATTCATTAAACAAATCGAATAAATTCCCAACGCGGACCTCAACTATGTTGAAAACTTGATCGAGACTTGTTGGATTTTAGAAGATTTATTAAGTTTTATTTATATTTATATACCACTTCCCCAACTTTCTCTTCTACATTCTATAAACAAAGTAAATACCTTCCCATACACGGATTTCAACTATGTTAAAAACTTGATCGAGCTGGTTGGGTGGTGGAAGATCTATTAATTTTTTTTATACCTCTTCCCCCAACTTTCTCTTCTAGATACTAGTAATCGAAGTTAATACCTTCCGAAACACGAACCTGAACCATGTTGAAAACTATATCGAGTCAGGTTGGATGGAAGAAGATTTATATCTATTTTTATATACCTCTTCCTCTAAATTCATCTTCTAAATTCTATAAACAAATAGAATACCTTCCCAAACCCGGGCTTCAAATATGGTAAAAACTCGATCGATACAGGTTGCATGGTACAAGATTTATATATATTTTCATATACCTCTTCCTCCGACATTCTCTTCTAAATTCTTTAAAAAAAGTGAATAATATTCCTCTTTTTCTTCTAAATTTCATAACTTATGTTGAAGCCTTGATCGAGCATGGTTGGCTGGTAGAAGATTTATTAAGTTTTATTTATTTTTATATACCTCTTTCCCCAACTTTCCCTTGTAAATTTCATAAACAAAGTGAATATCTTCACACACCCGGACGTCAGGTATATTAAAAACTTCATCGAAATGGGTTGGAAGGTAGAAGATTTAATAAGTTTTATTGATTTTTTACAGCTCTTCCCCCAACTTTCTCTTCTAAATTCCCTAAATGAATCGAATACCTTCCCAACCCGGACACAATAATGTTCAAAACTTGATCGAGACAGGTTGGATGGTAAACGATTTATAAAGTTTTATTTTCTACATTATACCATTATACCTCTTCCCCAAACGATCTCTTCTAAGCTTTATTAACTACGTGAATACCCTCCCAAACAGGTACTTCAACTATTTTGAAAACGTGATCGAGGCTAGTTGAGTGGTAGACGATTTATTAAGTTTTATTTATTATTATATACCTCTTCCCGAGCTTTCTCTTCTAAATTCTATAGTCAAAGTGAATACCTTCCCAAACCCGGACTTCAACTATTTTGGAAACTTCATCGAGCCTGGTAGGGTGGTATAAGATTTATTAAGTTTTATTTATTATTATATATCTCTTCCCCCAACTTTGTCTTCTAAATTCTATAAACAAAGTGAATACCATCCCAGGCCACGACCTCAAATATGTTAAAGACTTGATCTAGCCTGGTTGGGTTGTAGAAGATTTATTAAGTTTTATTTATTATTATATACCTCTTCCCCGAGCTTACTCTTCTAAATTCTATAGTCAAAGTGACTACCTTCCCAAACCCGGACCTACACTATTTTGAAAACTTGATCGAGGCTTTTTGGGTGATAGAAGTTTTATTTATTTTTATATACCTCTACCACAACTTTCTCTTCTTAATTCTATAAACAAAGTGAATATTTTCCCAAACCCAGACTTCAACTATGTTGGAAATTTGATCGAGCCTGGTTGGTTGGAGGAAGATTTATTAAAGTATTTTATATACCTCTTCCCCCAACTTTCTCTTCTAAATACTATAATCGAAGTGAATACTTTCCGAAACACGCTCCTCAACGATTTTGAAAAGTAGATAGAGTCAGTTTTGATGGTAGAAGATTTATATCTATTTCTATATACCTCTTCCCCCCAAATTCCTGTTCTAAATTCTATAAAGAAATTGAATACCTTCCCGTATCCGGACTTCAACTATGCTGAAAACTTGATCGAGCCTGGTTGGGTGGTAAAAGGTTTATTAAATTTTATATATTTTTATATACCTCTTACCCCAACTTTATATTCTAAGTTCTATAAACAAAGTGAACAGCTTCGCAAATCCGCACCTCAAATATTTAGAAAACTTGATCGAAACAGGTTTGATGGTAGAAGATCTATTAAGTTTTATTTATCTTTATATATCTCTTCCCCCAACTTTCATTGCCAAATTCTATAAACAATGTGAATTTCTTCCCAAACCTGGACTTCATTTATGGTAAAAATTAGATCGAGACATGCTGCATGGTAGAAGACTTATATTTATTTTTATATACTTCTTCCCTCAAATTCTTCTTCTTTTTTGAATAAACAAAGTGAATACCTACCACATCCGGACCTCAACTATATTGAAAACTTGATCGAGCCTGGTAGGGTGGTAGAAGATTTATTAAGTTTTATTTTTTAATGTATACGTTTTCCCCAACATTTCTCTTCTAATTTCTATAGTCTTAGTGAATACCTTCCCTAACTCGGACCTCAAGTATGTTGAAAACTTGATCGAGACAGGTTGGGTGATAGAAGATTTGTTGAGTTTTATTTATTTTTTAATACCTCTTCCTCCAATTTTCTCTTCAAAATTCTATAAACAAATCGAATACCTTCCCAAACCCGGACCTCAACTATGTTGAAACTTATTCGAGACAGTTTAGATGGTAGAAGATTTATTACGTTTTATTTTTTTTATATACCACTTCCCCAACTTTCTCTGCAAATTCTATAAACAAAATTGATACCTTCCCACACTTGGACCTCAACTAAGATGAAACATTGATCAAGCCTGGTTGGGTGGTAGAATATTTATTCTTTTTTATTTATTATTCCCCAACAATATAATTTTCTCTTCTAAATTCCATAAAAGAAAGTGAATACCTTCCCAAAACCGGACCTCAACCATATTGAAAACTAGATCAACTCAGGTTGGATGGTAAAAGATTTATATCTATTGTTATATGCTTCTTCCCGCAAATACCTCTTCTAAATTCTATAAACAAATCGAATACCTTCCCAAACCTGGTCCTCAACTATGTTGAAAACTTGATTGAGACAGGTTGGATGGTAAAGATTTATTAAGTTTTATTTATTTTTGTATACCACTTCCCCAACTTTCTCTTCTAAATTCTATAAACAAAGTGAATACCTTCCCAAACCCGGACCTCAATTATGTTGAAAACTTGATCTAGTCTGGTTTGCTGGTAAAATATTTATTAAGTTTATTTATTATTATATACCTCTTTGGCCAACTTTCTCTTCTAAATTCTATAAAGAATATGAATATCTTCCCAAACCCGGACCTCAAATATGTTGAAGACTTGATAGAGAAGGGTTAGGTGATGGAAGTTTTATTAAGTTTTATTTATTTTCTTACCTCTTCTTCAAACTTCCTCTTCAAAATTCTTTAAAGAAAGTGAATATCTTCACAAACCCGGTCGATAACTATTTTGAAAACTTCATCGAGATAGGTTGGATGATAGAAAATTTATTAAGTTTTATTTATTTTTGTACATTTCTCCCCCAACTTTCTCTTCTAAATTCCATAAACAAAGTGAATACCTTCCCAACCCGGACTCCAGCTATGTTGAGAACTTGATCAAGTTTGGTTGGATGGTAAAATATTTATAAACTTTTATTTTCTATATTATACCTCTTCCCCAACGTCCTCTTATCAGCTTTATTAGCAACGTGAATTCTATCCCGAAAAGGACTTCAACTATGGAAAAACTCCATCGAGACACGTTGCATTGTAGAAGATTTATATTTATTTTTATATACCCTTTCCCTCAAATTAATCTTCTAAATACCATAAACAAAGTGAAATCCTTCCCACACCCGGACCTCAACTATGTTGAAAACTTGATCTAGTCTGGTTGGGTGGTAGAAGATTTATTAAGTTTTACTTATTATTGTACACCGTTTCCCCCAAATTTCTCTTCTGAATTCTATAAACAAAGTGAATACATACCGAAACCACGACTTCAAATATGTTGAAGACT
Organism: Thermobia domestica; assembly: GCF_964235325.1. Lineage (NCBI taxonomy): Eukaryota > Metazoa > Arthropoda > Insecta > Zygentoma > Lepismatidae > Thermobia > Thermobia domestica. The sequence goes on from NC_137457.1 coordinate 105,027,650, forward strand.
TGATCTAGCCTGGTTGGGTGGTAGAAGATTTATTGAGTTTTATTTATTATAATATACCGCTTTCCCGAGTTTTCTCTTCTAAATTCTATAAACAAAGTGAATTCCTTCCCAAACCTGGACCTCAACAATGTTGAAAACTTGATCGAGTCTGGTTTCGTTGTTGAAGATTTATTAGGTTTCGTTTATTTTTATATAACTCTTATCCCAGCTTTCTCTTCTAAGTTCTATAAACAAAGTGAATAGCTTCGCAAATTCGCACCTCATATGTGTTGAAAACTTGATCGAGCCTGTTTGTGTGGTAGAAGATTTATTAAGTTTTATTTATTATTGTGTACCTCTTCCTACAAATTTCTCTTCTAAATTCTATAGTCTTAGTGAATACCTTCCAAAACTCGGACCTCAACTATGTTGAAAACTTGATCGAGAAAGGTCGGAGGGTAGAAGATCTATCCAGCTGTATTTATGTTTATATACTTATTCAACCAACTTAATCTGCCAAAATATATAAACAAAGTGAATTCCTTCCCAAACCTGGACTTCAGCTATTTTAAAAACTCGATCGAGACAGGTTGCATGGTAGAAGATTTATATCTATTTTTATAAACCTATTCCTCCAACTTTCTCTTCTAAAATCTATAAACAAAGTGAATACTCTCCCAAACCCAGACCTCAACTATGTTGAAAACTTCATAGAGACAGGTTGGGTGGTAGAAGATTTATTAATTTTTTTATTATTGTATACCTCTTCTCCAAATTTCCATGCTAAATTCTCTAAACAAAGTGAATACCTTCCCAAACCCGGACTTCAACTATGTTGAAAATTTGATCGAGACTGGTTGGGTGGTAGAAGATTTATTAAGTTTTATTTATTATTGTATAACTTTCCCCCCAAATTTCTCTTCTAAATTCTATAGTCAAAATGAATACCTTCCCAAACCCTTACCTCAACTATGTTGAAAACTTGATCGAGACAGATTGGGTGATACAAGATTTATTAAGTTTCATTTATTTCTTTAACCTCTTCTCCAATTTTCTCTTGTAAATTATACAAAAAAATGAATATCTTCAAAAAACCGGACGTCAACTATATTGAAAACTTCATCGAGATAGGTTGGATGGTAGAAGATTTATTAAGTTTTTTTTTTGTATTCCTCTTCCTCCACCTTTCTCCTCTAAATTCTATAAACAGTATAAATACCTTAACAAACCCGGACCTCAACCATTTTGAAAAGAAGGTGGAATCAGGTTGGATGGTAGAAGATTTATATCTATTTTTATATACCTCTTACCCCAAATTTCTCTTCTGAAATCTATAAACAAAGTGAATATTATCCCAAACATGGACCTCAACTATGTTGAAAAATTGATGGAAACAGGTTGGATGGTAAAAGATTTATTAAGTTTTATTTATTATTATATACCACTTCTCCAACTTTCCATGCTAAATTCTATAAACAAAGTGAATACCTTTCCTAACCCGAACCTCAACTATGTTGAAAATTTGATCGAGACTGTTTGGGTGGTAGAAGATTTGTTAAGTTTTATATATTATATTATAACTTTTCCCCCCAACGTTCTCTTCGAAGCTTTATTAACAACGTGAATTCCTTCCCAAAGCTGGACTTCAACCATGGTAAAAACTGGATCGAGGCACGTTGCATGGTAGAAGATTTAAATTTATTTTTATATAACTTTCAGTCAAATTCCTCTTCTAAAATCCATAAACAAAGTGAATGACCTCCAACACCCGGACCTTAACTATGTTGAAAACTTGATCGAGTCTGGTTGGGTGGTAGAAGATTTATTAAGTTTTATTTATTATTGTACACTTTTTCCCACAAATTTCTCTTCTAAATTCTATAAACAAAGTGAATACCTTCCCAAACGCGGACCTCAACTAAGTTGAAGCCTTGGTCGAGCCTGGTTGGGTGTTAGAATATTTATCGTTTTATTTATTATTATATACCTCTTCCCTCAACTTTCTCTTCTTAATTCTATAAACAAAGGGAATTCCTTCCCAAACCACGACCTCAAATATGTTAAAGACTTGATATAGTCTGGTTGGGTGGTAGAATATTTATTGAGTTTTATTTATTATTATATACCTCTTTCCCGAGTTTTCTCTTCTAAATTCTATAAACAAAGTGAATTCTTTCCAAACCAGGACCTCAACAATGTTGAAAACTTGATCGAGTCTGGTTTCGTGGTAGAAGATTTATTAGGTTTTATTTATTTTTATATAAATGTTATCCCAACTTTCTATTCTACGTTCTATAAACAAAGTGATTGTTTCGCAAATCCGCACCTCAACTGTGTCGAGAGCTTGATCGAGCATGTTTGGGTGGTAGAAGATTTATTAAGTTTTATTTATTATTATATACTTCTTCCCCCAAATTTCTCTTCTAAATTCTATAGTCTTAGTTAATACTTTCCCAAACTCGGACCTCAAATATGTTGAAAACTAGATCGAGACATTTCGGAGGTTAGAAGATCTATTCAGTTGTATTTATGTTTATACTTCATGCTCCAACTTTCTCTGCCAAATTCTATAAACAAAGTGAATACCTTCCCACACCCGGACCTCAACTACGTTGAAAATTTGATCGAGACTGGTTGGGTGGTAGAAGATTTATTAAGTTTTATTTACTATTGTTTAACTTTTCCCCCCAAATTTCTCTTCTAAATTCTATAGTAAAGTGAATACCTTCCCAAACACGGACCTCTACTATGTTGAAAACTTGATCGAGACAGGTTGGGTGATAGAAGATTTATTAAGTTTCATTTATTTTTTTTACCTCTTCTCCAACTTTCTCATCTAAATTCTATAAACAAAGTGAATATCTTCATAAAACCGGACGTCAACTATATTGAAAACTTCATCGAGATAGGTTTGATGGTAGAAGATTTATTAAGTTTCTTTTTGTATTTATGTTCCCCCACGTTTCTCCTCTAAATTCCATAAACAAAGTAAATACCTTCCCAAACCCGGATCTCAACTATGTTGAAAACTAAATCGAGTCAGGTTCAATGGTAGAAGATTTATAACTATTTTTATATACCTCTTCTCTCAAATTCGTCTTCTGAAATCTATAAACAAAGTGAATATCATCCCAAACCCGGACCTCAACAATGTTGAAAACTTCATCGAGACAGGTCGGAGGATAGAAGATCTATTCAGTTGTATTTATGTTTATACTTCATGCCCCAACTTTCTCTGCCAAATTCTATAAACAAAGTGAATACCTTCCCACACCCGGACCTCAACTACGTTGAAAATTTGATCGAGACTGGTTGGGTGGTAGAAGATTTATTAAGTTTTATTTACTATTGCTTAACTTTTCCCCCCAAATTTCTCTCCTAAATTCTATAGTAAAATGAATATCTTCCCGCACCCGGACCTCAACTATGTTGAAAACTTTATCGAGCCTGGTAGGGTGGTAAAAGATTTATTAAATTTTATTTATTTTTATATATCACTTACCCCAACTTTCTATTCTAAGTTGTATAAACAAAGTGAATAGCTTCGCAAATCCGAACCTCAACTATGTAGAAAACTTGATCAAAACAGGTTGGATGGGAGAAGATCTATTAAGTTTATTTATGTTTATATACCTCTTCCTCCAGCTCTCTTTGCCAAATTTTATAAACAATGTAAATTCCTTCCCAAACCTGGACTTCAACTATGGTAAAAATTAGATCGAGACATGCTGCATGGTAGAAGTTTTATATTTTTTTGATATACCTCTCCCTCAAATTCCTCTTCTATTTTCAATAAGCAAAATGAATACCTTCCCATATCCGGACCTCAACTTTGTTGAAAACTTGATCGAGCCTGGTTAGGTGGTAGCAGATTTATTAACTTTTATTTATTTATTGTATACCTTTTAAAACAAATTTCTCTTCTAAATTCTATAGTCATAGTGAATACCTTCCCAAACCCGGACCTCAAATATGTTGAAAACTTGATCGAGCCTGGTTTGGTGGTAAAAGATTTATTAGGTTTTATTTATTTTTATATACCTCTTACCCCAACTTTCAATTCTAAGTTCTATAAACAAAGTAAGTAGCTTCGCAAATCCGCACCTCAACTATGTAGAAAACTTGATCGAAACAGGTTTTGATGGTAGAAGATCTATTAAGTTTTATTTATGTTTATATACCTCTTCCCCCAACTTTCTTTGCCAATTTCTATAAACAATGTGAATTCCTTCCCAAACCTGGATTTCAACTATGGTAAAAATTAGATAGAGACATGCTGCATGGTAGAAGACTTATATTTATTTTTATATACCTCTTCCCTCTAATTCCATTTCAATTTTCTATAAACAAAGTGAATACCTTTCCAGACCCGGACCTCAACTATGTTGAAAACTTGATCGAGCCTGGTTGCGTGCTAAGAGATTTATTTTTTATTTATTATTGTATACATCTTCCCTCAAATTTCTCTTCTAAATTCTATAGTCAAAGTGAATACCTTCCCAAACCCGGACCTCAACTATGTAGAAAACTTGATCGAGCCTGGTTGGGTGGCAGAAGATTTATTAAGTTTTATTTATTTTTGTATACCTCTTCCCCCAACTTTCTCTTCTAAATTCTATAAACAAAGTCAATTTTTTCCCAAACCTTGACCTCAACGATGTTGAAAACTTGATCGAGCCAGGTTTGGTGGTAAAAGATTTATTAGGTTTTATTTATTTTTAAATACCTCTTACCCCAACTTTCAATTTTAAGTTCTATAAACAAAGTGAGTAGCTTCGCAAATCCGCACCTCAACTGTGTTGAAAACTTGATCGAAACATGTTTGATGGTAGAAGGTCTATTCAGTTTTATTTATGTTTATATACCTCTTCCCCCAACTTTCTCTGACAAATTCTATAAACAAAGTGAATTCCTTCCAAACCTGGACTTCAACTATGGTAAAAACTCGATCGAGACAGGCTGCATGGTTGAAGACTTATATTTACTTTTATATACATCTTCCTTCAAATTCCTCTTCTATTTTCTATAAAGAAAGTGAATACCTTCCAAAACCTCCACTTCGACTATGGTAAAATCTCGATCGAGACAGTCTGCATGGTAGAAGGTATATGTTTATTTTTATACACCTCTTCCTTCAAATTCTTCTTCTATTTTCTATAAACAAAGTGAATACCTTCCCACATCCGGACCTCTACTATGTTGAAAACTTGATCGAGCCTCTTTAGGTGGGAGAAGATTTACTAAGTTTTATTTATTATTGTATACCTCTTCCCCCAAATTTCTCTTATAAATTCTATAGTCTTAGTGAATACATTCCCAAACTCGGAACTCAACTATGTTGAAAACTTGATCGAGACAGGTTGGGTGATAGAAGATTATTAAGTTCTATTTAATTTTTTATACCTCTTCCCCCAACTTTCTCTTCTAAATTCTATAAACAAATTGAATAAATTCCCAAACCGGACCTCAACAATGTTGAAACTTAATCGAGACAAGTTGGATGGTAGAAGATTTATTAAGCTTTATTTATTTTCATATACCCCTTCCCCCTCTTCTAAATTCTATTAAGAAAGTGAAGAACTTCCCAAACCCGGAGCTCAGCTATGTTGAAAACTTGATCGAGCCTGGTTGGGTGGTGGTAGATTTATTGAGTTTTATTTACTATATTATACCCCTTCCCCCAATTTTCTCAGCTAAATTCCATAAACAAAGTGAATACCTTCCCAAACCAAGACCTCAAATATGTTGAAAAATTCATGGAGACAGGTTGAGTGGTAGAAAATTTATTAAGTTTTATTTATTATTATATACTTCTTCCCCCAACTTTCCCTGCAAAATTCTATAAACAAAATGAATAACTTTCCAAACCCTGACCTCAACTAAGATGAAACCTTGATCGAGCCTGGTTGTGTTGTAGAATATTTATTCTGTTTTATTTATTATTCCCAACAATATAACTTTCTCTTCTAGATTCCATAAACGAAGTGAATACCTCACCAAACCCGGACCTCAACCATGTTGAAAACTATATCAACTCAGGTTGGATGGTAGAAGATTTACATCTATTTTTATATACCTCTTACCGCAAATTACTCTTCTAAATTCTATAAACAAATCGAATACCTTCCCAAACCCGGACCTCAATCATGTTGAAAAGTTGTTCGAGCCTGGTTGGGTGGTGGAAGATTTATTAAATTTTTTTATATACCTCTTCCCCCAACTTTCTCTTCTAAATACTATAATCGAAGTGAATACCTTCCGAAACACGCACCTCAACCATGTTGAAAACTAGATCGAGTCAGGTGGGATGGTGGAAGATTTATATTTATTTCTATATACCTCTTCCCCTAAAATCCGCTTCTAAATTCTATAAACAAAATTAATAACTTCCCAAACCCGGACCTCAACTATGTTGAAAACTTCATAGAGCCTGGTTGGGTGGTAAAGATTTATTAAGTTTTTTTTTATATACCTCTTCCTTCAACTTTCCCTTGTAAATTCTATAAACAAAGTGAATATCGTCGCAAACCCGGACGTCAACTATATTGAAAACTTCATCGAGATAGGTTGGATGGTAGAAGATTTATTAATTTCATTTATTTTTGTACACCTCTTCCCCCTACTTTCGCTTCTATATTCCATAAACGAAGGGAATACCTTCCCAAACACGGACCTCAACCATGTTTAAAACTAGATCAACTCAGGTTAGATGGTAGAAGATTTATATTTATTTTTATATACCTCTTCACGCAAATTCCTGTTCTAAATTCTTTAAACAAAGTGAATACCTTCCCATACCCGGACTTCAACTATTTTGAAAAATTGATCGAGCCTGTTTGGGTGGTGGAAGATGTTTTAATTTTTTTTAAATACCTCTTCCCCCAATTATCTCTTCTAAATACTATAATCGAAGTGAATACCTTCCGAAACACGCAACTCAACCATGTTGAAAACTAGATCGAGTCACGTTGGATGGTAGAGGATTTATATCTATTTTATATACCTCTTCCCCTAAATTCCTCTTCTAATTTCTATAAACAAATAAAATACCTTCCCAAACCCGGACTTCAACTATGGTAAAAACTCGATCGAGACAGTCTGCATGGCAATATTTATATTTATTTTTAGTACCTCTTCCCTCAAATTCCTCTTCTGTTTTCAATAAACAATGTGAATACCTTCCCACATCCGGACCTCAACTATGTTGAAAAATTGATCGAGCCTGGTTGGGTGGTAGAAGATTTATTAATTTTTTTTATTATTGTATACCTCTTCCCCCAAATTTCTCTTCTACAATTCTATTGTCTTAGTGAATACCTTAACAAACACGGACCTCAACTATGTTGAAAAATTGATGGAGACAGGTTGCGTGATAGAGGATTTATTAATTTTTATTTATTTTTTTATACCTCTTCCCCCAAATTTCCAAGAGGTGTAAATTCTATAAACAAAGTGAATATCTTCACAAACACGGAAGTCAACTATATTGAAAACTTCATCGAGATAGGTTGGATGGTAGAAGATTTATTAAGTTCTATTTATTTTTGTACACCTCTTTCCCCAACTTTCCATTCTAAATTCAATAAACAAAGTGAATACCTTCCCAAACCCGGACCTCAACCATGTTTAAAACTAGATCAACTAAGGTTGGATGATAAAAGATTTATATTATTTTTATATACCTTTTCCCTCAAATTCCTCTTCTAAATTCCTTAAAAAAGTGAATATTTTCTCACATCCGGACCTCAACTATGTAGAAAACTTGATCGGGTCTGGTTGGGTGGTACAAGATTTATTAAGTTTTACTTATTATTGTATACCTTTTCCCCCAAATTTCTCATCTAAATTCTATAGTCATAGTGAATACGTTACCAAACCCGGACCTCAACTATGTTGAAAACTTGATCGAGACAGGTTGGGTGATAGAAGATTTATTAATTTTTTTATTCCTCTTCCTCCAACTTTCTCTTCTAAATTCTATAAACAATGTGAATATATTCACAAACCTGGACGTCAAATATATTGAAAAGTTGATCCTGACAGGTTGGATGGTCGAAGATTTATTAAGTTTTATTTATTTTTATATACCTCTACCCCAACGTTCTCTTCTAAATTCTATAAACAAAGTGAATTTCTTCCCAAACCTGGACTTCAACTATGATAAAATATAGATCGGGACAGCTTGCATGTTGGAAGATTTATATTTAACTATATATTTCTTTTCCCTCAATCTCCTCTTCTAAATTCCATAAACAAAGAGAATACCTTCCCGCACGCGGACCTCAACTATGTTGAAAATTTGATCGAGCCTGGTTGGTTTGTAAAATATTTATTAAGTTTTATTTATTTTTATATGCGTCTTACCCCAACTTTCTATTCTAAGTTGTATAAACAAAGTGAATAGCTTCGAAAATCTGCACCTCAACTATGTAGAAAACTTGATCGAAATAGGTTGGATGGAAGAAGATCTATTAAGTTTTATTTATGTTTATATACCTCTTCCCCCAACTCTCTTTGCCGAATTCTGTAAACAATCAGAATTTTTTCCCAAACCTCGACTTCAACTATGGTAAAAATTAGATCGAGACATGCTGCATGGTAGAAGATTTATATTTATTTTTATATACCTCTTCCCTCAAATTCCTCTTCTATTTTCTATAAACAAAGTGAGTACCTTCCCACACCCGGACCTCAACTATTTTCAAAACTTGATCGAGCCTGGCTAGGTGGTAGAAGATTTATTAAGTTTTATTTATTATTGTAAACCACTTTACCCAAATTTCTCTTGTAATTTCTATAGTCGTAGTGAATACCTTCCCTAACTCGGACCTCAAGTATGTTGAAAACTTGATCGAGACAGGTTGGGTGATAGAAGATTTGTTAAATTTTATTTATTTTTTAATACCTCTTCCTCCAATTTTCTCTTCAAAATTCTATAAACAAAGTTAATACCTTCCCAAACCCGGACCTCAATTATGTTGAAAACTTGATCTAGTCTGGTTTGCTGGTAAAATATTTATTAAGTTTATTTATTATTATATACCTCTTTGGCCAACTTTCTCTTCTAAATTCTATAAAGAATATGAATATCTTCCCAAACCCGGACCTCAAATATGTTGAAGACTTGATAGAGAAGGGTTAGGTGATAGACGTTTTATTAAGTTTTATTTATTTTCTTACCTCTTGTTCAAACTTCCTCTTCAAAATTCTTTAAAGAAAGTGAATATCTTCACAAACCCGGTCGATAACTATTTTGAAAACTTCATCGAGATAGGTTGGATGATAGAAGACTTATTAAGTTTTATTTATTTTTGTACACCTCTCCCCCAACTTTCTCTTCTAAATTCCATAAACAAAGTGAATACCTTCCCATCCCGGACTCCAGCTATGTTGAGAACTTGATCAAGTATGGTTGGATGGTAAAATATTTATAAAGTTTTATTTTCTATATTATACCTCTTCCCCAACGTCCTCTTCTCAGCTTTATTAACAACGTGAATTCCATCCCGAAAAGGACTTCAACTATGGAAAAACTCCATCGAGACACGTTGCATTGTAGAAGATTTATATTTATTTTTATATACCCTTTCCCTCAAATTAATCTTCTAAATACCATAAACAAAGTGAAATCCTTCCCACACCCGGACCTCAACTATGTTGAAAACTTGATCTAGTCTGGTTGGGTGGTAGAAGATTTATTAAGTTTTATTTATTATTGTACACCGTTTCCCCCAAATTTCTCTTCTAAATTCTATAAACAAAGTGAATACATACCCAAACCACGACTTCAAATATGTTGAAGACTTGATCTAGCCTGTTTGTGTGGTAGAAGATTTATTAAGTTTAATTTATTATTGTGTACCTCTTCCTACAAATTTCTCTTCTAAATTCTATAGTATTAGTGAATACCTTCCAAAACTCGGACCTCAACTATGTTGAAAACTTGATCGAGAAAGGCCGGAGGGTAGAAGATCTATCCAGCTGTATTTATGTTTATATACTTCTTCAACCAACTTTATCTGCCAAAATATATAAACAAAGTGAATTCCTTCCCAAACCTGGACTTCAGCTATTTTAAAAACTCGATCGAGACAGGTTGCATGGTAGAAGATTTATATCTATTTTTATAAACCTCTTCCTCCAACTTTCTCTTCTAAAATCTATAAACAAAGTGAATACTCTCCCAAACCCAGACCTCAACTATGTTGAAGACTTCATAGAGACAGGTTGGGTGGTAGAAGATTTATTAAGTTTTATTTATTTTCAAATACCTTTTCATCGAGCTTTCTCTTCTAAATTCTATAGTCGAAGTGAATACCTTCAGAAACACGCACCCAAACTCTGTTGAAAAATTCATAGAAACAGGTTGGATGGTGAAAGATTTATTAATTTTTTTTATTATTGTATACCTCTTCTCCAAATTTCCATGCTAAATTCTCTAAACAAAGTGAATACCTTCCCAAACCCGGACTTCAACTGTGTTGAAAATTTGATCGAGACTGGTTGGGTGGTAGAAGATTTATTAAGTTTTATTTATTATTGTATAACTTCCCCCCCCCCAAATTTCTCATCTAAATTCTATAGTCAAAATGAATACCTTCCCAAACCCTTACCTCAACTATGTTTAAAACTTGATCGAGACAGATTGGGTGATACAAGATTTATTAAGTTTCATTTATTTCTTTATACCTCTTCTCCAATTTTCTCTTGTAAATTATACAAAAAAATGAATATCTTCAAAAAACCGGACGTCAACTATATTGAAAACTTCATCGAGATAGGTTGGATAGTAGAAGATTTATTAAAGTTTTTTTTGTATTCCTCTTCCCCCACCTTTCTCCTCTAAATTCTATAAACGGTATAAATACCTTAACAAACCCGGACCTCAACCATTTTGAAAAGAAGGTGGAGTCAGGTTGGATGGTAGAAGATTTATATCTATTTTTATATACCTCTTACCCCAAATTTCTCTTCTGAAATCTATAAACAAAGTGAATATTATCCCAAACACGGACCTCAACTATGTTGAAAAATTGATGGAAACAGGTTGGATGGTAAAAGATTTATTAAGTTTTATTTATTATTATATACCACTTCTCCAACTTTCTATGCTAAATTCTATAAACAAAGTGAATACCTTTCCTAACCCGGACCTCAACTATGTTGAAAATTTGATCGAGACTGTTTGGGTGGTAGAAGATTTGTTAAGTTTTATATATTATATTATAACTTTTCAACCCAACGTTCTCTTCTAAGCTTTATTAACAACGTGAATTCCTTCCCAAAGCTGGACTTCAACCATGGTAAAAACTCGATCGAGACACGTTGCATGGTAGAAGATTTACATTTATTTTTATATAACTTTCCTCAAATTCCTCTTCTAAAATCCATAAACAAAGTGAATGACTTCCAACACCCGGACCTTAACTATGTTGAAAACTTGATCGAGTCTGGTTGGGTGGTAGAAGATTTATTAAGTTTTATTTATTATTGTACACTTTTTCCCACAAATTTCTCTTCTAAATTCTATAAACAAAGTGAATACCTTCCCAAACGCAGACCTCAGCTAAGTTGAAGCCTTGGTCGAGCCTGGTTGGGTGTTAGAATATTTATCGTTTTATTTATTATTATATACCTCTTCCCTCAACTTTCTCTTCTTAATTCTATAAACAAAGGGAATTCCTTCCCAAACCACGACCTCAAATATGTTAAAGACTTGATATAGCCTGGTTGGGTGGTAGAAGATTTATTGAGTTTTATTTATTATTATATACCTCTTTCCCGAGTTTTCTCTTCTAAATTCTATAAACAAAGTGAATTCTTTCCAAACCAGGACCTCAACAATGTTGAAAACTTGATCGAGTCTGGTTTCGTGGTAGAAGATTTATTAGGTTTTATTTATTTTTATATAAATGTTATCCCAACTTTCTATTCTACGTTCTATAAACAAAGTGACTAGCTTCGCAAATCCGCACCTCAACTGTGTCGAGAGCTTGATCGGGCATGTTTGGGTGGTAGAAGATTTATTAAGTTTTATTTATTATTGTATACTTCTTCCCCCAAATTTCTCTTCTAAATTCTATAGTCTTAGTTAATACTTTCCCAAACTCGGACCTCAAATATGTTAAGACTTGATCGAGACAGGTCGGAGGTTAGAAGATCTATTCAGTTGTATTTATGTTTATACTTCATGCCCCAACTTTCTCTGCCAAATTCTATAAACAAAGTGAATACCTTCCCACACCCGGACCTCAACTACGTTGAAAGTTTGATCGAGACTGGTTGGGTGGTAGAAGATTTATTAAGTTTTATTTACTATTGTTTAACTTTTCCCCCCAAATTTCTCTTCTAAATTCTATAGTAAAGTGAATACCTTCCCAAACACGGACCTCTACTATGTTGAAAACTTGATCGAGACAGGTTGGGTGATAGAAGATTTATTAAGTTTCATTTATTTTTTTTACCTCTTCTCCAACTTTCTCATCTAAATTCTATAAACAAAGTGAATATCTTCATAAAACCGGACGTCAACTATATTGAAAACTTCATCGAGATAGGTTTGATGGTAGAAGATTTATTAAGTTTCTTTTTGTATTTATGTTCCCCCACGTTTCTCCTCTAAATTCCGTAAACAAAGTAAATACCTTCCCAAACCCGGATCTCAACTATGTTGAAAACTAAATCGAGTCAGGTTCAATGGTAGAAGATTTATAACTATTTTTATATACCTCTTCTCTCAAATTCGTCTTCTTAAATCTATAAACAAAGTGAATATCATCCCAAACCCGGACCTCAACTATGTTGAAAACTTCATCGAGACAGGTTGGATGTTAGAAGATTTATTAAGTTTTATATATTTTTATATACCTCTTCCCCAACTTTCTCTTCTAAATTCTATAAACAAAGTGAATATCTTCAAAAACCCGGACGTCAACTATATTGAAAACTTGATCCTGACAGGTTAGATGGTGGAAGATTTATTAAGTTTTATTTATATTTATATACCTCTACCCCAACGTACTCTTCTAAATACTATAAACAAAGTGAATTTGTTCCTAAACCTGGACCTGGACCAACTATGATAAAATCTGGATCGCGACAGCTTGCATGTTAGAAGATTTATATTTAACTATATATTTCTCTTCCCTCAATCTCCTTTTCTAAATTCCATAAACAAAGTGAATACCTTCCCGCACCCGGACCTCAACTATGTTGAAAACTTTATCGAGCCTGGTAGGGTTGTAAAAGATTTATTAAATTTTATTTATTTTTATATATCTCTTACCCCAACTTTCTATTCTAAGTTGTATAAACAAAGTGAATAGCTTCGCAAATCCGCACCTCAACTATGTAGAAAACTTGATCAAAACAGGTTGGATGGGAGAAAATCTATTAAGTTTATTTATGTTTATATACCTCTTTCCCCAGCTCTCTTTGCCAAATTTTATAAACAATGTGAATTCCTTCCCAAACCTGGACTTCAACTATGGTAAAAATTAGATCGAGACATGCTGCATGGTAGAAGTTTTATATTTTTTTGATATACCTCTCCCTCAAATTCCTCTTCTATTTTCTTTAAACAAAGTGAATACTTTCCCATACCCGAACCTCAACTATTTTGAAAACTTGATCTAGCCTGGTTGGGTGGTAGAAGATTTATTAAGTTTTATTCATTATTATATAACTCCTCCCCCAACGTTCTCTGCTAAATTCTATAAACAAAGTAAATGCCTCCCCAAAGCCGGACATCATCTATGGGGAAAACTTGATCGAGCCACTTTGGGTGCTAGAAGATTTATTAAATTTTATTTATTTATTATTATATATACCTCTTCCCCGGACGTTCTTTGCTAAGTTCTATAAACAAAGTGAATACCTTCCAAAACCCGTACCTCAACAAGGTTGAAACTTTGATCGAGCATTGTTGTGTGCTAGAAGATTTATTCTGTTTTATTTATTATTATATACGTCTTCAGGAACTTTCTCTTCTAAATTCTATAAACAAAGTGAATTCCTCCTAAAAGCCGGACATCATCTATGTTGATAATTTGATCGAGCCTGGTTGGATTCTAGAAGATTTATTAAATTTTATTTATTATTATATACCTCTTTCCCGAACATTCTTTGCTTAACTTGATCGAGACAGGTTGTATAAAGCAAGATTTTTTAAGCTTTATTTACTATACTATACTCTTCCTCCAACTTTCTCTTCCAAATTCTATAAACAAAGTGACTTTCTTCCCAAACCCGGACATCAAATATGTTAAAATCTTGATCTGCCCTGGTTGGGTGGTAGATTATTTATTAAGTTTTATTTATTATTATATACCTCTTCCGCCAACTTTCTTTTCTAAATTCTATAAACAAAGTGAATATTTTCACAAACCCGGACGTCAACTATATTGAAAACTTCATCGAGACAGGTTGGATGGTAGAAGCTTTATTAAGTATTTTTTTCGTATCACTCTTCCCACAACATTCTTTTCTAAATTCTATAATAAAAGTGAATACCTTCCGAAACGCGCACCTCAACTATGTTGAAAACTTCATCGAGACAGGTTGGATTGAGGAAGATTTACTAAGTTTTATTTACTATATTATACTCTTCCTCCAACTTTCTCTTCCAAATTCTACAAACAAAGTGACTTTCTTCCCAAACCCGGACATCAATTATGTTTAAAACTTGATCTGCCCTGGTTGGGTGGTAGATTATTTATTAAGTTTTATTTATTATTATATTCCTCTTCCGCCAACTTTGTCTTCTAAATTCTATAAACAAAGTGAATATCTTCACAAATCCGGACGTAAACTATATTGAAAACTTCATCGAGACAGGTTGGATGGTAGAAGCTTTATTAAGTATTATTTTGTTTCGTATATCTCTTATCCCAACGCTCTCTTCTAAATTCTATAATCAAAGTGAATACCTTCCGAAACACACACTTCAACAATGTTGAAAACTTGATCGAGTCAGGTTGGATGGAAGAAGATTTATTAAGTATTATTTTTTTTCGTATAACTCTTCCCCCAACATTCTTTTCTAAATTCTATAATCAAAGTCAATACCTTCCGAAACCCGCACCTCAACTATGTTGAAAACTTGATCGAGTCAGGTTGGTTGGAAGAAAATTTATTAAGTTTTATTTACTAAATTATACTCTCCTTCCAACTTTCTCTTCCAAATTCTATAAACAAAGTGACTTTCTTCCCAAACCCGGATATCAATTATGTTTAAAATTTGATCTGCCCTGCTTGGGTGGTAGATTATTTAATAAGTTTTATTTATTATTATATACCTCTTCCGCAAACTTTCTATTCTAAATTCTATAAAGAAAGTGAATATCATCAGATACCCGGACGTCAACTATATTGAAAACTTCCTCGGGTCAGGTGGGATGGTAGAAGCTTTATTAAGTATTATTTTTTTTCGTATAACTCTTCCCCCAACATTCTTTTCTAATTTCTATAAACAAAGTGAATTCCTCCCCAAACCTGGACTTCAATTATGGTGAAAACTCGATCCATACAGGCTGCATGGTAGAAGATTTATATTTATTTTTATATACCTCTTCCCTCAAATTCCTCTTCAATTTTCTATAAACAAAGTGAATACCTTTCCATACCCGGACCTCAACTATGTTGAAAACTTGATCGAGCCTGGTTGCGTGCTAAGAGATTTATTTTTTTTATTTATTATTGTATACATCTTCCCTCAAATTTCTCTTCTAAATTCTATAGTCAAAGTGAATACCTTCCCAAACCCGGACTTCAACTATGTAGAAAACTTGATCGAGCCTGGTTGGGTGGCAGAAGAATTATTAACTTTAATTTATTTTTATATACCTCTTCCCCCAACTTTCTCTTCTAAATTCTATAAACAAAGTGAATATTTTCCCAAACCTGGACGTCAACGATGTTGAAAACTTGATCGAGCCTGGTTTGGTGGTAAAAGATTTATTAAGTTTTTTGATTTTTATATACCTCTTACCCCAACTTTCAATTCTAAGTTCTATAAACAAAGTGAGTAGCTCCGCAAATCCGCACCTCAACTGTGTTGAAAACTTGATCGAAACATGTTGGATGGTAGAAGATCCATTCACTTTTATTTATGTTTATATACCTCTTCCCCCAACTTTCTATGACAAATTCTATAAACAAAATGAATTCCTTCCAAAACCTGGACTTCAACTATGGAAAAAACTCGATCGAGACAATCTGCATGGTAGAAGGTATATATTTATTTTTATATACCTCTTCCTTCAAATTCTTCTTTTATTTTCTATAAAATTTGTGAATACTTTCCCACATCCGTAACTCTACTATGTTGAAAACTTGACCGAGCCTCTTTAGGTGGTAGAGGATTTATTAAGTTTTATTTATTATTGTATACCTCTTCCCCCAAATTTCTCTTATAAATTCTATAGACTTAGTGAATACATTCCCAAACTCGGAACTCAACTATGTTGAATACCTGATCGAGATAGGTTGGGTGATAAAAGATTATTAAGTTCTATATAATTTTTTATATCTCTTCCTCCAATTTTCTCTTCTAAATTTTATAAAAAAATTGAATAATTTCCCAAACCGGACCTCAACTATGTTGAAACTTAATCGAGACAGGTTGGATGGTAGAAGATTTATTAAGTTTTATTTATTTTCATATACCCCTTCCTCCTCTTCTAAATTCTATAAAGAAAGTGAATACCTTCCCCAACCCGGAGCTCAACTATCTTGAAAACTTGATCGAGCCTGGTTGGGTGGTGGAAGATTTATTGAGTTTTATTTACTATATTATACCCCTACCCCCAATTTTCTCAACTAAATTGTATAAACAAAGTGAATACCTTCCCAAACCCGGACCTCAAATATGTTGAAAAATTCATCGAGACAGGTTGGGTGGTAGAAGATTTATTAAGTTTTATTTATTATTATATACTTCTTCCCCCAACTTTCTCTGCAAAATTTTATAAACAAAATGAATACCTTCCCAAACCCTGACCTCAACTAAGATGAAACCTTGATCGAGCCTGGTTGTGTGGTAGAATATATATTCTGTTTTATTTATTATTCCCAACAATATAACTTTCTCTTCTAAATTCCATAAACGAAGTGAATACCTCACCAAACCCGGACCTCAACCATGTTGAAAACTACATCAACTCAGGTTGGATGGTAGAAGATTTATATCTATTTTTATATACCTCTTCCCGCAAATTCCTCTTCTAAATTCTATAAACAAATCGAATACCTTATCAAACCCGGACCTCAACTATGTTGAAAACTTGATCGAGACTGGTTGAATGGTAGAAGATTTATTAAGTTTGTTTAATTTTTATATACCTCTTCCCCAACTTTCTCTTCTAAATTCTATAAACAAAATGAATACCTTCCCAAACCCGGACTTCAACTATGTTGAAAACTTGGTCGAGCCTGGTTGGGTGGTGGAAGATTTATTAAATTTTTTTATATATCTCTTCCCCCAACTTTCTCTTCTAAATACGATAATCGAAGTGAATACCTTCCGAAACACGCACCTCAACCATGTTGAAAACTAGATCGAGTCAGGTGAGATGGTGGAAGATTTATATCTATTTTCATATATCTCTTCCCCAAAAATCCTCTTCTAAATTCTATAAACAAAATGAATAACTTCCCAAACCCGGACCTCAACTATGTTGAAAACTTGATCGAGCCTGGTTGGGTGGTAGAAGATTTATTAAGTTTTACTTATTTTTATATACCTCTTCAACAAACTTTCTTTGCAAAATTCTAGAAACAAAGTGAATACCTTCGCAAACCCGCACTTCAAATATGATGAAACTTTGATCGAGACAGGTTCGATGGTAGAAGATTTATTAAGTTTTATTTACTATATTTTACCTCTTCCTTTAACTTTCTCTTCCAAATTCTATAAACAAAGTGAATACCTTCCCAAACCCGGACCAGAATTATGTAGAAAACTTGATTTGGCCTGGTTGGGTGGTAAAGATTTATTAAGTTTTATTTATTTTTTTACCTCTTCCTCCAACTTTCCCTTCTAAATTCTATAAACAAAGTGAATATCTTCACAAACCCGGACGTGATCTTTCTTGAAAACTTCATCGAGATATGTTGCATGGTAGAATATTTATTAAGTTTTATTTATTATTATACAGTATACCTCTTCCCCTAACTTTCTCTTCTAAATTCCATAAAGAAAATGAATATCTTCGCAAACGGGACCTCAGCTAAGATGAAACCTTGATCGAGCCTGGTTGTGTGGTAGAATATTTATTCTGTTTTATTTATTATTCCCAATAATATAACTTTCTCTTCTAAATTCCATTAACGAAGTGAATATCTTACCAAACCCGGACCTCAACCATGTTGAAAACTAGATCAACTCAGGTTGGATGGTAGAAGATTTATATCTATTTTTGTATACCTTTTCCCCTAAATTATTCTTCTAAATTCTATAAACAAATACAATACCTTCCCAAACCCGGACTTCAACTACAGTAAAAACTCGATCGATACAGGTTGCACGGTACAAGATTTATATCTATTTTTATATACCTCTTCCTCCAACTTTCTCTCCTTAATTCTATAAAAAAATGAATAATATTCCTCCTTTTCTTCTAAATTCCATAACTTATGTTGAAACATTGATCTAGCATGGTTGGGAGGTAGAAGATTTATTAAGTTTTATTTATTTTTATATACATCTTAACCCAACTTTCTATTCTACGTTTTATAAACAAAGTGAATAGCTTCGCAAATCCGCACCTCAACTATGTAAAAAACTTGATCGAAACAGGTTTTGATGGTAGAAGATCTATTAAGTTTTATTTATGTTTATATACCTCTTCCCTCAACTTTCTTTGCCAATTTCTATAAACAATGTGAATTCCTTCCCAAACCTGGATCTCAACTATGGTAAAAATTAGATAGAGACATGCTGCATGGTAGAAGACTTATATTTATTTTTATAAACCTCTTCCCTCAAATTCCTCTTCTATTTTCAATAAGCAAAATGGATACCTTCCCACATCCGGACCTCAACTTTGTTGAAAACTTGATCGAGCCTGGTTAGGTGGTAGCAGATTTATTAACTTTTATTTATTTATTGTATACCTTTTAAATCAAATTTCTCTTCTAAATTCTATAGTCATAGTGAATACCTTCCCAAACCCGGACCTCAAATATGTTGAAAACATGATCGAGCCTGGTTTGGTGGTAAAAGATTTATTAGGTTTTATTTATTTTTATATACCTCTTACCCCAACTTTCAATTCTAAGTTCTATAAACAAAGTAAGTAGCTTCGCAAATCCGCACCTCAACTATGTAGAAAACTTGATCGAAACAGGTTTTGATGGTAGAAGATCTATTAAGTTTTATTTATGTTTATATACCTCTTCCCCCAACTTTCTTTGCCAATTTCTATAAACAATGTGAATTCCTTCCCAAACCTGGATTTCAACTATGGTAAAAATTAGATAGAGACATGCTGCATGGTAGAAGACTTATATTTGTTTTTTATATACCTCTTCCCTCTAATTCATCTTCAATTTTCTATAAACAAAGTGAATACCTTTCCACACCCGGACCTCAACTATGTTGAAAACTTGATCGAGCCTGGTTGCGTGCTAAGAGATTTATTTTTTTTATTTATTATTGTATACATCTTCCCTCAAATTTCTCTTCTAAATTCTATAGTCAAAGTGAATACCTTCCCAAACCCGGACCTCAACTATGTAGAAAACTTGATCGAGCCTGGTTGGGTGGCAGAAGATTTATTAAGTTTTACTTATTTTTGTATACCTCTTCCCCCAACTTTCTTTTCTAAATTCTATAAACAAAGTGATTTTTTTCCCAAACCTTGACCTCAACGATGTTGAAAACTTTGATCGAGCCTGGTTTGGTGGTAAAAGATTTATTAGGTTTTATTTATTTTTATATACCTCTTACCCCAACTTTCAATTTTAAGTTCTATAAACAAAGTGAGTAGCTTCGCAAATCCGCACCTCAACTGTGTTGAAAACTTGATCGAAACATGTTGGATTGTAGAAGGTCTATTCAGTTTTATTTATGTTTATATACCTCTTCCCCCAACTTTCTCTGACAAATTCTATAAACAAAGTGAATTCCTTCCAAACCTGGACTTCAACTATGGTAAAAACTCGATCGAGACAGGCTGCATGGTTGAAGACTTATATTTAGTTTTATATACCTCTTCCCTCAAATTCCTCTTCTATTTTCTATAAAAAAAGTGAATACCTTCCAAAACCTGCACTTCGACTATGGTAAAAACTCGATCGAGACAGTCTCCATGGTAGAAGGTATATGTTTATTTTTGTACACCTCTTCCTTCAAATTCTTCTTCTATTCTCTATAAACAAAGTGAATACTTTCCCACATCCGGACCTCTACTATGTTGAAAACTTGATCGAGCCTCTTTAGGTGGGAGAAGATTTACTAAGTTTTATTTATTATTGTATACCTCTTCCCCCAAATTTCTCTTATAAATTCTATAGTCTTAGTGAATACATTCCCAAACTCGGAACTCAACTATGTTGAAAACTTGATCGAGACAGGTTGGGTGATAGAAGATTATTAAGTTCTATTTAATTTTTTATACCTCTTCCTCCAACTTTCTCTTCTAAATTCTATAAACAAATTGAATAAATTCCCAAACCGGACCTCAACAATGTTGAAACTTAATCGAGACAAGTTGGATGGTAGAAGATTTAATAAGTTTTATTTATTTTCATATACCCCTTCCCCCTCTTCTAAATTCTATTAAGAAAGTGAAGACCTTCCCAAACCCGGAGCTGAACTATGTTGAAAACTTGATCGAGCCTGGTTGGGTGGTGGTAGATTTATTGATTTTTATTTACTATATTATACCCCTTCCCCCAATTTTCTCAACTAAATTCCATAAACAAAGTGAATACCATCCCAAACCCGGACCTCAAATATGTTGAAAAATTCATGGAGACAGGTTGAGTGGTAGAAGATTTATTAAGTTTTATTTATTATTATATACTTCTTCCCCCAACTTTCTCTGCAAAATTCTTTAAACAAAATGAATAACTTTCCAAACCCTGACCTCAACTAAGATGAAACCTTGATCGAGCCTGGTTGTGTTGTAGAATATTTATTCTGTTTTATTTATTATTCCCAACAATATAACTTTCTCTTCTAAATTCCATAAACGAAGTGAATACCTCACCAAACCCGGACCTCAACCATGTTGAAAACTATATCAACTCAGGTTGGATGGTAGAAGATTTACATCTATTTTTATATACCTCTTACCGCCTATTACTCTTCTAAATTCTATAAACAAATCGAATACCTTCCCAAACCCGGACCTCAATCATGTTGAAAACTTGTTCGAGCCTGGTTGGGTGGTGGAAGATTTATTAAATTTTTTTATATACCTCTTCCCCTAACTTTCTCTTCTAAATACTATAATCGAAGTGAATACCTTCCGAAACACGCACCTCAACCATGTTGAAAACTAGATCGAGTCAGGTGGGATGGTGGAAGATTTATATTTATTTCTATATACCTCTTCCCCTAAAATCCGCTTCTAAATTCTATAAACAAAATTAATAACTTCCCAAACCCGGACCTCAACTATGTTGAAAACTTCATTAGAGCCTGGTTGGGTGGTAAAGATTTATTAAGTTTTTTTATATACCTCTTTCTTCAACTTTCCCTTGTAAATTCTATAAACAAAGTGAATATCGTCGCAAACCCGGACGTCAACTATATTGAAAACTTCATCGAGATAGGTTGGATGGTAGAAGATTTATTAATTTCATTTATTTTTGTACACCTCTTCCCCTTACTTTCGCTTCTATATTCCATAAACGAAGTGAATACCTTCCCAAACTCGGACCTCAACCATGTTTAAAACTAGATCAACTCAGGTTGGATGGTAGAAGATTTATATTTATTTTTATATACCTCTTCACGCAAATTCCTGTTCTAAATTCTTTAAACAAAGTGAATACCTTCCCATACCCAGACTTCAACTATGTTGAAAAATTGATCGAGCCTGTTTGGGTGGTGGAAGAAGTTTTAATTTTTTTAAAATCCCTCTTCCCCCAATTATCTCTTCTAAATACTATAATCGAAGTGAATACCTTCCGAAACACGCAACTCAACCATGTTGAAAACTAGATCGAGTCACGTTGGATGGTAGAGGATTTATATCTATTTTATATACCTCTTCCCCTAAATTCCTCTTCTAATTTCTATAAACAAATAAAATACCTTCCCAAACCCGGACTTCAACTATGGTAAAAACTCGATCGAGACAGTCTGCATGTTAATATTTATACTTATTTTTAGTGCCTCTTCCCTCAAATTCCTCTTCTGTTTTCAATAAACAATGTGAATACCTTCCGACATCCGGACCTCAACTATGTTGAATAATTGATCGAGACAGGTGGCGCGATAGAGGATTTATTAATTTTTATTTATTTTTTTATACCTCTTCCCCCAAATTTCCAAGAGGTGTAAATTCTATAAACAAAGTGAATATCTTCACAAACACGGAAGTCAACTATATTGAAAACTTCATCGAGATAGGTTGGATGGTAGAAGATTTATTAAGTTTTATTTATTTTTGTACATCTCTTTCCCCAACTTTCCATTCTAAATTCAATAAACAAAGTGAATACCTTCCCAAACCCGGACCTCAACCATGTTTAAAACTAGATCAACTAAGGTTGGATGGTAAAAGATTTATATTATTTTTATATACCTTTTCCCTCAAATTCCTCTTCTAAATTACTTAAAAAAGTGAATATTTTCTCACATCCGGACCTCAACTATGTAGAAAACTTGATCGGGTCTGGTTGGGTGGTATAAGATTTATTAAGTTTTACTTATTATTGTATACCTTTTCCCCCAAATTTCTCATCTAAATTCTATAGTCATAGTGAATACGTTACCAAACCCGGACCTCAACTACGTTGAAAACTTGATCGAGAGAGGTTGGGTGATAGAAGATTTATTAATTTTTAAAATTTTTTTATTCCTCTTCCTCCAACTTTCTCTTCTAAATTCTATAAACAATGTGAATATCTTCACAAACCTGGACGTCAAATATATTGAAAACTTGATCCTGACAGGTTGGATGGTCGAAGATTTATTAAGTTTTATTTATTTTTATATACCTCTACCCCAACGTTCTCTTCTAAATTCTATAAACAAAGTGAATTTCTTCCCAAACCTGGACTTCAACTATGATAAAATATAGATCGGGACAGCTTGCATGTTGGAAGATTTATATTTAACTATATATTTCTTTTCCCTCAATCTCCTCTTCTAAATTCCATAAACAAAGAGAATACCTTCCCGCACGCGGACCTCAACTATGTAGAAAACTTGATCGAAACAGGTTGGATGGTAGAAGATTTATTAAGTTTTATTTATTATTGTATACCTCTTTCCCCAACTTTCTCTTCTAAATTCTACAAACAAAGTAAATACCTTCCCACATCCGGACCACAACTATGTTGAAAACTTGATCGAGCCTGGTTGGGTGGTAGAAGATTTATTAAGTTTTATTTATTATTGTATACCTTTTCCTCCAAATTTCTCTTCTAAATTGTATAGTCTTAGTGAATACCTTCCTAAACTCGGACCTCAACTATGTTGAAAACTTGATCGAGACAGGTTGGGTGATAGAAGATTTATTAAGTTTTATTTATTTTCATAAACCTCTTCCTCTCTTCTTCTAACTTTCTAACTTTCTCTTCTAAAATCTATAAAAAAATCGAATATTTTCCAAAACCTGACCTCAACTATGTTGAAATTTAATCGAGACATGTTGTATGGTAGAAGATTTATTAAGTTATATTTATTTTCATAAACCTCTTCCTCTCTTCTAAATTCTATTAAGAAAGTGAATACCTTAGGAAACTCGCAGCTTAACTATGTTGAAAACTTGATCGAGACAGGTTGGATAGTAGAATATTTATTAAGTTCTATTTATTTTTATATACCTCTTCCCCAAAAATCTCTTCTTAATTCTATAAAGAAAGTTAATACCTTCCCAAACCCACTCCTCAACTATGTTTGATAACCTGATCGAAACAGGTTGTATGGTATAGGATCTAATAAGTTTTATTTATTTTTTTATACCTCTTCCCCTCTTCAAAATTCTATAAAGAAAGTGAATACCTTCCCAAACCCAGGCCTCAACTATGTTGAAAACTTGATCAAGCCTGGTTGGATTGTGAAAGATTTATTAAGTTTTTTTATATGCGTCTTCCCCCAATTTTCTCAACTAAATTCGTTAAACAAGGTGAATATCTTCCCAAACCAGTACCTCAAATATGTTGAAACTTCAACGAGACAGGTTGGGTGGTAGAAGATTTATTAAGTTTTATTTATTATTATATACTCCTTCCCCCATCTTTCTCTGCCAAATTCTATAAACAAAATGAAAACCTTCCCAAACCCGGACCTCAACTAAGATGAAACCTTGATCGAGCCTGTTTGTGTGGTAGAATATTTATTCTGTTTTATTTATTATTCCCAACAATATAGCTTTCTCTTCCAAATTCAATAAACGAAGTGAATACCTTCCGAAACCCGGACCTCAACCATGTTGAAAACTAGATCAACTCAGGTTGGATGGTGGAAGATTTATTAAGTTTTATTTATTATTGTATACCTGTTCCACCAAATTTTTTTCTTCTAAATTCTATAGTCTTAGTGAATACCTTCGCAAACTCGGACCTCAACTATGTTGAAAACTTGATCGAGACAGGTTGGGTTATAGAAGGTTTATTAATTTTTATTTAATATTTTATAATTCTTCCTCCAACTATCTCTTTTAAATTTTATAAACAAATCGAATACCTTCCCAAACCCGGATCTCAAATATGTTGAAACTTAATCGAGACAGTTTGGATGGTAGAAGATTTATTAAGTTTTATTTATTTTCATATACCTCTTCAGCCTCTTCTAAATTCTATAAAGAAAGTGAATACCTTCCCAAACCCGGACAACAACTATTTTGAAAACTTGAACGAGCCTGGTTGGGTGGTGAAAGATTTATTAAGTTTTTTTTTACATACCTCTTCCTTCAACTTTCTCTTCTAAATTCTATAATCGAAGTGAATACCTTCCCAAACACGGACCTCAACAATGGTGAAACTTAATCGAGACAGTTTGGATGGTAGAAGATTTATTAAGTTCTTTTTATTATTATATACCTCTTCCCCCAACTTTCTCTTCTTAATTCAATAATCGAGGTTATTACCTTCCGAAACAATCAAATCAACTATGCTGAAGACTTGATCGAGACAGGTTGGACGGTAGAATATTTATTAATTTTTATTTCCTATATTATACTTCTTCCCCCAATATTCTCATGTAAATTCCATAAACAAAGTGAATACCTTCCCAAACCCGGACCTCAAATATGTTGAAAACTAGATCAACTCAGGTTGGATGGTAGAAGATTTATATTTATTTTTACATGTCTCTTCCCGCAAATTTCTCTTCTAATTTCTATAAACAAATCGAATACCTTAGCAAAACCCGGACCTCAACTATGTTGAAAACTTGGTCGAGACAGGTTGGATGGTAGAAGATTTAAAAAGATTTATTTACTATATTATACCTATTTCTCCAACTTTCTCTTCCAAGTTTTATAGTCAAAGTGAATACCTTCCCAAACCCGGACCTCAGCTATATTGAAAACTTCATCGAGATAGGTTGGATGATAGAGGATTTATTTTTATTTATTTTTTTACACCTCTTCCCCCAACTTTCTCTTCTAAATTCTATAAAAAAATTAATACTTTCCCAAACCCGAACCTCAACTATGTTGAAAACTTCATAGAGAGAGGTTGGGTGGTACAAGAATTATTAAGTTTATTTATTATTATATACCTCTTACCCGAGCTTTCACTTCTAAATTGTATAGTCGAAGTGAATACCTTCAGAAACACGCACCAAAACTATGTTGAAAAATTGATCGGGACAGGTTGGATGGTAAAAAATTTATGAAGTTTTATTTTCTATATTATACCTCTTCCCCCAATGTTTTCTTCTAAGATCTATTAACAACGTGAATACCTTCTGAAACCCGGACCTCAACTAAGTTTAAAACTTCATAGAGACAGGTTGGGTGGTAGAACATTTCTTAAGATTTATTTATTATTATATACCTCTTCCCCCAAACTTTCTCTGCTGAATTCTATAAACAATATGAATACCTTCCCAAACCCGGACCTCAACTAAGATGAAATCTTGATCGACCCTGGTTGGGTGGTAGAATATTTATATTTTTTTATTATTATATACCTCTTCCCCGATATATCTCTTCTAAATTCTATAGTCGAAGTGAATACCTTCAGAAACACGCACCACAACTATGTTGAAAAATTGATCGAGATGGTTGGATGGTAGAAACTTTATAAAGTTTTATTTTCTATATTATACCTCTTCTACCAATGTTCTCTTCTAAGCTCTATTAACGACGTGAATATCTTCCCAAACCCGGACCTCAATTATGTTGAAAACTTGATCGAGCCTGGTTGGATGGTAGAAGATTTATTAAGTTTTATTTATTTTTATATACCTCTACCCCAACTTTCTCTTCTAAATTCTATAAACAAAGTGAATACCTTCCCAAACAACGACCTCAAATATGTTAAAGACTTAATCTAGCCTGGTTGGGTGGTAGAAGATTTATTAAGTTTTATTTATTATTATATACCTCTTTCCCGAGCTGTCTTTTCTAAATTCCATAAACAAAGTGAATACTTTCCCGCACGCGGACCTAAACTATGTTGAAAACTTGATAGTGCCTGGTTGGGTGGTAGAAGATTTATTAAGTTTTATTTATTTTTTTATACCTCTTCCCCCAAATTTCTGTTCTAAATTCTATAGTCATAGTGAATACCTTCCAAACCCGGACCTTACCTATGTTGAAAACTTGATAGAGACATTTTGGATGATAGAAGATTTATTAAGTGTTATTTACTTTTTTATACCATTTCTCGAAGTCACTTCTAATTTCTAAAAACGAAATGAATTCCTTCCCAAAGCTGGACTTGAACTATGATAAAATCTCGATCGAGACAGATTGCATGGTAGAAGATTTATATTTATCTTTATATACCTTTTCCCTCAAATTCCTTTTATAATTTCCATAAACAAAGTGAATGCCTTCCCGCAACCGAACTTCAACTATGTTGAAAACTTGATCGAGACTAGTTGGGTGGTAAAAGATTTATTAAGTTTTATTTATTATTGTATACCTTTTCCCCCCAAATTTCTCTTCTAAATTCTATAGTCAAAGTGAATACCTTAACAAACCCGGACCTTAGTTGAAAACTTTATCGAGACAGGTTGGGTGATAGAAGATTTCTTAAGTTTTATTTATTTTTTATATCACTTCTCCAACTTTTTCTTTTACACATTCTATAAACAAAGTGAATATATCCACAAAACCGGACGTAGACTATATTGAAAACTTCATCGAGATAGGTTGGAAAGTAGAAGATTTATTATTTTTCTTGTATTCCTCTTATCCCACCTTTCTAATCCAAATTCCATAAACAAACTAAATACCTTCCCCAACCCGGACCTGAACCATGTTGAAAACTAGATCAAGTCAGGTTGGATGGTAGAAGACTTATATCTATTTTTATATACTTCTTGTCCCAAATTCCTCTTTTAAATTCTATAAACAAAGTGAATAATTTCCAAAACCCGGACCTCAACTATGTTGAAAACTTCATCGAGACAAGTGGGATGGTAGAAGATTTATTAAGTTTTACTTTTTTATATACCTCTTCACCCAACTTTCTCTTCTAAATTCTAAAAACAGAGTGAATACTTTCCCAAACCCGGACATCAACTATGTTGAAAACTTCATCGAGACAGGTTGAATCCTAGAAGATTTATTAAGTTTTATTTCTTTTTTTTCCTCTTCCTCCAACTTTCTCTTCTAAATTCTATAAACAAAGTGAATACCTTCCCAAACTCGGACCTCAACTGTGTTGAAAACTTCATCGAGACAGGTTGGATGGTAGAAGATTTATTAAGTTTTATTTATTTTTATATACCTCTTCCCCCAAATTCCTCTTCTAAATTCTATAAACAAATCGAATAACTTCCCAAACCCGGACCTCAACTAAGTTGAAACCTTGGTCGAGCCTGGTTGGGTGTTAGAATATTTATCGTTTTATTACTTTCCCAAAGCCGGACCTAAACAGTGTTTAAAATTAGATCGTATCAGTTTATATGGTAGAAGATTTATATATATTTTTATATACTTCTTCCCCCAAATTCCTCTTCTAAATTCTATAAAAAAATCGAATACCTTCCCAAACCCGGACCTCAACTAAGTTGAAACCTTGGTCGAGTCTGGTTGGGTGTTAGAATATTTATCGTTTTATTTATTATTATATACCTCTCCCCTGAACTTTCTCTTCTAAATTCTATAAACAAAGTAAATACCTTCCCAAACCACTACCTCTAATATGTTAAAGACGTGATCTAGCCTGGTTGGGTGGTAGAAGTTTTATTAAGTTTTATTTACTATTATATACCTCTTCCCCGAGCTTTCTCTTCTAAATTCTATAGTCAAAGTGAATACCTTCGCAAACCCGGACCTCAACTATTTTCAAAACTTGGTCGAGGCTGGTTGGGTGGTAGAAGATTTATTAAGTTTTATTTTTTATTATATACCTCTTCCCAAACTTTCTATGCTAAATTCTATAAAAAAAAGTGAATACCTTCCCATACCTGGACCTCAACTATGGTAAAAACTTGATCGAGACAGGTTGAATGGCAGGGGAGTTATTAATTTTTATTTATTTTTGTATACCTCTACCCCAACTTTCTCTCCTAAATTCTATAAACAAAGTCAATACCTTCCCAAAGCACGAACCCTAATATGTTAAATTCTTGATCGAGGCTGGTTGGGTGGTAGAATATTTATTAAGTTTTATTTTTTATTATATACCTCTTCCATACTTTCTATGCTAAATTCTATAAACAAAGTGAATACCTTCCGAAACCGGTACCTCAACTAAGTTTAAAACTTGATCGAGACAGGTTGGGTGATATAAGATTTATTAAGTTTTATTTATTTTTTATACCTCTTCTGCAACGTTCTGTTCTAAATTCTATAAAGAAAACGAATTCATTCCCAAAGCTGGACTTCAACTATGGTAAAAACTCGATCGAGTCAGGTTGGATGGTAGAAGATTTATATATATATTT
Organism: Thermobia domestica; assembly: GCF_964235325.1. Lineage (NCBI taxonomy): Eukaryota > Metazoa > Arthropoda > Insecta > Zygentoma > Lepismatidae > Thermobia > Thermobia domestica. The sequence goes on from NC_137457.1 coordinate 105,056,877, forward strand.
TTATAAACCTTTTCTCTCAAATTCCTCTTCTATTTTCTATAAACAAAGTGAATATCTTAACACACCCGGACCTCAACTATGTTGAAAACTTGATCGAGCCTGGGTGGGTGGTAAAGATTTATTAAGTTTTATATATTATTGTGTACCTCTTCCCCCAAATTTCCCTTCTAAATTTTACAGTCAAAGTGAATACTTTCCAATACCCGGAACTCAACTATGTTGTTAACTTGATTGAGACAGGTTTGGTGATAGAAGATTTATTAAATTTTATTTATATTTTACCTCTTCCTCCAACTTTCTCTTGTAAATTCTATAAAGAGAAAGAATATCTTCACAAACCCGGACGTCAACTATGTTGAAACCTTGCTCGAGCATGGTTGGGTGGTAGAAGATTTATTAAGTTTTTTTTGTTATTATATACCTCTTCCCCGACTTCCTCTTTTAAATTCTATAGTCGAAGTGAATACCTTCAGAAGCACGCACCCCAACTCTGTTGACAACTTGATCGATAGAGGTTGGGTGATAGAAGATCGGTTAAGTTTTATTTATGTTTATATACCTCTTCTCCCAACTTTCTCTGCCAAATTCTATAAACAAAGCGAATTCCTTCCCAAACCTGGACTTCAACTTTGGTAAAAATTAGATCGAGACAAGCTGCATGGTAGAAGATTTATATTTATTTTTATATACCTCTTCCGTCAAATTCTTCTTTTATTTTCTATAAACAAAGTGAATCCTTTCCCACACCCGGACCTCAACTATGTTGAAAATTTGATCGAGCCTGGTTGGGTGGTAGAAGATTTATTAAGTTTTAATTATTATTATATACATCTACCCCAACTTTCTCTCCTAAATTCTATAAACAACGTGAATACCTTCCCAAACCCGGACTTCAACTATGTTGAAAACTTATTCGAGACAGGTTGGGTGATAGAAGATTTATTAATTTTTATTTATTTTGTATACCTCTTCTCCAACGTTCTCTTCTAAATTCTATAAACAAAACAAATTCATTCCCAAAGCTGGATTTCAACTATGGTAAAAACTCGATCGAGTCAGGTAGGATGGCAGAAAATTTATATCTATTTTTATATATTTGGTCTAGGAATTAGTTCGTGCGGTTGGTACGCACACATTGAAGCTGTAGTACAAACACAAAATACATAAATGCCTTAAGAAAAATATTGTCCATCGCTAGCCACCACTTTCGCCCATCTGTCAGGCAATGTACGGATTCCGTGGCGAAAGAAGTCATCATCCTTGGAAGCGATCCAGTCAGAGACCCATGTTTCGATATCTTCTGAAGAAGTAAACCGCTGTCCAATCAAATCGTTGTTCATGGAATCGAACAAGTAGTAGTCCAAAGGAGCAACATCTGGTCAATACGGCGGGTGGTGTAAAACTTCCCATCCGACATTTTCTAAATAGGTTTTGACCGGTTTTGCGACATGTGGGCGAGCGTTATCATGTTGAACAATAAGTTTATCATGTCTGTTCTCCCATTCTGGTCGTGTTCTGGCCAGAGCTTGCTTCAAACGCATAAATTGTCGTCGATAACGTTCTCCATTCATAGTTTCACCCGGTTGCAGCAGCTCATAGTACACCACACCTTTCATATCCCACCATATGCACAGCATAGCCTTTGCACAGTGAATATCTCGTTTTGGTTGTGATGGACCTGGTTCACCTGGTTTCACCCAGCCCTTTTTTCGTTTAGTATTCTCTTAATGGATCCACTTCTCATCACCCGAAATAATTCGATGCAGAAACCTTTTTCTGCTTTGTCGTTGAAGCAGCAATTCGCAAATGGTTTTTCGTCTTTCAACGTCTCTGTCTTTCAATTCATGTGGAACACAATGTGACATCTTTTGAATCATACCCATGGCTTTCAAGCGTTTGGAGACTGTTGTTTGATCTACGAATAATGCTGCTTCAATTTGTTCCTGCGTTTGACACGAATCCTGCTCGAGCAATGCTGTCAATTCTTCGTCTTGAAATTTTTTTTGGCTTTCCAGCTCGCTCTTGGTCTGCCAAGCCGAAATCACCACTTCTAAACCGTGCAAACCACTTCTGACTCGTTCGCTCAGCAGGAGTATCGTCACCAAACACTTCCACCAAAATACGATGACTTTCAGTCGCACTTTTCTGCATGTTAAAGTAATGCAGCAGGACAACCCGCAAAAACACTTTATCAGGCACAAATTGCGCCATGTTCACTTAACTACAAACTGGTGTTGTAGACGCTTTAATCCACTACCCTATACTACGAACGATACGCGATGACATAGGGTTACAACACATGTGCGGATACACGGAACTGTGGGACGATCCGTTCGTTGCGCCATCTCTTGTCCACCCGCATGAATTAATTCCTAGACCAAAAACCTTTTCCCTCAAATTCCTCTTCTAAATTCTGTAAACACAGTGAATACCTTCCCAAACTCGGACCTCAACAATTTTGAAAACTTGATCGAGCCTGGTTGGGTGGTAGAAGATTTATTAAGTTTTATTTATTATTATATACCTCTTTCCCGAGCTTTCTCTCCTAAATTCTATAAACAAAGTGAATAAATTCCCAAACCCTGACTTCAACTATTTTGAAAACTTGTTTGAGCCTGGTTGAGTGGTGGAAGATTTATGAAACTTTTCTTATATACTTCTTCCCCCAACTTTCTCTTCTAAATGCTATAATCGAAGGGAATACCTTCCAATACACACAACTCAAAAATGTTGAAAACTAGATCGAGTCAGTTTGGATGGTAGAAGATTTATATCAATTTTTATATACCTCTTCCCCCAAATTCCTCTTCTAAATTCTATAAAAAAAACGAATACCTTCCCAAACCCGGACCTCAACTAAGTTGAAAACTTGATCGACACAGGTTTGGTGATTGAAGATTTATTAAGTTTTATTTATTTTTATTTACTTCTATCCCAACTTTCCCTTCTAAATTCTATAAACAAGGTGAATACCTTCCCAAACCAAGACCTCAAATATGTTAAATACTTGATCTAGCCTGGTTGGGTGGTAGAAGTATTATTAAGTTTTATTTATTATTATATACCTCTTCCCCGAGCTTTCTCTTCTAAATTCCATAGTCAAAGTGAATACCTTCCCAAACATGGACCTCAACTATTTTGAAAACTTGATCGAGGCTGCTTGGGTGGTAGAAGATTTATTAAGTTTTATTTTTTATTATATACTTCTTCCCAAACTTTCTATACTAAATTGTATAAACTAAGGGAATACCTTCCGAAACCCGGACATCAACTAAGTTGAAAACTTGATCGACAAAGGTTGTGTGATATTTATTATTATTGTATGTCTCTTCCACCAAATGTCTCTTCTAAATTCTATAGTCATAGTGAATTCCTTCCCATACCCGGACCTCAACTATGTTGAAAACTTGATCGAGACATGTTGGACGGTAGAAGATTTATTAAGTTTTATTTATTTTTATATACCTCCACCCCAACTTTCTCAACTAAATTCTATAAACAAAGTGAATACCTTCCCAAACCCGGACTTCAACTATGTTGGAACCTTGGTCGAGCCTGGTTGGGTGTTAGTATATGTATCGTTTTATTTATTATTATATACCTCTTCCCCCAACTTTCTCTTCTAAATTCTATAAACAAAGTTAATACCTTCCCATAGCACGAACTCTAATATGTTAAATTCTTGATCGAGCCTGGTTGGGTGGTGGAAGATTTATGAAATTTTTCTTATATACCTCTTCCCCCAACTTTTTCTTCTAATTGCTATAATCTAAGGGAATACCCTCCGAAACACGCAACTCAGCCATGTTGAAAACTAGATCGAGTCAGTTTGGATGGTAGAAGATTTATATTTATTTTTATATACCTCTTCCCCCAAATTCCTCTTCTAAGTTCTATAAATAAATCGAATACCTTCCCAAACTCGGACCTCAACTAAGTTGAAACCTTGGTCGAGCCTGGTTGGGTGTTAGTATATTTATCGTTTTATTTATTTTTATATACCTCTTCCTCCAACGTTCTCTTCTAAATTCTGTAAACAAAGTGAATTCCTTCTCAAACCTGGACTTCAATTATGGTAAAAACTCGGTCGAGACAGGTTGCATGGTGGAGGATTTATATTTATATTTATATTTATATTTATATATACCTGTTCAATCAAATTCCACTTCTAAATTCCATAAACAAGTTAATACCTTCCCACAACCGGACCTCAACTATGCTGAAAACTTGAACGAGCCTGCTTGGGTGGTAGAAGATCTATTACGTTTTATTTATTATTGTGTATCTCTTCCCGCCAATTTCGCTTCTAAATTCTATACTCATAGTGAATACCTTCCCAAACCCGGACCTCAACTATGATGAAAACTTGATAGAGACACGTTGGGTGATAGAAGATTTATTAAGTTTTCTTTATTTTTTATACCTCTTCTCCAAAGTTCTCTTCTAAACTCTATAAACAAAGTGAATTCCTTCTCAAAGCTGGAACTTGATAGAGACACGTTGGGTGGTAGAAAATTTATTAAGTTTTATTTGCTATTTTATACCTCTTCCCCAACTTCCCTTCTAAATTCTATAGTCGAAGTGAAATCCTTCATAAGCACGCACCCAAACTATGCTGAAAAATTGATCGAGACAGGTTGGATGGTAAAAGATTTATAATGTTTTATTTTCCATATTATAGCACTTCCCCCAACGTTCTCTCCGGAGCTCTATTAGCAACGTGAATACCTTCCTAAACCCGGATCTCAACTATGTTGAAAACTTCATAGAGACAGGTTGGGTGGTAGAAGATTTATTAAGATTTATTTATTATTATATACCTCTTCCCCCAACTTTCTCTGCCAAATTCTATAAACAAAATGAATACTATTTTCCAAACCCGTACCTCAACTAAGATGAAACCTTGATCGGGCCTGGTTGGGTGGTAAAATATTTATCGTTTTATTTATTATTATATACCTCTTCCCCCAACTTTCTCTTCAAAATTCTTTAAACGAAGTGAATTCCTTCCCAAAGCCGGACTTCAACTATGGTAAAAACTCGATCGAGACAGGTTGCATGGTAGAAGATTTATATTTATTTTTATATACCTCTTCCCTCAAATTCCTCTTCTAAATTCTGTAAACAAAGTGAATACTTCCCAAACTCGGACCTCAACTATTTTTAAAACCTGATCGATCCAGGCTTGGTGGTAGAAGATATATTAAGTTTTATTTATTATTTAATACCTCTTCCCCCAACTTTCTCTTCTAAATTCTATAAACAAAGTGAATTCCTTCCCAAACCTGGACCTCAACGATGTTGAAAACTTTATAGTGACAGGTTGGGTGGTAGTAGATTTATTAAGTTTTATTTATTATTTTGTACATTTTCACCAAAATTTCTCTTCTAAATTCTATAGTCAAAGTGAATATCTTCCCAAACCCGGACCTAAAATATGTTGAAAACTTGCTCGAGACAGGTTGGGTGATATAAGATGTATTAACTTTTATTTGTTTCTTTGTACCTCCTCTCAAACTTTCTCTTCGAAATTCCTTAAACAAAGTTAATTTCTTCACAAAACCGGAAGTCAAATATATTGAAAACTTCATCGAGATAGGTTGGATGGTAGAAGATTTATTAAGTTTTTTTTGTATTCCTCGCCTCAACCTTTCTCCTCTAAAATCCATAAAAAAATGAATACCTTACCAAACCCGCACTTCAACTATGTTGAAAACTTGATCAAGCCTGGTTGGGTGGTGGAAGATTTGTTAATTTTTTCTATACCTCTTCCCCCAACTTTCTCTTCTAAATACTATAATCGAAGTGAATACCTTCCGAAGCACGTACCACAACCATGTTGAAAACTAGATAGAGTCTGTCTGGATTGTAGAATATTTATTTCTATTTTTATATATCTCTTTTCCCAAATTCTTCTTCTAAATTCTAAAAACAAATCGAATACCTTCCCAAACCAGGACCTTAACTAAGTTTAAACCTTGGTCGAGCCTGGTTGGGTGGTAGAATATTTATCGTTTTATTTATTATTATATAAATCTTCCCCCAACTTTCTCTTCTAAATTCTATAAACAAAATGAATACCTTCCCAAACCGGCACTTCAACTACGTTGATAATTTGATCGAGGCAGATTGGGTGATGGAAGATTTATTCAGTTTTATTTATTTTTATATACCTCTTCCTACAACGTTCTCTTCTAGATTCTATAAACAAAGTGAATTCCTTCCCAAACAATGACTTCACCTATGGTAAAAACTTCATCGAACCTGTTTGGGTGGTAGAAGATTTATTAAGTTTTATTTACTATTGTATACCTCTTCCCCAAATTTCTCTTCTAAATTCTATAGTCGTAGTGAATACCTTCCCAAACCCGGACAGCAACTATGTTGAAATGTTGATCGGGAAATGTTGGATAGTATAATACTTATTAAGTTTTATTTATTATTATATACCTCTTCCCCCAACTTTATCTTCTAAATTCTATAAAAAAAAGTCAAAACCTCAAGAAACCAGTACCTCAACTATGTTGAAAACTTGTTCGAGACAGGTTGGGTGGTAGAAGTTTTATTAAGTTTTATTTACTAATGTACACCTCTTCTCCCAGCTTTCTCTTCTAAATTTTATATTCGAAGTGAATACAATCCCAAACCCGGACCGCAACTATGTGGAAAATTCGATCGAGACAGGTTGAATGCTAGAAGATTTATTAAAATTTATGTATTATTATACACCTCTTCCACGAACTTTCTCTTCTAGATTCTGTAAACAAAGTGAATATTTTCCCAAACCCAGACCTCAACTAAGTTGAAACCTTGTTTGAGCCTGGTTGGGAGGTAAAAGATTTATTAAGTTTTATTTATTACTATATACCTCTTCAACAACTTTCTCTTCTGAATTCTATAAACAAAGAGAATTCCTTAACAAACCCGGACCTCAACTATGTTGAGATCTTGATCTAACCTGGTTGGGTGGTTGAATATTTATTAAGTTTTATTTACAATTATACTCCTCTTCTCCCAACTTTCTCTTCTAATATCTATACTCGGAGTGAATACCTTCCCAAACCCGGACCGCAACTATGTTGAAAACTTGATCGAGGCAAGTTGGATGGTAGAAGATTTATTAAGTCTTATTTATCATTATATACCTCTTCCCCAAATTTCTCTTCTAATTTCTATAGTCCAACTGAATACATTGTGAAACACGCACCTCAACTGTGTTGATAACTTGATCAAGACCGGTTGGGTGGTAGAAGATTTATTAGGTTTTCTTTATTATTATATACCTCTTCCCGTAACCTTGTCTTCCAAATTCTATAGACAAAATGAATACGTTCCAAAACACGGACCTCAACTATGTTAAAAACTTGATCGAGCCTGGTTGGGTGGTAGAAAATCTATTAAGTTTTATTTATGTTTATATACCTCTTCCCCCAAATTTATCTGCTAAATTCTGAAAACAAAGTGAATAATTTCCCAAAACCGGACCTCAACTATGTTGAAATCTTTATCGAGAATGGTTGTAATGGTAGAAGATTTATTAAGTTTCATTTATTTTTATATACCTCTTACCCCAATTTTCTATCCTAAGTTCTATAAACAAAGTGAATAGCTTCGCAAATCCGCACCTCAACTATGTAGAAAAAGTGATCGAAACAGGTTGGATGGTAGAAGATCTATTAAGTTTTATTTATTTTTATATACTTCTTCCCCCAACTTTCTCTGCCAAATTCTATAAACAAAGTGAATTTCTTCCAAAACCTGGACTTCAACTATAGCAAAAATTAGGTCGAGACAGGCTGCATGGTAGAATTTTTTATTAATTTTTATATACCTCTTCCCTCCAATTCCTCTTCTATTTTCTATAAACAAAGTGAATACCTTCCCACACACGGAACTCAACTATGTTGAAAACTTGATCGAGCCTGGTTACGTGGTAAAAGATTTATTAAGTTTTATTTATTTTTGCATACTTCTTCCCCCAAATTTCACTTCTAAATTCTATAGTAATAGTGAATACCTTCCCAAACCCGGACCTCAACTATGTTGAAAACTTGATCAAGACAAGTTGGCTGATAGAAGATTTATTAAGTTTAATTTTCTTATACTTCTTCCTCCAACCTTCTCTTCTAAATTCTATAAACAATGTGAATATCTTCACAAACCCGGACGTCAACTATATTGAAAACTTGATCGAGACAGGTTGGATGGTAGAAGATTTATTAAGTTTTCATTATTTTTATATACCTTTACCCCAACTTTCTCTTCTAAATTCTATAAACAAAATGAATACGCTCCCAAACCCGGACCTTAACTAAGTTGAAACCTCGGTCGAGCCTGGTTGGGTGGTAGAAAATTTATCGTTTTATTTATTATTATATACCTCTTTCCCCGACTTTCTCTTCTAAATTCTATAAACAAAGTGAATACCTTAACATACCCGGACTTCAACTAAGTTGAAAATTTGATCGAGGCACGTTGGCTGATAGAAGATTTATTCAGTTTTATTTATTTTTATATACCTCCTCCTCCAACGTTCTCTTCTAGATTCTATAAACAAAGTGAATTTTTTCCCACACATGGACTTCACCTATGGTAAAAATTCGATCGACACAGGTTGCATGGTAGAAGATTTATATTTATTTTTATATACCTCTTCCCTCAAATTCCTCTTCTAAATTCCATAAACAAGTTAATACCTTCCCACAACCGGACCTCAACTATGCTGAAAACTTGAACGAGCCTGCTTGGGTGGTAGAAGATCTATTACGTTTTATTTATTATTGTGTATCTCTTCCCGCCAATTTCGCTTCTAAATTCTATACTCATAGTGAATACCTTCCCAAACCCGGACCTCAACTATGATGAAAACTTGATAGAGACACGTTGGGTGATAGAAGATTTATTAAGTTTTCTTTATTTTTTATACCTCTTCTCCAAAGTTCTCTTCTAAACTCTATAAACAAAGTGAATTCCTTCTCAAAGCTGGAACTTGATAGAGACACGTTGGGTGGTAGAAAATTTATTAAGTTTTATTTGCTATTTTATACCTCTTCCCCAACTTCCCTTCTAAATTCTATAGTCGAAGTGAAATCCTTCATAAGCACGCACCCAAACTATGCTGAAAAATTGATCGAGACAGGTTGGATGGTAAAAGATTTATAATGTTTTATTTTCCATATTATAGCACTTCCCCAACGTTCTCTCCGGAGCTCTATTAGCAACGTGAATACTTTCCTAAACCCGGATCTCAACTATGTTGAAAACTTCATAGAGACAGGTTGGGTGGTAGAAGATTTATTAAGATTTATTTATTATTATATACCTCTTCCCCCAACTTTCTCTGCCAAATTCTATAAACAAAATGAATACTATTTTCCAAACCCGTACCTCAACTAAGATGAAACCTTGATCGGGCCTGGTTGGGTGGTAAAATATTTATCGTTTTATTTATTATTATATACCTCTTCCCCCAACTTTCTCTTCAAAATTCTTTAAACGAAGTGAATTCCTTCCCAAAGCCGGACTTCAACTATGGTAAAAACTCGATCGAGACAGGTTGCATGGTAGAAGATTTATATTTATTTTTATATACCTCTTCCCTCAAATTCCTCTTCTAAATTCTGTAAACAAAGTGAATACTTCCCAAACTCGGACCTCAACTATTTTTAAAACCTGATCGATCCTGGCTTGGTGGTAGAAGATATATTAAGTTTTATTTATTATTTAATACCTCTTCCCCCAACTTTCTCTTCTAAATTCTATAAACAAAGTGAATTCCTTCCCAAACCTGGACCTCAACGATGTTGAAAACTTTATAGTGACAGGTTGGGTGGTAGTAGATTTATTAAGTTTTATTTATTATTTTGTACATTTTCACCAAAATTTCTCTTCTAAATTCTATAGTCAAAGTGAATATCTTCCCAAACCCGGACCTAAAATATGTTGAAAACTTGCTCGAGACAGGTTGGGTGATATAAGATGTATTAACTTTTATTTGTTTCTTTGTACCTCCTCTCAAACTTTCTCTTCGAAATTCCTTAAACAAAGTTAATTTCTTCACAAAACCGGAAGTCAAATATATTGAAAACTTCATCGAGATAGGTTGGATGGTAGAAGATTTATTAAGTTTTTTTTGTATTCCTCGCCTCAACCTTTCTCCTCTAAAATCCATAAAAAAATGAATACCTTACCAAACCCGCACTTCAACTATGTTGAAAACTTGATCAAGCCTGGTTGGGTGGTGGAAGATTTGTTAATTTTTTCTATACCTCTTCCCCCAACTTTCTCTTCTAAATACTATAATCGAAGTGAATACCTTCCGAAGCACGTACCACAACCATGTTGAAAACTAGATAGAGTCTGTCTGGATTGTAGAATATTTATTTCTATTTTTATATATCTCTTTTCCCAAATTCTTCTTCTAAATTCTAAAAACAAATCGAATACCTTCCCAAACCAGGACCTTAACTAAGTTTAAACCTTGGTCGAGCCTGGTTGGGTGGTAGAATATTTATCGTTTTATTTATTATTATATAAATCTTCCCCCAACTTTCTCTTCTAAATTCTATAAACAAAATGAATACCTTCCCAAACCGGCACTTCAACTACGTTGATAATTTGATCGAGGCAGATTGGGTGATGGAAGATTTATTCAGTTTTATTTATTTTTATATACCTCTTCCTACAACGTTCTCTTCTAGATTCTATAAACAAAGTGAATTCCTTCCCAAACAATGACTTCACCTATGGTAAAAACTTCATCGAACCTGTTTGGGTGGTAGAAGATTTATTAAGTTTTATTTACTATTGTATACCTCTTCCCCAAATTTCTCTTCTAAATTCTATAGTCGTAGTGAATACCTTCCCAAACCCGGACAGCAACTATGTTGAAATGTTGATCGGGAAATGTTGGATAGTATAATACTTATTAAGTTTTATTTATTATTATATACCTCTTCCCCCAACTTTATCTTCTAAATTCTATAAAAAAAAGTCAAAACCTCAAGAAACCAGTACCTCAACTATGTTGAAAACTTGTTCGAGACAGGTTGGGTGGTAGAAGTTTTATTAAGTTTTATTTACTAATGTACACCTCTTCTCCCAGCTTTCTCTTCTAAATTTTATATTCGAAGTGAATACAATCCCAAACCCGGACCGCAACTATGTGGAAAATTCGATCGAGACAGGTTGAATGCTAGAAGATTTATTAAAATTTATGTATTATTATACACCTCTTCCACGAACTTTCTCTTCTAGATTCTGTAAACAAAGTGAATATTTTCCCAAACCCAGACCTCAACTAAGTTGAAACCTTGTTTGAGCCTGGTTGGGAGGTAAAAGATTTATTAAGTTTTATTTATTACTATATACCTCTTCAACAACTTTCTCTTCTGAATTCTATAAACAAAGAGAATTCCTTAACAAACCCGGACCTCAACTATGTTGAGATCTTGATCTAACCTGGTTGGGTGGTTGAATATTTATTAAGTTTTATTTACAATTATACTCCTCTTCTCCCAACTTTCTCTTCTAATATCTATACTCGGAGTGAATACCTTCCCAAACCCGGACCGCAACTATGTTGAAAACTTGATCGAGGCAAGTTGGATGGTAGAAGATTTATTAAGTCTTATTTATCATTATATACCTCTTCCCCAAATTTCTCTTCTAATTTCTATAGTCCAACTGAATACATTGTGAAACACGCACCTCAACTGTGTTGATAACTTGATCGAGACCGGTTGGGTGGTAGAAGATTTATTAGGTTTTCTTTATTATTATATACCTCTTCCCGTAACCTTGTCTTCCAAATTCTATAGACAAAGTGAATACGTTCCAAAACACGGACCTCAACTATGTTAAAAACTTGATCGAGCCTGGTTGGGTGGTAGAAAATCTATTAAGTTTTATTTATGTTTATATACCTCTTCCCCCAAATTTATCTGCTAAATTCTGAAAACAAAGTGAATAATTTCCCAAAACCGGACCTCAACTATGTTGAAATCTTTATCGAGAATGGTTGTAATGGTAGAAGATTTATTAAGTTTCATTTATTTTTATATACCTCTTACCCCAATTTTCTATCCTAAGTTCTATAAACAAAGTGAATAGCTTCGCAAATCCGCACCTCAACTATGTAGAAAAAGTGATCGAAACAGGTTGGATGGTAGAAGATCTATTAAGTTTTATTTATTTTTATATACTTCTTCCCCCAACTTTCTCTGCCAAATTCTATAAACAAAGTGAATTTCTTCCAAAACCTGGACTTCAACTATAGCAAAAATTAGGTCGAGACAGGCTGCATGGTAGAATTTTTTATTAATTTTTATATACCTCTTCCCTCCAATTCCTCTTCTATTTTCTATAAACAAAGTGAATACCTTCCCACACACGGAACTCAACTATGTTGAAAACTTGATCGAGCCTGGTTACGTGGTAAAAGATTTATTAAGTTTTATTTATTTTTGCATACTTCTTCCCCCAAATTTCACTTCTAAATTCTATAGTAATAGTGAATACCTTCCCAAACCCGGACCTCAACTATGTTGAAAACTTGATCAAGACAAGTTGGCTGATAGAAGATTTATTAAGTTTAATTTTCTTATACTTCTTCCTCCAACCTTCTCTTCTAAATTCTATAAACAATGTGAATATCTTCACAAACCCGGACGTCAACTATATTGAAAACTTGATCGAGACAGGTTGGATGGTAGAAGATTTATTAAGTTTTCATTATTTTTATATACCTTTACCCCAACTTTCTCTTCTAAATTCTATAAACAAAATGAATACGCTCCCAAACCCGGACCTTAACTAAGTTGAAACCTCGGTCGAGCATGGTTGGGTGGTAGAAAATTTATCGTTTTATTTATTATTATATACCTCTTTCCCCGACTTTCTCTTCTAAATTCTATAAACAAAGTGAATACCTTAACATACCCGGACTTCAACTAAGTTGAAAATTTGATCGAGGCACGTTGGCTGATAGAAGATTTATTCAGTTTTATTTATTTTTATATACCTCTTCCTCCAACGTTCTCTTCTAGATTCTATAAACAAAGTGAATTTTTTCCCACACATGGACTTCACCTATGGTAAAAATTCGATCGACACAGGTTGCATGGTAGAAGATTTATATTTATTTTTATATACCTCTTCCCTCAAATTCCTCTTCTAAATTCCATAAACAAGTTAATACCTTCCCACAACCGGACCTCAACTATGCTGAAAACTTGAACGAGCCTGCTTGGGTGGTAGAAGATCTATTACGTTTTATTTATTATTGTGTATCTCTTCCCGCCAATTTCGCTTCTAAATTCTATACTCATAGTGAATACCTTCCCAAACCCGGACCTCAACTATGATGAAAACTTGATAGAGACACGTTGGGTGATAGAAGATTTATTAAGTTTTCTTTATTTTTTATACCTCTTCTCCAAAGTTCTCTTCTAAACTCTATAAACAAAGTGAATTCCTTCTCAAAGCTGGAACTTGATAGAGACACGTTGGGTGGTAGAAAATTTATTAAGTTTTATTTGCTATTTTATACCTCTTCCCCAACTTCCCTTCTAAATTCTATAGTCGAAGTGAAATCCTTCATAAGCACGCACCCAAACTATGCTGAAAAATTGATCGAGACAGGTTGGATGGTAAAAGATTTATAATGTTTTATTTTCCATATTATAGCACTTCCCCCAACGTTCTCTCCGGAGCTCTATTAGCAACGTGAATACTTTCCTAAACCCGGATCTCAACTATGTTGAAAACTTCATAGAGACAGGTTGGGTGGTAGAAGATTTATTAAGATTTATTTATTATTATATACCTCTTCCCCCAACTTTCTCTGCCAAATTCTATAAACAAAATGAATACTATTTTCCAAACCCGTACCTCAACTAAGATGAAACCTTGATCGGGCCTGGTTGGGTGGTAAAATATTTATCGTTTTATTTATTATTATATACCTCTTCCCCCAACTTTCTCTTCAAAATTCTTTAAACGAAGTGAATTCCTTCCCAAAGCCGGACTTCAACTATGGTAAAAACTCGATCGAGACAGGTTGCATGGTAGAAGATTTATATTTATTTTTATATACCTCTTCCCTCAAATTCCTCTTCTAAATTCTGTAAACAAAGTGAATACTTCCCAAACTCGGACCTCAACTATTTTTAAAACCTGATCGATCCTGGCTTGGTGGTAGAAGATATATTAAGTTTTATTTATTATTTAATACCTCTTCCCCCAACTTTCTCTTCTAAATTCTATAAACAAAGTGAATTCCTTCCCAAACCTGGACCTCAACGATGTTGAAAACTTTATAGTGACAGGTTGGGTGGTAGTAGATTTATTAAGTTTTATTTATTATTTTGTACATTTTCACCAAAATTTCTCTTCTAAATTCTATAGTCAAAGTGAATATCTTCCCAAACCCGGACCTAAAATATGTTGAAAACTTGCTCGAGACAGGTTGGGTGATATAAGATGTATTAACTTTTATTTGTTTCTTTGTACCTCCTCTCAAACTTTCTCTTCGAAATTCCTTAAACAAAGTTAATTTCTTCACAAAACCGGAAGTCAAATATATTGAAAACTTCATCGAGATAGGTTGGATGGTAGAAGATTTATTAAGTTTTTTTTGTATTCCTCGCCTCAACCTTTCTCCTCTAAAATCCATAAAAAATGAATACCTTACCAAACCCGCACTTCAACTATGTTGAAAACTTGATCAAGCCTGGTTGGGTGGTGGAAGATTTGTTAATTTTTTCTATACCTCTTCCCCCAACTTTCTCTTCTAAATACTATAATCGAAGTGAATACCTTCCGAAGCACGTACCACAACCATGTTGAAAACTAGATAGAGTCTGTCTGGATTGTAGAATATTTATTTCTATTTTTATATATCTCTTTTCCCAAATTCTTCTTCTAAATTCTAAAAACAAATCGAATACCTTCCCAAACCAGGACCTTAACTAAGTTGAAACCTTGGTCGAGCCTGGTTGGGTGGTAGAATATTTATCGTTTTATTTATTATTATATAAATCTTCCCCCAACTTTCTCTTCTAAATTCTATAAACAAAATGAATACCTTCCCAAACCGGCACTTCAACTACGTTGATAATTTGATCGAGGCAGATTGGGTGATGGAAGATTTATTCAGTTTTATTTATTTTTATATACCTCTTCCTACAACGTTCTCTTCTAGATTCTATAAACAAAGTGAATTCCTTCCCAAACAATGACTTCACCTATGGTAAAAACTTCATCGAACCTGTTTGGGTGGTAGAATATTTATTAAGTTTTATTTACTATTGTATACCTCTTCCCCAAATTTCTCTTCTAAATTCTATAGTCGTAGTGAATACCTTCCCAAACCCGGACAGCAACTATGTTGAAATGTTGATCGGGAAATGTTGGATAGTATAATACTTATTAAGTTTTATTTATTATTATATACCTCTTCTCCCAACTTTATCTTCTAAATTCTATAAAAAAAAGTCAAAACCTCAAGAAACCAGTACCTCAACTATGTTGAAAACTTGTTCGAGACAGGTTGGGTGGTAGAAGTTTTATTAAGTTTTATTTACTAATGTACACCTCTTCTCCCAGCTTTCTCTTCTAAATTTTATATTCGAAGTGAATACAATCCCAAACCCGGACCGCAACTATGTGGAAAATTCGATTGAGACAGGTTGAATGCTAGAAGATTTATTAAAATTTATGTATTATTATACACCTCTTCCACGAACTTTCTCTTCTAGATTCTGTAAACAAAGTGAATATTTTCCCAAACCCAGACCTCAACTAAGTTGAAACCTTGTTTGAGCCTGGTTGGGAGGTAAAAGATTTATTAAGTTTTATTTATTACTATATACCTCTTCAACAACTTTCTCTTCTGAATTCTATAAACAAAGAGAATTCCTTAACAAACCCGGACCTCAACTATGTTGAGATCTTGATCTAACCTGGTTGGGTGGTTGAATATTTATTAAG
Organism: Thermobia domestica; assembly: GCF_964235325.1. NCBI lineage: Eukaryota > Metazoa > Arthropoda > Insecta > Zygentoma > Lepismatidae > Thermobia > Thermobia domestica. The sequence continues at coordinate 105,072,867 of NC_137457.1, forward strand.
TTTTATTTACAATTATACTCCTCTTCTCCCAACTTTCTCTTCTAATATCTATACTCGGAGTGAATACCTTCCCAAACCCGGACCGCAACTATGTTGAAAACTTGATCGAGGCAAGTTGGATGGTAGAAGATTTATTAAGTCTTATTTATCATTATATACCTCTTCCCCAAATTTCTCTTCTAATTTCTATAGTCCAACTGAATACATTGTGAAACACGCACCTCAACTCTGTTGATAACTTGATCGAGACCGGTTGGGTGGTAGAAGATTTATTAGGTTTTCTTTATTATTATATACCTCTTCCCGTAACCTTGTCTTCCAAATTCTATAGACAAAGTGAATACGTTCCAAAACATGGACCTCAACTATGTTAAAAACTTGATCGAGCCTGGTTGGGTGGTAGAAAATCTATTAAGTTTTATTTATGTTTATATACCTCTTCCCCCAAATTTATCTGCTAAATTCTAAAAACAAAGTGAATAATTTCCCAAAACCGGACCTCAACTATGTTGAAATCTTTATCGAGAATGGTTGTAATGGTAGAAGATTTATTAAGTTTCATTTATTTTTATATACCTCTTACCCCAATTTTCTATCCTAAGTTCTATAAACAAAGTGAATAGCTTCGCAAATCCGCACCTCAACTATGTAGAAAAAGTGATCGAAACAGGTTGGATGGTAGAAGATCTATTAAGTTTTATTTATTTTTATATACTTCTTCCCCCAACTTTCTCTGCCAAATTCTATAAACAAAGTGAATTTCTTCCAAAACCTGGACTTCAACTATAGCTAAAATTAGGTCGAGACAGGCTGCATGGTAGAATTTTTTATTAATTTTTATATACCTCTTCCCTCCAATTCCTCTTCTGTTTTCTATAAACAAAGTGAATACCTTCCCACACACGGAACTCAACTATGTTGAAAACTTGATCGAGCCTGGTTACGTGGTAAAAGATTTATTAAGTTTTATTTATTATTGCATACCTCTTCCCCCAAATTTCACTTCTAAATTCTATAGTCATAGTGAATACCTTCCCAAACCCGGACCTCAACTATGTTGAAAACTTGATCAAGACAAGTTGGCTGATAGAAGATTTATTAAGTTTAATTTTCTTATACTTCTTCCTCCAACCTTCTCTTCTAAATTCTATAAACAATGTGAATATCTTCACAAACCCGGACGTCAACTATATTGAAAACTTGATCGAGACAGGTTGGATGGTAGAAGATTTATTAAGTTTTCATTATTTTTATATACCTTTACCCCAACTTTCTCTTCTAAATTCTATAAACAAAATGAATACGCTCCCAAACCCGGACCTTAACTAAGTTGAAACCTCGGTCGAGCCTGGTTGGGTGGTAGAAAATTTATCGTTTTATTTATTATTATATACCTCTTTCCCCGACTTTCTCTTCTAAATTCTATAAACAAAGTGAATACCTTAACATACCCGGACTTCAACTAAGTTGAAAATTTGATCGAGGCACGTTGGCTGATAGAAGATTTTTTCAGTTTTATTTATTTTTATATACCTCTTCCTCCAACGTTCTCTTCTAGATTCTATAAACAAAGTGAATTTTTTCCCACACATGGACTTCACCTATGGTAAAAACTCGATCGACACAGGTTGCATGGTAGCAGATTTATATTTATTTTTATATACCTCTTCCCTCAAATTCCTCTTCTAAATTCCATAAACAAAGTGAATACCTTCCCAAACCCGGACCTCAACTATGTTGAAAATTTCATCGAACCTGGTTGGGTGGTAGAAGATTTATTAAGTTTTATTTAATATTGTATACCTCTTCCCCAAATTTCTCTTCTAAATTCTATAGTCTTAGTGAATACCTTCCCAAACCCGGACCACAACTATGTTGAAAACTTGATCGAGACAGGTTGTGTGATAGAAGATTTATTTAGTTTTATTGATTTTATATACCTCTTCCCCCAAATTCCTCTTCTAAATTCTATAATCAAATCAAATACCTTCCCAAACCCAGACCTCAACTAAGTTGAAACCTTGGTCGAGACTGGTTGTGTGTTAGAATATTTATCGTTTTATTTATTCTTATATACCTCTTCCCCCAACTTTCTCTTCTAAATTCTATAAACAAAGTGAATACATGCCCAAACCACGATCTCAAATATGTTAAAGACTTGATCTAGCCTGGTTGGGTGGTAGAAAATTCATAAAGTTTTATTTATTTTTATATACCTCTTACCCCATCTTTATATTCTAAGTTCTAGAAACAAAGTGAATAGCTTTGCAAATCCGCACCTTAACTATGTAGAAAACGTGATCGAAACAGGTTGGATGGTAGAAGAAGTATTAAGTTTTATTTATTATTATATACCTCTTCCACGAGCTTTCTATTCTAAATTCTATAGTCAAAGTGAATACCTTCCCAAACCCGGACCTCAACTATGTTGAAAACTTGATCAAGACAAGTTGGCTGATATAAGATTTATGAAGTTTAATTTTGTTATACTTCTTCATTGAACATTCTCTTCTAAATTCTATAAACAATGTGAATATCTTCACAAACCCTGACGTTAAATATATTGAAAACTTGATCGAGACAGGTTGGATGGTAGAAGATTTATTAAGTTTTCATTATTTTTATATACCTCTACCCCAACTTTCTAGTCTAAATTCTATAAACAAAATGAATACGCTCCCAAACCCGGACTTCAACTATGTAGAAAACTTGATCAAGCCTGGTTGGGTGGTGGAAGATTTATTAAATTTTTTTATATACCTCTTCCCCCAACTTTCTCTTCTAAATACTATAATCGAAGTGAATACCTTCTGAAACACGTACCTCAACCATGTTGAAAACTAGATCGAGTCAGTCTGGATGGTAGAATATTTATTTCTATTTTTATATACCTCTTTTCCCAAATTCCTCTTCTAAATTCTAAAAACAAATCGAATACCTTCCCAAACCCGGACCTTAACTAAGTTGAAACCTCGGTCGAGCCTGGTTGGGTGGTAGAATATTTATCGTGTTATTTATTATTATATACCTCTTCCCCAACTTTCTCTTCTAAATTCTATAAACAAATTGAATACCTTCCCAACCCGGACTTCAACTAAGTTGAAAATTTGATCGAGGCGGTTTTAGTGATAGAAGATTTATTCAGTTTTATTTATTTTTATATACCTTTTCCTCCAACGTTCTCTTCTAGATTCTATAAACAAAGTGAATTCCTTCCCAAACATGGACTTCACCTATGGTAAAAACTCGATCGAGACAGGTTGCATGGTAGAAGATTTATATTTATTTTTATATACCTCTTCCCTCAAATTCCTCTTCTAAATTCCATAAACAAAGTGAATACCTTCCCAAACCCGTACCTCAACTAAGTTGAAGCCTTGGTCGAGATTGGTTGTGTGTTAGAATATTTATCGTTTTATTTATTATTATATACCTCTTCCCCCAACTTTCTCTTCTAAATTCTATAAATAAAGTGAATACCTTCCCAAACCACGACCTCAAATATGTTAAAGACTTGACCTAGCCTGGTTGGGTGGCAGAAAATTCATTAAGTTTTATTTATTTTTATATACCTCTTAACCCAACTTTGTATTCTAAGTTCTAGAAACAAAGTGAATACCTTTGCAAATCCGCACCTTAACTATGTAGAAAACTTGATCGAAACAGGTTGGATGGTAGAAGAAGTATTAAGTTTTATTTATTATTATATACCCCTTCCCGGAGCTTTCTGTTCTAAATTCTATAGTCAAAATGAATACCTTCCCAAACCCGGACCTCAACTATGTTGAAAACTTGATAGAGACAGTTTGTTTGATAGAAGATTTATTAAGTTTTATTTATTATTGTATACCTCTTCCCCCAAATTACTCTTCTAAATTCTACAGTCATAGTGAATACCCTCCCAAACCCGGACCTCAGCTATGTTTAAAACTAGATCGAGACTGGTGGTGTAGTAGAAGATTTATTAAGTTTTATTTTTTATAAACCTCTTCCCCCAACTTTCTCTTCTAAATTCTATAAACAAAATGAATTCCTTTCCAAATCCGTACCTCAACTAAGATGAAACCTTGATCGGGCCTGGTTGGGTGGTAGAAGATTTATCGTCTTATTTAATATTATATACCTCTTCCCCCAACTTTCTCTTCAAAATTCTTTAAACGAAGTGAATACCTTACCAAACAACGACCTTAAATATGTTAACGATTTGATCTAGACTGGTTGGGTGGTAGAAGATTTATTAATTTTTATTTATTATTAAATACCTCTTCCCCAAGCTTTCTCTTTTAAATTTTATAGTCAAATAGAGTACCTTCCCAAACCCCGACGTCGACTGTTTTGCAAGATTGATCGACGCTGGTTGAGAGGTAGAAGATTTATTAAGTTTTATTTATTATTATATACCTCTTTAAAAACTTTCCATGCTAAATTCTATAAACAAGTGAATACCTTCCCAAACCGCACCAACACTAAGTTGAAAACGTGATCGAGACAGGTTGGGTGATAGAAGATTTATTAAGTTTTATTTATTTTTGTATACCTCTTCCTCCAACGTTCTCTTCTAAATTGTATAAACAAAGTGAATTCCTTCCCAAAGCTGGACTTCAACTATGGTAAAAATTCGATCGAGACAGGTTGCATGGTAGAAGATTTATATTTATTTTTATATACCTCTTCCCTCGAATTCCTCTTCTAAATTCAGTAAACAAAGTGAATACTTCACAAACTCGGACCTAAACTATTTTTAAAACCTGATCGATAATGGGTTGGTGGTAGAAGAGATATTAATATTTCTTATTATTTAATATCTCTTCCCCCAACTTTCTCCTCTAAATTCTATAAACAAAGTGAATTCTTTCCCAAAACTGGACCTCAACGATGTTGAAAGCTTTATAGAGACAGGTTGGGTGGTAGAAGATTTATTTAGTTTTATTTATTATTGCGTACATTTTCCCCTAAATTTCTCTTCTAAATTCTATAGTCGTAGTGAATACCTTCCTAAACCCGGACCTCAAATAAGTTGAAAACTTGATCAAGCCTGGTTGGGTGGTGGAAGATTTATTAATTTTTTTATATACCTCTCCCCCCAACTTTCTCTTCTAAATAGTATAATCGAAGTGAATACCTTAAGAGACACGTACCTCAACCATGTTGAAAACTAGAACGAGTCAGTCTGGATGGTAGAATATTTATTTTATTTTTATATACTTCTTTTCCCAAATTCCTCCTCTAAATTCTAAAAACAAATCGAATACCTTCCCAAACCCGGACCTTAACTAAGTTGAAACCTCGGTCGAGCCTGGTTGGGTGGTAGAATATTTATTGTTTTATTTATTATTATATAAATCTTCCCCCAACTTTCTCTTCTAAATTCTATAAACAAAATGAATACCATCCCAAACCCGGAATTCAACTAAGTTGAAAATTTTATCGAGGCAGATTGGGTGATAGAAGATTTATTCAGTTTTATTTAGTTTTTATATACCTCTTCCTCCAACGTTCTCTTCTAGATTCTATAAACAAAGTGAATTCCTTCCCAAACATGGACTTCACCTATGGTAAAAACTCGATCGAGACAGGTTGCATGGTAGAAGATTTATATTTATTTTTATATACCTCTTCCCTCAAATTCCTCTTCTAAATTCCATAAACAAAGTGAATACCTTCCCAAACCCGGACCTCAACTATGTTGAAAACTTCATCGAACCTGGTTGGGTGGTAGGAGATTTATTAAGTTTTATTTACTATTGTATACCTCTTCCCCAAGTTTCTCTTCTAAATTCTATAGCCGTAGTGAATACCTTCCCAAACCCGGACATCAACTATGTTGAAACCTTGATCGGGAAATGTTGGATAGTAGAACACTTGTTAAGTTTTATTTATTATTATATACCTCTTCCGCCAACTTTATCTTCTAAATTCTATAAAAAAAAGTCAAAACCTCCCGAAACCAGTACCTCAACTATGTTGAAAACTTGTTCGAGACAGGTTGGGTGGTAGAAGTTTTATTAAGTTTTATTTACTAATGTACACCTCTTCTCCCAGCTTTCTCTTCTAAATTTTATACTCGAAGTGAATACCTTCCCAAACCCGGACCGCAACTATGTGGAAAATTTGATCGAGACAGGTTGAATGCTAGAAGATTTATTAAGTTTTATGTATTATTATACACCTCTTCCTCGAACTTTCTCTTCTAGATTCTGTAAACAAAGTGAATACCTTCACAAACCCAGACCTCAACTAAGTTGAAACCTTGTTTGAGCCTGGTTTTTAGGTAAAAGATTTATTAAGTTTTATTTATTACTATATACGTCTTCAACAACTTTCTCTTCTGAATTCTATAAACAAGGAGAATTCTTCAACAGACCCGGACCTCAACTATGTTAAAACTAGATCTAACCTGGTTGGGTGGTTGAATATTTATTAAGTTTTATTTACTATTATACACCTCTTCTAACAACTTTCTCTTCTAATATCTATACTCGGAGTGAATACCTTCCCAAACCCGGACCGCAACTATGTTGAAAACTTGATCGAGGCAATTTGGATGGTAGAAGATTTATTAAGTCTTATTTATCATTATATACCTCTTCCCCAACTTTCTCTTCTAATTTCTATAGTCGAACTGAATACATTGTGAAACACGCACCTCAACTGTGTTGATAACTTGATCGAGACCGGTTGGGTGGTAGAAGATTTATTAAGTTTTATTTATTTTTATATACCTCTTCCTCCAACTTTCTCTTCTAAATTCTATAGTCAAAGTGAATACATTCCCAAACCCGGAACACAACTTCGTTTGAAAGTTGATCGGGACATGGTCTATGGTAGAAGATCTATTAAGTTTTGTTTATTTTTATTTACCTCTTCCCCAACTTTCTCTTCGAAATTCTGTAAACTAAGTGAAAACTTCCAAAATCCGGACCTCAACGATGTTAAAAACTTGATCGAGAATGGTTGTAATGGTAGAAGATATATTAAGTTTCATTTATTTTTATATACCTCTTACCCCAATTTTCTATCCTAAGTTCTATAAACAAAGTGAATAGCTTCGCAAATCCGCACGTCAACTATGTTGAAATCTTGATCGAAACATGTTGGATGCTAGAAGATCTATTGTTTTATTTATTTTTATATACTTCTTCCCCCAACTTTCTCTGCCAAATTCTATAAACAAAGTGAATTTCTTCCCAAACCTGGACTTCAACTATAGTAAAAATTAGATAGAGACAGGCTGCATGGTAGAATTTTTTATTAATTTCTATATACCTCTTCCCTCCAATTCCTCTTCTATTTTCTATAAACAAAGTGAATACCTTCCCACACACGGAACTCAACTATGTTGAAAACTTGATCGAGCGTGGTTAAGTGGTAAAAGATTTATTAAGTTTTATTTATTATTGTATACCTCTTCCCCAAATTTCTCTTCTAAATTCTATAGTCCTAGTGAATACCTTCCCAAACCCGGACCTCAACTATGTTGAAAAATTGATCAAGACAAGTTTTCTGATAGAAGATTTATTAAGTTTAATTTTGTTATACTTCTTCCACCAACCCTCTCTTCTAAATTCTATAAATAATGTGAATATCTTCACAAACCCGGACGTCAACGATATTGGAAACTTGATCGAGACAGGTTGGATGGTAGAAGATTTATTAAGTTTTCATTATTTTTATATACCTCTACCCCAACTTTCTCTTCTAATTTCTATAAACGAAATGATTACCTTCCCAAACCCGGACTTCAACTATGTTGAAAACTAGATCAAGCCTGGTTGGGTGGTGGAAGATTTATTAATTTTTTTATATACCTCTTCATCCAACTTTTTCTTCTAAATACTATAATCGAAGTGAATACCTTCTGAAACACGTACCTCAACCATGTTGAAAACTAGATCGAGTCAGTCTGGATGGTAGAATATTTATTTCTATTTTTATATACCTCTTTTTCCAAATTCCTCTTCTAAATTCTAAAAACAAATCGAATACCTTCCCAAACCCGGACCTTAACTAAGTTGAAACCTCGGAAGAGCCTGTTTGGGTGGTAGAATATTTATCGTTTTATTTATTATTATATTCCTCTTCCGCCAACTTTATCTTCTAAATTCTATAAAAAAAAGTCAAAACCTCCCGAAACCAGTACCTCAACTATGTTGAAAACTTGTTCGAGACAGGTTGGGTGGGAGAAGTTTTATTAAGTTTTAGTTACTAATGTACACCTCTTCTCCCAGCTTTCTCTTCTAAATTTTGTACTCGAAGTGAATACCTTCCCAAACCCGGACCGCAACTATGTGGAAAATTTGATTGAGACAGGTTGAATGCTAGAAGATTTATTAAGTTTTATGTATTATTATACACCTCTTCCTCGAACTTTCTCTTCTAGATTCTGTAAACAAAGTGAATACCTTCCCAAACTTAGACCTCTACTAAGTTGAAACCTTGCTTGAGCCTGGTTGGGAGGTAAAAGATTTATTAAGTTTTATTTATTAACATATACCTCTTCAACAATTTTCTCTTCTGAATTCTATAAACAAGGAGAATTCCTTAACAAATCCGGACCTCATCTATGTTAAAACTTGATCTAACCTGGTTGGGAGGTTGAATATTTATTAAGTTTTCTTTATTATTATATACCTCTTCCCGCAACCTTCTCTTCTAAATTTTATAGACAAAGTGAATACCTTCCAAAACACGGACCTCAACTATGTTAAAAAATTGACCGAGCCTGGTTGGGTGGTAGAAAATCTATTAAGTTTTATTTATGTTTATATACCTCTTCCCCCAAATTTATCTGGTAAATTCTGAAAACAAAGTGAATAATTTCCCAAAACCGGACCTCAACTATGTTGAAAACTTTATCGAGCCTGGTTGGATGGTAGTAAGATTTATTCAGTTTTATTTATTTTTATATACCTCTTCCTCCAACTTTCTCTTCTAAATTATATAGTCAAAGTGAATACATTCCCAAACACGGAACGCAACTTTGTTTGAAAGTTGATCGGGACATGGTCTATGGTAGAAGATCTATTAAGTTTTGTTTATTTTTATTTACCTCTTCCCCAACTTTCTCTTCGAAATTCTGTAAACTAAGTGAATAACTTCCAAAATCCGGACCTCAACGATGTTAAAAACTTGATCGAGAATGGTTGTAATGGTAGAAGATTTATTAAGTTTCATTTATTTTTATATACCTCTTACCCCAATTTTCTATCCTATGTTCTATAAGCAAAGTGAATAGCTTCGCAAATCCGCACCTCAAGTGTGTAGAAAACTTGCTCGAAACAGGTTGGATGGTAGAAGATCTATTAAGTTTTATTTATTTTTATATACCTCTTACCCCAACTTTCTCTGCCAAATTCTATAAACAAAGTGAATTTCTTCCTAAACCTTGACTTCAACTATAGAAAAAATTAGATCGAGACAGGCTGCATGGTAGAATTTTTTTATTAATTTTTATATACCTCTTCCCTCCAATTCCTCTTCTATTTTCTATAAACAAAGTGAATACCTTCCCACACACGGAACTCAACTATGTTGAAAACTTGATCGAGCCTGGTTAAGTGGTAAAAGATTTATTGTTTTATTTATTATTGTATACATATTCCCCCAAATTTCACTTCTAAATTCTATAGTCATAGTGAATACCTTCCCAAACCCGGACCTCAACTATGTTTAAAACCAGATCGAGACTGGTTGTGTAGTAGAAGATTTATTAAGTTTTATTTTTTATAAACCTCTTCACCCAACTTTCTCTTGTAAATTCTATAAACAAAATGAATTCTTTTCCAAATCCGTACCTCAACTAAGATGAAACCTTGATCGGGCCTGGTTGGGTGGTAGAAGATTTATCGTTTTATTTAACCCTTTGGGGATCCTGGCTTTTTGGCCTATTTTTTAGACTTTCATTCAAGCAGCTACTGTTTCGTCACTATTTATCCTAGGATCATGGTTCATACCTCGTTCTCTTCAGAATAGAGCTGGCTTTCAAATGGTGCCACTTACATGCTCATACCATATACCAGAAGCGGGGAAAAAAATGTCAAAATGAAAATTTCGGAGGGAAAAATTTTTTTCTCGAACTTTGGCCCCCCCTGGACCCACCCTGTGTGATCGTAGCCATCTAAAAAAATCTGATAAATAGTACTTGGTGTACTGAATGTGTGTGCCAAATTTCAAGTTTCTATCTTGAATAGTAAGGGAGGGAGAATTTTTATCAAAAATTCCCACAGTGCCCCAACGTACCATAAAACACTATGATCTGAGGGAAAAATATTCGTGAGACATCCATAATTACCCTAGGACTATAATCCACCAATCATTCTCTTCAGAATAGAACTGTCTTTCAGGCGGTACCATTCACATGTCTCCATCTTGTATCTAAGGTGGGAAATTCCTCAAAAAAGGGCTTTTTTGGGACAAAATTTCCAGTTTTTCAAACTTTGCCCCTCTGGACCCCCCTGTTTTTACGCAGAAATCGGAAAAAAAACTTCTGGTAAATACTACTCGGTGCACTGAATGTTTGTGCAAAATTTTAATCTTCTACGTTCAAAAATAGGCCCGCCAGAAAAAATTCCCCTACTTTGCCCCACTTTTACCCTATACAGAAGTATATTTGGATAAAAATTCACTGAGACGGCCCTAATTACCCTAGAATAATAATTCGACAGTCGTTCTCTTCAGAATGGAACTGCCTTTCAGACGGTATGACTCACGTGGTCCTATCATGTATGTTTGGCGGGAAAATGACAAAAAACGGGATTTTTTGTGGCAAAATTTCCCTTTTTTCAACTTTTGCCCCTCTGGTTCCGCCCCTGTTTTAACACTGACATCGGAACAAAAAATCTGGTAAATACTACTCGGTGGACTGAATGTTTGTGCAAAATTTCAATCTTCTACGTTCAAAAACAAGCCCGCCAAAAAATATATATACCGACAATGCCCCATGTTTCTCTATATAAAAGTATATTTTTCAAAAAATCCCTGAGACGTCCCTAATTACCCTAGAATAATAATTCGACCGTCATTCTCTTTCGAATGGAACTGCCTTTCAGATGGTATGACTCACGTGGTCCTATCATGTATGGAAGGCGGGAAAATGACCAAAAACGGGATTTTGGGGTAAAGAAATCCCTGTTTTTACCCCTTCGCCCCTCTGGTTCCCCCCCTGTTTTAGCACTGACATCGGAACAAAAAATCTGGTAAATACTACTCGGTGGACTGAATGTTTGTGCAAAATTTCAATCTTCTACGTAGAAAAATAAGCCCACCAAAAAATATTGAACATAGGCTTAGAAAATGAGAAGAGAAATTTTTGACTTATGACGTCATCACCTCCTGTGTCTGGACGCAGGACGGTCTGAAACCATACGTAATGTCTTCTACAAGGCCTCTGGACTTGGAAAACAAAAAAAAACCGGACGAAAAAGCTCAAATAGAAAAGAAATAACGCAATGTACCATGAAAAGTGCATATGGTACAAATTGTACCATAGGATCCCCAAAGGGTTATTATTATATACCTCTTCCCCCAACTTTCTCTTCAAAATTCTTTAAACGAAGTGAATACCTTACCAAACAACGACCTCAAATATGTTAACGATTTGATCTACACTGGTTGGGTGGTAGAAGATTTATTAATTTTTATTTATTATTATATACCTATTCCCCAAGCTTTCTCTTTTAAATTCTATAGTCAAAGTGAATACCTTCCCAAACCCGGACCTTAACTAAGTTGAAACCTCGGTCGAGCCTGGTTGGGTGGTAGAACACTTATCGTTTTATTTATTTTTATATACCTCTTCCTCCAACGTTCTCTTCTAGATTCTATAAAAAAAGTGAATTCCTTCCCAAACTTGGACTTCACCTATGGTAACAACTCGATCGAGACAGGTTGCATGGTAGAAGATTTATATTTATTTTTATATACCTCTTCCCTCAAATTCCTCTTCTAAATTTCGTAACAAAGTGAATACCTTCCCAACCAGGACTTCAACTAAGTTGAAAATTTGATCGAGGCAGGTTTTGTGATAGAAGATTTATTCAGTTTTATTTTTTTTTATATACCTTTTCCTCCAACGTTCTCTTCTAGATTCTATAAACAAAGTGAATTCCTTCCCAAACATGGACTTCACCTATGGTAAAAACTCGATCGAGAATGGTTGCATGGTAGAAGATTTATATTTATTTTTATATACCTCTTCCCTCAAATTCCTCTTCTAAATTCCATAAACAAAGTGAATACCTTCCCAAACCCGTACCTCAACTAAGTTGAAGCCTTGGTCGAGACTGGTTGTGTATTAGAATATTTATCGTTTTATTTATTCTTATATACCTCTTCCCCCAACTTTCTCTTCTAAATTCTATAAATAAAGTGAATACCTTCCCAAACCACGACCTCAAATATGTTAAAGACTTGACCTAGCCTGGTTGGGTGGTAGAAAATTCATTAAGTTTTATTTATTTTTATATACCTCTTACCCCAACTTTGTATTCTAAGTTCTAGAAACAAAGTGAATACCTTTGCAAATCCGCACCTTAACTATGTAGAAAACTTGATCGAAACAGGTTGGATGGTAGAAGAAGTATTAAGTTTTATTTATTATTATATACCTCTTCCCGGAGCTTCCTATTCTAAATTCTATAGTCAAAGTGAATACCTTCCCAAACCCGGACCTCAACTATGTTGAAAACTTGATAGAGACAGTTTGTTTGATAGAAGATTTATTAAGTTTTATTTATTATTGTATACCTCTTCCCCCAAATTTCTCTTCTAAATTCTATAGTCATAGTGAATACCTTCCCAAACCCGGACCTCAACTATGTTTAAAACTAGATCGAGACTGGTTGTGTAGTAGAAGATTTATTAAGTTTTATTTTTTATAAACCTCTTCACCCAACTTTCTCTTCTAAATTCTATAAACAAAATGAATTCCTTTCCAAATCCGTACCTCAACTAAGATGAAACCTTGATCGGGCCTGGTTGGGTGGTAGAAGATTTATCGTTTTATTTAATATTATATAAATCTTCCCCCAACTTTCTCTTCAAAATTCTTTAAACGAAGTGAATACCTTACCAAACAACGACCTGAAATATGTTAACGATTTGATCTAGACTGGTTGCGTGTTAGAAGATTTATTAATTTTTATTTATTATTATATACCTCTTCCCCAAGCTTTCTCTTTTAAATTCTATAGTCAAAGTGAATACCTTCCCAAACCCGGACCTTAACTAAGTTGAAACCTCGGTCGAGCCTGGTTGGGTGGTAGAATATTTATCGTTTTATTTATTATTATATACCTCTTCCCCAAGCTTTCTCTTTTAAATTCTATAGTCAAAGTGAATACTTTCCCAAACCCGGACTTCAACTAAGTTGAAAATTTGATCGAGGCAGGTTGGGTGATAGAAGATTTATTCAGTTTTGTTTATTTTTATATACCTCTTCCTCCAACGTTCTCCTTTAGATTCTATAAACAAAGTGAATTCCTTCCCAAACTTGGACTTCACCTATGGTAACAACTCGATCGAGACAGGTTTCATGGTAGAAGATTTATATTTATTTTTATATACCTCTTCCCTCAAATTCCTCTTCAAAATTTCGTAACAAAGTGAATACCTTCCCAAACCCGGACCTCAACTATGTTGAAAACTTCATCGAACCTGGTTGGGTGGTAGAAGATTTATTAAGTTTTATTTACTATTGTATACCTCTTCCCCAAATTTCTCTTTTAAATTCTATAGTCGTAGTGAATACCTTCCCAAACCTGGACCTCAACTATGTTGAAATCTAGATCGAGACTGGTTTTGTAGTAGAAGATTTATTAAGTTTTATTTTTATATACCTCTTCACCCAACTTTCTCTTCTAAATTCTATAAACAAAGTGAATACTTTCCCAAACCCGGACCTCAACTATGTTGAATCCTTGATCGAGCAAGGTTGGGTGGTAGAAGATTTATTAAGTTTTATTTGCTATTTTATACCTCTTATCCAACTTCTCTTCTAAATTCTATAGTCGGAGTGAATACCTTCATAAGCACGCATACAAACTATGTTGAAAAATTGATAGAGACAGTTTGGATGGTAAAAGATTTATAATGTTTTATTTTCCACATTATACCTCTTCCCCCAACGTTCTCTCCGAAGCTCTATTAGCAACGTTCATACCTTCCTAAACCCGGATCTCAACTATGTTGAAAACTTTATAGAGACAGGTTGGGTGGTAGAAGACTTTTTAAATTTTATTTATTATTATATACCTCTTCCCCCAAGTTTCTCTGCCAAATTCTATAAACAAAATGAATACGTTTCCAAACCACGACCTAAACTAAGTTGAAAACTTGATCGAGACTGGTTGGGTGATAGAAGATTTATTAAGTTTTATTTATTTTTGTATACCTCTTCCTCCAACGTTCTCTTCTAAATTGTATAAACAAAGTGAATTCCTTCCCAAAGCTGGACTTCAACTATGGTAAAAACTCGATCGAGACAGGTTGCATGGTAGAAGATTTATATTTATTTTTATATACCTCTTCCCTCAAATTCCACTTCTAAATTCAGTAAACAAAGTGAATACTTCACAAACTCGGACCTCAACTATTTTTAAAACCTGATCGATAATGGCTTGGTGGTAGAAGATATATTAATATTTCTTATTATTTAATAACTCTTCCCCCAACTTTCTCCTCTAAATTCTATAGACAAAGTGAATTCTTTCCCAAACCTGGACCTCAACGATGTTGAAAGCTTTATAGAGACAGGTTGGGTGGTAGAAGATTTATTAAGTTTTATTTATTATTGCGTACATTTTCCCCCAAATTTCTCTTCTAAATTCTATAGTCGTAATGAATACCTTCCTAAACCCGGACCTCAACTATGTTGAAAACTTCATCGAACCTGGTTGGGTGGTAGAAGATTTATTAAGTTTTATTTACTATTGTATACCTCTTCCCCAAATTTCTCTTCTAAATTCTATAGCCGTAGTGAATACCTTCCCAAACCCGGACATCAACTATGTTGAAACCTTGATCGGGAAATGTTGGATAGTAGAACACTTATTAAGTTTTATTTATTATTATATACCTCTTCCGCCAACTTTATCTTCTAAATTCTATAAAAAAAAGTCAAAACCTCCCGTAACCAGTACCTCAACTATGTTGAAAACTTGTTCGAGACAGGTTGGGTGGTAGAAATTTTATTAAGTTTTATTTACTAATATACACCTCTTCTCATAGCTTTCTCTTCTAAATTTTATACTCGAAGTGAATACCTTCCCAAACCCGGACCGCAACTATGTGGAAAATTTGATCGAGACAGGTTGAATGCTAGAAGATTTATTAAGTTTTGTGTATTATTATACACCTCTTCCTCGAACTTTCTCTTCTAGATTCTGTAAACAAAGTGAATACCTTCCCAAACCCAGACCTCAACTAAGTTGAAACCTTGTTTGAGCCTGGTTTTTAGGTAAAAGATTTATTAAGTTTTATTTATTACTATATACGTCTTCAACAACTTTCTCTTCTGAATTCTATAAACAAGGAGAATTCTTTAACAGACCCGGACCTCAACTATGTTAAAACTTGATCTAACCTGGTTGGGTGGTTGAATATTTATTAAGTTTTATTTACTATTATACACATCTTCTAAAAACTTTCTCTTCTAATATCTATACTCGGAGTGAATACCTTCCCAAACCCGGACCGCAACTATGTTGAAAACTTGATCGAGGCAATTTGGATGGTAGAAGATTTATTAAGTCTTATTTATCATTATATACCTCTTCCCCAACATTCTCTTCTAATTTCTATAGTCGAACTGAATACATTGTGAAACACGCACCTCAACTGTGTTGATAACTTGATCGAGACCGGTTGGGTGGTAGAAGATTTATTAAGTTTTATTTATTTTTATATACCTCTTCCTCCAACTTTCTCTTCTAAATTCTATAGTCAAAGTGAATACATTCCCAAACCCGGAACGCAACTTTGTTTGAAAGTTGATCGGGACATGGTCTATGGTAGAAGATCTATTAAGTTTTGTTTATTTTTATTTACCTCTTCCCCAACTTTCTCTTCGAAATTCTGTAAACTAAGTGAAAAACTTCCAAAATCCGGACCTCAACGATGTTAAAAACTTGATCGAGAATGGTTGTAATGGTAGAAGATATATTAAGTTTCATTTATTTTTATATACCTCTTACCCCAATTTTCTATCCTATGTTCTATAAACAAAGTGAATAGCTTCGCAAATCCGCACCTCAACTATGTAGAAAACTTGATCGAAACATGTTGGATGGTAGAAGATCTATTGTTTTATTTATTTTTATATACTTCTTCCCCCAACTTTCTCTGCCAAATTCTATAAACAAAGTGAATTTCTTCCCAAACCTGGACTTCAACTATAGTAAAAACTGGATAGAGACAAGCTGCATGGTAGAATTTTTTATTAATTTTTATATACCTCTTCCCTCCATTTCCTCTTCTATTTTCTATAAACAAAGTGAATACCTTCCCACACACGGAACTCAACTATGTTGAAAACTTGATCGAGCCTGGTTAAGTGGTAAAAGATTTATTAAGTTTTATTTATTATTGTATACCTCTTCCCCAAATTTCTCTTCTAAATTCTATAGTCCTTGTGAATACCTTCCCAAACCCGGACCTCAACTATGTTGAAAAATTGATCAAGACAAGTTGGCTGATAGAAGATTTATGAAGTTTAATTTTGTTATACTTCTTCCTCCAACCTTCTCTTCTAAATTCTATAAAAATTGTGAATATCTTCACAAACCCGGACGTCAACGATATTGGAAACTTGATCGAGACAGGTTGGATGGTAGAAGATTTATTAAGTTTTCATTATTTTTATATACCTCTACCCCAACTTTCTCTTCTAATTTCTATAAACGAAATGATTACCTTCCCAAACCCGGACTTCAACTATGTTGAAAACTAGATCAAGCCTGGTTGGGTGGTGGAAGATTTATTAATTTTTTTATATAAATCTTCATCCAACTTTCTCTTCTAAATACTATAATCGAAGTGAATACCTTCTGAAACACGTACCTCAACCATGTTGAAAACTAGATCGAGTCAGTCTGGATGGTAGAATATTTATTTCTATTTTTATATACCTCTTTTTCCAAATTCCTCTTCTAAATTCTAAAAACAAATCGAATACCTTCCCAAACCCGGACCTTAACTAAGTTGAAACCTCGGACGAGCCTGTTTGGGTGGTAGAATATTTATCGTTTTATTTATTATTATATTCCTCTTCCGCCAACTTTATCTTCTAAATTCTATAAAAAAAAGTCAAAACCTCCCGAAACCAGTACCTCAACTATGTTGAAAACTTGTTCGAGACAGGTTGGGTGGGAGAAGTTTTATTAAGTTTTAGTTACTAATGTACACCTCTTCTCCCAGCTTTCTCTTCTAAATTTTTTACTCGAACTGAATACCTTCCCAAACCCGGACCGCAACTATGTGGAAAATTTGATTGAGATAGGTTGAATGCTAGAAGATTTATTAAGTTTTATGTATTATTATACACCTCTTCCTCGAACTTTCTCTTCTAGATTCTGTAAACAAAGTGAATACCTTCCCAAACTTAGACCTCAACTAAGTTGAAACCTTGCTTGAGCCTGGTTGGGAGGTAAAAGATTTATTAAGTTTTATTTATTAACATATACCTCTTCAACAATTTTCTCTTCTGAATTCTATAAACAAGGAGAATTCCTTAACAAATCCGGACCTCATCTATGTTAAAACTTGACCTAACCTGGTTGGGAGGTTGAATATTTATTAAGATTTCTTTATTATTATATACCTCTTCCCGCAACCTTCTCTTCTAAATTTTATAGACAAAGTGAATACCTTCCAAAACACGGACCGCAACTATGTTGAAAACATGATCGAGGCAATTTGGATGGTAGAAAACCTATTAAGTTTTATTTATGTTTATATACCTCTTCCCCCAAATTTATCTGCTAAATTCTGAAAACAAAGTGAATAATTTCCCAAAACCGGACCTCAACTATGTTGAAAACTTTATCGAGCCTGGTTGGATGGTAGAAAGATTTATTAAGTTTTATTTATTTTTATATACCTCTTCCTCCAACTTTCTCTTCTAAATTCTATAGTCAAAGTGAATACATTCCCAAACACAGAACGCAACTTTGTTTGAAAGTTGATCGGGCATGGTCTATGGTAGAAGATCTATTAAGTTTTGTTTATTTCTATTTACGTCTTCCCCAACTTTCTCTTCGAAATTCTGTAAACTAACTGAATAACTTCCAAAATCCGGACCTCAACGATGTTAAAAACTTGATCGAGAATGGTTGTAATTGTAGAAGATTTATTAAGTTTCATTTATTTTTATATAACTCTTACCCCAATTTTCTATTCTAAGTTCTATAAACAAAGTGAATAGCTTCGCAAATCCGCACCTCAAGTATGTAGAAAACTTGATCGAAACAGGTTGGATGGTAGAAGATCTATTAAGTTTTATTTATTTTTATATACTTCTTCCCCCAACTTTCTCTGCCAAATTCTATAAACAAAGTGAATTTCTTCCTAAACTTTGACTTCAACTATAGAAAAAATTAGATCGAGACAGGCTGCATGGTAGAATTTTTTATTAATTTTTATATCTCTCTTCCCTCCAATTCCTCTTCTATTTTCTATAAACAAAGTGAATACCTTCCCACACACGGAACTCAACTATGTTGAAAACTTGATCGAGCCTGGTTAAGTGGTAAAAGATTTATTGTTTTATTTATTATTGTATACATATTCCCCCAAATTTCACTTCTAACTTCTATAGTCATAGTGAATACCCTCCCAAACCCGGACCTCAACTATAAAGAAAACTTGATCAAGACAAGTTGGCTGATACAAGATTTAATAAGTTTAATTTTGTTATACTTCTTCCTCCAACCTTCTCTTCTAAATTCTATAAACAATGTGAATATCTTCCCAAACCCGGACGTCAACTATATTGAGCACTTGATCGAGACAGGTTGGATGGTAGAAGATTTATTAAGATTTCATTATTTCTATTTACTTCTACCCCAACTTTCTCTTCTAAATTCTATAAACAAAATGAATACCTTCCCAAACCCGGACTTCAACTATGTTGAAAACTTGATCAAGCCTGGTTGGGTGGTGGAAAATTTATTAATTTTTTTTATATACCTCTTCCCCCAACTTTCTCTTCTAAATACTATAATCGAAGTGAATACCTTCTGAAACACGTACCTCAACCATGTTGAAAACTAGATCGAGTCAGTCTGGATGGTAGAATATTTATTTCTATTTTTATATACCTCTTTTCAAAAATTCCTCTTCTAAATTCTAAAAACAAATCGAATACCTTCCCAAACCCGGACCTTAACTAAGTTGAAACCTCGGTCGAGCCTGGTTGGGTGGTAGAATATTTATCGTTTTCTTTATTATTATATACCTCTTCCCCCAACTTTCTCTTCTAAATTCTACAAACAAAGTGAATACCTTCCCAAACCCGGACTTCAACTAAGTTGAAAATTTGATCGAGGCAGGTTAGGTGATAGAAGATTTAGTCAGTTTTATTTATTTTTATATACCTCTTCCTCCAACTATCTCTTCTAGATTCTATAAACTAATTGAATTCCTTCCCAAATATGGACTTCACCTATGGTAAAAACTCGATCGAGACAGGTTGCATGGTAGAAGATTTATATTTATTTTTATATACCTCTTCCCTCAAATTCCTCTTCTAAACTCCATAAACAAAGTGAATACCTTCCCAAACCCGGACCTCAACTATGTTGAAAGCTTCATCGAACCTCGTTGTGTGGTAGAAGATTTATTAAGTTTTATTTACTATTGTATACCTCTTCCCCAAATTTCTCTTCTAAATTCTATAGTCGTAGTGAATACCTTCCCAAACCCGGACCTCAACTATGTTGAAAACTTGATCGGGAAATATTGGATAGTAGAACACTTATTAAGTTTTATTTATTATTATATACCTCTTCCCCCAACTTTATCTTCTAAATTCTATAAAAAAAGTCCCGAAACCAGTACCTCGACTATGTTGAAAACTTGTTCGAGACAGGTTGGGTGGTAGAAGTTTTATTAAGTTTTATTTACTAACGTACACCTCTTCTCCCAGCTTTCTCTTGTAAATTTTATACTCGAAGTGAATACCTTCCCAAACCCGGACCGCAACTATGTGGAAAATTTGATCGAGACAGGTTGAATGCTAGAAGATTTATTAAGTTTTATGTATTATTATAAACCTCTTCCTCGAACTTTCTCTTCTAGATTCTGTAAACAAAGTGAATACCTTCCCAAACCCAGACCTCAACTAAGTTGAAACCTTGTTTGAGCCTGGTTGGGAGGTAAAAGATTTATTAAGGTTTATTTATTACTATATACCTCTTCAACAACTTTCTCTTCTGAATTCTATAAACAAGGAGAATTCCTTAACAAATCCGGACCTCAGCTATGTTAAAACTTGATCTAACCTGGTTGGGTGGTTGAATATTTATTAAGTTTTATTTACTATTATACACCTCTTCTCCCAACTTTCTCTTCTAATATCTATACTCGGAGTGAATACCTTCCCAAACCCGGACCGCAACTATGTTGAAAACTTGATCGAGGCAAGTTGGATGGTAGAAGATTTATTAAGTCTTATTTATCATTATATACCTCTTCCCCAACTTTCTCTTCTAATTTCTATAGTCGAGCTGAATACATTGTGAAACACGCACCTCAATTGTCTTGATAACTTGATCGAGACCGGTTGGGTGGTAGAAGATTTATTAAGTTTTCTTTATTATTATATACCTCTTTCCGCAACCTTCTCTTCTAAATTCTATAGAAATAGTGAATACCTTCCAAAACACGGACCTCAACTATGTTAAAAACTTGATCGAGCCTGGTTGGGTGGTAAAAAATCTATTAAATTTTATTTATTGTTACACAGTTGTGCCTCGAGGTCCTATGCCGGACTCAAATTATGGGGCAAGACGCCCGCGCTTTTCAAATTGTGAGTGTAGTAAGGAAAAGAGAGATAGGGAGAACGGAGTCGGTTGAGGTTCAGATTGATTTAGCAACCTGATGCCTCATTGACACCTATCCACACGCATGTATTAGTGGTATGACCCTAGCTTTGATTTACTCAGATCACAGAGCTGGGTCCTAGATGCAATATTTTGGGAATGCCACGAAAGCATGAAATCTATTATGTAGTTAGAACTAGGTGTAAAATAAAAACTGTAAAAATAAATGTAAAATAGGAATTTCAATCCCGGCGTGATAGAGAAATCATAGAAAACACTAGAAGTCTTAACCACTATTGAGCATGCGCGTGAAGAAGTCTCTCCCAAGCTCGATGAGGCTCGTGACGTAGCGTTCGAGCTACGTCAGAAACTGGCAGAAATGCGTGGGACGTAACGCCTATATAAACGAGGCTTGTTCGCCACTCCGGTTGATTCTACAGTAGACCGACGACGAGCGTGTGTGCTCTCCAGACCCGGCCGCTTTGTAGAATAACACTTATGTGATTATTTTTTCTAAGTTCCCCCTTTACCTCGGGATGAGCACTTTGAGATTTGTAGTAGCACCTTGTGAATGTTTAGTGACGAATACGAAGTCCCTTCAATCTGAGACCAAATTCCCTCTTCGAGAATTAATAGTTTTCCCTTCGGGCCAATGCAAGTTGCGATGTACGAAGTTCATATCTCACTATATTCAATAAATCGCGGTTTAGCATATAACCTTTTGGCACCCATTGAGTATTATAGGGGTTGTGCTCCCATTTAAGTGATGTAGTAAATCTTCCAAGTTGTAATTCCAAGTAACCGATGTTGTTAAATTCATCTGTAGTTCTATACTTATTTTTTTTAATAAAACGAAAAGTGAAATGGTCTCTTTGATTTAGTCAAGCTATCCCACCTATTTAGATTCAACTCACAGTCTTCATATGTTACCTGGGTTTCGATTTCCAGTACCAAGCTCTACCACTGTTAGTGCACTTTCTCATCATCTTCGAACCAGTAAGCCAAAGACGTTGTCGAGGCCGAGGCTAAAAGGGAGTTGGACTCCGAACCAACTTTGTAACACTGGGTGGTGAGTGAAGAAGTGATCTCAAATACGATTTCACAAAAGAAAGTGTACGCAATTGCTACGCCAATCTCAGAACAACAAAACATCATATAACAGTTTTATGGTGTTCGGTGTTCGCCGGGTAGCCAACTGTGTGTTCTTGAATCTCTAAACAAATCTCTGGTGCTCATTCACTTTATAGGGGAACCAACTATCTCGGTTGTCCTAAAACGCGATTTTAGCAAATCGGGAGTGTTTTTTTTTTACCGAAGAAAATGTGAAAAGTGTACGCGAAAGTTTTTCTTTTGACTAGCCAAGTGGTGTATCGGTACTATGTAAAGTTAGTAAAGTTCAGTGGCGTACTTAGCCTAGGCGGTGTTCAGCCTATGACTTTGATATACAAATATAATTTTTTCTGCTCTAAATAGTGCGTTTCACATGTAGTGAAGTGGCGACGAAAATATTTTTATTCTCAACTTCTCTCGCTTTAAGTGGTTATAATTCAGCGAAATAGTTGCTAGGTTCCGCAGAGCAAGACTCAGTTTACCTCACGACGTTTTTTTTGTGTAGTAATGGAATGAAAAACAATCGGGACGCGAGTGTTAAGACAGAATTCAGCTCTTGTCTCATGTACTTGCAAAACCCTAAGTCTGCTTATGCTTCTGCTCGCTTTGGTAGGGTCACAGTCAGTTTTATCTCTGGTCAACAGAACCTCCCGTTTTACGGGATGAAAGTTCGATTAGTTTGTCCGGCGATAAGTGGCTAAAATCCTTTCCCATGCAAAGCTTGGGGGTCACAGGTATCTTATTCTTTTGGTCCAGCAGGGCCCCTTTGTACTAGGGGTGCATGCCCGACGGCTGCCTGGGAATAACTGCCTAAAACTCACCTTTATGCAAATGCAATACCAAAAATCAAAATGCAGGTACATGAACCAATGGTTGGATGATCGAAGTCCCCCTTGTGAATTTAAAAACAAAATAGTTTAAAAAAAAGATGAAGCTTAAAAAAAAGAAAAGAAAACAAGTTAAAGAATAGAAGTAAAAAGTAAAATCATTTCAAGTGAACAAATAAGCATTATCTGTTATAAACAGCTGTCTAGTCATTTTCCGTTTCCCGTTCTAAAAAGTAAAGCAAAATTTATAAAGAAAGTGAAGTTGAGTATTTCAAGTTCAAAGGAAGTTAAATGAAGATATTGAAATAATAATAAGTCGCATAATACGTAAGAAATTTTGACGTAGCATTTCCGAGGGAAGTAGCTATCAGTGATTAAATTCTTATTATATCAGAGGAAATAGGTTGATTACCCACTGCCCTGGTTTAGGAGGCCACTGACATGTGAAAAACAGATTCATTTATCGAAAATGAGTTTCGCGCAGAAAATCAAAGAAAAGCTATTAGATTTAGGGCAATCTCATTGTCCTAAGACGCCCACGGGCAAGCACCGTTATATTTTAGATCGGTGGAATAATTATTATTGAATTGAGTGCAATAAAATAAAAGTCCACGGGCATTCTCCTCCTGAATTTGGCCGTTGGAAAAAGAATCCATTACCGAGATACTTGGATACGTGGAGTCAGCCAAGATATCGTGAACCAACGACCGCTAGTCCGCAAACTCCAGACGCCCCGGCGAGTGGCTGCGATCTAACGCCGCTGGCCGCGTCTAGCCCTATTCGACTAGAAATGATATAGAAATACAAAGTGCTGGTTCAAGTGAAAAGCCAACGCCAGCTCCTAGGACGATATATGTAAGTTCAGACACTGATGAGACCCCACCGGGGGGAAGATCCGAAAACTCTAGTGAATGAAGTAAACTTAAAAGATGAACTAGAGATAGCCGAACTAATAACTACAGGTCAGGAATGGCCTCAGGCAACAATTGAGATAGAAACAACAAAAAGTGTAATACCTGATGTCCCCTCGAACCAAAGTCCCTTAGATAATAATAAGTTAGCTGATAAGGAAAATAGACTAAGTGACTTAGTGTTAAGTGCAGAAAACAAAGATATTGGTGTATCAAAAGGACCAGATAGCCCAGTAGCGCTATATTTTCCTATAAAATACGAACTGTCAGATCCTAGAACGCCGTTAGAAATGCAAAGACCCACCTTTCAATCTTTTTATGCTGGTAGTAGTGATGAAACGGTTTATGCCGAGATCGGTCCTAGAACCATGTATGCTAACTTAGATACTGAATCACGAATTTCAATGAATAAAGAGCCAATTTACGAAAATATTGGTCACGAACCCAAGGCTTTCACGAATAAGGAGCCAATTTATGCAAATATAGGAACCGAACCAAGGGAAACGAAAATTGAGAACCCTGACGAAAATAATGAAAATGAATTGCGCTCTCGGACACAACCTAACGATGAAGAGTTATTAGATCAGATTAGGCATTCATTACAAACAGAACTGTCCCCGGCAGCAGGAAACTTAATTCGACCCTTAACTAGACAACTTCGGAACAAGAAAGTACAGGTCACAGTTGTTCGTCGCCAAGGCGACGACGAAGAGAAATTAGGTATTTTATTTCAAGCTGGCCCCTCAGCCCCCTTTGAAGATTTATTACCTTAGGAAAATGTAGTTGGAAATTTTGATATGGAAATACAGACAGACGATTTTCAAAAGAAAGATGTTAGTGTTCAGACCGAATATAAGTTTCCTAAAATGATCCGGATTGACACAGATCGTGAACTTAAGGTTCTTCGGACAACCGCTACTCAAACCAACCCGGTCATGTTTCAAGACAGCCTTACCCTCCAAGAGAAACTGCAATATTTAGACAGTATAGATAACATACTCAGCGTAGTTAGTAAAGTTAGGTGGTCAAACGGAGATATTAGTAGTGCAGATTCAGATGGGGGTGAGTCGTTGAAAGACGATTGGTTAGGTTACGAACTACAGAAATTACAAAACGAAGAAATAGCGAAATTACAAAACGACAAAATGGAGTCTTCTCCTGCGTCATTCCCGGAGGATGAGTCAAAACCTTCATGGAACCCCGAAGAAGAACTCCGATATGACCACTGGGATCCTCCCACGGTTTCTACTCCCCGAGCAGCGAACCAAGACCCTCCCACAGAGTACGCTGACCAGAGAAATGACCTCGTCACCCCTGCTCCAATTGAGAGGAGGTTAGGCGAAGAGACGAAAAGTAATGATGCGTTTCCCTCAGTCTGCTCTGACCACCAGAAGCAAACTGAAGAGGAAGAAAAAGAAAATAACGATTTCTGGTCTGAAAGTAGAATAAACGAAAACATTGGGAAAATCTTTGATTATGCGGAATTTGGTACGTCTGTAATTTGTTTAGATGAAGTAGAAAATAGAAACGATCCCTCAACCTCTCCAACCCAAAGTGAATCTAACAAACTAATGGTGTTAAGAATATTGGTTAACAACCTTCAGCTAGTGCTAGTTCTAAAATTCGTTCCTATAATGAAACTGGTGAATCACCTGCGACCAAAGAAATGAAAAAGTACCAACAAGAGGAAAAGTTAGATCCCTTACAGATAGTGTTTGTTTCGCCACCTAGTAGCGTAATTACACCCACGACCCCAGTGGAAAAATTAGAGTTTAGCGAAGGGATAAAGACAGAAAAATCAGTATTTAGCGAACAAGATAGAACTTATACATCAGAATTTAGTTCAGAACAAACCTCCGAGTTAGAAAATAGAAGCGTAACTGATACCGACTATAGGTCCGTCTCTGAAAATTTCAACACCTCGGCTTCTTTAGACAGGTCCTTAGATCTGAAAGATGAGCCCGTTTCACATTCATCAAGTGAAGATAAGACCTCTGATAAGCAAAAATCAAATTTTTCGTCCTTTTTAAAAGTAGATCCTGAGGATAAGCCTCACATAAATTTAAAATCTGAGCAAGAAATAAAAACTAGTCCGGTTACCGAGCCATCTATACCATATAGTTTTGAGAAACCTAAATTTACGGATACAGTAGTAACAGGCAAAGTTAGCAACCCTCCTCCCGAGGGTGACAATCAAAATTCTACTATTGGTGATAAACCAGAAGCATTCAAGATCTATCCTAATGTTGAAATTCCCTCCTTCTCTGGTAATAGACATGAGTGTGTGGAACTTTTCCTGCAAGAATATGAATTAGTGGCTAGCATATACGAATGGTCAACCATAGAGATAGTAAATTACCTTCCTTACTGTCTGAAAGGGGAAGCTTTCTCCTTCTATTTAGTAGACGTAGCAAACATTTTACCTTTAAACTATAGCGAGATGAAGGAAAAACTTAAAAAGGCTTTTCCTAGTATTGAGTATACTGCAAGATTAGAATATGACGTTGATACAAGAAAACAACAACCCCATGAGAGTACTTTAGCGTTCATTTATAAGTTAATAAAGGATTTGAAATTCGTACGAGGTTGGGTTAATGAAAGTGAATTGATGAGTAAACTTAGAATGAGTTTGTTGCCAGACATCCTCAATAAGCTGATGCTTGAAGTGGATGATTGCGATAATCTCGAACAGTGCCTACAATATCTTAGAAAATTTCACACAGCGCAACGATTAGTTAGTCAGAGAATTAGCCATGACGTAATATGGGAAAATGACCGCTTGGACTGGTCATGCATTAAAGAACAACACCAACCGGGATTTGTACAGGTTAGTTCTTGTTACTCAGACGAAGTAGTAGCAGAACCGGGTTAAAAAACGTATAGGAACAATCACCAAAATACCTATGGCCTTGGCCATGGGCAGGCGCAGCTTTGTACAGTCAAGATAAAAATAGGAGACCGCTGGGCGCAAGCTCTTATAGATTCTGGCTCTGAAATTTCGATAGCTTCAAAAACCCTATTACCCCCAAAATTTCCACTAACGGAAAGACTGAAGGGTTATGTGAAGCTTCGTGGCGTAGGGGCTCAGCCCACAGACTACATTCCTGTGGTGAGAATAGCGTGTTGTTTCAAGGATCACTTGAAAACAATCAAACGAAGATTTCTAGACGTAGCTATACTTGACCCACAGTTTTGCGCCTATGATGTCATTTTAGGGATAGATTTTCTGCACAAGTATGTCACCACCATTCATTCCAAATATATGGAACTAGCAGATAAAGACGGGAATCATGTCGAAGATCTATGGTTTACAATCCCAAAAAGTACATATGGGTATCGTCAAGGTGTAATTCATACCTTAGATTTGAAGCATGTTGAACGATACCCACGATCAGTAGGAAAAAGATCGTTTAACGATTCCCAATCAAGACAGAACGACAATGCTAGACAAACGGTTTTTCTGCCCCCCTCATAGAAACAAACCAATTTATAGGAAACGGAACCTCCCATACAAGAGGAAGCATCTGTCTCCAAAATTGGTCACCGGAAATTACATAAATCCCGTTGTTAGTGTACCTGATAAGAGACAAAAACTCCCTGTTGAAGAAATTACCTCCCGAGTATTCGTGTGTTCCAGGGAAACTACCAAATTTCCCTCGGAGCCTACGAATAGAACAAATGGGAAAGTCAATAGACGTAAAAAGGCAAGACGTAACCGAACTAAGAAAAGCAAGGTATCTTCCAGTGCTCCTGAGCTGGAACTTACCAATTCGCCTGACTTAGAGAAAGAGGAAAGGAACCTATCCAACTTTGACCCTCAGCCAGGCAATAGTGGAACTTTGGTAGCTAGTTCTACAGAAAGTTCGAGTACAGAAATTATTCCGAGACAGAAAAAGAATGCGTCTTATGCGACAAGATATAGCAAAAGGAGCCAACACTCTGTAAAGTCACCCCTGGCCTCACAGGCGCCAGATGAGCCTGTAGAGGACCAATCAAATAGCGGACATTTAGAAACTTTAGAAAAACGTTTGACAACGCAAGGAAGTGTAAATGACCCCGCAACCCTCCCTGATCTAGAGAGTTTTGCTCAGGATCATAGTAAGAAAGAGGTTGTGCCAGACCCCTTGGGGCTGAGCGACGAAATTTTTGATATCTATCCGGACACTACTTACAAAGTACACCTTCCAGCAAATGTCCGCGTGCCGTCCAAGGCTTCATATGACATAGAAATTACCGCACCAACCGGGAACGTGCATATTTGGGAATTTTTACCGTCCAAAGGAATTCGATATTGCCACTCCTGTTTGATCCCAAGAGGTCCAGTTTTTACTGACAATGGAAATATTACTCTGACCATTTTCAATAGTTCAGATCGAACCAGATCTTTGTCTAAAAACCTTTATTTAGGGAAACTTGTTCCCCAGGTCGAGTCCTTAAATGACGAAACGGAAAATAACGTACAGGCCGTTAATCAGATCATACACCTTACTAACAAAGATGAAACAGATGACGTGGAAGTCCCTGAACAACCCCAGAAAGTCCCCCAAACAAAGGAAGATTTAGCTGAAGCACAAAATATTGGCCCAAACTTAAACCCAGAAGAAAGAAACCAATTACAGGACTTATTGATGGAATTTAGGGATGTAGTAGCCTGG
Organism: Thermobia domestica; assembly: GCF_964235325.1. Taxonomy (NCBI): domain Eukaryota; kingdom Metazoa; phylum Arthropoda; class Insecta; order Zygentoma; family Lepismatidae; genus Thermobia; species Thermobia domestica. The sequence goes on from NC_137457.1 coordinate 105,101,405, forward strand.
GACAAGTCTCGTCTGACTGCGGCTACCGATAAATTTATGTGTCCCCTAGAGGTCATTACAGATATACCTGTTTCTCATCCACGATATAGAGAAACACCAAAACAGAGAGAGATAGTCGCGGCAGAGATTCAGAGAATGTTAGACAGCAATATTATCCGAGAAAGTCAAAGCCCATGCTCTGCACCAATTGTGATAGTAACTAAAAAAGATGGCTCCCCGCGCATATGTACGGATTTTAGAGGACTGAATAGGATATTAAGACCCAATTATACGCCAGTGCCGCGTATAGATGATATACTAGCGTTTCTGAATGGTACCAAATACATAAATACGTTGGATATGCAAAATGGATATGCCAATTATTAATCCGTCCGTGTGATATAGAGAAGACTGCATTCATCTGCAGCCGTGGAAAATTCGAATTTTTCAGACTACCATTTGGACTAAGCACGGCCCCGGCTCTTTTTCAAAATATGATGAACGTTATATTTGGTGACATTATGTGGAAGTATGTAATTTGTTATTTAGACGATTTGGTTTGTCCTAGTCCTTCTTTCCCGAATTTAATAGAAAGAACGAGAATTATTTTATCTCGACTCCGGGAGGCCAACTTAAAACTCAACCCTAAGAAATGTTACTTTGGTTACGAAGAAGCATCGGTGCTTGGTCACATCGTCGGCAGGCGAGGGATTTGTGTAGATCCTGCAAAAACGGAAGCTATATCAAAGGTACCATACCCTACAACAGTTAAAGAAATACGTAGTTTTATTGGACTTTGTTCTTTCTACGGAGCTTTTGTTCAAGGATTTTCTACTATTGCCAAACCACTCATTTCGTTGACTAAAAAGAACGCCAAATTCGAATTTGGAGAAACTGAGAAACAAGCATGGGATACTTTGAAATCTTGTCTTATATCTGCTCCCGTCCCTGCCCACTTTGACCCGAATCAGGACGCCATAGTTTATTCGGATGCCTGTCGAGACGGAATAGGTGGATATGTTGAACAAATTAAAGAGGATAATAAAGAACACCCAATAGCTTATTTTTCGAAATCATTGTCTCCAGCGGAGCTCAACTACTCCACGGTCGAGCTCGAAGCGCTAGGAGTTACTAAGACAATTTTGCATTTCCACTTTCTATTGGCAGAGCGTCCCTTTATTGTGCGGACCGACGCTCACGGCATATGTTACCTCAGAAATAATAAGATGCTAAATTCTCGTTTCACGCGTTGGGCAATTCGTTTGCAACCCTATCAATTTACGATTCAACACGTCAAAAGCCGCAATAACGTGACCGCCGACTTTTTGTCAAGATGTCCGCTAAAGGATGAATTACCCTCCACATTTGGTCAAGAAGAAGATTTTGCAGAGGTGTGCAACCTAGTGTTATGTCCCAAAATAGATATCAAAACAATGCAAAAAGAGGACGATAAAATTAGAAAACTAATACAAAAGAAGAGAGATAACCCCACTGATCGTGCTCTAAAACCCTATGATGTAGTTGACGATGTGTTATATCGAGTCATGAACAAAGATAAGAAACTAGTGATACCAGAAAAGGCTATTCCCGACATATTACAAGAGGCCCATTCTTCTCCGCTGTGCGGGGGCCATACGGGATTTTCTCGCACTTACTCTAAAGTAAACGAACGTTACTATTTTCCGAACATGGGGAAAATAGTTAAGGAATACGTGCGCTCTTGTGACGCATGTCAGAGGGTGAACATCCCTAGAGAAAAGAAACAAGGTTTCCTTCACCCTTTACCGGTAAAAGAGGAATTGTTTTCCCGCTGGAGTTTAGATATTTTTGGCCCGCTACATAGTAGCGCAGGCTACAGTTATATCCTGGTTATGATAGACTATCTTAGCCATTTCGCGATACTGATACCGCTACGAAATATGAAAGCTCCGACAGTGGCTAGAGCCATGTTGGACGAGTTAATCACACGTTTTGGCCCCCCTAAAGAGGTACTGACGGATAGAGGAAGTAATTTTCTCTCAACGATAATGGCCGAACTAAATGACTTATTCGACATTAAACATGTTCGAACTGCAGCATTTAAACCGTCAACAAACGGGCTATGTGACCAATTCAACTCTGTCATTGCAAATTTCCTAACTACGTACACGGCTAAACAGCCTACTAAGTGGGCGGAATATGTCCGCTTGTGTGCATATGCCTATAATATATCAACATCCCCTATTAGGAAATATTCCCCATATGAGATTGTCTTTGGTCAAAAGGCCAGATTTCCCACTCAGTTGGACACCCAGTATCAATTCACGAAAATACAGGAACATCAGAAACAATTAAAGTTAATCCGTAAACTAGCTCAGCAGGCTATGACGCATGCACAGCAGCAGACTAAGTTACGAGTCGATCGTACTAGACAACCTATTAAACTAAAAGTCGGTGATTTAGTATTGTGTAGAGATTATTTACCTAAGAAGGATATTTCTCCTAAATTGACACCCAAGTTTCTGGGTCCGTATTACTTAAGGAGTATTTCTCCCACAAATGCTTGTAAAATTGAACTAGTAGCAAACCCTAACCACACTCAGATTGTAACTATTGAAAGGTTAAAGAAGTATTTCCCCCGAGACAACTCACGCGAGCCGGAAGATACTAGCGATAGTGAGGACGATGAATGTTAAGCGTAACATATAGGTCGCTCATGAGACCTGGTCGCCTCCAATTAGGCGAACTTAAAAGAAAAAAAAACTTGGCGTATATTCATTAGTGAGTGTGTCGAATCTCTCATACATCACATAGACCACTAAGAAGTGGAGTACGCGTAGTTACGCAAGACCTCTGGCATACCGGAACATGTGCATACAGGACTATTGATAGAGCCTGAAAAGAATACATTGTGAAATTGAAAACAAACAAAAAGTTATAATATACTCCATTCTCTGGAATCCATTCTCTTCTCACCTCGATGCTGTAAAAGGCATTAGTGGGCGGCGCTAAAATTGATCTGAGGAGCAAATGAGTCGTTTTTAGAATCAGGGAAACGTTTGACGCGTCATTGAAAAAAAAAGTTATGTCGAGTGATACCAAAATGAATGTTTTGCCACCATATTGGGATAAGTATTTTTTTTTGTTCTTTGTGTGAATGTGGCCGGCCACGAATGAGTTACCCTTCCTCTTCTCCTATAGGACTCCCAATATGCTGCCAAACACAGCGAACATATAAGGAAAATAAGTGTTGACATAGCTGGAAAGTAAAATATTATTAGTAGCTACTAACATTGATACGTACAGGTGTAACTTAACTCCGACTTTAAGTATACGTCGTTGCAGCTGCAGACTCCTCATTGACAATATAGGATTCCATCCGTTGCCGCCGCCTGATTATTCCATTTCTCTCTTTCGAGAAACCCGCCGCTCTCCCTCGTCGTGTCTAGGACTGCCTTAACCTAGAAAATAAAGCAAAGTCAATATTGCCTGTTCTGGGTTGTTCCGCTACAAACTTATGCCTACTTATGAAACACGCGTGCTTACGGGTCGCTTTCTTGTGACCCTTGTTATCTACCTGTTTAAACAAAACAAAACAGAAAAGGGAAGCTGGATTCCCCACCACCACCACCAGATATTTACATACGTTACTCCACACAATGCCTACTCCATTTGTTTTTCCTTGAGAAATTAATATTTTTATTTTTTTTCCGCGTAGTTCGGGCGGGAAGCATATTGGTTAAATTTAAAAAAAATAATAAATAAAATAAAATAAAATAAAATAGAAAACGAAATAAGGAGAAATACGCCTTAGTCTCTGACAGGTTGTTCTCTGCTGCTGCTGTGGACTCAATATCCATATATATATGTAAAACTTTTTCTGCGACCCCTTCTGGGTGAACACAAGTGACGGTATGCTGTTGTAAAAATGACCAATCTCTTAGCGATGGCCAATCTATTGGCAAACTACGGCAATGCACTAGCCTACTGTGTATATTGTACATAATACATTTACAATTATATAGGTATCGGCTATTCATTTTTTTTTAAAAAAAGAATGTAAATAGCTACCTGTGTACTATACTTCACTGCATTTAGTTAGTAAGCTTACATTACCTTTAAGTTATGTTCAGTTCATGTTGAATTATGATCAAGTATTAACAGTGATGCTCATTTTAAAATATCGTTTTCAATTATAAGGGCGTCATTAATATTTATCAAAATACTAGATAGTAACATATTGTATCATTATATCATTGTGGTAAAATAAACTTAGGTTAGGTTAAGGCTACCAAATGTATTTCGTATGAATATTGGGGGTAAATCGAGCCCCTTCCATTTTTTTCTGTCCTCCCATCATTGGGTAATGGGCTAGAACCCGCTGATTGTAACTCACTTGCGTATATTACTATCACCATGTTATGTCAAGTAACGGTTACATAAAGGACATCATGGTGGGCTCTAGTAACTTCCCAGATGTTTTCCTACCACTACACCACTATACTCGTGTTTTTCAATCATCCTTGTGTAACTGCCTTCATACAAGTTAAAATCTTGGCTTAGTCTGAAGTAAAAGGCACATAACGCTGTTAATATACCGCAGAATGGTATTAAATCACGCTAACACTGGTAATAATAATAATAATAATAATAATAATAATAATAATAATAATAATAATAATAATAATTCACGGAAGGAAAATCACTAAAGGACAATCACTACTCGTACATCAGGTAGTATTGAAATCAATACTCGAGTAATAGAATCCTTCATACCTTACATGGCACATCTTAAGGACACTCTAGCTCTGTCAACTGGTTTTATAATGAATCTAGTATAAATTACTTAAATCTATTTAAAATAACACTTATGATTATACCCGTCAATTGAGTTAGAACTACAAGTCGCGAGACCTTCAAAATTTGGTGGCCCCCTCCATAAGTGGCCCTGTTTCATAAGTGGATAATACTGCTTCACAACAGCGCATGGCGCACACGACCGTTAGGATATAAAGATAAGAACGTGACGGTAAATATAATTTTAAGCGAAATAATATGTCAAAATAAACAACCCAAAGTGTACTCCTTAAAACTTAAAAGTTAATCGAATAGCATTTTGTTTGATGCAACTTCTTAAAATATTCATGGATACTTTCTTAACACTCGTCGTTTATTCTGCATTAAAACTAAAAGCAAATCACCTCTTATCGGGTGACGGAAGTGAGTCCAGCTGTTAACAAGGACTCAGGATGTTGTTGCGTGAAGCCTCTATACACACCAACATTTATAACGGAAAAATAGATAAATAAGACAATAGGGAAATGACGTCACAACGAAATGAATAATAATAATAAGGTTGCCTAATAAATCATCACGATTGGGATAAACCATAGTCTCAGATAAACAATTGATTCTTAGCGATCCCTGGTTCGAGCCCATAATGGATCATTTCTTTTATCCTATATCTAAATTATCGCTCCTCACGAGCGCAAGTTTGTATTTGAATTGGTTATGTAAAAGTAGGTTAGAATCAAATACTTTCAATGGACACTTAGTGGATCCCATATCATCACTACCTACACTAGAGGTCCTGAGTTCGAGCCCCGAAATATTCGAGTTAAAATTAATATCGTAAAACTGGTCTCAATTACCGGAAATTATTGGCAGTTACGCAATTGTATCTAACGTTGTAAGGAAACAGATAAGTCGGAGATCGAGTCCCGATTCACGCACTTTTTGGTATGAGTGACAACTGCTTAACCACGTTTGTTTTTCCTTAGGGACTCACTTACTAAAATCACAATTAATGCAAAACGTACATCTGATAATTACTGTTTAACTACGACTTCGGCCACTATCTTTCATTGTGGCTTCCACTTATTTCAGTGATAATGCAAATTGACATGGGATACTCCCAGGATATCAACTGTGATTTCGTTGCACTCGAGTTAGCACTCAACTATATTAACATTCACTAATAAAACCAATTGATAGCTTGACGTGAAGAAATTAAAATGCATGCTTCAGAAATAACACACCAACAAGTTAAGGAGATAGTACTTACCCTGTAACAAGAAAACTCCCCTTATTGTCTCTGGAGACGTAAATCTTCCCTTCTCCTTCTGTTGCGTTCTCCGAGCAACGGATGATACGCCTACTCCAACAAGCTGAAAAATATGAACCACAAAGTTAAGTTCTTATTTAAACTCGTTGGTTATCATACTTAATAATTAACACAGTGCAATAATTAGCATCATGCTTAATACTTAAAAAATTAAATAAAGATAACTCTACTATTTAAATCCAGTCTCGCCTTAATTACCAGGTTCGTCAAATTCGACTAATAAGTACCCGGGACACTACACTCAACTTCAGGTTCCCGCTTCCAATCTATAATACTATGTGTGGGTGTGAGAATTTTTCGTTTTAGGTTTTTCCTTTCAGAAGCCTAAAAGCAGAACCTGCCCAGGTGAAAGCAGTGAAAGGACCTGCGCCTTGGAAATAACTGAGTATTCGTTATCCTTTTTATACTTCTGTTAAAAGTTATAAGTTTCTAATCACTTGAATATCAATTTACTTTAAAAAAAGAGGAATTTGACATGTTCCTTTGTTATTCTTCCTAAGCTACTTACAAAAACGGCTGCAATATAATGAATAAATCACAATGTGCCCAAGACAAGACTACCTCCTCTGAGGGCCTCATTTATCTTAACTAACTTAAGATACCTATAACGAAACCTATAACGATTGAGCCAACATATTATCAAAGATTTAGCGAGACACTACAATTGTGAAAAAATAATATGCACGTTAATTGAGCATTTCTCAAGTGCTGGATTGCCCTATTGTGAGATACGTCTTGTCTTGAACACTATGAGTACATAAGGTGTAATAAAGTGTAAAGCTAGAAATGCAGTTCAATTATGAAATTTTGCATGTTTAAAGCTATATCAGTTTTTCTTGAGTGTGTGTTAAAATTTTAGTTCAACTAGTTGCCAGAAATTTATATCTGTCTGCTTTAGATAATTCACAGTTTTTTAGTTAAATTAATTAATAAAATTTGATGATACTTTGGAATTAATTCTCTTAACTAGCATATTTGCAATGGTATAATTAAATTTAATTAAATCTTGTTAAATCTAAACTCTGATTAATAGTTCAGTGGTTTACAAAGTAACTTAAAAAGTATGGCCTCAATTTGCTAAGTTTTATCCTTGTTAAAAGTCAAATAAAAAAAGAGAGATAATATTAACATTTCAAGGTATGAAAGATTGTATACAATAGTCTTCTTGTACTCATGCATAGAAGTCCGAACGACTGACCACTTCCTATCCTCTAAATTAGGAAAACAATGCAAAAATACTTATCTGACAATGTTAAGAAGTCCCTGGTCGGAAGCCGGCGTCTGTCACAGTATAGTAGATGAATTCTCTCAGTTGAGATGCAAAACCCCCTTTTCCCCTCTCTCTCCGAGCATTCGTCCGCTGAGCTGATAATTTCCAAGCCACTTATCATTATACCAAGCTGTATAATTAACTCATTTCCGCCAAGCTGGCCAAATTCAAACTTCCTTTTAACACTCTAGTCCTCAACCTGACTACATCTGAAAACAAAATATACGGCCAATGTATGTCAATATGGCCATTACGTCCTGACGTTTTCATAACAAACCAGGGATTGCCCCTCCTGTAAAGTATCTTGAATTTACTCACCATATGATTTATCACCCATTAATCATTACAGTAAATGTAAAGAATATTCAATAATTCAGTTTCCTCCATCATTATCATTCCACTCACAAAGAAACAAGCCGAGTTAGGTACATCAATCAATTTAAGAAAAACTTATCTTACCGTGTCGTTGTTTTGATCTTCTTCCATCGTCTCGGCTTGAACACAAGAGGCATCCTACCAATAATGTGTGGTCAGAGCACCTACACTTAATTCTAGGCTTCCGGTTTAGTTGTTCAATGATACAAAATTGATTCTTTTGGTATTACTACAATCACATACACTATTTAAACAGGTTTCTATGCCTAGATGCTGACGATGTGTGGTGTGCACATTCAGGACACCTGGAGGAAAACATTCTGTATTCGAATCTCATCTTCGATTAGCCTCATTTTTTGGGTAACCCCTGCAGGTTCCATTGATTACTATATCTTTCTTAGATTTGATGTGTGGTCAGCCCCGTTGAATAAATATATATCATAAACAATTACAAAAGGGATTCGGTGGACTTCCTATATAAACAAGTACTTCGCGTAATCCAAAGGTTATTCTGTAACGCATTAATGATTATGTAGTCTAATAGCCTCTTTGATTGCAGATCTAGATCCATTGCCTACCCAGTGTGATGTCTAGAGTAAGGCCCCCCTGGTATCTGGAGGTACTCAAGAATCCAGATCGCCGCCTGTCTGCCCCATCCAGGGCTGATCCAGAGGGACGATATGGAAATTGATTATTATTATTACTGTTCAATCCATCACTGTTTATTAGTGGACAACAGTGACCGAAAACCTAAACTTCCATCCGGATACAGAACTTTCTTTGTGCCGTAAGAATTATCAACTTCTACTGTGACAAGAAAATCTCTTTTATCTACGGACAGACTCCCATTGACTTACCTCAGTTCATTGCTTACAGGTGAAAAACTCTTCTCGTATCTGTACAAACACAAAATTTGGACAAGTGATAAGACTCAAAATAAAAGGAATGAAAAACTCCTCAAATCAGCGTTGTGACAAATCATAAGAAGATTGTAAGCAACGTCAAGAGACTTTAAAACTTTCTCAATATATGAAACAACTCAATTTCATTGTACTAACCACGATCTATCATACCAAAAACCATGGAAAGTTAACGTCTAAATGTAAAAAATTAAATTTCTATTGTTTGTTCAAGTAAAAGCACAAGTTTGTTTTTAGACATTTAAAAAAGCCTATATGTGAGTATAGTAATCGAGTTTACACATTTTCATTCCACCATGTTAAAGACCGTAAGTTTTGGAACCCTCTGTATAACTATCTTTTGGCAAACACCGAAGCGAAAAAGACAAGGAAGTAATTTATTAAATTATCCATTGCACATTGGATTTAACTGTTGCTTAACAACAAGGTCACCGTGACGTCTTCATATAGAATTATTCTCCGTATAATTAAATCCCTTACACGATGTATTTAAGATTTAAAAAAAAAACAGAAAAGTTCACCACAACGGAAATCGAGGCCTGTTATCAGTCAAGGCTAGTAGAATTAAAAGAAAGAACGGAATATACTTCCGGTGTGTTTAAAAAAAAATATCAACCGTAGCTTATGTTGTGGTTAACTTTTGCGTTTAAAATCTATCCTATAAATCAACGAGAACCACTAACATGATGAAACATGATGTAACTTGACTTCGTAAAATGTCCTTTGTAACCGCAAAGAAATCCCTCTCGATTTCGTTGTGTATATTTAAAAAAATTAAAACTTAAAATCCGCAATTACTACTGTTAAAAATAATAAGAATAGGAATACTAACAATACTAACCTATAAACCCCCCCCTGACATTCCCCTCTAATTATAAAGAAACGATATGAAATCCCCTGCAAGAAACATGTCCTCTGGTATAGTAAATGTAACTGCATCCCTGATTATTAGATTTTGTATCTGATATTACCATAGGCCATTAGGGCATAAGCTAACACACTAACCATAGGGTCAGTATTTTAACCATTCAGACTCCCCCTTTGCTAACACAACCTCTCATGGATTCATGAAAAGAAGTCTAGAGTTGTTATATGTAATCCTTAGGTGTGCTAAAATGCGCTAATCGATTGTAATGTCTGTACATTATCATTATACGTAAATATCAATGTGTCTAGCGTAATGCATACCACACAGGATGAGAGAAACCAAATCGAGGTCGAAATAGCAATCAAGCTGAGTAGAAGTTTAGAAAAACACATGTACATACTATGATTACCCTGTATAGACCAGAGCTATACAGTACGTTTGTAATATATTACATTTATTGCATTATCACTATAAAGAGAAATAACTTATAATGTGAGATTCATTCTTGGTAACAATAGGGTGAGTTTAATATAAAATGCGTATAGACGCACTTATAACATTTATTAAGCATTCAGCAACTGTTTTAATCGCTAGTGGTTAATTACTCAAGTTATTTTACATATGCGGTTTAATCATTTAGTATGCAATCGCTTCTATGTTACAAATAAATATATTACCAGATATGTAATGGAGTACTCAAATATTTTCGAAGGTTTACTCAAGGGAGTACTCAAATACTTTCAATACATTACAGGTTATAAATTATCCACTTGATTCTGGAAAATAGAGTATGGCCTATGCTTGATGTAGTATAACTGGTATATTGAAACAACATAAGATATGTTGTTCACAAACTGTAAGGCACAACCCCGCAATAAGTTTAAAAAAAAATTCAGGCAACACAATTGCGTGTCCTAGTCTATATCATTGCATGTTCTTCCCATTTGGCTTATACTATAACCAATAAAAAACTACTCTTGTAATTTTATCGTCCATCTCAATCAAACGTTAAAGCGCTTCACGCTACTTTGTTTGAGTGTATTTAATGTTAAAATTTCTTTCATTTATAGTTGAATAAAATTAGTAGCATGAGACTAGCACATTTAACACGTATAACTATAATTGTACTCAGTACAGTAAATACAATTGTAATTAATCAGTGGACTCACAAAATCTTAATTTTCTTTATAATATTAGAAGTTGTACTCATAGTCGGTTCAAAGTCATGCTTAATAATATGGTTAGGAATTGGTTTAAAAAAAATATATATATACTATTGTGAGTTCACACGAAACCTTTTGATAATTATAAGCTAGAAGAATTCCAAGATTGTAAGGTTTCATCTTACATATTTTAATCTACTATTTTGTTAATGGAATTGAGTAACATTCAAACGTACTATAGTTAGTTATGACACATGGAATCCTACAATCACGCTCTCTTGCAGTTTAGTCGTGCATAATCTCCAATCCCTCAAGAAAGTTTGTTTTTAGTTTACTAGCGCCTGAGGTAAGGCCAGCTCTATATTAACCCTTTAACTCCCAGCAACTTGCCTTGGACAACCGTTTCCGTAATTGAATATAAATGCCAGAAAGATAACTTTCGACATTTCTTTTTCTTTGTTATTTTTTTTTACCGAGGTCGGCGGATAACTGTTACACAGTTGTGCCTCGAAGTCCTATGCCGGACTCAAATTATGGGGCAAGACGCCCGCGCTTTTCAAATTGTGAGTGTAGTAAGGAAAAGAGAGATAGGGAGAACGGAGTCGGTTGAGGTTCAGATTGATTTAGCAACCTGATGCCTCATTGACACCTATCCACACGCATGTATTAGTGGTATGAACCTAGCTTTGATTTACTCAGATCACAGAGCTGGGTCCTAGATGCAATATTTAGGGAATACCACGAAAGCAATAAATACATGAAATCTATTATGTAGTTAGAACTAGGTGTAAAATAAAAACTGTAAAAATAAATGTAAAATAGGAATTTCAATCCCGGCGTGATAGAGAAAAATCATAGAAAACACTAGAAGTCTTAACCACTATTGAGCATGCGCGTGAAGAAGTCTCTCCCAAGCTCGATGAGGCTCGTGACGTAGCGTTCGAGCTACGTCAGAAACTGGCAGAAATGCGTGGGACGTAACGCCTATATAAACGAGGCTTGTTCGCCACTCCGGTTGATTCTACTGTAGACCGACGACGAGTGTGTGTGCTCTCCAGACCCGGCCGCTTTGTAGAATAACAGGTATGTGATTATTTTTTCTAAGTTCCCCCTTTACCTCGGGATGAGCACTTTGAGATTTGTAGTAGCACCTTGTGAATGTTTAGTGTCGAATACGAAGTCCCTTCAATCTGAGACCAAATTCCCTCTTCGAGAATTAATAGTTTTCCCTTCGGGCCAATGCAAGTTGCGATGTACGAAGTTCATATCTCACTATATTCAATAAATCGCGGTTTAGCATATAACCTTCTAGCACCCATTGAGTATTATAGGGGTTGTGCTCCCATTTAAGTGATGTAGTAAATCTTCCAAGTTGTAATTCCAAGTAATTGATGTTGTTAAATTCATCTGTAGTTCTATATTTATTTTTTTTAATAAAACGAAAAGTGAAATGGTCTCTTTGATTTAGTCAAGCTATCCCACCTATTTAGATTCAACTCACAGTCTTCTTATGTTACCTGGGTTTCGATTTCCAGTACCAAGCTCTACCACTGTTAGTGCACTTTCTCATCATCTTCGAACCAGTAAGCCAAAGACGTTGTAGAGGCAGAGGCTAAAAGGGAGTTGGACTCCGAACCAACTTTGTAACACTGGGTGGAGAGTGAAGAAGAGATCTCAAATACGATTTCACAAAAGAAAGTGTACGCAATTGCTACGCCAATCTCAGAACAACAAAAAATCATATAACATTATGTTTATATATCTCTTCCCCCAAATTTATCTGCTAAATTCTGAAAATAAAAGGGAATAATTTCCCAAAACCGGACCTCAACTATGTTGAAAACATTATCGAGCCTGGTTGGATGGTAGAAAGATTTATTAAGTTTTATTTATTTTTATATACCTCTTCCTCCAACTTTCTCTTCTAAATTCTATAGTCAAAGTGAATACATTCCCGAAATCGGAACGCAACTTTGTTTGAAAGTTGATCGGGACATGGTCTATGGTAGAAGATCTATTAAGTTTTGTTTATTTTTATTTACGTCTTCCTCAACTTTCTCTTCGAAATTCTGTAAACTAAGTGAATAACTTCCAAAATCCGGACCTCAACGATGTTAAAAACTTGATCGAGAATGGTTGTAATGGTAGAAGATTTATTGAGTTTCATTTATTTTTATATATACCTCTTACCCCAATTTTCTATCCTAAGTTCTATAAACAAAGTGAATAGCTTCGCAAATCCGCACCTCAACTATGTAGGAAACTTGATCGAAACTGGTTGGATGGTAGAAGATCTATTAAGTTTTATTTATTTTTATATACTTCTTCCCCCAACTTTCTCTGCCAAATTCTATAAACCAACTGAATTTCTTCCCAAACCTGGACTTCAACTATAGTAAAAATTAGATCGAGACAGGCTGCATGGTAGAATTTTTTATTAATTTTTATATACCTCTTCCCTCCAATTCCTCTTCTATTTTCTATAAACAAAGTGAATACCTTCCCACACACGGAACTCAACTATGTTGAAAACTTGATCGAGCCTGGTTAAGTGGTAAAAGATTTATTAAGTTTTATTTATTATTGTATACCTCTTCCCCCAAATTTCACTTCTAAATTCTATAGTCATAGTGAATACCTTCCCAAACCCGGACCTCAACTATGTTGAAAACTTGATCAAGACAAGTTGGCTGATAGAAGATTTATTAGGTTTAATTTTGTTATACTTCTTCCTCCAACCTTCTCTTCTAAATTCTATAAACAATGGGAATATCTTCCCAAACCCGGACGTCAACTAAGTTGAACATTTGATCAAGGCAGGTTGGGTGATAGAAGATTTAGTCAGTTTTATTTATTTTTATATACCACTTCCTCCAACGTTTTCTTCTAGATTCTATAAACAAAGTGAATTCCTTCCCAAACATGGACTTCACCTATGGTAAAAACTCGATCGAGACAGGTTGCATGGTAGAAGATTTATATTTATTTTTATACACCTCTTCCCTCAAATTTCTCTTCTAAATTCCATAAACAAAGTGAATACCTCCCCAAACCCGGACCTCAACTATGTTGAAAACTTCATCGAACCTGGTTGTATGGTAGAAGATTTATTAAGTTTTATTTACTATTGTATACCTCTTCCCCAAATTTCTCTTCTGAATTCTATAGTCGTAGTGAATACCTTCCCAAACCCGGACCTCAACTATGTAGAAATCTTGATCGGGAAATGTTTTATAGTAGAATAACTTATTAAGTTTTATTTATTATTATATACCTCTTCCCCGAACTTTATCTTCTAAATTCTATAAAAAAAGTCAAAACCTCCCGAATCCAGTACCTCAACTATGTTGAAAACTTGTTCGAGACAGGTTGGGTGTTCGAGACAAGTTTTGTTAAGTTTTATTTACTAATGTACACCTCTTCTCCAAGCTTTCTCTTCTAAATTTTATACTTGAAGTGAAAACCTTCCCAAACCCGGACCGCAACTATGTGGAAAATTTGATCGACACAGGTTGAATGCTAGAAGATTTATTAAGATTTATGTATTATTATACACCTCTTCCTCGAACTTTCTCTTCTAGATTCTGTAAACAAAGTGAATACCTCCCCAAACCCAGACCTCAACTAAGTTGAAACCTTGTTTGAGGCTGGTTGGGAGGTAAAAGATTTATTAAGTTTTATTTATTACTATACACCTCTTCAACAACTTTCTCTTCTGAATTCTTTAAACAAGGAGAATTCCTTAACAAACCCGGACCTCAACTATGTTGAAAACTTGATCTAACCTGGTAGGGTGGTTGAATATTTATTAAGATTTTATTTACTATTATACACCTCTTCTCCCAACTTTCTCTTCTAATATCTATTCTCGGAGTGAATACCTTCCCAAACCCGGACCGCAACTATGTTGAAAACTTGATCGAAGCAAGTTGGATGGTAGAAGATTTATTAAGTCTTATTTATCATTATATACCTCTTCCCGAACTTTCTCTTCTAATTTCTATAGTCGAACTGAATACATTGTGAAACACGCACCTCAACTGTGTTGATAACTTGATCGAGACCGGTTGGGTGGTAGAAGATTTATTAAGTTTTCTTTATTATTATATACCTCTTTCCGCAAACTTCTCTTCTAAATTCTATAGACAAAGTGAATACCTTCCAAAACACTTACCACAACTATGTTAAAAACTTGATCATGCCTGGTTGGTTGGTAGAAAATCGATTAAGTTTTATTTATGTGTATATACCTCTTCCCCCAAAATTTATCTGCTAAATTCTGAAAACAAAGTGAATAATTTCCCAAAACCGGACCTCAAATATGTTGAAAACTTTATCGAGCCTGGTTGGATGGTAGAAAGATTTATTAAGTTTTATTTATTTTTATATACCTCTTCCTCCAACTTTCTCTTCTAAATTCTATAGTCAAAGTGAATACACTCCCAAATTCGGAACTCAACTTTGTTTGCAAGTTGATCGGGACATGGTATATGGTAGAAGATCTATTAAGTTTTGTTTATTTTTATTTACCTCTTCCCCAACTTTCTCTTCGAAATTCTGTAAATAAGTGAATAACTTCCAAAATCCGGACCTCAACGATGTTAAAAACTTGATCGAGAATGGTTGTAATGGTAGAAGATTTATTAGGTTTTTTATTATTATATACCTCTTCCCCCAAATTTCACCTCTAAATTCTATAGTCATAGTGAATACCTTCCCAAACCGGACCTCAACTATGTTGAAAACTTGATCAAGACAAGTTGGCTGATAGAAGATTTATTAGGTTTAATTTTGTTATACTTCTTCCTCCAACCTTCTCTTCTAAATTCTATAAACAATGTGAATATCTTCACAACGTCAAATATATTGAAAACTTGATCGAGACAGGTTGGATGTTAGAAGATTTATTAAGTTTTCATTATTTTTATATACCTCTACCCCAACTTTCTCTTCTAAATTCTATAAACAAAAGGAATACCTTCCCAAACCCGGACTTCAACTATGTTGAAAACTTGATCAAGCCTGGTTGGGTCTCGGAAGATTTATTAATTTTTTTATATACCTCTTCCCCCAATTTTCTCTTCTAAATACTATAATCGAAGTGAATACCTTCTGAAACACGTACCTCAACCATGTTGAAAACTAGATCGAGTCAGTCTGGATGGTAGAATATTTATTTCTATTTTTATTTACCTCTTTTCCCAAATTCCTCTTCTAAATTCTAAAAACAAATCGAATTCCTTCCGAAACCCGGATCTTAACTAAGTTGAAACCTCGGTCGAGCCTGGTTGGGTGGTAGAATATTTATCGTTTTATTTATTATTATATACCTCTTCCCCCAACTTTCTCTTCTAAATTCTATAAACAAATTGAATACCTTCCCAAACCGGACTTCAACTAAGTTGAAAATTTGATCGAGGCAGGTTGGGTGACAGAAGATTTATTCAGTTTTATTTATTTTTATATACCTCTCCCTCCAACGTTCTCTTCTAGATTGTATAAACAAAGTGAATTCCTTCCCAAACATGGACTTCACCTATGGTAAAAACTCGATCGAGACAGGTTGCATGGTAGAAGATTTATATTTATTTTTATATACCTCTTCCCTCAAATTCCTCTTCTTAATTCCATAAACAAAGTGAATACCTTCCCAAACCAGGACCTCAACTATGTTGAAAACTTGATCGGGAAATGTTGGATAGTAGAACACTTATTAAGTTTTATTTATTATAATATACCTCTTCCCCCAACTTTATCTTCTAAATTCTATAAAAAAAATTCAAAACCTCCCGAAACCAGTACCTCAACTATGTTGAAAACTTGTTCGAGACAGGTTGGGTGGTAGAAGTTTTATTAAGTTTTATTTACTAATGTACCCCACTTCTCCCAGCTTTCTCTTTTAAATTTTATACTCTAAGTGAATACCTTCCCAAACCCGGACCGCAACTATGTGGAAAATTTGATCGAGACAGGTTGAATGCTAGTAGATTTATTAAGTTTTATGTATTATTATACACCTCTTGCTCGAGCTTTCTGTTCTAGATTCTGTAAACAAAGTGAATACCTTCCCAAACCCAGACCTCAACTAAGTTGAAAACTTGTTTGAGCCTGGTTGGGAGGTAAAAGATTTATTAAGTTTTATTTATTACTATATACCTCTTCAACAACTTTCTCTTCTGAATTTTATAAACAAGGAGAATTCCTTAACAAACCCGGACCTCAACTATGTTGAAAACTTGATCTAACCTGGTTGGGTGGTTGAATATTTATTAAGTTTTATTTACTATTATACACCTCTTCTCCCAACTTTCTCTTCTAATATCTATACTCGGAGTAAATACCTTCCCAAACCCGGACCGCAACAATGTTGAAAACTTGATCGTGGCAAGTTGGATGGTAGAAGATTTATTAAGTCTTATTTATCATTATATACCTATTCCCCAACGTTCTCTTCTAATTTCTATAGGCGAACTAAATACATTATGAAACACGCACCTCAACTGTGTTGATAACTTGATCGAGACCGGTTGGATAGTAGAAGACATATTAAGTTTAATTTTTTTAATATACCTCTTCCCTTAACTTTCTCTTCTAAATTCTATAAATAAAGTCAATACCTCCCGAAACAATGACATCAACTATGTTGAAATCTTGTTCGAGACAGGTTGGGTGGTAGAAATTTTATTATGTTTTATTTACTATTGTACACCTCTTCTCCCAGCTTTCTCTTCTAAATTCTATACTCGAAGTGAATACCTTCCCAAACCCGGACCGCAACTATGTTGAAAATTTAATCGAGAGATGTAGGATGGTAGAAGATTTTTTAAGTTTTATGTATTATTATACATCTCTTTCCCGAACTTTCTCTTCTAGATTCTGTAAACGAAGTGAATACCTTCCCAAACCCAGACATCAACTAAGTTGAAACCTTGTTCGAGCCTGGCTGGGAGGTAGAAGATTTATTAAGATTTATTTATTACTATATACCTCTTCTCGAACTTTCTCCTCTAAATTCTATAAACAAGTAGAATTCCTTCCCAAACCCGGACCTGAACCATGTTGAAAACTTAATCTAACCTGGTTGGGTGGTAGAATATTTAATAAGTTTTAATTATCATTATATACCTCTTCCCCAACTTTCTCTTTAAAATTCTATACTCAGAGTGAATACCTTAACAAACCCGGACATCAACTATGTTGAAATCTTGATCGGGAAATGTTGGATAGTAGAGCACTTATTAAGTTTTATTTATTATTATATACCTCATCCAAAACTTTCCAGGCTAAATTCTATAAACAAGTGAATACCTTCCCATACCCGGACCTACACTATGTTGAAAACTTGATCGAGACTGGTTGGGTGATAGAAGATTTATTAAGTTTTATTTATTTTTATATACCTCTTCCTCCAACGTTCCCTTCTAAATTTTATAAACAAAGTGAATTCCTTCCCAAAGCTGGACTTCAACTATGGTAAAACTCGATCGAGACAGGTTGCATGGTAGAATATTTATATTTATTATTTAATACCTCTTCCCCGAACTTTCTCTTCCAAATTCTGTAAACAAAGTGAATTCCTTCCCAAACCTGGACCTCAACGATGTTGAAAACTTTATAGTGACAGGTTAAGTGGTAGTCGATTTATTAAGTTTTATTTATTATTTTGTACATTTCCCCCAAAATTTCTCTTCTAAATTCTATAGTCAAAGTCAATATCTTCAAAAAACCGGACCTCAAATATGCTGAAATCTTGCTCGAGACAGGTTGGGTAATAGAATATGCATTAACTTTTATTTGTTTTTTTGTACCTCTTCTCAAACTTTCTCTTCTAAATTCTTTAAACAAAGTGAATATCTTCACAAAACCGGAAGTCAAATATATTGAAAACTTCATCGAGATAGGTTGGATGGCAGAAGATTTATTAAGTTTTTTTTTGTATTCCTCTTCCCCCACCTTTCTTCACTAAAATCCATAAACAAAATGAATACCTTCCCAAACCCGGACTTCAACTATGTTGAAAACTTGATCAAGCCTGGTTGGGTTGTGGAAGATTTATTATTTTTTTATATACCTCTTCCCCCAACTTTCTCTTCTAAATACTATAATCGAAGTGAATACCTTCCAAAACACGTACCTCAACCATATTGAAATCTAGATCGAGTCAGTCTGGATGGTAGAATATTTATTTCTATTTTTATATACCTCTTTTCCCAAATTCCTCTTCTAAATTCTAAAAACAAATCGAATAACTTCCCAAACCCGGACCTTAACTAAGTTGAAACCTTGGTCGAACCTGGTTGGGTGGTAGAATATTTATCGTTTTATTTATTATTATATAAATTTTCCCCCAACTTTCTCTTGTAAATTCTATAAACAAAGTGAATACCTTCCCAAACCCGGACTTCAACTAAGTTGAAAATTTGATCGAGGCAGATTGGGTGATAAAAGATTTATTCAGTTTTATTTATTTTATATACCTCTTCCTCCAACGTTTTCTTGTAGATTCTATAAACAAAGTGAATTCCTTCCCAAACATGGACTTCACCTATGGTAAAAACTCGATCGAGACAGGTTGCATGGTAGAAGATTTATATTTATTTTTATATACCTCTTCCCTCAAATTCCTCTTCTAAATTCCATAAACAAAGTGAAAACCTTCCCAAACCCGGACCTCAACTATGTTGAAAACTTCATTGAACCTTGTTGGGTGGTAGAAGATTTATTAAGTTTTATTTACTATTGTATACCTCTTCCCCAAATTTCTCTTCTAAATTCTATAGTCGTAGTGAATATCTTCCCAAACGCGGACATCAAATATGTTGAAATCTTGATCGGGAAATGTTGGATAGTAGAACACTTATTAGGTTTTATTTATTATTATATACCTCTTCCCCCAACTTTATCTTCTAAATTCTATAAAAAAAAGTCAAAACCTCCCGAAACCAGTACCTCAACTATGTTGAAAACTTGTTCGAGACAGGTTGGGTGGTAGAAGTTTTATTAAGTTTTATTTACTAATGTACACCGCTTCTCCCAGCTTTCTCTTGTAAATTTTATACTCGAAGTGAATACCTTCCTAAACCCGGACTGTAACTAAATGGAAAATTTGTTCGAGACAGGTTGAATGCTAGAAGATTTATTAAGTTTTATGTATTACTATACACCGCTTCCTCGAACTTTCTCTTCTAGATTCTGTAAACAATGAGAATACCTTCCCAAACTCAGACCTCAAGTAAGTTGAAACCTTGTTTGAGCCTTTTTGGGAGGTAAAACATTTATTAAGTTTTATTTATTATTATATACCTCTTCAACAACTTTCTCTTCTGAATTCTATATACAAGGAGAATTCCTTAACAAACCCGGACCTCAACTATGTTGAAAACTTCATCTAACCTGGTTGGGAGGTTGAATATTTATTAGTTTTATTTACTATTAAACACCACTTCTCCTAACTTTCTCTTCTAATATCTATACTCGGAGTGAATACCTTCCCAGACCCGGACCGCAACTATGTTGAAAACTTGATCGAGCCTGGTTGGGTGGTAGAAAATCTATTAAGTTTTATTTATGTTTATATACCTCTTCCCCCAAATTTATCTGCTAAATTCTGAAAACAAAGTGAATAATTTCCCAAAACCGGACCTCAACTATGTTGAAAACTTTATCGAGCCTGGTTGGATGGTAGAAGATTTATTAAGTCTTATTTATCATAATATACCTCTTCCCCAACTTCCTCTTCTAATTTCTATAGTCGAACTGAATACATTGTGAAACACGCACCTCAACTGTGTTGGTAAATTGATCGAGACCGGTTGGGTGGTAGAAGATTTATTAAGTTTTCCTTACTGTTATATACCTTTTCCCGCAACCTTCTCCTCTAAATTCTATAGACAAAGTGAATACCTTCCAAAACACGGACCTCAACTATGTTTAAAACTTGATCGAGCCTGTTTGGGTGGTAGAAAATCTATTAAGTTTTATTTATGTTTATATACCTCTTCCCCCAAATTTATCTGCTAAATTCAGAAAACAAAGTGAATAATTTCCCAAAACCGGACCTCAACTATGTTGAAAACTTTATCGAGCCTGGTTGGATGGTAGAAAGATTTATTAAGTTTTATTTATTTTTATATACCTCTTCCTCCAACTTTCTCTTCTAAATTCCATAGTCAAATTGATTACATTCCCAAACGCGGAACTCAACTTTGTTTGAAAGTTGATCGGGACATGGTCTATGGTAGAAGATCTATTAAGTTTTGTTTATTTTTATTTACCTCTTCCCCAACTTTCTCTTCGAAATTCTGTAAACTAACTGAATAACTTCCAAAATCCGGACCTCAACGATGTTAAAAACTTGATCGAGAATGGTTGTAATGGTAGAAGATTTATTAAGTTTCATTTTTTTTTATATACCTCTTACCCAAATTTCCTATCCTAAGTTCCACAAACAAAGTGAATTGCTTCGCAAATCCGCACCTCAACTATGTAGAAAACTTGATCGAAACAAATTGGATGGTAGAAGATCTATTAAGTTTTATTTATTTTTATATACTTCTTCCCCCAAACTTGCTCTGCCAAATTCTATAAACAAAGTGAATTTCTTCCCAAACCTGGACTTCAACTATAGTAAAAATTAGATCGAGACAGGCTGCATGGTAGAATTTTTTATTAATTTTTATATACCTCTTCCCTCCAATTTCTCTTCTCTTATCTATAAGCAAAGTGAATACCTTCCCAAACCCGGACCTCAACTATGTTAAAAACTTCATCGAACCTGGTTGGGTGGTAGAAGATTTATTAAGTTTTATATACTATTGTATACCTCTTCCCCAAATTTCTCTTCTAAATTCTATGGTCGTAGTGAATACCTTCCCAAACCCAGACCTCAACTATGTTGAAATCTTGATCGGGAAATGTTGGATAGTAGAACACTTATTAAGTTTTATTTATTATTATATACCTCTTCCCCCAACTTTATGTTCTAAATTCTATAAAAAAAGTCAAAACCTCCCGAAACCAGTAACTCAACTATGTTGAAACCTTGTTCGAGACAGGTTGGGTGGTAGAAGTTTTATTAAGTTTTATTTACTAATGTACACCTCTTCTCCAAGCTTTCTCTTCTAAATTTTATACTCGAAGTGAATACCTTCCCAAACCCGGACCGCAACTATGTGGAAAATTTGATCGAGACAGGTTGAATGCTAGAAGATTTATTAAGTTTTATGTATTATTATACACCTCTTCCTCGAACTTTCTCTTCTATATTCTGTAAACAAAGTGAATACCTTCCCAAACCCAGACCTCAACTAAGTTGAAACCTTGTTTGAGCCTGGTTGGGAGGTAAAAGATTTATTAAGTTTTATTTATTACTATATACCTCCTCAACAACTTTCTCTTCTGAAATTTATAAACAAGGAGAATTCCTTAACAAACCCGGACCTCAACTATGTTGAAAACTTCATCTAACCTGGTTGGGTGGTTGAATATTTATTAAGTTTAATTTACTATTATACACCTCTTCTCCCATCTTTCTCTTCTAAATTCTATACTCGAAGTGAATACCTTCCCAAACCCGGACCGCAACTATGTGGAAAATTTGATCCAGACAGGTTGAATGCTAGAAGATTTATTAAGTTTTATGTATTATTATACACCTCTTCCTCGAACTTTCTCTTCTAGATTCTGTAAACAAAGTGAATACCTTCCCAAACCCAGACCTCAATTAAGTTGAAACCTTGTTCGAGCCTGGCTGGTTGGTAAAGGATTTATTAAGATTTATTTATTACTATTTACCTCTTCCCGAACTTTCTCCTCTAAATTATATAAACAAGGAGAATTCCTTCCCAAACCCGGACCTGAACCTTGTTGAAAACTTGATCTAACCTGGTAGGGTGGTAGAATATTTATTAAGTTTTAATTATCATTATATACCTCTTCCCCAACTTTCTCTTCTAAATTCTTTATCGAACTGAATTCGTTCTCAAACACGCACCTCAACTATGTTGATAACTTGATCGAGACCGGTTGGGTGGTAGAAGATTTATTAAGTTTTCTTTGTTATTATATACCTCTTCCCGCAACCTTTTATCATAAGTTCTATAAAAAAGTGAATAGCTTCGCAAATCTGCACCCCAACTATGTAAAAAACTTGATCGAAACAGGCTGGATAGTAGAAGATCTATTAAGTTTTATTTATTTTTATATACCTCTTCCCCCTACTTTCTCTGGCAAATTCTATAAACAAAGTGAATTTCTTCCCAAACCTGGACTTCAACTATAGTAAAAATTAGATCGAGACAGGCTGCATAGTAGAATTTTTATATTAATTTTTACATACCTCTTCCCTCAAATTCCTCTTCTATTTTCTATAAACTATGTGAATACTTTCCCACACACGGAACTCAGCAATGTTGAAAACTTGATCGAGCCTGGTTAGGTGGTAGAAGATTTAATAAGTTTTATTTATTATTGTATACCTCTTCCCCCAAATTTCACTTCTAAATTCTATAGTCATAGTGAATACCTTCCAAAACCCGCACCTCAACTATGTTGAAAACTTGATCGAGACAAGTTGGCTGATACAAGATTTATTAAGTTTAATTTTTTTTTTACTTCAACTTTTTTTTCTAAATTCTTTAAACAAAGTGAATACCTTCCCAAACGAGAACTTCAACTATATTGAAAACTTCATCGAACCTGGTTGGGTTTTAGAAAATTTATTAAATTTTACATATTATTATACACCCCATCCCCAACTTTTACTTTCTATTTCTATACTCGAAGTGAATACTTTCCACACACAGACCTCAACAATGTTGAAAACTCGATCGAGACAGGTTGGATAGTAGAAGATTTATTAAGTTTTTTTTATTATTATATACCTCTTCCACCAACTTTCTCTGCCAAATTCTTTAAACAAAGTCAATACCTTCCAAACGCGTACCTCAACTATGTTGAAAACTTGATCGAGCTTGGTCTGGTGGTGGAAGATATATTAATTTTTTTTATTATATTATACTTCTTCCTCCAACTTTCTATTCTAAATTCTATAAACAAAGAGAATACCTTCCCAAACGAGGACGTCAAATATGTTAAAAAATTGATCGAGGCTGGTTGGGTGGTGGAAGATTTATTCAATTCTATTTATTATTATACACCTCTTCCCCAACTTTCTTTTCTAAATTCTATAGTCGAAGTGAATACATTCCGAAAAACGTACCTCAACTATGTTGAGAACTTGGTAGAGACAGGTTAGGTGGTACAAGATTTATTAAGTTTTCTTTATTATTATATACATCATCCCGCAACTTTCTCTTCATAATTCTATAAACAAAGTGAATACCTTCCAAAACACGAACCTCAACTATGTTGAAAACTTTATCGAGCCTGGTTGGATGGCAGAAAGGTTTATAAGTTTTATTTATTTTGTACACCTTTTACTCCAACTTTCTCTTCCAAATTCTATAGTCAAAGTGAATACATTCCCAAAACCCGGACCTCAAATTTGTTTGAAAGTTGATCGGGACAAGTATGATTCTAGAAGATCTATTAGGTTTTATATATTTTTATTTGCTTCTTCCCCAATTTTATGTTCTTAATTCTATACTCGAAGTGAATACCTTCCCAAACACAGACCTCAACTATGTTGTAAGCTTGATCGAGACAGGTTGGGTGGTAGAAGATTTATTAAGTTTTATTTTTTATTATACACCTCTTCTCTCAACTTTCGCTCCTAAATTCTATAAATAAAGTCAGTACCTTCTTAAACCACGACCTCAAACATGTAAAAGACTTGATCTAGCCTGGTTGGGTGGTGGAATATTTATTAAGTTTTATTTATTATTATATACCTCTTCCCCCAGCTTTCTCTTCTAAATTCTTTAAAGAAGGTGAATAACTCCCCAAACGAGTACGTCAAATATGTTGAAAACTTGATCGAGCCTGGTTGGATGGTGGAATATTTATTAAGTTTTATTTATTATTAATACCTCTTCTCCCAGCTTTCTCTTCTAAATTCTTTAAAGAAAGTGAATAACTCCCCAAACGAGTACGTCAAATATGTTGAAAACTTGATCGAGCCTGGTTGGGAGGTGGAAGATTATACACCTCTTCCCCCACTTTCTCTTCAAAATTTTATAGTAGAAGTGAATACATTCTGAAAGACGCACCTCCACTATGTTGAAAATTTAATCGAGACAGGTTGGATGGTAGAGGATTCATTAAGTTTTATGTATTATTATACATCTCTTTCCCGAACTTTCTCTTCTAGATTCTGTAAACGAAGTGAATAACTTCAAAAACCCAGACCTCAACTAAGTTGAAACCTTGTTCAAGCGTGGCTGGGAGGTAAAAGATTTATTAAGTTTTTTTATTACTATATACTACCTCCCCAACTTTCTCTTCTAAATTATATAAAGAAGGAGAATTCCTTCCCAAACCCGGACCTCAACTATATTGAAAACTTGATCGAGACCGGTCGGGTGGTAGAAGATTTATTAATTTTTCTTTGTTATTATATACCTCTTCCCGCAACCTTCTCTTCTAAATTGTATAGACAAAGTGAATACTTTCGAAAACACGGACCTCAACTATGTTAAAAACTTGATTGAGCATGGTTGGATGACAGAAAGATCTACTAAGTTTTATTTATTTTTTTACACCTTTTCCTCCAACATTCTTTTCTAAATTTTATAGTCAAAGTGAATACATTCCCGAACCCGGACCTCAACTTTGTTTGAAAGTTGAACGGGAATAGTTTGATGGTAGAAGATCTATTAAGTTTTATATAGTTTTATTTACCTATTCCCCAACTTTCTGCCAAATTCTTTAAACAAAGTGAATACCTTTATAAACCCGGACCTCAACTATGTTGAAAACTTGATCAAGACAAGTTGGCTGATAGAAGATTTATTAAATTTAATTTTTTTATACTTCTTCCTCCAACTTTCTCTTCTAAATTCTATAAACAATGTGAATATCTTCACAAACCCGGACGTCAACTATATCGAAAACTTGATCTAGACAGGTTGGATGTTAGAAGATTTATTAAGTTTTCATTATTTCTATATAATTCTACCCCAACTTTCTCTTCTAAATTCTATAAACAAAATGAATACCTTCCCAAACCCCGACTTCAACTATGTTGAAAACTTGATCAAGCCTGGTTGGGTGGTGGAAGATTTATTAATTTTTTATATACCTCTTCTCCCAACTTTCTCTTCTAAATACTATAATCGAAGTGAATACCTTCTGAAATACGTAACTCAACCATGTTAAAACTAGGTCGAGGCAGGTTGGGTGATAGAAGATTTATACAGTTTTATTTATTTTTATATACCTATTCTTCCAACGTTCTCTTCTAGATTCTATGAACAAAGTGAGTTCCTTCCCAAACATGGTCTTCACCTATGGTAAAAACTCGATCGAGAAAGGTTGCATTGTAGAATATTTATATTTATTTGTATATACCGCTTCCCTCAAATTCCTCTTCTAGATTCTGTAAACGAAGTGAATACCTTCCCAAACCCAGACCTCAACTAAGTTGAAACCTTGTTCGAGCCTGGCTGGGAGGTAAAAGATTTATTAAGTTTTATTTATTACTATATACCTCTTCCCGAACTTTCTCTTCTAAATTATATAAACAAGGAGAATTCCTTCCCAAACCAGGACCTGAACCATGTTGAAAACTTGATCTAACCTGGTTGGATGGTAGAATATTTATTAAGTTTTATTTATCATTATATACCTTTTCCTCAACTTTCTCTTCTAAATTCTAAGGTCGAACTGAATTCGTTCTGAAACACGCACCTCAACTATATTGATAACTTGATCGAAAACGGTTTTGTGGTAGAAGATGTATTAAGTTTTCTTTGTTATTATATACCTCTTATCGCAACCTTCTCTTCTAAATTCTATAGACAAAGTGAATACCTTCGAAAACACGGACCTCAACTATGTTAAGAACTTGATCGAGAATTGTTGTAATGGTAGAAGATTTATTAAGTTTCATTTATTTTTATATACCTCCTACCACAACTTTCTATCATAAGTTCTATAAACAAAGTGAATAGCTTCGCAAATCCGCACCCCAACTATGTAGAAAACTTGATCGAAACAGGTTGGATGGTAAGAGATCTATTAAATTTTATTTATTTTTATATACCTCTTCCCCCTACTTTCTCTGCCAAATTCTATAAACAAAGTGAATTTCTTCCCAAACCTGGACTTCAACCATAGTAAAAATTAGATCGAGAGAGGCTGCATGGTAGAATTTTTATATTAATTTTTACATACCTCTTCCCTCAAATTCTTCTTCTATTTTCTATAAACAAAGTGAATACCTTCCCACACACGGAACTCAACTATGTTGAAAACTTGATCAAGCCTGGTTGGGTGGTGGAAGATTTATTAATTTTTTTATATAACTCTTCTCCCATTTTTCTCTTCTAAATACTATAATCGAAGTGAATACCTTCCCAAACCCAGACCCTAACTATGTTGAAATCTTGATCGGGACAGGTTGGATAGTAGAAGACATATTAAATTTTATTTTTTTTATATATCTCTTCCCCCAACTTTCTCTTCTAAATTCTATAAATAAAGTCAATACCTCCCGAAGAACGGACATCAACTATGTTGAAATCTTGTTCGAGACAGGTTGGGTGGTAGAAGTTTTATTAAGTTTTATTTACTATTGTACACCTCTTTTCCCAGCTTTCTCTTCTAAATTCTATACTCGAAGTGAATACGTTCCCAAACACGGACCGCAACTATGTTGAAAATTTAATCGAGACAGGTTGGATGGTAGAGGATTCATTAAGTTTTATGTATTATTATACATCTCTTTCCCGAACTTTCTCTTCTAGATTCTGTAAACGAAGTGAATAACTTCAAAAACCCAGACCTCAACTAAGTTGAAACCTTGTTCAAGCGTGGCTGGGAGGTAAAAGATTTATTAAGTTTTTTTATTACTATATACTACCTCCCCAACTTTCTCTTCTAAATTATATAAAGAAGGAGAATTCCTTCCCAAACCCGGACCTCAACTATATTGAAAACTTGATCGAGACCGGTCGGGTGGTAGAAGATTTATTAATTTTTCTTTGTTATTATATACCTCTTCCCGCAACCTTCTCTTCTAAATTGTATAGACAAAGTGAATACTTTCGAAAACACGGACCTCAACTATGTTAAAAACTTGATCGAGCATGGTTGGATGACAGAAAGATCTACTAAGTTTTATTTATTTTTTTACACCTTTTCCTCCAACATTCTTTTCTAAATTTTATAGTCAAAGTGAATACATTCCCGAACCCGGACCTCAACTTTGTTTGAAAGTTGAACGGGAATAGTTTGATGGTAGAAGATCTATTAAGTTTTATATAGTTTTATTTACCTATTCCCCAACTTTCTGCCAAATTCTTTAAACAAAGTGAATACCTTTATAAACCCGGACCTCAACTATGTTGAAAACTTGATCAAGACAAGTTGGCTGATAGAAGATTTATTAAATTTAATTTTTTTATACTTCTTCCTCCAACTTTCTCTTCTAAATTCTATAAACAATGTGAATATCTTCACAAACCCGGACGTCAACTATATCGAAAACTTGATCTAGACAGGTTGGATGTTAGAAGATTTATTAAGTTTTCATTATTTCTATATAATTCTACCCCAACTTTCTCTTCTAAATTCTATAAACAAAATGAATACCTTCCCAAACCCCGACTTCAACTATGTTGAAAACTTGATCAAGCCTGGTTGGGTGGTGGAAGATTTATTAATTTTTTATATACCTCTTCTCCCAACTTTCTCTTCTAAATACTATAATCGAAGTGAATACCTTCTGAAATACGTAACTCAACCATGTTAAAACTAGGTCGAGGCAGGTTGGGTGATAGAAGATTTATACAGTTTTATTTATTTTTATATACCTATTCTTCCAACGTTCTCTTCTAGATTCTATGAACAAAGTGAGTTCCTTCCCAAACATGGTCTTCACCTATGGTAAAAACTCGATCGAGAAAGGTTGCATTGTAGAATATTTATATTTATTTGTATATACCGCTTCCCTCAAATTCCTCTTCTAGATTCTGTAAACGAAGTGAATACCTTCCCAAACCCAGACCTCAACTAAGTTGAAACCTTGTTCGAGCCTGGCTGGGAGGTAAAAGATTTATTAAGTTTTATTTATTACTATATACCTCTTCCCGAACTTTCTCTTCTAAATTATATAAACAAGGAGAATTCCTTCCCAAACCAGGACCTGAACCATGTTGAAAACTTGATCTAACCTGGTTGGATGGTAGAATATTTATTAAGTTTTATTTATCATTATATACCTTTTCCTCAACTTTCTCTTCTAAATTCTAAGGTCGAACTGAATTCGTTCTGAAACACGCACCTCAACTATATTGATAACTTGATCGAAAACGGTTTTGTGGTAGAAGATGTATTAAGTTTTCTTTGTTATTATATACCTCTTATCGCAACCTTCTCTTCTAAATTCTATAGACAAAGTGAATACCTTCGAAAACACGGACCTCAACTATGTTAAGAACTTGATCGAGAATTGTTGTAATGGTAGAAGATTTATTAAGTTTCATTTATTTTTATATACCTCCTACCACAACTTTCTATCATAAGTTCTATAAACAAAGTGAATAGCTTCGCAAATCCGCACCCCAACTATGTAGAAAACTTGATCGAAACAGGTTGGATGGTAAGAGATCTATTAAATTTTATTTATTTTTATATACCTCTTCCCCCTACTTTCTCTGCCAAATTCTATAAACAAAGTGAATTTCTTCCCAAACCTGGACTTCAACCATAGTAAAAATTAGATCGAGAGAGGCTGCATGGTAGAATTTTTATATTAATTTTTACATACCTCTTCCCTCAAATTCTTCTTCTATTTTCTATAAACAAAGTGAATACCTTCCCACACACGGAACTCAACTATGTTGAAAACTTGATCAAGCCTGGTTGGGTGGTGGAAGATTTATTAATTTTTTTATATAACTCTTCTCCCATTTTTCTCTTCTAAATACTATAATCGAAGTGAATACCTTCCCAAACCCAGACCCTAACTATGTTGAAATCTTGATCGGGACAGGTTGGATAGTAGAAGACATATTAAATTTTATTTTTTTTATATATCTCTTCCCCCAACTTTCTCTTCTAAATTCTATAAATAAAGTCAATACCTCCCGAAGAACGGACATCAACTATGTTGAAATCTTGTTCGAGACAGGTTGGGTGGTAGAAGTTTTATTAAGTTTTATTTACTATTGTACACCTCTTTTCCCAGCTTTCTCTTCTAAATTCTATACTCGAAGTGAATACGTTCCCAAACACGGACCGCAACTATGTTGAAAATTTAATCGAGACAGGTTGGATGGTAGAGGATTCATTAAGTTTTATGTATTATTATACATCTCTTTCCCGAACTTTCTCTTCTAGATTCTGTAAACGAAGTGAATAACTTCAAAAACCCAGACCTCAACTAAGTTGAAACCTTGTTCAAGCGTGGCTGGGAGGTAAAAGATTTATTAAGTTTTTTTATTACTATATACTACCTCCCCAACTTTCTCTTCTAAATTATATAAAGAAGGAGAATTCCTTCCCAAACCCGGACCTCAACTATATTGAAAACTTGATCGAGACCGGTCGGGTTGTAGAAGATTTATTAATTTTTCTTTGTTATTATATACCTCTTCCCGGAACCTTCTCTTCTAAATTGTATAGACAAAGTGAATACTTTCGAAAACACGGACCTCAACTATGTTAAAAACTTGATCGAGCATGGTTGGATGACAGAAAGATCTACTAAGTTTTATTTATTTTTTTACACCTTTTCCTCCAACATTCTTTTCTAAATTTTATAGTCAAAGTGAATACATTCCCGAACCCGGACCTCAACTTTGTTTGAAAGTTGAACGGGAATAGTTTGATGGTAGAAGATCTATTAAGTTTTATATAGTTTTATTTACCTATTCCCCAACTTTCTGCCAAATTCTTTAAACAAAGTGAATACCTTTATAAACCCGGACCTCAACTATGTTGAAAACTTGATCAAGACAAGTTGGCTGATAGAAGATTTATTAAATTTAATTTTTTTATACTTCTTCCTCCAACTTTCTCTTCTAAATTCTATAAACAATGTGAATATCTTCACAAACCCGGACGTCAACTATATCGAAAACTTGATCTAGACAGGTTGGATGTTAGAAGATTTATTAAGTTTTCATTATTTCTATATAATTCTACCCCAACTTTCTCTTCTAAATTCTATAAACAAAATGAATACCTTCCCAAACCCCGACTTCAACTATGTTGAAAACTTGATCAAGCCTGGTTGGGTGGTGGAAGATTTATTAATTTTTTATATACCTCTTCTCCCAACTTTCTCTTCTAAATACTATAATCGAAGTGAATACCTTCTGAAATACGTAACTCAACCATGTTAAAACTAGGTCGAGGCAGGTTGGGTGATAGAAGATTTATACAGTTTTATTTATTTTTATATACCTATTCTTCCAACGTTCTCTTCTAGATTCTATGAACAAAGTGAGTTCCTTCCCAAACATGGTCTTCACCTATGGTAAAAACTCGATCGAGAAAGGTTGCATTGTAGAATATTTATATTTATTTGTATATACCGCTTCCCTCAAATTCCTCTTCTAGATTCTGTAAACGAAGTGAATACCTTCCCAAACCCAGACCTCAACTAAGTTGAAACCTTGTTCGAGCCTGGCTGGGAGGTAAAAGATTTATTAAGTTTTATTTATTACTATATACCTCTTCCCGAACTTTCTCTTCTAAATTATATAAACAAGGAGAATTCCTTCCCAAACCAGGACCTGAACCATGTTGAAAACTTGATCTAACCTGGTTGGATGGTAGAATATTTATTAAGTTTTATTTATCATTATATACCTTTTCCTCAACTTTCTCTTCTAAATTCTAAGGTCGAACTGAATTCGTTCTGAAACACGCACCTCAACTATATTGATAACTTGATCGAAAACGGTTTTGTGGTAGAAGATGTATTAAGTTTTCTTTGTTATTATATACCTCTTATCGCAACCTTCTCTTCTAAATTCTATAGACAAAGTGAATACCTTCGAAAACACGGACCTCAACTATGTTAAGAACTTGATCGAGAATTGTTGTAATGGTAGAAGATTTATTAAGTTTCATTTATTTTTATATACCTCCTACCACAACTTTCTATCATAAGTTCTATAAACAAAGTGAATAGCTTCGCAAATCCGCACCCCAACTATGTAGAAAACTTGATCGAAACAGGTTGGATGGTAAGAGATCTATTAAATTTTATTTATTTTTATATACCTCTTCCCCCTACTTTCTCTGCCAAATTCTATAAACAAAGTGAATTTCTTCCCAAACCTGGACTTCAACCATAGTAAAAATTAGATCGAGAGAGGCTGCATGGTAGAATTTTTATATTAATTTTTACATACCTCTTCCCTCAAATTCTTCTTCTATTTTCTATAAACAAAGTGAATACCTTCCCACACACGGAACTCAACTATGTTGAAAACTTGATCAAGCCTGGTTGGGTGGTGGAAGATTTATTAATTTTTTTATATAACTCTTCTCCCATTTTTCTCTTCTAAATACTATAATCGAAGTGAATACCTTCCCAAACCCAGACCCTAACTATGTTGAAATCTTGATCGGGACAGGTTGGATAGTAGAAGACATATTAAATTTTATTTTTTTTATATATCTCTTCCCCCAACTTTCTCTTCTAAATTCTATAAATAAAGTCAATACCTCCCGAAGAACGGACATCAACTATGTTGAAATCTTGTTCGAGACAGGTTGGGTGGTAGAAGTTTTATTAAGTTTTATTTACTATTGTACACCTCTTTTCCCAGCTTTCTCTTCTAAATTCTATACTCGAAGTGAATACGTTCCCAAACACGGACCGCAACTATGTTGAAAATTTAATCGAGACAGGTTGGATGGTAGAGGATTCATTAAGTTTTATGTATTATTATACATCTCTTTCCCGAACTTTCTCTTCTAGATTCTGTAAACGAAGTGAATAACTTCAAAAACCCAGACCTCAACTAAGTTGAAACCTTGTTCAAGCGTGGCTGGGAGGTAAAAGATTTATTAAGTTTTTTTATTACTATATACTACCTCCCCAACTTTCTCTTCTAAATTATATAAAGAAGGAGAATTCCTTCCCAAACCCGGACCTCAACTATATTGAAAACTTGATCGAGACCGGTCGGGTGGTAGAAGATTTATTAATTTTTCTTTGTTATTATATACCTCTTCCCGCAACCTTCTCTTCTAAATTGTATAGACAAAGTGAATACTTTCGAAAACACGGACCTCAACTATGTTAAAAACTTGATCGAGCATGGTTGGATGACAGAAAGATCTACTAAGTTTTATTTATTTTTTTACACCTTTTCCTCCAACATTCTTTTCTAAATTTTATAGTCAAAGTGAATACATTCCCGAACCCGGACCTCAACTTTGTTTGAAAGTTGAACGGGAATAGTTTGATGGTAGAAGATCTATTAAGTTTTATATAGTTTTATTTACCTATTCCCCAACTTTCTGCCAAATTCTTTAAACAAAGTGAATACCTTTATAAACCCGGACCTCAACTATGTTGAAAACTTGATCAAGACAAGTTGGCTGATAGAAGATTTATTAAATTTAATTTTTTTATACTTCTTCCTCCAACTTTCTCTTCTAAATTCTATAAACAATGTGAATATCTTCACAAACCCGGACGTCAACTATATCGAAAACTTGATCTAGACAGGTTGGATGTTAGAAGATTTATTAAGTTTTCATTATTTCTATATAATTCTACCCCAACTTTCTCTTCTAAATTCTATAAACAAAATGAATACCTTCCCAAACCCCGACTTCAACTATGTTGAAAACTTGATCAAGCCTGGTTGGGTGGTGGAAGATTTATTAATTTTTTATATACCTCTTCTCCCAACTTTCTCTTCTAAATACTATAATCGAAGTGAATACCTTCTGAAATACGTAACTCAACCATGTTAAAACTAGGTCGAGGCAGGTTGGGTGATAGAAGATTTATAGAGCTTTATTTATTTTTATATACCTATTCTTCCAACGTTCTCTTCTAGATTCTATGAACAAAGTGAGTTCCTTCCCAAACATGGTCTTCACCTATGGTAAAAACTCGATCGAGAAAGGTTGCATTGTAGAATATTTATATTTATTTGTATATACCGCTTCCCTCAAATTCCTCTTCTAGATTCTGTAAACGAAGTGAATACCTTCCCAAACCCAGACCTCAACTAAGTTGAAACCTTGTTCGAGCCTGGCTGGGAGGTAAAAGATTTATTAAGTTTTATTAATTACTATATACCTCTTTCCGAACTTTCTCTTCTAAATTATATAAACAAGGAGAATTCCTTCCCAAACCAGGACCTGAACCATGTTGAAAACTTGATCTAACCTGGTTGGATGGTAGAATATTTATTAAGTTTTATTTATCATTATATACCTTTTCCTCAACTTTCTCTTCTAAATTCTAAGGTCGAACTGAATTCGTTCTGAAACACGCACCTCAACTATATTGATAACTTGATCGAAAACGGTTTTGTGGTAGAAGATGTATTAAGTTTTCTTTGTTATTATATACCTCTTATCGCAACCTTCTCTTCTAAATTCTATAGACAAAGTGAATACCTTCGAAAACACGGACCTCAACTATGTTAAGAACTTGATCGAGAATTGTTGTAATGGTAGAAGATTTATTAAGTTTCATTTATTTTTATATACCTCCTACCACAACTTTCTATCATAAGTTCTATAAACAAAGTGAATAGCTTCGCAAATCCGCACCCCAACTATGTAGAAAACTTGATCGAAACAGGTTGGATGGTAAGAGATCTATTAAATTTTATTTATTTTTATATACCTCTTCCCCGTACTTTCTCTGCCAAATTCTATAAACAAAGTGAATTTCTTCCCAAACCTGGACTTCAACCATAGTAAAAATTAGATCGAGAGAGGCTGCATGGTAGAATTTTTATATTAATTTTTACATACCTCTTCCCTCAAATTCTTCTTCTATTTTCTATAAACAAAGTGAATACCTTCCCACACACGGAACTCAACTATGTTGAAAACTTGATCAAGCCTGGTTGGGTGGTGGAAGATTTATTAATTTTTTTATATAACTCTTCTCCCATTTTTCTCTTCTAAATACTATAATCGAAGTGAATACCTTCCCAAACCCAGACCCTAACTATGTTGAAATCTTGATCGGGACAGGTTGGATAGTAGAAGACATATTAAATTTTATTTTTTTTATATATCTCTTCCCCCAACTTTCTCTTCTAAATTCTATAAATAAAGTCAATACCTTCCGAAGAACGGACATCAACTATGTTGAAATCTTGTTCGAGACAGGTTGGGTGGTAGAAGTTTTATTAAGTTTTATTTACTATTGTACACCTCTTTTCCCAGCTTTCTCTTCTAAATTCTATACTCGAAGTGAATACGTTCCCAAACACGGACCGCAACTATGTTGAAAATTTAATCGAGACAGGTTGGATGGTAGAGGATTCATTAAGTTTTATGTATTATTATACATCTCTTTCCCGAACTTTCTCTTCTAGATTCTGTAAACGAAGTGAATAACTTCAAAAACCCAGACCTCAACTAAGTTGAAACCTTGTTCGAGCGTGGCTGGGAGGTAAAAGATTTATTAAGTTTTTTTATTACTATATACTACCTCCCCAACTTTCTCTTCTAAATTATATAAAGAAGGAGAATTCCTTCCCAAACCCGGACCTCAACTATATTGAAAACTTGATCTAACCTGGTTGGGTGGTAGAACATTTATTAAGTTTTATTTATTATTATATACCTCTTCCCCAACTTTCTCTTCTAAATTCTATAGTCGAACTGAATTCATTCTGAAACACGCACCTCAACTATTTTGATAACTTGATCGAGACCGGTTGGGTGGTAGAAGATTTATTAATTTTTCTTTGTTATTATATACCTCTTCCCGCAACCTTCTCTTCTAAATTGTATAGACAAAGTGAATACTTTCGAAAACACGGACCTCAACTATGTTAAAAACTTGATCGAGCATGGTTGGATGACAGAAAGATCTACTAAGTTTTATTTATTTTTTTACACCTTTTCCTCCAACATTCTTTTCTAAATTTTATAGTCAAAGTGAATACATTCCCGAACCCGGACCTCAACTTTGTTTGAAAGTTGAACGGGAATAGTTTGATGGTAGAAGATCTATTAAGTTTTATATAGTTTTATTTACCTATTCCCCAACTTTCTGCCAAATTCTTTAAACAAAGTGAATACCTTTATAAACCCGGACCTCAACTATGTTGAAAACTTGATCAAGACAAGTTGGCTGATAGAAGATTTATTAAATTTAATTTTTTTATACTTCTTCCTCCAACTTTCTCTTCTAAATTCTATAAACAATGTGAATATCTTCACAAACCCGGACGTCAACTATATCGAAAACTTGATCTAGACAGGTTGGATGTTAGAAGATTTATTAAGTTTTCATTATTTCTATATAATTCTACCCCAACTTTCTCTTCTAAATTCTATAAACAAAATGAATACCTTCCCAAACCCCGACTTCAACTATGTTGAAAACTTGATCAAGCCTGGTTGGGTGGTGGAAGATTTATTAATTTTTTATATACCTCTTCTCCCAACTTTCTCTTCTAAATACTATAATCGAAGTGAATACCTTCTGAAATACGTAACTCAACCATGTTAAAACTAGGTCGAGGCAGGTTGGGTGATAGAAGATTTATAGAGCTTTATTTATTTTTATATACCTATTCTTCCAACGTTCTCTTCTAGATTCTATGAACAAAGTGAGTTCCTTCCCAAACATGGTCTTCACCTATGGTAAAAACTCGATCGAGAAAGGTTGCATTGTAGAATATTTATATTTATTTGTATATACCGCTTCCCTCAAATTCCTCTTCTAGATTCTGTAAACGAAGTGAATACCTTCCCAAACCCAGACCTCAACTAAGTTGAAACCTTGTTCGAGCCTGGCTGGGAGGTAAAAGATTTATTAAGTTTTATTAATTACTATATACCTCTTTCCGAACTTTCTCTTCTAAATTATATAAACAAGGAGAATTCCTTCCCAAACCAGGACCTGAACCATGTTGAAAACTTGATCTAACCTGGTTGGATGGTAGAATATTTATTAAGTTTTATTTATCATTATATACCTTTTCCTCAACTTTCTCTTCTAAATTCTAAGGTCGAACTGAATTCGTTCTGAAACACGCACCTCAACTATATTGATAACTTGATCGAAAACGGTTTTGTGGTAGAAGATGTATTAAGTTTTCTTTGTTATTATATACCTCTTATCGCAACCTTCTCTTCTAAATTCTATAGACAAAGTGAATACCTTCGAAAACACGGACCTCAACTATGTTAAGAACTTGATCGAGAATTGTTGTAATGGTAGAAGATTTATTAAGTTTCATTTATTTTTATATACCTCCTACCACAACTTTCTATCATAAGTTCTATAAACAAAGTGAATAGCTTCGCAAATCCGCACCCCAACTATGTAGAAAACTTGATCGAAACAGGTTGGATGGTAAGAGATCTATTAAATTTTATTTATTT